>NC_068931.1:49728500-51097000 GCF_023091745.1 Budorcas taxicolor
ACCGGAATGGGCTACCCTTTCCTTCTCCAGGGGATCTTCCCAACCCAGGGATCAAACCCATATTTCCTGCAGCTCCTGCCTTGGCGTGGGTAGCCTTTCCTTTCTCCAGGGGATCATCCCAAGCCAGGGATCAAACCTAGGTCTCCTGCATTGCAGGGAGATTCTTAACTGTCTAAGCCACCAGGGAAGCCTAAGAATACTGGAGAGGGTAGCCTATCCCTCCTCCAGGGGATCTTCCCGGCCCAGGAATCAAACCTGGGTCTCCTGCATTGTAGGCAGATTCTTTACAAGCTGAGCTACCTGGGAAGCCCATGGGCTTCTTGGGGGAATATTAAATCACTGGGTTATAGTATATGTATTTACTAACTGGACTGGATATTAATCCCTTTCCAAAGTGCTTGGACTAATTTTTCATCTCAGCCAATGAGTAAAAGTTCTCTTTTTCCCCCTCCTTTGGTGGATATTCTTGCCATTCCTCTGGGTGTGACTTGGTCACTTACTGCTGTTTTCATTTGTATTTTCTGATTGAGTGTAATGGGTGTTTATGGGCTGTTTGGGTTTCCTGGTAAAAGTTTGGAAGACTGTTCAGAATGTGGCTTTTGTCCTACTGCTAAGTATCATGGTCAGATTTACAGGCCATGGGGTCACGCTGACCACATATCACCAAGGCTGATGGGCTGGAATTTGGGCTGTATGTTATAGCTGAAATAGTTTTAAGACTACTGATTCTTCCTGTGATCTTTGTTGTCTACTTCCTGAATCTTTTCTATTAACTCACAGCTGAGTTCCAGTTATGCTTGTCAGTGGGTATTTCTGGACACCATGCTGGAGGGAGCTTGAGTTCCTTCACTCAAGGAGTTTATAGTCCCCTACAGATACAGGAATTCGCAGCTATTCAAGGCAGGATATAATGTGTTAAAATGAGATAACACCTTCGCTATTAACTCTGTGCCATAAGAAGTAACGACAGTAACACAAACGACATTTATACAAGGATGTGCCAATTCATTAAACTGAGAAGTCAACAGAGGGTTAGCTTAGTAAGGTCCTGAGCAATCAGGGAGGCTTCAGAGAGGCTATGCCTTGGAAGGCAGGTGGCCATTTGGACAGACAGAGGGAAGAAGGTGGAAGGGTTGTGATTAAAGGCTGCATGAGCCGAATCATGGGAAACATCAAAGTGAAACCCTTTTGGTGTGCTTGTAGCAGCGGTGGGGAGTTCTGAAGGGTCTTGAGTCAGGATGGGTGAGATGAAAACTTCTCTTTTCTTCTTACTCCATCTGCCTTGGATCCAGAAAGCACCATATGGCTGATGCACAGCCGTGTCCCTACCCCTGGAGCTTTGGCTACATCAGTGGTTTCTTTTTCCTTCTAGATTGACTTTTTGTGCAGAAGATCTTGAGAATACCCTTATATCACCTGGCCAAGAGCTCTGGTTTCACAAGTGTCGGGATGGCTGGAGAATGAAAAATGAAACCAGGTAAGCAGAATGTGCTCAGCGGTTCATGCAGTGCCTGCTGATGGGTCCTCAGGCTGGACGTGCGTCCGGGCACTTGGGACATAGAAGCCAACAAAAGCAGATGAATGTCCCTTCCTTTATGAGGCCGACCTTCTGCTGGAAGGAGGTAGACGAATCAGTGTGACAGGATGTTGGATGCTGTGAATGTCCCTTTGCCTCTTGTTCTGCTTCACCCTGTGGGTGTCACAGCCGTGGTCCTGCTGGAATGAGGTCTTTCAGTGACTAAGTCCCCAAGCTTGGTACCCATGTTCCCATCTTAGATTGAACTTCTGTGTAGTGACCAGGGCCATGGGAAGTTCCAGGGCTCCTGGTTGCCTTCTGGGCACCAGGGTGGAGTGGGGAGTTAGGCGGAGTTAGGGAGAAGCACAAGGCTCGCTTTCCTTTCAAGATTTTCTGGGACCCAGGTTGGTGTGAGTGGATTTAAGTAGGCAACTCTCCCCCTTTCTCTTTTCTGGCCGTGAGGCCTATGGGATCTTAGTTCCTCAACCAGGGATCAAGCCTGTGACCCCTGCATTGGAAGCATGGAGTTCTAATCACTGGGGAAGTCCAACTTTCTCCCTTTCTGAGAAGCAGGAACGCTCAGTGTGCATGTTGCTGTAACAGACAAAGGGGTCATCTTGCTTCGGTGTCCCTCTTGCCCTGTGCTGGAGTCTCATCATTTCAGAATTGAGGAAGGCTGATCCTGTGGTATGAAGCAGCGGGTCCTTTCAGAAGGGGCCTCAGTCAACACCCTCTGAGCCTAAATGCCTGCTGAGCAGGAGGGAGACACCCCCCCCCACCCCCGCCAGGTCCCAACCCCTGGTCCAGTCAGAGGTACTAAATAACAACGCTCCCCAGCACGTAGATGTGCCCACCCTGCGTGTGTGCTTCCATACAGCATCTCATTTCCTTTGATCAAGTCCACGATGCTGGTGCTGTTAACCTTGTGGACAGCTGGAGGACCTGAGACTCAGGGAGGTTAGATCACTCTTTTCAGGTTCCCCAGTTGGTGACAACAGAGTGAGGATTTGAAGCGGTTGGTTTACTCGAAAGCCTGTGTTCTTTCTTGAGCGTGGAGGTTCCACTTGCTCAGATGAGTCACCTTGCCTCGATCTAGGTATCAATTAGCAAGCAGCTGCACCCTTGCCGGGGTCCCCCTGTGATTAGCTGTCTGCCAGCCCTGAGGGTTGAGCTACATCCTGGCTGCTCTGTCTTGTGTTCAGGAGCATCACCGTGACCACACACTTGGAGATCACAGGACTTGTGGCATCCTGAAAACTGCTCATGTAATTAAGAGACTCAGTCTAGAGTAGGCTTACAAGATTTTCTGCTATGATAATAATTTTAATTCTTCATGTCTGTGTTTAAATGTATACCTTTCCAAGTGCTTCCACACATTTTTACTTCACTGATTCTTGGAAGAGCCATGTAAATTGCATACCCGGGAAGGATTGCTATTCTGACATACTTCTTTTTCCCACTCCAGAACTTCCTAACAGTTGAGAATGCCATAATTCTCTTAAACTGTCTCTTTGAGAAAACAAGTTGTCCTTTCGTTTGCCCTCAAAAGACTAGAAAACAACAGGCTCCCCAGTAATAAATTAACGCCAGGAAGTGGTGACATCTCTGGGCTGGAGTATTCTCTCTCCAGCTATGAATGCTGTTCATCTGTTCACAGAAAAGGAGACTGAGGCTCCGAGAGGTTCCATGGTGCGTTAGTGTAGCTGAGATTTAGACTCTGCCCCCTTCCGGTCATACTGCAGGCTCTCCTGTGTTTTTAGAGCAAAGCAAAGAGGGCTTGATCATTTTCCCGGCGGTTGCCTGTGTGTGTGTGTGTGTGCATGCATGAGCGTGCATATACGTGCATGCTGAAGGTGATTATTCTGCTAAATATGCAGGTGTCATCATTGAGATGTAGGGAGCGAGGAATCCAGAGTGGGCCCTCATGTGGTGTTCCTCAAATTGATTCTGTGGCTTCTGGGGGGAGGGGGAGGAAAGAGCAGAACCCTCTCCATTTGTTCTGAAAGGGAAGAAGGTAACACAGGCGGAGAGGAGTGAAAGAAAGCTTGGTCTTGTAAGCAGAGGTGCAGAGCTGCGAAGCCAACTAACAACTCCACTCCCACGTGGTTCCTTTCAGTCCAACCGTGGAGCATCTCTGAGGGTGTCTGCAGGGCCCCCCACCCACCCGACTTCCAAGCCCGTGGAGGGACGTTACAGCGGAGGAGCCACCTGATGGGAGGACCCAGCTTGGCCCTGTCCCTGGAGCACTGGGAGGAGCCCGCTCTCCGGGGCAGCTCTGTGCCTCCCGGGAAGGCTGGGACTCCTCCCCGCCGGAGGGGAGCGCGCACCGCCGTGCCTGCTCGCCCCGCTGCTGCTCTAGGACTGCTCTCCCACCAGGTCCGAGAGCAAAGGGCCGCTGCCTCGACCTCTGCATCCACCGGGCTGGTTTCTCAGTGACTGCATGAGCCTGTGCTCCACCTGACAAGGGTCACGGGCTCTGAGAGCCTCTGTGTGGAAGGCTGTCCGCTGCCTGGCCTCACCTGACTTGAGTGAGAGGTCTTTCTGCTGGGAGCTGGCTGGTGTCAGGACCTGGGGCCTTGTTCACCCAGGGAGGGGAGAGTAGGTCCGGGAGGTGCAGAAACTCTCTTGTGGTTCAGTGGATAACCGGTAATCTGTCCCAGTTATATTTTATTCCGTCCTGCTCCCCAACTTTCTCTCTAAAGCACATATCATGGGCTTTCTTATTTTTTCCATTGCTCATTTTTTGATTGGACAAATACTTGCTAAGCACTGACAGTTAGCAGGTGGCAGTAGACACCTTGGTAAATTTCTGCAGACCCTCTCCTCATTTGAAGCCTGATGGGTTTGGGATGTCTAGACTCCTTTCCAGTTTAGATGATCCATGACTATGCACGAGGGGCACTGAGGGGCTATAGGATGTAAGAGTTGGGGACCCTGAAGCTTCAAGTGGTTTCTACCTATTTCTTCATAGTTGACATGCATCCTCCTTCAGAGTGACATCTTTGATCACCAGCAGAGTGTCATATGTTCTGGGGACAGAATGGTGACCAGTTGCTGGACATGACTGGCAAAATCTCTTCTGTGTAGGAAGATGGGAGGGGATTACACATATCTATTCATATGGAAACCAGCACACAGCAGATGCCAAGATGTAATTAATGCCATCCTTGTTCCTTCTTGAATTATCTTGTTCAAATACCAGTGCCCTTTCTGTGCTGAACTTCTTCGAAAAGCCCCTACTTCTAGATCTTGATTTGAATGAATATACATGATATCTGAGGAACCTTTTTGTAATTTTCAAAAGATTTGAACATGCATCACTTAATTAGAGACTCATAACAGAAGGTGAGCAGGGCAGCTACTATTATCGCTATATTACAAAACCAAGGCTTAGTGAGGTTCAGCCATGGGCCTAGAATTATATATCAGGTTGGTGGTGGAGCCAGGTGAGGACCCAGACTTCCTGGAGCTAAAGCCCATGGTATGCACGTCTCTACAACTTCACCAGTTCTCCTACAGCCGTTTCCCACCAACATGCCCCAGATGTGACAAACAAGGAAGGTTTTTCAGAGCCAGCCATGAAACCCTAAACCCTTTTATTAATATAGAACTGGGAGGACAACTGTGCCAAGGGGTTAGGATTTTTATGGATGAATATTATTTGGAAGGAGTTGTGATGGCAGGTGGGGTTGGGGGGAGAGCTATTTTCTCTGTACTTAGGTTTTTAAGTGTTAGTGTTAGCTGTTCAGTCGTGTCCAACTCTTTGTGACCCCACGGACTGTAGCCCACCAGGCTCCTCTCTCCACGGGATTCTCCAGGCAAGAATACTGGAGTGGGTTGCCATGCCCTTCTCCAGGGGATCTTCCCAACCCAGGGACTGAACCTGGATCTTCTGCATTGCAGGTGGATTCGTTGCTGTCTTAGCCACCAGGGTCAGGAAGATCCCTGGAGAAGGGAATAGCTACCCATTCCAGTATTCTTGCCTGGAGAATTCCATGGACAGGAGAGTCTGTAGGGCTACAGTCCATGGAATCACAAAGAGTTGGACATGACTGAGGGACTAACACTAGGTTTTTAAAGGACATTGTTTTCATCTGTATTGTGCCAAAGTTGTATCATTGTTCAATGCCAAACTTCTGAAGACATAACCCATCAAAGACCTCAGTTCAGAGTATTTTCTCAATCCAGTTGTGTGCTTGTCCTGCTGCTTCTGTGACTGCTTTCTAGACAAAGTAAGGTTTGTGTTATGACTGTGCATCCTGGTCACTTTCTGCTCCTGCATTTGTAATGGAAGCCTTGGGAACGGAATCCTCAGTGGGTCCTGTATTTATACATTCGTCTAGAAGCCTTATTTGTATATAATGATGCTTTTTTTAAATGCTTAGAATGCTATTTATTTCTCAAGTGTATATAATGTATAAAAACAAATGTATGGTTAGCTTTTACTTTATGATTAACCATTTTTAAGATTAAAATGTTTAATAGTAAAACAATAAAAATCTACAAAATTCTTCATGGTCTAGCATCTCACTTCTTAAAATTTGAAAGAATTATGGTTGCTTAAGCCTAGGGTTTAACAAAAAAGTTACTTTAATGTAAGATATGTTCTCTGTTTGAATCTAATTGTTGGTAAGAAGTGGACAACAACTCCTTTCACTAAAGAACAGGAAGAGAAGTTACTTGAATCGCAGTAGAAAGTCCAGGTGGTTCAGTGGTAAAGAATCCACCTGGCAATGCAGGAGACACAAGAGAGGCAGGTTTGTTCCCTGGGTTGGGAAGATCCCCTGGAGGAAGAAATGACAACCTACTCCAGTATCCTTGCCTGGAAAATTCCATGGACAGAGGAGCCTGGAGGGCTACAGTCCATGGGGTCACGAAGAGTCAGAAATGACTGAGCATGCACGCACAGATGCATAGACAGAAAGTCCCAAAGGTGGATGTTTGGAAGAATGGGGAGGACCTTGGGAAATGTTGGTCTCAGGAGATCTAGCTAACAGTGACTTAAACCAGAAAGAAGATGAATCCTGTATTATGTTAAAGTCCCCAGGTGGTACTGAGGTTGTGTTCCCTAAAGCCAGGCTCTTAGTTTTTGCTGTGACATTCATAGGATGTTCTCCCCACCACACAGTCCAAAGTGTCCCCCATTAGGTCCACTTCTAATCCCTGGGAACTTAGAAAGGGAAGACATGTTCCCTTTTAGTAGCATCATTGAAGAGTTGCCCACATTCTTCGGCCAGAAGACAGTCAGATGATCACACCAGAAGCTAGAAAATACTGTCCTCCTCTTTCTAAAGATGTATTTATTTGGCTGTGCCAGGCATTAGTTGCTGCATGTGGGATTTTCAGTCTTCATTATGGTGTGAAGCTTTTTCAGTTGTGGCATGAGAACTCTAAGTTGCAGCATGTGGGATCTAGTTCCCTGACCAGGGATCGAACCTGACTCCCCTGCATTAGGAGCATGGAGTCTTAGTCACTGAAACACCAGAGAAGTCCCGCGAAAATAATGTTTTTATTCAGGGTGCCTGGGGGCCTAGCTGAAAATGCAGTTACTATCTATAAAAATGGAAATGGATATTGCCAACTGTTCGTTGGGAATTCATTTTTTATTCTCTTTAAGTCATCCTTTAAATTATTCCATCTTGTAGTCAATTTTTAGTCAACTAGACCTGATTTATCACTATGAAGTTGATGGAGTACATACGTTTGACTTTATTTCTAGTCTTAAATGTTAAAACATTTAAAATGAGAAGACTCCTCCCTACAAGAGGTTTTCATGATGGTGGGAGGTGTCTGCTCTTCACTTCCCCCCAAGACATTCTGAAATACTAGTCCTTAATCACGGATGCAGGGGAGGGATTGGCTCAGAGAGTAAGAGATATGTTCTTAGCCTCGTTCAGGGAACAGAAGGAAGGGCTGACCAACAAAAGGAACTTTTTGCGATTGCCCAGAGGTAGAGGTGTAGCCTGGGTGTCTCCCTTGTGTCTTGTCTGACTTGGGGGTTCAGTGCCGCCCCTCTACAAATCGGAGTCAAGCAACTTTCACGGGGCTTTCTTTGACTCTACAAATGGAAGCCCTGAACCCCTGGAAAAGATGGATGTCAAGCAGGCACTGGAATAGCCCTTGTTACCAAATGTGGTTTTCTTAGTTTCCGCCTCTGTTTTCAGTTACCCTGGGCCCTTGGCCATGTTAGTTCTAGGACGGCTGAGATTTTTATCTGGCTATTTTGCTGTTGCCGTCCCAGATCCTAGAATAGTGTCTAGAACATTTAAGGTGTTCAATAGGTATTTATATAATGAATAAAATTAGGTATGAGAAGTCAGCTGCTTAAACAGGCAGTAGGGGAATTGGGAAAAGACCAATCAATCTGGAGTCAGAAATACTGGCATGCCACTCAGTATTAGGTGAGTTCTAGGCTAAACACAATCTTTCTGAATCTCTATCTACTCTTCAGAGACAAAGAGATAATACCTTGTACAGTTGTTGTGATTATTAAATATATACAGTAAAAAGTTTTCTGTGTTTTGCAAACATTTGAATTGGGAAAGGAGAAAGACAGAAAGAAAATACTTTTTTATGTAAATGTGGACATTTATATATGATAAAGGGGCTCCATTAATCATTGGTCAGGGAATGGATGGTTCCCAGAATAGATGATGCCTGGGAAAGTAGACTCAACTAAAGGAGAAACATAAGATTAGATCCCTATCTCACATCATTTGCAAAGATTAATTCCATTTGGATGAAATCTATAAATAGAAGAAGGGATTTCTGTTGGGGGTCCAGTGGCTAAGACTCAGCCCTCCCAGTGCAGGGGGCCCAGGTTTGATCCCTGGTCAGCGAACTAGATTCCCACATGCCACAGCTAAAGAGCCACCACGTGCAGCTAAGACCCAACACAGCCAAATACATAAATAGATATTTTAAAAAACACAAAAGAAAGGTATGCTAATAGATGCTAAGAAAAATCAATTTGAAATTTGGGTAAAACCTGAGAAAAATTTTTTAAATGTCACAATTGGGACTATAAGAAATAAATATTTTGAGTAGATCAACAAATATTAAAGAAATTGAAAAGCTAATAAAAGATTCTCCTTTACCTTACATACTCAAAAAACTCCCTAGTCATAGAGGTTTTCCTGCGAAGCTCTGAGGTCATTTGGGTAGGCCCTAATTCAATATGACTGATGTCCTTATAAGACATCAGGGAAGCTTGCAACAGAGAAAAGACCACGTGAGGACAGACAGAGGGTAGCCATCCACAAGCCAAGGAGGGGCATCGCCAAACATGCCAACACCTCGACCTTGGACTTCCAGGCTCCAAAATTCTGAGAAAATAAATTGTTGTTTAAGCAACGACCTAGAATATCCATGTCAATGTTAATGGCCTAGAATGGTCTTAAGCATGAGAAGAGCAATTTCCAACTTGCTGTTCAAACTGCTTCAATGTTTTTTTTTCCCTCAAGGCATGTTTCTTAGAAATGTTGTCAGGGTTGCAGGGCAGGGCAGGCCATGCAGAGGCTGCATGCAAGTGTCATAGTTGCTGGAGAGAGATGAGAGGGCCCTAGAAAGAGTTGGGAGTGAGGCCCCCTTCCCCATCTCCAAGAGTAGATGGCGGGGGCGGGGGCAGAGGATGAGACAAAGCACACAGTCTGGTCAAATCTGCCTAGAAGAAGAGAGTTGTTACTAAAAGAACAATATAAATTGTGCTATATTGCACAATGCTATAAGGGTTATAATGGAGAAGGAAATGGCAACCCACTTCAATATTCTTGCCTGGAGAATCCCATGGGCGAGGAGCCTGGCGGGCTACAGTCCACGGGGTCGCAAGAGTCGGACAGAACTCAGTGGCTAAACTACAACAACAGGGGTTGTAAGGGCTTCTTGGTGACTCAGTGGTAAAGACCCCACCTGCCGATGCAGGAGATGCAGGCGACTCGGGTTTGATCCTTGGGTCGGGAAGATCCCCTGGAGGAGGACATGGCGACCCACTCCAGTTTTCTTGCCTGGAAAATCCCATGGACAGAGCAGTCTGGTTGGCTATACAGTCCATGGGGTTGCAAAGAGTCAAATGTGAATGAGCATCAATATGAGCATAAAGTTTATACTTCTAGGCTGCTGCTGCTGCTAAGTCGCTTCAGTCATGTATGACTCTGTGTGACCCCATAGATGGAAGCCCACCAGGCTCCTCCGTCCCCGGGATTCTCCAAGCAAGAACACTGGAGTGGGTTGCCATTTCCTTCTCCAATGCATGGAAGGGAAAAGTGAAAGGGAAGTCGCTCAGTCGTGTCCGACCCTTAGCGATCCCGTGGACTGCAGCCCACCAGGCTCCTCCATCCATGTGATTTTCCAGGCAAGAGTAATGGAGTGGGGTGCCATTGCCTCTGTAATTTATGAATAAACATTCATTTTTAAATTGAATGTTGAAAATGTTCAAGCTTTCCTCCGTAGAAACGGTGCTAGAAACTATAGCTATATTCCCAGTGTTGCTAGACCACAGGCCCCACAGAGCTGAAACAAGATAGTAATGGAACGCACTTGGGTTCTGAGTCAGGATGCCGGAAGGAGGGGGAAAAGAAGACCAGCTCTTTCAAGGTCGACCCTAGTTCAAGTATTGAACTAGATAAAGTTTGTTGAAATAGGGAGCTGAAATAGGAGCTGACTGTACCTCAGTCGGTAAAGAATCTCCCTGCAGTGCAGGAGACCCGACTTTGGTTCCTGGGTCAGGAAGATCCCCTGGAGAAGGAAATGGCAACCCACTCCAGTATTCTTGCCTGGAGAATCCCATGGACAGTGGAGCCTGGCAGGCTACAGTCCATGGGGTCGCAAGAGTCGGACGTGACTTAGCGACTAAACCAGTCACCACCGGAGTTTGTCAGACTCTGATGTTTCCTTTTTATGTCTCTTGTTTTCTTCACTGTACGTTGTGACGGGAGTATTTTTCTTGTTGCAATTAAGTTTAATGATCACTTTTTTTTTTTTCATTTTATTTATTTTTTAAAACTTTATTTATTTTAATTGGAGGATAATTGCTTTACAAAATTGTGCTGGTTTCTGCCACACATCAACACGAATCAGCTGTAGGGATACATATGTCCTTCCCTCGGGAACCTCCCTCCCTACCCACCCCTCTACCTCCGACTCCATCTCTCTCCTCTGGGCTGTCAAGGAGCACTGGATAATGATCACTTTTTAAATGGCTGAAATTTCCATATAATGGGTGGACCACCATCCTTTACTTGGTGGTTTCTCTATTGCTGGCTGAGGGTTCCTGTTCTTTTTCTGCCCTCTTTCTTGCTCTGGTGCCTCCTCTCCTGGCTTCTGATACAAGTTCTCTGGTTGCGCCGAGCACTTCCCCTCCCATACCCCTCAGAGGCTCCATTTTCCAAACTGCCTTGACTTTCTACTTCTCCAGGCTCTGGTTTGCTCAGAATAGCTGACATCCTCAAGGGCTTCATGGGAAGCTTTGAACTGAACTCAGTCCTGCTCATGTATATCAATGGCTAATAGACCTCTAACCAGTACAGAGCTATTGCTATTGTTTAAAAAAAAAAAGATGCTTGTTAGTTCAAATTATTGAAGCAGCCGAGTGCATCAACATGTACACCCGTGCAGATTCATGTTGATGTATGGCAAAACCAATACAATATTGTAAAGTAATTAGCCTCCAATTAAAATAAATAAATTTAAATTTAAAAAAAAAGGAAAGTTTCCTGTTAGGGTAGGAAAACATTGAGTCAAGGTGGTCACCTTACAGATAGGCTAGTCCTTGGGAATCTTTTCTCTAACCAACCCCCTAAAATACTCTGGGTTTTCACAGCTGATTTCACTCCTCCGCTCCTGATCCTGTAGATCCTCTGAGCGTCAGTATTTTTTTGTCCCCTTCCTTCCCAGTGGTTTCCATGGTAGCAGTAGGTGCCTGGAGAGAAGAAAGGTGTCAAAGTTGTCTTTTCTAACTGTGGGTTTATCTAGAAGTTGGGAATAGTCTCTCCTTAAAAAGAAGCTTATTAAGAAAATAAAAGGAATGATTGTAAAACAAATATAAACAAGGGTTCAAGTCATTTGTTTTCCTAAAGATCTGTGGTTATTGATACCGTGTAACCTTGACTTTCTTTACATCATATCAGTGCATGTATGTGCTGTGGTGGGAAAGGGCTGCTGGAAGAGTCTGGAATCGAGGACAGGTCTAAGCAAGCAGGGCTTCAGTCCAGCAAGGAGCAGAGTTATCTGGACCAGCATTAATTGTCTCAGCCCAAAGGAATTCACACTTAACTTTGTTTATACTTTCCCAGGAGACGTGTGATCCTAGTCAGATGCCATATAGAAACTTAAAAGAGTTGAGGCCAGGGGCAGAGGGTGGGATAATCTCCCTGGAATGGAGACGCTAAGAGTGCACTTAAAAGTAAGCATGTCTCTGCTTCTGCCCTGGTCATTCTCCCGGGGCAACTTCAGTGGGATTAGTTGCCAGGCCCGCACCTCAGCCAGTCACTGCGAAGGCATGTATTCCATCGCGACCTCAACTCATTTTCTTTGTTCGGTCGGAGCTATCAGTCCTCCTGGGGGTCCTGTGTCCTTTCTAGACAAGCACATCTGTTCTTTCTGACTAGGTTGCCCCAAACTCTTTATGTCGGATTCTTTTTTGGCTGGTCAAAAGGCAACCCCATTTACACACGACTAAAATAGATAACTAATAAGGACCTAGTGTATAGCACAGGGAACTCTATTCAATGCTTTGTAATGGCCTCCATAGGAAAAGGATTTAAAAGGTGGATATATATATATATATATATGCACAACTGATTCACTTTGCTGTACAGTGGAAAATAACATAACATTGTAAATCAACCATACTCTAATAAAAATTAGTTAAGAAAAAGAAACGCTTGGCAACGTGGCTTCACAAGCCCTGCAGTTCATTCTCTTGGGGACCCAATAGCACTACTGCGCTTTCCCTCCCTCAAGGCGAGCTTCTTTATTATGTGCAGGAGAAATAGTGCCTGAACTAGCATACACAGGCTGGATAAACGACAGGTTCCTACTGTACAGAGCAGAGAGCTATGTTCAGTGTCTGTGATATATGGTATAATGGAAAAAAAGAATGTATAACTGAGTCATCTTGCTGTTCAACAGAAATTAAACCCAACATTGTAAATCAACTAGATATCAATACAATTTTTAAAAATCACATTGATTTTAAACCATGAATTAAAGATTAGTTAGAAGAATACAAGGGAAAAAAGTTGCCTGCCAGATCCACAAAGGATGCTTCAGCCATCCAGCCAGTGGTGCACCCAGAGGGGCCTCACAATGGGAAATACAGGATACTGGCCCCTAGATAAGTAAGGTTCATATTGAAGGAATGATTTCAATGAGCCCAGGTTCTTGCATCTTCTTATACCCAGAAAACAACTAAGTTCATTAACTTGAGATGTCTGGTTTGACTTTTGTTTTAATTTTAAACAGTAATTTATTTATTTCGCTTTCGGTTGCACTGGGTCTTTGCTGCTGTGCGGGGGCTTTCTCTAGTTGCGGTGCTCAGGTTTCCCATCGTGGTGACTTCTCTTGTCAAACAGCGCAGGCCCCAGAGCGTTCAGGCTTCAGTGGTTGTGGCGCACTGGCTTAGTTGCCTGGTGGCATATGGAGTCTTTCTGGACCAGGGATGGAGCTTGTGTCCCCTGCATTGGCAGGGACATTCTTGACCACTGGACCACCAGGGAAGTCCTAGCTTTCTTTAAATTAACAGTAATCTTTTGATGCTTGTTGCAGAACTCTTGTATATCCTGGCTCCTCTCTTGCCTCTTTGGAGCAGTCCCTCTGAAAAATCTAAGAAGCTGTCTACTGGCTGAAGTCCTCAGTTTTGTCTGCCAAATAAAACATAATGCTCAACTTTTAGGTTGTGCATTTTTTAAAGTCAACTATTAATACATCTCCTTCCAGCCTCCTCCTCCCACCCCTCGCCCTCCATTAAACACTTTACACTCCATTAAACACTTTTACACCATTAAGTTTTAATGGACACACCAGACATGGAACTTGTGTAAATCACATGATTTGACGCTTTTCTCTGTGAAGCCATCATGAAACTGTGACCTCATCACCACAATCAAGGTAATGAACATGGCAATCCCTTCCAGAATCTTCCTCATGCCCCTTGGCAATCCTTCCCCACACCGTCTCTTCAGTCAGTCACTGACCTGCTTTCTTTAGACTGTCTTGTAAGTGGAATGTTGGTAGAGTAAGTTCTCCTGTCCACTTTCTCTCATGCAGCATAATTATTTTGAGATATATCCATGTTTCTGTATGCATTAGTAGTCTCTTTTTTATTTTTTAAAAAACAGCTTTATTTTTAAAAATAGCTCTAATAGAGCTACAATTTACATATAATAAAGTGTACCCTTTGAAGATATACAATTAGGTGGCTATTAATTGTACTAAGGGAGTTAAAAAGCTGGCTTATAACTCAACATTCAAAAAATTAAGATCATGGCATCTGGTCCCATCACTTCATAGCAAATAGATGGGGAAACAATGGAAATAGTGACAGACTTTATTTTCTTGGGATCCAAAATCACTGCAGATGGTGACTTCAGCCATGAAATTAAAAGACGCTTGCTCCTTGGAAGATAAGTTATGACAAACCTAGACAGCATATTAAAAAGTAGAGACATTACTTTGCTGACAAAGGTCCATCTAGTCAAAGCTATGATTTTTCCAGTAGTCATGTATGGATGTGAGAGTTGGACCATAAAGAAAGCTGAGTGCTGAAGAATTGATGCTTTTGAACTGTGGTGTTGGAGAAGATTCTTGAGAGTCCCTTGGACAGCAAGGAGATCAAATCAGTCAATCCTAAAGGGAAGTCAATCCAAATATTCAATGGAAGGACTGACGCTGAAGCTGAAGCTCCAATACTTTGGCCACCTGATGTGAAGAGCCTACTCATTGGAAAAGACCCTGATGCTGGGACTGACGCTGAAGCTGAAGCTCCAATACTTGGGCCACCTGATGTGAAGAGCCTACTCATTGGAAAAGACCCTGATGCTGGGAAAGACTGAAGGAGGCAGGAGAAGAAGTGGATAATAGAGGACGCGATGGTTGAATGGGATCTCTGATTCAACTCTGAGATGGTGGAAGACAGGGAAGTCTGGTGTGCACAGTCCTTGGGGTTGCAAAGAGTCAGACACGACTGAGTAACTGAACAACAACAAGGGAGTCATGCTACCATCACCATAAGCTAATTTTAGAACATTTTCTTCAACTCTCAAAGAAACCTTGTACCCATTACTAGTCACTCCCCTTTCCCACCCTCGCTACACAACCCTGGGCAACCAGCAGTCTATTTTCTGTATCTATAGGCTGCCAATGCAAATGTCGTAATGGAGATGTAGTGTGTGGTCTTTGTGCTTGACTCTTTCACATCATGTCTTGAGGTTCACAGGTTGTAGCAAGTATCACTACTTCCTTCTAATGGCTAAATAAATCCCATCATTTTTTACCCATTCATCAGTGGACAGACAATAGGTTATTTTAAGATTTGGGGCTATTACAAATAATGATGATGCTGTGAACATTCACAAAGAAGTTTCTGTATGGTTACAGTTGACCCTTGAACAAGGTGGAGGTTAATCCAAGCATAACTCATAGTCAGCCATCCCTGTCCTCAGTTCCTCTGAACCCATGGACTTAACCAACCATGGAATAGTCCCTTCCTTTTTATTGCTGAGTAGTACCTCACTATAGGCTTCCCTGGTGGCACAGAGGTTAAAGTGTCTGCCTGCAATGTGGGAGACCCGGGTTCAATCCCTGGGTAGGGAAGATCCCCTGGAGAAGGAAATGGCAGTGCACTCCAGTACTCTTGCCTGGAGAATCCCATGGAGGGAGGAGCCTGGTATACAGTCCACGGGGTTGCGAAGAGTCAGACACGACTGAGCGGCTTCACTTTCACTTTCACTTTCACCTCACTATGTGGATGTATCTGTGTATCCATGCACCTTTTCATGGACTTGGAGCTGTCTCGCAGATGAAGCTGCCATGAACATTTGGGTACTGATCTTTGGAAAGATATCTGCTTCCATTTTTCTTGGGTTTGTATCTAGAAGAGAAATGGCTGATAATATGACAGCTGCATGTTCAGCCTTTTAAGCAACTGCCAAACTGTTTTCCAAAGGAGTTGTAGCATTTTGCATTCCCAGCAGCAATGTATGAGAATTCTATGTCCTCATCAATACTTATGATCAGTGTTTTGATTTTCAGTCACTAACAAGTGTGTGGTGGAATCTTGTGTTTTAATTTGCATTGGCTTAATGACTAATAATGTTGAGCATTTTTTCATATGGTCATTTGCTATTCAAATTATGTGTTAAAATCTTTTCTCCATTTTGGGAGACGTTATTTGTTTTCTTACTACTGAGTTGGGTATTTTTTATGTACTTTGGACATAAAATACCAGAATATGATCTACAAATCTTTTCTCCCAGGCTATGGTTTGTCTTTTCATTCTCCTAACAGTATCTCCTAACATTTCATTCTCCTAACAGTATCAGTTTTTATTCCAATCCCAAAGAAAGGCAATGCCGAAGGAATGCTCAAACTACCGCACAATTGCACTCATCTCACATGCTAGTAAAGTAATGCTCAAAATTCTCCAAGCCAGGCTTCAGCAATACATGAACCGTGAACTTCCTGATGTTCAAGCTGGTTTTAGAAAAGGCAGAGGAACCAGAGATCAAATTGCCAACATCCACTGGATCATGGAAAAAGCAAGAGAATTCCAGAAAAACATCTATTTCTGCTTTATTAACTATGCCAAAGCCTTTGACTGTGTGGATCACAATAAACTGTGGAAAATTCTGGGAGAGATGGGAATACCAGACCACCTGACCTGCCTCTTGAGAAATCTGTATGCAGGTCAGGAAGCAACAGTTAGAACTGGACATGGAACAACAGATTGTTTCCAAATAGGAAAAGGAGTACGTCAAGGCTGTCCATTGTCACCCTGCTTATTTAACTTCCATGCAGAGTACATCATGAGAAACGCTGGACTGGAAGAAACACAAGCTGGAATCAAGACTGCCGGGAGAAATATCAATGACACCACCCTTATGGCAGAAAGTGAAGAGGAACTAAAAAGTTCCTCTTGATGAAAGTGAAAGAGGAGAGTGAAAAAGTTGGCTTAAAGCTCAACGTTCAGAAAACGAAGATCGTGACATCCGGTCCCATCTCTTCATGGGAAATAGATGGGGAAACAGTGGAAACAGTGTCAGACTTTATTTTGGGGGGCTCCAAAATCACTGAAGATGGTGACTGCAGCCATGAAATTAAAAGACATTTACTCCTTGGAAGGAAAGTTATGACCAACCTAGATAGCATATTCCAAAGCAGAGACATCACTTTGCCGACTAAGGTCTGTCTAATCAAGGCTGTGGTTTTTCCAGTAGTCATGTATGGATGTGAGAGTTGGACTGTGAAGAAGGCAGAGAGCCGAAGAACTGATGCTTTTGAACTGTGGTGTTGGAGAAGACTCTGGAGAGTCCCTTGGACTGCAAAGAGATCCAACCAGTCCATTCTGAAGGAGATCAGCCCTGGGATTTCTTTGGAAGGAATGATGCTAAAGCTGAAACTCCAGTACTTTGGCCACCTCATGCGAAGAGTTGACTCATTGGAAAAGACTCTGATGCTGGGAGGGATTGGGGGCAGGAGGAGAAGGGGACGACCGAGGATGAGATGGCTGGATGGCATCACGGACTCGATGGATGTGAGTCTGAGTGAATTCCGGGAGTTGGTGATGGACAGGGAGGCCTGGCGTGCTGCGATTCATGGGGGCACAAAGAGTTGGACACGACTGAGCGACTGAATTGAACTGAACAGTATCTTTTGAAGAGCAGATGCTTAAAACTTTGATGAAATAGAATTTATAATTTTTTAAAATGGATGTAGTTTTAGTACCCTCTGTAAGAAATATTAACTAACCCAAGGTTACAAAGATTTTCTCTTATGTCATCTCTGGAAGTTTTATAATTTTAGGCTTTATATTTAGGTTTAGAGATATCAAAAAAAAATATTTTTGTACATAGTGTGATTTATTGATCAAAGTTCTTTTTTTCCCCCACAGATATTTAAGTTTTCCTTTAGCATTCATTGAAAAGACTATCCTTTCTCCACAGAATTTCCTTAGCTCCTTTGTCAAAAATCCATTTTTTATAACAAATGTGTGGTTTTTTTTTCTAGACTGTGTTTCACTGATCTATTGGTCTGTTTTGATTTCAGTAACACTCTTCCTTGATTACTGTAGCTTTATGACAAGTCTTGAAACTGGGCATTGATAGCGTTCTAATTTTGATTCTTTCTGAAACTGTTTTAGTCATACTAGGTTATTTGCATTTTCATCTGAATGTCAATTTCTACAAAAATCTGCTGAGATAGGAATTGCATTGTATTTGTATTAATAGATATGTTTGAGGATAATTGATTTCTTAACATCGGATTTTTCAACCCATCTTCATTAGTTCTTCATTTAAATTGTAACATTTTTACATTAAATTAGGTATTTTACAGCTTAGTTTTCTGCTGACAAAATTACTTCTTCAGGGAGCTATGGCTTGCCCTTTCCAAATATATAAAACTTATTTTTGGATAGAACCATTTTAAGCAAACACAATTACTTACTTACAACGGCATTTATATTTATAAACTTAAAAATGTGAACATTAAAAAAATACCACCCAGATGGTCTGGTGGATGTGTGGAGGCCACCCAGAAGCCCTCTCTGGAACTGAGGCACTCACTCATCCCACTGGTTGCTGGGAGCCTTGGCAGTTGAGGGCTCTCGTTGGTGCCTCTCTCCAGGAATTACCCTCAGTCAACCAAGATACTCACGGTCACAGCCCTTCCCTAGAGGCAGTCCACAAACTGGCCTCCTTGCCAAGGACAGGACCACTCTGGAGGGATGGAGGAGCTACACAGCCCCTGGTGGGGTCAGCTGGGCTGTTGTGACATCGTAGTTCAACTCCTCCCCTGCCCAGTAGAAGTCTTGCCCTCAAACCTCCATCTCAGACAGTCTGTCTCCCAGGGAATCCAAGTGAAAACAAATGAGAATTTCCTAATCAGCTTGCAAGTAATGCAAGAGCTGAAAGGAGTGGAAACACAGACGCAGGGTCAGCTCATGGGGCCCAGAGGGGAGATGTGGCAAAAACAGGAAGCCAGTGACCACTGGTCCCGTATGACGGCTGGCTTAGGGTCAAAGTCATGCCCCTCAATCAGAGGGGTTTCCTCTTTGCTGGTCACCCTGACTTTGGGAGGAGGAGAAAGCACCTGGCAGGCTTCTGCCTCCTCATTGTGGCAGGTACATGGATAACATGTGTGAGAGAGATGGCAAGCAGACTCGGAAGTTCAAAGTCAGTGGCTGGTCCTGGGCCTCTCAGTAAGTGGATGAACTTGAACTTAAACTTAGGGCTACAGACACTGTGCTTTTTCCTTTCCTTAAAACAGCACTAGAAGAACTTACCTTCCAGAAGACACCTATGAGTCTGTCTGTTCTCTGTGTAAATCTGGATGTTAACCTATTATGAGGAGGGGACCACTTGCTTTCTTTGAAGGAACATTCATTCAAAGACTTTCTCATAAAAGAACAAACAATGAGGAAACAAGCTCTGTGGTGTGTAGGTGAGGAGGAGATTGGCAGTCACCAAAATTTTTCAAAACTTGCCCAGCTGACTTGCTGTGGGATACTGGAAATACACACATACCTAAAGAATGTCCTGGAGATGTTTTACCAGCAGAACCACCTCATGAGGTGGGACAGGATGCTCCCTGAGGAGAGGAGCTCCTGGGAGTGGCTGGTGGACAGGAGCTGCTATAAAGGACAGGCTGCAAGGGAGCCCTGGACATTCCAGCTCTCACTCAGCAACGCAGGTGCAGAAGGTTTTGGAAGAATAGACAACCCAGTGTGAAACCAAACCCTTCCCAGTCCCATTTCATTTAATCCTCACTCTGCTGCTATGCGATGAGTTTTTTTTCTTTTTTGGCTGCACCATGCAGCATGTGGGACCTTGGTTCCCTGACCAGGGATTGAACCCTGGCACCTCCCCCTGCCACCCAGCAGTGGACGTGTAGAGTCTTAACCACTGGATTGCCAGGGAAGTCCCAGAGTTTTTTTCATGATGCTTTTGAACTGTGGTGTTGGTGAAGACTCTTGAGAGTCCCTTGGACTGCAAGGAGATCCAACCAGTCCATCCTAAAGGAAATTAGTCCTGAAAGTTCATTGGAAGGACTGATATTGAAGCTGAAACTCCAATACTTTGGCCACCTGATGCAAAGAACTGACTCATTTGAAAAGACCCTGATGCTGGGAAAGATTGAAGGCAGGATGAGAAGGGGACGACAGACGATGAGATGGTTCGATGGCATCACAGACTCAGTGGACATGGGTTTGGGTGAACTCCCGGAGTTGGTGATGGATAGGGAGGCCTGGCATGCTGCAGTCCATGGGGTCGCAAAGAGTTGGACACGACTGAGCAACTGAACTGATTTCAAATGCGAAACTCTAGGCTTAAAGAGGCTGAATTGTCACAGGTCAGAACAATAAGTGGTTGGCTGGGATTTGAGCCCAGGTCTCTTTCCAAATCTGCTGTTTTAATCACTCGACTCTACTGAATATGGAGGTAGGAAGGATAATGAACTGCACTGCATATTTACAACATTTCGCCAACATTGACTCAGTGGAAACGTTCGAGCTGAGAGGGACAGGTTGACAAGGGGGCAGCATCCAGTGTGACCAAGTCCTGTGTCAGCACCTCTTTCCTCCTCGTGAGGCATGGGCGGGGGGCAGCTCTAAGCTCACCTGAGCTCACCTGAGTTGGGAGGTATGTCTTCCCCATGCTAAGCAGTCCATCAGAGTATCCCGTATAAGAACAGTCAGTTCGTTCCTTGAGGGGCGGCCTCACAAACAACGTTGCCATGGAGGGGGCAGTGCTGACGGCTGAATCCCAGGTGCTGCCACTGTTTTCCATGAGGTCAGACCACAGACCACATCTGTGGACACTCTGGGGAAGTCTCACGTTCCTGGCTTTTTTAATTACCGCCTGCTTGCAGGTTCCGCTCAGGGCTGGCAGCCTGCCTGGGAATGCTGGCTCCGCCTGGTCCTCCCCCGTGCGGCTCCTGTTCCCTGCAGGATGCAGGCATCCTCCTCCCCGACCCTGCACCTGCCTGGAGAATAGGAGCTGAGGGGACCCGGTGGCTGCTACCTTCCTGGGTGGCTTCCACCCCGGAGACGTCTTGTCTCCTTTCAGAATGCCAACAGCCCCAGGAAATCAGAGGACATTCACATCTGGTCCACCGTGATCCAAAGGAAGTTTGGATTATAGGAAGACCACCTGCAAGGAACAGTGCCCTAGAATTTGCATAATATGGTAAATAGCTGACCGCCTATTCCCTCCATTTTATTTACTGTTTATAATCATCTTTCAGATTTTATTGAGGCCGAAGTCCGTTGACAAGTGAAGTTGCTCAGTTGTGTCCAACTCTTTGCAACCCCATGGACTGTAGCCTACCAGGTTCCTCCATCCGTGGGATTTTCCAGGCAGGAGTATTGGAGTGGGTTGCCATTTCATTCCCCAGGGGATCTTCCTGACCCAGGGATTGAACCTGGGTCTCCCGCATTGCAGCAGACGCTTTACCATCTGAGCCATCAGGGAAGCCCTGAAGTCCAGAGAATTTGGTTAAATAGGACTTGAATAGAATGTTCTTAATTTATTGTTATTATTATTTATTTATTTGTGGCCTCACTGTGCAGCTTGCTGGATCTCATTCGCTGACCAGGGACTGAACCCAGGCCCTCAGTAGTGAAAGCACTGAGTCTTAACCACTGGACCTCCAGGAAATTTCCTGAACTGAATACTTTTTTTTTTTAATGCATTTATTTATTTATTTGGCTGCACCAGTTCTTGGTTGGGTCTTAGTCGCAGCACGTGGGATCTTCAACTTAGGCTGTGGCATGTGGGATCTAGTTCCTTGATCAGGGATGGAACCTGGGCCCCCTTCACCCTGCATTGGGAATGCAGAGTCTTAGCTACTGCGCCATCAGGGAAGTCCCTGAATTCTTTTTAAAACTGTGGTTTTATACAGTCATTCAGATACTTTTTCATGAAGTTATTATTCCTCTACCAAGAATTTAGTCCATGTGGTACAAATCTTTCTGTTGCTGTTGTTCAGTCACTAAGAAGTTGCCAAGAGACAGACCTGACTGAAGACACTTAGCACACAGCATGCAAGCTCAAAGGTTGTGCACAAGTGAGTCTGGGCATGTAGGACTCAAAGAGAGAATGGGGAAAGATAACCAGTGGTGACTGGAGAGGAAGGGAGACTCAGGGAAAGCCTGTACCTGCTGTGATGTGCTCATCAGACGCTGGTAATTATCAAAAGAAAGGAAACACAAAAGATGAATATTCTGTCTAGGACTTATGCCAGACTAGAGGGGCTGATGGTGGAGGCAATGGCACCCCACTCCATTACTCTTGCCTGGAAAATCCCATGGATGGAGGAGCCTGGTGGGCTGCAGTCCATGGGGTCGCTAAGAGTCGGGCACAACTGAGCGACTTCACTTTCGCTTTTCACTTTCATGCATTGGAGAAGGAAATGGCAACCCACTCCAGTGTTCTTGCCTGGAGAATCCCAGGGATGGGGGAGCCTGGTGGGCTGCTGTCTGTGGGGTCGCACAGAGTCGGACATGACTGAAGCGAATTAGCAGCAGCAGCAGCAGAGGGGCTGAGGAGCATGTCCTAATCCAGGCAAAATAGGAAGGGCAATCACCTGGTATTCACAAGATTCACCTGAGCTCTAAAGATGTGCAGATGATTCCATGAACAAGAGACTCTGGAAGAACGCTTAGCTGGTGCTGGCAAGAGTTTAAAGTTCCCAGTTGGGAGCTGGACCATCCTCGTCTATAGATGTATATATAACTTCCCAATGCCTATTAGTGGATTTAAACAAATTCCATGAAGTCATAAAGCAGCCAACACTATCAAGGGGTGTCATGAAGGCCTGGGGAAGACTTTGGGGTAAAGGGTCTGGTCACCATGGAGGCAGGAAGGAAGGTTTGGAACATCTGGCTGTGAGTGGAAAATCTGAATTCCATCATGATGTCAATTTTCCCTTATTTTTTTCTGGACTAAGTCGTGCATAACAAGTTGATACTCTAATAATGGCCTAATTTATGGTCTTCCAATTCCCTTACAAAAGAGAAAATCCCCCAAAGGGGATATATGTAAAGCTGATTCACTTTGCTGTATAGCAGAAACTAACACAACTTTTTAAAGCAACTAGACTCCAATAAAAATTAACAAAAAAGTAAGTTAAATTAATTAATTAAAGTGGGAAAATGAAGGAAAGAGAAAGCAAGTGGATTAGCCAAGATCTCACAGCTCAGTGGCACCTGAGGTTTTTGACTCTAGCAAATGCTCCAAAGGAATGTACCATTCTGCGTTCTCTCCTTGTAATAGCTGCTTTCCACCCAAAATGTTGGGGTGACCACCAGGACTGTTTTTCATTCTAGTTCTTTCAAAAAGTAAAGGGCAATGGTTTCTTGGTACATAAGTGCTCATGGTAGCATTATTCATTATAGCCCCAAGTGGAAACAATCCAGATGTCAGTCAACTGAAGGATGGTTGAGCAAAAAAGGGAATACCCGTACAGTGGAATATCATTCAGCCATAAATAGGAATTAAGGTCCGATACCTCCTACAGTTAGGATGAATTCTGAAAACAGTATGCCAAGATAAATCAGTCAGTCCTAAAGGCCACATTTTTATGATTCCATCTAAGTGGAACAGAACGGAATCTATATGAAAATGTCTAGAATTGGCAATTCTATAGAAACAGAAAGTTGATTGTTGGTTATCTTTGGCCGAGGAACTTGGGGGTGAGGGGATGGTACAGGGTTTCTTTTTGAGGTGATGAAAATGTTCCAAAAATGACTTTGCTGGTGGTTTTCCAGCTCTGTGAATATACTAAAAATCATCAAATTGTATACTTTTAGTGGGTGACTTGCATGATATGGTAACTATTTCTCAATAAAATGGTTACAAACAGATAAGGAGAGACCACTAGTAAGATCAGAGGTGTTGATGGGAAGCCTCAGTTTTGTCCATCCCTCTTGGCATAGTCCTGGGACCAGAGCTGAGTGCCAGGCAAGGGGTGATGAAGGACCCTGGACTGGACACATCAGGGGCGGAAGCCAGCAGGCATTCAGTGACTGAAGGAACAGATACTGAAATGCCTGACTCTCTGTTAAAGCCCAGCCAGTAAGAAGGAAGAGAAAAATGTTTGGCTTCAGTCTTAGGACTTGGAGCTGGGAAGGGCTTTTGAGGGTGGCCCAAAGCAATTTGCCATGAGGCTTTAATAGAACCAACACTATTGTGTATTCACACATCTCTTATTCCTCTTATCGAATCTGGGGACTTGTCTGAGGTCTTGGTGCTGAGGGGTTGGAGGGGGAGGCTTTCATTTGGTACCCAACATAGAAACTTGGAACAGGAAACCAGTTGCCCTGAGAAATGTCATCTCCCATTGTACTGTGGGCTTTATAAGTTAAGGTGAAGATTTCTCCAGCAGCAAAGCTCACAAAACACCAAAATGAACCATCTTTGGGAAGACATGGATAACTTTATGTATGAGTGCCGGGGTCCAGCCCCGGTGGATCCAGGGTAATTCGAAGGTGGGGACGGAATTGGCGTCCTGGAAAAAACTTATTTAATTACAGATATAGAGGGAGATTAGAAACAGATAGTGTAGTAGGAGAATTAGTGGAGAAAAGAGGCTGAATAACTGGTTTACATGGAATACCAATCACCACCTGTGTAGGCCCCAGGCGTCTTTCCATTCTCCTGAAGGAGAGGAGGCACTGAGGCCTCCCCGGTCCAACCTCAGAAGCCCAGGCAGAATTAGCAGGCTTGGTGAGTACCCACATCTCAGATGGGAACTCAGCCAGGAAAGTGGGGAGCAAGAAAGAAACGACACGGGGGAATCAGTCTTTCCAGAAACTGATCCGATTTCTTTATTTTTCAGGTTTGTTTATATACCTTTTTGTTATACATAGGGATGAATACAGAGTCACGTGGGGGTCAGCAGACCTGACCCTTGACACAATCAGGTGCTTCATATAAAATTATACAAAGGTCTTACGAGTTTCATCATCTTCTGGCCATGAGGTCTGCTGACATTTTATGGCCCTTTCTGATACTGGTCAGTTAACCAGAAAACTTATTTTTCCAGGGGTGATTTTTTTCTTAAATCAGGCACCACCCTCCAAATAAAGTTGCATTCCTATAGGGTGAGGGTGTAGTGAGTTACAATCAAGAAAGGAATTTACTTAACCTAAGGTTTAACATGATTAATCTTAAAGGTTAATACTTATTTCTCCTATATGTTAGTTATATTCATTATAAGGGCAGGAATATGGAGATTTAGCAGCAAATATTGGCTCAACAAATGTAAACCCTTCACCAATGTTCCCCTTAAGATCTATTTAGTCTTAAGATAGTGATAAAGTTACATTTTTGCATAGCAAGGACACAGTGATTTATAACAAAGTACAGTGATCTATAACAAAAGAGAAGATTCATTAACTCAAAAAGTCTAGTATTGCTAACATCAAAAAACTACTATATTTCCTTTTCTATATTCCAAAAACATTGATTAATATATTCCCAGGTGCCTAAGGATATGGAGGCCTGATGGCAATCATTGACTCATCTATGAAAAAAGCCCTATGCTAATACTCCAAACTCTTTGTGCTGTTTATGGTTGAGAGGTTGTCACACAAGCTAGTCTGTCAGCAGAGATGTTTGGCCTGAGACATCCTTGTCACATCCAGGGCAGGGAATTAGCAGTAATTATTGGCATGACAAATGAAGAAAAAACCCTTCGCCAATATAATTCCTAATCAACCCACTAATACTATACTAATGACCTTCTAACTTCTCAAAAGAGTCTGTATTTAGAAAGTTTTAAAACATCCTGTGCCTCTCACAGTTGGGAGGGTGTAAACAATCACATGCGTCCGGACGAGCCTGATCAGGCAGGCCAGAGAATCTTCAGAGTTCATAAGTTGAAACGCTTTTGTCACGCCCAGGAATTTTTATTAACTGGAGCTGTAAGTTAACTCCTCTGAGAGAAATGGTTATGGGGGAGAGCTCCCCGTAAAATACTCTGGTTTTGGGGGTAGATGCTTGGGAACAGGGGGTTTCCTGAGGCTTGATCACACCTTTGCGTATGCCAAGCTTCCTTCCTCATGACCTTTGCCATGGGCGGAGTTCCTCACGCTGGCCCCCAACATATAAGGACATGTGGAAATTAGATGCGACCCATTATGAGACTGGGATGTAGATTTTTTGGCCTCTGGAAAGCCCGCAGTCAATGGAAGCTGTAATTTTACCTGTTGAGGGATCAAGTTCAAGTGTGGTCTAGTGGGATGAACACAGTCAAATGGGTCATTTCACTCAAGTTTTAAACCAACTCTTGTTATGTTCACTTACTGTCTTATGTCTGCACAAAACACTTACCTCTGCAAATTCAGTATAAAATTGTGAGCAAGGACTGGTTTTGAAAGATATGGTGAAACCATCCTCGGCTTTTGTCATCAAACTGGGCTTGAGGCCCAAGTGCCCATGTCGCCTCATGTAGTGCCTCCCCCGTCTCTTAGTAAGCTGGCTGGAGAGAAGCTTCAGGAAGGGCATAGCTTAGGCTGAAACCCTATGATAAACAAATCCATGCTGGGACATGTGTGACCAGGAGTTAATGCATGTGTTGCAGATTAAGAAAGGAAGTCAGTTACCTTAAGGAACAACATAATGCACTAGAAGGTTTTAAAATTTTGTTTTATTTTAGGAGGGTGGGCTTTCAGGATGCTTCTTTTCTTTTTGTTGGGAAAAACTGCTCCATTTATTAATATGGAGCTGGAAATTAAAGCAACAATGAGATAATGACTTTATACCAATATGACTGGCAAAAACTGAAAAAGAATGTTATGTTATGTGAAAGTTACTCAGTCATATCTGACGCTTTGCCACCCCATGAGCTATACAGTCCATGGAATTCTCCAGGCCAGAATACTGGAGTGGGTAGCCTTTCCCTTCTCCAGGGGAGCTTCCCAACTCAGGGATCGAACCCAGGACTCCCACATTGCAGGAAGATTCTTTACCAGCTGAGCTGCCAAGGAAGCCCGTGAAAAAGAATAAAAATGCTTATTAATTGCTGTGATGTAAGGAAAAAGATGCTGTCACATATTGTTAATAGAAAATTGAAGTGATACCTTAGAAGGAATCTGACAATATCTTTTTTTCTTTCTGGAAGTTTTCTAAAGACATCATTAATAATTTTTTTTAAATTGTTATTTTATATTGGGGTAGAGCCAATTAACAATGTTGTGATAGTTGCAGGTGAACTGTGAAGGAGTCAGCCACATACATACATATATCCATTCCTCCCCAAACTCCGCTCCCATCCAGGCTGCCACATAACATTGAGCAGAGTCTCATGTGCTATACTGTAGGTCCTTATTGATTATCCATTTTAAATATAGCAGTGTGTACACATCCATCCCAAGCTCACGATCCCTTCTCCCCATCCTTCCCCCTGGGCAACCATAAGTTTGTTCTCTAAGTCTGAGTCTCTTTCTGTTCTGTAAGTTCATTTGTGTAATTTCTTTTTCGACTCTACATATAATGAATGTTTGTGTTCTAGGTTAGATTCCACATACGTGTAAGTGACATCGTATGATGTTTGTCTTTCTCATTCCCAGCTACTTCACTTAGTATGATCATCTGTGCTTGCCATCAAGGTTGCTGTGTTATTTTGTTCTTTTTTATGGCTGAGTAGTATTTCGTTGCATGTGTGCACCGCATCTTCTTTATCCATTCCTCTGTCGGTGGACATTTAGGCTGTTTCCACGTCTTGGCTATTGTGGATAGTGCTGCTGTGAACACAGGGGAGTCTGTTATTAACAAGCTCCCTGGTGATGCCGATGCAGGTGGTCTGCCCCGTACTCTGAGAAACACTGCTTTGGTGAAGGCATCTCAAAATTTATTGTGTAGAGAAGTCACCCGGGACCTTGTTAAACTGCAGCTCTGGTTCAGCATTTCTAACCAGCTCTCAGATGATGTCAGGGATACTGATCTGCAGAACACAGTTTGAGTGACAAGGTTACACAGCTGTGGTTCTCAGAGAGGGTTCCCTGCACTGGCACCAGGATCACTGGGGAACATGTTAGAAAGGCCAGTTCTCAGGTTTGACCTCAGACTTGCAGAAACTGTAGGTGATCTGTCTCAACAAGCCCTTGCTGTGAATCTGCTTCAGGCTGGAGCTGGAGAGACCCTGCGAGTGCTCTCACCCAACCCCTCAAAATCCTGGACCAGCACCCTGTGGAGTAGCTGAGGGCTGTAAACTTACAGAGGTGCCCGTGGCCTCAGGGGTGCTGTTGATTCCTAGGGGAGGAAGCTGTGGAGAAGGAGGCGTTGGAATGGGGTGGTGGGTGCCCCTGGGTACTGGCGAGGTCTCCGGTCCAAGATGGTGGCAGAAGGAAAGGCCAGTCTGGAACTGGGCCTCTGGGCAATAGTCGGGGGGCGGGGGGGAGGGTACACGTGCAGCCGGAGTGGATTTGTGACCTGGGGCCCCCTGACTTCTCTAATGTTTCCTCCACAGCTCAGGCACTTGCCTTGCCAGGCCCGCAGATCCTTTGGGTAAAGCGGCATACCTGCCCATTTATACAAAGGTCTTAGGAACTTCTCGGGCTACTTCTTCCAGGGTCATTTGCATTTAAAAAGTAGCTTTCAGGAGAAAGCAATTTTTCTAAAGTGCCGTTTTAAGCTTTAGGGTGCCTGGAGAGGAAGATGCCTGGTTTTCAAAGCACACCTCTCGGAGACAGCCCATGGTGCTGACACATTGGCTCTGCATCCGGCTTTTCCTGGTGAAGCTGGCAGGCCCCTCCCTGTGCGGGCCAGGCTGCCTGAGCTGAGGAATTCCCCCTCCCGCACGGCTGCCTCCTGGAATCTCTCACCGCCCCGTCCTCTGTGGGAGAAAGGAAGCAATTAGCATAACTGGAACAGATCCCTTTTGTCTGCATCCCAGACTGTGGGATTCAGGCCTCCCCCAGAGACTTGCTAATTACGTGGAAGGGACCCTGGGTGCTCATTGGCACCAATCTCTGCTCAACTGTTGCTGCTGCTGGAAAGAAACCAGGTGTATGTGAAGCCAGAGCTTGGGCTTCTGCATGGATTGTGCATGGATTAACTTGCTTCCCATCCAGGAAACCTCCTGCTCCTCCAGCCCCCTAAGCGCTCTCAATATCTTCCTCCCCTGAGTTTCTGCAGCCCTCTGTGACTCCTGGTCACATGAGTATCTTTCATCTTGGCATGAGTATCTTTGATCACCTCGCCCAAGACTGACTTTCTTTCGCATTTGGACTGCAGTTTCTTCACAGGGGACCTTGTTTTATACTTAATTGATGAATCAACTAAACAATCAATCAATGCTGATTAAAGAAAGATTTTGTCAAGCACCGTGCAAAGATCACTAAGTCAACATCTACAAAGAGGGCCATACAACTTAGTTAGGGGTGCAGGGGTATGTAACTGAGTGATCAGTTTCATGTCATCTGATGCTCTGATGCTTGCGAAGATTGAGGAGTAGGTACAGAAATGTGCCTGGGCAGGAGTGAAGGGAGGAGCGATGAAGGACTTCCTGGAGGAGGTGTCATTTGAACATGTTTAAGGATGAGTAGGGTTAACCACGGGCTTCCCAGGTGGCGATACACTTTGTGACCCCATGGACTATACAGTCCGTGGAATTCTCCAGACCAGAATACTGGAGTGGGTAGCCTTTCTCTTCTCCAGGGGTTCAGGGATCGAACCCAGGTCTCCCGCGTTGTGGCCACATTCTTTAGCAGCTGAGCTGCAGGGGAATCCCACTGGTAAAGAAACCACCTGGCAATCCAGGAGACATAGAGACATGGGTCTTTTATGGGTAGGAGGCATGGCAACCTACTCCAATATTCTTGCCTGGAAAATCCCGTGGACAGAGGAACCTGGCAGGATACAGTCCATGGGGTCACAAAGAGTCAGACACGACTGAAGCAACTTCACAGGGTTTGCCATATAGGTGTTACAGAGGAAAAGGCACATACAAAGTCACTGGATGGGAAAATTTTGGACTTTCCTGGGACCACGAGATTGAGGTGACTGGGCTGTAGACGGCCTGGGAGAGAGGAAGAGACAAGATGGGGAGGCAGGTGACTGGGTCCCAAACGGTTTTTACCTTCCAAGCCAAAGGGTTTGGAGGTTGACTTGAGGGCACTGTGCCACCAGTGAAGGATTTCAATAAGAGGATAGTGTGGTCAGAGTTGAGTTTTAGAAAGAGAAATCCGAAGTGTGGAGGACAGACGGGGGGGATGACATGGAAGTGGGAAGGCTAAGGAGTGAGACTCCGGCGTGGAGGGTGGGAGAGGAAGGAGGCAGTGAGAGGGGCGTCTGGGATGATGCAGACCAGGGTTTGGGGTGGGAGCCCATGTACGTGACGGGAAGGAGGCAGGGACGATGGAGAGGGCCAGGGCCGGCAGGGAGCAAGGATCCAAGGCATCTTGTGGACATAGTAAGTTTGAGGTGCCCAGGGCTGGGCCTGCTCATGGGAAGTTGAGCATAGGTGTCTGGATGAGGGGGAGGGAATCCATGAGAGACAGGCAGAGGTGGTGTAACCTGGGGACTCGGGAAGATGTTTAAAACTCCAGCTGAATTTGAACCCTGGCTTCACTTCTTACTAGCTGGGCGAACTTGAGCAAGACAGTCTACAAGTGTGTTGCTTTCCACTTCTGTAAGAAAGGAATCTTAGTCCTGTCTTGCACAATTATAGGAGGACAAGAAAGATAATACATGGGAGGTGCTATGCACAATATCTGGGACACGCTAGGCACTTGGCAAATGTTTTATATCATCAGGCGGTTGGAAGCTGGAGCTGGATGTGGGTCAGGTGGCCAGGGGGAGAATGAGCAACAGGAAAGAGAGAGGAGAGTCAAAGAGAATTCACAAGGAGCCTGGCGGGCAGCAAGGCAGGAGGGTGGGGTCAGGGAGACTGACACTAGAGGAGGGTGTGGCCAGGAGACCGGAGACCCCAGGGATTTAGGAGATGAAGGGTAGGCATGTTGGCTCGTCAATCAGGTTACTGGTGATTTTAGAGCAATTTCAGTGGAGCAGGGAATGAGTGAAAGACACTTTGAAAAATCTTTGCTTTGAAGGGTGGGAGATGATAAAAAGAAACAAAAGGGGAGCCGGAGTTAGGAAGACTTCTTTTTACGACAGATTTTGTTTATATCTCTGTCCTTTCACTTTCCCTGTTTTACTGAAATCATCTCTGCAAGTGGACACCTACCTCTCTGGCCGCCCCCAGCATCCCTGTGCCTTCCAGTTTGGGTTAGGGGCACTCCTCTCCTAGCACCCCAGCCATGTTAAGAGCTGTGACAAGGCACCCACGTGTTAAATGGAGTTGTCAGTTTCTTCTGTGTCTTCCTCTTGACCATGAGGAGCATAGGAACTGGGCCCACGTAGCTTGGGTTCTCAGCCTCTATCCAGGTGCCTGGCACAAAGTAGGTGCTCCAAAAATGTGCCCTGACGGTTCAGACTTGTGTGAATGAGATGCAGGACGAGGGCTGCTGCTTCCAGCCCCTGCCTACCTGGGGAGCCCCAGGGGCAGTGAACTGTTAATTGTCCTGGTGTTGGAGCCACAGCATGTCTGGTGACGCTCGTGTGACCTAGAGAAGAGGCATGGTTTCTCTGCTTGTCAACTGGGACCAGTGCCTTGGGAATACATGTCGAAGTGCAAGTTCAAACACATTCATATCAGGTATCTGGACCCAGAGTGGCTCACTTGTGCTCCCGGAAATGGTGTCGGTCGGTGCCAAGTTCCTTATCCCTACTAGGGTCATGCAAAGTCTTCAAAGGAAGCAGAGTCATCAGCAAGGATTTTGTAAAAGGAGACTGGAAAGGCTCTGACCTCTCACAGATGATGTTCCCGGAAGGGCTGCCATGACCACATTCTCCTTGCCTGGAGAGTCAAGGCATCATTCCAGTTCCAGTTGACTTGGATTCTGCTGAAGTTGTCAATCCTTTCTTGAGATTAGGTTTTGATAGGAAGAGCCTGTAGGGATCTCATGGACCTGAGAGGGAAGAAGGGCTTCTGTGGAGGGTAAAGGACTGAGAAATGGGAGGTTATGGCTCTGGGAAACCGATTGCCCATCTTCCTGCCCTCATGTCCCTTCCAGTACAATTAAGGAGTCAAGACGATGACCACAGCCTAACAATCAAAGCTTGTTCTTGGTGATGCAAGTTCATGTGAAGTCATACACATGCACTCCAACAGGAAGTGGCAGTTAGGACCAGACCCATTTGGACCTGTCCTGAAAGTGACCAGAGGCCCATGAAGTGGTCTTAGGACTCCTGGGACCGCTCTTCTGGGATCTGCTCACTGGATCTGCTCTGGACAGCCCCTAGTTCTCCCCTATGCTGTAAGCAACCTCTCAGAGTAATCCAGGCCAGGGCAGACCCAGACCCTTGGGAGGAAAGGCCACCTCCCTGGTATACAGCCAAAGCACTGAAGGAACCCTGTCTGCCCTTGATGCCATGAAGACGCGGCCTGAAGAAGGCCTGGATGGAATCTCCGTTGGTGGATAGTGCAGATATCCTGAGACAGTTTTCCTCACCTTCTGGCTCTGATCAGGCAGCAAGAGTGTGTGTTGTGACTTGGTCAAAGCTCACGCCAAAGAGTGGTTCTTACACCTTATCTCTGAGGAGACCATTTCTGATGCTTTGCTGCCAAGTGGCCTTGAGAAGATGAAGAAATTACAACATCTTCAGAGTCTGCTTCTAACTTTCAATGCAATGGCCACTCTCTAAAAAAGGGAGGCAGTGTGCTCTCATAGGAAAAAGCCATGAACAGGGAGTCAGAAGATCTGAGTGGTTCTGCCACTTAAGATCCAAGCATGCTTCACAACCTGGGTGTCAGTTTTCTAATCTCTAAAATGGGAATATTCGTGTTAAGTCTCTTCAGTCATGTCCGATTCTTAGCAAACCCCGTGGACTGTAGCCCGCCAGGCTGCTCTGTCCATGGGATTCTCCAGGCAAGAATACCGGAGTGGGTTGCCATGCCCTCCTCCAGGATGTCTCCCCAATTCAGGGATCCAACCTGCTTCTCTTCCATCTGTTGCTCTGGTAGGCAGATTGTTTACCACTAGTGCCACCTGGGAAGCCCAAATGGGAATAAAAATGCGAATTTTAGATGCTCATGGGCTAGTTCTAAGGATCAAATGAAACAGAGACGTGAGTCTTTGCGGTAAGGGATAGTAGTTTATTTTTTTTTTAAACTTTAGGCCACGCGGGGTCTTCATTGCTGCAGGGGCTTTCTCTAGTTGTGGTGCGGGGCTTCTCACTGAGGTGGCTTCTCCTGTTGAGGAGCACGGGCTCTAGAGCGTGGACTCAGTAGCTGTGGTACTCAGGCTTAGTTGCCCTGTGGCATATGGGATCTCCCCAGACTAGGGATCGAAACTGCGTCCCCCGCAGGCAGATTCCTAACCACTGGACCACCAGGGAAGTCCAGGAATGGTACTCTTGATTGCAAATCAGCTGGACTCCAGATAATCTTGTCCAGATACTTCCTCCAGATATCTGCTAAGTCAGACCACACGGGCCTGCGTGTTGTGGTGCACATGGGTATATGTGGGCGTGGGGCTCTTTCAGCCCAGTTCGGGGCCCTCCAACAGGCAGCACCGTCTGCTGCCTCGTCTCTCTTGCTGGGTTCGTCCTATAGAAGGGCCAATGGGGGCTTCCAAGCAGGAAAGGTTTTCACGGTTTCTGCCATGAGCAAACCGAACTTCCCTGAGCTGCACTCTGAGCCCCGCGTTGTCGGAGAGGATCGGAGACTGGCCTTTATCTCTGTGACAGATACAGCCTTTAGAGTCAGTCAGGCATTTTATTGTTTCCCCAGCGATGATGTGGTTGGAATTCGGCCCAAGTCTTTGTAGTACTCACTGCTGTTGAATTAATAAGGGGAAAGGCGAAGGAACTGCCTGCCGGACAATGAAAGCTGAGGGCTTGGGGCTTTACAAGCTCCCAGCAATTCTCTTTTGGTTGGAAGGCAGCTGTGCTGGGAAGGGTTGAAGATATGGAGTTCTCCTTTCTGATCTGGCTGCTGGGAGAGGCGCTGGGGTGGCATGTCTCCTCTGGACGTCTCCTTGTTAAAACTCTCGTATGTGAAGCAGGCCAGCACCGGAGGAGGGTCTTTCTGGGAGCCATCTCTGAGTGGTGGCTGAGCCGAATTATTTGCATCAGGACTGGAATTCAGCCAAAAATGCATCAGTTTCACACTGAGAGCAATTTCGAGCAGGGAAACAAGGATCAACAGCTTAGAATTCTGGCTCTCCAGGAGCTACAGGAAAGGATATTGAATGTCGCCACATGCGTTTTTGACCTGGGGGGACTGTGATGACCACTCTTGGGGAAGGGGGATTTAGAGCTTTGCTGCGGTCTTAATGTGTGTCCCCAGAATTCCTATGTTGAAGCCGCATCCTCAGCGTGATGGTATTCGTAGATGAGACCTTTGGGAGGTGGCCCCTAATGCCTTTAGCGGGGGGCCCTCATGAAGGAGATCAGTGCCCTTATAAAAGAGACTTCAGAGAGCTCCCCAGCCTCTTGCAACATGTGAAGATGCAACCAGAAAGCCAGAATGGGGCCCTTACGCGACCATGCTGGCATCCTGATTTGGAATTTCAGCCTTCAGAACTGGGAGGAATAAATGTCTACTGTTAATAAGCGATCCCGTCTCTGGCACTGCGTCATGGCAGTCCAAATGGACTGAGACAGGTATTGTCCAGGGAGTCCCAGGGGTCTCATGGACGACGAGTGGCTACACGGGCCCCGGGCTGCACAAGCGTACCTGTGGCCATGTGTCTCCACAGAGCCTCACACCGTGGCCACCGTGAGCCGGTAGCCTGAGAGCATCGTCTCATCAGTCTGGGTCTGAGGCCAATCTCCATTTCATAGGCCATATCAGATGCATGCCTGGGATGACCACCTGCCCTGGAAGACAGTCACCCAGGGACTCTAAGCCTGTCACCCTCTGGTGCCTCCTCTGACTTGAATGAGCCTGTGTCCCAAAGATGAGGGCCCTTTTATTTAGAAAAAGAAGAGAAAAATAAAGATCATCAGAAGCGACCTTTCCCCTTCCTGGCCAGCAAACCTTCTCTCTTTGTTTGCACCCTTTGATGTTTCTCTGGGTCACAGTGGAAGTTGTGTCCATGCTTGTCTCTCTCTTGTTTGTTCTAAACTTTCTTTCTTTCTTTTTAGCCACATTGCATGGCTACCACACTGCATAGCCACACCACATGCATCTCACTGCGTGAGATCTTCGTTCCCTGAAACCATCCCCCCACGGTGGAAGCAGTGGAAGCTCGGAGCCTCAACCACAGGATCTCCAGGGAAGTCCCTGTGATCTCCTCTTAGCCACCCCCACATCAGCACCCCCAGTTTCACAGTGTGTTGATCCCCGTAAACATCTCCTCTCTCCCAGGTCTTTAGCCCTTTCCCCTGGGCCAGTTTGTTTTCCATCTGCATTTAACACATTCAAGTCTCATTCATTTAAGAAAAAGGAAAGCCTCCCTCCTGCCTTCACATGCCCTGCCACTGTTCCTCCCACCTTCTGGAGGGCGGTTTCCATACCTGCCCTCTCCACCACGTCCCCCCTGGGTTCTCACCTGGGCTCACATCTCTCTGGCTTGTCCATCAACCATGCGGCCAGCGAGGCTCTCATTGCAGCACCAAAGGCCCATCTGTAAGAGCCACTGCGCCCTTTCTGAACAAATTTGATTCTTTTGACCTGTTTTTTTCCTACTGAAAGGAAAAAACTCCTACTCTTCCCTTAAATCTTCTGACACCACACACGTTCCTGGTTTTCCTTTTTTCCTACTGAAAGGAAAAAACTCCTACTCTTCCCTTAAATCTTCTGACACCACACACGTTCCTGGTTTTCCTGGGCCTCCATTTATTTCCTGCTCCATCTCCTCTCACCAACTTCTGTTCTTGTGTCCTGAGCTCTCTTCTCTCTCCATCTCACGTTCACCTCAACTATTTCCTGTAGTTACACAAAGTAAAACCCACCACCTGCCTCAGATTCCAGCCCAGACAGCTTGCCTGAGCTCCGCGTCCATGTTCCTAGACTCCCATGGGGAGCACGCGAGCTGGCTCCCTCTCTGGGCTGGGCCCCAGCTGACAGCACGGTTAGTAATTCTGTTCCCCAGAAACCTGACTTTGTGAGGAAAATGTGGGATGCCTGGTGAGCACGTGAACATTCCCCTTGAGCCTGCATTTTCTCCCTCCTCTTTCTCCTCAGTCTTTACCCTCACCTTCCCTCCACCTGCAGTGTGAGCGTCATACACACACACACAATCGCTCATACTCACACTCTTCTTGTCTGGAATGTTCTCCTCAGAACCTTTCCCCAATTTTTCCATTGTCAGGTTGCACTGCCTGAGGCGGGTCCCATCCCTTCTCAGAACCTCAGTTTCACCATCCGTGAAACAGGAGGTGGACTAGGTGAGCTCCACTGGGGTCCTTTTCTGTGCTGAAGTTCCTTAACTTGGTGGCGAGTTGGAAAGTCACTGGAGGACATGGACTCCGCCCTGGATACCACTTTGGTGTCCCTGCCAGAAGCCACATAGAAACTGCAGTCTAGGTCAATGCTGATTTTGTTACTGTGACAGTCTGGCCCATCGCAGGGACTAAAGGTCTCCCTTGCTGGGCTGGTGGTGGGTGTGTGAGCGTGTTCTTGTCTCTTAGGCCATGCATTTGTCAATAGGATGTGTGTATATAGAGATTTATTTTAAGGAGTCGGCTCATGTGATTGCCAAGACTAGTGAGTCCAAAATCTGCAGGGCAGAGGCTAGCAGGCTGGAGAGGCAGGGAACAGCTGCTGTTCAACCCTGAAAGCAGTCTGCTAGCAGAATTCCCTCTACCCGCCTGAGACTGTTTCTGTAAGCCCCAATTTCACAACCTTTCCCACCAACTTTCATCAGCCGTCAGGCCTGATGGTGCGGGTGAGAGTGAGAGCTTCTGTGGCATTGCCTCCCAAGCCAGAATGCAAGTCATTCACTTCAGGAATTTTTCTCCGCTTAAGTAAGCCTCACTGTGGGTGACTCAGATCTAGGAAAACTCATGAGTGGGTGAGATGTCATTGGTAAATTGCAAATGTTCAGCACTAGCCATGTGGAAGCAGTGCTCTTTCTTCTGTGACCTTATACATACCTTAAGTAAAAAAAAAAAAAAAAAAAAAAAACCCAAAAACAAATAGAAAAAAAAGATAAGAAATTGTCTCTCCTGGCCAGGCATTTTGCCCATTTGCCCATTTTACCCCAGGTCTAAGCCTGACTTATCAAATCGCTTTGCAGCCTGTTGTTCAGGCAAACAGAAGCTCCAAAGAAAATAACATAATGGTTTAGTGCCCTTGGGTTCATCTTGAGCAAGCCAGTGGGTGATGGGTTTCCACATTACCTTTGGCAGGTGAGGTTGGTTGGCACACATGTTAAACAGGAGGAAGAAGAGCATTCAAGTTTCTGTCATCAAGTATGTGTAATAGTTGATTTTGTGAAAACAAACAAAATGCTAGGAAAGAGGTCCTATGGGGTAATGGGAGTCACCCCATCCCAGGTAATCAAAGGGGAGGCCAAGTGCACCGGCGGGATGCTCAGGCTTTAAAGTGCTTCTCTCAGAGTAGATCTGGCCCATCCAGTCCATGTTCTGGGCACAGGGTCTGTCTAGGAAGGACGGTCTGTGGCCTCAAACAAGACCATCATCAATTTACAAGGAACCCTATTCAAATCCAGCAACTCTAAACTCAGGGAGGGGAATGAGGCCTGAGAACCCAAGGGGAGCTTGTTGGACACACATAACCCAGTTTCCCCACCCCACGTGGTCCTGACTTGGCGGGACTGCAGCGGGGCTCCAAGAGTCTGCATGTTTGCTGAGCTTGCCGGGAGATTCTGCCGCCCAGCCAGGTATGGGAACTAGGGTCCTAACCAGTGACGAGGGATTGGGGATGGAGCACTGGTTTCCTAATTGGCCTGCTTTCTGTCCCCGGCCTCGGTGGTGCCATGTGTGTGCTCTCAGGAGCGTGCGGTCATCAGACACTCCAGCTGTCTGACCCACCCTCCCCACGGCACCCGCATGCACCCCTGCCTCCCCAGTTCTGAGACTGTATTAACTTCCGTGTCTCTGGCTAGAGTGGGACAGGAAGCTCCCCTGTACATACACTTGGGCCTTTGAACTCTACTCCTTCATTGCCTGCCCTTCCTCCCGGGGTCCTGGGGGACGTTCTGGAGCAGCAGGAAATACACCTGGGGAGTGAGGTGTTCTCTGACCTGGACACCTGTTCTGGGACTAACAGTTTTGATGTCAGTAGGGGCTGTAAATGGGTCATAATATCCCTCTTGAGAGTAAGGGGCTGAGTTAGCTGACAGTTAGGTCAGCTCAGGGCAACTGCCTTCTCCTCCAGGTCTGTTCCTTTCCCTGGGAAAAGTATGAGTAATAACAGGAGTGGAACTGGCAAACTCAGCTCACTCTCATCAGTGATGGGGTTGCGTGCACAGGCGGGTGAGTGGCCCCAAGACAGGGGAAGGGCCCAAGGGTGGGGCGCTGCTGGAAAACCTCACGTGGGCATTTCTGCTCCTCGGGGAGCCCCAGAATGACTTCTTGACAGCCCACCACACTCGGTCCTCTGGCCTGTAGGTAGGATGCTGCCACCTTCCCTTCCGTTCATGTTCTCATCTCTGAGCCCCTCCTCTGCCCAGGAGATGAGCACATAGCCTCTTATTGTCAGAGGATCTCTGCCCTCATGGCAGCCTAGGAGAGAGGAGCCCGATGGCACACGGGGTCCAACACAGGCTGCTCTGTGCTTGGCTGTCAGCTCCTGACTTCCTTCTGAGACGGCAGGCAGAAGCCCCTGGACAGAGCTCATCAATGACCCGCTACCCTAACCCCTGGGCCCTCTGTGTACAAAGATGTAACAGCCCTCCCTTCACCTGTCTTTCCAGATCTTCGTTCTTGCCTGTGTGGTCTGCTATTCCACTGCCTTTTAAAATTTTTTTAAAATTCATTTGACTGCCTCGGGTCTTCACTGGGCACCCACGAGATCTTCGCTGCATTACGTGTGGCCTTTCACTGGGGCATGCTGACTCCAGTTCTGCACATGGGCTCCAGAGCTCGCAGGGTCAGTAGTTGCAGCCTACAGGCCTCAGCTGCTCTGTGGAATGTGGGATCTTGGTTCCCTGACCAGGGATTGAACCTGCTTCCCCTGCATTGCAAGGTGGATTCTTAACCAATGGACCACCCGCGAAGTTCCTCTGCTGGCTATTCGAGCCTCCCTCCCTGCTTCCGCTTTGGATGGATAGCGCATGCGTGGTAGCTGCCTTGCATTCCGATGGGGTGCACGAAAGGTGCTGTCTCTCGGATGAACCACCTGAATCAACCGTCCATCCTCCACCCCGCTCCCAGTCTTGTCCCTTGTCCTGGCCCCATCTTTGGCTCTTGCTCATCTGGGCGGGAAAGCAGACGTGGACAGACGGAGCCTGGTTGGGGAAGAGGGAGTAGGGAGCTCTTTCATGTCTCTTGGACAGCCGGCCTCCTCCCTGCCTCCATTCAACAGCCCTGTTTTCTGCCTCCTTCACATGCTGTCTGTTTAGGATAGCCTTGCCTGGGTCCCTCCTGCACTTACAAACTGTGTGCATTTACAGGAAACAAAGCTTCATGTGGGCACATTCTGTGATCCTAATTAGATCAAAAAGGGTAGGACATCTGGTCCCAGCAGTCATCAGTGCCCTGCACGCTGATGGAAATTCAACTGGATACTGACTCCTCCTGGTGAAACATTCCTGGTTTCCCTTTGCTCTTGGAGGCATTGCAAGCAAAGTTTCCATCAATGCGACAAAAGCCAATAGAAAGAAGAGCTCTCTTCTTGGGAAGAATTCTGGGTGTTCAAGAAAACTTTGCTCTGACCCACACAATCCATACATTCTCTCATTTGTCCTTTCATCCACTGATTCCCGGTAGACCTTTTAAGTGCCAGTTCTAGGCGATACCCAAGCCATGGGAGCTTACCATCTTGTTTGGGAGATAAAACAGAGACAGCACGGCAAATCAGCATGCAACTAAATGCCCTACATACTTGGTTTGAATCATGAATTGAGGAGGTAAGAGCAGGATCAGTCAGTCAGTTCAGTCGCTCAGTCATGTCCAACTCTTTGTGACCCCATGGAATGCAGCATGCCAGGCTTCCATGACCATCACCAACTCCCAGACCTTGCTCAAACTCATGTCCATCGTGTCAGTGATGCCATCCAACCATCTCATCCTCTGTCGTCCCCTTCTTCTCCTGCCTTCAGTCTTTCCCAGCATCAGGGTCTTTTCCAATGAGTCAGTTCTTCACATCAAGTGGCCAAAGTATTGGAGTTTCAGCTTCAGCATCAGTCCTTCCAATGAATTTTCAGGACTGATTTCCTTAGGATTGACTGGTTGAATCTTCTTGCAGTCCAAGGGACTCTCAAGAGTCTTCTCCAACACTGTAGTTCAAAAACATCAATTCCGTGCTCAGCTTTCCTTATAGTCCAACTCTCACATGCATATATGACTACTGAAAAAACCATTACTTTGACTAGACAGACCTTTGTTTGCAAAGTAATGTCTCTGCTTTTTAATATGCTGTCTAGGTTGGTCATAGCTTCTTTTCCAAGGAGTAAGCGTCTTTTAATTTCATGGCCGCACTCACCATCTGCAGTGATTTTGGAGCCCAAAAAAATAAAGTCTCTCTCTGTTTCTATTGTTTCCCCATCTATTTGCCATTAAGTGATGGGATGATAGGGTTGCAAGTACTCTATAGAGGCTCGTGGTTCTCCAGGCCCTGGGAGGAAGGGCAGAATTTAGACATGCAGAAGAGAATGTGGAAGACTATCCAGGAAAAAGAAAAGAGCAAAAGTGTAGTGTTTTGCAGCAAGCAAAGGGGGTTCTGGGGCAGGGGAAGGTTGGCTCCAGCTGCTTCCATGGATGTAGCAGGCATGTGGGCCCACACTGGCCATTCCTGACCTTGTCTGGGAATTGCTTTGGTAACCAAGAATGCATAAAAGAAGCTCCCTGGGCCTGCCCTCACCTCTTCCCATGCCCTGCAAGCAGGCCTCATCCAGACCACTCTCATGCTCCAGCAGCAGAGGTAGCAAAGAGACTGGAAAGGCAGAGCTCTTTGATTTTTAAGGTCTTCTGATCCAGCCAGGTGGAAGGCAGCCAGGAAGGCAGCAGCTGGTGACAGCCTGCCTTACTGCCTAGATAGCAGGCGGCTACCCAAGGGAACAATTGGAACAATTGGGCAGAAAGGAGGGTGGCCGGTCAGGGAACACAGGCCAGTGGAATTCTGAACAAGGTCAGAGTCCAATCTGGTACAGTGCTTGATTACCAATTTAAATCTCATCTTTTCTCCCAGGGTGGCTGCCACCCCTGCAGAAGAGGCCAAGGCTGCCACAAGGGACATTTGCATTTAAAGAGGCCAAGTGCCCGGCATCCTGGCAGGGCTGAGGCCTGGCCTACACGTTCATCCCAACACCAGAAGGTTGCACGCTGAGTATGCTCCGATTTCGCCCACTTATGGATGCCCACTTGCTTGGGGGGAAAAGACTCCGAATTCTTCTTATTTCTTCCAATCTGAAGGGGGATCCTGGAGTGTGCAGAGTGGAGGCAGTGGAGTCTGGACGCTGGTGATCGTATGGTTCTCTTAACAGGGTCTGGAATGAAGTCCTAAGGGAATGGCAGGCAGTAGATGACAGGGATAGTAAAGGGCTAAACTTGAATAAGGCTGGGGCAGGGGAGATGTGGAAGGTGGCTGATAGAATGAGGCAAGAATCTGGGTTATGGGACTTCCCTGGTGGTCCAGGGACTAAGCCTCCATGCTCCCAATACAGGGGGCCAGGGTTCGATCCCTAGTCAGGGAACTAGATCCCACATGCCGCAATGAAGATGGAAGATTCTTCATGCTGCAATTAAGACCCAGTGTGGCCAAATAAATAAGTAAATAAATTAATATTTTTTTCAAAAGAACCTGAGTTAGAGTGAGGGTCCAGCAGGAGGATTCGACAGCAGTGTGGATTAATTTATTCTGGGCACATGATTCAACTTGAAAGAAGGCTCCTCTTCATGTCTCTCTCCTTGGGGCAGCTGACTTTTCTTTTTCTCCATCTGGGAAGCGTAAGGAAATTTTAATGCATGATTGCTAATGCCCCAGAGATTCTGCTGCAGCAAACCTATAACTTCTCTCCTTCCCCATCAGTCGCAGCATCTTGGCCTCCATCACCACCACCCTAAGAGAAGGGAGGAAGGGCTGGGCAAGCCTGCCTCACTCCCATGTGTGCTACAAACCCCCTGGGCTTGGTCTTCCTGTGACCCCTTTACCACTAGATCAGCTCGGACTTATTGCATCCCTAGGTGTTGGTGGAAACTTAGGCACACAGCTTGAATTCATGGGCAGCTCTGCATTTGCTTTCAGCTGGACCGGCTGTCCATGAGAAGAGGGAGGACTCGGTGCAATGGGATTGTGACATCGGGGTTCTCAGGGACAATAACCTTCTCAGATTTGCTTGTCGGCCCCCTCAAAAGCAAAGCCTGTCTTGATTCTTTGCCTGCGGGCTGGGCATCAGGTTACCCAACACCTGTGCCGAGAAGCCCATATCTGCACATGCGCGTGTACACACACACACACACACACACACACACACACACACCTGCTGGAGGCACCCAAAGGTACATTCTGTGTATCCTGCAGCCAAGTAGATGGCCAAGCAGGTCTGGCTGACCCAGACTCTATCGGAGCACTGCTGGGACTCAGGGGTGCACTGAGGCTTTGCTGTGAGCCTCAGGGCTTCCTCTCCTCCCCTTTAGCTGGCAATGGTGGGATGGTGGATGGTCAGAGGTTGATGGGACAGGAAGTCCCTGCTGTCTGAGGGCAAGGAACAAGGAAGACTGGAGCCCAGCTCTTCAAGAGCCCATGGGCTCTCAAGGCCTCTGGGTCAGGCTTGGGAGGCTCAGAGCTCCCTTGGGTGCTGGTGGGTGTCTGGGGCTGGCAGGGACCCCAGGAGAGAAGTTACTTGGAGACACACACTAGCTAAGTGGGCCACAGATGATCTTTGTTGGACACATTCCCATTAAAAAAACCCAGCTGTACCCAGCCCATCTACCACTTACTTTGGAAGTGGCAGGAAGCTGGTGGGCACATTTGGAATCTCCAGGTTCCCAGAGTCAGGTGGACACCCTACTGTCCACTTCCAGCGTCCCGTCCAGCCTCATTCGCCTCTCTGCCCTCACTCAGATCTTCTTCTCAGACTGACCTGCTCTCTGCCCACCTCTTGCTGCTCCCCTGGGTGTTCCAAAGGCCATCGGTCCCAGGTATCAGTTGCCCCACAGGTGTAGTGCACCCACTTCCTCCTCAGACACCGATCACATCCTATCAGCCCATCTAGGTCCAGCTCTGGGAGCCCTCCCTCGGCTGGAGGTGGTTTCTATGCGTTTCCCAGAGAGGTTGCATCGTAGCAGTTATCTCACATATTATCAAGCTGACAGGAGCTCACAGAAGGTGCTGACCCTGTCTCTTTTTCCCACCTCACAGCACACAGCCCAGAGTCTTGTACATGGAGGTGTTCAGTGACCCCATGGACTATACAGTCCATGGAATTCTCCAGGCCAGGATACCGGAGTGGGTAGCCTTTCCCTTCTCCAGGGGGTCTTCCCAACCCAGGGATCGAACCCAGGTCTCCCACATTGCGGGCGGATTCTTTACTGTCTGAGCCACAAGGGAAGCCCACATATATATATATATATATATATATATATATATATATATATATATATATATATATGCAGTTTACCATTTTAATCATTCTAAGTGTACATTCAGTGTATACTAAGTACATTTATAATGTTTTGTGGTCGTCACCACTATCTATTTCCAGAATTTTTCCATCATCCCAAATAGAGATTCTTCACAAAGTAAGTAATATCGCCCCTTTCCCTCCTCATCCCAGCCCCTGGTACCCTCTACTCCACTTTCTGTAAACAGCGCAGGGACAACAGTGGGATTTTGGCAGGTTGAGAAACAGAACCGTCAGCCAGTCATTGTGGAGCCTTAGGAATGCCTGTCTTTGCTTAGACACTGAGTCTCACTTTCCTGACCTGAATGGTAGAAATAATGATACCATCCCTAAACCTGCCCAAGTCAAGTTTTTATCGTGAGAACTGAAAAATAACACAAGGGCTTCCCTGGTGACTAAGTGGTAAAGAATCTGCCTGCCAATCTAGGAGACATGGGTTCAATCCCAGGTCTGGGAAGATCCCACATGCCTCAGAGCAACTAAGCCAGTGTGACACAACAATTAAGCCTGTGCTCTGGAGCCCGGGAACCACAATTACTGAGCCTACTTGCCTCAGCTACTGGAGCCTGAGTGCCCTAGAGCCTGCGCTCCGCAACAAGAGAAGACGCCGCAGAGACGCCAGCTCACCCCAGCGAGAGAGCAGTCCCTGCTGTCTGCAACTAGAGAAGAGCTCGAGCAGCAAAGGCTCAGTGTAGCCTAAATAAATAAATAAAATTATTTAAAAAAAGACAGCACAACCAATACATTTATATTAAGCATACACACCTTTCTAGGTTTATACCAAAAAGGTTTTTGTGAATACACTGATACGACATAAATAAAGTTGTGTCTTACCTGCTCTAGGAAAGTTGTCTCTTCAGAGAAATTTCGTAATTAACTTCTTTGTTAAGTGGATGACTCTCTGCAATGTGTCTGCTTTGAATGTTTAGCCTTGCATACTTGTTTCTTTCTTAGGACCAGCTGCATAGATCACTGACCGGCTGACACTGACAGGCTGGATTTAGGAAGAAAGAATGGTTGACTGAGTGTGGCAAGGAACTGCGCAAACAGGGCAGGCTGGTGAGAAGCCTTGTTAGAGGCTGGGACTTGTCTTCTTGCCCTCCCCGCCACTTTTCTATAAACAGGATGAGTGGACTGGCCTTCCACCACTCTGGGCAGAGGTAGTGTGAATCTTTGCCAAGGAGAGGAGCCAAGGTTAGGTACATTTTCTGGAGATCTGTGCCTCATGGGCTCTTCTAACAGACTCCAGAACCTTCCTGGGGAAGCTCAGTCTTTGTGATCACACAGAGTAAGCATAACTTTCCTGCACGTCTGCGGGCCATGGGGCCATCTTGGAAAAGTTGGGAAGACATGTGGGCCACATCCAGGCTGGTTGGCCAGTGGCTGGATTTAGCCTGGCTAAGTCTGGGTTTGCTTTTTCTTCCTAGGAGATTTGTCTCCTTTCTCCCCCCTCCCTTTTCCCTTCCAAGACCCTGATTGCCAGAGGAGACCCAGGAACAATTAAGAAGCAAGCCTCAGACACAAAAGCTGTGGGCAAGGCCGCCACGTGAAATGAGGCAGCCCCCCTTTAAGCAGTTGATTGCTTGCATGGGCGGTGCAAGCCAGACCCCTGGGCCAGGCAGATTCCTTGCAGTTCCCGTCGCTCACCTTCCTCCTGGTGTCTGGGCCGGAGCTGTGCTGGTGGGCGCAGTCAGCTTCCTGTGCTGGGCCCGGGCCTGGAAAATGTCAGCCTGCGGCCGGCTGTACATAAACCACCAGCCACTCCTGGGCTGAGGACACATTTCCACTCACCTTGCTCCAGACTTCCAGGGCCTGTCTCTGTCTGTGTTTATGTCTCGGTTCTGTGAATAGCGTCTCCTTCCTGAGGAAGCCTGTCCTTGGGGGCCACCTCCTCCCCAAGAGATGAGGGTCTCAGCCATCATACCTGAGCCCTTCAGAACATTCCAAACCTTCTTAAGGAGGCAGCCAGGATCTAGAGCAGGGCTGGGTGGGGGCCAATAGTACAGGCCTAGGGACGGTGTGATTCGAAGGAAGGAAGAGTCCCCCTGCCCCAATACACCTGCCCTCCCCTATGTTGCTGAAATTTCTCCAAGGTGTGACTTGAGGGGAAGTGGGGATGGGATAAATTGGGATGTTGGGATTAACAAAGGTATACTCCTATGTATAAAATAGATAACCAATGAGAACCTACAAAGCACAAGGGGAACCAAAGGAAGTTACAATCTGCATGTAAGACATACATTAAGGTAACCTTAAAAATACATTAAAAATAAATATATTTATTAGATGCAGACAAATACTGTTTGATTTCGCTTTTACGAGGTACCTAGAATAATCAAATTCATAAAGTCAGTAGTACATTGGTGGATGCCAGGGGCTGGGGGGTGGGGGGGATTGGGGGTGGGGAGGGAGAATGGGGACTTAGTGTTTTAATGGGGACAGTTTCAGGTTAGGAAGGTGAAAAGTTCGGGAGGTGGATGATGGTGAGAGTTGCAGAAGGATGCAGACGTACTTAGGGCCGCTGAACTCTGCAGTTACACGTGGTTAAAACAGTATGTTTTATATTATGTGACTTTTACCACAATGAAAAATGTTAAGAAAAAAAGTTACAATGAGAGTAATGATGGTGCTTCTTGTCTGAATTGTACTTTCTAGGTTTTATTAGGTCTTTCAGTCTCCACATCAGCTTCAAGTAGGTGGGTCAGGAATTGCTTCTGTTCTTTCATAGATGGGGACATGGGGAAGGTCAAGGAGATTCCAGTCCAAGCAGGCTCGGACTGGAATCAGTCAGCCTGGGTCCCACCCTCATTCCGTCATTGTCACGGTCAAGGAAAACTGGTGTTCCTTGAACTTAGTTTCCTGAATGAATGTATTTTGTGATTTATAAAATCCTTTTCATATAAATATGACATATCTGTTAAAGGCAGGCCTTGATGTACTGATATTCTCCAAGATAAAGTGCTAAGTACAAACGGTAACATGTGGAATGTGGATACAGTCTGCTGATATTTAATTTTTTTTTAATGCCTATATATGTGGTGAGAGTTGTATAACAATGTGAATGTACTTAGTGCCAGTGAGCCATGCAGTTAAAATGGTTAAAATAATAGAATAATAATAATAAAGTCCCAAATAGCTAATCAAAAAATGGCCATATGTCTACACATGTTTGATTCTGTTTGTGCATCACCAGCACTAGGAAGATACACAGGGCGTGTTGCTCCCAGGGGTGGAGGGAGGGGAGGGAGAAGCAGAGAGTGGCAAGAGGGAGCAAGTCAGGGGCGGGAGGCTGACTTTTCCATTTCTTTGTACTTTTAAATTTTCTACTGTGTATAAACAAAATTTTAAAATGAAAATATTTTATGCTGGAAGTCTTAAGTTTTTTTTTTTTTTTCAGCCAATGGGATGATGTAAATGATATAAGACATTTTATGTACATAATGAGATTATGATTATTACTGTCTAAGGGGGTTGCAACAACACAAGAGAAGACTCTACACATGGATATCACCAAATGGTAGACCCCGAAATCAGCTTGATTTTATTCTTTGTAGCCAAAGATGGAGAAACTCTATACAGTCAGCAAAAACAAAACTGGGAGCTGACTGTGGCTCGGATCATGAACTCCTTATTGTCAAATTCAGACTGAAATTGAAGAAAGTGGAGAAAACCACTAGACCATTCAGGTATGACTTAAATCAAATCCCTTATGACTGTACAGTGGAAGTGAGAAATAGATTTAAGGGCCTAGATCTGATAGACAGAGTGCCTGATGAACTATGGATGGAGGTTCGTGACATTGTACAGGAGACAGGAGTTAAGACCATCCCCAAGAAAAAGAAATGCAAAAAGGCAAAACAGTTGTCTGAGGAGGCCTTACAAATAGCTGTGAAAAGAACAAAAGTGAAAAGCAAAGGAGAAAAGGAAAGATATACCCATTTGAATGCAGAGTTCCAAAGAATAGCAAGGAGAGATAAGAATATCTTCCTCAGTGATCAATGCAAAGAAATAGAGGAAAACAATAGAATGGAAAAGACTAAAGATCTCTTCAAGAAAATTAGAGGTACGAAGGGAACATTTCATGCAAAGATGGGCTTGATAAAGGACAGAAATGGTATGGAGCTAACAGAAGCAGAAGATATTAGAAGAGGTGGCAAGAATACACGGAAGAACTGTACAAAAGAGATCTTCATGACCCAGATAATCATGATGGTATGATCATTCACCTAGAGCCAAACATCCTAGAATGTGAAGTCAAGTGGGCCTTAGGAAGCATCGCTATGAACAAAGCTAGTGGAGGTGATGGAATTCCAGTTGAGCTATTTCAAATCCTGAAAGACGATGCTGTGAAAGTGCTGCATTATGACAGCAAATTGGAAAACTCAGCAGTGGCCACAAGACTGGAAAAGGTCAGTTTTCATTCCAATCCCAAAGAAAGGTAATGCCAAAGAATGCTCAAACTACCACACAATTGCATTCATCTCACACGCTAGTAAAGTAATGCTCAAAATTCTCCAAGCCAGGCTTCAGCAATATGTGAACCATGAACTTCCAGATGTTCAAGCTGGTTTTAGAAAAGGCAGAGGAACCAGAGATCAAATTGCCAATATCTGCTGGATCATGGAAAAAGCAAGAGAGTTCCAGAAAAACATCTATTTCTGCTTTATTGACTATGCCAAAGCCTTGACTGTGTGGATCACAATAAACCGTGGAAAATTCTGAAAGAGATGGCAATACCAGACCACCTAACCTGCCTCTTGAGAAACCTATATGCAGGTCAGGAAGCAACAGTTCAGACTGGACATGGAACAACAGACTGGTTCAATAGGAAAAGGAGTACGTCAAGGCTGTATATTGTCACCCTGCTTATTTAACTTCTATGCAGAGTACATCATGAGAAACGCTGGGCTGGAAGAAGCACAAGCTGGAATCAAGATTGCCAGGAGAAATATCAATCACCTCAGATATGCAGATGACACTATCCTTATGGCAGAAAGTGAAGAAGAGCTAAAGAGCCTCTTGATGAAAGTGAAAAAGGAGAGTGAAAACGTTGGCTTAAAGCTCAACGTTCAGAAAATGAAGATCATGGCATCTGGTCCCATCATTTCATGGGAAATAGATGGGGAAACAGTGGAAACAGTGGCTGACTTTATTTTTGGGGGCTCCAAAATCACTGCAGATGGTGATTGCAGGCATGAAATTAAAAGACGCGTACTCCTTGGAAGGAAAGTTATGACCAATCTAGACAGCATATTCAAAAGCAAAGACATTATTTTGCCAACAAAGGTCTGTCTAGTTGAGGCTATGGTTTTTCCAGTGGTCACGTATGGATGTGAGAGTTGGACTATAAAGAAAGCTGAGTGCAGAAGAATTGATGCTTTTGAACTGTTGTGTTGGAGAAGACTCTTGAGAATCCCTTGGACTGCAAAGAGATCCAACCAGTCCTTCCTAAAGGAAATCAGTCCTGGGTGTTCATTGGAAGGACTGATGTTGAAGCTGAAACTCCAATACTCTGTTCTGGCCACCTGATGTGAAGAGCTGACTCATTTGAAAAGACCCTGATGCTGGGAAAGATTGAGGGCAGGAGGAGAAGGGGATGATGGAGGATGGCATCACCAACTCGATGGACATGAGTTTGGGTGGATTCCAGGAGTTGGTGATGGACAGGAAGGCCTGGCGTGCTGTGGTTCATGGGGTCACAAAGAGTCGGACATGACTGAGTGAATGAACTGAACTAAAGGGGGTTCCTTAAAAACTGTTACCACCATTAGACTTGACAACATTGTGTTACCGGAAAAAATACAGGAACTGAGATGTAAGTTAAATTTTGACCTCTGGTTTTCTCATCTAAAAAATGAGGGGAAAAAAAGTGAGGGGAGTGAGAGAGAATTGTGTGGGTTCTGAGAAATAAAATGAGAGCATGAAAGACCAGACGCGACATACAGCGTGCCGTTCTCCCCTCTCGTGTCCTGCACCAGATGGACTCTGGAAAGCGTTCTATGTCAAGTAAATTGTGACATCAAGAAAGGTCTCAGGGCCGCACTACCCCAAAGAGATAGAATGCAGGTCACAGGTGTACGGGCTTCCCTTGTGGCTCAGCTGGTAAAGAATCCGCCTGCAATGGGGGAGACCTGGGCTCGATCCTTGGGTTAGGAAGATCCCCTGGAGAAGGAAAAGGCTACCCACTCCAGTATTCTGGCCTGGAGAATTCCATGGACTGTATAGTCCATGAGGTTGCAAAGAGTCAGACACAACTGAGCGACTTTCACTTTCACTCACATGGGTGATGTTAGGTTTTAAAAAAGTACAGGGCTTCCCTGGTGGTACAGTGAGAGGAGTCTATCTGCCGATGTAGGGGACATGGGTTTGAACCCTGGTCTGGGAAAAGCCCACATGCTGCAGAGCAACTAAGCCTGTGGACCACAACTACTAAAGCCTCCATGCTCTAGAGCCAGCAAGTCGCAGCTGCTGGAGCCTGTGCACCTGGAGCCTGTGCTCCGCAAACAAACGAAGCCGCTGCAGTGAGAGGCCTGTGCGTGGCGACTGGAGAGTAGCCTCTACTCTCTGCAACTAGAGAAAACCTGCCTGCAGCAAGGGAAAACCCAGCACAGCCAAAAATAAATAAATATAGCAGTGTATACATGTCCCCCAAAAAAAGTTTTAAAAAAGTACCAAGAAATACGTGACATTCATCTTAATAATATACTTTAATTAACTCAATATATTAAAAATGTGGATTTAGCATGTAATCAATGCAAAATTACTCATGGGATGTTTGACGTTGATTTTCAGGCTGAGTCTTTGAAATGTGCATGTAATTTTTACTTACGGCACGTCTCCAATCAGACCAGCCCCATTTCAGGCAATCAATATTAGCCCACGTGGGCCTAACCTCTGCCCTACTGGAGGGAGCAGACAGAGGGTGTGGGCTCTTTGCGAGAGATGGCTCGATGGGAGGCTCTGGATAACTCAGGGGTCTGAGGCTGAAAGAAGCTGACAGAGGTAAAACCAGGGTTGCCCAGTCCAGGCTGAGGTTAGGTAACAGGAGCACAGAAGGTGCTTGAGTAAATAAACAGGGAATTGTACAGTCTGCCCTGTGAGGTTAGTCTCCCATCATCTCAGGAGAGGTCAAGTACTTCAGCGCAGCGAAGTGGAAAGGAAACTGGACAGGACGCGAGGGTCAGGGAAAGGACCGCCACTGCCCCCGTGTGACTGCCCACTGCCCCCTGCCCTGGCCTCTCTTCCCTCCTCCCCAGCCTTTGTTGTGAGCCCTGCGTCAGCCCGAGCCCTAAATGTGTTTCCCTGGTCTGAGCCTCCTTCTCTCCCCACACTACACATTGTTCTCTTTTCATGGTGCCGGGTCCTTCCATGGGCTCATTCCACAGCCCCAAGAGCTCCCCTGAGCTCGCGAAACCTCGGCATCTCACTTGGATCTCCCATCTCCTTCCTCTCGCTAGGTGCCTTCGTCCAGCTCCCCGAGTCAGAAACCGGAGAATGCGATGTGGCTTCTTTCCTTCTTCCCACTTCCAGATCACCACCAAGCCCACTGACTGTCGAGAGTTACCAGTACTTCTTACCGAATTGCTGTGAACATCCGACTCTGTTCTTAGATAGAAGGGTCTGCCCTCCATCCCACAGGCAGCACATCTCTCAAAAACTTAAATTTTAAAATGCTCCCACCTGTCACAAATGTCCCTGAATGAAGTCCAGGGTTTGTGTGTGTCCCCAGCCTACCTCTGAGAATCTCATCTCTCTCCACTTCCATCCCTGCCCTCTGTGATAGGTTGAATCATGATCCCCTCAAAGTCACATCCCCTGGGAACCTCAGCACATGACTTTATTTGGAGATAGGGTCTTTGCAAGTGTAATTAATGATGGAGATGAGCTCACTCTGGGTTAGGTGGCCAAGCAGAGACATTACTTTGCCAACAAAGGTCCGTCTAGTCAAGGGTATGGTTTTTCCAGTGGTCATGTCTGGATGTGAGGGTTGGACTGTGAAGAAAGCTGAACACCGAAGAATTGATGCTTTTGAACTGTGGTGTTGGAGAAGACTCTTGAGAGTCCCTTGGACTGCAAGGAGATCCAACCAGTCCATTCTGAAGATCAGCCCTGGGATTTCTTTGGAAGGAATGATGCTGAAGCTGAAACTCCAGTACTTTGGCCACCTCATGCGAAGAGTTGACTCATTGGAAAAGGCTCTGATGCTGGGAGGAATTGGGGGCAGGAGGAAAAGGGGATGACAGAGGATGAGATGGCTGGATGGCATCACTGACTCGATGGACGTGAGTCTGGGTGAACTCCGGGAGTTGGTGATGGACAGGGAGGCCTGGAGTGCTGCGATTCATGGGGTCGCAAAGAGTCGGACACGACTGAGCGACTGAACTGAACTGAACTGAAGGCCAATGACAACCATCCTTATGGGAAGAAGAGACACAGAGAGAAGAGGCAGAGATTAGTGTCATGTAGCTACAAACATCAAGGATGGCCAGGACCCCTGGAAGCTAGGAAGAAATGAGGAAGGATTCTCCCTTGGAGTCTCCTGAGGGGCGTTTGGCTCTGATGGCGCCTTGATTTGGAGTTCTCGCTGGTAGCACTGTGAGCAGATCAATTTCTGTCGTCTGAATCCATCGAGCTTGTGCTAATTTGTTACGGCAGCCCTGGGAAACCAAGGCACTGTTCCTGTTTCAGCTGTAACTTGCAGTTACTTGGGTTTCCTTGTACTCACCCTTCCTTCAGGGCTGCCTGGCCTCCCTTCCCCTTCAATCTGACTCACGGAAGCTTCTTGATGTGTGTTCTCAGATGGGTTAGGTGTGTCCCTGCTGTGTCCCCGGGGCCCCCGGCTCTCTGTGTACTAATCGCCTCTCTAATGGCCTGAGTTCCCCCTCGGCGGGGAGCCATGTGAACACAGGAGCTGTCCTCTCCCCACCAGATCTGCCTGCAGCAGATCCTGAGTGTTTATGAGAGGACAGAGAGCTAATTCCTCTGTCAAGCATTGCTCTTTGTGAGCATCATTTCTAGTTATCCTTGCTAAAGCTTTGTGAGTTAGATATTATTAGTATTTATTTTCTTTCTTTCTTTTTTTCTTCTGCTATCTTTTGGCCTCACCATATGTCATGTGGGATCTTAGTGCCCTGGCCAGGGATAGAACCCAGATCCCCTTCAGTGAAAGTACAGAGTCCTGTCCATTGGACCGCAAGGGAAGCCCTATTAGTGTTTATTTTTCAATTCAAGACCTGGAAACCAAGGCTAAGGGCCCTCAGGGCTGACCTGAGTGGCATCAAGTTCTATTTACAGGCTTTGTAGTCCACAGGAATTTGAAAACTTATTTTGGGCGCTACTCAGCCTGGCTCTCAAAGAAGCATTTTTCACCGTGTGCGCGCTCAGTCTTGTCCAGCTCTTTGACTGTAGCCTGCCAGGCTTCCCTGTTCTTCACTTCCTCCAGGCTCCGCTGTCCATGGGATTCTCTAGACAAGAAAACTGGAGTGGGTTGCCATGCCTTCCTTCAGGGGAGCTTCTTGACCCAGGGATTGAACCCAGATTTCCCGTGTCTCCTGCATTGGCAGGTGGATTCTTTACCACCAAGCCATCTGGGAATTCAAAATCCGTAAGTCAGACTTTGCCAAGGAACGTGCTTTTTACATCCAGTAGAGAGCGGTGGTGGTCATCACTGAGGGACAGAGCGAGGCCAAGAGAAGAGCTCTGACCTGGAAGTCCCATCACTAGAAGGTATTTGTGGGCAAGTGCTTGTCTTGGTGCCCACCCCTCCCCTGCCCCCCAACACCCCCCAGGCCCCCTGCATGTGCTTGTGATTTCAACCTGAAGGAATTGAGCTCCAAGTTGGGAAGGCTTAGGGGAGTCCAGGCCTCCCTGCTGCCCTGGGCAAGTCCTTTTATCTCTCAGGTGATCATCAGCCTTCTTCACCTCCTCCAGACCAGCTGAAATGGAATTTCTAGCTTAGGGTCCCAATATGTGTTTTTAAAGGTGCCCTAGGACATGGGTCCCTAACCTATGGGCCTCAGACTGCTTCCTCCTGTCAGATAAGCAGAGGCATTAGATGAGAAATAAAGTGTGTGATAAATGCACTTGGATCATCCCCAAACCACCATACCCACCCCAGGTCCATGGAAAAATTGTCTTCCACGAAATCAGTGCCTGATGCCAAAATAGCTGGGGATGCTGCCCTAGACGATTCTAGGGGTGGAGAACCAATGGAAGGAGGGGGGAACCTGGAAACTTTGGGTGCTTAGATAGGAGGGAACCCCCAAGGGAATAGAGGGTGAAGAGGGGGAAGCTGCAGAAAATGAAGGCAAACCTGGCTGAGTTGTAATTGTGCCCTGGGTTGGGGTGGGGAGTGGGGCCGTCACAGCTTCTAGCAGAACATTCACAGACACTTGTCCCCTGGGCCTCTGTAAACTGCTGCACTGAACCAGCCCCCTTCACTCCCCTTCCCAACAGGAGCCCTTTACCAGAGGCTATCACCCAGCCCTCACCTTGGCCCCAGGTGTCTCCAGGCTCACTGGACAGTGGACCTGATTTCTGCCATCTGCACACCTGAATTTCCTCGGAGTTTGAACTCCTCCAGCCTGAGTCTACACCTTCTGCTCATACTAACCTTATCTTCATTGATTCCACCCATGTGTGTCCTGTCTCTTGTGCATGTTTTATGCCCTAGAGATCCGGGCAGAGGCCTTTGGTACAAAAAGCATGGGCTTTGGAGGCCCCACACCTGCAAGAATTTTCACTTACTGGCAATGTAACTTGGAGCAAATGATTAACCTGGCTGCCCAGCCGCCATTTCCTTGTCTGTAAAAAGGGAAGAATAATACCTTCTTCTTAGGGTTGTTGTGAAGATAAGATGAGGCAACGTGGAGCATGTCTTTGGCATATAGTAGGTGATCAATAAATTTATGTTGATTAACCAAGCAACTGGATAATCATTGCCATAATTGTAACTCAGATCAGGGAGTACTTGCTTATTTTCTCCTTTAATACAGTCAGCCGGTGGGGTGTCATTAGGCTCATTTTACAGATATGGAAAAGGAGATTGAGACAGGTTATCAAGTCCTTAAGGCCCACTCCTCTTAAGAGGCACACCCGGGGCTGCCCTAAGCGTGGCTCCCCCTAGGTCCTCCTCTTTCTCTGCGCCAGGGCTCCTTGGCCGCATATGAGAGAGTGAGAACGGTTGCCAGTTTGGGCTCTCTTCTTGGGCCGAGAGCACAGTCTGATGGTCAACAAGCTCCCTCCTGGATCTTTTTGATAGAGCTCAAGCTTGGGGAGCCTGGCCAACGCTGCTGTCCGCAAGGGAGCGGGGAAGGGTCTGCCGTGTGGCCGCGGGCTCTGGTCGTTTGCAGAAGGGCAGGGCTGTGTCGTGTTCCGGCGCGTTCTCCTCTGTGATCGCATGCGCAGGCCTCCGGCTCACGTTCCAGGGCCGAGGTGGGGCTGGGCACGCACTGTGCCTCTTGTTCCCTCTTGGTTTCTTTCCATGACGGCCTCAGGACTGCCAGTGCGGTCGGGCCCATCTGTGTTGTGCAGCAGAGCGCTGTCGCATTGTCTCAGGGCGGGAGTGGCGAGAGGAGGGAGGCGTGGTGGGGTTGGGGCATGAGGAGACAGCAGCCTCCGCTCAGGCTGGTCCGAGGCCAAACTGATGGGAGGCCCATTGGAGGATCCAAAATTCAGAGTCCGGGAAAGGCGGCTGTGGGGTCTCTGGGGCAGGAGGCGGGGCTGGTGCTGGGGTCTCAGCCTCCCTTCCGTGCAGGCCCTGGCGAGAAGCGGGTCGCGTTGCCAAGCTGCTGTGTCCAGGCTGGGGCCTGGCTTCTTGGGCCAGGAATTCAGTGACACCCTCTGTCCCCCATTCCCTGACCGGCTCCCCAGGTTTGGGTCATAGCTGCAAAAATAACATTATGAGTTTTGCTTTTTTTTTTTCTTTGGATTTTTATATAGAACGTAAAAGATGGCTCTACCCTGGCAACGCCACCAGTGTCCCCCACCTCTTTTTCTCTCGTGCGCTGGCTGTGTTGATGGTACCATGCTCTGCCCCCCGCAGCTCCCCTCACAGTAGGGCCAAGGATGCCAAGGAACATCCTCAGGGCTTCGAGCTTTTTCCAGGCTACCAGCCTCTCTCTCTTCTCCTGGGGCAGACAGGCTTGCTGGAAGTTGTGAACACTGGGAGCTAAGAAGGGAGGATACACACCCACCCAGGGCTTGAGGGAGAGCTCACAGGGATAGAGGGTGAATGGAGCTGAGGAGGAGGAAGTCGGGATCCAGAAATATCTCAAGGACCCCTCAACCCCAGGCCTCGAGTCCCCCTTTCTCCTGGGGAGTTGAACTCAGGTATCCCTGAAGAGTCAGACAGCCTACTTCCTCTCTCTCTGTCTCCTCCTCGCCCTGCTGGCCCAGCATTCTTGGGGAGGACTGGGTGCCTGGGGCTTCCTCTGTGGCCAGCTTAGCCCCTCAGACAGGCTTCTGGGGCCAAAGCTTAAGCTGATGAGGCCTGAAGGCCTGGGGCCTTCTGAATGGGGCGAGGGTGCATGCTAAGTTGCTTCAGTTGTGTCTGACTCTTTGCAACACTGTGGATTGTAGCCCGCCAGGCACCACTTGTCCAAGGGATTCTCCAGACAGGAATATAGCAGTGGATTGCCATGCCTCCTCCTTCAGAGGATCTTTCTAGACCCAGGGATAGGACCCATGTCTCTTAGGTCTCCTGCATTGGCTGGGGGGTTCTTTACCACTAGCACCACCTGGGAAGCCCTTTGAATGGGGAGGGGAGCCCAAAGCAGAAGAGGAGGAAAGAAAAGCCAGCAGTCTGATCTGGTGATTTAATTAATTCCTGGAGTCCGTCTGGCTGCACAGAAATACACACTGAATGAGACTCAGCCTCTGACCTCTCCCTGCCTGCGTTCAAAACGGCCGGTAGGAGCTTTGATCAAGGGCAGGTGACCATACAGCGTCGACACCAGCGACTACTGTGGAACAGAGAAAGCAGGTGTGGGAGTAGAGTCGCATGTGCTGGTTTTTTAATTGGAAGGAAGGGGGAAGGAGTCTGGGGGGTCTCAGGGAGGGTCCTCACTGGACTCACCTGGGGTCATCGGGAGAGGACAAGTGTCACTGAAATATGTTGGGAATGGGGCGCTCGAGTCAGAATGTGGCACTGAGGCCCAAGCCCACTTCTGCAGATAACATAATGAAGGAGCAGTTGGGGGTGGGTGGGTGTGTGGGAGGCGGGTGGGGGCAGTTTGCCTGCAAGCAGCCTCATGTCCCCAGACCTTAGACAGAGAGGGAGGAATGGAAGTCTCTGCCCAGGAGCCTATCTCCATTCTAAAATAACTTCTATGACACTCATGATTCTTAACGATGATTCTATCTCATCTTGAGCAGACAAGCTTCTTGAAGGCAAAGGTCCTTTGGAGCCTTGGGGGTCACAAGAGTGTCAGCCCAGACCTTTGTGAAGGATCAGATCATGATGTGATAAACCCCAGGTGTGTGAAGCCAGGGAACCCAGAGGTTTGAAGTGAGTCTAAAGTCTAAGAACCAGGCCACATTCTTCACTATAAATTTTATCTGCACAGATAAAGTTGTTGTTCAGTCGCTAAGTCGTGTCTGAGTTTGAGACCCCACGAACTGCAGCACGCCCGCCAGGCTTCCCTGTCCTTCCCTATCTCTTGGAGCTTGCTCAAACTCATGTCTGTTGAGTCAGTGATGCCATCCAACCATCTCATCCTCTGTCGCCCACTTCTTCTCCCGCCCTCAATCTTTCCCAGAACCAGAGTCTTTTCCAATGAGTTGGCTCTTGGCATTAGGTAGCCAAAGTATTGGAGCTTCAGCTTTAGCATCAGTCCTTCCAATGAGTATTCAGGGTTGATTTCCTTTAGGATTGACTGGTTTGATCTCCTGTTGTCCAAGGGACTCTCAAGAGTCTTCTCCAACACCACAATTTGAAAGCATCAATTCTTGGGAAACAGCTAGAGTGTCTTTAAAGCACCTTTATCTCAGCTATCTCTTTCCCCAGTGCTGTCTTGTTCTTTTTTTTTTTTTAATTTTAACTGATAAAATAAAATCACAGTAAAAATTTTAAAATTCAGATTTAATATACAAAATTTGTAGTTTTGTAGAATTAACAATATTTCCATTGTTGCATCCCCCTCACTACTATCCATCTCCAGAATGTTTTTTAAAATTGAACTATGGTTGATTTGCAGTATTGTGCTAGTTTATGGTTAGTACAGCAAAGTGATTCAGATATATATATATATATATACATCCTTTATCAATTTCTTTTCAACAATAGGTCATTACAAGATATTGATCCAAAACATTTTTAAAAATTGAGGTATAGGACTTTCCCGGTGGTGCAGTGGATGAGGATCCGCCTGCCAATGCAGGAGACCCGGGTTTGATCCCTGGTCTGGGAAGATTACACGCGCTGTGGAGCAACTAAGCCCACGCAGCACAACTTCTGAGCCCGGGCTCTAGAGTCCCCAAGCAACAACTACTGGAGCCCGCGCCTGGAGCTTGTGCTCCGCAACAAGGGAGCCCACTGCAACAAGAAGAGTTGCTCCGGCCCGCCGCAACTAGAGAAAGCCCACGTGGCAGCGGAGACCCAGGGCAGCCAAAATTAAATAAATAAATTAATTAAAATTTAAAAATTGAGTTATAGTTGAGTACAATATTATATGTTACAACTGTACAATATAGTGATTCACAATCTTAAAGGTTATACTTCTTTTATAGTCATTATTGCTTATATTCCCTGTGTTGTACAATACATCTTGCAGCTTATTTCAGACACACTAATTTGTACCTCTTAATCTCCTACTTCTGTACTGCCACTGCCCACTTCCCTCTCCCTACTGGCAACCACTAGCTTGTTTTCTCTGTCGGTTTTCTTCTTTTTGGTTATATTCACTAGTAGTATTTTTTAGATTCCACATGTAAGTGGTATCATACAGTATTTGTCTTTCTCTGACTTATTTCACTTAGCAGGGTGCCCTCCAAGTCCATTCCATGTTGCTGCAAATGGCAAAATTTTGTTCTTTTTCATGGCTGAGTAGTGTGTGTGTGTATATATATATATATTTTTTTTATGTGTGTGTGTATACATACACCCTATCTTCTTTACTCATTCATTCATCTATTGATAAATAGTTGGTTTGCTTCCATATCCTGGCTATTATAAATAGTGCAGCTAAGAATGTTGGGTTGCACTTATCTTTTCAAATTAATGTTTTCATATATACCCAGAGTGGAATTGGGTCATATGGTAGTTCTGTTTTTAGTTTTTGGAGGAAACTCCATACTATTTTCCACTGTGGCTGTACCAATCCCCACTAACAGTGCAGGAGGGATCCCTTTTCTCTACATCTTTACCAACATTTGTTATTTATTTTCTTTTTGATCTTAGCCCCTCTGACTAGTGTGAGGTGATATCTCATTGTGGTTTTGATTTATATTTCCCTAATAATTAACATCCTGTTGGCCATCTGCATTTCCTCATCAGGAAAACGTCTATTCAGTTCTGCCCATTTTTAAATTGGGTTGTTTGATTTTTTGATGTTGAGTTGTATGAGCTGTTTATACATTTTGGATATTAGCCCCTAATCGATCATATTGTTTGCAAATATTTTCTCCCATTCAGTAGATTTTTTCATTTTGTTCATGGTTTCCTCTGCCGTGCAAAGGCTAAGTTTAATTAGGTCTCATTTGTTCATTTTCACTTTTATTTCCTTTGCTTTGGGAGACAGAGCCAAAAAACAATATTGCTACAATTTATATCAAAGAGTGTTCCCTCTCCAAACAATTTTATCTTCCCAAAGGGAAATTCTACACCTGTTAAGCAGTAACTCCACATTCTCCCATCCCCGCAGCCCATGGCAATCACCGCTGGGTGTTCTATCTCTGTGAATTTGACAACTCCAGGTACCCTTAAGTGAATTTATACAGTTATTTTCCTTTTGTGTCTCATTAATTCTTTCTGTTGGCTTTAGTTACATTCACACAGTCCTGGTCTCATCCAACATAAATCTATTAGGCACCTGCAGAAGTAACCCCACTTGCTGTTCCAGGGGCAGGTCAGATAATGGCTCCACAGAGGGTAAAATCAGGTGAGAATGTCACTTAGGGGATTCTTCCTTACAGGGCAGGCTGATGGGGTGTGCTGAGACTGTGCTGTAATGAGTTACCATCACTACTTAAAAGTCCATGGCGTGCTAGTTTGGGAGCATTCGCGGCTTACTCACTTTTGTCTGCATGGCCTCGCCCTTACCTGCGCTCCACCAATGTTTGTCGAGTGGATTGATTGCAGAAAATGGCCCTCTAGTGAGAACCTTAACAAGGAAGAACAATGCCTCCAAGATTCTGGTGTGAAGTATGATTAGCCAATAAGAACTCATATCTGATCTGGGCACTTGTCCTAAAATACAAATGATGTCAAAATTAAACATATCTAGGGCAATCAAAATATTTCCCATATATTGATGGGAATCAATGACTTAAAAAAAAAAACATAAAATCTTTATTTACATGAGATAAAGAACAGCGTCACTCTAAGATCAAAATCTGATCCTGATATATGAATTTGCTATTCATTTTCCTTGCTATGGACTTGCCCGAAAAACTGGGTGTGCCGCAGACTTTTTTCCCTACCACGTGATACCTCACTACTATTTTCCTGTCTCTTTCAGCCTGAGGAAGTAGGTCAAAGGTAGGGGAATCAGTTCCGACACAAAGAGTATGAGGTGTTGGCTGAAAAGTAGGGGCTGAGAGTAGGATATGTTTCCCACAGGGGAGCTTCGCTACCAAGAATTTCTACCTAAGACCGCTCCTGGTCCACAGATGTGGGCCAGACTCCAGTGGAGCCTGAGAGGTGGCCCCTCAGTCCTGGGAGAGCTGCCTGAGGGGAGAGGGAGGGAGGGTCCCGGGGTGCGTGGTTGCTTTCCTGGGAGTCCAGGTGCTCAGGCATTTCATCCGGGTAACTCATTAGCCCGGGTGAGGCTGGGGCGAGACTGGGGCAGCACACAGCCAAGGTTCACTTCACGTGCTTGCTCTGGGCTGGCAGGCCTCTCTAAGAATGACAGGCAAGGAGTCAATTACACAGGACTTTTTGGGAAGATCGACAATCTCCCCTTTACACAAACACACAGGCAAGTCAAACCTGCTGCTGCTGCTACTGCTGCTAAGTTGCTTCAGTCGTGTCCGACTCTGTGAGACCCCATAGACGGCAGCCCGCCAGGCTCCCCCGTCCCTGGGATTCTCCAGGCAAGAACACTGGAGTGGGTTGCCATTTCCTTCTCCAATGCATGAAAGTGAAAAGTGAAAGTGAAGTTGCTCAGTCGTGTCTGACTTTTAGCGACCCCATGGACTGCAGCCCACCAGGCTCCTCCATCCACGGGATTTTCCAGGCAAGAGTACTGGTGTGGGGTGCCATCGCCTTCTCTGAGTCAAACCTAGGGCTTCTAATTGTACCCCCTGGCCTGGACCCAAGGCAGCAGTTTGGACTATCTTTTTCTTGGATTAATCTGAAATAACTGCCCCCTGTATCTCCTCATCGGCCTCCTCTTGCGAGGAGTTGACTTATTGGAAAAGACCCTGATGCTGGGAGGGATTGGGGGCAGGAGGAGAAGGGGACAACAGAGGATGAGATAGATGGCTGGATGGCATCATCGACTCGATGGACATGAGTTTGGGTCAACTCCAGGAGCTGGTGATGGACAGGTAGGCCTGGCATGCTGTGATTCATGGGGTCACAAAAAGTCGGACACGACTGAGCGAGTGAACTTACTGACTGACTGACTGTATCTCCTCTTACCCTCGTTTCCCCAACATACTCTAGAATCTAGAGACCCGATGCTACCGAAGTTATGGGTCAGATGATTCTTTGCTGAGGGCGCTCTCTGTGCCTTGTAAGATGTTGAGGAACCTCCATGGTCACTACCCACTGGATGCCAGCAGCGCCTCCCAAGCTGTGATAATTAGAAACGTCTGTCTGTGTTGCCAAATATCCCCTGAGAAACAAAACTACCCCAGCTGAGAAACACTTATCTCCTTAAAACACTTAATGCCATGTGTCAACGTCTCAGATTTCAAACGAGTGGCCCCATTTTTATTAAAGACCAATTCAGAATGAGGAGGCAGCAACAGTGACTAGCACACAGTGTGTGGAGCAGAGCATGAGGGGCCAGCCCTGCAGTGAGCCGGTCTGCAGCCTGGGGCAGGCTCAGTGTGCTGGAGACTTAGGCTTAAACCCCCAATACAGCGAAATAGAGCAGTCTTCTTCTAACTGCGCAGGCGCGCCACTTAGATAAGGACCGGAAAGTGCCAAATAGGGCTGGGAGTTCTCTGGAGAAATTTGCATGGTGGTAAGACCAGTGTTACTGTTAACACAAGTTATTAACTTCGTGCTTGAAGCACAGTGAGGCCAAACTGAAACGCTGGAGTTTGGAGCAGAGAAAGGTTTAGTGCAAGGCCAGAAAAGGAGACGAAGTGGCTCATGCCCTGAAAACCTTCAAGCTCCCCGAAGGGTTTTGGCAAAGCACTTTTAAAGAACAAATAAAGGAGTGGAAACAGTGGAAACAGTGACAGACTTTATTTTTTTGGGCTCCGCTGCAGATGGTGACTGTAGCCATGAAATGAAAAGATGCTTGCTCCTTGGAAGAAAAGTTATGACCAACCTAGACAGTGTGTTAAAAAGCAGAGACATTACTTGCCAACAAAGGTCCATCTAGTCAAGGCTATGGTTTTTCCAGTAGTCATGTATGGCTGTGAGAGTTGGACTATAAAGAAAGCTCAGCACTGAAGAATTGATGCTTTTGAACTTTGGAGTTGGGGAAGACTCTTGAGAGTCCTTCCAGGAGCAAGGAGATCCAACCAATCCATCCTAAAGGAAATCAGTCCTGACTATTCATTGGAAAAGACTGAGGCTGAAGCTGAAACTCCAATACTTTGGCCATCTGATGCAAAGAACTGACTCATTAGAAAAGACCCTGATGCTGGGAAAGATTGAAGGTGGGAGAAGGGGACGACGGAGGATGAGATGGTTGGATGGCATCACCAAAGCGATGGACATGAGTTTAAGTAGGCTCTGGGAGTTGGTGATGGACAGGGAAGCCTGGAGTGCTACAGTCCATGGTGTCACAGAGAGATGGACACAACTGAGCGACTGAACTGATCTGAACTCCAGTACACTTGTATACTTGCCTGGAAAATTCCATGAACAGAGGAGTGTGGCTGCTGCAGTTCATAGTGTCATAAAGAGTCAAACACCACTTAGAGACTCAGCAACAACAACAGGTACTTCAGACAGGAGCTAAAGCAGAGGATATGGGGAAAGGCCTGTCTCAGGAAGGCCTCATAGGGTCCTGCTTGGTTACATTAAGCCTTTTGACTATTCTCTGTCCCATAGTCCCCACACTCCTTTGAACTATCCCAGGAATCCCGTGTTTATGTTTCTCAGCCTGCTTCTAGCCCCTAGGGGTGGAGGAAGGAAGGGGAGCATTTGGGTTGGACCTCGTGAGTGGCATTTGGTACACCTCCCTGTGAGGTACAGCTCAGCAGTGAGCCTGGCCGGGCCCTGCTGACCTCCTGAGTTGGGGGACCATGTGACTTGGGTTGAAAATGGGCAGGAAGCACATCCTGTGTTCCTGTGTCCTCCAAGGACACAGGCCCTGCTCACCTAGACATTCCTTACATTGTAGACATTCTTGCATTAAATGGATCGAGAGTGAAGGGGAAAATGCTTTGCCTGGAGTCCAGAACCTGGAACTCTGGTCCCAGCTTTGCCACTTCCCCTCTCTGCATTTTGCTTTTATTATGTGTAACATGAGAGGGCTGGACTGGACAACCTCTATGTTTTCGTTGAGCTATGACGTTCTCTAATTCTGGACGACGTCTGCAATTCTTAGACAGCCCTCAGTGTGCGTGTACTGTGGGTCTGCAGAAAGCGCAGGCACACCGTGTCCTCCAAGAGTCCAGATTCTGAGTCTGGATGCTTAAACCATTAAGGATCTGGGGCCAGACTCCAGGAATCTGAATCCTTACAAGTTGTGCGATTTTTCTAAAGTTATTTACACGCTTAGTTTCTTCCCCTGTAAAATGGACCTAAATGTTCTTAGAACAATTCCTGCCACATAACAAATTCTCTGTATGTGTTAGCTCCCCCAGGGTAAAATGACTGGCGATTCGTATCCTGTGGACTGGAATTCCAAAATATCAATAGCAGGACAATTGAGAGAGGAAGCTGGCCCCTGCCCAGATAGAAGAAAAGAGACCAAGCATTTCTTAGTCTCCAAGTCAGGAGACCCCTCTGACTTCTCATGCACAGAAAGCCTCTGTGGAGGTCAAAAGGGGAGTGATGCTAACTGATGCTCATTACCCATAGGCCTCTTGAGTGGAATCCATCTTGGCTAAGAAATGTGTGTGCACACATGGAAAGACTCTGAGATATACCAAATACAGATGCTGAACCAGGCAAATCAAAATGACAGGGCAAAGGAAACCCAGAAAAAATGCCCCATATACGTGACTTAAACTGCCACAAGGGTGCGACTCTCTCTGAGTCTGCCTGTGTGTCTATCCACATATATTATACTTTTTCCCTCTTCTAGTAAACACTCTTCTGCTTCTGTTAGGTTCTTGCATTTCTGTCCTTTACTGTGCCCATGTTAAAATGGCAAAGACCTAACAGAAGAAATTAAGAGGAAGTGACAAGAATGAAGAACTAACTATATAAAAAAGGTCTTAATGACCCAAAATAACCACAATGGTGTGATCACTCACCTAAAGCCAGATACCTGGAGTGTGAAGTCAAGTGGGTCTTAGGAAGCATTACTATAAACAAAGCTAGTGGAGGTGATGGAATTCCAGCTGAGCTATTTCAAATCCTAAAAGATGATGCTGTTAAACTGCTGCACTCAGTATGCCAGCAAATGTGGAAAACTCAGCAGTGGCCACAGGACTGGAAAAGGTCAGTTTTCATTTCAATCGCAAAAGAAAGCATTGCCAAAGAAGCTAGCAGAATCCTTCAAGCGAGGCTTCAACAGTACGTGAACCAAGAACTTCCAGATATGCAAACTGATTTAGAAAGGCAGAGGAACTAGAGACTAAATTGCCAACAACCACTGGATCATAGAAAAAGCAAAGAAATTCCAGAAAACCATCTACTTCTGCTTCATTGACTACGATAAAGCCTTTGACTGTGTGGATAACAACAAACTGTGGAAACTTTTTCAAGAGATGGGAATACTAGACCATCTGACCTGCCTCTTGAGAAATCTGTATGCAAGTCAGGAAGCAACAGTTAGAACTGGACATGGAACAACAGACTGGTTCCAAATCGAGAAGGAAGTACGTCAAGGCTGTATATTGTTGCCCTGCTTATTTAACATCTATGCAGAATACATCATGAGAAATGCAAGGCTGGATGAATCACAAGCTAGAATCAAGACTGCCGGGAAAAATATCAACAACCTTAGATATGCAGATGATACCACTCTAACGGCAGAAAACAAAGAGGAACTAAAGAGCCTCTTGATGAGGGTGAAAGAGGAGAGTGAAAAAGCTAGCATTGAAAAAACTAGCATTGAAAAAAGCTAGCAAAAAAAAACCTCAGCACTGAAAAAACTGAGATCATGGCATCTAGCCCCATTCAGTTCAGTTCAGTTTAGTTGCTCAGTCGTGTCTGACTCTTTGTGACCCCATGAATCGCAGCACGAGATGGAACGAAAGTGGAAACAATGGCTAATTTTATTTTCCTGGACTCCAAAATCACTGTGGATGGTGACTGCAGCCACAAAATTAAAAGGTGCTTGCTCCTTGAAAAAAAAAGCTTTGAAAAACCTAGGCAATGTATTAAAAAGCAGAGACATTGCTTTGCCAACAAAGATCCATCTAGTCAAAGCTGTGATTTTTCCTGTAGTCATGTATGGATGTGAGAGTTGGACCATAAAGAAGGCTGAGTGATGAAGAACTGATGCTTTTGAATGGTATTGCTGGAGAAGACTCTTGAGAGTCCTTTGGACAGCAAGGAGATCAAACCAGTCAATCCTAAAGAAAATCAACCCTGAATATTCACTGGGAGAACTGATGCTAAAGCTGAAGCTCCAATACTTTGACTATCTGATGTGAAGAGCCGATTCATTGTAAAAGACCCAGATTCTGGGAAAGATTGAAGGCAGGAGGAGAAGGAGTGACAGAGGATGAGATGGTTGGATGGCATTACCAACTCAATGGACATGAGTTTGAGCAAACTCCAGGAGATGGTGAAGGACAAGGTAGCCTGGCATGATGCAGTCCGTGGCATCACAAAGCATCTGATATGATTGAGCAACTGAACAAATAAACAACAATAAACACTCTGCTTACTTCAGTATTCTTCATATTTGTGGGGATTCTTTTTCTACAAAGCCAAAGAGTCAGGGCCTTGTCACTGATGATTGGTCTAATGTTTAGGATTCAGTGTTTTCACTGTTGTGACCCACCTCCAACCTCAATCTCTGGCCGGTACCGAAGCCCTTTAAGCTGCTGCAGGCCAAGGCCACCAGAGTTCAATACTATGGTGATCAAACCATAGTAAAGATGTAGACAAAATGCTGGGAAACCTAGGTGATGGGTGTTATCCAAGCAATCAAGGGAGGCTTGTCTGTGTGCACCTCTGTGGCTTTAACCAAAGAAAAGACTCAGAAACCCAGAGCATCCAAGTAAATCCAGTTACCCTGCATCCTATGTTGCTTTTCCCGAGCCAGTGGGCTGTCTTCCAGAAGTGGGAGACTTGGCTCCCCAAGTGTTCTCTCCAATGTGGCCGGGGTCCAAGTTCTCTTGAGGTCACTTCAGATTCCTGGAGCCTGAACAGCTGCTTTTGGGGGAAAGCCAGCTGTATGTTGAACTGATGGAATTTCCTAGCATTTTAATTGTTAATGGGGAACAAGTAGCTGGTGACTCAGAGAAATAGTATCTACCACTGGTGCTGAAAAAACCTGAAATTTCCGTACAACTTTGGAGAATACAAAGTCTTAACTGTCTTTTACACCCAGGTACAACTCAGAACCAAGTCTTGAGAACTGATAGAGATGACCCGAATGATAAGGCCCCAATGGATATACAAGCCCCAGAGAAGAGGTGTTGGTGCCCTGGGCCTGCTATTACCAAATTCTATGTTTCTCTTGGCTTTTGGGGGGAGGGGGATCCTTCTGGCAAGTACACTGAGTGTAACTATCAAGAGCCAAGACAATTCAATGGGCAAAGGTTAGTCTTTTCAACAAATGGTGCTGGGATAACTGACCATCCCATGTAACAGAATGAAGTTAGACCCCACCTCATGCCATATGCAAAAATTAACTCAAAATGGATCAAAGATCTAAAAGTATGAGCTCAAACTATAAAATTCTCAGAAGAAATTGCCGCTGCTAACTGCTGCTAAGCCGCTTCAGTTGTGTCTGACTCTGTGTGACCCCATAGATGGCAGCCCACCAGGCTCCCCAGTCCCTGGGATTCTCCAGGCAAGAACACTGGAGTGGGTTGCCATTGCCTTCTTCAATGCATGAAAGTGAAAAGTGAAAGTGAAGTCGCTCAGTTGTGTCCGACTATTTGAGACCCCATGGACTGCTGCCTACCAGGCTCCTCTGTCCATGAGATTTTCCAGGCAAGAGTACTGGAATGGGGTGCCATTGCCTTCTCCAATTCTCAGAAGAAAACCTAAGGGTAAATTCTTGTGGCCTTGGCAGAGACAATGGTTTCTTTGCTATGACACCAAAAGTAAAAGTGAAAAAAATAGATAAATTGGATATCATTAAATTAAAAAAAAACTTTTTTGCTTCAAAAAAAGACTATCAAGAAAGTGAAAAGGCAAACCACTGAATAGGAAGAAATATTTTCACACAAAAACTTGTTCACAAATGTTCATAACTGAATTGTTCATAATAATCTATTATAAATAGATTTTATAATTTGGCTCTATTTTGGAAGAGCCAAAAAATGAAAAGAACCCAAATGCTCCTCAGCTAAGAATGGATGGATGAACAAATATGGAACATCCAAACGATGGGACGCTATTCAGCCACAAGAAAAGGACTGAGATGTTGCTACATGCTATGACATGGCTGAACCTCTAAAACATGTATGCTAAGCGAAAGAAGCCAGACACAGAAGGCCTCATACTGTGTGATTTCATTTATATGTAACGTCCGGAACAGGTCAACACGCAGAGGCAGAAAGTAGGTTAATGGTTGTAGAGGCTGAGAGGAAGGGAGATGGGGCAGTGACTGTCAACGTGGACAGGGTTTCTTCCGGGGCCGATGAAAATGTTCCGGAACTAGACAGTGGTGATGGTGGCACAACCTGGGGAATATGTTAAAAATGGTTGAATTGTACACTTTAGAAGGGTGAATCTTGTAGTTTGTGAATTGTACCTCAAAAAAAAAAAAACAAAAAGAAAGCATAGCTATTCTGTGACGTCTCTCCCCCGGCCTGCCACGCCTTTCCACTCATTTCTTAGTCTTTTTTCACCTGTATTACTTTCAGCCAAGTATTCCTGTTCTGTCCTTTGCCGTTGATAATTATTAACATGGCAGAAATTTATTTTATTTTTTCCCTATTACATTTCATCTCGTTGCTTTAGCCTATCTTTTTATCTTTACAAAATCTTATCGAACATGTAATTCAGCGTATGAAGAGTCTGTGATATCTTCAAGTTATGTATCATCTATACATTTGACAAATGTGTATCTTTCACTAAGACTTTGGTTAAAAAGCACTGAATAGGAATTTGTCGTGGACAGATGAGGCATTCTACCTTAACAAAATGTTTCTTGGAAAGTGGTATGTATGTGACAATTCTATTATCTGAAGTGATTGGGAGTTTGCTGATTCTCACTTGTGGTGGCTTATTTGAATTCTGCATTGTGAGTTCATCTTTTGCAGTGTTTCATCTGTGAAATTCCTCTGCGGTCTCTGGAGAGTGGTATGGCATTTGCATCTCACAGCGATTTCAGCCTGAGTTAGTAATCTCTTATCTAGGGTGAGGTGGGGGCTTACCGGATCATGCAGGTAGTATACATTTGAATTCCAAATCTAGATAAATGTAGGGCCCTCGTTATAAATCGTTAGGGGAGATATTATTTTCTTTCAGAGCTCTGAACAAGTTAGATAAGCCACCTTATTATCTCTCCTTGTAAGTGAGGAGATGATTTTCTCTGTCACTGTTTTATTGAGGGGATACACTTTAGAAGGTCTTGGCTCCGTGTAGTTCCAGTGCATGATGGCCTCAGGCCTGGCTCCTATCTCTGTTAATGGACAGTAAATCTGAAGCTCTTTGGGTCTCAAGCTCTCAGCACACCCCCCGCACCCCTGTCCCACCTCCACTCCACCCAGAATGGCCACAGTATCACTCTCACCTCCTTTAGTTTCTCTTTTCTTCACCTTTTTTTGGATGCAAGATTTTTCTTCTTTTTTTTAAAAGTAAAATCTCAGCTAATATGTTTGAAGGGATGCTCATTATCTTTTATCTAGAATTTCTAGGTGTTTTTTATAGCAAAAAGACTTCTAAGCTTTTGAATCTGTTGCTGCTGCTGCTGCTAAGTCGCTTCAGTCGTGTCTGACTCTGTGAGACTCCATAGACGGCAGCCCACCAGGCTCCCCAGTCCCTGGGATTCTCCAGGCAAGAACACTGGAGTGGGTTGCCATTGCCTTCTCCAATGCATGAAAGTGAAAGGTGAAAGTGAAGTCATGTCCGACTCTTCATGACCCCATGGACTGCAGCCCACCAGGTCCCTCCATCCATGGGATTTTCCAGGCAAGAGTACTGGAGTGGGGTGCCATCGCCTTCTCCGTTTGAATCTGTTGCACTACCAGATATGTACGTTTCACATTGATGATAAAATTCTTCCCTGTTAAACTGGCAAAGATTTAACAGGGCCAGATGTGAAAGTGAGCGAAGGACTCATATATGGTTGATAGGAGTATAAATTGGTACAACAATTCCTGAGCGAGTTCGGCAAGTAGCTATCAAAAGTGTAAACACTTTGCAAGCCTTTTTCCTGGTAGGTCCATTTCTAGGAATTTGTCCTATTGAAATCACCATGGATGGTTGTCATAGGATAGCATTTCCTAAAATTATAAACTGTATAAATACCCCGGGCAAGAGGGGAAAAACAGGAAAAATGAGGAATAAGGGACTTCCCTGGTAGTCCAGTGGTTAAGAATCCGCCTTGCAATGCAGGGCACATGAGTTCAGTCCCTGGTTGGGGAACTAAGATCCCTCATACCGAGGAGCAACTAAGCCCATGCACCACAACTAAGACCCAAGAAACCAAATAAATAAATAATTTGGGTTTTTTTAAAGGAGGAAGAGGAAGCACTTAGGTCAGGAAAGGAACTTTCTGAGAAATCTCCAACAAACTGCTTAGAGCTCCTGGATCAGATCAGCTTAGAGCTCCTGGATCAGATCACATTTTGTGGCCATCCCTAGTAGAAAGGGAAAGTGGAAAATAGAATTTTATTTGGGTTCAAAACCAAGGTGTTCTTAATAAGAAAGGAGGGAGGGATGGACATCATAGCATCTATTTATATCTATCTATCTATCTACCTATCTGGGGGCTTCCAAGGTGGTGCTAGTGGGAAAGAACCCACCTCCCAGTGGAGGAAACTCAAGAGATGCCGGTTCAGTCCCTGGGTTGGGAAGATCTCCTGGAGGAGGGCATGGCAACCCACTCCAGTATTCTTACTTGAAGAATTCCATAGACAGAGGAGCCTGGTCCACAGGGTCACAAATAGTTGGACACGACTGAAGCAACTCAGCATGCACATATGCAGGAGTCCATCTGTCTATCTGTCTTTCCATCTGTCATCTGCCGTCTCCCTTTCTACATCTGGAAGAATCAACACCAACTTCATTTGGTGGTCATTCCTAGTTGGTAGAATTTTCAAGATAATTTTTACTTTCTTATTTTCACATATTTAATATTCCAAGTTTACTTTCTGTAAAGCTGTATTATATTTATAAAAAGAAAAAGTCACTTAGAAGAGGTTGTAGCTGTTAAGAGTGGGATGCCACATGGTGGGGACAGGCTCAAAACCAGGTGTGGTGCCAGAGAAGCTGTGAAGAGCAGAGAACCAAAATACGTCAGGAGGTGAGGGTGAAGAAAGTTGGTGGAGACACAGCTACTGTGGTTTGTGGTGGAATTCTGGCTGTTCTTGCTGGCTTGTTGCTTCCTTGGCTTTTAATTTAAGGAGAGTCAAAAATGTTGCCTGATGTCTTGAAGTTGCTGCCTACAGCCTAATTGGAATTTTCAGGGCAGGAGGACGGACTCTGCAGCCCTCACAGGAAGCCCTGCCCAAGAAGGGAGAAGATCTCAAATATGTGAGGATTTTGCTAAAATCCTTGCAGCTATCTGACACTGTCTGACTTCTCAGGTTAGCTCTTCATTTCACTGATGATGTTCTAAGACCTTCTTGTTAGACCCAGCCTCAAAGAGCAGATGGAAGTTGTCTTTTCTAAGAGGAGTAGTTTGTTAGTTGCCCAATCGTGTCCGACTCTTTGCGACCCCGTGAACTGTAACCTGCCAGGTTCCCCTGTCCATGGAATTCTCCAGGCAAGAATACTGGAGTGGGTAGCCACTTCCTTCTCCAGGGGATCTTCCTGACCCAGGGATTGAACCTGGGTCTCCTGCACTGCTGGCAGATTCTTCGCTGTCTGACCACAAGAGAAGCCCAAGAGGAGTGGGCCCTATGGCTATTAGAATCATAGCAGCTGCTTGGGCTTGAGTCTGAACCCAGTGTCCAGACTCCTGGGAATTTAAGAGAAGCACAATTTATTCTTTTTACCTGGGATTATGCTGCTGCTGGCTGCTATTTATTGAGTGTCTACTGTATTTGCTCATTCAGTCCTTAAAACCACTTCACAAGATGGGTCCTTGTTTTATTAATTAGAAAACCAGAGCTCAGATGGGTTAAGTAACTTGTCTAAGAGCACACAGCTAGGACAGTGGGAGAAACGTGACTGCAGGTTGTCTGGTTTCACAGTTTATACTCAGAATCAGTTTCTCTGCTCTCAGGGTGACTGGCTGGCTCCAGACTGTCCTAGATTTGGTGTTTTAAGTCCCACATCCTGAGAGAGTCCTCAATTCCAGGGAAATCTAGACTGTTGGTCACCCCAGCTGCGCTCCTTTCTCTCCTCCAATCCAAATCCTATCATAGCTGAGAGCTTGCTTCCAGTCTTGCCTCTTTTCCAAAGGCCTTCCTGACACCCCCCCTTACCTTCCCCCCACCCCCCACACCCAGTCCCCTTGGAGGGCTCCTTTGGCACACGGTGCTCCTCCACTGAGCACTCAGTGCTGGCTGTGTTCTTCACACGTGGATGCCTTCCAAGCTCGCCTGGCTGCCCTGGCAACAGTGGACATGTAATTGGCACCAAAGGAAAAAATCGTAGCGGAGTTAATGAGTGAATGAATGATTAACATCATCTAGAGCAAATGCTTATTGAGTAGTTCCTGTGAGCAGGCACTGCAAGGTGTTGCAGGAAGTAAATAAGTGAGTTTTAGGTAAATGAGTAACGGAGGCATGAGAATTAGTGAGTTGCAGTCTGGGTAGTGGCTCGTGCTGTTAGTGATGTCAACAGAGATGAATCAAGGGACGCTGGATCCCGAGGCTGATGCCTATGATAGCAGCAGCGGCGCCCACAGCAGCATCGGCGCTCTGCTTCAGTAGGTCCCATAGTTTATAAACTTCCTTCACATGACTTCACGCCTCTGCCTCCCAGCAGACATGAGAGATAAGCAGAGGAGACATGTACTGCCCTATTTTCTAGGCAAAGAGAGTGAGTCAGAAAGATTCCTCAAGCGACTGATCTAAACCCACGAGTGCAATAGTGCGATCCTGAGCCACATCCAGGCCACCGACGTGTCTTGTGGTCTGCATAACTTTCTAAATAATTGAATCGCATGACGACATTTAAAGGCAGGGAGATTGCACATAAAACCTGCATTTCTGGTTTCTCTTGACTAAATGGAAGATGTGATGTCCCTGGTCGTCACTTGAGATGAGGCATGGGCTCACCAGCGCTAATATTTCCAAGACCATCCTAGCCTGTGTTCCCTGAGGCACCACAATGAAGAGACCAGAAAGTCAGGAAACCACCTCCAGCAACAGAAGACATGTGGTTATAAGGAGCCTGAGGATCCCAGATGTTGTTCTATGTTTCAAACCATCAAAAACACGTGCAGGAGGAACGGCCGCATCCACCAAGGCTCCGGCACACCTCTTTCCGTTTCACGAATCTAGATCTTGCCTTGACTTCTCTTTTTCTGTCATCGTTGTTTCCATCTCCTATCTAACTGGCCAAGTCACAAAGCAAACTTTTGATTTTTTCCCCAATTGACTGTATCCTTCAGTAAATGGCAAGTCCATCCTTACAAAACTCTGGGGTCATTCCTGACACTGGGGTCGTACTTAGCTGGGGAAAGCTTGGCTCTGCCTCAGAAATAGATCCTGAAGCTGCTGGATTCTACTGCCCACTGTGGTAGCCCCCTAATTGTTCTGTTTCCACTAGCCCCTGCTGCTGTCTACTCCCAAATGCTGCACAGAGGGATTCGGTTAAAATATAAATGAGATCAGGGTCTTTCGCTCAAAACTCTCTATGATTTGCCAACAAAAGAAATATGTTGTCCCTTGTGTGGCCCCAGGCTACTCCAAGCTCACCTCATTCATTCTGTTCCAGCCAGATTTCATCCTCCCCCACCTGCTGAGCTTTGAATACAATAAGTGTATTATAGCTTGGGGTCTTCAAAATTGCTACTGATTTCAATTTTCTAAGGCTGCATAACAGCTCACCCCAAAACTTAGTAGCTTAAAGCAATATTAATCATCTTATCTCTTAAGCTTCTGCAGGAGAGGAAACCAGGAGCAGCTTCGCGGGGTGGTTCTGGCTCCTGCGTGAGAGCTCAGTCGCTTCAGTAGTGTCTCACTCTTTGCAACCCCATGGACTGTAGCCTGCCCAGCTCCCCTGTCCATGGGATTCTCCAGGCAAGAATACTGGAGTGGGTTGCCATGCCCTCCTCCAGGGGATCTTCCTGACCCAGGGGTGAAACTTGAGTCTCTTAAGTCTCCTGCATTGGCAGGTGGGTTTTTACCACTAGCACCTCCTAAGAAGCCGGTTCACGGCCCTCCTCAATATTACAGTCAGTCAGATGTTGGTAGGGGCCGAGTCATCTGGGGCTTGGCAGGGGTGGGGAGTCTACATCCAAGAGGGCTGGCCAGTTAGTGCTGGCTGCTGGCAGGAGGTCACAGTTCCTCACATGGACCTCTCCATGGGTGTGCAGCAGGATGTCTAGAGAAGATGGAGGTTGGATTCCTCCAGAGTAAAAACCAAGAGAATAAGGTGGGAGTTGCAATGCCTTTCATGCCTCAGGCTCAGACATCACCTGCCATCCCTTCAAATGGGTTCAATTGGATCCACAGAGCTGAAGGCTGTGAAACCAAGAGGCCAGGATTGCAGCCCATTCTGAGGGAGTCTCTACCTGGGTGCTCTTCCTTCAGTAACCTCAGGGCTCTAAGAAAAATATGGTCTTTTCTACCAAAGAGAAAGATATAAGAAATCAAGAAATGATCCATATTCATTTTTAAAAAATAACTAAATAGAAAGATGTGTATATATACATATATATGTGTGTATATATATACACACACACCCATGTCCCCAGCTTGTGAATAAGGTTTCTAAGGATGGCAGCTTGTGGCCAGTCCTTTGTTCTCTTCCCTTCCTGGTTCCCCTTCCTCATAAGAACAACTTCGCAGGCTTTACCCTGGACATGTACAGGAAACTAAAGAGGGGGAAAACAGTTACTATAAATCCTCCACCCAGAAGCCTACAAGTTTTACTCATGGCCCCATCCACTGATAAAAAGACTTCAGGAAGATTGTTAACCTCATAATACTGAGCCAGTGAGAAACTGGGGAAAGGCCTTGAGTGGGCAGAAAATAAAAACCCCATTACAGACACCTGGTCTCACAAGATCCTCACGAAAGCCTCCTCTTCCCGCTTCACCTCCTGTCTCCAAGTCCATTCTTTGAGTGTGGGCTGGTGAGCGTGTTTCTCACAGGGCTAACTTCAGGTTTCCTTAAGATCCTGGTTCTTATTTTCCTTAGCAGGGAGGTCTTCATAGACTGCCCCTTATCAATGAACACCTCTCCCCTCATGACATTCTTATGGTGCTTTACTTTCCTTCACAGTGCTTATTATACCTGAAGATTTTCTATTCCTTTGTATATTGTTTTTCTCCAGGAGAACAAATCTCAGCCTTTAGACCAGTGCTTGGTGCATAGAAGGTAGTCAGTATATTTTAAATTAATGAATAGTCCATATGCATTAAATTATTCATTGGAATAATTCATTGAGAGGTAAAGAAAACCTTGCCTCTTTCAATACACTTCATCACATCATATCAAGGGCACATACTTCAAAATGCTTTAGCCAGCCCTGCTGATGCTGATCTTGATCATCTAGTTGAGAGGAGCTTGTCAGTTTTTTCATCTGCAGTTACTGGGTTGTTGTTTTGTTTTTTTAAATATTCTAATTTATTTATTTGACTGTGTTGGGTCTTAGTTGCCTCATGAGGAATCTTTAGCTGTAGCCTGAGGGATCTTTAGTTGTGGCATGTGGGATCTAGTTCCCTGATGAGGGATTTAACCCGGGGCCCCCTTCACTGGGAGCATGGTGCCTTAGCCACTGGACCACCGGATGTACCTGCAGTTGCTGGGTTTTTCCCATTTTTCTATCATGTACTTGTTGGAATTAAGTCACTATGTGTGGCTCACAGTAGAGGTGTGGGGAGTTCTACTCCACCTTCCAGAGGATGGAGTATCCACATAATTAATTTAAAATTCTTCTGCCCAGATTTTCTCTTCTCCCTTGTTTATTAACTTAATCGTTCCTTTAAATCATCATGGACTCATGGACATTTATTTTATACTTTGGATTGGAATGCGATCCTACTTCATTTGCTTGCTCTAATTGTCCCAGCTCTGACCACTGGGACCTCTGTCAGCTGGCCCACAGCAAGCTAGATCAGCAGAAGAGGGCAGGGGAAGGGGAAGTATTTTTACTCACAACATTTCTCCATCCATACCTGTGGGGCTTTTTATATTTGTTGAGCACTTCCTTATTTTCTGGTGCTACAAGATGCTGCAGGCTCATCTCGTATATTTCTTGCTCCAGCCCTTATGTTCTGTAAAGAGCCCTGGTTCCTTTTATTGGAAAATGATATTAGAAGCCAAGATCTGTAAATACATTTCAAAACATGCATCTCTCCCCATTTCCTCAAGCACTACCCTGATCTAGGCCACCACCTCCTTTGGGGGCTGCCTGACCACCACCCAGGGTGTACTGCCTCAGCGTCTGATGTTCTTCCCTCCCCACCTGTTCTTCCTACTGCAGGCAGACGCATTATTGTAAGTCATGTTGTATTGGCCAAAAACTTGGTTCAGATGCCAAAGTATTGAAGCTTCTGCTTCAGCATAATATTTTATAATAACTTCATGGAGTATAATCTATAAAAATATTAAGTCACTGTCTTGTACACCTGAAACTAATATACAATAATATTGGAGGCAACAATATGTCAAAAAAAAAAAAAAAAAGTTCACTCAACACTCACAGTGGCTGATGCCCTCCTCATGATTTCTGGTAATTCCAGGGCTTATGCATCCTTGAGTCACCTCTGGCTCCAACTTCCTGCTTCTTCTGAGTTCTCTGAATCTTGCTTTGTCTCTGTTCCTTCCCTTTGACCCCTCCCCACCTACTCTCCCCTGCTCAGGGAAGCTTACTCTCTTGCTCTAGAAAATTTAAGCGGCAATTCAGGGATTTATATAAGGGGAGTTTTATTGCAGCATCATACACTGTATAAATTAAGACAGTATATTCATGTCTTTATGGCCCCCACCCCCACCCTCTCTGCACCCGCATTGTTCCGGCCACCCACAGTGTTGCTCAGCTCAGCACTCCCCATCCCCTCCTCATTCCACCTTAGGATCTCAGGCTATTTTCCTGGGCGGAAGTTTGGTGACAGCAGGTAACATTTTCCCTCATCCCTCTACCTTCTGTTCCAAGCAGAGTTTCACGCAATGCTGCCCACAGCCTTGGAGCTCCATCCGCATTAGCTGGCCTCTGAGGGGCCCAGGACAAAGTCGGGCGAGAAGGATGAGGAAATACTCAGGCCTGGAAGGAGCAGACAGCTTAGCATGACTCCCTGCCCCAGCATGGAAATTCTTCCTGGAACCTGAGGGTTCATGAGAGCTGGCACAGAGGCCTGTCCCAGTAAAGGATATTTCAGGGCTGGCTTGAGAGTGAGGGTCATGTGAGACCTCTCTGTACCTCACAGGGCTATTGAGGGGTCAAGTGACATCATGGATAAGAAAATGCCTTATAAAACAACATGTAAATATGAGAACGTGTTATAATATGGTTTTCATGGGGAAATATAATTTGAGTTCCAAACAACCACTTTCGGATGAATTTTTGGAACGTAATTGTAGGGGACATCTGTTGTTTTGGGTCTGTGGCATGGCCTTTCCCCTTCTTCTGATAACAATCCCACCCACTCCTTTTCCTCTGAGGAAGTCCACCTCCTCAACTCTCAGCTTGTGATACTGCTGGGACTGCCATTGCCTTATTCTACTGCCAGGACACAGGGATGGACATGTGATTCAGGCCTGGCCAATCACAGCGGTTGCTCCCCCCCACCCATACAGTGATTGGTCCGTAGGATTCATAACCCTTAAAGTCTGGCCAATCACTGTTCTTCCTGGGCATTGTGACACACTGAAGCATGCAGAAAAACCCTTTCCTTCTGCTGGTGGTTGCTTAGCAGGGGTGACATGAGCTATTGTCAGTCTTGTCCTGCCCCTGTCCTGCCTCCCACTGCCACTTAGAGAAAGCCTTCCACAGTAGGAAAGAATAAGACTGACATGGGGGTTGATGCTGGAAAGCTGAGTCAACAGGAGGAGGGAGGCTCCCAGCCCATCGTTGGAGAACCTGGCCTTTGTCCTGAGACAGATAACTTTCCTGTCTCCTGAAAAACACATCCCCTTCTTTCCTTCTACTACAGCAAACTTTATGTCTCTTGTATCTGAAAAAAAATCCTTTTCAATACAAGTTAACCTATTGTGGATTGGAGGTGAATATTCATGAGATTCAGGCTACTTCGTGTGTGAATATCTTCCTTGTCCAAAGAAATCTGAAAGGTCTCACAGGCAGAAGACTGGGGCTTGACACAGGGTAGTCAGCTGACAATAAAGACAAGCTTATTGAATTAAACTGAACTAGTGATCTTTACAGATAAAGCCTGCATCAACCTTACTTCCTTTCCAGAAAGCCTTGGGGCATAAAAAGTAACATATAATAGATGCTAAGTATATATAATGGAGTGCGTCAGTGAATAGATTCATAATTAAATTAAGGAAAGCTACATGTTCATTCACTTTAAGTAGAAGCAATTCTATTTACTACACAAGCTCAAGAGGCAAGGTCTGCGTGCTGTGGGCAAGAAGCAAGGGAAATTGGAACTTCTTTTTCTCTTTTGGGATCTCGTTTTGAACATTGCTTAAAGGACTGGGTCTTATCCAGATACTGGTAACAATTTCTTGAGATTTCTGCCAAGACAAAATGTAAACTGTAGATTGGACCAGTTGACTGGAATGTGGAATTTGAGGACACAGAGGGTATGTAAAGGGGTGCAATTTCTTGATAGAGGTGGGGGCACCAGCTGAGAGGCAGCTCAGCCCAGCTCAGTTTTTGAGAAATCAGAGCAACAATAACATATCATGACTTCAGGAAGCAAATGCAGCGAGGACCAGAGAGAGACAGATGGTGCAATTCAGGAGCTAAGATAATACTCGGGAATTTTAGATTGCTTCACCCTATTAGTGAAAGTTAAATAAATACATTTTGATTAAAGTCTGGCATTATGAACCTAGATTTATCCTTTTGTTGAAGGTTAATAAAACATGTCATATGATAGGCTTATGAATAAGTATTCTGTCATCACAGAAGCTGCAGAGGCCCTTCTGCTCACAGGATCGGCTTCCTAGTTCACTCCAGGTCTGAGCAAAAGCTAAATGGTGGTCAGAGGAAGCAGACAGAGCTGCAATGCACAGAGCTGAGGCTGTCGGTTCTGGTTCTGACCACTTGCCTGCCCAGGGACCTTTTTCTCCATTTTTCTCATCTTGAATTATAGAGTTGTTTCAAAGATCAGATGAAATAGTGGATGATAATAGATTTTGAAGTCTGTAAATAACTACAGAAATATAAGATCTAACATAGAGAGAGGGAAAATAGACCCTAAGAAGAAAATCTATGAAGTCTCAACTAATAGAAGCCAAAGCCAGGGTCTGAGCAATAGAGAAAAGAGAGAAGGATTTTAGAGGACCAGTATTGTCCACCCTGGAGAAGGGCATGGCAATCCACTCCAGTATACTTGCTTGGAGAATCCCATGGACAGAGAAGCCTGGTGGGCTACAGTCTATAACGTCGGAAGAGTCAGACACGACTGAAGTGACTTAGTATGCCTCCAGCATTGTCCACCCAGGAAGCTGCTGCTTCTTGCTGGCGTGTTGGAATATGGGTTGTTATTAGGATCCAGGCAGAGTGTTGAAAGGTCAACAACCTGGACAGACCCTAGAGCCAGACTATCTGGGTTCCAATCCTAGCTTCACTCCTTATCAGCCACACGACTTTGGGTGGGACACTTAGCTTCTCTAGGGGAAGTGAGATGTACAGGTGAGAGCTCAGATGCATGTTTCTCAGGGGAGAGCTCCCTTGTTAGGGTCCCAAGGCCATTTGTGACCCCCACAAAACTTCAACCACTGGTCCTGGGTGCCTTCTAGCTCTGATGATAAAGCCACTCTACCACTGTCACTGGGAATTCTGTCCCTGGGAATTCCCTGCTCTTTCTCTCAGAGCTTTTCTGATAACTCTGCTGCCTTCAATCCCCCTTCTGCCTCCATCCAGCCCCTCCCTTCTCGCCCATGTTCATGACTTGAGGGGATTTTCCTGGGAAGTCTGAGTGCACTTTGTAAACAGCCAGCTGCTCCATGACTTCCTCTGCGTGCACTGTCAGCTGTGAGAAGATGGCACTGGGACAGCGGGGCAGGTTGGAGGAGTGTGGCTGGGGAGACACAGGCTGAGGGGGGTCTGGATCCCACCTTCTGGGTCGTTTCAGTCCTAAGCTGGCTTTGTTCATGACCCTTCCTTGCTGGTATTCTGGTCCTTGTCATCTTGGGCAGGGCCAGAGATGCCAGCAGCTTCTTGCCCAAGATCACTCTGCTAGATAGCAAATATATATATTTTTAATTTTATTGAAATATAGTTGGTTTACAATGTGCTATTTAATTTTCTGCTGTAGAGCAAAGTGACTTCAGTTCAGTTCAGTTGCTCAGTTGTGTCCGACTCTTTGCGACCCCATGAATCACAGCATGCCAGGCCTCCCTGCCCATCACTAACTCCCAGAGTTCACTCAGACTCACATCCATCGAGTCCATGATGCCATCCAGCCATCTCATCCTCTGTCGTCCCCTTCTCCTCCTGCCCCAATCCCTCCCAGCATCAGAGTCTTTTCCAATGAGTCAACTCTTTGCATAAAGTGGCCAAAGTACTGGAGTTTCAGCTTTAGCATCATTCTTTCCAAAGAACACCCAGGGCTGATCTCCTTTAGAATGGACTGGTTGGATCTCCTCGCAGTCCAAGGGACTCTCAGGAGTCTTCTCCAACACCACAGTTCAAAAGCATCAATTCTTCGGTGCTCAGCCTTCTTCACAGTCCAACTCTCACATTCATACATGACCACAGGAAAAACCATAGCCTTGACTAGACAGACCTTTGTTGGCAAAGTAATGTCTCTGCTTTTGAATATACTATCTAGGTTGGTCATAACTTTTCTTCCAAGGAGTAAGCGTCTTTTAATTTCATGGCTGCAGTCAACATCTGCAGTGATTTTGGAGCCCCCAAAAATAAAGTCTGATACTGTTTCCACTGTTTCCCCATCTATTTCCCATGAAGTCATGGGACCAGATGCCACGATCTTCGTTTTCTAAATGTTGAGCTTTAAGCCAACTTTTTCACTCTCCTTTTTCCCTTTCATCAAGAGGCTTTTGAGTTCCTCTTCACTTTCTGCCATAAGGGTGGTGTCATCTGCATATCTGAGGTGATTTATATTTCTCCTGGCAATCTTGATTCCAGCTTGTGTTTCTTCCAGTCCAGCGTTTCTCATGATGTACTCTGCATAGAGGTTAAATAAGCAGGGTGACAATATACAGCCTTGACGTACTCCTTTTCCTATTTGGAACCAGTCTGTTGTTCCATGTCCAGTTCTAACTGTTGCTTCCTGACCTGCATATAGATTTCTCAAGAGGCAGGTCAGGTGGTCTGGTATTCCCATCTCTTTCAGAATTTTCCACAGTTGATTGTGATCCACACAGTCAAAGGCTTTGGCATAGTCAAGAAAGCAGAAATAGATGTTTGTCTGGAACTCTCTTGCTTTTTCCACGATCCAGCGGATGTTGGCAAGGAAGTATGTTCAGCATATCCCTTCAATCATAAGCTATTATGGTTTATCACAAGATGTTGAACGTAGTTCCTTGTGCTATACAGTAGGATCTTACTGCTAACCCATTCTGTATATAATAGTTTGCATTCACTAAGCCCAGTCTTCCAATCCTTCCCTTCTTGTCTGTTCTCTATGTCTGTGACTGTGTTTGTGTTTTGTGGATATGTTTATTGGTGTAGTATTTTAGATACCACATATAAGAGATAGCATATGATGTTTGTCTTTCTCTTTCTGACTTCTACTTTGCTTAGTATGATAATCTTTAGTTGCATCGGTCTTGCTTTAAATGGCATTATTTCATTCTCTTTCACAGCTGTATATGTATATACCACATCCTCTATCCATTCATCTGCCGATGGACATAGAGGTTGCTTCTATGTTTTAGCTATTATAAATAGTTCTGCTGTGAGCATAGGGGCACATGTATTCTTTCAAATTATAGTTTTGTCTGGGTGTATTTCCAGCAGTAGGATTGCAGAATCATATGGCAACTCTATTTTTAATTCTTTGAGGAAACTCCATACTGTTTTCCATAGTGGCTGCACCCTTGTACATTCCCACGAATGGTGTAGGAGTGGAGAGCTAGTATCCCTGCTGCTGCTGGGCTGGAAGAAGAGCCTACTGCATTCTGTGGCTGCCCTAGGACTCAACTCAGGACCTCTGCATGTCACGTGATCAGGCTGACTATTCAGAGTCCCCCATTAAGAGCTTGGCTCTTGACCAAGGAAATTTGAACCTTCAGTTGGACTGGATCAAGAGTGGAGAGAAGGGAAAGGGACCAGTCTTCTGGATCCAGGCAATACATGTAGAGGAGAAGGAAGGAAGCCAGGGCGCTTGTCAGGCTCCTCCTCCACCCCTGGGAAATTACGGCACATGGACTAAACACCCTCAGAACAGTGTCAGGGACAAAAGAGGCCCTAGGTGTAAAAGACAATTATTTTCATGGTGGGCACCAAAAGTGTAGCTAGAATAACAGTGGGGATCAGATTGCACATTGTGTTAACTTATTTTGACAACCTAAATACTGGCATCACCGACTCAATGGACATGAGCTTGAGCAAGCTCTGGGAGTTGGTGATGGACTGGGAAGCCTGGCGTGCTGCAGTCCATAGGGTTGCAAAGAGTCAGACACAACTGAATGACTGAACTGAACTGAAAATACTACAGAAGAGATGAAAGGAAAAGAAACCAAACAATAATTCTGGGACATCAAAAGCAATTATCTTTCAATTTAAAAAATAATTAATTAATAAAAATAAATAAAAATGTGAATATTAAACTTGCCATTTACAAAATGCTTTTTATGTGTAGAGTACTATATATAATATAAATATGTAATTACATATGATATGTTTTTTGCATGTATTATCTCCCTTATTTCCCACCCATGAGGTAGTAGTTATTGTCACCATTTACAGGAGAATAAATGAAGGCTTGAACCCAGATTGCAAATGGGTCTTCCAGAGGTGAAATATAAAGTGTGTTCAGCTACAGGGATGCCCCCACACCCCAGACTGACCTTTCTTGGGACCTGCTTTCACAGCTCTTAGGAGTTGGTTAGTAGAGTCTCCAACCTACAGCAAACCAGATGTTAGGTGGTGCTGAGCAGGTAAGTTGCACGGTAAGGAGAGAAGATGGTGCAGAGCCCAACAGTGGGGCAGTGGCAGCAAGTCTAAGAAAACAGACCTCATAACCAAAAGAGCAGAGCGAGCTGGGCTAGCCAGCCTAGGGGAAGAGTACTGCCTTGTTCATGGCCTCGTCCCTCTGGGCAGCCCTGTGTCAGAGACCAGGACGCAAACACAAGTTCAACAGAATGGTCCTCACCATTGTTCATGGTCCTTACTGTGAACACATCTCATTTTAAAAAATGGGCAATTGTGTACATTTATTGAGGAGAGTTTCCTGAAAGCTGATTTGAACGCAGAGGATGTGGAAAGATGGAGGGCTTGGGAGCCTGGGATGGAGGAGGGGGACCAGCAGGAGGAAAGGTACCTCCGTGGGAGTGAGGGAGGCACGCCAGGTGAGCCTCCAAGTTTGGCCAAGGGTTCTTCCTGACTGTTTATCCTCTGGTTTGCCTACCCCTCTGCCTTCTGCTCCCAGATGACTTTGCCCTGTGAGACTTTGGACCATGACGTCCTCAGGGAAAGGTCAGTCCACTAGCCAACACTTGGGGCTTTTGTGTGTCAGACACAGGACACCAAGTCTTGCTCCCTACTCTTCTGCCGTAGCACTGCCCCTGCAAGTTCACGTCCAGGACTAGGCCAGCCCTACTGTTCGTGAACTGAGTGACTCACAGGACTAATAATAGGATTCTTATGAAGACTAAATGAAGTGATGGGTGCAAAGTCTTTAAAACAGTGTCTGCCACATAGGAAATACCTGATAGATATGAGTTATATTATTTCCATTGGGGCTGAAGACTGTAGCGCTTGCGACTATACTGAGCAGACATAGCTAATGTGCTTGTATCCATTCTAGAGGTAAAGAAATCGGATAAGCAGGAGAGAGGGTGGTAATAAGATGAACGTATTCTTAAGTCAGGCTTAGGGAAGCTGGTGGTATCATACGATGTCCATAATCAGAAACCAGAGCTGATGTTCTCATGTTTGTGCTACTCAAGAGATTCACACCATATCCTGGAGTGAATCAGCTGTATCTTTCTAATCTGAAATCAGAAGGAAGCCATCTACCTCCTAGGATGCTGGGAACATGGAGTGGCTGGGAGCCTGAGGGCTTGAAGATCCAAGAGATTTGTTGAGTATGTGTCTCCTCTTGTCCATGATTAGCCTACACATGACCTAAGATGTGTGAAAAAAAGGGATACTGCCTCTGTAACCAACAGAACCCGGAAGGCTGACTGAGAAAGTACATTGGATGTCAGAATTCAGGGCGAATGAGGCTTTGTACTAGATCAGAGCAGTGTTTTTGAATTAAATGGTGAACCAGAGACTTCGGGGGTTTAGGAGCTCAAATAACATTTTAGGAAAACCACCACCACAAAATATCCAGGAGCCTTCCGTGAGAATAGGTGTTGACTAAATTAGTCAGGGTTCTCCAGAGAAAAAGGACCAGTAGGGTGTCTGTATCTGTGTCAGTTTCTATCTAGATATCTATCTATCTATCATGCTAAGTTGCTTCAATCATGTCTGACTCTTTGCAACCCCATGGACTGTAGCCCATCAGGCTCCTCTGCCCATGGGATTCTCCAGGTAAGAATAGTGGAGTGTGTAGCCATTCCCTTTCCCAGGGGATCTTCCCAACCCAGGGACTGAACCCAGATCTCCTGCACTGCAGGCAGATTCTTTATCATCTGAAGCACTAGGGAAGCCCTATGTATACGTAAGGTGTACATATACATATATATGTGTGCATGTATATATAAACACACATATATATTCTTTTCTGTTATAGAATACTGACTATAGTTTCTTTGTTGTACAGTGCATGGATGCTAGGTGCATGCATGCTAAGTTGCTCCAGTTTTGTCTGACCCTTTGAGACCCCACGGACTCTAGTCTTTCAGGCTCCCCTGTCCGTGGAATTCTCCAGGCAGGGATACTGGAATGGGTTGCCATATGCTCCTTCAGGGGATCTTACAGACCCAGGGATCAAACCTGCATCTCTCTTGTCTTGTGGCTTCTTTACCACTAGTGCCACCTAGGAAGCTTGTTTACTTTTATTGAAAGATTCATTTTAAGAATTGGCTCATGAAATTGTGGCATCTGGTAGTCCAAAATCTGCAGGGCAGGCCAGCAGGCTAGATAGCCAGGGAAGAGCTGCAGCCCAAAGACCATCTGTTGGCAGAATTTCTTCTTGCTCGGGTAGATGAGTCCTTGTTCTATTAAGCAGGGCCTTCAACTGATTATGTGAGACCCACTCACATAATGAAGAGTCACCTAATTTGCTCAAACTCCACCAATTTAAATGCTTTTATTTAATTACTTTTTATGGGCTATACTGGGTCTTCGTTGCTGCACGTGTGCTTTCTCTAGTTGCAGCGAGAGGGCTTCTCATTGTGGTGGCTTCTCTTGTTGTGGAACATAGGTTCTAGAGCACAGGCTCAGTAGTTGCCCTGGGGGATGTGGAATCTTCCTGGACCAGGGATCAAACTCACGTCCCCTGCCTTGGCAGGTGGATTCTTAATCAGTGGACTACCAGGGAAGTCCCACCAATTTAAATGTTAATCTCATTTTTAAAACACACTTGCACAGAGACATCCAGAGTAAAGTTTGACAAACTAGCAGGGTATTGTGCCCCAGGCAAGTTGGCACATAAAATTAATCATTTCAAATCGAAAATGCATGGCTGAGGTTACTGGTCTGCGGAAGGACTCTCTTGGCTGTGAAAGGCTTGGGAACATGAGAGTAGGCTCTGATGACCTCCAGGTGACCTTGTGTTTAGCCTTTCACGGGGTAGGAGATAGGAGCACATTTCCGTCATCTGTCTTTTAAATGTCCCAGTTCATGTTCTTTCCTCTTGATTTAGGATGGTAACAGAAACCTGAGTTTGCCCAGTAAGTTTTCCATAAAGCTTCCATCTCTTTCCTGAGCTTGAAGGTACAGTGCTAATGAGATATTTGGAACTGATTTTCTCTGCCAATATAACACATGGCCACCACTGAACAATAATTTTATGCTTATGTCCACCCCAACTGTGAACAATGTGGTCAGTGTTGTGAATTCATGAATAGAAGCCCTGGCACTATTACTGCCCATTGCTTAGCTCCCAGACATGGGGAAAATGAGCCCTTCTTTGGGGCAGACATAGTGGAACAGTCTTAGCAATTCTACTCACAGGGGTGAGGGTGGAAATGTCGTCAATAGATGGCAACACAATATGAACTGCTCTGGGGTCTCTCATGACCTTATAACTCCTGAAACCAAGCTTGGAATAACTCTCCAGTGTTGCCTGAGGGCCCTGGGGAGCAGCATAGACAGTTTCATTGGGGCAGGTTCCTGGCCAATCAAAAAGTCTCCTGAGAAGGGTAAAAGCTGCATGTGAGAGATGCTGACATAGTAAACAACCGATCACTTCAAGAGACAGTCGTGTGGCTAGGAGAACAGCATCAAGCTGATGGTTTCACCAAATGGTCATTTCAGTGACCACGGAGTTGGCTCTGAGCTGGGTCTTTTAGCCTGAAATTCACCAGGCAGTGAGAGACCCACCAACCTCTCTCCCACCAACCCTTCCATCAAAGCCTACCCAAGAGGCTTGGTCTGGCCACTGGGAAGCCCTTCTTTAAGGCTGGTGTGGAGGGCAGACCTGCCCCCTGTATTGATGGACAGTCCCATTTGATCAGGCGTTCATGGGGCAGGGTTATATTTGAAGAATGACAGGGTGACCCCGGGACCAGGAGATGGTGGTTACAACATGCTCTGGAAATCAGAGGATGTACAGCACACCCCTCATGCCCACCTGCCATTGTTGTCCTCTTTAAACCAGCATTCACCGTCTTGGAGTGCTACCCTTGGAAGGCTGCTTTTTCACATGGAGGGCCTGAGAAAGGTGTCTGCCCCCTACACACAGCCAGGCCAAAGGCCCCATGCTTGCTTTGTAAATATTAACACAAGTTACAATTAGTCCACTAATTCCTTGGTTATGAACATTAATTAGACAAATTGACTCCTGAGATCTGCTGAACAAAAGAAGGGGTTCAGGTATTTTCTGTCATGGAAAGGAACAGACTTAGCATATGGTCCAGAGAAGGACACAGGCCTTCAGGTTAGTGCCTTGATTATAGGAAAATGATATATCGATCATGAAATAAAATTGCTTATTTGCTCTTGAGAAATAGCATGGTTTAAAGAATTGATCCAGATCTATCTGGATGGGTTCTGTTCTGTTTGAATTTGAGCTTTTGATTCTGTTCAATTCCATGAATTGAATTGTTGGATAGCTGTTATTTGGAAAGGAAAAAAAAGAAAAGACAATCTGCTCTCCTTCCTTAAGGAGCTGATAGAATTATAAGAGGTAGTGGACCACAGAGGATGAGTTAGTTGGGTGGCATCACCAACTCAATACATGAGTTTGTGCAAACTCCGGGAGACGGTGAAGAACAGGGAAGCCTGGCGTTCTACAGTGCATGCGGTCGCAACGAGTCGGACATGACTTAGAGACTGAACTACAACAACGTGTTATGCGTGTGTGCTCACTCAGTTGTGTCCGACTCTTTGCGGCCCCATGGACTGTAGCCCACCAAGCTCCTCTGTCCATGGGATTCTCCAGGCAAGAATATTGGGGTGGGTTGCTATTTCCTCCTCCATGGGATCTTCCTGACCCAAGGATCAAACAAGCGTCTCCTGAGGCTCTTGCATTGGCACGCAGATTCTTTACAACTGAGCCCCCTGGGAAGCCCAGTTGCTGTTATAGAAGTCATTAAAAGAAAGAGAGAGGGAGAGAAGGAAGAACATAGAGCTGAGTGATGCTTCATTGGAGAGATGAGTCTTGAGCTGGTCACTGGAAAACAGTTAGGACTTGGCTGGAGGAAAAGCATGTGCGAGACACTCTGGACTTAGCAAATGCTGCAATAGCCAAAGTGCGGAGGGAGATGAACAGGCCTGTGTGGGAAAGGAAGGCTGGGACTCAGGCCAGCATATCCAGAGTTGCACAAGAATTTTATGGAGAAGCAGTAACGCTGAATGTTAAAAGCGGCGTCGACACAAGAGTCCATAGTGATATAAATAAATGATCAAATAAATGAATAAATGCAGAAGAGACAAATCTTCCTTATAGAAGTTCAAACAATATAGGTTAATATTCCCACCTCCAGGAGCGGGGAACTTAATCTACTCCTGCTCTTACTCCGTGTGTGGGGCAGACTTAGAGACTTCCTTCCAGAGGACAGATGTAGAAAGAGGAAGTATTTGCCTCCCACCGTGGGGATATCTAGCAAATGCCATCTTTTTTTTTTTTTTTTTTTTTTACTTAATTTAGCCACATTTTTTCTTAGTTGCAGTATGTGGGCTTAGGTGTTGTGCAACATGTGGGCTCCTAGCTCCCTGATCGGGGATCAAATCAGCGTCCCCTACATTGCAAGGCAGATTCTTAACCACTGGGTCACCAGGGAAGTCCTTGGAAAACACCATTTTAATCAGGTTGTTAGGATTGCTATCACTGGTGCTGTGGATGTCATGTACCCCCTTCTATGAGTCAGGGTTCTCCAGAGAAAAAGAACCAATTGGATACAGAGAGAGAGAGAGATAAGATGAAGTCTATTACAGAAACTGGCTCACGTGGTTATGAAGGCGAGCAATCCCACAGTTTGCAGTCTGCAAGCAAGCTGGAGAATGGGGAAAGCTGGGGGTGTAATTCAGTGTAATTCAGGCTGAGTCTGAAGGCCTGAGAACTGGGTGGCAGATGGTGTGAGTCCCAGTCTGATCCCCAAAACTCAAGACCCAGGTACGCTGACGCCTAAGAACAGGAGAAGATGGACGTCACAGCTCCGGCAAAATGCAAATGCAGCCCTCCTTCACCTTTGTGTTCCATTTGAGCCCTCACCTGGGGGGCTACCTCTGTTGGTGAGGGCCAACTTGCTTTACTCACTGATTCAAACACTTCTCTCATCTGGAAATACCCAGAAATAATGTTTTATCAGCTCTCTGAGCATCACTGAGCCAAGTCAAGTTGAAGCAGACGAGTAGCCAAGGAATGCCACAGGTTGCCAGCAAACCACCAGAAGCTAGAGGAGAGGCATGGGGCAGAATTTTCCCTCCTTCTCTCAGAAGGAACAACCCTGCTGGTACCCTGATCTCAGACTTGCAGCTTCCAGAACCATAAGACCAGAGCATCCAGTTTGTGATGCTTTGAAACGACAGCTCTGGCAAACCAGTACATCGAGAAAGCAAAGCAGCTGCACTTGTCCACGTGAAGCAGTAACTGGCATAAATATGCAAGACCAAAGCATCCAAAGAGAGGCCTGCTGCCAGCAAGCTCTGCAGTGAAGCCCCAGTGGCAGCGCCGAGAGGGCACAGCACCCCGTCCTCAGTAGGAGCCCCGTAGAGAAACCTGGAGTGGCGACAGGGCGGTGTGTCCGGGGAACCTTCCTTCTGTCCTGTCTCTGAGTGCTTCATGCCTTTGCTCTCTGGGACCTGTGCTGCCTGTAACTACAGCCTCTGTCTGCTTTGGGCTATTTGTCTCTCCGGAAAAAACTGGGAAGAAAAAAGATAGCTAAGTTATGAAAGAAAGAAAGTTTGGGTCTATAAACCTGACTTGTCTGATCTTACCATGAATTAGTGAAGAGTTGACAATATCAACTGGGAGTCCTTCTGCGTTTTTCCTGGAGGCAACGGGGCCACATTTGTTGGGTCGACTGCTCAAGTGCCGTCTGTGGAAGCCCTATTCCGCCTCTCCCTCGATGAACCCCTGCAGACATCTCTCAGCTCTTTCCTCTGGATCTCTCAGGTATCCAGTCATAGGCACTGCTGGTGCCAAAGCCTTCTAGAGAAAATCCAGCCAGACAAAGAGTCTTGGTCTATCTGGGCTGCTGTCACAGAACATCACCACTGAGGCAGCTTACCAAGGACAGGGGCAGGGCGTCTGAGGTCAGCGAGCCAGCACGGTTGAGCTCTGGTGAGAAGCTTCCAGGTGGCAGACTGCTGCCTTCTCACTGTCCTCACATGGTAGAAGGGCTGAGATAGTGGCCTGGGGTCCCTTTCATAAGGGCACTAATCCCATTCACGAGGGCTCCACCCTCATGATGTAATCGCCTCCCAAAGCCTCACTGGCTGATACAATCACTTTCACGGTTAGGATTTCAACACATGAATTTTCAGGGGACACAAACATTCAGACCATAACACGAGAGAGCAACCCCTCACCTCCAGGTACCAGAAGGAGATCCATTGAACCAGACTGGCCCAGGCTGAGATGGGGCTGCTCAGCAGACAGAAGCAGAAGGGCATCGAGGTAGGTTGGTGAGATCTACCAAAGGCCAGTCCTCACTTACAAACATCATAGAGTGAAGGAAAAGACACAGGACCTAGAGAAAAAGAGACTGGGCAGAGGTGGGGGCACTGAGGGGCGAAAGCAACTGTGGTCATAAACCAAAGCAGCAAGGGGCCAGGAGCTCCGGTGGCGAGCAGCAAGCAAATGGTCCCAAGTGAAGTTGACAGTGATCGTGGTGATCATTAAACAGAGAACATCATGATTCCACTGATTTGGAGAGAAAGGGGATCGACAGTTGCCGATGCTGTCCCTCACCTGGGAAAAGAGAGAAATATGTTTGATTTTGATGCATTAAGTACAGGTTTTAGGAAACATCAGAATCACCCAGGGTGTTTTAGCAAGATGATGCTTGGGTTGTGCCCCAACCCACTGATCCACTGAATCTCTGTGGAGTGAATGGGATTGGGGTTAGGGCATTCTTGCTACACAGACATGTCCACCAGCAGCTGTAGCCAAAGAACACTGTGATGGCTGATGCTTACAATAATGGTCTTAAATGATCAGGAACAGATAGTGCTCTGTGTGGATCCAGATTAGAGGAGGATAGGATGGCAACCTGTATGTGGTACTTTACCATTGCAAAGAACTTCTGCACAATTGCCTCATTTCCTTCTCATTACAATCTTGTACTGCTATTGCTAAGTCACTTCAGTCGTGTTCGACTCTGTGCGACCCCATAGACGGCAGCCCACCGGGCTCCCCCGTCCCTGGGATTCTCCGGGCAAGAACACTGGAATGGGTTGCCATTGCCTTCCCCAATGCCTGAAAGTGAAACGTGAAAATGAAGTCACTCAGTCGTGTCCAACCTTCAGCGACCTCATGGACTGCAGCTTTCCAGGCTCCTCCGTCCATGGGATTTTCCTGGCAAGAGTACTGGAGTGGGGTGCCATTGCCTTCTCCAACAATCTTGTAAGGTATAGATTATTATACCATTGCTTTGCAGAGGAAGTCACACACCTTGCATAAGGTCATAGACTAACAACTACTGTGTCTTCTGTTGCCAGATCTTCCTATAAAACCCTATCTGGAACTTCCCTGGTGGTCCAGTGGCTTAGACCCTATGTTCCCAATGCAAGGGACCCAGGTTCAATCCCTGGTCTGGGAACTAGATCCCACATGCCGGTACTAAAACCAGGTACAGCCAAATAAAGAAAGAAATATTAAAACAACAACAACAACATATCTGCCAAAGAAGTATCACTATAGAAAAGTCTGTATTAAAATAATATTTCCTCAAGAGTTTATTTATGCATTCACTCCATAGACATCACTGAAGGCCCACTGTGAGCTCCACAGTATATCAAGTGCTCGCCCCCTCAGCTATCTGGTAGACCCAGTTAGCCCAAAGTTCATTCCCCATATGCAACAGCTTCTCAACAGCTATAGCTACTGCAGTTTTACTGATAAAGTCTCCATGGAAAGTGAGTGGAGGTCATTTTCCTCTTTCTAATCAAGCAGTGGCCTCCATATCATCTCAAATCTTCTAGGTCTGGTCTGTTCTCTCCAGCCCTGAACACAGCTCCTGACTCATCTGCAGATTCACGGGGATGTGTTAAGCCCTCAGATGCTTTCTTCATGGGAAACTTAGCAGGGAATTTCCTCAGCTCTGATATTTACTTAGTCTGGAGAGAGCCTGTTTATTTCCTGCTTCTCAGAGCTCTAGGGGGAATCGCAGGAGTCTGAGATGAGGTTTTCCCTATGATGGCATTTGTATTTGGGTCAGATGATGACATTACCAGGGAGAAGGGAACATGCCTAAAGCAACTACAAGTCAGTGGATGAGCTCACGATGCCTCTCACCTAGCATTCAGGATGCGTTTCCAGTGTGCTGCGTTACAGCATACCTCCTCATCAGATCTCAGAAGTGCGAAATGTCTGAGCCAGAGGAAATTCAGGGTTGGTCAATTCCAGTTTTATCATTTCATTCTTGGGAGGATCGAAGCCTGGGGAAAGGAAAGACTTTCCCAAAGTGGTTTCAAGGCAGGACTAAGGTTAGAATTCAGATCTTCCAAAGGGTGGGAAGATCAGTTTTACTAATAAAGTCTCCCTGGAAAGTGAGTGGAGGTCATTTTCCTCTTTCTAATCAAGCAGTGGCCTCCATATCATCTCAAATCTTCTAGTTCTGATCTGTTCTCTCCAGCCCTGAACACAGCTCCTGACTCATCTGCAGATTCACGGGGATGTGTTAACCCCTCAGATGCTTTCTTACAGGGAAACTTGTAGCTTACCTACACTGGGTCCCACCATCTCTACCTACCTGCTTGTTTGCTTAAACTTTGATGAGGTAAAGTCATTTTCAGCAGGAGCCTTCAGATGGGAAAAGAGAAGAGCCAGTCTGGGCAAGCCCTACTGAGTCAACCTTTAGCTGAGTTGTCCCAGAATCATGCTCAAACCTTATCTAAAAAGTAACAATGTTGATTTCTATAGGCTCAAAGAATGATAACCACTTGAAATTCAAAACCCACACATAAGACAGTGCTGGGTGCTGGTTTGTGCCTGGATTCACCTTGTCAACCATCCACTTCTGAGACGTGCATGTGTGTATAGATATTCATCATGTCCCAGGCTGGGGCAGCCTTTATAAACCAGATGTGCAAATTCCTGAGCTTTTGACCTGATTAGAAATTTCCAGATGTAGGTGCCTCTCTCATTTGGAGCCATCCAACAGAGCAGGAAGGCTGCCGGGCAGATAGTCCAAGGCTTACCCAGAATCTCTGCCAGAGTCTACAATGTGCTATTTAAAGCTAGTTATATAACCTCTCTGGGCTAGTGTCCTTTTCTACATTGGGGCTCATGATACTTGTCTTACGGCTGTTGGGAGCAAGTGAGGAAATGATGGAGAAATGTTTGGAAGAGAGTAAGTACCAGTAACCCAGATGGGTGGATGGCTCTCATGTTCATTTTGATGTTCTGCCCACTTCCTGATGATTAGCTCTGGGCAGAGACAAGGCCTGATAGCTCTTGCCAGGAGCCACTTCTCAAATGAAAGGTTTGTTGTCTTCCCTGAAAGCTTCACAGCATGGAGGAGGATGGTCTGATTGGAACCTAGATCCCTAGGCAGTAGAGGAAGTAGGTTAAAGATCAGAAGCCACTGCCTGCCAGTCTCCAGGGCAGGACACTGGGGCAGCTTGGTCTCAGCTCCTGGCTAGTGCTGCTCCTCCTGGGAGGCTGGGAACCCCGGAGAAGACTGTGAGTCAGGAGGAATGATTTCAAGGATGCAGGGTAAAATGTACCCCCAATGTGGGTCTCCTTCCTGACTTGATATACTTTGAAAATTCTCACTTACAAACATAGTTCTTAGCGACAAGGATATATGGTACAGCATGAGGTAATAGAGTCACTATTTTTGTCAATTAAAAAAAATTCAAGCGTAGTTAATTTATAATTTTGTAAATTTCTGCTGTACAGCGAAGTGACTCAGCCATATACATTATCTTTTCCATTATGCTCTATGATAGGGTACTGAATACAGTCCTCCATGCTGTGTGTAGAAGGGCCTTCTTTATCCATCCTATATAGAAGCTTATACCTGCTAAAGCCAACTGACCACGCCTTCCTCCCCAGGCCTCTCCCTTGGCAGCCGCCAGTCGTTTCCTGTGTCCATGATTCTCTTTCTGTTTCATAGATAGTTTCCTTTGTGTCGTATTTTAGATCCCACATGTAAGTGACATCATATGATGTTTGTCTTTCTCTTTCTGACTTCCTTCACTTAGTGTGATAATCTCTAGTGGCGTCCATGGTGGTGCAAACAGCATTATTTCATTCTTTTTTATGTAGAGACATTATTTTGTAATAACTTCAAATAGATGGTAATCTATCAAAATATTGAATCTCTGCGATACACACATGAGATTAATATACCATTGTAAATCAATCATACTTTAATTTTTGAAAAGCACTATACTATGTTAAAAGCACTGTGGTTCTTGGCTCCATTAAAGCTTGAATCCCCTTGGAAGCTGTAATCCCAGACACTAGTATGAGTCACATACATTTCAAGTTAATGAGTTTGTCAGCTCCTTTTTGCAGTAAGAGATGAACGATTGGGGAGAAGAGAGAGGTGGTAGGGAGAGCTAGTAAGGGAGAGGGGAGAGGCAGGAAAGGGTTAGGGTATGAAATTTTGACCAAGGACAGAATTGTGCTCTTGTAAAAGGTTAGTAAGCTTCCGGCCTGAAATAAAGCTTGGGGATAACTTATGACTTGAAAATGGTCACGTTCTCCTTTCTCCTTTGGATCCAACAATTTAGAGTCGATCAAATTAATTTTTCTCTTTTGCTGTGTACATTAATTTGATTTCCAAGATACACTCTTATCCATTTTGAGGAAACATCAAATTCCTTTTCTCCTGCTAAATGATTGTGTATTTAGTGCATGCATGGTAGTTTAAGAAAGTGTGATAGCGTGTTGATTGATGTTATCACACATTCTGAATTAATTCCCAAATGTTTTTCTCCTTGAGATTCTTGTTTCATTACATATCTATTCTATTCTAATTTTAAGGTGATACTGATGATGGTAATGGTGAATATGACAGTGCTTTAATTAACAACTTCCTAATTAATTTTTCTTAAACAAGTTTTTTTAGAAAAAAAAAATATATTTTTTGTTTTGGCTGTATATGCAACTGGCAGTGAAAGTACCAAGTCCTAACCACTGGATTGCCAAGGAATTCCCATTGGAATGCAAGGAGATCCAACCAGTCCATCCTAAAGGAGATCAGTCCTGGGTGTTCGTTGGAAGGACTGATGCTGAAGCTGAAACTCCAATACTTTGGCCACCTGATGCGAAGAGCTGACTCATTGGAAAAGACCCTGATACTGGGAGGCATTGGGGGCAGGAGGAGAAGGCGACGACAGAGGATGAGATGGCTGGATGGCATCACCAACTTGATGGACATGAGTTTGAGTGAATTCCGGGAGTTGGTGACAGACAAGGAGGCCTGGTGTGCTGTGATTCACGGGGTCGCAAAGAGTCGGACTCGACTGAGTGACTGGACTGAACTGAACTGAACTGGCCATGCTATGTAGCTTTTCCGGATATTGGTTGTTTGAAGAGAAAGATTGCTTGTGGACACATATACCCTAAACACTCACTACTAACCTAAGGGACTATTGATGAAATTTAAAAATCATCCATATATCCACCCGTCCATCCGTTAGTCAGTCCATTGTCAGTATATCCGTCCATCCATCTGACATCCGGAAGATATCTGTTAAGCACCCACTGAGTGTACCAGCACAGCTGTAGCCTGAGTGGTGGCAGCCGCCAGGGGTAAGTTCAAGGTTGGCTGTTCCCACGTGACCCAGAGGCCTTAATAGATGGTCATTTACCCACAGGCCGTGGACTCTGGTCCTTGTAAACTTCAATAGTTACCAGGCTGACCCTGGATAAAACTGTGAAATGAGAGGTTCAGAATATTTAGATTCTGGTCATTGGTTCAACTCCAGGAAGAGATGTATGGGCAGAGAGCAAAATATAATCAGGATATAACCAAGCCACTTCTAGGAAGACTTGGTCATGGAAGGCTTGGTCATGTTAGGCAGGAAGAGAGCTGTCTCCACAACTAGACTGATTGCCTGCAGTTAAAGCAACAGGGGCATGAATTTGGAAAGATAAACAGGAAATACCCTTTTGTTTCTAAGATGAGTCTGTGGAGTAAGATGCAGGGTCAGACATAGAGGCTTCATGTCGTTTCACCGATTAGTTATAGTAAAAATCTCAACCAAATCAGTAGGGGACACAAAAGGAGGAAAATATAAATTTAGGTCCCTGCTCATGAGACAACTAAGATCTTACTGAGGTGCTCCATTTTTATAGAGAGAATGATGCAAGGCCAGATAGAGTCAGGTGTGCAGTGTATGCAGACGGCAATGCTGGAAGCTTCATTTAGAAAAGCTCGCGGAGAAGGACATACTTGGGGACAAACTTTACTAAGTTTATTCTAGAGAAAAACATGCAAAATCTAAATGAGGAAAACATGAAAACACTCTTGAAAAACACAAACGTAGACTTTAACAAATGGAAATGACATTTGTTGTTGTTGAACAGGATAATGTTATAAACATTATGTCAGTTCTCCCTTCTTTGTTACTTTTTAAAATTTAATGAAACCACAGCAAAAACACCAACAAGCTCTTTATGGAATTAGACAAGTTGATAAGTAAAATTCATATAGAAAAAGAAGCATACAAGAGCAAACAGGGAGACATTAAAAACTTCTGAGGGAAGTAGCTCCACTGGGCATTAAAACGTATCACAATGTGATCATAAGGAAAACATCAGGGTATTGGTGCTGAAACAGACAAAAAGGCCCGTGAAAGAGAACAGAACAGACCCAAATACTCACGGAAATTTAGTGTATGAGAGAGGTAGCGTCTCAAATTACAAGATGATACTTTCTAATAAGTGGTGCTGAAACAACTGGAAACGGATAAAATTAGATCTATACCTCACCCCATATGTGAGAGTAAATTCCAAATGGATTAGCAATCTAAACCACAAAAGTATTGGAAAAAAAAGCATGGCTGAATTCCTCTTAACCTCAGTTAAGAGGTTAACTCAGTTAACTCTGCCCCAAAGCCCAGTCACAACAAAAGAAAACACCGATCAATTTGACTAAATTGAAACAAATCAAGTGAACAAAAAACCCAGTCAAGCACAAGGCAAAAAAATGACATAAACAGCTGTAAAAGTAACTAATAGGGGGAGAAAATATTTGTACCATATACCATAGACAACAGGTCAGTGTTCCTAATCCCTGTGTGTGCTTGCGTGCTAAGCCACTTCAGTCGTGTCTCTTTGTGGCCCTGGACTGCAGCCTGTCAAGCTCCTCTGTCCATTGGATTCTATAGGCAAGAAATCTGGAGGGGGTTGCCATGCCCTCCTCCAGGGAATCTTCCCGACCCAGGGATCAAACCCAAGTCTCTTATGCCTCTAGCGTCGGCAGGCGGGTTTTTTACCACTATGTGGAATCCCTCCTAATACTCGAAGAACTCCTAAGGAATAATGAACCAAAAATCTTTTAAAAATTAGGGAAAAGTTGCAAATATATATATGCAAATTCTGTACTCTAGCTAGCAAATTCGTTTTCCATGGGGTATAACGTAGCAATCCTGAAACTACTTTCAGTTCAGTTCAGTCACTCAGTCATGTCCGACTCTTTGTGACCCCGTGAATCGCAGCACGCCAGGCCTCTCTGTCCATCACCGACTCCCAGAGTTCACTCAGACTCACGTCCATCGAGTCCGTGATGCCATCCAGCCGTCTCATCCTCTATCGTCCCCTTTTCCTCCTGCCCCCAATCCGTCCCAGCATCAGAGTCTTTTCCAATGAGTCAACTCTTCACATGAGGTGGCCAAAGTACTGGAGTTTCAGCTTTAGCATCATTCCTTCCAAAGTACACCCAGGACTGATCTCCTTTAGAATGGACTGGTTGGATCTCTTTGCAGTTCAAGGGACTCTCAGGAGTCTTCTCCAACACCACAGTTCAAAAGCATCAATTCTTCGGTGCTCAGCCTTCTTCACAGTCCAACTCTCATATCCATACATGACCACTGGAAAAACCATAGCCTTGACTAGATGGACCTTTGTTGGCAAAGTAATGTCTCTGCTTTTTAATATGCTATATTTATGGCTATACTAAGATTGCACAAACAAGTGAAAATATTGTGGATAATGAAAGACACTTTTGTTTTGTTTTTGTTTTTTTTACTGCTCAAGAAGAGTAATAAATAAGGAAAGGTGGAAAGTTAGAATGAAATACACACACACATTGAAGGATTCAAAAATGTGTCCGTGTGGTTTCCTAGGTCTGTCTGCTGAGAGGCCCTAGGAGAAATGATAGCTCATTAGCAGTGAGTACACCAGGTGTCCAGATCTTAGTTTCTAAACACCATTCTCAAATAAAAGAAACCAGAACTCATTGCAGAAATGGTTGATTCCAGGGATGAGGCTGAAAAAAGAATATAAAATTAGCCTGAAACATCTTATGGTGCCAGGAAGGAAAGAAGTACTAAAAACCAAATTTAGGACATCAAAGGACATAAGTGTCAACCTGAAGGCGTTCCTAATGCCAAAAGTAGAAGAACTTTAGTAACCATGTAAATAAGGATAGTAATATAGTATAACCCATGGAATAAAATGAATATCCTTTAGTTCATACTGTTATAAAAAAAATAACTAAATAAAATATTGGAGAAGGGACAGTTCTGTCCACAGAATTCCTATCAATAAACGTAGAGAGAATGAAGCAAACAAAGCCTGGCTTTGGGCAAAATCACACTAAGAGCTGTTGGAAGCAAGAAAAAAACCGCAGATGGCTGCTAAAATCAGTGAGCAAAAGTACGAGGACAAACACACTGTTTGCAGAGTCTCAAACTATCTCCCCATAAGGTATTCATTAATTACAGAGGAAAAAATGGTAAGTTCATAATGGAGCAACTTACCAACTGAACCAAGTGGTCAGGATTAACGTTACCAGTGATAACACATACAGACATCACGCACCCCTGATGTGACACACAGAGAAAGGCACGACACCATTTCTGCGGCCTTCTTGCCAAAATGCATCATCTCAATCTATTCACAAGACAACATCAGACAAACCTTCAAACTGATAAACTTTCACAAACGAGAAGAGACTAGGCAGCCACGATGACTAAATACAGGGTGGAGTTCTGGATTGGGTCCTGGACAGGGAAAAGGACATTAGTGGGAGAACTTCGGAATTCCACTAAGATCTATAGTTTAGTTAATGAGGTTGTGTTAGTGTTAATTTACTGCTTTTGATAATTTGAATGTTTGTGTTATGTAAAATTTAACATCAGGGGAAGTTGGGTGACCACTATATTGACATCTATATTATTTTTACATTTTTTCATAATCTAAAATTGCTTAATTTTTTTTTTAAAGGCCACCTGTGTATTTCCTGTGTCAAAGATCCAAAGTCAAATAAACACGAATCCCCCGTGGCTTCCCAAACTCCTCTTTGCTGAGTTACTGCACACAATTCATTTTTCTATTGTTTGTCCAGGTTGCAACCTCTATGTACTCAAGCCTAGAAGACATAGTCAAAATGTAATCATGTATTAAACACTTTCACTCTCCAGCAACGAAAAAACTCTAAAGGAAAACAAAATTAAAAGTCTGGAAGCAAAAATGAAAGTGCCTATTGGTTTAACTTCTTTGGCGTGTGTTCTCTGTCACTTCAGTCGTGCCCAGCTCTTTGCAGCCTCATGGACTCTCTGCGGCCCCATGGACTGTAGCTCGTCAGACTCCTCTGTCCATGGGATTTCCCAGGCAAGAATACTGGAGTGATCTTTCCGACTTAGGGATCAAACCTGCATCTCCTGCCAATGCAAGTTCTTCAGACATCAATATAGAGAGATTGCTTCTGCATTCCAAGGCGCCAGTGCCTTAGAAAACTAAAGGCATTGGAATGAGAAGAAATGAATCCTATCTGAGTCATCTGAATCAGCTTGGTTTCCCAAAACCTCTTGTGTAACTGCCCCCTGCTTCCTGATATTCTAGTAAATAATTACTCCTCCTGACCCCCACCCCCAGTAAATCTGCTCTCCATATCAATCAGGAAGCAGCTTTGTCATAATTAGCTGGCTATAGCTAGAGTGGGGGATTAAGTGAGGGAAAAACTGGTGAAGGGGAGGAATGGTGGGGACAGAAGACCAGAAGGATCTTGAATGAAAGCTAGGGGTGTCTGCATCAGCTCACAGGAGCCTGGCAGGGTTCCATCTGCCTTCTGCAGAGGTTCTGTGCGGAGGAGGTATGGTGCGGGTGGTGATGAAGGGTGGGAGAGAGGGAAGAGAGGCCTGCTACAAGCTGGCCAAGGGTCTCTTTGAGGGATACAGAGGTTAGGGATTGCATGAACTTTTTAGCGTGGTCAGAATTACATACCCCTTTGCTAGTGGCCCTTTGGCCACACAAACAGAGGGTGTCAGTGTCTTATCTGGAGTGAAGACCTCTAGGAAACTGACCAGGAACTCCACTGGGAAAAAAATGCCAGTGACTGGACCATTACATGGGCTCCAACTTGAGGAGCACCTCTGATTTGCTTCTGCAGGCAGGCACATCCCCAAGTCCATCTCTTAAAACAAGTCAGGTCCACCAGCCTTGGGCCCAGGCACTCCAGGTCGCAAGCTATAAGGTTCATCAGAGGCCCTGAAATTCCACCTTCTGGCTTCGTTCCGCTGGATTAGTGGTGAGTGGATGTATGATGGATGAGCGATACTTTAAGGCTTATGAAGTGGCTGTGTCACCTCTTCTAATAGATCAGCTTCAGTGGGAGAAGGCGTCAAGGAGGTCAGATGAGCCCAGGCACGTCCAGAGTGGGCATCCAAGGTGGACACTGAAGAGGGCACCCGGACAGCCTGGAGGCAAGAGGGCTTTAAGAATGAGCTGGGCCTCCCTGGATAAGGTGCAGAAAAGCACAAGCTCAGCCCAGTGCTATGGTCAGACCTAGGCAGCATCTCCCAGTGGGAGGCTTCTTTGGGGGCTGTGGAATGGCCAGGCAGAGCCACAGCATCCATCTGGGCAAAGGCAGGAGAAAAGACTCAGGCTTCTGGGATTGGCCCGGGGCAGCGGCTGCCAGACTATGGCTTGTGGGCCTCTTCTGGCTCACTGCCTGGATTATAAATAAAGTTTTATTGGAACATAGCCATGCTGTGTCCAGCTTTTGGTGTATTGCCCATGGCTACTTTCAAGCTTAAATGGCAGAGGGATTAGCTGTGACAGAGGCCACAGGGCCTGCAGAAGATTTGTCGTGTATTGTATGCCCTGGTCTAGGGCATATTGGGTTCTGTCCGTGCTTTCTAGAAAGATAAAATCCCCTCTCCAAAAATAAATGCCTTGAGACTTCCCTGGTGGTCCAGTGGTTAAGACTTTGCCTTCCAAATCGGGAGGTGTGGATTCAATCCCCAATGGAAAGCTAAGATCCCACATGTTTTGCAGCCAAAAAGCCAAACATTAAAAAAAGCCAAAACACAAAACAAAAATAAAACATATATCTTTCCTTTTCTCTTTGCCTTTCGCTTCTCTATTTTTCACAGGTATTTGTAAGGCCTCCTCAGACAACCATTTTGCCTTTAAGCATTTCTTTTTCTTGGGGATGGTCTTGATCACTGCCTCCTGTACAATGTCACGAACCTCCATTCATAGTTCTTCAGGCATTCTGTCCATCAGATCTAATCTCTTGAATCTATTTGTCACTTCCACTGTATAATCGTAAGGGATTTGATTCAGGTCATACCTGAATGGTCTAGTGATTTTCCCTACTTTCTTCTGTGAATGTTTATTGATAAATAAATGAATGAAAAAAAGAATGGATGTGTGGATAAATACATAATCAAAATCTAGGGAAACCCACAAAAAGATTGTGTGTCTGTATATTAAAGGAAGGTGCTACAAACCCACACTTTTGTCCTGGGTTGGGAGTGCTTCTGAGCAGAAGTGTTAGTCTTGTTTCCGGTAGCTCCATCCCCATCATGGATTTTCCATAAACTTTCCTCCACCCCCAATCCCCACACTCAGGGTCAATGCCTAAATTCCCCAACATTGGGAGAGCCTCTTTCTGAGCCTAGATTCCAAGTTGTTAGGACTCCATGCTCTGTTGTGGGGGCAGCGAAAAGCTCAATAGAAAGCCTTCTGCATTTCTTCAGCCAATGGTCCTCTTTTCCCCAAGACCTGCTTCCTCCGGAGTCCACATACAAAGCGCACTACGAACCATGCCATTCTCTCTCCTCACCCTGAACACCTTTGTCATCCCCAGCTCAGGCCTTAAAGCTCATCCGAGCACTGGCTAAGGCCACCGGTGGCCTGCCTCCTCCCCAGCTCCCTCCCTAATCTCACGCTCACACCCCCTGGGCTCAGAAGGCAGCACAGAGCCGTGGCTCCCAGGCAATCAGGCAGGATCAAAGGAAATCCCCACTCCTTCCCGCGTCCTCTCCAAACCTCATCTGTAAATGGGAGTAGCAATCACCTACCTTATGGAATTATAAGAATCAAATGGCCAAATAATAAATACCAGAGAGGGTGTGAGGAAAAGGGAACTAACTCTTCTACTCTGTTGGTGGGAATGTAAACTGGTGGAGCCACTCTGGAAACAGTATGGAGACGCTTTAAAAGACTAGAACTATGAAATGATCCTGCAATCCCACTTTTGGACGTATATTCAGAGAAGACTCTAATTCAAAAAGATGCATACACCCCAGTGTTCTCAGCAGCACTGTTTACAAGAGGCAGGATATGGAAGCAAACTAAATGTCCACTGACAGTTGAATGGATAAAGGGCAATGGCCCTAAATATACACAGTGAACTATTCAGTTCAGTTCAGTCGCTCAGTCCTGTCCGACTCTTTGCGACCCCATGAATTGCAGCACACCCAGCCTCCCTGTCCATCACCAACTCCTGGAGTTCACTCAGACTCGCGTCTATCGAGTCCGTGATGCCATCCAGCCATCTCATCCTCTGTCGTCCTCTTTTCCTCCTGCCCCCAATCCTTCCCAGCATTACTCATGACTAGTGGTCATGTATGGATGTGAGAGTTGGACTGTGAAGAGGGCCGAGCACCGAAGAATTGATGCTTTTGAACTGTGGTGTTGGAGAAGACTCTGGAGAGTCCCTTGGACTGCAAGGAGATCCAACCAGTCCATTCTGAAGGAGATCAGCCCTGGGATTTCTTTGGAAGGAATGATGCTAAAGCTGAAACTCCAGTACTTTGGCCACGTCATGAGAAGTGTTGACTCATTGGAAAAGACTTTGATGCTGGGAGGGATTGGGGGCAGGAGGAGAAGGGGACGACAGAGGATGAGACGGCTGGATGGCATCACTGACTATTACTCAGCCATAAAAAGCATGAAATAACGCCATTTGCAGCAACATGGATGTACCTAGAGATGATCATACTAGGTGAAGGAAAATCAGACAGAAAAGATGAATATCTTATGATATCACTTATATGTGGGATCTAAAATGATACAAATGAACTTATCTACTAAACAGAAACAGATTCATTAGACGTAGAAAACAAACTTATGGAATGGAAGGGGAAAAGGGGAGGGAGGAATAAATTAGGAGTTTGGGATTAATAGATGCACACTAGTATACATAAAATAGATGAACAACAAGGATCTACTGTATAGCGCAGGGAGTTATATTCAAGATCTTGTAATAACCTGTAATGGAAAAGAAAACACACACACGCATATGTATGTATGTATAACCGAATCACTTTGCTACACACCTGAAACATTATGAATCAGCCATACTTCAATTTTTTTAAAAATGGAGAAAAACTTTAACTGAAGAACCAAATGGCAATTTACTGTATGAAGAAATGAGTACTATTCAGTCCATAAACTGAGTGAGCAAAATGATACATTTTCTTTTCCTTTAAAAAAGTAACTTAACTCTGTCTTCCAGTTCCTGTCCTAGATGTGGTAACCTGGAAAGCACATTTCTCTCACCACAGCAAAGATTTTTTTTTTTAAGCTGGAAAAATGACAAGTTGATAACTTGTACTGAACCCATGGGAGAACTGAGGACAACCAACTAGAATGAAATCCAAGAAGAAACAAGTGCCCCCAGGGAGAGACAAGGAGTGAACATTGGCCAACACAGCTAGACTGCGGCAAGATTTCAGTCGGAACGCTTAAGAGACCAGTAAGGCAGAAAGTGTGAAGCTCAACGGGGGATTGTTTTTCTCTCCAGATCACAAGGTTAGGGAGAGTCCTTGAGGAAGCACCTCTTTTGATCCAGGCCCAGGGGAAGTGAGCATCTGCCACCACAGGAGGGACACTACCCCCTCCCCAGATGCTTCTCCCCAGTCCCTACTGTGGGAGCAAAGCCTTAATCTGTAGGGTAAAGGGCAGCGACACCATAGCCATAGGAGGCATTATATAAGGGTGCACAACTTATAAGCAATCTGAAGACGAATAAAATAACACACTTTTCGTTCATACACAAGTTAATGCCGTGTTCTGAGTACCACTGTACACATGCATTTAGACTGTAAATGAGCTCAGTTCCAGCACTTCTGTCACAGCCCAAGAAAGTGAGAGATGCCTTATGTGGCTGGGTTGATATTAATAGCAGTGACCTCCAGAATGGTCCCTCCCCAAGAGTATACATGACGCAAGAAGCGACTACACAATACTTTTGCTCACATGCTATTGGTCCAAACGTAGATGATGCCCAAGGGAATGGGAAAGAGTGTTTGTTCTGGATGCCCATGTGTCCTGCTAAAAATATCAATAACCAGGAAAGCAATCAAAAAATGGACAGAAGACCTAAACTGACATTTCTCCAAAGAAGACATAAGATGGTTAACAAAGACATGAAAAGATGCCCAACGTCACTCATTAAAAAGCAATTATCCTTCAATAAAAAAAAGAAAAGAAAAATTAATTAATTTTAAAAATATAGAAATAACTATAGAAAAGAGGATCTTCTTTGCTACAAAACAGACTATTTTTCTGTAATTCCACTTGATTTTCCAATATTAACTCCACATTAATATTGCTATACCATTTCTTGATCAGCATTTGCATGGCATATTTTCCCATTTCATTCTTTTCCATTCGTCTGAATGAACTTGCTTCAGCACAGTGTCTTGGTTATAGCAGGCAGCTGGATCTTCTTTTCTTTTTTTCATTCAGTGTGATGAATCCATCTTTAAATAAGTGACTCATATCCACTATATTTATTGCGCACCATTTTAGTTTTGCTTTCTATTTGCCATGAATTTCCCCTTTTTTTCTTTTCTTTCCCTTTGTCAGTGCTGTAGGTTGAGTTGGATAGAACTGTATAGGTCTCCACCCCCTGCCCCTCTTTTTATTACTCTACTGTTTGGAAGCTATTGGTTCTACTACTAATCATGTAATGAATTGCATTTAAATCTTAACATCATATGAATCACCTGAGGCAGGTGAGATGTCTCATGCTCATAGATATTCAGACTTGGTTAGGGGCCCAGTGAAACTCCCTGGGATGTGCTTACTGGCTCTGAGTAGCTCACTTGGTGTGGTGACTCCCTGGGATGTGCTTACTGGCTCTGAGTAGCCCACTTGGTGTGATGAATACCTGGGATGTGCTTACTGGCTCTGAGTAGCCCACTTGGTGTGATGAATATACTCCTAAGTCAACCATTGCCACAGGGATGGGAGTGGCGGGGCAGTGGTACTCTCCTTGGTCATGCCTGTGTCATGGACCAACCTGGTAGTCAGGGGGAGGGATTAGACTCACCCCAACAACAGAGCCTCATGTGAAGAGCTGACTCATTGGAAAAGACTCTGATGCTGGGAGGGATTGGGGGCAGGAGAAGAAGGGGACGACAGAGGATGAGATGGCTGGATGGCATCACTGACTTGATGGACATGAGTTTGAGTGAACTCCGGAAGTTGGTGATGGACAGGGAGGCCTGGCGTGCTGCGATTCATGGGGTCGCAAAGAGTCGAACATGACTGAGCGACTGAACTGAATTGAACTGAAACAACAGAGCGAATTCATGAGAAAGCGGTATTATTGACAAAAGAGGGGGAACTAGAGGTCTGCCCGGGAAGATCCATCATAAATGTGTATGTAAACAACAGAATTTCAAAACATATGATAGAACTGGTAGAAGAGGAGAGAGAGACAAATCCACAGGTGGGTGGAAATTTTGCTACTTTGTTTTATTTTTCTCTGCAACACTGGGAAACTGGAGTATAATTAACTTTCACATCTGTGAAAAATTGGAAGATTAATAGCTCCTTGTGCTCAAGGGAAGGAAATTATTTTTTTTTTCCATTCCATTATTCTGATTTAGAGTTTAATGGGCCATAGAAGTGGCTGCAAAAGGAAAAGAGAAGCAGAGAGTACCTTTGAGATTAAGCAACGAAGGGAGGGATTTCACCCAGAGGAAGAGAGGTCAGAGATGGGAGTGGAAGTGAGTCTGAGAGTGGGGGAGGCACACACCGCTGAGAGGTGACAAGGCCTCCCCCGACTGGCAGTGTGGACTCACTGTGGGAAAGCTTGGCAAGGAGACTCAGTGGGGAAGGGGGACCGAATGAACAGTCCTCTACTCAGCCTAAGAAATGGCAACTTTAGTTCTTCTCTTCCAAAGATACAGGCATTTCACTGGAACTGTACTTAACCTATATAAACCTGAGAAAGACATTGGCTTCCCTGGTAGCTCAGCTGGTAAAGAATCCACCTGCAATGTAGGAGACCCCAGTGTGATTCCTGGGTGGGGAAGATCTGCTGGAGAAGGAGTAGGCTACCCACTCCAGTATTCTGGCCTGGAGAATTCCATGGACTGTATGGTCCACGGGGTTGCAAAAGAGTTGGACACGACTGAGTGACCTTCACTTTTATAGACACTAGGAATAAAGGAATACAGTAATTAGTTACTTAATGTTCAGGTCTGCCCTATTTTACTTAACATTTGTAGACTAGAAGCATCTTTAACAATCAACCTTTTGTTAGCATTTTTACTCTTTGCATTTTTTAAAAAGTCAGTTCAATTCGTTTTCCTGCTTCATGAAATCAATAATGACTTTTAATTTAAATAACCTAGTTCAACATAAAGGTTTGAATTCTGCACTAGATATCTTTATTTTTTTAATACTTAAAATATAGTTGATACTTTCCTATGCCTTTAGCAGTTACTAAGTTTATCAGTTCTCTGAAATAAGTATTCTTGTGGGAAGGATTTTCATGTTTGACATACATCATGGTGGAGTTTTGATCTGTCTTAAAACATTCAGTTCAGTTCAGTTCAGTTGCTCAGTCGTGTCCGACTCTTTGCGACCCCATGAATCGCAGCACGCCAGGCCTCCCTGTCCATCACCAACTCCCGCAGTTCACTCAGACTCACGTCCATCGAGTCAGTGATGCTATCCAGCCATCTCATCCTCTGTCGTCCCCTTCTCCTCCTGCCCCCAATCCCTCCCAGCATCAAAGTCTTTTCCAATGAGTCAACTCTTTGCATGAGGTGGCCAAAGTATTGGAGTTTCAGCTTTAGCATCAGTCCTTCCAAAGAAATCCCAGGGCTGATCTCCTTCAGAATGGACTGGTTGGATCTCCTCGCAGTCCAAGGGACTCCCAAGAGTCTTCTCCAACACCACAGTTCAAAAGCATCAATTCTTCGGCGCTCAGTCTTCTTCACAGTCCAACTCTCATATCCATACATGACCACTGGAAAAACCATAGCCTTGACTAGACAGACCTTAGTCGGCATAGTAACATCTCTGCTTTTGAATATACTATCTAGGTTGGTCATAACTTTTCTTCCAAGGAGTAAGTGTCTTTTAATTTCATGGCTGCAGTCAACATCTGCAATGATTTTGGAGCCCCAAAAAATAAAGTCTGACACTGTTTCCACTGTTTCCCCATCTATTTCCCATGAAGTGATGGGACCAGATGCCATGATCTTCGTTTTCTGAATGTTGAGCTTTAAGCCAACCTTTTCACTCTCCTCTTTCACTTTCATCAAGAGGCTTTTGAGTTCCTCTTCACTTTCTGCCATAAGGGTGATGTCATCTGCATATCTGAGGTGATTGATATTTCTCCCGGCAATTCCAGCTTGTGTTTCTTCCAGTCCAGCGTTTCTCATGATATACATTAGAAGCATTTTAAAGATTACTGAGAATCAAATATTTACAGATTAAGCAACTTGTGTTTTTTACATTTTATGGGACCTATCTGTTTACCTAGAGTAATGTATGTTACATACATAGTTGTTGCTGAAACTGACAAACAAACTGGCAGGCGTGCATTCTCCATGGGCTATCACAGCTGCAGTTAGACTTACGGCACCAGCAAGCAGATCAGACCCAAAGCAGTGGCTTGTAGTTTTCCTTCATAGACTATTTCTCTGCAGTCAGTGTCTCAAATTAATCTGCTGCATGAGCCAAAGAGCCACAATTCACTTTTTGGAGACATTGGTGCCGTAATCAGAGAATTAGGAAATGTAGAAAATCAGAGTTTCATGCCAGTGACAACAAAACATAGGAGTTTTCTTTTTCTTTTTTTTTTCCTCTCTTATTATAAAGGTCCTTAGATACTACAGTGATTTTTCTAAAGAAACAAATGTATTTCTTAAATTATAAGACTTGAGAGTCAAAATTACTCTTTGATCCAGGAGGTACAGAATGGAGGTTGTGTTAGCAGGCATGAAAGCAACATAAATCCTGTCATTTATCTCCATAAGAGCTCTTGGGTGGCCAGGTGTATTGTCAATGAGTAATCATATTTTGAAAGAAATATTTTTTTCTGAGCAGGAGGTCTCAACAATGGGCTTGCAATATTCAGTATATCATGTTATAAGTTGTCATCCAGGCTTCATTTTTCTGTTTATAGAGCATAGGCAGAGTAGATTTGGCATAAGTCTTAAGGGCCCTAGGATTTTCAGAATGGTAAATGAGCATTGGCCTCAACTTAGAGTCACAAGCTTCATCAGTCTCTAACAAGGGAGTCAGCCTGTCTTTGAAGCTTTGAAGCCAGGCATCGTCTTCTCCTCTTCAGCTATGAAAGTCCTCGATGGTATCATCTTCAGTAGAAGGCTGTTTTGTCTACATTGAAAATCTGTTGTTCAGAGTAGCCTCCTGCCTCTTTATCTTAGCTGGGCTTTCTGGATGACTTGCTGCAGCTTTTATATCAGCATTTACTGCTTCGCCTTTCACTTGGATGTTATGGAGATGACTTCTTCCCTTAATCTCCAGGAGCCAACCTATGCTAACTCCAAACTTTTCTTCCGCAGCTTTCTCACCTTTCCCAGCCTTCACAGAATTGAAAAGAGTTAGGGCCTTGCTCTGGGTTAAGCTTTGGCTTAAGGAAATGTTGGAGCAGGTTTGATCTCCTATCCAGACAGACTGTGAAAACTTTCTCCGTGTCGGCAAGAAGCTGTTGGGCTTTCTCATCACTGTTTGTTCACTGGAGCAGCACCTTGTTTTTTAATATAGTATTTCTGGCTGCACTGGGTCTTCACTGGTGCGCCTGGGCTTTCCCTAGCTGTGGCGAGCAGGGGTCACTCTCTAGCTGGAGTATGCAGGCTTCTCACTGTGGTAGCTTCTCTTGCTGTACAGCATCAGCTCTAGAGCCTGCATACTTCACTGACTGCGGATCTCAGGCGCTAGAGCACGGGCTTGGTAGTTGTGGCACATGGGCTTTGCTGTCCCGCAGCATTGGGAATCTTCCCAGACCAGGGATCGAACCCATGTCCCCTGCACTGGCAGGCAGATTCTCAACCACTGCAACTCCAGGGAAGTCCTGGAGTAGCATTTTTTATTTCCTTCAAGAACTTTCCCTTTGCATTCACAGCTTGGCTAACTGTTTGGCACAAGAGGTCTAGCTTTCAGCATGTCTTTGTTTTTGACATGCCTTCCTCACTAAGCCTGGTCATTTCTGGCTTTTGAGGGGTGTGTGTCTTCCTTTCACTTCAACACTTAGAGGCCACTGTAGGGTCCTTAATTTCAATACTGTTGTGTCTCAGGGGATAGGGAAGCCCAAGGGGAGGGAGTGAGACTGGGGAATGGTCAGAACATACACGTTTGATTAAGTTGACCATCTTATATGAGTGTGGTTTGTGGTTCCCCCAAACAGTTACAATAGTAACATCAAAGATCACAGATCACAATCACCATCACAAATATAATAATCATGAAACAGTTGGAAATACTATGAGAATTACCAAAATGTGACAGAGAAACGTGAAAAGAAGCGAAGTGAAAAGCAAAGGAGAAAAGGAAAGATATTACCCATTTGAAAGCAGAGTTCCAAAGAAGAGCAAGGAGAGAGAAGAAAGCCTTCCTCAGTCATCAGTGCAAAGAAATAGAGGAACAAAATAGAATGGGAAAGACTAGAGATCTCTTCAAGAGAATTAGAGCTACCAAGGGAATGTTTCATGCAAAGATGGGCACAATAAAGGACAGAAATGGTATGGACCTAACAGAAGCAGAAGATATTAAGAAGAGGTGGCAAGAATACACGGAACTGTACAAAAAAGATCTTCATGACCCAGATAATCATGATGGTGTGATCATTCACCTAGAGCCAGACATCCTGGAATGTGAAATCAAGTGGGCCTTAGAAAGCATCACTATGAACAAAGCTAGTGGAAGTGATGGAATTCCAGTTGAGCTATTTCAAATCCTGAAAGATGCTGCTGTGAAAGTGCTGCACTCTCTATGCCAGCCAATTTGGAAAACTCAGCAGTGGCCACAGGACTGGAAAAGGTCAGTTTTCATTCCAATCCCAAAGAAAGGTAATGCCAAAGAATGCTCAAACTACCACACAATTGCACTCACCTCACAGGCTAGCAATTTAATGCTCAAAATTCTCCAAGCCAGTCTTCAACAATACGTGAACCATGAACTTTCAGATGCTCAAGCTGGATTTAGAAAAGGCAGAGGAACCAGAGACCAAATTGTCAACATTCGTTGGATCAGTGAAAAAGCAAGAGAGTTCCAGAAAAATATCTACTTCTGCTTTATTGACTATGCCAAAGCCTTTGACTGTGTGGATCACAATAAACTGTGGAAAATTCTGAAAGAGACAGAAATACCAGATCACCTGACCTGCCTCCTGAGAAATCTGTATGCAGGTCAGAAAGCAACAGTTAGAATTGGACTTGGAACCACAGACTGGTTCCAAATTGGGAAAGGAGTACATCAAGGCTGTATATTGTCACTCTGCTTATTTAGCTTATATGCAGAGTACATCATGAGAAGTGCTGGGCTGGATGAAGCACAAGCTGGAATCAAAATTGCCAGGAGAAATATCAATAACCTCAGATATGCAGATGACACCATCCTTACGGCAGAAAGTGAAGAACTAAAGAGCCTTTTGATGAAAGGGAAAGAGGAAAGTGAAAAAGTTGGCTTAAAGCTCAACATTCAGAAAATGAAGATCAAGGCGTCAGGTCCCATCACTTCAGGGGAAATAGGTGGGGAAACAGTGGAAACAGTGTCAGACTTTATTTTTGGGGGCTCCAAAATAACTGCAGATGGTGACTGCAGCCATGAAATTAAGTGACGCTTGCTCCTTGGAAAAAAAGTTATGATCAACCTAGACAGCTCATTATAAAGCAGAGACATTACTTTGCCAACAAAGATCCATCTAGTCAAGGCTTTGGTTTTTCCAGTAATAATGTATGGATGCAAGAGTTGAACTATAAAGAAAGCTGAACGCAGAAGAACTGATGCTTTTGAACTGTGGTGTGGGAGAAGACTCTTGAGAGTCCCTTGGACTGCAAGGAGAGCGAACCAGTCCACCCTAAAGGAAATCAGTCCTGAATATTCATTGGGAGAACTGATGCTGAAGCTGAAATTCCAATATTTTGGGCACCTGATGTGAAGAACTGACTCATTAGAAAAGACCCTGATGCTGGGAATGATTGAAGGTGGGAGAAGAAGGGGATGACAGAAGATGAGATGGTTGGATGGCATCACCGACTCAATGGACATGAGTTTGTGTAAGCTCCGGGAGTTGGTGATGGATGGAGAGGCCTGGAGTACTGCAGTCCATAGAGTCACAAAGAGACGGACACGACTGAGAGACTGAACTGAACTGAACTGACAGACAGACCTAAAGTGAACAAATGCTATTGGAAAAATGGTGCAGATAGACCTCCTTGACGCAAGGTTGCTACAAACCTTCAATCTGTAAAAAACATAATATCTGCAAAACACATTAAAGGTGAAACACAATACAATGAGATATGTCTGTAGACAAGTTAGGAACATTTTTTTTCCTGGTGCCCTGCTTGATGAGAGACCTCTAATCAATGACAACATTTCCTTGAACACAGCTTTCATTTCCATCCACTCAGTGGTCAGAACTAAGGCGAAGGTTTACTCTGAGACCTTCAAAATTTCCTGTGCCCTGCAAACGTTTGAATAGCTGCTAATCACTTTACTCCTGCTGCAGAAATTACAACACACTTCTTTAAAAGGCAGGGGAAAGAAATAGATCTTCCGATTCCACGTCATTGGACTTTGATGGGTCAGTAATCTTCCAACCCAAGGGACCATAACATCCCATGTGCCTGAGAGAAGCACTGGAGCATGAGTGGGGAAAGAATCAAAAGAGTCTGAGAGGGAAAAGAGAAAGAGAGAAAGAGGAAGGAGAGAATGAAGAAAAAGAGAGAAAGAAAGAAAGTAAAGGAAGGGGGAAAAAGAGGTAAAGACAGAAAGAGAATTGTCTAGTGTGAATATTCATGCATTCATCTCTTGTACAAATCCTTATTGAATGTAGGAAATTGCTTGGCACCAGACCTCACATGTTGGTTTCCATGATGGTCTGACGTGGCGGCAAATATCTGCTCAATCAGTAGCTTGAGCTGAGTCAGGAAATTCACCAAAATCAGGAGAGTCATGGTATTAGTCAGAGCCATTCTAAAAATTTCAAAGTTACACCCAAGAGGAAGAATCCTCTGGTCTGAATTTCTCTCCACTTGTGAAATTCTCTGCTTTGTGTCCAAAGTGAAGAACACACCAGCAGTAGCTACTTGTCCATCAGATGTTTTGCAGCCGGTTTCTGCTGTGGCATATTTTAAGTTAGATGTTATTCTTCTGCTGCTCTCAGAGCATTAGCCTGCAGAAGGGTCTGGCTTCTGTGATGACTGCCACAGAAGCATGTGCAGGCAATGTCTCATCGATATTAACCTTTCTTAAATGTCCATCACACTTGCAAATTTCATGAAGCCAGGTCTACGTCATTTTTATTCATCATTAGACCATCATCACCCTGCATAGTAGAAGCTCAGTATATATTTCTTGAATATACAGCTTAATACTATTGGAAAATCCAACCTACAGTCATAGCAATGACAGAAAAGAAAGCACTGAACAGACTTGTAATTAACATCATAAGGTACTGAAAGAGCTCTGTTATAGAGAAGTTCAGTTCAGTTCAGTCGCTCAGTCGTGTCAGACTCTTTGCGACCCCATGAATCGCAGCTCGCCAGGCTTCCCTGTCCATCCAACTTCCGGAGTTCACTCAGACTCACGTCCATCGAGTCAGTGATGCCATCCAGCCATCTCATCCTCTGTCATCCCCTTCTCCTCCTGCCCCCAATCCCTCCCAGCATCAGAGTCTTTTCCAATGAGTCAACTCTTCGCATGACGTGGCCAAAGTACTGGAGTTTCAGCTTTAGCATCATTCCTTCCAAAGAAATCCCCGGGTTGATCTCCTTCAGAATGGACTGGTTGGATCTCCTTGCAGTCCAAGGGACTCTCAAGAGTCTTCTCCAACGGAAGCCCATAAGGCACAATGTCTAGTGCACAAGTGATATGACTTATACATTCACCAGTATCTAAAAAAGGATGTTGAATAAAATTAACAAGTGACATCCATAGAGGAATAACATAAATCTCTAGTTTTGTAAAAGAAAATGTTCAACATAATCAGTTCCTTATTATTTGTTACAAATAGCATATAGTGTATCCATTTTGATTAAGGACAAGCAAAGTAAACTATAGCAATAATTGTAGACTAATTTCAAAATATTCAGTGAAAATTATTTCAGACTCTTTTTTGGGGTCTTATATTTCTTTATTCAAGAATACTACCAGCATGTTTCAATGCAATTAAATATTGTACATCATTTTTAATTGAGATGTAATTGACATATAATGTTGTATTAGTTTCAAGTGTACAACAATGTATATATTACAAAATGATCACTACAATAAGTCTAGTTAGCATCCATCACCACACATAGTTACACGTTTTTTTTTTTCTTGTGATGAGAACTTTGAAGATTTACTCTCTTAACAATGGTTAAAGTCACACTACAGTGCCATCGAGTGTAGTCAGCATGCTGTACATTGCATCCCTGGGACCTGTAACTGGGAGTCTGCACCATCGGATGACTCTCAGCCTCCACCTCTGGCAACCGTCAGTTCTCTGTTTCTATGTTTGATATTTAAAGATTCCACACGTAAGTGTGATCATACAGTATTTATTTGTCTTTCTCTGTTTGACTTCATTTCACTAAACATAATGCCCTCAAGGTTCATTCATGTGTCACAAACAGCAGGATTTCTGTGTATCTATGTCCAAGTTTCCTACATCCATTTTCCATCAATGGACACAGATTATTTCCATTTTTCAGTCACTGTACATAAAGGGGCAGTGAACATTGGGGTACAGATGTCTTCTTGAGTTAGTGATTTGTCTCCTTTGGATAAATACCCAGGAGTAGAACTTCTAGAGCGTACGGCACCTCTAGTCTTACTTTTCGAATAACCTCCATATTGTTTGCACAGTCACTGCAATGACAGGTACTCCCATCGTGTACAAGGGAGTGTACACTTTGTTCCACATCCTCGCCAGCACGTGTTACTTCTTGTCTTTCTGGCGATAGCCCTTCCTAGTTTCTTCCTCCCTTTTGCTGCCTGAAATGCATCTGTGCTTTGGACCAAGAGGAGGTGAGTTGCACCCTAGAGATGATGGAAGGCTCAGAGGAAAGGTCTCGAGTCCCACCAGCCTGAGAACGCCCATCTGTGGACTTCCTATCTCTTTGTGAGATATTTAGTTGCAGCTGAACCAATCTCAGTTATACAAACACTGATGACATGTTATCCTTTTATACACACATATCTCTTTTCTTTGTTGGATTATATGTCCCTTGAGGAGGAATGTGATGGCTAAGAACTTCTGGGTATCCCATTTAATATCTAGCTTTGCGATTGGCTTTCCCAATGGTCTAATCTAGGACCAAGGTCTGGAGAGTATGTCTCATGTGTCTGCTTTGTAAAAATCGAAGAGACTAAGTATTTGTGTTTGTCTCCAGTGGTTACCACAGGGCTGAAATCACTCACCTGCGTCAATCAAAGACTGCAGGTCTAGATTTAGAAAAAGCTTGCACTGTCTGGCAGCAAGTTTCTTTTGGAGATTATTACACAGCTCGGTGCTGTCAGAAACTCTTTTGACAAGTCTGCTGTCCTCCACCCTAACTCACGCCTTCGCTTCCAACCCCTCTGCTTCTTGTCTGGGACCCTGGGCATCCCCAGCAATCAACCAAGTTAACCTGCACTGAGGATCTGTCCACCGTGCGCTATGGTTGTTAGCAAAGACTGTCACTTGGGGAGGAAAGCACATTTATTTCAAGATTAAAAATAGTGCCTATCTACTGGCAGTTTCACAGAATTCACACCATGGAACACACTGCCCCTTATTCCTGGCTCCTCTTTCCTTTGTTGACCCTCATCCCCCAAAGTGCCCTAAGAGATGGCTTTCTGTCTGGCCCTTGCATGAAAGGGTCGGTGCTCACAGAAATCATGTAATTCCTTAAGTGATGGAGTGAAATGAGGAGGCTTGGCCACTGAAATGTTTGGTGTGTGTGTGTGCTTCCTCGCTCAGTCATGTCTGACTCTTTGCAACCCCATGGACTGTAGCCCACCAGCCTTCTTTGTCCATGGGATTCTCCAGGCAAGAATACTGGAGTGGGTTGCCATGTCCTCCTCCAAGGGATCCTCCCAACCCAGGGATCAAACCCAGACCTCCCAGGGAAGCCTAAAATATTTGGTAGAATAGTCAAAACAGAATTTGGGGAAATTTGTAAATAAGTATTTTAAATTTAAAAAAAATTTATATAGACCATTTTAAAAGCACGGCATAACTGAGTGACTGAACTGAACTGAGACATTCATTATTTCCAGGCTTCATACCCTGTGAGCTGATCTCCCTGAATACAGAGATTGTGTGTATTTAGTAGCTCAGTTGTGTCCGACTCTTTGCAACCACATGGACTGTAGCCCATCAGGCTCCTCCTCCATGAGATTCTCCAGGCAAGAATACTGGAATGGGTTGCCATTTCCTTCTCCAGGGGATCTTCCAGACCCAGGGATTGAACCCACATCTCCTGCATTGCAGGCAGATTCTTTACCACTGAGTCACCTGGGAAGATAAGAGTGTAGGCATGGGGGTGGGGAGACACGTGGCTGAGTGGCCCTTAGTTCTCTGCTCCCTGCAGAGATGGCCCCAAGTTACAACCTATGTGGGAGACATCAATAAGGCTCTGTTTTCCAGAACACCCCACAGGTGAGTGATGCCCTGTGTTACCTGAGCAGCTGGCCTGGCCCCAGGTCTCTGCTCTCAAGACCACCTCTCCCTATACAAAAAGCCACAGCTCCTCAGCATCCTACTTAATACACTGTGCTGCTGTGTCCTAACCTGCATCTCTGCCTCCCTTACCCAGTAGGCCATCTTCTCTGATGGGCCATCTGTTCCTAAGGCAGGCTTTCCACTTCCAGACCTCTAAGCCTCCTTTCCCTCCCCTCTGCACATCAAACTACCACACCCTTCGAGGCCCTGCTCATATGTCACCTCCTCCAGGAAGCCTGCTCTGAATCCTCCAGTTGGGGTTAGCCATGAGCTAACTTAGTGGCTTTCACTTCAAATGGCTTGTACCTCTGCTCTGTACTTGACCTCCTTTGGTCTTGCTTACCAGAGGCCGCTCCTAGAGAGCTGGTTTATCACTCTTCTCCCTCAATCCCAGGTGTGCTTAGCAATGTGGAAAGATGACCAGGCCTAGCTTGTGAAAGCCCTCTGTGGCCTCCCTTGGCATTGGAAAGCCTGAACCTGTCTTTAAGATTCTGCATGATCTGACCTCTCTCCTGCCTTGTCTATAAACTGCTCAAGAGTAGGGGCCAGAGGAAGACACACTGTGTGTGAATCAGCTCAAATAATTGGTCAAGCAGAGGTGAAAGGGCTCAGCCCTCCTCCCCTGCACTTGGGGCTTATGGAGGCTGCCAGGCTGGACCACTGGAGTGGCCTGGAGGAAAGGCCTTCCATTTTCCTTGCAGGAGGAAGGAAGTAAAGAAATCAACAAGGACCTACTGTATAGCACAGGGAAGGCCACTCAGTGTTCTCTGATGACCTATACAGGAAAAGAATCTCAAAAAGAATGGACCTATCTGAACATATGCATTTCCCTGATGGCTCAGATGATAAAGGATCTGCCTTCAAGGCAGGAGACCTGGGTTCGATCCCTGGGTTGGGAAGCCTGGAGAAGGGAATGGCGACCCACTCCAGTGTTCTGGCCTGGAGGATCCCATGGACAGAGGAGCTTGGTGGGCTACATACAGTCCATGGGGTTGCAAAGAGTCAGACACAACTGAGCAACTAACGTACATATACATACCTTAATCACTTTGCTATACACCTGAAATGAATGCAACATTGTAAATCAACTATACCCCAATATAAAATAAAAATTAAATTAAAAATTAAAAAAAAAAAGAGCCCTTAGGGATGCCTCCCTTCTCTCCTCTTGGAAGGGGTTAGATACATAGGAACAATAACCCCTTCCCCTCTGACACTGTCTAGCTCATACTGACTCAAGGATCTCTAAGAATAACTCCCTGGAAGAGTGCTTTGCAGCTATGGGAAGTCCCCACAGTCCTTCCTGACCCCTTGGCCTAAATTGTCTGCTATATCCGGCTTACGGGCTTCTAAAGGAAATGTCCACATACTTGGGATATGATTCTATTTGATGCCAACCTGATACTAATGGCAGCTTCAAAACTCCCCAGGGAGGTGGGATTCATGATTGAGAAGAAGCCAAAATCACTGACCTGTAGTCCCAGGCCTAGGAAGTTATAGAGACATCTAGTCTACCAACCTTGGCCATGGGCTTGTAGCAAGCTGTTTTCTTTATCTGTAAAATAATGGGGTGGAGTAGTTAGAAGGAGAGTTGGATTCTCAAACTTTTTTCCTCTTGGCCATGAGGAAGAACACCTTTCTTCAGTGAAATGCTGGCAGAAGAAGGCAACCATGTGAGGATACCCTTGGAGCTTCTGCTGTGTTTGAAATGGAAAATGGGACCCTTTCCCTCATACTCCTTTCTTAGCCTAAGCAGAAACCCCAAGGCTCCTTTGGGCTCTGTTTAAAAACCCATGTATACGAGCCAGCCATTCTACTTCTGGGTATTAACCAAAGAAAAATGAGCAAAACGTTGTATACGAATGTTAATCTCAGCCTTTTTTGGTAATAACCTCAAACTGGAAGCAACCATGATGTCCATTAACTGGTGAATGAATAAGCAAATTATGTATTTGTACAATGGAATACTGCTAGGCAACAAAAAGAGTTAATGAACAATTGAGAAGTGCAATGGCATGAATGGATCTGAAATCATGATGCTGAGTTGAAGGAGGCCAAACCAACAAAAGTGTCTGCCATGCGACTCCATTTGTATGAAACTCTAGGAAATGCAAATTAACCCATAGTGACTAAAAGCAGATTGGTGGTTGCCAGGAAAGAAAGAAGATGATTCCAAAGAGCACTTGGAAATTTTAAGGGTGTTAGAGATATTTCACATCATGATTAAGGTAACAGTTTATAAGTGTATTTACACATACCAAAACACATCAAGCTGTATAGTTTAAATTTATTGCAGGTTAATTATACATTAATATAGTTGTAAAAAAAAATTATTAAAAAGGCCAGGAGATTGTTCTGTCTTAGAATGCTAACTTAAAAAGCACAAAAATTCTCATCAAGTTCTCACCAAAGCTAGTGCTGGGACCGTGTTCCCAGCAGAGTCATGTGGTAATGTTGGACCTGACCCCTGTCCGCTAGTGCTCAATGACCCAGGCAGCGAGAGCCTGCAGAGTATCCAGGAGGCCCCCAGAGAAAACCTCGTTGCCCTTCTGCTGGCAAATAGCATCAGAACCCACACTTTTCCATTTTCAAGTGACTGCAAGTGAGAGTCCCATGGTCTAGTCTGGTATGTCATCACCAGCAGGCTTGGTCTTGCTCCCATTAATGAGCCTTTCAAAAAATATCCAGCTCCCACCTCCATTCTCATCGATTTTTGTTTCTGATTAATGTTTGAATTGTCTTCTTGGAAGGACTTGTTCCCACCTGGGACTCACTGAAGATGATATCAGAGGACCTGTTCCCTGGAGCCGCTTCTCCAGAAAATGGGTCACCATGCAGTCAGCAGACAGAGCTGGGTGCTGGCTCAAGGATTTTCCAAACAGTGGAATGAAATGGAAAAAAAACACTCTTGTGCTGCCAGGTGGAAAACAGAGAAGGAAAGCAGACATTACTTTCTTTTCTGCCAACTGCCTCCAGATTCCTGGCAGGACTCAGATATTCACTAGGAAAGTACACAATAAGATTTCGGTTTGATTGCTTTCATTTTTGATTTTGAATTCTTTCTCAGTACCTGTTAGAGCCTACTGCTCTGCTGGGCGCTGGACGGGAAGCTCATGTTTGAGTGAGGTGATGATCTGATTAGAAACAAGTCCTGGTGTAAGGAAGGACAGGTAAGGGGCAGGGCAGTCACGTGTGACTTCCAGGCCACACCAAATATGTTCTGAGTGTCTTTATGCCTCTAAAGTGTTTGGAATTAAAGAAAGGGGAAACCCATTGGCCTAGAATCATCAGGCAAGGAGGAAATGGTTAAGCCTTAGGAAACGCAAAGAAGAGGAAGTAATGGTAAGAAAGTCCAAAGATAAAGGCAGAAATAAGTATAGTAAGAAAAGTTGAGTGTGACAATAATTATGTAAAAATTGAAAAAATAAAAAACCAGAAATACATTAATTCTATATGTAAATATACCCCACCAGAAATATAGATAAACTGTCTACAGGGAAATTCCTCAAATTGAAAACAAGGATAGAATCTGATGAGCTCATGGCATAATCAAGGAGGACTTTATGTATGTTGTTTAAATATTTTATAGTTAAGTCTTTTGAAGACTTATGTGAAATTTTCTTTTATCGTTTATTTTTCAACTTCTAAATTATGATAAGTATACATAACATAAAATTTACTCCTGTAACTATTTGTATGTGTACAGTTCAGTAGCACTAAGTACGATCACATTGTTATACTACCATCAATCACCTCCCAAACTTTTTCATCATCTCAAATAGAAATTCTGTACAAAAATTGAACAATTACATCTCCTAGCCCTGGTAACAGAGAGTCATTTCCTAGGCAGGTTGACAAGAAGTCTGGGGTCCCCAGGGAGGAGATAGGGGTCTGGAGTTCTCAGTCAGTTCAGTTCAGTCACTCAGTCCTGTCTGACTTTTTGTGACCCTATGGACTGAAGCATACCAGGCCTCCCTGTCCATCACCAACTCCTCGAGCTTGCTCAAACTCATGTCCATTGAGTCAGTGACGCCATCCAATCATCTCATCCTGTCTTCCCCTTCTCCTGCTTTCACTCTTTTTCAGCATCAGGGGCTTTTCAAATGAGTCAGCTCTTCACATCAGGTGGCCAAAGTATTGGAGTTTCAGCCTCAGCATCAGTCTTTCCAATGAATATTCAGGACTGATTTCCTTTAGGATGGACTGGCTGGATCTCTTTGCAGTCCAAGGGACTCTCAAGAGTCTTCTTCAACACCACAGTTCAAAAGCATCAATTCTTCGGTGCTCAACTTTCTTTATCGTCCAACTCGTACATCCGTACATGATTACTGGAAAAACCAAAGCTTTGACCTTTGTTGGCAAAGTAATATCTCCGCTTTTTAATAAGCAGTCTAGGTTGGTCATAACTTTTCTTCCAAGGAATAAGCATCACTTAATTTCATGGCTGCAGTCACCATCTGCAGTGATTTTGGAGCCCCAAAAAATAAAGTCTGTTACTCTTTCCACTGTTTTCCCATCTATTTGCCATGAAGTGATGGGACTAGGTGCCATGATCTTAGTTTTCTGAATGTTGATTTTTAAACCAACTTTTTCACTCTCCTCTTTCACTTTCATCAAGAGGCTCTTTAGTTCCTCTTCACTTTCTGCCATAAAGGTGGTGTCATCTGCATATCTGAGGTTCTTGATATTTCTCCTGGCAATCTTGATTCCAACTTGTGCTTCCTCCAGCCCGGTGTTTCTCATGATGTACTGTGCATATAAGTTAAAGCAAGGTGACAATATACAGCCTTGATGTACTCCTTTCCCAATTTGGAACCAGTCTGTTGTTCCAAGTCCAGTTCTAACTGTTGCTTCCTGACCTGCATACAGATTTCTTAGGAGGCAAGTCAGGTGGTCTGGTATTTCCGTCTCTTTCAGAATTTTCCACAGTTTATTGTGATCCACACAGTCAAAGGCTTTGGCATAGTCAATAAAGCAGAAATAGATGTTTTTCTGGAACTCTATTGCTTTTTCAATTTTGGGGATTTGATCTCTGGTTCCTCTGCCTTTTCTAAATCCATCTTGAACATCTGGAAGTTCACGGTTCACATATTGTTGAAGCCTGGCTTGGAGAATTTTGAGCATTACTTTACTAGCATGTGAGATGAGTGCAATTCAGCAGTAGTTTGAGCATTCTTGGCATTGCCTTTCTTTGAGATTGGAATGAAAACTGACCTTTTCCAGTCCTGGGGCCACTGCTGGAGTTTTCCAAACTTGCTGGCATATTGAATGCAGCACTTTCACAGCATCATCTTTTGGGATTTGAAATAGCTCAACTGGAATTCCATTACCTCCTCTAGCTTTGTTCATAGTGATGCCTCCTAAGGCCCACTTCGATTTCCAGGATGTCTGGCTCTAGGTGAATGATCACACCATCATGTTTATCTGGGTCATGAAGGTCTTTTTTGTATAGTTCTGTGTATTCTTGCCATCACTTCTTAATATCCTCTGCTTCTGTTAGGTCCATACAATTTCTGCCCTTTATTGTGCCCATCTTTGCATGAATAGTTCCCTTGGTATCTCTAATTTTCTTGAAAAGATCTCTGGTTTTTCCCATTCTATTGTTTTCCTCTATGTCTTTACATTGATCACTGAGGAACGTTTTCTTATCTCTCCTTGCTATTCTTTGGAACTCTGCTTTTAAATGGGTATATCTTTCCTTTTCTCCTTCGCCTTTTGCGTCTCCTTTTCATAGCTGTTCATAAGGCCTCCTCAGACAATCATTTTGCCTTTTTGCTTTTCTTTCTCTTGGGGAGGGTCTTGATCACTGCCTCCTGTACAATGTCACGAACCTCTGTCCATAGTTCTTCAGGCATTCTGTCTATCAGATCTAATCCCTTGAATCTATTTGTCAATTCCACTGTATAGTCATGAGGGATTTGATTTAGGTCATACCTGAATGGTCTAGTGGTTTTCCCCACTTTCTTCAATTTAAGTCTGAATTTGGCAGTTAGGAGTTCATGATCTGAGCCACAGTCAGCTCCCGGTCTTGTTTTTACTGACTGTATAGAACTTCTTCTTTGGCTGCAAAGAATACAATCAATCTGATTTTGGTATTAATCATCTGGTGATGTCCATGTGTAGAGTCTTCTCTTGTGTTGTTGGAAGAGGATGTTTGCTATGACCAATGCATTCTCTTGGCAAAACTCTATTAGCCTTTGCCTTGCTTCATTCTGTACTCCAAGGCCAAATTTGCCTGTTACTCCAGGTATTTCCTGACTTCCTACTTTTCCAGTCCCCTATAATGAAAAGGACATCTTTTTTGAGTGTTAGTTCTAGAAAATCTTGTAGGTCTTCATAGAACCATTCAACTTCAGCTTCTTCAGCATTACAGGTTGAGGCATAGACTTGGATTACTGTGATATTGAATGGTTTGCCTTGGAAACAAACAGAGATCATTCTGTTGTTTTTGAGATTGCATCCAAGTACTGCATTTCGGACTCTTTTGTTGACTGTGATGGCTACTCCATTTCTTCTAAGGGATTCTTGCCCACAGTAGTAGATATAACGGTTATCTGAGTTAAATTCAGCCTTTCCAGTCCATTTTAGTTCGCTGATTCCTAGAATGTTGATGTTCACTCTTGCCATCTCCTATTTGACCACTTCCAAGGAGTTCTCAAGGAGGAGAGAAAGAGAAACTTTTTTTCTTTTTTTTTGAGCCCAGAGCTGATTTTTGTACAACAAAACAACTCATCTTGCTCAAGGATATGTTTTTCCTTAAAACTCTGTTCAGGTCAGTCGCTCAGTCGTGTCCGACTCTTTGCAACCCCATGAATCACAGCACGCCAGGCCTCCGTGTCCATCACCAACTCCCAGAGTTCACTCAGATTCACGTCCATCGAGTCCGTGATGCCATCCAGCCATCTCATTCTCTGTCATCCCCTTCTCCTCCTGCCCCCAATCCCTCCCAGCATCAGAGTCTTTTCCAATGAGTCAACGCTTCGCATGAGGTGGCCAAAGTACTGGAGTTTCAGCTTTAGCATCATTCCTTCCAAAGAAATCCCAGGGCTGATCTCCTTCAGAATGGACTGGTTGGATCTCCTTGCAGTCCAAGGGACTCTCAAGAGTCTTCTCCAACACCACAGTTCAAAAGCAGCAATTCTTCGGCGCTCAGCCTTCTTCACAGTCCAACTCTCACAGCCATACATGACCACTGGAAAAACCATAGCCTTGACTAGATGGACCTTTGTTGGCAAAGTAATGTCTCTGCTTTTCAATATGCTATCTAGGTTGGTCATAACTTTTGTTCCAAGGAGTAAGCATCTTTTAATTTCATGGCTGCAGTCACCGTCTGCAGTGATTTTGGAGCGCCCCAACAATAAAGTCTGACACTGTTTCCACTGTTTCCCCATCTATTTCCCATGAAATATTCGGACCAGATGCCATGATCTTAGTTTTCTGAATATTGAGCTTTAAGCCAACTTTTTCACTCTCCTCTTTCACTTTCATCAAGAGGCTTTTGAGTTCCTCTTCACTTTCTGCCATAAGGGTGGTATCATCTGCATATCTGAGGTTATTGATATTTCTCCTGGCAATCTTGATTCCAGCTTGTGCTTCTTCCAGTCCAGCGTTTCTCATGATGCACTCTTCATATAAGTTAAATAAGCAGGGTGACAATATACAGCCTTGACGTACTCCTTTTCCTATTTGGAACCAGTCTGTTGTTCCATGTCCAGTTCTAACTGTTGCTTCCTGATCTGCATACAGATTTAACAAGAGGCAGGTCAGGTGGTCTGGTATTCCCATCTCTCTCAGAATTTTCCAGTTTATTGTGATCCACACACTCAAAGGCTTTGGCATAGTCAATAAAGCAGAAATAGATGTTTTTCCATACCAATGATTATATAACAACAATGTATCCTGCTTGAGGACATATTTCTCCTTCTTGAGACCATTTTGACTAATCCTACCATCTTGAAATGTATCTTATGGGAGTGAATCTGGTAAGACCTTTACAACCTTGAGACATTCTTTTGATTTACTATAATAATCAACTGAAAAATTATATAACTCTCTTTCTAAGACTAGTGAGGGGGGCACTCTTTGTCTCCCTTCTGATGTCTATGTCAGAGACTTTCTCTGTCCCTTTCTATACTTTAATAAAACTCTGCTACACAAAAGCTCTTGAGTGATCAAGCCTGGTCCCTGGTCCCAAAGCTAAATCTTCTTCAGAGATCATGAATCTGACATTGTTCACCATAAGCTATCGTAACCACCATTCCATTTTCTGTCTCTTTGAGTCTGACTGCTCTTCATACCTCATATACATGGAATTATACAATCATCTATTCTTTTGTGTCTGGCTTATTTCACTTGGCATCATATTTTCAAGGCTCACCCATGTTGGGCCATGTGCCAGAATTTCATTTCCTTTTCAGATGGAATAATATTCTATAATATTCTATTGTATAAATAACATAGTCTGTTTCCTATTCATCCACCCATGGCATTTGGGTTGTTGCTACCTTTTGGCTATTGTGGATAATGCTATTATGAACATTGGTGTACAAATATCTCTTCAAGACCTTGCTTTCAATTCTTGTGGGGATATACCTGTTAGGGGAAGCATACTGATTGAAACCGCCCACCCTGGTCAGGCACCATAGTAACCATTTGCATGAGTTGTTTTACGACAGGAGGTCCTGCTAAGGAACACGGAACTAATAAGCCACCACCAACCGGAAGAATTCGGGAAAGGTCAAAAGGAGACACCACATGTCTGACCACCTCCAAGAATCTGTCTCTCTGGCATCCATCTTGGCTGAACAAGGTGTGCACCACCAGGAAGGACTCTGAGTCAGCATGATTGGCTAAGGACAACCCGGAAACTAATCCCATCACCATAAAACCCGAGACTGGGAGCCATGTGGCAGAGCAGTTCTCCTGGGTTCCCTTACCCTTCTGTTCTCCACCCGGGTGCCCTTTCCCAATAAAGTCTCTTGCTTTGTCAGCACATGTGTCTCCTCGGACAATTCATTTCTGAGTGTTAGACAAGAGCCCAGTTTCAGGCTTGGAAGGGGTCCCCCTTCCTGCAACACACCCAGAAAGGGAACTGCTGCACCATATTGTAATCTATGTTTAATTTTTCAAGGAAACACCATACTTTTTTTCACATCAGCTGCAGCATTTTACCCACCAACCATGCACAAGGGTTTCAATTCCTCCAGTTCCTAGCCAACACTTCTTATCTTCTCTTTACTTTTTTGGATAACAGCCATCCTAATAGATGAGAAGTGCTACCTCATTATGGTTTTGGTTTGGGCTTCCAGCATGTGAAAGGTAGAGGAGCAGGAGAGAGAAGGAAAGTCCCATCAATTAACATGTTAAATAAGGAAGTTACAACCCCTCCCCCACAGCCTCTGCCCAGGTTAAGGGCAGTTGCAGGTTGCGGGGGGTGGGGTGGGGTGGGGGGGGCTGGTTGTTTCCAAGTAGTGGGGAGGACACAGTTTTAGGCTGGGTCCAGACTTGCTTGGCTCTGAGCCCATTTCTAGAAATGCCCCTAAATAGCTGTTAATTAACCCATAGAGTTTAAAGAGACATTCAGGGGTGTGAGCAGTCTGGCTGTCTTCATTTTACTGAGCTTTCCATTAGCAGAGTGAATTCAATAGCTTTCTCTCCATGCCCACTCACCCCCATCTCCAGTCAGCTCTGTTACCAGGTTTCTGATCCAGTGAGGAGCCGCTCTGTGTAAGATACAGCCAAAGTCAGAAGCAGTACTAAGATTTCTTGGCTGATGTTTGCTATCTTTGAGATCAAAAGCTCAAGGCATTTCAGTAAAATGACTCTCTCTTGATAAAAACACATTCTTGACTAATTTGTTCCAACAGAAAGTTGAACTAGAAAACTCCCACTTGCACCCTTTTTTGTCTCACTGGTTTCAAAATTCAGCTTCCTGGGGTAACACAGTGTTTATTAGTTTAAAAATAAATAAAATCCCCTTTAAGTTCCCAGAAAGAGCATGTTACTGCACTGGGAGATTTCCAGTTGGGGAAAGTGACCTCCAAGTCATTTACTCAAAATCTTGATGCAGTTGCAATTCCATTCAAAAAGCTTGAAGAGCCCACTTTTCCTCCTGAGGGGACTGTCATCATTTCTACCTGGCCAATCTGCCCTTCAAGACCTGGCTCAGCTCGCGTTCTGGAGCCCATGAGCCGCAACAAACCATTATGAAGCCTGTGAGCCCAAGAGCCGGTGCTCCACCGCAATGAGAAGCCTGCACACCGCAACTGGGAGGTAGCCCCTGCTAGCTGCAACTAGAGAAAGCCCGCACACAGCCACGAAGACCCAGTGCAGGAAAAAAAGGAAAGATCTGGCTCAAGCATCATCTCCACTGTAAAGCCTCTCTCAGCTCCTGAGAGAGTCCAGGAATTCGGAAGTCCCTCCTCCAGACTCAGGCAAGCACCTAGAGGGCACCTAGAACATCCGAGTCAGTTCCAGTGGAGACAGTCCGTTTCTCCCACCAGCCTAGAACCTTGCAAAGTGTCAGGCACATAACAGATCTTCAGAAATCTGTCTGTGAAGAGTTTTCACTTCATGCCGGGATCTCGGATTGGGTAGGAACCAGGCTGGATCAGGTTCCACTTTTTTTTTTTTTAAATCTTGGTTTTCTTGGGGACAGGAGACTTGGGAAGAGGCCACCAGCAAGACCGCTGGTGGGATTGATGGTATCTCTGTGTCTAGTCCTCACAGGATGCTGCTTGCACAGTCAGCTACTTTCGCTTGCCATAGTCAGAATGGGGAAGAGGGTTTTCTATTGAGAAAAACCACAGCCTATAGTTTCAGGCACTTTCCCAGAAATCTGACCCAAGAACAGCACCTTGCCAAGCTTCTCTGGACCAGAACCAGTCTTTGCACTTACTGGGGACTTCCTGACTCTGGGGAAACAGGGGCTCCCTAGTCCCAGGGCCAAAAAAGGGCTGGAGACAAGCAAGGGGCTGCTGGGAGGCTGATATGTAGGTTCCCTCTCTGCTCAGATCACAGAGGGGAAGGCAAGCCCAGGAATCAGCCACTTATGGGACGCCTGCTGGCTCCTGCCCCCTGCTCAGCCTGTTTAAGTGAAGTGAAGTAAGTAAGTGAAGTCGCTCAGTCGTGTCCGACTCTTTGCTACCCCATGGACTGTAGCCCACCAGGCTTCTCTGTCCATGGGATTCTCCAGGCAAGAATACTAGAGTGGGTTGCCATTTCCTTCTCCAGGGGATCTTCCCAACCCAGGGGTCAAACCTTGGTCTCCTGCATTACAGGCAGACGCTTTAATCTCTGAGCCACCAGGGAAGCCCCTGCTCAGCCTGTTTAGGTAGCATGAACCTTCAGCCTGTTGCCTGACTCGCTATAGTCAGCTCATCCTCCCATCAGAATGTTAGCTTACCCACCTCCAAGTGAACATCTCATGCAAGGTGCTAGACACGTGCCTGTAAGTGGAGACATCCTGACTTTACAAGAATGGGTTGTGTAGATGGCTTTTATGCAGGCTTGCTCTTGGCAGAATTTGGTTTAAGACTCACTTGTAACATGCCACTACAGGGAGAAATTAGGGGATGGGACCAATGGCCCCTATCTACTTCTCATTCTTAAAGCTTACTGAGAGAATATGCTGGAAGACCAACCAAATTAGCTTAGGTTGTTCCAGTGAATTATGGAGTTATAGCTATCCTAACGTCAGAGTGAAAAGAAGAAAAAAAAAACTATCTTTGAAAATCCCTTAAATTTCCCCACAGTGGCATCACCTGTGGTTTTGTGTATATAACCTGTTGTTAGTTCCTGTCATAACAGTGACAGTCAAGGCATCTCTAGGATCTTTAATTTATTATTTCTTTTTCAAGAACCTTGGCAAAACCATCAGCCTATCTGCTTGGCCCCTTGCAGGTGGGTTCTGCTGTCTTGGCCACTGGTCAGGAACAACTTTAAATGACCCACATGTTCATTGCCCAGGCCTTACCAGCACTGTTTCAGACCCGATGGCATCCATGGCTATCAGCCATGAGTTATGCAAGAGAAGTGATGTCTAGAGGTTAGGTTTAAATTCCAGTAAGTTAAATGTACTTAGGAACAATGTCTGTGAATTCCCTGTGTAGCTACAAGGAGGAGCCCTGAAGACCTAGGGGCCTAGATACCAGAAGCCAGGATGAAGACAGCTATATGGGACCTTCAGACCTGGGCACAGGGAGAGAAAACCAACACTTCTCTTTCTTTTTAAAGAATGTGTGTGTGCATGCTAAGTTGCTTCAGTCATATACAACTCTTTGTGACCCTATAGACTGTAGCCCGCCAGGCTTCTATGTCCATGGGATTTTCCAGGCAAGAACACTGGAGTAGGTTGCCATTTCCTCCTCCAGGGGATCTTCCTGACCCAGGGGCCAAACCCGCATCTCTGATGTCTCCTTCATTGGCAGACAGGTTCTTTACCCCTAGCGCCACCTGGGAAGCCCCTTTTAAAGAATAGCTCTCCTGAAAGTAAAAATAAGAAACAGTGTTAAAGAAATTCCATCCTTTAATAGTCTATAAACACTGGAATGACCATAGAGTTCCAAAGAACCTCTGTTGATGGCAGTGTGAGAGGGGGAAAACCACAGTGGAGCACATAGGATTTTACCTCCACTCTGATGTTAGCTAAGCAGAGACACAGAGCCAGGAGAGAATGCGCCCGAATGGCTGTGTTACAATGACGGGATTCTGAGTGAACGACCTTATCTCTTTTCTCTGTTTTCCAACTTTCTGCAGTACGATTGTATTATTTTAATCATTCTTGAAAACTATAAATATAGGAAAGATATACAAAGAAGTTAGAGAAGGCACTTCCCTCGTAGTCCAGTGGCTAAGACTCCATGCTCCCAGTGCGGGGGGCCCGAGTTTGATCCCTGATCAGGGAACTAGATCCCACATGACACAGCTAAGATCTGGCACAGCCAAATTAATTAATTAATTTAAAAAGAAGTCATACAAAAGATGAAAACAGTAATAGCTGTTCAATCCAAGTTCCAAATGCAGAGAGAGTGAGCGAGAGAAAGAAACTTGGCTCTTTAAATTCAAGCAAATTTAAAAAAAGAAAAAAATCTTTAAAAGGCCCAAAGCTGCTGAGCTGCTGTTGCTCAAAGACCAAGGTATACTCAGAAGGGTTAGGTCTGGTCTTACAAGGGTGGTGGGTATTGTAACATTTTTCTAGCTAGTCACATTCATTTTCCCAATAAAAAAATCATTTCTAATATCTCATATGTTAATTACTGAACCATTTAGACTGCTGAGATTCTTGAACCTTGCTTTCACCACCTCTGGAATGTGGTGGTGGTGGTTTAATCACTAAGTCGTGTCCGACTCTTGCGACTCATGGACTGGGAAACTAACAGGCTCCTCTGTTCGTGGGATTCTCCAGGCTAGATTACTGGAGTGCGTTGCCATTTCCTTCTCCAGGGGATATTCCAAACCCAGGAATTGAACCCAGATCGCCTGCACTGCAGGCAGATTCTTTACCAACTGAACTACAAGGGAAGCCCTGGAATGTGGACGGCTTCAGATGCTAACCGGCCACTCCCAGGATGTGCATTAAAGTCGAATGACAACCGGAAACAGCCTAAATATCTACCAACATGGGATTCCTTAAATAAAACGCGGGACCCTCATGCAATGAAACCCTCTGCTGCAGAAATGAAGACATTTGGAAGCTCTCTGGGAACTGGCGAGGAGAGACCTCCAGGATGTAGGATTCAGTGAGGTGAGCAAGGTGCAGCTGTGGCGAGAACTTGCTTCATTTTGTGTACCTGGAGGTGGAGGGGAAGGAGAATCTATATTTGCTTATATTAATAATTGCAGAAAGAATCTCTGGAAGAGTATACAACAAAAGAATAAGTTTGCTCTGGGGACAGGTAAGGGTGGGAAAGGAGATTGGAAATCAGGCTGATGAGGGTAGAAATGGAAGCAAGATACATTTTATACTTTAAATTTTGGGAGTGGGGGTGTGCCACGCAGCATGTGGGATCTCAGTTCCCCAACCAGAGATCAAACCCGCACCCTCTGTGTTGGAAGCACAGAGTCTTAATCATTGGACCATCAGGCAAGTCCTTACTTTGATTTTTTTAATCATGTGAAGTGTGATAGTCCCTCAGTCCTGTCGACTCTTTGCGAACCTGTGACTGGCTCACCAGGCTTTTCTGTCCAGGGGATTTTCCAGGCAAGAATACCGGAGTTGGTGGCCATTTTCTACAGGGAGTCCTCCTGACCCAGGGATGGCACCCGGGTCTCATGCATTGCAGGCAGACTCTTTACCATCTGAGCCACCAGGGAAGCTTTGTTTTTTTGTTTTTTTTTTAAGCATGTGCATATATTACCTATTCTCAGGAAATAAGTATATGTTGATTTTCACATAAATGCACTCTACTGTCCATATCAACATATCATAAATACATTCCAACACATATGACAGTGACCTCAATCCTGCTGTCACTTTTAAGGCAGTGTTTCTCAAACCAGAGGGCCAAGTACACAAACCCACAGGATAAAGATTTGCTGAAGGTCTGGAAGGATGACAGATGTAGACATAACTCCAAAGTAGAATGTAGCTTTGCTAAAAGCCCTCCCAGCTTGCTGCATACTACCAACCAGTGGCCTTGTGTGAAGCAAAGGCCAGGGGTCTCTCTGTGCCCAGCATGATGTGAGGGGCAGATCCTTGTGAGCTCCATCTGTATGGGGTTTACGGACTTTCTAAAGGCAATTCCATTTGGTCTCCGCAGCACCTCTGGGCAGTAGTAAACATCCAGTGAACAAGTGAAGTCTCTCAGTCACGTCCAACTCTTCGTGACCCCATGGACTGTAGCCCACCAGGCTCCTCCATCCATGGAATTTTCCAGGCAAAAGTACTGGAGTGGGTTGCCATTTCCTTCTCCAGGGGATCTTCCTGACCTGGGAATCGAACCCAGGTCTCCTACATTGCAGGCAGATGCTTTACCATCTGAGCTACCAGGGAAACCATCTTTGTTTTTAATAAGGAAAAAAAAAAACTAGGCTCCAAAGGCCAACATGATCAGATTAAAGTTACTTGACTGGTAACTCCTAGATCAATCACTTTAGATTGTTCTGACTCTTGAACAATGCCTATGTTCTGTTGAGAATCTGTGTATTTCTGCATTTACTCACTTAAGACAAGAGCTATCATTGTCTTGCTCTTGACTTTAGTTGGCTTTTTTGTTTTTATTTACATGGTGAATTTTTCTGACGGATTCAAGGAAAATCTAAATACATGAAAAATCTAAGGAAAGTGAAAGGAGGAAAGATAAATCAAAGCAAAGAGGTTTCACTGCCTGAAACATGGGCATGTACAAATGGACTCTGATCTGCCTCACGGCCATGGCTAAGTTTCTGCTGCCTCGTGTCTGGTCCAGGTTGGTACCCTGAGGGACGCTGGTAGAACGGCAGGAGAGCAGCATGTCAGCTGACGAAGGTAACGTGGCAGTCGGAAAGTAGAGACTGAAAAAAAAGTCCGAAAGCTGAGAGGCTTTTCCTTTCTTAGAGTGATTCACAGAGGAGAAACCCTGGAACCTTTCCAGGAGTGAGGCGGTGGTTAATCTGCGATCGTTGCTCCTTATCAGTATTTCCACTCTGACTCACCCACCTGTGACACTCAGTCCAGAGCAGTTAGCACCTGGAAAGGGCAGGAGCACGAGGGCCACCTCCCTGTTCCATTTGTCCCTTTATCTCAGCGGCTCCCATTGGTATCACCCTGATGCTCCTCTAGGAACCAGGACGTGGCATTTTCTCATTTGACTACTGCATTTGTTAATGCTTCCTGTTGGAAGCAAGATAAGACAGGTAAAAGGCACCACTTTCACTGGAGGGGAAACAAGATGTACAGCAGGAGACGGGCAGGACCACACTTGGTTTAAGACCCTGTCACCATCTTGAAATCCTCAATAATTTTACCTTTTAAAAGTTTATGGTGGTAAAATATTCATAACATAGAATTTGCAGTCAGTGGCATTAAGTACATTCATCAGTTCAGCTCAGTTCAGTCGCTCAGTCGTGTCCAACTCTTTGTGACCCTACAAATCGCAGCACGCCCGACCTCCCTGTCCATCACCAACTCCTGGAGTTCACTCAGACTCATGTCCATCGAGTTGGTGATGCCATACAGCCATCTCATCCTCTGTTGTCCCCTTCTCTTCCTGCCCCCAATCCCTCCCAGCATCAGGGTCTTTTCCAATGAGTCAACTCTTCGCATGAGGTGGCCAAAGTATTGGAGTTTCAGCTTTAGCATCAGTCCTTCCAATGAACACTCAGGACTGAATCTCCTTTAGGATGGACTGGTTGGATCTCCTTGCAGTCCAAGGGACTCTCGAGAGTCTTCTCCAACACCACAGTTCAAAAGCATTAATTCTTCGGCGCTCAGCTTTCTTTATAGTCCAGATCTCACATCCATACATGACCACTGGAAAAACCATAGCCTTGACTAGACAGACCTTAGTTGGCAAAGTAATGTCTCTGCTTTTCAATATGCTGTCTAGGTTGGTCATAACTTTCCTTCCAAGGAGTAAGCATCTTTTAATTTCATGGCTGCAGTCAACATCTGCAGTGATTTTGGAGCGCCCCCAAAATAAAGTCTGACACTGTTTCCACTGTTTCCCCATCTATTTCCCATGAAGTGATGGGACCAGATGCCACGATCTTCGTTTTCTGAATGTTGAGCTTTAAACCAACTTTTTCACTCTCCTCTTTCACTTTCATCAAGAGGCTTTTGAGTTTCTCTTCACTTTCTGCCATAAGGGTGGTGTCATCTGCATATCTGAGGTTATTGATATTTCTCCTGGCAATCTTGATTCCAGCTTGTGCTTCTTCCAGCCCAGCATTTCTCATGATGTACTCTGCATGGAAGTTAAATAAGCAGGGTGACAATATACAGCCTTGACGTACTCCTTTTCCTATTTGGAACCAGTCTGTTCCATGCCCAGTTCTAACCGTTGCTTCCTGGCCTGCATATAGGTTTCTCAAGAGGAAATCTTTTTCCCATGGAAAAGAAATGCAAAAAAGCAAAATGGCTGTCTGAGGAGGCCTAATAAATAGCTGTGAAAAGAAGAGAAGTGAAAAGCAAAGGAGAAAAGGAAAGATATAAGCATCTGAATGCAGAGTTCCAAAGAATAACAAGGAGAGATAAGAAAGCCTTCCTCAGCGATCAATGCAAAGAAATAGAGGAAAACAACATAATGGGAAAGATTAGAGATCTCTTCAAGAAAATTAGAGATACCAAGGGAACATTTTATGCAAAAATGGGCTCAATCAAGGACAGAAATGGTATGGACCTAACAGAAGCAGAAGATATTAAGAAGAGGTGGCAAGAATACACAGAAGAACTGTACAAAAAAGAGCTTCATGACCCGGATAATCACGATGGTGTATCACTCACCTAGAGCCAGACATCCTGGAATATGAAGTCAAGTGGGCCTTAGAAAGCACCACTATGAACAAAGCTAGTGGAGGTGATGGAATTCCAGTTGAGCTATTTCAAATCTTGAAAGATGCTGCTGTGAAAGTGCTGCACTCAATATGCCAGCAAGTTTGGAAAACTCAACAGTGGCCACAGGACTGGAAAAGGTCAGTTTTCATTCCAATTTCAAAGAAAGGCAATGCCAAAGAATGTTCAAACTACCGCACAGTTGCACTCATCTCACACTCTAGTAAAGTAATGCTCAAAATTCTCCAAGCCAGGCTTCAACAGTACGTGAACCGTGAACTTCCAGATGTTCAAGCTGGTTTTAGAAAAGGCAGAGGAACCAGAGATCAAATTGCCAACATCCGCTGGATCATGGAAAAAGCAAGAGAGTTCCAGAAAAACATCTATTTCTGCTTTAAGTACATTCATACTGTTGTATAATTATTGCTACTATCCATTTCCAGAACTTTCCATCACCCCAAACAGAAACCCTGCATCCGATGACTTCCCATCCTTCCTTGCCTCCAGTCCCTGGTAGCCTGTTTATAACCTTGTATCTCCACAAAGTTGACTGTGTTTCCAGGAACCTCATCTAAGTGAAATCATACGGTATTTGTGTCTGGCTTATTTCATTTAGCACAGTGTCTTCAAGGTTCATCCATGCTGTAGCATGTGTCAGAACGTCCTTGCTTTTTAAGACTGAGTAATATTCCACTGCTTGGCCTATAAGCTAAACCACATTCAGTTTATCCATTCATCCCTCAGTGGACACTTAGCTGCTTCTACCTTTTGGCTATGTGTATAACGCTGCTAATTACTTTTGGTGCACAATTTTCTATTATTTTTTATTTATTTTAAAAAGGGTGGAAGCTAATAATAAATGGAATTTGGTAGATAAAAACCTTCAAAACCCAAGGCCAATTGGCAGAAAGTAGCAGAAAGGATATTGGGTGATAAAAATATAAAGAAAATTGCTCAAGGGCAAAGTTGTTTCCTGCTTGATTTTCTTCCTTGTTCATCTGTTTCAATCTGCTCCTCCTTAACCAGTTGTTAGACACCGTGTTCATTTAATGATAGTTTTGCCAGGGGAAAGAAACACTATATTAAATATAGCCACTGACAATAAATGTATCCCAGTTTGAGATATGCTCTGTGTGGATAATTATTATTGCTGCATTGATGGAGATTCACTGTATTAGCCTACTTTTTAAATGTTTGACATTTTAATAAGAAAATAAAAAATAATTTGAAAACCATTAAAGTGTGTCTTGAAGTAGAGGAAAGAAGGTTCATTCTACCTCCTGACTTAACCCACCTTTCCTGGCTCAGTCTCTTTCCAAGGGGACCGGAGACTGGTCTGGGTCCCCCCGTCTTGACAGAGTGCTGGGTGCCCCCAGGAGGCCTCCAGGGGGCCCAGAAGACACAAGCAAGCTGTCCTGGACTTATTCCCCTCCTCCTCACTGTCTGTACAGAAAGGAGTTCCAGTAAAATTAACACCATGGATGGAGAAATAAGGAGAAGGGGGGGCACCCCTAGACGGGCTCCTGGGATGCCCTTCTGTCTCCTGCCAAGCTGCCAGGGAGAGGGGGCGGGGCTGTAAACCGATGCTTCCTTCAATCCCCAGGCCCACTTCCTTATATTAGGAATTTTAACAAAAGAAGGAATAGTAAACCCTACAGTGATACTCTGCCAGCCTTTCATGTGGTCTGGGAACATCTGCTTGAGAAACCACATGCTGTGGGGTGAGTCACTGGGGTCTGGCCTCGCATTGGCTGAGAAGATCTCCTGATGCTGGAGGAAAACTGGTCTTTCTGCTATTGGAAGGGAGAAGTCCCGGGCCCGCCAGCCGCGCCTTGGCTTGGGCAAGGCTTGGAGCACTCTGCCACCTCTGTGGCCTCCCAGCTTCTCCTGGCAGGATGTGCAGTTTCCCAAAACAGTCTGTGGAGTTTGGGAGACATTGGCCAGCAAAATCTGGGTGTGAGCATCTGGCCCTGAAACTCTGGCCACTACACCCCCACCTCATTTAAATGAGCTGACTGGTCAGTCCTGGGGGTATCAGTCCTGATGTGAGTGAAAGTGTGATGGCTTCCTAATTCCATTGTAAAAGAAAAATCTTATTTTCCATGGTAGCAACGCCTTCCTGGTTTGTATGTTAAGACTTGTGCCTGGCAGGTGGGTCCCCAAAGCAGCCCAATGAGAGCAGACCTGTGTGAAGACCTGTGGCCTCGGTTCTCTGAAATCCTAGAAGGTCCAATTCATGGGTTCGCCCACGACCACTGTCTAGAAGGGGCTGGCTGCTGTCACCACAGGCTCCCGTTTTCAGGGCCAGGTCTGAGCCAACTCCTCTCTCCTCCAGCTCTGCTGGCCACCTCCCGCTGGTTACCATGGACACAACTTTTCCCCATTTTCTGGAAATATATTTGAGAAAGAAGTCTTTGCTAACCAGCGTAAATCACTGCTAATATCTTTGCATACAGTGTATCTGGGACAATACTGAAGTTCTACAGTCTGAGTGAAAAGGATTTGTAGAAACCACAGCAGGAATAGTAATCATTGTTTTGTTTTCAAGTCAACACACCCCAGTCTTGGCGCTGAACTTCCATGAACTGTTCCATTAAACCTGTCCCACAAATTGCCCAAGATAATGCCACAGTTTTACAGGTGGAAGTGGGTCCAGCAACTTGTCCAAGGCCACATATGTTTTAAGTGTCAGAGTTGACCATGTTCAGCCTTGACTGAGCCCAGACCCCTGAAAGGCCTTGAAAGCACCTGTCTGAATAGAGTTTACTTTTCAGCAAGCCTGAGGTTCCCAGTTCTAATGCACTTGCTTGAGTTCACACCATGAGTTCACAAATGATCTAGGATGCGAATCAGGTATCCTGTCTCCTGGGCCAGGGTGAGATGGTTGGAAGAGCTTGGGCTGACAAGTCACCTTGGGCTGATCAGCATCTCTGCACACCAAGTCCCCCTCTGCAGAATCAGCATGGAAAATCCCCACCTCAGTTTGGAGTGAAGAGTAGATGCAGTCATGAACATAATGCCCCCGCGTTCGCCCGTCCACTTGTTAGGACTGAGTCATGCAACTATTACTATTACTATAACTATTACTATTACTATAACTATTACTATGTACCTGGCGATGGTACTGTCCTCTGTCACTAGCTCCTCCTTGTCTGCTGAGATAAGAAGTAAGCCTTGTTTCCTTGACTGAAGAGAGACACGGCTGGCAACAGGGCAGGCCCTTGTAGATCCTTATTGCCACCTGCTCTCTTGCTGTTTTTGCTTAAATTTATTTTTAATTGGAGTATGATTGCTTTAAAATTCATGCTGGCTTCTGCCATACAACAGTGTGAATCAGCCACAGGTATGCGTATATCTCCTCCCTCGTGAACTTCCCTCCCATCCCTTTCTTGGTTTTTGTTGTTGTTTGTTTGTTTTTCAGTCTTGGCTGTACTACTAGGGTTGTGGGATTTCAGTTCCCCACCAGGGATCAAACCCCAGGCCATGGCAGTAAAAGCCGAAACCTGAACCCCTAGACCAACAGAGAACTCCATCACCTGAGCTGTTGTTTGGAGTAGTCATCCAAACTCAAGGCTGGGTTCTGAGAACTGGGCTGAGACCTGGCCCAGAGCAGACTGACCACTGTGAGTGAGGGGGTGGCTATCTAGCTACCAATGTCTTGATTTGGTGAGAACTGAAATTCTGAGAGAGATGGGAATACCAGACCACCTGACCTGCCTCTTGAGAAATCTGTATGCAGATCAGGAAGCAACAGTTAGAACTGGACATGGAACAACAGACTGGTTCCAAATAGGAAAAGGAGTGCGTCAAGGCTGTATGTTGTCACCTTGCTTATTTAATTTGTATGCAGAGTACATCATGAGAAACGCTGGACTGGAAGAAACATAAGCTGGAATCAAGATTGCCGGGAGAAATATCAAGAACCTCAGATATGTAGATGACACCACCCTTATGCCAGAAAGTGAACAGGAACTGAAAAGCCTCTTGATGAAAGTGAAAGAGGAGAGTGAAAAAGTTGGCTTAAAGCTCAACATTCAGAAAATGAAGATCATGGCATCTGGTACCGTCACTTCATGGGAAATAGATGGGGAAACAGTGGAAACAGTGTCAGACTTTATTTTGGGGGGCTCCAAAATCACTGCAGATGTTGACTGCAGCCATGAAATTAAAAGACGCTTACTCCTCGGAAAAAAAGTTTTGTCCAACCTAGATAGCATATTGAAAAGCAGAGACATTACTTTGCCAACAAAGGTCAGTCTAGTCAAGGCTATGGTTTTTCCAGTTGTCATATATGGATATGAGAGTTGGACTGTGAAGAAGGCTGAGCGCCGAAGAATTGCTGCTTTTGAACTGTGGTGTTGGAGAAGACTCTTGCGAGTCCCTTGGACTGCAAGGAGATCCAACCAGTCCATTCTGAAAGAGATCAGCCCTGGGATTTCTTTGGAAGGAATGATGCTAAAGCTGAAACTCCAGTACTTTGGCCACCTCATGAGACTGAGCTGACTCATTGCAAAAGACTCTGATGCTGGGAGGGATTGGGGGCAGGAGGAGAAGGGGACGACAGAGGATGAGATGGCTGGATGGCATCACGGACTCGATGTATATGAGTCTGAGTGCACTCCGGGAGGTGGTGATGGACAGGGAGGCCTGGCGTGCTGCAATTCATGGGGTCGCAAAGAGCTGGACATGACTGAGCGACTGAACTGAACTGAACTGAGGGGTTTTTCTGGGACGTGGAATTTTCATTCCTAAAACCAGCACAGTGCTGGATGGTAGCAAGTCTAGGTCAGAGTGAATATCCTCAGGGATCTCTGGGCATTTGGAGGGAGGGGGCCCTGGTTGGCACTCACGTGGGTGCCAACAGTAAGGTAGCTGGGGATTTGCCCAGCTAATTGGCAGAAGTCTTCCCTCTCTGGCCAAGAGGAAAGCAGCCACCTTACTCTGTTGCATGAGGCTTGAAATCAAGTGACTTAACTAAGAGTGATCACAGCAACTATTGGAGGACACAAAGGTCACTCCACCCTTTGCTGAGACTCTGGGGTGCCCTCAGCTGCTCTGCTCCCTCCACCAGGAGCCCCACCAGCCACTCCCCAGAGAGAGGCAGCTGCGGGGTGAACCCCAGTCTGCTGGGACCTGGGGCACAGGCTTCTCATTGCGAGGGTCTCTCCTAGGAGCTTGGGGGCATTTTGTATGTGTAACATTCCATAGTTTTTCTTTAAGAAGTCCCCAAACTGCATAAGCTTCAAGGTCCATCAAAGCCTGGATCCACCCCTGGCTGAAGGCAGTGACTATCAAGGGGGAACTTGGGCCTTATCAGGGCAGGAAATTGTTCCCAGAAGAGAACTGAGGGCATTTCCAGCCCCAGAGCCTGAAGCCAGCTTTGGAGAGTCATTGCCCAGTGAAGAGGACAGAATCTGGAGAAATGAAGACGTCCCTGGTGGCTCAGATGGTGAAGAATCCGCCTGCAACTCAGGAGACCTCAGTTCGATCCCTGGGTTGGGAAGATCCCCTGGAGAAGGGAATGGCTACCCACTCCAGTATTCTTGCCTGCAGGATTCCACGGACAGAGGAGCCTGGCAGGCTACAGTCCATGGGGTCGCAAAGAGTCGAACACAAATGAGCCACTAACAACTTTCACTTTCACTGGGGAAAGAAGCTGTGACCCTAAACTCCCACAGGGCAGAAAACTCAGTCCCTGCCTGTTGAGGGGGCCGGACAGTGGGGTTATAGAGAGTTGAAGGAGCCACGCCTTGGAAAGAGGGAGGCTGCCTGACTCCTTACAACCCCTGGACTTTGGGTGGGTAACATCCTCCTGGAGGCTTTGTTCTCAGCGCTGGATTCTGGGAAAGGTGAAGCTAGCTGGCGCCCCCTAGGGCTCAAAGGCTGGAGTGCGGCCCGCTGCGGAAAAGGCACCGTGGGCCCTGCGCTGTAAGGCTGCGGGCAGGACACTTCCTCCCGCCGTCCTCAGGCTCCCCCATCTGCGAAACGCCTGACACCTAAGAACCCATCCGTCCGAGAAATTTGATAAGATGAACTAGAACTTAAGCTTGCTACTCTCTTTCCATCCTCTGCAACAACTGACCTATACTATTAAAAAACAAAAAAACAAAAAGAGCGAAAATGGTCCAAGGACATAGGGTGAAACTTTACCAGTCTGTGCATCTGCTCAAGGCAGGAACCCCAGGCAGGAAAGAATGGTCTTGACCTCCAGCTGCCCGACGGGCAGATAGAACGGGCAGGACTCGAGGAGACTGAACCTCAGTCCTGGCTGTTACTATGCTCTGCTCTCACGTCCGTCCATGTCCCCCGCATTCAGGGCCGGTGGCAGGGGATGAATGCCACTAGCAACGCCTACTCTGATACTTCTAGAGGGTGTTGTAAGAATCAAATAGGAAAGAGCTTTGAAGGATAAAGTTCCACTCATACTTAACGGATTATTGTTTGCTTAATTCCTTGAAAGAACATCACAGTGAGAACTTCCTCCATTCCGTGAGGGCTGAGTTTACTGAGAAGAGTTTCAACACCCTCCAGTGGGACTTTCACACCTGGCCCAGCCTACTGGTAAACGCTCACCCTGGAGACCTTGCGGCTGGATCTCACTGTTCTGTAAAGCGGCCAAATGTGGCCTTAGAGTATAGGCCTAAAATGTTCCCATGTTTATTGATTCACAGCCAGCTAGGGCCAGTCAGCCCAAAGCCTGCCAGTGCCAAACTCTAATTGTTACACATCTAGCTACCTTAAATATCATCCAAAGAAACATTTTTAGCTCTTTAGAGCCTACCTGCGTGCATACCCCCATGAAACCACACTGAACATCTGCCAACCAGAGATAAGACAGACCCTGTAGTTACGAAAGATGCCACATCACTGTGCCTTTAGGAGCTCCCCCGCCCCGACCTTGCTTCTAAGCAACACTGCCTAGATATGTAAGCACGCTCTCTGCTCCCCACCTCTGCCCCATCCTGGGGTTCTCTTGCCCAACCCCCTTCAGGGGGGTGGCCTTTGCCAGAGTATCTGGAAGATCTCTTTCTAGGAGGTTCTTCGCCACTTACTGTCCTGGTATCACCCAGTAAAGCTTGTGTGTGACTGCCTACCATGGTTCTGTCCCTTCCTTCATCAACGCTTGTTGTTGGCCAGTCGCTAACTCGTGTCTGACTCTTTGTGACCCCATGGACTTCAGCACCACAGGCTTCCCTGTCCTTCACCATCTCCCGGAGCTTGCTCAAACTCATGTCCATTGAGTTGGTGATGCCATCTAACCATTCATCCTCTGTCATTCCCTTCTCCTCTCACCTCAATCTTCCCCAACATGAGGGTCTTTTCCAATGAGTCAACTCTTCCCATCAGGTGGGCAAAGTATTGAAGCTTCAGCTTCAGCCTCAGTCCTTCCAATGTATATCCAGGGGTGCATGTGCACTGGGTGGCTTCAGTCATGTCTCTTGAGACCCTCTGGACTGCAGCCCTCCAGGCTCCTCTGTCCATGGGATTCTCCAGGCAAGAATACTGGAGTGGGTTGCCATGCCCTCCTCCAGGGAATCTTCCTGGCTCAGGGATCAAACCTGCATCTCCTGAAACTCCTGCATTGCAGGTGGATTCTTTATGGCTGAGCCACGGGAGGGGAAGCCCTGAATATTCAGGGTATCAACCCTAAAGTCCTTGAATTTATCATACTCACTCAGCCTCCACATAAATCAGAAAGCCTCAGACATTTTCCCAGTGGTTCAGCTTAGGTGCTTATACAAACATCAGTAAGCCTCCTAAGTCTGGAAGTTCTCCACATGAAACTTTGGGGTGGGGATAGCAGCTCCTGGAAACAGAAGGGCAAACCCCCAAACCTAGCACTCCGGGTGTCAGGTTTTTAAGGAAACTTGTGGTCAGACACACGTGCCTAGAGGTGGGGATGACTGGAGAGTCCACCAGCTTTGCGCCTGGGGTAGGATCAAGATGGACAGGGCCCCAGGATGCTGTTGCCATAAGGTTGGAACTTGGCAGGTAATTTTACCCAGGAGAAATCATTGAAGAGTGAGCATTGAAGCTGGAGGGATCTCTCGTGGAGATCAAGCGTGGCTTCATTTTACAGATGAGGAAATTTTAAGCCTGGGAAGTTATGTGAAGTGACTTTCTTGGTCACATACTCATTACTGGCAGAGCTGGGGAGCCTAATCCATTACTTGTCAACCATAATACCCTCCTTAAACATGCACAGGGTCAATTTGTACCAGCAAGCCACTTACATGATGTGCTATCAGAACGGGTACCTGAAGACTGGTCATTCACTTTATCTGACAGCTGTAAAACCAGGGCATCTCATTTCCCAGCCAGGGACTGGTTCAGTGTGAGAACTTGTCAGCCGGTGTGTGTCCTCTCTAGCTACAAAGAACCCTGCGCAGTGTGGGTCTAGATCTGACATGGATCCCTTTCCTCAAGTAGAGCCCAGGAATGAAGACATCCCAGGGAACAAAGGAGATAGAGACCGAATCCTGGTAACACTGTTTGAGCTCCTGGGTCAAGCCTCACCTGAAGTCCTCCCAGGGCATTTCAGTCAATGGAAGACCTGGAATATCCCTTTCCTACGTAACAAATTTGAGTCAGATTTTCTGTCATTTGCAGGATACACTAGAGTGGCAAACCTGCCATCTCCCTGTGGTTATTTTCCACCATCATTCCCCTGTTGTGGTCCTTTGGATCACTGATATGGATGCACCTCCCGCCATTCCTTCTTGTGATGCTTTCAAAGCTCAGCTTCGTTTGACAAACATTTGCTGGACTTCTGCTGTATCCCAGGCCCTGCTTTATGCTTTGGGAGAGAAACAAGGATCATCATTAGGACACAGTTCCTGCTTTCAAGGAATTTATAGAGTCAGAACATATTTTTAAAGGAACCACGACACACAGAAATATGTGCACTTGTATGCCAAGTCACTTCAGTCATGTCCGACTCTTTGCAACCCCATGGACTGTAGCCCCGCCAGGCTCCTCTTTCCATGGGATTCTCCAGGCAAGGATACTGGAGTGGGTGGCCATTTCCTTCTCCAGGGGATCTTCCCAACCCAGGGATCGAACCTGCATCTCTTTTGTCTCCTGCATTGGCAGGCAGGTTCTTTACCACTAGCGCCAGTTGGGATGCTCAAATCCTAAGTAAGATGCAGAAAGTGCCAAGGAAGAGGAGTTCAGTGTGGGGACATGAGGCTGGGACACTGAGTTATAAAGTGAGAGTGGCTTGGAAGCAAGGGCCTCTTGGGTGAGGACGACTTTCCCCCAACCTCAGTTGGCCTGCTTTCAAGTGGTTGTGGGTCATTGGCACCACTCCCCCAAGACTAATTCTTTGCAATGTGTGATGCTTTCTGGAGAGAAGTTTAGATTAAGTTCTTCACGGGATGAGCTAACGGCCTTCTGCTCATATGGGCTACTCCGGGGTTCTCAGGTTGGAGAAGAGAGGAGTGTTTTCAAATGTATACTTTGCTGTTTATGTTTAGATATGTGAGGATATATGGAGAATAAGGAAGCATTGCATTTATTTTTGTGAGGTCTTAGAAAACTGAGATAGGACCAATATGGGCAGACTTTGTCGTTGGTCCCAGCTCTTTGGGACCCCGTGGACTGCAGCACGCCAGGCTCCTCTGTCCTCCACTGTCTCCCAGAGTTTGCTCAGATTCATGTCCATTGAGTCAGTGATGCTCTCTAACCATCTCATCCTCTGCCGCTCCCTTCTCCTTTTGCTTTCGATCTTTCCCAGCATCAGGTCAGACATTATGAGACTCTTTATAAGACCCTGGATGATCTGTCTAGCCTTTCCTCCTGCCATCCCTGTACCCGCTCCTCTCCTCTGCCCGTACGGGACACACAGGAAGCTTGAGCAACACCGAGCTACTTCTTGTTCCCAGGACACACGGATCCTCATCCCTCCACATCTTCCTCTTCCAGGAAGACCTCCTTCTTGTTCGCCCCACAGGGCCTCCCCATCCTCTGCATCTCGCCTAGAACCTTCCCACCTGTTCCTGGGAGACCCTTGTTTTCTCCCTGCGTCTGTCACATGCTTTATACACACTCTGTGGAGGGAGGGGAAGGGGGTGAGAGGCCTCAAGACAGCCAAGTGTGAAACTGGGAAACAGGAGGCTCTGCAGAGCCCAGGCCAGCGACGTTCAGTCAGACAGGTCTTTCTTTTCTCTGCTGCCAGTGAGGGCCCAGGTCCACAGCAGTCAGCCCTGTCACCCATTGGGAGTTCTGTTTAGAATGACATCACCTGTGCCCTGAAATGCCATCAAGGCCCTTCTGGAAGGATCTAGTCCAGCTGGACCACCCCTGTCCAACTGCTAAAACCACCCACAAGCCTCCAGCTACCTCAACAGCATGGTTGTCCTTGGATTGTGTTGTTATTGGTGGCAGAGATGTCTTCTCTCCAGGTTAGACAGTCTTCAGAACAGGAGCTGTGGATTTCCTTTCTTTAGTTTTTAGTTGGAGGATAGTTGCTTTACAAATCTAGACAGCATATTAAAAAGCAGAGACATCACTTTGCCAACAAAGGCACGTATAGGTTTTTCCAGTAGTCATGTATGCATGTGAGATTTGGACCATAAAGAAGACTGAGCTCCAGAGAACAGATGATTTTGAACTGTGGTGCTGGAGAAGACTCTAGAGAGTCCCTTGGATGGCAAGGAGATCAAACCAGTCAATCCTAAAGGAAATCAGCCCTGAATATTCATTGTAAGGACTGATGCTGAAACCCAAGCTCCAGTACCTTGGTTACCTGATGTGAAGAGCAGATTCACTGGAAAAGACCCTGATGCTGGGAAAGACTGAGAGCAGGAGGAGAAGGGGGCATCAGAGGACGAGATGGTTGGATGGCATCACTGACTTGATGGACATGAGTCTCAGCAAACTCTGGGGGACAGTGAAGGACAGGGAAGCCTAGCATGCTGCTGTCCATGAAGTTGCAAAGAGTCGGGCATGATTGAGTGAACAACAGTTGCTTTGCAATGTTGTACTGATACTGCCATACAACAGTGTGAACCAGCCGTAAATATACACATATCCTCTCGCTCTTGAGCCTCTCTCCTACCTTCCAACCCACCCCTCTGGGTTATCACAGAGCATCAGGCTGAGCTCCCTGTGCTATTTAACAACTTTCCACTAGGTATCTATTTTACACACTGTAATGTATATATTTCGATGGTACTCTTTAAGTTCATCTCATCCTCTTCTTCCCTCCCTTTAGCCACAAATCTATTCTCTACAGCTGTGTCTCTATTCCTGCCCTACAGATTTGTTCATGGTACCATTTTTCTAGATTCCATATATATGCATTAATATACCTAGCACATGACCTGGCTTGTAGAAGATATTCAGTAAATTTATGTTGAATGAGTCAGTGAGTACAGAAATGAATGGATGAACCCTTCCTGTGGATGGAGACTGGAAATTTAAAAACCCCACTGAGTTCTGATTATTCGAACTATGGGCTTTGAAATTCTCTTCTTTCTCACTTGAAAAATGAGAAAAATGGACACCTGTGTTCAGGCTCAAAAATGTGGATTCTAAGAACACCGAACCTCTTTGAGTGACAAGTTTCCCCAAGCGAAGTCTGCTGCAAGAGCTCTTAAAATGCTCTTTCAGTCTAATGATTCCCATTAGAACCTTGGTCAGCCTGGAGGACCAGGGACCCCTACTCCAGTTCCTCCTTAATGCAAAGGCTCTTTGTGCCAACTTGCCCAGCATCCCATGCTAGTTAGGGTAGAGTTGGACACCCGTCCAGTTCTCTTTCTACAAGACCACACTGCCCCATCCCACGAATGATGCTTAGAGGGCTGTAGACATTTAATATGCTGAGTGTACACCAGAGAGATGACTGCAGTTGCCAACTGAAATCTGGGGCCATACCTTGCGGGGCAGGATGGATAAAGGTGAACTGATTTCATTGGAAATGTAAAACCAAGAAAGAGACTGGTGAGACTTGTTGGCACCTATTTTGGGTTAGAAGAAGTGAGAGAGAAACTAGGAAATGAAGTGAAGGAAAGGAGTTTGAAAAGAGGTTATTATTAGAAGTGGATTGGTTGGACTCGGGGCCATTTCCTGCTAATAGCTCTGTGTCATTCCCAGCAACAGGGTGTGGCTCTTGGCTGGGAAGTCTTGCTTAGCTGAAGTACAGGAGAACAAGTTGCTGGGCTATGGGTTTGGGGTCAGTATGCTTTAACGTTAAGAGGGCAGAAGTTATGAACCTCTATTTCCACCTGACCTTCTTGAAGACTTTACAGTTGGTGGAAAAGGAAGGTTGGCTTCCCTGGAAAGAAGATTTTAGAGTATGGCAGTGGCAGCTAACACATGGTAAGTTTCAGAAAGCCTGCTCTTCACCCCGTGGTTGAGACCAGAAGCTGTTCTCCAGAATGGGGAGAAATAGAGAAGATTTTAGTGTCAGATGACTATGCCCCAAAATTTAGGCGTTTAATTTTCCTGGTTCCATTACCCCAAGAGATTTTGGCTTCAGCAGTACTTTTGGAGGCATGTTTCTGTGGTTAGCTGTTAGAGCTCCAGTGGAAAAGCTGAGCACTTTTCTTTCAGGCAACTTGTGGCAGACTCTGTTAGTTCGCTACCCCCAGAGTCTCTCCCAATCCCCTTCTGCCTTGTCATTTCTCACTATCAAGGCTAAAATTTTTTACATTTTCACTTCCACAGTCTTCCTTGCAGAGAGGGTGAGCATAGGACCCTGTTCTAACTCATGAGAAACACATGGAAGCCTAATGGTGCTAGTGGTAAAGAACTAGCCTGCCAACACAAGAGACATGAGATGAGGGTTCCATCCCTGTGTCGGGAAGATCCCCTGGAGGAGGGCATGTCAACCCACTCCAGTATTCTTGCCTGGAGGATCCCATGGACAGAGGAGTCTTGCAGGATATAGCCTATAGCACACAAGAAGGTAGAAGAAGTTAGGAGATTCTGAGAAAGTTTATATTTTCATAATAAGCAAAACAGAGGGCCAACCTGGGATTTTTCCTTCCTCCTCCTACCCACTGTAAATGCAAATGTGATGGCTGGAACTACAGCAGCCATCACATCATTGTGAGGGAAGACCAAGGAAATTGCCGTGACATCTGCTCTGGCACAACTAGTTCACTGAATCAAGTCCTCTCCAGGCTTCTTGTCTTAAAAAAAAAAAAAAGACTTATTTTAAAAAAGAAGTTGAATTTTCTGCTTTTGCAGGTGAATGTCATCATAACTGATAACCAAGACTTCTCAGTACATTTAATATGCTTGTGTGTATTTTGAATCTCTAAGAAGGGGAGAGAATATATAGCAATCCTAAACTTGTAAAACTGAGGTATGATTTTTTCAAAAGACAATTTTTGTGGAACTCATGTTTTAGGTATACCCTTTGGGAAACTCTGAGCTAGGGGATCACAAACTTGGTATGACAGACAGACCCCAGGATAGCTCCTGTGTTCATGTCCTGCTAAATTTCCTCACTTTGAGTGTAGGCAGGACCTCTGACCTACTTCTAACCTATAGAATATGGCAAAGGTGATGGGCTATCATTTCAAAGATTATGGTTTAATTAGATAAATAGATGACAGGTAATAGATAGATGGTAGAGAGGTAGGTTCAGTCGCTGATCTTAAGTAAGCTGTCATGCAATAAACTGCCGACGGAGAGGATCACAGGGTAAGAACTGTTGTGGCCTCTGATAGCCGAGGGTCTCAGTCCTACAACCAGAAGCAACTGAATTCTGCAAACAACCCTGTGGACTTGGCAGAGAACCCCTGGCCTCAGGTGTTGTTACTATAGCCTTGTGAGATCCTGAGCAGAAGAGCTAGACTGTACCTCAGTTTATTGTGCTTTTTAGATACTGCATTTTTTACAAATTGAAGATTCATGGCAACCCTGCTTTATCAGATGATGGTTAATATTTTGGTACATTGAAGTATTTTTAAATTAAACTATATATATATATATGTTTTAAATTTATTTTTAATGTTTGCTGTTTAAAAAATATTTATTTATTTGGCTTCACCAGGTCTTAGTGGCATCATGTGGGATATTTCAGTTGCAACATTCAAACTCTTAATTGGGGAATGTGGGATCTAGTTTCCTGACCAGGGATTGAACCTCAGACCCTTGCATTGGGAGCATGTAGTCTTAGCCACTGGAGCATCAGGGAAGTCCTTGTACACTTGTTTTTATTCCTTTTTTAAAATAACTTTATTTATTTGTTTTCGGCTGTTCTGGGTCTTTGCTGCTGTGAGGGTTTTTCTCCAGTTGCAGAGAGCGGGGCTACTCGCTAGGTGCGGTGTGCCATCTTCTCTTTGTGGGGGCTCCTCTTGTTGCAGAGAACAGGCTCTAGGGCGCCTGTGCTTCAGTAGCTGAGGGGCACGTGCTCAGTGGTTGCGGTTCCCAGGCTCTGGAGCACAGGCTCAGTAGTTGTGGCACATGGGCTTAGTTGCCCCGTGGCATTTGGGATCTTCCGCGCCCAGGGATGGAACCTGTGTCTCCTGCATCGGCAGGCGGATTCTTTACCACTGAGCCACCAGGGAAGCCCTATATTGTTTTTAGATATAATGCTACTGTTACCGAAAGGAGTGTGGGGTCTGGCTGCTCACTGCTCAACAGCCAAATAAACAGGCCAGGTTGGTGGAGAGGAGAGTTTGCTTTAATTTCAGATGATGGCGATGAGGGTGGAGGGGCGGAAGGGGACGTAGCGGGTGGGGATGGAGGGCAGACATCAGTCCAAAGGCCGACTCCCCCCAAACACCCCCCACTGGCAACCGGTGGGGTAGGAGCTTTTATAGGCTGAGGGAGGGGGTTACATGCAGAAATAGTACAGTCAGCTGCAATGATCAACATCAAACTGGTTATCAGTGGTCTGACCAGCATCATCTTGGTTGTTTGAGGGACAGTTAATCTTCAGTTCCATCGTCCATTTTTTCCCGTTTCCTTCAGGATAATTCTTGAAATTGTGGCAGCTTAAGTCATCGGTACAGCCTGGTCATCACGTGGTTAAAGTCTCCCATCTGGAGTTTCAGTGTCTATAAGACAGCTCACAGGATTTGGCTCAGAATATTATCTATAGTTCTTGAAAAGGAACTTAAGGACCTTGACTACGCCTAATGACTACATTATTATTATTTGGTCTCCTTTGACTGTTTTCGTTTTGTTTTTTTTTTTGTATGTTCTCATTTCTCTGATTAAACTTAGTCTTTGACTTGAGTTTTTCACAGACAGAAGGCAGGCAGAGGATGTGAGGGGAAGGACCATAGGGTCCTACTCTGTTTCACCATTGCATACTTTATAGACTATAGCATAGTGTAAACAACTTTTATATGATCTGGGAAACCAAGAAATTTATGTGGCTCAATTTATCGAGATATTTGCATTATTGCGGTAGTCTGGAACCAAACCCCAAACAGCTCTGATGTATGCTTCTACTAATTTATGACCCACAGAAACTGTGATAGAGTAAATCTCAGTGTCATTTTAAATGCTGTTAGTGGTAATTATTATACCACAAAAGAAAACATCTGGAAAAGGGCCAGCTCCCAAGAACAGGCTCCAAATTGTAGGTTGGCTCTGGTACTTGGTCTGGGGCTAATGAAGTTAAGGTTTTCCCATGTGGCCCATCTACTTTTCTTGGGTACTTTTCCCTCCAGTAAACGTATCCTAACCTAACAAGGTCTTCTACATAAAAAACACTCAAAAAATGAAACAGCTCCGAACATACTGTTCTGCTGAGTTTCATGACCTTTTATTGGTCTTTGAGTCTTAATACCTTGTATGGAGCATGCATTCTAGATTCCATTGACTTGGAGACAAATTGGCTGTCCTCACTGGGAGCACAGTCATTGTACTTAGAGACAATTTTGGCCTTCACAGTAGAGAAGCTTGTTTCCTGGTATTCTGGTTATTTGTCATCCTTCCTTGTTTTCATTTGATATTCAAAATATATGCCTTCCTCTGAAATTTCTAGAAGAATAGATGAGTGAGGATAGCAAATTAGATTTTGTTGGGCCTTTTTGCCCAGTGATATTTCAAAACATTTTTTTTCATGGTAAAAAGAGAGCTTGTTTACCTGAAGCTATTTGTAGTATTTGTCTTTTGTGCCATGCCAATAAGCAATTCTCTGAAACCAACCTACAATTTTCTTTTCCTTTTTTAAAAAAACTTTTTATTTTGTATTGTGGTATAGCCGATGAACAACATTGTGAAAGTTTGGGGTGAATAGCAAAGGGACTCAGCCATACGTATACATGTATGCATTCTCTCCCAAACTCCCATCCCATCCAGGCTGCCATGTAATATTGAGCAAGGTTCTATGTGCTATACATAACACAAGGACCTACAGAGGTCCTTGTTGGTGATCCATTTAAATATAGCAGTGTGTACAGGTAACCGTAAGTTCATTCTCTAAGTCTGTGAGTTTCTGTTTTGTTAAGTTCACTTGTATCATTTCTCTTTAGATTCCACATATAAGGGTTGTTATAGGAAATTCCCTCTCTATCTGACTGACTTCTCTCAGTATGACAATCTCTAGGCCCATCCATGTTGTTGCAAATGGTATTATTTCATTCTTTTTAATGGATACCAGCCTACAGTTTAACTTAATTTTGACGCTATCTGCCCAGAGAAAGCATCAGACCCCACAGGTGAGGGGCTCAGCCCTACAAGACTGTCCCTGTCCTCCCACCCCCACCCCACTGCAGAGGCTAGTGGCAACTCTGGGTTGCCGTCCGTTCTTCTGACCAACAGGCTATAGGTTGGGGGTTTCAATGACTTCCTCCTTGGGTTCAATTATTTTCCAGATCAACTCAACAGAAATCAAACATTTTCCTTACTAGATCACCAGTTTATTATAAAAGGCTATAACTCAGAAACAGCTAGAAGTAAGAAATGCACAGAACAAGGTATGTGGAAGGGACGTGGAGTTTCCCTGCCCTCTCCAAGGACACAACTCTCCCAGCAACTCTGTGTGTTTATTGCTTTCATTTGGTCAGCAGCTCTCCAAATCCCATCATTCTGGGTGTTTGTGGAGGGTTCATTCAAAGGCAGTGATCGAATCACTAGCCATCCAATCTACAGATTCAACCTCTATCCCCTCTCCCCTCCCATGAGGTCTAAGGGGGGACTGAAACTCTCAACCCTCCAAGCACAGTGTTGGTTCCCTTGGCAACCAGCCCCATCCTTAGGTGACCTGGGGACAATCGAAATATAATTCATTAATAAAAGACATCTTGATCTGTCTCACCACTTAGGCAATTCCAAGGGTTTTAGGAGTTCTGTGCTAGAAATGGGAATGAAGACCAAATATTTCTTATTATGAATCACAATATCCCAGTCAACTCCCTGCTCTTCACACATTCTTCCCTTACAGCAAATCGATCACACAGGTCAAAAGACACTGGCATACCACTAGAACTTCTTTCAGTTGTTAGTAACTATGCAGCCTGTCATCATATCGTATGAAAGCGTCTCCCAGGGCAAGGCCACTCGGGTTTGCAGGCTTCTATTTCTACCTTGTCAGCTATAATGCAGGAGGTAATACTAGTATAGCAAGTGGCCCCCTCCCACCCTCCTCGACCCCCGCCCACCCCATTACACAGGATCAGAACCAGGGAGCTCCCTTTACCGTCTGGCAATATGACTGCCTTCACTGTTCAACCCACTTCTGCACATCACACCCCATCAGGCCTTTAGGAATTCTGTCTGACATGAAGGTTAAGAAGAACACACTTACTGCAGTGCGCTCAGTGGTCCTGCGGATCTGTCTCTTGCTTCTGTTCCTGTGGAACAGACCCTGGGATGCCCCTTGCATGAGCCTCCGACCACCCTCCAACATTTTTTCCAGTTGCATCTCTGGAATCAGCCACTCAGCTATACTCAGCTCCCACGACTGGCCAACACCACTTTCTGAGCTTAGCTTCTTATTGCATATCAACCATGAGCTCCTAGATTCGTCAGAATTATTCCGCCCAGGTGGAGGCCGCAGTCAACTGCCTGGTCAGCACGCGTCTGTTGGTCCCCTACCATTGCCTCTCTCTGGGCTTCTATTTCGACCACAAACGTGGCTCTGCAGGATGTGGGCCACTGTTTCCGCAAATCGGTCGAGGAGAGGCGTGAGGGTGCAGGAGCACGAAGCCAGTGCAGAGGCTGCGCCCTCTTTCAGGACGTGCAGACGTGTCTCAAGAAAAGTTGGGAAAATCCAGGAAGCTCTGGAAGCCGCCCTTCTCATGGAGAAGAACTGGAACCAGCCCTTTTGGGCCTGGATGGCCTGGGTTCTGCCCTCACAGACCCCCACCTCTGTGACTCACAGAGAGCCACGTCCTAGAAGATGGGAGACCGCCTGTCCAACAATGTCTGCAGGCTGGCTGGCCCTGGGCTGGGTTGGGAGAATATTTCTTTGAAAGGCTTACCCTCAAGCGTGGCTCGGAGCCTCTGGAGCTGAGCCGCCTTTCAGGAGTTCCCCTAATGTCCAAGCTTCTGCCTGAAGCCCCTCTCTGCAGCCACTAGGCAGGTTTCTAACCACCCTGGAGCCCTCTCCCAAGCCTTGGACCAAATGGAAGCAATAAAGCTTTTTGCAGAAAAAACAAAACAAAAACATACTTACAGTTTCTTCTTGCTGAGGTACTTGTAGGTGTAGCCCTGGTCCTGCCACCACTGAAGGAAAAAAAGAAAGAAAGAAAAAGTTGAGGTGATGGGGAGTGAGGAGAAAGAATACTTACATCCTTCCTTACTCTGCCTGAAAACAGACACTCCTTTAGCCCTACTCATGTCACACTGAGTGTGAGCACACGGTCATGAAGGTGTATAAGCCAGCCCTTCGTGCTTTAACCTTCCCACTTTAGATAACCACTGGTTTAACTGCCTGTTCCAATTTTCTAGCTAACTAGTACTCAGAGGAGGCTCTCCGTTCATTGTTGGATATTATAGAATATAATGTTTGGATATTATGGATGATATAATGGATATATATGAATATAATGTACATATGTCCCTTGGTCTGAAGAAATAATGTTCAGCTGTCCACCTTGGCTCAGTATTCCCTGTTCTGATTTCTTTGATAGGTTTCTGAGTGTTTGCATCTCCACTGAGTAAGAAAAGCTCAATCTCGAGTTGGTGTCTATTACTGTCTGAACCCTTTTCAATGCCTACCCTCACCTCCCCCCACCATCCCACCTCACCCAGGCTGCCAGCGTCAGTCTTAGCTGTCAGCTGCGTTCAGAGCCTTCCCACCAAAGATATCTACCACGTAGCCATTTGCAGTCTGTCTCTTGTCAACTGAAAGGAAACACACAATTTGAGAGGCATGAGTTAAGCTTTCAGTTCAGTCACTCAGTCATGTCTGACTTTTTGCGACCCCATGGACTGCAGCATGCCAGGCTTCCCTGCCCATCACTGACTCCTGGAACTTGCTCAAACTCATGTCCATCGAGTCAGTGATGCCATCCAACCATCTCATCCTCTGTTGTCCCCTTCTCCTCCTGCCTTCAATCTTGCCCAGCATCAGGGTCTTTTCCAGTGAGTCACTTCTCCACATCAGGTGGCCAAAGTTAAGCTTTATTAAGGGTCTTTCTGAGGACAATAGTCTGGGGTTGGCCTCTCAGTAGCTCTGAGAAACTGCTCCCGAGAAGTTGGGGCAGGTTGTGGGGATCGCTTATATATGATTTTTTAAAACCTGGGGGGAGGCGGCCTACAAAACACATGCAGTCAAGCATACATCTTGGTAAGAGATGGCAGCTAGTCACAAAGAGCCAAGAGAATGACTACGGTGTTTTCCACGTGTGGGAAACTACAAGAAGCTGGGTTCATTAAAATTCTTCCTGAGATACATGTGACTCTCCAAGGGGCCTGTTTGTCCAAAGCACAGAGCATCCTGCCCTTCATTTCCTCTGGCTGAAGCACAGAGCTCTTCATCCCATTATCACGTTAATCTCTTCTCTCTGAAGCACAGAGTGCACTACGGGTCACTGACTTAGTCTCTGTAGACTTGGATGGGGAGCAAAACATTCTCTCTTCCTCCACTTGCGGTCTCTTGTTGGCAGACAGAACAGTTCTCACTGACATTGTGTGCCTCAGATGATAAGAGAGAACGGCGTCCAGTCTATGTCTGACGCAGCATACAGCATGCTTGGGGCTGGTGCATGGGGATGACCCACAGAGATGTTATGGGGAGGGAGGTGGGAGGGGGGTTCATGTTTGGGAACGCATGTAAGAATTAAAGATTTTAAAATTAAAAAAATAAAAAACTAATTAAAAAAAAAAAAGAGAGGACGGCGTCCAGATTCAGCCCATCCCTGCATTGCTGAAGCACCCACTATCAGCTTAGTGGGCGCAGGGGGCCACCTTAAGTGAGCACATGGGGAGATTTTTCTCATCAGCTCCAGTTCCCTTCCAGATCTGGGAGCCAACATGCTCTTCTTTACTGTACCCCTCAAATTTCTTTAGTGATTGCCACAGAGCTATGCAGCATACAGACATCCCTTTAACAGGCCAGGTTTCCACTGCCCTTCTGCCTGACCATACGGCCAGGCCACTGGCCACTGCCCATGAGTCAGTGAAAACCCAAACACTGGGGTTGTAAACACTGTTCGGTTCTTACCACTGTTGGGAAGACAGCCTGCAATTCATCCCACTGAGCTGAATTCTCCAGACTCGTGGCCTTCCAAACCAGATGTTGTCCAATTACCCTGAAACTGCCATCCGTAAACCTCTGGCTCATTCTCAACAGCTACTCACAGGGCTCTGTCCACATGGCAGTTGGTTCCAGCAGCTCCTCAGGTGGCTCCAAAGTCAATCCTAGAGAAAGAGTCTCCCTGAGTTTATCTCCTCTCTGCATTCCCCAGACAGCATGATCTTGTATTAATCATTTGCATACTATTACAGAACTCTTCTGGGCACTGCCAGCCCCATTTGGGCATTTCTCCAGCATCACCCTAGACACTGTGGGTATTTCAGATGTCAAGATCATTTTCTATCCTTCACTCATTGGAGTGGTTTCAGTTAATAATGTCCAGTGGCAGACTTCCCTGGGGGTCCTGTGGTTAAGACTCTGTACTCCCAAATCTCCAGCCCTTTACCGTAATTCCATCAACTCTTATGTTTCTATCCTTACATTTTTATGTTTTCTCAATATAATTGTAGGCTGAGCCTGGGCTTCCCCATTTGGGTTTTGGTACTAGAGTGTCTGGGGTTTCTGTATCAAGAGGTCCTTGAAAATGCCTCTTTTTTATCCACTGACCATTTTACCTACTTTTGTGTGAAAGGCTTTGGATCCTCTGTGAGGGATTGAGTTAAGGGACCCTGGCCTCCTCATCAATCTGTATCTTGATTACTTGGATTAACTGCTGCCCCAGGCAATTGCTAGTTAGGTTTTTCACTGTAATCTGTGCCTTCTGGATTTTCAAATTTCATTATAAACAGAGCAGACTATTTACTATTTATTGTTTGGGGCCCTTTAAAATTGGGGGACCTGAAAGGGGTCTCTTTGGTAGTGCTGTATTAAAGCTTTGCTTTAATCCCATTAATGCCTCTTTCATTCTTCCCATTTCTTTATAACCCTCTAAAGTCTCCCATCCCAAAGAAAGGCAATGCCAAAGAATGTTCAAACTATCGCACAATTGCACTCATCTCACATGCTAGTAAAGTAATGCTCAAAATTCTCCAAGCCAGGCTTCAGCAGTACGTGAACCGTGAACTCCCTGATGTTCAAGCTGGTTTTAGAAAAGGCAGAGGAACCAGAGATCAAATTGCCAACATCCGCTGGATCATGGAAAAAGCAAGAGAGTTCTAGAAAAACATCTATTTCTGCTTTATTGACTATGCCAAAGCCTTTGACTGTTGTGGATCACAATAAACTGTGGAAAATTCTGAAAGAGATGGGAATACCAGACCACCCGACCTGCCTCTTGAGAAACCTGTATGCAGGTCAGGAAGCAACAGTTAGAACTGGACATGGAACAACAGACTGGTTCCAAATAGGAAAAGGAGTACGTCAAGGCTGTCTATTGCCACCCTGCTTATTTAACTTCTATGCAGAGTACATCATGAGAAACACTGGGCTGGAGGAACCACAAGCTGGTATTAAGATTGCCGGGAGAAATATCAAGAACCTCAGATATGCAGATGACACCACTCTTATGGCAGAAAGTGAAGAGGAACTCAAAAGCCTCTTGATGAAAGGGAAAGAGGAGAGTGAAAAAGTTGGCTTAAAGCTCAACATTCAGAAAACTAAGATCACGGCATCCAGTCCCATCACTTCATGGGAAATAGATGGGGAAACAGTGGAAACAGTGTCAGACTTTATTTTTTTGGGCTCCAAAATCACTGAAGATGGTGACTTCAGCCATGAAATTAAAAGACGCTTACTCCTTGAAAGGAAAGTTATGACTAACCTGGACAGCATATTCAAAAGCAGAGACATTACTTTGTCAACAAAGGTCCATCTAGTCATGGCTATGGTTTTTCCAGTAGTCATGTATGCATGTGAGAGTTGGACCATAAAGAAAGCTGAGTGCTGAAGAACTGATGCTTTTGAACTGTGGGGATGGAGAAGACTCTTGAGAGTCCCTTGGACTGCAAGGAGATCCAACCAGTCCATCCTAAAGGAGATCAGTCCTGGGTGTTCATTGGAGGGACTGATGTTGAAGCTGAAACTCCAATATTATGGCCATCTGATGCGAAGAGCTGACTCACTGGAAAAGACCCTGATGCTGGGAGGGATTGGGGGCAGGAGGAGAAGGGGATGACAGAGGATGAGATGGTTGCATGGCTTCACTGACTCAATGGACATGGGTTTGGGTGGACTCCGGGAGTTGGTGATGGACAAGGAGGCCTGATGTGCTATAGTTCATGGGACTGAAAAGAGTCAGACATGACTGAGTGATTGAACTGAACTGAAAGTCTCCTCTGTTGCTGGAATGAGTCCCATGACACTCTGTTTCTGTTTCATTCCTATCAAAAGTTGCTTAATTCATTTTATTTCTTAATAACTGTTTAAAAGTTTCCACCTTGTGGGGAAGATTCTCCTGACTGTTCCCTTCATTCTCTTGTTAATTAAGCTGTTCTCAATAACATCTGTATGACCCACGAGGGGAAGTTGAGGCAGTAAATTTGATAAGGCTTCCTGGACTGTTATTGTTCTGCAACTATGAGGTTATAATGGGGTGCCCATGTGAAGGGTCTCCTTAACCACAGCAGTGTTTACTATTGAAACAGGAGGGAAGCGGGCAGGGCACAAGTTTTAAAAGAATGACATAGGCATAAGACATGACAAAAACTGGTTAGAACCAAATAGGTCCAAGATGGCAGATGAGTTGACCTCCCCATCCTTTCCCCAAAATAGCTGGAATACTCCTCCCACTCATTAGCCTATCGAATTACCCACTCCTATCTGAAGTGATAACCCCATCCCCAGGGCCAGTTTAGTCTTCCCAGATGGCCCACACTTTGTCTGTGGACTGTGTTTCTCTCTAAATAAATCCACTTCTCATCTATCACTTTGTCTATCACTGAATTCTTTCTGCAATGAGACATCAGCTTCAACTTGGTGCTCTATGACAACCTAGAGGGATGGGAGGGAGGGAGGGGACGTATATATATCTATGCCTGATTTCATGCTGATGTATGGCAGAAACCAAGACAACATTGTAAAGCAAATATCCTTCAATTAAAATTAAATTTTTTATACCTATGGCTGATCCATGTTGATGTTTGGCAGAAACCAACACAATTCTGTAAAGTAATTATCCTTCAATTAAAAAATAAATAAATTTTTTAAAAAGATAAAGAATAAATAAAAAATATTTTTTTATATCTATGGCTGATCCATGTTGATATTTGGCAGAAAGCAACACAATTCTGTAAAGCAATTATTCTTCAATTAAAAAATAAATTTTAAAAAATGTTTAAAAAATAAAAATAATTTAAATATTTTTTAAAAAAGAAACTGAGCTTCATTAAGTCTTGAAATCAGGTGTGTGATTTTAAAAGACCATAGGCTCAAATCTTAATCTGATTACATGGTTTCACTATGAGCTGGGTAGAGAGCATATTCTTTGGCTCAGAAGGTAAAGAATCCGACTGCCATGCAGGAGCCCCAGGAGATGCTGGTTCGATCCCTGGATCAGGAAGATCCCCTGAGGAGGAAATGGCAACCTACTCCAGTATCCTTGCATGGAGAATCCAATGGACCGAGGAGCCTGGCAGGCTACAGTCCACAGGGTTGCCAGGAGGCAGACACGACTGAGCAACTGACAGAACACCAGCTGGGTAAAGGGCATATTCAGTGAATGAATATCCTGATCATCACAGAGCCAGCTCAAGGAGGCTTGCGTTATCAGCTGCCTCACGTGTCCTACTTTGGTATTCACAGGGGGAGACAGATAGCTTACCTTTTCAGGATAAACAGACCCCACAGTGGTTTTCATCCAGTCCACCAGGCTGGCTGTTCCCTTGAGGATAACCTCCTGTCTGTCTGGATCACATATCACTCTCTGGGTTTGCTCTAGCGCCCTGTAGGTCCTGAATCAACCTGAACGTGCTCCTCCCCTCCTCAGCATTCAGAGCCAGACACAGACCCCAAAGGAGTTACTCCCACCATCATTTCAATAACAATTCTTTAGGAAGCTAATGATACTGATCATCAGTGGTTCAACTCTTGCACTCTGATGAAATAAAATTCCTATTTTATGGCAAGACAAGAAGTATTTAAACATAGAATTTTCCTTGCCCACTTGGGCCTTCTCTCTCCCCTTTCAGTGTGTGGTGTGCATCTGTATTAAACCAGACAGCCTTAGGAGATAAACTTCTTTACAACTCCCTAGGAGGTCATCGTCCTTCTTAATCTCGTAAGGGCCTGCGATGACTCATGACCCACTACTCACTTTGTACATTTAGATCTAGATTGTGTAAATTGTCAGTGATATGTAGTCATTTCATGTGCAAACCTCTCTCAAAAATTTATGCAACTGTGCTTTGACCTGTAACAGGCAGAACAGCTCTTGGAGCTTTCTGAGAAGATGCTCCCAGGTTATAAACTTCAGTTTGGCCTGAATAAAAATTTCCATTTCTTTTTAGATGAGGTGATTAATTTTTTTTTTCATCAACAGCCCTACACCCCCAGGTTTCAACAGTTTTTTGGTTTTTCCCTCTCCCCTTCCCACCGGCCCGCCCCACACCAACTACCTTCTTAGAGACCGGAGGTCTTTGAGGTCCTTTCTGTTGTCACTACCGAGTTTTTACCTCCGAGGACAAAGTTAGTGGCCAAAACTCAAACTGACCGAAATCTGAGCTTGGTCCGTCATCAGGGTCTGACTCAGCGCTTTCAGTATCATTTAGGAATTCAGAGTAACCGCAGCACAGCTGCTACTCCATACTGCTGGTGACCATGTGGCCACATAGGAGTCAAAAGTTCTTCATCCGTTGCTCTTTCATCCTTTCACTTTCCAAACCACACATGTCCATGAGTCAAGGCGATTCTAGCAGATTCTACTTCTCTGACACCAACTGAAGGTCTGGTCACCAGTTTCAACATGTGTGTATATAGACGTGGTCCCCACAGGCAGTTCTTCCACTGCAGCTGTGTATCCTACAAGTTAACTTGATTCTGACACTATCTGCCTGGAGATGGTGGCAGACCCCACAGGTTAAAGGCTCAGTTCTACAAGAGGCTCTCCAGCCCGCCCCCAACACACTTCAGAGGCAAGTGGTAAGTCTAGGTTGTCCCTTGTCCTTCTGACCAAGTTGATACAGATTGGAAGCTCCAATGATTCCCTCCTTGGGCTCAATTAATTTGCTAGAGCAGATTACAGAACTCGGAAGAGCATTTACTCACTAATTCAGTTCAGTTCAGTTCAGTTCAGTTCAACCCCTTAGTTGTGTCCAACTCTTTGTGACCCCATGGACTGCAGCGTGCCAGGCTTCCCTGTTCATCACCAACTCCCGGGGCTTGCTCAAACTCATGTCCATTGAGTCGGTGGTGCCATCCAACCATCTTATCCTCTGTCATCCCTTTCTCCTCCTGCCTTCAATCTTTCCCAGCATCAAGGGCTTTTCAAATGTCAGTTCTTTGCATTAGGTGGCTTCAGCATCAGTCCTTCCAATGAATATTCAGGACTGATTTCCTTTGGGATGGACTGGCTGGATCTCCTTGCAGTTTAAGGGACTCTCAAGAGTCTTCTCTAACACCACAGTTCAAAAGCATCAATTCTTCAGCACTAAGCTTTCTTTATGGTCCAACTCTCATATCCATACATGACTACTGGAAAAACCATAGCTTTGACTAGATGGACCTTCATTGGTAAAGTAATGTCTCTGCTTTTTAATATAGTGTCTAGATTTGTCATAGCTTTTCTTCCAAGGAGCAAGCACCTTTCTCTAGTTGCAGTACATGGGTTTAGTTGCCCCAGGTGATATGGGATCTTAGCTACCAGATTAGAAATCAAACCTGTAGTCCCTGTATTGGAAGGCGAATTCTTAACCAGTGGACCACCAGGAAAAGACCTATATTTCTTATTATAAATCAATATCACAACACCCCGTTAGGAAAACTGATAGAGGATTAAATCATGTAAATCATGGAAGAAGAGATGTAATTGACTAGTACTATGAAAAGACAATGATAGTTAACTGTTAATATTAATCAGAGAAAGACAAATCTAATTTCAACTTCAAGTTTACAGTTTATTTTGTCAGTTTTAGTTTGGCAAAGATTAAACGGAACAATGACGCCTAGTGTGGTCAAGGTTTAGAAAAGTTGGGCAACTTTATACCCTGTTGTTAGGGTTCTGTGTGTGTGTGCTCGACTTTTTGCGAAATCTTAGACTGTGGCCTGCTGGGCCCCTTTGTCGATGGCATTTTCCAGGCAAGAATACTGGAGTGGGTTGCCATTTCCTTCTCCAGGGCTCTTCGCAACCCAGAGCTTGAACCCGTGTCTCCTGCATCGGCAGGCAGATACTTTACCACTGAGCCACCGGGCAAGGCCTGGGATTGTAATTGGATACACCTTAACAGGAAGCCAATTATTTAAATTGTACCGGTGTTCCGGGCCACCATTTAGGCAGATCTTTGTCTACATATTCTTTTTATTGAGACATAGTCACCAGACATTGCTGAGTGGAAGACAGCAAGATCCTTTATCTCAAACTGCACCCTGGAGGCAGGTGATTGCAGAAAGCGTACAGTCCTACCTCTACAGAGTACGGACTGACAGAAAGTTTAGGAAGATGGTCACGGTAGTTTTCTGGATGGTGGGGTTTGGGGTTACCTTTTCTCACTTATCAAGTCTGAGAGACCAGCTCGCTCCCACCCATCTTCACACACCTCTGTGGCCATAGCCCCAGGTCCTTGGCTCCCCTACCAGGCCCCTGGCTGAACTGGATGCCCGGGGCACAGCCACGTGGAAAGGACACCTTGGGAGTTGGGAATGCCAAGGAAATTTTGGCCTACCTAGAGAAGAAAGGAAAAGTAAGGCATTTAAATACTGAGAAACAACCCTCTTTGAATCTGGAAGAGGCTTTCTGAATGAGGCTGCCCTGACAAGACCACGTATAGTTGCTTATGTGAATTTTCAGTATCGTTTTCTGGAGCATTTGTCTATACCTCCCACTCCTCTCCTCTGATTTTTCTTTTTTTTTTTTCCTTCAGAAAGTTTTACACATGCAGCTCCGTCAAACCATGAAGTCCCCTTTCAGATGGTGTTTCCCGCTGGTGACTCAGACCAGCAAGGAGAAAGTGGGTGCCTGTAACCAGAACTTGTGCACCTGGGGGCGGGGAGAGTTTCTCCAGCTTTTCATCCTGTTTTCTTGGAAACAGGCTTTATGTAAACCGTGTCTGGATGGAAATTCTTACAAAGATTAAAGATGTGAATTTACTTTTGAAAATCACTTTTAGGTTTTGCTTTCCCCTGGGCCCAATATTCACTCTAAGGGGGAGACGAAAGAGGAAAAAGCATGTGCGTCTCGGGATTTCTCTGGAGAGGGTGGCAACTGATATTCTGCAGCTCTTCCTTCTGGGCTGGGGCTGGAAATCCCAAAGCGATAGGGGAAGGCTGATCCTGGTGATCTGGTGGGCCAAGTGGCCCCTTTCTAAAGGGGTGGCCTCAAGCCAGAGCCAGAGTGTCAGTGAGTCCTCTGGTTCTGTCTTTTTTTTTTTTAAGGCAGAAATTGGATTTTCATGTCAAATGTCCCAGTATGTAAACATATTTATGAGCCAAATGAAACAGAGCAGGAGAAACCCTGGAGATCATCATGTTGAATCCATGAGTTTGGATTTAGAAGCCTGAGGTTCAGAGAAAGAAAGGACTTTCCAGGATGATACTAGAATCCAGACCTACCGTCTCCTGGTGTGATTTTATTAACTGGCATTAAACTGACGGCTCTTTCAAATAACCAAACATATTTAGTTCTGTGAGTTCTTCTCTTCCCCTCTTCTTTTCTCTCTTTCTCCTTCCTTTCTTCCTAGTTCTTTCAAGTACTTATTCATTTGTCCATGTATTTCTTCTTTCCATTGCTTTCTAGACAATTTAATTGGATTCTTCTATTCAGGAAGTGTGTGTGTGTGCTTAGTCACTCAGTTGTGTTCGACTCTTTGCAACCCTGTGGAAAGGAGGGGAAAAAGGCTCCTCTGTCCGTGGAATTCCCCAGGCAAAAATACTAGAGTGGGTAGCCTATCCCTTCTCTAGGGGATCTTTCCCACCCAGGAATTGAACTGGGGTCTCCTGCTTTGCAGATGGATTCTTTACCAGCTGAGCTACCAGGGAAGCCCTATTCAGGAAGAATACTTCTTAATTCTAATTACACCCTTATGGCAGAATGTGAAGAGGAACTCAAAAGCCTCTTGATGAAAGTGAAAGAGGAGAGTGAAAAATTTGGCTTAAAGCTCAACATTCATAAAACGAAGATCATGGCATCTGGTCCCATCACTTCATGGCAAATAGATGGGGAAACAGTGGAAACAGTGGCAGACTTTATTTTTGGGGGTTCCAAAATCACCACAGATGGTGACTGTAGCCATGAAATTAAAAGACACTCACTCCTTGGAAGAAAAATTATGACCAACCTAGATAGCATATTCAAAAGTAGAGACATTACTTTGCCAATAAAGGTCCGTCTAGTCAAGGCTATGGTTTTTCCAGTAGTCATGTATGGATGTGAGAGTTGGACTGTGAAGAAAGCTGAACGCCGAAGAATTGATGCTTTTGAACTATGGTGTTGGAGAAGATTCTTGAGAGTCCCTTGGACCGCAAGGAGATCCAACCAGTCCATTCTGAAGGAGATCAGCCCTGGTGTTCATTGGAAGGACTGATGCTAAAGCTGAAACTCCAATACTTTGGCCATCTGATGCGAAGAGCTGACTCGTTGGAAAAGACTCTGATGCTGGGAGAGAAGGGGGCAGGAGGAGAAGGGGACAACAGAGGATGAGATGGCTGGATGACATCACTGACTCGATGGACGTGAGTCTGAGTGAACTCTGGGAGTTGGTGTTGGACAGGGAGGCCTGGCGTGCTGCGATTCATGGGGTCTCAAAGAGTTGGACGTGACTGAGTGACTGAAATGAACTGAACTGAACTGAAGACTTTTGAAGATGTGCTTTAATCTTGTATTTCTAATTTTACTGCCCTATGCTCAGGAAATTTGTCTTGTAAATTTCCACTTTTTATATTTCATTGATAGGTTTTCTTTGGAGTCAAATGCATGATCAACTTTTAAAAAGATTCCAAGAGTCAAATAAAATAATACTTATTGTTTACTAGTAGGACACTGAAGTCCATGTATATACCAGATTCAGCTTGTTGATTGTAATATTCAGATTATGTAATTTATTTCTGTTTTACTAGATCTGTTAAATTCAGAAGAAGTGTATTCAAGGATTTATATATATATATATATAGTGCATATGTGATTTAAATTAAGTCCTCATATTCTGGTAGCTTTTGTTTTATGTATCTTGCAACTATACTCTTGGGGATATCAACTTATAGTTGGTTTTTTTGTCTTCACACTGTACCTTTTACCACATATAACGTTTCTCATAACTCAAATACTTTTGATTCGATTTAAATTCTACTTTGTCTGATGTTTGTATCTATCTGCTTTCTTTTTGAATGTCTCTGGTATCTCTTTGTTCAACCTTTTATTTTCTTTAGGTATGTCATATTTTAATATAACCCACACATGCTTCTTAATAAAAATATAAAAAATACAGGAAACAAATGTGGGTGTGTGCTCAGTTGCTCGGTTGTGTCTGACCCTTTGTGACCTGATGGACTGTAGCTACCAGGCTCCACTGTCCATGGACTTTTCCAGGCAAGAATACTGGAGTGGGTTGCCATTTCCTTCTCCAGGAGATCCTTCCTACCCAGGTATCTAACCCATGCCTCTGTGTCTCCTGCATTAGCAGGCAGCTTCTTTACTACTGGTGAGCACCACCTAGGAATAGTTATCTAAAGATAACTGATGATAAAATCAAAAGTTTTTGCATGGCAAAGGAAACCATAAACAAGATGAAGAGAATCTTCAGAATGGGAAAAAATCTTTGTAAATGAAGCAACTGACAAGGGATTAATCTCCAAAACATATGAACAGCTCACGCAGCTCAATATCAAAAAACAAACAACGCAGTCAAAAAAATGGGTAGAAGACCTAAATAGACATTTCTCCAAAGAAGACATACAGATGGCCAACAGGCATGAAAAGATGCTCTTCATCACTGATTATTAGAGAAATGCAAATCAAAACCACCATGAGGTACCACCTCGCATCCATCAGAATGGCCATCATCAAAAAATCTACAAACAATAAACGCTGGAGAGGGTGTGGGGAAAAGGGAACCCTCTTACAGGGCTGGTGGGAATGCAAATTGGTACAACTACTAGGGAGAACAGTATGGAGGTTACTTTAAAAACTACAAATAGAACTACCATATGACCCACCAATCCATTCCTGCGCATATACAGAGAAAACCATAATTTCAAAAGATACTTGCACCCCAGTGTTTATTGCAGCACTATTTATAATAGCCAGGACACAGAAGCAACCTAATTGTTCATCAACAGAGGAATGAATAAGAAGATGTGATACATAGATACAATGGAATATTACTCAGTCATTAAATGAAACGAAATTGTGCCATTTGCAGAGACAAATGGACCTACAGATTGTCATACAGAATGAAGTAAGTCAGAAAGAGAAAAACAAATATCATATATTAATGCATACAAGTGGAATCTAGAAAAATAGTACAGCTGAACCTACTTACAAAGCAGAAAAAGAGACACAGATGAAGAGAAAAACATATGGACACCAAGGAGGATAAAAGGGGGTGGGATGAACTGGGAGGTTGGGATTGACATATATACACAGCTAGGTATAAACTAGATAACTGAGAACCTACTGTCTAGCACAGAGAACTCTACTCAATGCTCTGTGATGATCTAAATGTGAAGGAAATCCAAAAAAGAGGGGATACATGTATATATATGGGCTTCCCCAGTGGCTCAGCTGGTAAAGAATTGCCTGCAATGCAGGAGAACCCGGTTCAATTCCTGGGTTAGGAAGTTCCTCTGGAGAGGAATAGGCTACCCACTCCAGTATTCTTGCCTGGAGAATTCCATGACAGAGGAGCCTGACAGGCTACAGCCCATTGGGTCACAGAGAATTGGACACGACTGGGCGACTTTCACTTTCATGTATATGTATAGCTGATTCACCCTGCTATACAGAAAATAAACAACATTGTAAAGCAACTATACTCCAATAAACATTAAAAAAAGAAACTGATAACATATGGTTGACTTCGTTCTAGACAGTACTCTGTGTGTATGTAGAAAGAAGGACCTAGATGGAGACAAAGACAGAGGCAAACGTAGGGAGATGAAAACAATTGTATAAGGATGATTCCACAAGTGACATATTTCAAAAAATAAATACTGCATTCAATTTTAAATGAATTTAATAGAAACAAATGCTTAACTCGACTACTTCAGATAGTTTTCTTCCCTACAAGGGAAACAGGTTCCTAAAAGATACCACTAAGGGTAAGAAATTTTAAGACATTGAAGTCATTGCAAGCTTTTAAGAAATGAAAGATAGTTTCCACATAGACAGAACTGGTTGATGATTTGCTAGGAAAGGTAAGGGATTAACAAATAGCCTGGCGTGCTGCAGTCTATGGGGTGGAAGAGTCAGACACAACCTAGAGAATGAGCAACAATATCCTTCTACCTGGTCTCTCCTTCCTCCCAATTTTGATACTTTTATTATTTTAACTTTGTCAGTTTTATCAAAGTTACAACAATTGCTTCTGCATTCTGAAGACACAATTATCTCAGATGTTTAGCATTGTTCCTGTACCTAAGTGGATTCTCTGCTCCCCACCTGACCCATTTCTATGACTTCAGAATAACAGGGCATTTTATTTCAATTCATCCTTTAGTAAGTGAGATTTCACCATCAAGTAGATTTCTCAAAATGGCTTATAGATGCTGTATTTTCTGAGTACTTTCGTGTCTGAAAATGTGAGCTCTTGCCTTTATACTTAAGCTCCACCTGGGCTGAGTAGAATCCACTTGGATCATATTCTTTTTCCTTGTAGACATTTCTTTGTGTTGGCACCAATTGCTGCTGGAAAGACATCTGAGACCTGACCTATTTTTGTCTCTGTAAGTGAATTTCTTTCTGTCCTGGATGTGAAATATATTTTTTCTTTTCTAAGTTTAATAGTTTAGCCAGAATCTGTCTGAAGGTTATTATAGATTTCTCCTACTAAGTGGTGTATGTTTTCAACTTTGAAGATTTAGTCTTTATTCTAATACTTCTATGAGTTCACATTTTAAATATAAATTTGTAATCCATTTGGAATTTATTTTGATGTATGGCATGAGGGATGGGTCCAATGTTATCTTTTTCTGAAAGACCATCCAGGTATTTTGGGGGGTGTATTGAATCTAATGCTGATGGAGCACACAGATGATGCTGTCTGTGGGCCAAAGAGGCTAGAAGGGGAGGGGTAAGGGACAGAGATAATGGTTTGAGGGTTATACTGGCGATGTGCAAGCAAGGAGACAAATGGGATTAACAGGTGTCAAAAATCCAGAAATGACTAAATTAAACACACCAAATCAGTAAACAGTGATGGTGGTAGTGGCAGCTTAGTTGCTAAGTTGTGTCTGATCTTGCAACCTCATTTCCATGGGATTTCCCAGGCAAGCATATTGGAATGGGTTGCCATTTCCTCCTCCAGAGGATCTTCTCGACCCAAGGGTTGAACTCGTATCTCCTGCATTGGCAGGTGAATTTTTTAACCACTGAGCCACCAGTGAAGCCCCCAATAAAGAGTTGGTAAAAATTTATTGTGTTTATAAAAGCTTTTAAACTCAAAGATATAAACAGAGTTCAGGGTATAACATTATATGATGGCTAATAAAGTGAAAGTGAGTAAGTTGTTTAATTTTTACAATGACTGGTTATTACCAAGAGGGTTTCCAGACGGAATGGGATTGGTTAACAGTGATTATCTCCTATCATTTTTGGAAAGCTGGCTTAAGTTTTCTTTATGGTTATCAGACATTTACAAGAAATGGCCCAAGTGAAGTTTCACTTGTCATGCTGAATAAACTAAATTAAGTTTCACTCATGTGGGTTAAGTGGTTGCGTCTGGTTGGGGAATTTTCAAGTTCAGTCTCCACTGTGTGTTTAATTTGAACAATTCCCTCCTTTGGTCCTTCTTTCAGTAGGCTAAGAGTATGAACAATGAGTGCAGCATGACTTTCACTTAACGGCTGTTAACGGAGCCAGGAGGAAGAATCACCCAGTCACTGTTTGTCACTGTTTGTGTTACTTGAGTCTTCAGGACAGATGGTCATGAGTCACTGCTACATAGCTATCACAGACACAGAGGTCAGATCATTGAGTTCTTCCAGTTGTCTGATCCTGAGGGATTCCATTTGGGATGTAAGTGGCTGCCAAAATGTATTTAAAACTCTTGAGAGAACACAGTGCACTGGAGAGGTTCATACGATGACTATAATGGCCAAGGACTGAAAAGGTCCCCAGAGCAGAGATTCCCAAGAGTCAAGACTGAACCAACTGAATAAATTGAAAAGTTATAATCTGATTCAGATTTTATCTGAAGTGAGTGAAGTCTCTCAGTTGTGTCCAACTGTTTGTGACCCCATGAACTGTAGCCTACCAGGCTCTTCCATCTGTGGGATTTTCCAGGCAAGAGTACTGGAGTGGGTTGCCATTTCCTTCTCCATCAAAGTCAACTGACATTTCCTTTTGATAATGTATAATTCAGCTCAGTTCAGTTCAGTCGCTCAGTCGTGTCCGACTCTTTGCGACCCCATGAATCGCAGCACGCCAGACCTCCCTGTCCATCACCAACTCCCAGAGTTCACTCAGATTCACGTCCATCAAGTCAGTGATGCCATCCAGCCATCTCATCCTCTGTGGTCCCCTTCTCCTCCTGCCCCCAATCCCTCCTAGCATCAGAGTCTTTTCCAATGAGTCAACTCTTCACATGAGGTGGCCAAAGTACTGGAGTTTCAGCTTTAGCATCATTCCTTCCAAAGAAATCCCAGGGCTGATCTCTTTCAGAATGGACTGGTTGGATCTCCTTGCAGTCCAAGGGACTCTCAAGAGTCTTCTCCAACACTGGAGTTCAAAAGCATCGATTCTTTGGCACTCAGCCTTCTTCATAGTCCAACTCTCACATCCATACATAACTACTGGAAAAACCATAGCCTTGACTAGACGGACCTTTGTTGGCAAAGGAATGTCTCTGCTTTTGAATATGCAATCTAGGTTGATCATAACTTTTCTTCCAAGGAGTAAGCATCTTTTAATTTCATGGCTGCAATCACCATCTGCAGTGATTTTGGAGCCCCCCAAAAATAAAGTCTGACACTGTTTCCACTGTTTCCCCATCTATTTGCCATGAAGTGATGGGACCAGATGCCATGATCTTCATCTTCTGAATGTTGAGCTTTAAGCCAACTTTTTCACTCTCCTCTTTCACTTTCATCAAGAGGCTTTTGAGTTCCTCTTCACTTTCTGCCATAAGAGTGGTATCATCTGCACATCTGAGGTTCTTGATATTTCTCCTGGCAATCTTGATTCCAGCTTGTGTTTCTTCCAGTCCATTGTTTCTCATGATGTACTCTGCATAGAAGTTAAATAAGCAGGGTGACAATATACAGCCTTGATGTACTCCTTTTCCTATTTGGAACCAGTCTGTTGTTCCATGTCCAGTTCTAACTGTTGCTTCCTGACCTGCATACAGACTTCTCAGGAGGCAGGTCAGATGGTCTGGTATTCCCATCTCTCTCAGAATTTTCCACAGTTGATTGTGATCCACACAGTCAAAGGCTTTGGCATAGTCAATAAAGCAGAAATAGATGTTTTTCTAGAACTCTCTTGCTTTTTCCATGATCCAGCGGATGTTGGCGATTTGACCTCTGGTTCTTTCTGAGTTATTTACATAGGAACACATGATGTGTGAGCAGTCACAAGTCCTCACGATTACTTGGGACAGGATGAACACAAGGAAGTTTATATCAGGAGAGAGTTACAAGTCAGCTTCCACCTAAATTAGCCCTTTACATGAAGTAAACAATCAGGTCATTTAATAAGAAGCATTTCTATGGAAACAAAAGAAAAACAAAGGTTAATAGTTCGAGCAACTTATAAATGCAGGCTCTGAGTTTGGAAAGCAGCTGTTGAGAAAATTTCTAGATTTGAGTTAGGATCACTTTAAATAATTCAATGAAGATGGTAGTTTCAATCTGATGAATTGTCCTGGTTTGTAGTTTGACTGTCTTTGATGATGTCATTGGATGGTCTGGTGAACTCTCTTGAGTGGCCCACAGAGCAACAAGCCTAAGATTGTCCACACATGACCCATTGTGGTGGTTTCTCTGAGGTTTACAGGTAGATGACAAAATATCAAAGACAACTAACAGGACTAGAATCTGAAAACAAGTACACTCTAGTTTTCTACTGAAACACCAGCTTTTTTAGTAGTCACCCCATTTTTATCAAAGGTAATTACAGTGAAATTAATATGTTTGTAAAATAAATCTAACCTTATTAAACTTGGCTTGATTATTTATACAATTGTAGAAAAAATAGCAATTCTATGTATATTCTCAAATGACACTCTAGTCAAAGCTTTGTTAATAGCCAAGGGGTTTTAATGTTTCCCTACAGAAAATCCTAATTCCCTAAAATTGTCTGGTAATAAGGAATCGCATATTAGACCTTTAAAAATCTCTTGAGGATAAGACTTGTACAATTGTGTCCTGTTACAAGAAGAATAGATTCTTTTTGGACTTATATAAATACACATATTGTCCTGAAAAATGAGCAGATTTGATAAGAGTTTCTGAATTCTGGAGGGAATCAGGCAGAGTGAAAAAGATAAATGTTTCAACTCCTGTTTATGAAAGTATACTGTACCAAATTGCAGTAAGTTATAGATAGCTTAAAAAATAAAAGAAAAAGGGGTTCTTTAATTCTTGAAAATAAAACATGAAAGAACCAGCAATGTTTTAAATTATGTCATCAAAATTATAATCATTTTCATTTTGCTTGACTTTGGGTTAGCAGTTTTATGAATCAGTCTTCCATTAGAATTTTCAGAAATATTTACCCAGTTTAGTGTTGTGATTTTAGAATTATGAGAAACTTGTATTCTAGAATGCCTGTTAGGGTCATTTCCATGAATCTCTTTGAAGATAAAGCACTTTTGCCTGTAGTTGACTATAAATGTAAAAGAATCAAGAGTAAAACAATAACTGTCTGTGAATGACACAAGATTAAAAATAGCCCTGGTTGAAGATCTAGTGAGAAATTATTCTTAAAAATTTTGCAATTGACAAGTAAATTTGATTGTGTGACATACAGTATTTCAAGATAATAGCTTGAATTATGATTGATAACAGGATTATTTATACCAGGATAAAGCAGAATTTTGGAAATTTCATGTAATTTTTGAGCTACTTGTATGCCCTTGTAAATATAATCTAAGGAGTTTGAATATTTCCAGCTGTGCCACATGGCTTGTAAGATCTTGGTTCCCAGCCAAGGACCTAGCCCAGGCCCACAGTGAGAGCTCTGGATCCTAACCATCTGGACCACCAGGGAATTCCCTTTTTCTTTTAACATCACTTTTTATTTGATAATATTTTCCATGCAATTTAATATTTTGGATAAGCTTAAATAAATTAGCATTTCTCTTTTCAAAAGTAGAGAGAGCACATCTTTTCAGACCTTCTAGTTCAGTTCAGTTCAGTCACTTAGTCGTGTCCTACTCTTTGCGACCCCATGGACTGCAGCACAACAGGCCTCCCTGTCCATCACCAACTCCCAGAGTTTACTCAAACTCATGTCCATTGAGTCGGTGATGCCATCCAACCATCTCATCCTCTGTCATCTCCTTCTTCTCCTGCCTTCAATCTTCTCCAGAATCAGGATCTTTTCAAATGAGTCAGCTCTTCTCATCAGGTGGCCAAAGTATTGGAGTTTCAGCTTCATCATCAGTCCTTCCAATGAACACTCAAGACTGATCTCCTATACGATGGACTGATTGGATCTCCTTGCTGTCCAAGGGACTCTCAAGAGTCTTCTCCAACACCACAGTTCAAAAGCATCAGTTCTTTGGAGCTCAGCTTTCTTTATGGTCCAACTCTCACATCCGTACATGACTACTGGAAAAGCCATAGCCTTGACTAGACGGACCTTTATAGACCTTCTAGGGCCCTCTGAAAAATCCCAAAGTTACTTCAAGGTAAAAAGACTTCATTTACAACTTGATTTTGGACAGTTTATCAAAAATGTCAAAAGCACTTGATCAAATAGGAACATAAGTCACTGTAAAACAGTATTTAGTTATTCATTCAACCAAAGTGATAATTAAAAAATTTTAAAGGCAAATACATAAAATTACATAGTTGTAAAAACAAAAACCCTTAGCTCTTTTAATATTGAAAAAACTCAGTTTTTCTAAGTATTCAAAGACTTGATAAACACAGTATGAAGTGCAGGAAGTATTTTCATAGGACACAAATCTTTGTTTCTTAGGCAGATTACATTAAAAATAAAGAAAAACTTTTTATAATCTTTTACTTTGATCAATAATCTATTTTGTTATTTTTACAGAGAGAAAATTAAATTCTAGTTTTGTATCAGTACACTGGTCAGCTCATTTGAAAAATTCTTTTAAGTAAATTTATTCACTTTTAGCAGTTTTGATCTCACAACATAAAATTTATTTTCCTCAATCCTTCTGCAATATTTTATATTCACTTAGGTTTTGTCTTATTCTTTTCCTTTTCTTATTCTGAAAAAACTAGTTATTTTAAGATAAAATTACTCTTTTTTCCTTAAAAAAATACATCCTATAATCCTTGAATATTCTCCCTACAAAAACGCATCTCATTTTCTTCCCAGAGTTGTTTCCCTTCACTCTTTTTATTTCTTGTTGTTATTGTTCAGTTGCTAAGTCCTGTCTGACTCTTTGCAACCCCATGGACTGTAGTACATCAGGCTCCCCTGTCCATCACTGACTCCTGGAGCTTGCTCAAATTCCTGTCCATTGAGTCAGTGATGCCATCCAACCATCTCATCCTCTGTCATCCCCTTCTCCTTTTGCTTTCAATCTTTGCCAGCATCAGGGTCTTTTCCAGTAAATCAGCTCTTCACATCAGGTGGCCAGAGTATTGGAGCTTCAACTTCAGCATCTGTCCTTCTAATGAATATTCAGGGTTGATTTCCCTTAGGATTGACTGGTTTGGTCTCCCTGTAGTCCAAGGACTCTCATCAGTCTTCTCCAGCACTGCAGTTAGAAAGCACCAGTCCTTTGGCACTCAGCCTTTTTGTGATCCAACTCTCACATCAAATTCCCTTCACTCTTTGTTTCTAGCAGTTTTAGTTTTACATACTGATTATAAATTTCAAATCTCAGTAACCTTTACTTTCCAGTGCAAATGAGGAGACATGCTTTTGTGAAGTGTCTGTTGTGTATTAGTATCCTATAGTAAATTAGCAAATTTATAAAAACAATTACAAGAACTTACAGGTTTTTTTAAAGACAAAGAAATTTTAAGTCCATAAGGTGGCAAAGACATATTTATTAATGGATCTAAATATATTTGTACAAAGTCAAGAAGCCAAAAATAGATAAATTTATGCTTAGCAATGAATGTTTCAATTTATTACTCTATTTGGAAGTTATCTAGATATTCAGTGAATATCCATTATTTAAACAGTACAAACTTTTATCTCATTTGCACCTATTTAAATTACTTGTTTTTAACAATTGTGCTCGGATTAAATGTTAGACAGGTAATCATCTGAAGGTACTTTTCTTGTTGATTAATTTTCTAACAGATGGTGTGAACTTGTCTGTAAATACATGTAGAAAAAGTTGCATGTTTGCTTTATATTTAATGCTGACAATTCTGAAGACATGCCCGTTTTATTAAATCAATACACTTAAGCTAACTTTTGTCGGATATTATCCCAGATTGTGTGAACCTGAAAAACATTTGTGCTAGTTTCTAAAAGTGTAAGTTTTTGCAGTAGTTGATTAATATAAGCTTGTGTTTTTCTTTAAGCCTATTTAATAGTCTCCTTCATTGGCAGGTGAGTTCTTTACCACTAGTGCCACCTGGGAAGCTCAAAATTTACTTATGCAGCTTAAATGGTTTTGTCTGCTCAGGGAATTTTCTAGTTCAATCTCTGTTTTGTACTTAATTTTAGCACAGGAAAGAACATGTCAATGCCGAGGTGAGTGAAGATCCAAACCTTGGGAAGTTTATTTCTCTTAGGGAATGCAAAGAAGGAAAGAGGGGAAGGAAGTGTTGAGGAGGCAGGGAAAATATCAGGGAATATAAAGGAAGCCAGGGCAAGAGGAATTCAAGGAGGAGGGACTCAACGGGGCCAAACCTTCCACGGAGGTTAGAGAGGATGAAGACTGAGAAAAGACGTTTGCAGTTGGTCTTGAGTGGACTCCACGGGAAGGTAAGGGAGGAGCCTGGTGCAAAAGGAAAAGAAACAAGCATGTGATGATACATGTGTGATGGCTCTTTCCAGGACGGTATGGAGGGAGAGGGAAAGACGAAACTGTTCAAGACTTAGCAGGATACAGGAGATGTTTATTTTAGGCAGAGTGCTGTTAGTACTGCTTCAGAACGATTAGCCGACTCATGAAAGGGGTCAGGGAAAGGAGAAGTGGAAGATAAAAGGGAGAAGTTTTGCAATGATAGAAAGGTAGGTGGTGGGAACTGGGATCACAAGGCAGAGTGCAAGCAACCAAGACTCATTTGGGACCATCACAGGGAAACAGATCATTTATTGCCTCATGAAGTTGAAACAAAAGATCGGGAAAAGAGGCCAAGGAAGCAGAGCTCAGAACTCAAATGTTGCCAAGCTATTGTCGCCATCTTTCATACCTGCTTCTCTCTGCAGGCTGGCTCGCATGGGAACATGGCTGCCAACCTCTGCAGGCCACGTGTTCACAGTTTCACTGTCAGAGAAGCTGGAAAGGGAGGGACTGGAGAATGCTGTTTCTGGAGTCAGACTGGGGCATGAATCCTTGCTCTGCCATTTATTTTGGCAAATTATGTAACTTTCTGAGTCTCAGGTTTCTTCTCAGAAAAATGGGATAATCATAGAACCTGTGCTTAGTTGCTTGGTCGTGTCTGACTCTGCGGTCTGATTCCATGGACTGTAGCCCGACAGGCCCCTCTGTCCATGGGATTCTCCAGGCAAGAATACTGGAGCAGGTTGCCATGCCCTCCTCCAGGGGATCTTCCTGACCCAGGGATCAAAACCCAGGTCTTGTGCATTGCAGGCAGATTCTTTACCATCTGAGCCACCGGAGAAGCCCAAGAATACTGGAGTGGGTAGCCTATCCCTTCTCCAGGGGATCTTCCCAGCCCAGGAACTGAGCCAGGGTCTCCTGCATTGCAGGCGGATTCCTTACCAGCTGAGCTACCGGGGAGCCCCAATCATATCAGCTACTTCACATGAATTAACGGAGACAGTACAACACAGTGCTGGCATTTTCTAGTGTTAATCGTTAATCCTGCTGGTGTTCTCATTACCATCATTAAGGTTCCGGAACTGAGCCTCTCGCCTTGACTCCGACCTGAGTAACTTCAGGGAAGACGTCTGATTGGCCCAGTTCGAGTCACCTGCTCATCGCTGCGGTCAAGGGGATGGGGAACCTGGTGGGCAGCTCCACCGGAACCACGTGGGTGGATGGATGTGGGGCAGTGGTAGCTGAATGAAGGAAAGTCTGCCTTCAGGAGAAGGAAGGGTAATGAAGACTATCAGGAGCCGTCCACTCCGAGGAGTGAAGTTAGCCCAGAGAAAGGAAGGGACTGTCCTTCTGGAGTCTTCACTGTCTGTTCCTCTCATTTTGATGGCTGCATACATTCACACATCTCACTCGAGTGAATTGGTTTTTTTTAGGCTGAACCATGTGGCATGTGTGATCTTAGCTTCCTGACCAGGGCTCAAACCTGTGCCCCCTGCATTGGGAGCTTGGAGTCTTAACCACGGAACGGCCAGGGAAGTCTCCTTGCTTAAATAAACTGGACTTGAGGTTTTCCTAAAGGCAGCAATCTGGAGTCTGCAGAATGTATTGCAGGTTCTGTTTGATGACCTCAGTGCCACCAGAAGAGGAGGGAGGACCCCTGGGTGGCAGATTGTGCAGGGGTTGGTTGGCAGGGCAGGAGTAGAGCCAGCATCATAGGGTAGGCTGGGCTTAGCGTCACTGCCGCCGGCTTTCTAGGCCAGTCATGCCACTCTTCTTCCCAGCACGCACAGAAAAGATGTCTCAGCAGCCGAAGTCCACTGTCCTCTGTCTTACCTGTGAACGTGGCACTTTGGAGAGGACAGCCTCAGGCTGCTCCTTTTCCAATGATGACTGTGCCACCTCTTCTGGAATAAGGCCCATCTCTCTGACACACACCACCTGTCCTTTCTCTTCCCACCAATCTCATCCCAGCTCTGTGTGATTTCGCATCTCTGTAGCACTCACACGCCCACTTTGGACAAAGATCAGGAAATAGCAAACATCGCCATAGTCTTCACCCTATGCCAGGCGTTCTGATGCAGAGAGCAGGCACGGATGAGAGCCTTACCAAGTCTGAGCCTTGTTTTTCTTATTTATGTGGAAGATCTGAGACCCAAAGAGGGAAGATCATGTGTTTAATATCAGACAGAAGCCAGGAGTGGAAGAGGACCGGCTTGTGTAAGTAGCTCACAAATAGCAGAGAACACAGGCCCAGGAACAGCTCATTACAGGGCCTTGTGATAGATGTTGCAAGAGGGACAGGAGTCACCCCACAGCTGAACAGAAAAGGGAGGTTCATTTTGTCCCCGGGAAAGAGCCAGCTGGAATGAGGGGATAAGCTGGGAAGTGTCGACATGATGAAGAGGGCCTCAAGTCTAAGCAGGATTCTGCTACATGTTATGGGCTAAACTGTAATTTCATATACTGACATCATCACCCCTAGTAAGGGGCTTCCCAGGTGGCTCAGTGGTAAAGAATCCGCCTGCCAAAGCAGGAGATGCAGGAGATGGGGGTACGATCCCTGGGTTGAGATGACCCCTTGGAAGAGGAAACAGCAACCTAGTCCAGTATTCTGGCCAGGAAAAGTCCATGGAAAGGGGAGCCTGGTGGGCTGTACAGTCCATGGGGTATCAAAGAGTTGGACACGGCTGAGTGACTGAGCATGCTCGCATGCACCCCCAGTACCTCAGAATGTGCCTGTATTTGGCGATAAGGCCTTTAAAGAGGGAATTAAATTAAACTGAGGACATTGGGGTAGGCCCCCATGCAATGCATCTTACCTGGTGGTTCAGCAGTTAAGAATCCACCTGTAATGCAGGAGACTCAGGCTTGATCCCTGGGCTGGGAAGCTCCCCTGGAGGAGGGCATGGCAACCCGCTCCAGTATTCTTGCCTGGAGAATCCCATGGACAGAGGAGGCTGGCAGGCTGCAGTCCACAGGGTCGCAGAGAGTCGGACACGACTGAACGACTGAGCACACTCACACCCCGTGCACCTGGTGTCCAACAGAAGGAAGAGATTAGGACACAGACACACGCAGTGGGATGGTCCTGCGAAGACCCTGGGAGAAGACGGTGTTCTGCAGTCACGGGGAGAGGCCCCGGGAGATACTAACCCTGCCGGCACTTGATCTTGGATCTCCAGCCTCAAGAGCTGTGAGAAAATAAGTCAGTGGTTTTCCCACCCAGTCTGGGCACTTTGTTGGGGCAGCCCGAGCAGACTAGTAACTAAGCTGAGGAAGACATACCTGGTGGAGGAGCAGTGCAAATACTGTTCCCGGAGGGCAGGGACCCCATGGCCTGATTTGGCAGTGAGACTCGGGTCCCAGAACACTGAGCTGGGGCCAGAACACATAGCGGCTGGAAGCCCAGGAGGCAGGCATGTGATGTAATTAGAAAGACATCATGGATGAGGGATGGAGCGGGAAGGGGCAGACGTGGCGTAAGGAGCCCATTCCCACATCCAGTCTATCCTCAACTGAGTTCATATTTCTATGTGTCTTTTCGATCCCCCCTCCTCCGAGCCCCCTCCTCCCCTCGCTGCGCTGGGCCTGATCAGCAGCACCTGGGTTATCACCCCTCCACCCCGCCCCCCAGTGCAGTCCCCAGGCTCCAGACCTTCCGGCCCCACTTGGAGAAGGGCCTGATTTTTAAGCGGAGTAGCAACATGTTTTTGTTTTGTTTGTAAAAATGAATAGTATTGAAGGAACATTTTTACAGGCTGTAGAAACCAACGGGCAAGACACTCCTTGAACGGCAGTTTTAAAATGGCTCTTAGCAGAAGCACTGCTATTAGGGAACAAAAGAAAAAATGATTAATCTATTATGGAGAGAAAACACACGGGGTACTAAATTTTGGGATGCCTGTTTCAAAATTCTGTATCATGATAAGTTTATTCTGAGTCTTGTGTAAACATGAATGCTTGGTAATAGCAGTCAATTTAAAGAAAGGACAGTGAGCCACGAAGACATTAAAATATAAAAGAAAAGACTTTTATTTTATTAGTTCAGGAAAAGACAATTGAATCAACAGGACAGAATACAAAGTCTAGAAACAAACTCATGTACTTATGGGAATTTAATGTTTGCTAAAAATATTTCAAGTCAGTAAGTAGGGAAAAATGATTCGGTGTGGGGATAGTTGGCTATTGGATAGTTGGCTATTGGATAGTTGGCTATCCAATATGGGGGTGGGGGGAGTTGTAACCCTATCTTGTATCATTCACAAAAATAAATGAGAGTTGAATTAAAGACCAAAATCAGTTTTGTTGTTTGCTTTGTATCCAACTCTTTGCAACCCCGTGGACTGCAGCACGCTGGGCTTCCCTGTCCTTCACTATCTCCCAGAGTTTGCCCAAACTCATGTTGGTTGAGTCAGTGATGCCATCTAGCCATCTCATTGTCCTCTGTACCGTCCCGCCCACCCACCCCCCCCCAACCCATCTCCTTCCGCCTTCAATCTTTCCCAGCATCAGGGCCTTTTCCAGTGAGTTGGCTCTTCATATCAGGTGGCCAAAGTATTGGAGGTTCAGCTTCAGCATCAGTCCTTCCAATGAATATTAAGGGTTGATTTCCTTTAGGATGGACTGGTTGGATCTCCTTGCAGTCCAAGGGACTCTCAAGAGTCTTCTCCAACACCAAAATTTGAAAGTATCAATCCTTTAGTGCTCAGCTTTCTTTATAGTCCAACTCTGACACCCATACATGACTACTGGAAAAACTATAGTTTTGATTAGATGGACTTCTGTTTGCAAAGTAATGTCTCTTCTTTTTAATATGCTGTCTGGGTTTGTCATAGCCTTTCTTTCAAGGAGCAAGCATCTTTTAATTGCATCACTGCAGTCACCATCTGCAGTGATTTTGGAGCCCAAGAAAGTTAAGTCTGTCACTATTTTCATTGTTTCCCCATCTATTTGCCAGGAAGTAATGGGACTGGATGCCATGATCTTAGGTTTTTGAATGTTGAGTTTGAAGCCAGCTTTTTCACTCTTCTCTCACTTTCATTAAGGAGTTCTTTAGTTCCTCTTCACTTTCTGCCATAAAGGTGGTGTCATCTGCATCTCTGAGGTTATTGATATTTCTCCCGGCAATCTACACACACTATCTAGGCAAAGACCCATGAAGCTTTTCTCTAGCTTTCTGATGCTTAGAAAATCACTGACTTACAACTATTGGCAAACTCACTCCACTACCTCTCAGTTCATGATCTCAGAGGAAGACAGGAATTTGCATTTATCACTGAACACCAGGCTTGTCTACTTGTAGCCACTGACTCAGACATCTGGATCAAAATGGATCTATTCGCGGAAGGTGAGTAGAAACAGAAGCAACTGTGGGCACTTGAGCTCGAGTGTCAGTTTCACCATCTGTGAAATGGAGATTATTTCAGTTTAGATTTGGTTAGAGTTTCCCTATGCCTTCCCCTCCCATTTTACCTCATCTGGTCCACAAGGTGCTTCTGTGGGAGTGGGTATTCTCCCCATTTTACAGATGATGAAACTGAGGCTTGTGAAAGTTAAGTAACAAGTGTAAGTGACACAACACCCTGCCCACTGACAACACAGGGTTGCCCTAAAGGCAAGATGAGAACACAAATGGGAAAGTGCCCCGAGCAGAGTTTGCACAACTATTTTTTTTAAGTGCTTTTTTTAAAAATTATTCTAAATTTTTGGCCACACCATGCAGCGTGTGAGATCTTAGTTCCCCAATCAGGGATTGAACCCGAGCCCCCTACATTGGCAGCTTGAAGTTCTAACCACTGGGCCACCAGAGAGGTCCCAAGCTTGCACAAGTATTGAAGAGAGTCCTGGCGGGATGTCTCACCCCTGGTATCCCTGCCGGCTCCCAGCCAACATGCAGATAAGAAGAGAGGGAACATTTGCCAAGCATACGTGCTTGTTGTCTATCGTGTTCCAGCCTTGTGCAAGGCCTCAGGCACACATTAGCTTGGCTGGGAGCTTGAAGCCCTTGCCCGCGGCCAGTGAGGTCTGTGACTGGCCACTGGCCACTGCCTCGCGGCCCCCAGCCTCTTTCACCCTTTGCCTCCTCTCTCCCAAGCTTCAGAGCCTCCCCCTGTGATGAGAATGTCAGGCAGGTCTGCCCCTCCCTGACCTCTCCCCTGCCCTTCCTCCCTCCGGGGACTCTGCCCTTCAGGGGTGCTTGTGTCTGGCCCTCTCACTGGTCTTTGCTCAGAGTCTCTCTTGACTCCGTCTCTGAACCAGGACTGTTCAGAGTCACTGTCACTGGACTTCCAGCCACTTCCCACCTCCTCACTCAGTGCCGGGAGCCAGTGTGAGGAATCCCGCCCGTGACAAGGTCATGAGGAAGGAAGCTGACATACGCAAGGCGTGCTCATACTTCAGGGGCCCCTCTGGAAATTCCTAAGCATGTACCCCAACAAAAATCTGCCGGTTTTGGTGCTCTGCTTTTCCACTCTTCTGACATTCTGTGGAAAAAGTCAATTCAGGGCCTTAGTCTTCTGCATTTGAAAGGGTGTTTCAATCCAAAAACCCCTCTGATGGCTTTCTAGCCTGCCTGCACGACTCGTACAGCTGCGCGTGTGATTGTTTGAGGCCTCCTGGCCGCAGGAGGCACAGGAAGCTTAAAACATCCTAGGAATGTAGGGGCTTCCGAGGAGTCAAAATCTTTGGAATAGGACTGATTAAAGGTTTCATTTGTTGAGCCAATGCTTGCTGCCAAATTTTCATATCCTTTATTTTTAGATATAGTTGCTATATAGAAAAACAAGTAGTAGACCTTGTATTGGTAACATTAGATCTTTGAGTTAAGTACCTTCTTTGTTATAACCCACTGCACCTTTGTTCTATAGAGATGTAACTTTAGCGCTTTAAGGAGATGCAGATTAAAGAAAAACACTTCGGGGGAAACAAAATTAACATTCATTAAGGAAGAGAGCCAAAAAGTGTTAACAAGCCTCTTGGCCAGAAGATAATGTAAATCACCTGAGACCTTTTGTATACAAAATGATGTTTAGAAAGAGTCTGGGCTGCGAACGCTACATAATTTTGTGTTACCCATTGATCTCCATGTTTTATCCAAAGTATAAAAGGCCTTCTGAACAATAAAGGATGGGACCAGCTTCTCGGACCAGTTTCTCGGACTAGTCTCTCGGCCTGGTTTCTTGCTCCCCCCGTGTCTCTCTCTCTTCTTCTCTCTCTTTCCCTCCCTCTGCTCTTTACTTTAATTTCAGGCTGAATCTCCACCTGGGGCGCGGAGGCCCGCCAAGTCTACTTACTTGCCCTGGCTGTTAAGACCCGCGCGAAAGGGAGCCTAAGGCGAGGCACCCTTAGATATTCAAGCGAGCGCCAGTGGCCCAACGTAGATGGTGCAAATTCCTTGTCTGGAATTTTATTGGTCTTCTGCGTAAACCAAGCTATTCAGCCCTCTTCCTCCACTTAATCTTCTTACTACACTGTAGTTTCTTAATCTAATCTTATATCAATCAATAAACAAGTCTTTCCACGCCAACACCGTCCACCCTTCGAATTCCCTGGATCCACCGGGGCTGGACCCCGGCAACTCAGCTTTACTTTTCTGTACTAAATTTCCCACTGCCTGGCACTGTAGTATTTTGCTGTGCAGTTGCTCAGTCGTGTCCGACTCTTTGCGACCCTGTGGACTGCAGCACACCAGGCTCCCCTGTCTATCACCAACTCCTGGAGCTTGCTCAAACTCATGTTCATCGAGTCAGTGATGCCATCCACCCATCTCATCCTCTGTCGTCCCCTTCTCCTCCTGCCTTTATATACTTTAGTGTATACCTATCTGTGAATGCCTACTTCCCACATTAGAATGTAAGGTCCATGAGGGCAGGCACCCAGCTGCTTTTGTTCTCTGTTGCTCCCGTCCCTAGAGCAGGGCCCGACACTGCAGGATCATGATAAGTCTGTGCTGTTGGGGAGTAACAGTGAAATCACCAGTACTATGCTCACTGAGCACTATGGAATGGGTCAGTCTCCATAACTACCAAATCATGGCCCCCTTGAATCTCATTTCCACTTAAACACCTCTGGGGGCTCTGAGGTCTACGGGCCCCCATGGAGGCCCTCTAACACAGGGTGCACAGGGGACCCACTGAATGAGCTTCTTGGAAAGAACTATGACCAGCCCCTGACATAGGCTCCACTCCAGAGCCCAGATGGGGTTGGAGCTGCCCCCATGCTAGACATGGCCCCTCTGTGAAAACACTCAGAAAACTCCAACATTTCTATCAGGACAATCACAGACCCACCAAGTGCAGACAGTCAAACCAAAGAAAAACCAGTAAAATCAAATAAGCCAGTGCAAAAACAAGAGGTCACGTCAGTCGGTCTTGAGGTCATCCTGAGAGACACTGGGGTCCTTTGGTGGGAGAAAGAAGCATTAAAATAAAATTAAATTCAAATTGAATATAAACATCATGACTGTAATTCAGCTTCCGGGTCAAGGGTCATCTGAGTCAGAAGAACGCCTTTCAGGAGTGTTTCTCAGAACAGCCTGCTGACGCCATGAGGCTGGGGCGTGGGGCTGGGACCTGGATCTGGGGCGGGTGTGTACGCCTGTGTCAAGGGCATTCAGCTCCGGGCTCTCCAGGGCTTGAGGATGTGCGGCGGGCTGTGTTTTGTGGACGGCGCCTCCCTGACAAATACTAAGGAACTGTAGTGAGGGAGGTGCAGAGGGGCTGCTGGCTGCCCACCCCTCAGAGCCCTCCTGCTCTTTTTAGTCTGCCCTCTGAGCTACCCCTCGCTGAGGGTGGAGGAGGTGGGGGGTGCCCAGGGCCCCTGGACCCCGCCTTGCCTCACTGCCGCCCAGGCCTGGCCTCTGTAACCTGAGTTTCCAATCTCCCTTCCCCTCCCCCACTGCTGACGATTTGCAGAATCTAGGCACATACTGGGCCCTCTTCCCTTGCCTTTTATTTTGTGACTTCTAATCTGGTGAAGTGGGGTTAAAAATAGTGTGACTCTACCCAGGTGAAAGTGAAAGTGTTAGTTGCTCATTCCAGTCCAACTCTTTGCAGCCCCACCAGGCCCCTCCGTCGAAGGGGTTTCCCAGGCAAGAATACTGGAATAGGTTGCCATGCGCTCCTCCAGGGGAATTTTCCCAACCGAGGGGTCAAACCCAAGTGTCCTGCATTGCAGTCAGATTCTGTACCATCTGAGCCCCCAGGGAAGCCCAAAACTACCCAGGTGGTACAGTGGTAAAAAAAATCCACCTCCCCATAAAGGAGACACAAGAGGTACGAGTTTGATCCCTGGGTCAGGAAGATCCCCTGGAGAAGGAAATGGCAACCCAGTCCAGTATTCTTGCCCGGGAGATCCCATGGACAGAGGAGCCTGCAGGCTACAGTCCTTGGGGTTGCAGAGACTTGGACAGGACTGAGCGCACATGCTCAGCATGCTCTAGTTTGCTAGGAGCAGGCCTGTTGGATGCCTGTGGTCCTGGCATGATGATTAATAGCTCTGATCAAAGTGTTCCTGTTTAAACAATATGGTCACCCTGAGTGAAGGGGTTATCAAAGGCCACCCGGAGGGAGGAGGAACGCAGCCAAGGGCAGCCTTGAATGGGAGGGAGGTTTGTCCCACCTTTGGCCCTGGCTGGGCAGATGGACAGGGTCTGATTTCTCTGAGCTTCCTGTCCCTCGTGGAAAGAACTGGGTGGGCCCAGCTTCCCCCAATCTGTGCCCGCATGTCACTGAGCAGCCGTGATGGGCTCAGCACAGGGGTGGTCTGACTCTGGCCTGCAGCCCGCATGAGAGCTGGTTCAGGAAAGGACACACTGGCTCCTGGACTCAGAAGGTCTTCCTTTCTGAGAGCTTTGCCACTTGGGCATTTTCTGGGGATCCCTTTCCCCACCACCTCCCCTCCCCTCTGCCCTGAACTGCTGCAAAAGTGAAATAAAGCCTTTGGGAACCAGGTCAAGCTGGCATTTGACTGGCAAATATGGGGTCTGGATGAGCCAGTGGATGGACAGGAGACTTGGAGGTCCTCTGGGGACCCACTTTTCAGAGGAGGAAGTGGGGTCAGGAGAGGTCACTGACCAGCGTCCCTCTGACAAGTGTCCACCGTGTGCCAGGCACCGATTTCAACACAGGAGGGGGACAAGCACACTCAAATGCAAATTAGAGGAAAATTGGCATCAGGATAAACGCCGTAGAGACCGCTCACTTGGGGTGAGGAGTGTTTGGTGGCTGGTGGGTGAGTCAAGGATGGTCTTGAACTTCCAGCTGAGATGCAAATGGAGAGCAGCAGCTGGAAAAAGAGGGGGAGCTTGCTGGGCAAGGGGGCAGCCTGGCTGATACTCTGGGCTGGGATGAGCTTGGTATGCTTGGTGGCTGGAAAGAAAGACCCACGTGGCTGACAAGCAGCAGTGGGGAGGAGCGGGAAAGGCATGTGGCCGGCAGAGCGTTTTGAGCCAGGGAAGGACTTGCGATATTTCTCTGGATTTGACAGAGTCTGGAGCAGGGGTTTGACTTGACCTCCTGGGCTGCAGGAGCAGAAGCCAGGAGACTGCTTGGGGGGCTACTGTGTGTCCAGGTGGCTTGGACTATGGTGCCAGCAGAGGAGAGAGAAGATGTCAGCCTAGGGTAGGGTATGGAGGGACTGCCGAGGGGACTTGCAGGTGGTGGGCAGGAGGCAGTAGAGAGTGAGTGGAATCCAGGGAGACCCTCCATCCGTGCCTTGCGGATTCAGCCCACAGAGCAATGCACCGGCCACACTGCAGTCCGCACCGTCCTCAGCCAAGTCTGCAACGCTCCTGGACCGTCTGCGTTGTCGCCCCTGCCCTGCAGGACTCTGCTGGCCTCCTCAAAGTTCCCTCCCTTCCTTGGAAGCTTCATAGCAGAAGAAACGAACCCACGATCCTGCGCTAGTAATGGTACTCTCCTGAACACACAGGCTCTGAGAAGTTCTACAACAGATTTGCCTGTTTCTCTTTCCCATACTCTGTTCACCGTGGAAAACCTCCTATTGACCATGTAATTAGTCTCCTGAGGACCTGGTGGCCCTGCCGACAATGCTCAGGAACACTGAGCTAACCCACCACTGCACCAACGGTCGAGCCCGAGACAGAGTGGAGGCAGGCTGGCAGGGAGAGATGGTCCCCCAAACCACGCCCGTGCCCCCAGGCAAGAGGAGAGAGCCGGCCGGTGTCCTGAGTGCGGAGGGGAGCGTGGCTCTGTGCACCCTGAAGCTGTCATGTCAGCCCTGCAGCTCCAGCCCCTCGGGGTTTCTTGGAGAAAGCTCCATCGGCTTCCATCTGCACCAGCTTCTCTCAGGCCCACTTGTGCTGAGGGAGGCTGGAGACTCAGCTTCAGGCCATCTCGGACTCTGTCTCTACGTCGCCTTGAGCAGGAGCGCCCACCTCCAAAGAAATCTAAATTGTGCAGATAGACATCCTGGGGAGCAGGGTGCCCCTCAGGGGCATCCAGGACCTGGGCCCTGCGTGTTCAGATCATTAAGACAGGCATGCGCCGGTCCAGGAAGCAAGTGGAGGCGACAGTGGAAGGGGGCTGTGGTGTCCTCTGGGTGGACTGCGTGAGCCGGCTGGGGCAGCTGAGGGCTGAGCCCTGCCTGCCAGCCTCCGATTTCTGCACGGTGTCCACATTTGTCCCCTTAAGGCCCTCTGGGCCCCATCTGGTGGCGTGTGAGGACCCAGAGAAGAGGCTCCTTGGAGCAGAGTCAGTCCCCGCCATCCAGCTGGTCTCCGTTTCTCATCCAGGGCTTGGTTCCACGTCCACCCTTAGGGCAAAGCGGCTCAGAGTCCCTTGGGCCTGCCCTCGCTGGTTGTGAGACATCTGATAGAGAATTCCAGAACTGTGTTCCCCGAGAAGCCAGGAGTCAGCTGTCCTGAGATCCAGGGCCCCGGGGCAGCAGCAGCAAAGAGGACACTTCAGGAGCCCTGGGCAGCCCCGTGCAGTCTCCGGGGCGCCGAGCAGGCAGGGCGAGGTCACTTACCTGGCTCAGAGAGTGGAGATTCAAAGAGCAAGGCAGTGGCTCCGGCAGGGCTGGAGTGGAGTCAAACCTGGGCTCTCAAACTCTGGAACCCAGAGTGCTCCCGGGCACCCGGGCAGGCAGCAGGTTTGGCTAAAGGAGAAATTGCGGGCAGCTGGGGGTTCCATGGCCTCACATGGCTTAGCGGGCAGCTCCTGGAGAGGGAGCTCACACCTGTGGCTTCCAGACAGATCTTTCGGCACAGGCAGTTGGGTGCAGGGGGGCACCCTCATGCCTGAGTGAGCACTCCTCACAGTCCCCGTCCTCAGCAAGAGCACGTTTGCTTAGACCCCCTTGAAGGAAACAGCACAACAAACAAGCTGGAAGTGGGGCCGACGAAGGAGCAATGGTCCCAGCCTCAAGGTGCTTCTGGATATTTCCACAAATGCTGTGTGACCCTGCAGAGACCATGACTCTCTCGGAGCCTCGGTTTCTAGAACCAGCACATGGCAGTAATATTTGTCCTCATCACCACACAGAGCTCGTGTGAGGATCAGATAAACAGATGTGAAGGCCTCCTGCAACTTTATTAAGGACGGCATTTTCTTATTATTCAGGAGCCAGATGGCATTCAGTCCGTATGTCCACAGCTTCCCCCACCCCCATGCCACCCCCAGTTTCATTAAAATCCACTCAACCCTTCCCAAGGGATCATTTCACTTCTGGATTGTCCAGAAGCCTGGCCTTATTCTTTTCTTCCACTGGCTCATCTGGGGTGACTTTCCGGAAAGTAAACTTGCCCGCAGATTGTAAAGAAGTTCAAGGATGGACCAAAGCCAGGGGACGAGGTGGGGTGGGGTGGGGGGATTGGGTTGAACGTGCTGGGGACATGAGGCTATGAAGCCTCAGGAGGTCTGTGCCTTCCTTGCAGGGCCCCCTTCTGCTGCTGCACGGGGATGATGGTCTAGAGAGCCTCCGTGTAGGATCAGGACTAATTGTGGTGCTCTGGGAAGTGTTTCTCTAAGTGGGTTCCCTTGAGATACTCAGCGATAACGGGCTTGTTCCTTGGTCACATCTCTTTGGGAAGCTTCTGAATCTTCATACTATCTTCATGTCCCTGTCATTGGACGCACAGTTCATGCCTGCTCAGCCGCTCAGTTGTGTCTGACTCTTTGAGACCCCATTGACTGTAGCCTGCTAGTCTCCTCTGTCCATGGAATTTTTTCTATTGTATTTTTTTATTTATTGAAGGATAATTGCTCTACAGAATTTTGTAGAGCAAAATTTCTGTTTCTGAGGTTTTCTGTCAAACCTCAACATGAGTCAGCCGTAGGTATACATATATCCCCTCCCTTTTGAACCTACCCACCCCATCTTCCACCACATCTCACCCCTCTAGATTGACACAGAGCCCCTCTTTGAGTTTCCTGAGCCATACAGCAAATTCCCATTGGCTATTTATTTTACATATGGTAATGGAAGTTTCCATGTTACTCTTTCCGTACATCGCACCCTCTCCTCCCCTCTCCCCATGGCCATAAGTCCATTCTCTCTGCCTGTGTCTTCACTGCTGCCCTGTAAATAAATTCTTCAGTACCATTTTTCTAGATTCCGTACGTATGTTTTAGAATACGATATTTATCTTTCTCTTTCTGACTCACTTCACTCTGTGTAATAGGGTCTAGGTTCATGCACTTCATCAGAACTGACTCAAATGCATTCCTTTTTAAGGCTAAGTAATATTCTATTGTGTATATGTACCACAACTTCTTTATCCATTCATCTGTCGATGGACATCTAGGTTGCTTCCTGTCCATGGAATTTTTCAGGCAAGAATGCTGGAGTGGGCTGCCATTTCCTCCTCCACGGGATCTTCCTGACCCAGGGATCAAAGCCGTATCTCCTGCATCACCTGCAATGTCAGGCAGATTCTTTACCACTAAGCCACCTGGGAAGATTCATACTACCTTGAAAGTGTAAGTGTTAGTCACTCAGTTGTGTCTGATTCTTTGTGACCCCATGGGCTGTAGTCCACCAGGCTCCTTTCTCCATGGGATTCTCCAGGCAAGAAAACTGGAGTGGTTTGCCATTCCCTTCTCCAGGGGATCTTCCTGACCCAGGGATCGAACCCACGTTTCCTGTTTTGTAGGCAGCTTCTTTACTATCTGAGCCACCAGGAAATTCCTCATATTACCTTATCCTCTTACAAATGACCAGTGAGCATTTATCTTTTTAAAGGCCCTGAGAAACCCCACAGTTAAGAAATCTACACTTCTAACTTGGTATTCCCCAAACTTACTTGGCTAGGAAACCCCATCCTGTATTTCAGCCCAAGGATGCTGCAGGGGTGGGGGAGCATCTGTGAAGGCTGTGGGGACCAGCTACAAGTACGGGATTTGACATCAGCCCAGATTATTTGGGATTAGGCTTGTCTGGGAAATGCAGGCCTCCGGGTCTCAGCAAGCATGTGATGCCTCCAGTCATAAGGAGCTTACCGTCTGGCCAGAGACAGAACTGACCTTCACATTAACTGTGTGGAGCTGTGTCTGGGGGCAGGGAGGCACCTGGGATGGGGGGAATGATCTCGGCGGCCTTGGCTGGCTTAAAGTGGGTTCCCGGGCCATGGAGCTAAGTCAGGCTACAGCAGTGAGAATGCTGAATCCTAGCCACCAGGCCACCAGGGACCAGGGACCGTTGACAAGGCCCTGGCCCAACCGCTGTGTAGTAACGGGTTTCCGCATAGAGGCAGAAAGTAGTGAAGGAGGCAGAGTGTTTATTAGGAGGCAAGGACTACAGTGCACGTGGATAGACACATGGCTGGGCTCAGAGAGAGCCACACCTTTGTGGTCGTTTGAATCACTTTTACGGGGCATTTCTTCCGAGTTTCCTTTGGCCAATCACCTTGCTTTGCCTGGTTCTGAGTCTGTATTGCTATATCTCGGGGTCCTTCCAATGTGTACGTGGGCATCTCTTAGCCAAGATGGATTCTGGGGAAAAGGCCTATGGGTAGGTTGACATCACCTACTATGGGGTGGTGCCCCATCCCTTTTTGACCTTCCAGGAGGCTTTCTGCATGTATACAGTGGGAAGGTCTCCTTTACTTCAACAATGAGGAATGTGTGGTCTTTTATCTCCTCTCTGGCCAGAGCTCAGCTTTCCTTTCCTCCTGCTACTTTGGAATATCTGTCCACAGGAGATGAACTCCAGCAGCTCAGTCCGGGACCCATCTATCTCCCACTCAGGAGGATTTGGAGTCCTCCAGTAGACAGTCCATCCAGGACAGGTACAGGGGCTGAAGGGTGAGGGGTCCAAGGTGCAAGGGTCTGGCGGCAATGGTAGCTGGTCTGGTGATCAGTCTGGCCTCCTGTTCAAGACCTGCCTCCACGACCAAGGAGCTCTGTGAGTTTGAGCAGGTCCCCTCCACCCTGTGCTCTCTGTGTCTCTTGTTCTTTATCTGAAATGGGGGATAATGATAACCATAGTTTCTGACCCAGCCAGCGGTGGGAGGAGCCCCGAAGGCCTGCGAGGAAGTCATCGAGAAATGACGGCAACTGTTTTCCTGCAAACCCTTTTCTTCTTTCTCTCCCACCTTCTAAGCAGCCTCCTCCCTGGCATCCTGGAGTCGGCCCACGAGGAGCAGTTGAGGGAGGGACCACTGTAGAAACCAGGGCATGACGTGGTTGGGAAGCAAGTGCCAGGCTCCAGCTACTTCCAGCTCTTCTCAAGCTCCCGCTGCCCACTCCTGAGGCCTCACGCTTCAGGTCTGTCGCTTCCTAAGAAGCAAGTATTTTGTTGAAAGGGTTTCTCACAGGCTGCCTGATATGAGCAGGGAGGGGGAGATGGAGCAGCCTCCCTGGGGCAGGCTGGCAGGCTTCAGCCCTGGCTCCCTACACACACACACACACACACGCACACACACATGCACGCACACACACAGTCTCACACATACATGCATACACTCTCACAATACACACACATTCACACACACACACACACATGCACACACACTCTCTCTCTCTCTCTCTCACATACAGTCTCACATTCACACACATATACTCACATACACTCTCACACACACACACACACTCACACATGCACGCACACACACACACAGTCTCACACATACATGCATACACTCTCACAATACACACACATTCACACACATTCACACACACATACTCACATACACTCTCACAATACACACACACACATACACACACACATAAAAACACTCACGCGCACACACATTCATGAACACACACACTTACCCACACACTCACACGCACACTCTCTCTCTCACACACACACACACTCACACCACGGGGCTCTTCCCTGTCCTGTTGACCAGTGGCCCATGGAGAAGGACACCAGAAGAGAGGTGAGAGGCACTGCTCTTGTGGCTTCTGGAAGCTGGCACAACGCTGAGCTGGGCGAGGAGGATTTGAAGGGGCCCCAAGGCTCCATTGACCAAAACGCTGCCATCCACACGTCCAGAATTCTCCCGTGAGCAAGAATCCTCGGATTGAGGCCACTGGGCTTCTAAACCGGTCCTCGGTGTGCGTACAGGCACCAGGGCAGACAGCAGGTGCGGCACACTGCACTGTAGCCCCCGCTGGGGCTGGGCCAGTAGGCCACAGAGTGGGTGAGTCCCGAGGGCATCGCACAAGCAGCAGAGACGGTGGAAGCCCAAGAAGACAGCCCCGGTGGTGGTCACCAGGCACCCAAAGGCCGGGGAAGGGGCTATGGGGGGTCAGCATTCCAGTTCCAGCTGTGCCATTACTTTGAGGCTGAAAACTTGCCCCTGTGGGTCAACGGTGGGCACCCCTCGTGGGTCAAGGGAGGCAGCAGCTGAGAGCACCCCTGAGTTTAGGCCGCTGGGGACCCTCTTGGTTTACTCTCAGGTTTCTCTGCTTGAAAAGTAGAGAAAAGGCCAGAAGTGCTGGGACAGTGAAGCTCCAGGGTGTCGGCTGGGAACTAGGGTGGGCATGGGAAGCGGCTGCCACCAGAAGGTGATGGAGGCCGCGACAGTCTGAGGAAACCCAAGGCTGGCAGCCAGGCAGCCGGGCGGGCAGGGCGTGAGGAGGCTCGGGAGGCCCTGGCTGTGGCCCGGCGCTGCCCCCGCCCGCTCTGTGCTGGGTCCAGAGCCCCTTGGGGTGGCTCGGGTTTCCAGGGTGAGTGGTGGAGGCCAATCTCTGCTGGCTCCCCTGGCGCGAGCCCTGTGGGGGTGGTGTGGCCTTCTCGCTGCCCCACTGGTCTCCTCCCCTCCCTCCCCCTCCCTGCCCTGCCAGCCCTCCTCCGCAGCCCCTTTTCTCTGCATCTGTCTTCCTCCCCCACCTCCACAAGCAGACCTAAGACCCAGGGGTTCTCGTCCTGTTCTGTCCTCACAGATGGCAGATGGCCCCGACTCTCCCGAACTGCCCCCCTCTGCCTCCAAGGGATGGCCTTGTGATGCAGGGGGGCCCTGGAGCCTGGTGGGGCTGGGGGCTACTAGCTCAGTGGCACAAGGCATGCCCAGGTGACGCGAATGTGACATACCCTGAGCTAGCCACCACAAAGAGAAACCTAAGGTTTCTCTTTCATAAGCTCAGGTTCTCCTGGGCTTGACAGAAATCAGGCTGACTTTTCTGGGGAGAGCGGGGTCAGGATTGTGCAGAAGTAGACAGACTTTGTGGCAATTCCTAAGGGCACAAGTCTGAGTCAGTGTGTTTTGAGAGAAGGGTACCCAGGAGTGGAGCTTTTGGGGAGGAGAGGCTGGGGAGGTTTTAGGAGTGAGGTCTCTGTAGATTCCTTTTAGGAACACCCGGGGCTGTATTTCAGCTTATTTTGCTCAGCTGTAAAAGGCATTCTGGGAGGTCAGCAGATTAGCTTTGAGAATTTACAAAACACCAAGGGAAAAAAATAAAATACCATCCCTGCGAGGGGGTTGACCTCTGGAATAGCATCCAGTGCCTGGAGAGACCACCCTGTCTACTGCCTGCAAGCCAGGGCAGCTGCTCTTCGCCAGCTTAGCTGTTGATGGGAGCCATGATCTTGGACAAACCATTTCCTTCTCTGGGTCTCAGGGTTCCATGTAGGGTGGGGGTCAGGCCTTCCAGGCTTCCAACGATGGAATTCCATGTGGACCCTGAAGGGGGTCTCTGACACGGCCCTCCTGGTCACTCATAGCCTCTGCATCTGTGTACACTGTTTATTTTTTCTTCCTTTAGAATGAACTTAACTCATAGGAATGTTACTGATAATTGCCCCCCTTCTCCTGGTTTTTCTTGTTACTTGAAGATGGTCATTAAGTACCTGGGAATGAGGCCTGGCAGATGTTTAGGACTTGGAGGACTGAGCTTCAGTATTGGAGAAAGAGCCTCAGGGAGGAGCACAGAGTTGGATTCTTGAGGGACCTGTGCCCGCTGTGAGCACTGGGCTTCCATTACCTGACCTGTGTGTTCTGTGCTTCCGCCCTGGTGCTCCCCGGGGCTGGCACCTGGAGGGGGAAACAGTGGCCACTGAGACCCACACCTCTCTGCAGCGGGGCCACCTGGAAGCAGTGTGGCCAGGCTCACAGTGAGCCCTTGCATGGACTGAGGGTGCCGTGGAGGGCTGGGACAAGAAGCCTGCAGTCTTGGGCACAGCATCCCAAGCAGGAAGTAAAGATTAATGACCATGGGCATCAGGGACCTTTGAGGCCCACCTCAGAGTTCACCTTCTGTATGCAAACTCTTTTCGAGAAAAGAACAGGAGGAGGAAGGAGAAGGAAGGAGAAGGAGGAGGAGGGCACCCCTTCCTTAGTTCTGAGCATAACTGGGACTCACTTTTCTCCCACTCTCTTAGTCCAGACCAGGTGGCTTATAATTCTCCACCATCTTGCATTTAATCATCTCGGAGCTTTGTCCATGGGTTCCTAGACAGGATATGATCCCTCTGGGGAGCGTCATTCCCCTACCTATATGAGATGCAGAGGAGCCCCTTTTAGAAGTCCTGGGGAATGGGCAGGATATGTCCATGGATTTGATGGTTCCACACGTGCACTTTCCACCCCCGTGCACCCCACCCCTCAGCTCCTGGCAGTGGACTTGTGTGTCCTGCTTGCACCCCACCCCTCTCTCCCTGTTCAGTTGTTCTCAGTATTCATATTTTCTTTGTGCCATTTGCTTTTTTTCTCCTCTTCCAGCCTCTGGATGGAAATCAAACACAGAGAGGAATTCCCTTGGTTACATCTATTCAAAAGGAAAACTCTTTCCTCTGCTTCTGGCCTGCACTGCTGTCCACTGCTGGTCGCAAGGGCACTGATAGCCCTGGGAGACCACAGGGGCTGCTTGACCGTCCAACTTAGTCAGACACACTCAACCAGTTTTAATCTTTAGTACATTTCATTGCTTTCCGCTTTATAAAATTAGAGCCATCCTACTTGACTGATTCTCTGCTGCTCATCCCATTAGCATCTCTGAAGCTGGGATGCAACTTACTTAATTGAAGGCAGGCTCTTCCAGAGAGGCCTGCAGTCATTTCTGTTCGGCCCCTGGGTACCACTTCAGAGTCTCTGCTTTGGGGTGGTTTTTTGAACTGTGTGGATAGTGTGAAGTCAAGCCACAAGCCTGTATGAGGAGGGGCTTGTGGTTCAAATGCTCATGGATTTCCCTCCCTTCCCTCCTCTCAGTGCCTGGGAGAACATGAAGACTCCTTGCTGTTCCCACTGCGAGGCAGGGTTATCACTTGTCACCAGTACGCCGAGCTCTCTGGTGACTGTAAGAGACTGTGGGTTTATTTTCTTTCTCCGGGTTAATAATGTTTACCTTACAGTTCCTGATAGCACTGATATGAAAAACACGGCTTGTGGTTTCTCTGTGAATCAGGATTCCCCATCCTCTGGCCATTCCGGGGAGGAAGACAGTAACTGTTAGTAAACGCCAGTGTGGGCGTGGTCACTGAGAATTCTGTGCTGTGGACCCCAGCACACGGGTCCGCAGATCTGAAGGGGCAGCACCAGGCAGCCCAGGTGCTCTGTCTCCCCAGCACACGTGGGCTGGGTGGCTACGAGCGAGTCTCACCAGACAAGACATACAGGGGCTGGCCAGAGAGCAAGGCTGGGGATGAGAGTCTGGAAATCCTGGGGACTGAGGTGGCTCAGGATGAAGTGAACAGGATGAGTGGGAAGAGAAGTCCCATGTGTTGGCTGCATTCTTTAAAGGGAACAGAAAGTAGAGACTTAGCTCAGGTGAGGGGGTTTGACCAGGGTGCTGAGAAAGCTCTGGGTGTGACCTCAGTAGCCAAGCTGTCATCAGCCCCGTGGTGACCCAGCACTTCCTGCTTTTTCTTCTCCTTCTTGGCTTCCAGAGTCATAACCTGCCCCTGGAAATGGCGCACGGCCCAGCTCTCCAGAGCAAGAAGCTGACTGCCAGGTCAGTTAGCCACTGTAAACGCAGAGCGTCCCAGCTGCGCAGGGCTCCACACCCCGCCACCCCGAGGGCCAGTGGCAGGCTCACAAAATGGCTGCTTGGACTTTGGCACCAATTTCTGATGGCTCGGTTGCTACAGAATCCACCTGCAATGCAGGAGACTCTGGTTCGATCCCTGGGTCAAGAAGATCCCCTGGAGAAGGGATAGGCTACCTACCCCAGTATTCTGGCCTGGAGAATTCTATGTACTCTGTATAGTCCATGGGGTGGCAAAGAGCTGGACATGCTGAGCGACTTTCACTTTCACTTTCTTTCAGCCATTTAGAAAGCTGGAAGGGGCTCAGCACCACCTTCTCCTTCATAACTTGCTGTCCTCACTCAGCCATTGTCTTTCCAGAAGGAGGTCTCGTTTCCTCCATGGAGAGTGGGCCCAGACCCACATCTGTGAGCTCACATCCATCATGGACACACAGAAGCCTGTGGGACAGAGTTCCTCCCACTTGGTAGATTGTCTTTCCTCCTGGCTGGGCAAATCAGCACAGTCGTGGGCTCAGAGCTGCCTGCGGGGACAGAAAGCACACTTGGTAATGACTGCTGCATGCTCTTGGTCCACAGCAAGGCTGGGATGCTGCCTAAGTTGCCAGATGCTGTTTGTTCTCCCTGAAGATGCAGGCTTAGAGCCCTGGGGGATGGTCTGACTGGGGTCCCAGCCCCCACATCCCCTTCCTTCCCAGTTCCCGGCACGTGGCAGACCAGGCACCACCCTAAAGGCTGGCTGGGCTCTGAATCCTGTTTCATCTGCTGGGGGCCTCAGCTCCTAGGGACTTGGCTTCTCTTTGCACCCTAGAAACCCAGTGTGAAGAACAACTCTGCGTGTCTGTGTGTGTGTGTGAATAGCAGCATAGCTTGCTCTTTGCTCCTGGTATCAGCGTGTTCCCTTATCCTGCAATTTCTGGTTTTATCTTGTCTTGTGTTTCTAAAAGGCTCTGGAGGAACTGCATGTTCAGAGCACAAGTCTGGCTTTTACTTCTCCCATCAGAGCCACTTCTATTGATATAAAACCTTCAGGCCCTTGATGTGTCTGCTTGTTGGCCATGACTAGATGGATTAAAAGATGGCTTTGGAGGAGCTCATTACTTTCCTTTGCTCTCACATGTTGCACAGGCAGAAGGGGCCTTGTCTTCCCTGGGCCATGTCCCTGAGAAGTAATATATCCATCTTGTTTGCTACTGGGTGTATGTGGAGTCCAAGGCGGCGTGCCTGTCCCTGGGGAAGTAAGGCCAGGGCACAGGACACAGACCTCCTCACTTGTCTTTGCTCCACTTGTCCAAGCTGCACCCCTACAGCCCTCAGACCTCACTGGTTACGGCCCCGGAGTCGGCTCATGTCCATGAAAGTGTGGAGGGGAGAATGCGAGCTGCTCCCGGAAACCCTTGCTCTGTCAGCTGGGAAAGGCTGGGTGCAGCTGGGGTCCCTAAATAAATACAGGGTCCAGAGTGAACAAGAGGAGTCCCTGGGGCCCAAGTGTCCACAGCGGCGAAGCACATGGAGTGGAGATGCTGCCCTGTCTTCTCTGCTGCTCGACGGTGTCCCGGCCTCTCTCCCCCACCTCTCCTGGGCAGGACCCAGGGTTCAGTGCCTCAGCATGCCTGTGGTCTGAGACTGTAACACTGGATTCCCTAGGCTCTGGGCCTTTGCATCTGCTGTGTTTTCACTGAGGAGAAATAAAAGGTGGCGTCCTTGGCCAGAGGGACTAGGAGCACTGGCCAGCAGAGTTTTTAGCCCCACTTCCCACCCTAGCTTTCTTTACTGCTGGCTCCTTCTCTTCCTTCAATTCCTAGGAAGTAAGAAGAAGCGAGGGTTGGGAGAACTTTGCTGAGAGCATCTTTGATCTGCAGCTGAGAAAGAGACCAAGTCGGCACGGGCCTGTGGTGCCACCTAGGGGAAGGAGTGTTCTTGGCTCACCACTGGTGCGAGTGAGCCCACACTGCAAACCAACCCAGTTTCGGAAAATGTGGGATTCACTTGAAGAATCAAAAATGAGATGGAGACAAAGGAAAAGGAGAGTCATTGTTCACTTCATAAAAATGTTTTCAATTATTTCTCAATTACAAAGGAATTCTCTTTAGGTTAGAGTACCTTTAAAAATGTATGCTCCCATACTTCATTTTAAGTTATTCAACTTAGTAGTTCAATTCAGTCACTCAGCCGTGTCTGACTCTGCGACCCCATGGACTGCAGCACGCCAGGCTTCCCTGTCCATCACCAACTCCTGGAGCTTGCTGAAACTCATGTCCATTGAGTCAGTGATGCCATCCAACCATCTTATCCTCTGTCATCTCCTTCTCCCGCCTTCAATCTTCCACAGCATCAGGGTCTTTTCAAATGAGTCAGCTCTTCTCATCAGGTGGCCAAAGTATTGGAGTTTCAGCTTCAGCATCAGTCCTTCCAATGAACACTCAGGACTGATCTCTTTTAGGATGGATCTCTTTGCAGTCCAAGGGACTCTCAAGAGTCCTCTCCAACACCACAGTTTAAAAGCATCAATTCTTCGGCGCTCAGCTTTCTCTGTAGTCCAACTCTCACATTCATACATGACTACTGGAAAAATCATAGCTTTGACTAGACAAACCTTTGTTGGTAATGTCTCTGCTTTTTAATATGCTGTCTAGGTTGGTCATAGCTTTTCCTCCAAGGAGCAAGCGTCTTTTAATTTCATGGCTGCAATCACCACCTGCAGTGATTTTGGAGCCCCCCAAAAATATCTCTCACCGTTTCCATTGTTTCCCCATCTGTTTGCCATGAAGTGATGGACTGGATGCCATGATCTTAGTTTTCTGAATGCTGAGTTTTAAGCCAACTTTTTCACTCCTCTCTTTCACTTTGTAAGGAGTTAACAATTTTTTTTCCCATGATGGTAAAAAAGCTGGCATTTATTATGAAAAATGATAAAACTTATAAAAGAATGAGATCACGCTAAAAGGGCAACACAGATATATTTGGCTTTATAAATTCTTATTTAAATTGCAAGTCATAAAAATGAAAACCTAATAGTGTTAAGTTTAAGTGTTAGTCACTTAGTCGTGTCTGATTCTTTTCAACCCCATGGACTTAGTGTCTGTCCATGGAATTCTCCAGGTAACAATACTGGAGTGGGTTGCCATTCCCTTCTCCAGGGGATCTTCCCAACTCAGAGATCGAATTTTAAGTCATAAAAATGGAAACCTAATAGTGTTAACACAAGGAAAAATTGTTCTTTTTTGTGTCACTCTAGAATGGAGGCCATTAATCCTTTTTTCTTTCAACTTTTTAAAATTGAGGTATAGAAGTAAACAGCAACCCACTCCAGCATTCTTGCCTGGAGAATTCCAAGAACAGCAGAGCCTGGTGGGCTAGTTGATGGGATCACAAAATGTCGGACATGGCTGAGTGACTAACACACACACTTGTGTATAATATTCCTAAGTTTTGAGTGTACAACAGTGATTCATGATTTTTAAAGGTTATTTTCCATTTATAGCTATTTGCAATATTCCGTGCTGCATGTATCCTTGTAGCTTACCTATTTCATACATAGTAGTTTTCACCTGTTAGTCCCCTGCATGGTAGCAAAGAGTTGGACATGACTGAGCAACAAACACTTTCTTGGCAATTGTAAATAATGCTGTTATGAACACTGGGGTATATATATCTTTTCAAATTAAGTGTTTTTGGGTTTTGTTTTTTTTTTTTTTTTGGTACTTAGGTGTGGAATTGCTGGGTCATATGGTAGTTCTATCTTTAGGTTTTTGAGAACTGTTCTCCATAGTGGCTGCACCAATTTATGTGCCTACCGAAAGTGTTGGAGGGATCTCTCTTTTTACAAATTGACCATTTGTTATTTGTGTTCTTTTTGATAATCATTCTGACATATATGATGCCTCATTGTGGTTTTAATTTGCATTCCTCTGATGATTAACAGTGTTGAGCATCTTTTGTTGGCCATCTGGTGTCTTCTTTGAAAAAAAGAAGTCTGTCTTCTGCTCATTACAAAAAATTTTTTTTTGATGTTGAGTTGTATGAGCTGTTTATGTATTTTGGAATATTAATCCCTTATCAGTCATATCATTTGGAAATATTTCCTCCCATTCTGTAAATTATCTTTTTATTTTGTCAATGGCAAGGCCACTAGTTCTTGATCATATCCCACTTGTATACCAATGACTTTCAGATCAAGCTCCATATCAAAGCCAGACCCCTTCAGCCAAGTGCCTGCTCAGCATCTCCGCTTGGATGTCTGGACTCCTGAACCGCCCCCCATATCTGCTCCACCTGCAGCCTTCCCATCTCAGTGGCTGAGATGAAAAGGCCCAGGGAGTCATCCTTGACTCCTTTCTCTACTGACCAGCAGCCAATCCCAGAGGAAATAAGGCTCTATCTTCAAAAGTGACCAGAATCTGACAACTTCTCACCACTCTATTGATAACTTTAGATCCAAGATGCCTGGATTACTGCAATAGCATCCTATTCCATCTTCATCCCTCTAGGTTCACTTTAATAGAAAAGTCTGAGAAGTCCTTCAAGTAGATGATATTTCTTCTCCACTCAGAAGCCTGCAGTGGCTCCTATTTACCCAGAATAAAAGCCAGAGTCCCTGCAGTGAGGTGCAGAGCCCTACATGGTATGCACCCAGGCACTTCTCTGCTCCTCAGCCTTGTTCTCCTCTTGCTCACCGTGCTCCCACCACCCTGGCCTCCTTGTACAGCAGACACACTCCTGTCTCAGGGCCAAGTGCTGGCTGTTTCCCCTACTCTTCTTGGAGACCTGTCATCTCCTTCAAGTGTTTGCTTATCTCTGGAGCATTCAACAAGTTCACCCTGACCAACTACTTAATAACCTTCAAACCCAACAATCACACTCAACAATATTTGCTCAGCTCTCTAGAGCTTCCAGTGAAGTCACTGCAATGTACTTTGGTTGATTAAAGGTAGGGTGCTACCCAGTTTCCCTAGCATAGTCCCAGTTTATACTTGTTGCCCAGGGCAATTATTAAGTGTCCCCATTCACATCTCAAAAATGACCTGGTTTGGATGATAAATTCTATGGTCATCCTAGGGAGAGCTTCATGCATTTGGCTTTCTCTCCCAACTCTACCACAGGTAGTTAGTTAGGTTCACAGTAAACTGCCCATAGTCGCTCTGATCCTTAGTGCCAGGCAACAAGCACCATTAGCATCGCCCCCAGTTTTTCACCCCTTCTTGCTTGAAAACACACAGGTGCAGAGGTGTGCATGACGCGGCACACAGCCACTTCCATGACCATCTGTGGAGACAGAAGAGGTAAACTATGAGAGAGCAGATCCTTGCTACTTGTTCTACGTCTGCGTGACTCTGAGAAATTCTCCCATGCTTTCAGTCACTCCCATCTGCCCGTCCCTCTATCCATCCATCCATCCATCCCCTCCACATCACTGCGCATCGATTCATGCCGGGCACTGAGATGGGCACATGAAGTCCTTGCCCGCTTGGAATTCACAATTTAACAAGGGAGACAGACAATAAACAGTCTAACAAGTGAATACAAGCACAGAAGAATTCCACAAAGGTCTGAGGAGAGGAGCTCGGGGAAACAGAGAATACCTTAGGAGAGCACGTCTGCGACTCGATGGACAAGTGGGGAGAGTCGTGTCCTGGGAAGGCAAAGGAAACAGCACTGCAGACAGAGAGGGAATCTGCCACGGTCCCGAAGGATGAGCAAGCCTGGCCGGTGAGGAGCCCAGAGAGGCGACACGCGCGACGCACAGGGAGCCAGAGGAACGGTCTGAGCTCAGCTGAGAGGGAAGGGGAGGCCAGATCACCTCAGGGGGTGGGGGCCCCCATGAGCAGCCCCTTGAGGTAAGGGGTCTGGATTGTATTCCAAGTGTGTGGGAAATCTGCCACAGCTTTAGAGGAGGGTGACCTAATTAGTGTTTTTAAAAGATGCCCCGGTGACTTCTTAGAAAATGATTGAAGAGGGGTCAGACTGGAGACGGGCTCTTGTAAAATAGGCAAGAGATTCTGGTAGCCCGGAGCAAACTGGTGAAGGAGGAGGTGAAAGGGGAAGTGGATGGATTTGAGATACATTCTGAAAGAACTAATAAAACTTGCTGTTGGACTAGACATGAGGGATGAGGTCTCCCTAGGAAATTCCTAGATTCCTGACTTGACTTACTGGAACTGAGGATGGAAGGACTTGAAGGAGGAGTTGCTTTAGTGAGAGAAGTGTCTGAAGGGCAGTTAGGTGCAGGAGCCTGGAGAAAGAGGAGAGACCAGTGTTGGTGGGATGAGTCTCATGACCTGGGCTGGGGTCACCACGGACAGCAGAGGTTTAGCAGCGGAACAGCTGCAAAAACAGAACAATGGGATAGTCACCTGCATCCTATCTTGGAGAGCCAAAGATGAAGATAGTAAAGTTTCACTGGATTAAGCAACGTGAAGGTGGTTGGTGACATTCACAGTATCAGTGAAGTGGTGGAGGCAATGCCAGGTTAGCATGGTTTGAAGAAGGAGTGAACTATTCATGAATTTCTTAGCAACATTAGGAATAGAAGAGAACTTCCTCACTTTGATGAAGTGCACCTATCTGCCATCTAGTGTAAGGATCACACTGAATGGTGAACTAATATGAACATTACCAAATTTGACTTTTTTCCCTCTCAAAAGGAAAAAAGAGGTCCCAGTTCAGTTCAGTAGCTCAGTCGTGTCCAGCTCTTTGCGACCCCATAGATTGCAGCATGCCAGGCCTACCTGTCCATCACCAGCTCCCAGAGTTCACCCAAACTCAGGTCTATTGAGTCAGTGATGCCATCCAACCATCTCATCCTCTGTCATTCCCTTCTCCTCCCACCTCCAATCTTTCCCAGCATTAGGGTCTTTTCAAATGAGTCAGCTTTTCGCATCAGGTGGCCAAAGTACTGGAGTTTCAGCTTCAACATCAGTCCTTCCAATGAACACTCAGGACTGATCTCCTTTAGGATGGACTGATTTGATCTCCTTGCTGTCCAAGGGACTCTCAAGAGTCTTCTTCAACACCACAGTTCAAAGGCATCAATTCTTCAGCACTCAGCTTTCTTTATGGTCCAACTCTCACATCCATACATGACTACTGGAAAAACCATAGCCTTGACTAGATGGACCTTTGTTGGCAAAGTAATGTCTCTGCTTTTGAATATGCTGTCTAGGTTGGTCATAACTTTCCTTCCAAGGAGTGAGTGTCTTTTAATTTCATGGCTGCAGTCAACATCTGCAGTGATTCTGGAGCCCAGAAAAATAAAGTCTGACGCTGTTTCCACCGTTTCCCCATCTATTTGCCATGAAGTGATGGGACCAGATGCCATGATCTTCGTTTTATGAATGTTGAACTTTAAGCCAACTTTTTCACCCTCCTCTTTCACTTTCATCAAGAGGCTCTTTAGTTTTTCTTCACTTTCTGCCATAAGGGTGGTGTCATCTGCATATCTGAGGTGATTGATATTTCTCCTGGCAATCTTGATTCCAGCATGTGCTTCTTCCAGTCCAGCGTTTCTCATGATGTACTCTGCATAGAAGTTAAATAAGCAGGGTGACAATATACAGCCTTGACGCACTCCTTTTCCTATTTGGAACCAGTCTGTTGTTCCATGTCCAGTTCTATCTGTTGCTTCCTGACCTGCATACAGATTTCTCAAGAGGCAGGTCAGATTTTCCCATCTCTTTCAGAATTTTCCACAGTTTATTGTGATCCACACAGTCAAAGGTTTTGGCATAGTCAATAAAGCAGAAATAGATGTGTTAGTATACTGTATTGGTGTTTTTCTTTCTGGCTTACTTCACTCCGTATAATCGGCTCCAGTTTCATCCACCTCATTAGAACTGATTCAAATGTATTCTTTTTAATGGCTGAGTAATAATACTCCATTGTGTATATGTACCACAGCTTTCTTATCCATTCGTCTGCTGATGGACATCTAGGTTGCTTCCATGTCCTGGCTATTATAAACAGTGCTGCGATGAACATTGGGGGTACACGTGTCTCTTTCAATTCTGGTTTCCTCGGTGTGTATGCCCAGCAATGGGATTGCTGGGTCAAAAGGCAGTCCTATTTGCAGTTTTTTAAGGAATCTCCACACTGTTCTCCATAGTGGCTGTACTAGTTTGCATTCCCACCAACAGTGTAAGAGGGTTCCCTTTTCTCCACACCCTCTCCAGCATTTATTGCTTGTAGACTTTTGGATCGCAGCCATTCTGACTGGTGTAAAATGGTACCTCATTGTGGTCTTGATTTGCATTTCTCTGATAATGAGTGATGTTGAGCATCTTTTCATGTGTTTGTTAGCCATCCGTATGTCTTCTTTGGAGAAATGTCTATTTAGTTCTTTGGCCCATTTTTTGATTGGGTTATTTATTTTTCTGGAATTGAGCTGCATAAGTTGCTTGTATATTTTTGAGATTAGTTGTTTGTCAGTTGCTTCATTTTCTATTATTTTCTCCCATTCAGAAGGCTGTCTTTTCACCTTGCTTATAGTTTCCTTTGTTGTGCAGAAGCTTTTAATTTTAATTAGATCCCATTTGTTTATTTTTGCTTTTATTTCCAGTATTCTGGGAGGTGGATCATAGAGGATCCTGCTGTGATTTATGTTGGAGAGTGTTTTGCCTATGTTCTCCTCTAGGAATTTTATAGTTTCTGGTCTTACATTTAGATCTTTAATCCATTTTGAGTTTGTTTTTGTGTATGGTGTTAGAAAGTGTTCTAGTTTCATTCTTTTACAAGTGGTTGACCAGTTTTCCCAGCACCACTTGTTAAAGAGATTTTCTTTAATCCACTGTATATTCTTGCCTCCTTTGTCGAAGATAAGGTGTCCATAGTTGTGTGGATTTATCTCTGGGCTTTCTATTTTGTTCCATTGATCGTGCCAGTACCATACTGTCTTGATGACTGTGGCTTTGTAGTAGAGCCTGAAATCAGGCAGGTTGATTCCTCCAGTTCCATTCTTCTTTCTCAAGATTGCGTTGGCTATTCTAGGTTTTTTGTATTTCCATACAAATTGTGAAATTATTTGTTCTAGCTCTGTGAAAAATACCACTGGTAGCTTGAGAGGGATCACATTGAATCTGTAGATTGCTTTGGGTAGTGTACTCATTTTCACTATATTGATTCTTCTGATCCATGAACATGGTGTATTTCTCCATCTATTCGTGTCCTCTTTGATTTCTTTCATCAGTGTTTTATAGTTTTCTATATATAGGTCTTTAGTTTCTTTAGGTAGGTATATTTCTAAGTATTTTATTCTTTTCGTTCCAATGGTGAATGGAATTGTTTCCTTAATTTCTTTTTCTACTTTCTCATTATTAGTGTATAGGAATGCAAGGGATTTCTGTGTGTTGATTTTATATCCTGCAACTTTACTATATTCATTGATTAGTTCTAGTAATTTTTTGGTGGAGTCTTTAGGGTTTTCTATGCAGAGGATCATGTCATCTGCAAACAGTGAGAGTTTTACTTCTTCTTTTCCAGTTTGGATTTATTTCTTTTTCTGCTCTGATTGCTGTGGCCAAAACTTCCAGAACTATGTTGAATAGTAGCAGTGAAAGTGGGCACCCTTGTCTTGTTCCTGACTTTAGGAGAAATGCTTTCAATTTTTCACCATTAAGGATAATGTTTGCTGTGGGTTTGTCATATATAGCTTTTATTACGTTGAGGTATGTTCCTTCTATTCCTGCTTTCTGGAGAGTTTTTATCATAAATGGATGTTGAATTTTGTCAAAGGCTTTCTCTGCATCTATTGAGATAATCACATGGTTTTTATTTTTCAATTTGTTAATGTGGTGAATTACATTGATTGATTTGTGGATATTGAAGAATCCTTGCATCCCTGGGATAAAGCCCACTTGGTCATAGTGTATGATCTTTTTAATGTGTTGTTGGATTCTGATTGCTAGAATTTTGTTAAGGATTTTTGCATCTATGTTCATCAGTGATATTGGCCTGTAGTTTTCTTTTTTGTGGCATCTTTGTCAGGTTTTGGGATTAGGGTGATGGTGGCCTCATAGAATGAGTTTGAGAGTTTACCTTCCTCTGCAATTTTCTGGAAGAGTTTGAGTAGGATAGGTGTTAGCTCTTCTCTAAATTTTTGGTAGAATTCAGCTGTGAAGCCACCTGGACCTGGGCTTTTGTTTGCTGGAAGATTTCTGATTACAGTTTCAGTTTCTGTGCTTGTGATGGGTCTGTTAAGATTTTCTATTTCTTCCTGGTTCAGTTTTGGAAAGTTGTACTTTTCTAAGAATTTGTCCATTTCTTCCACATTGTCCATTTTATTGGCATATAATTGCTGATAGTAGTCTCTTATGATCCTTTGTATTTCTGTGTTGTCTGTTGTGATCTCTCCATTTTCATTTCTAATTTTATTGATTTGATTTTTCTCCCTTTGTTTCTTGATGAGTCTGGCTAATGGTTTGTCAATTTTATTTATCCTTTCAAAGAACCAGGTTTTGGCTTTGTCGATTTTTGCTATGGTCTCTTTTGTTTCTTTTGCATTTATTTCTGCCCTAATTTTTAAGATTTCTTTCCTTCTACTAACCCTGGGGTTCTCCATTCCTTCCTTTTCTAGTTGCTTTAGGTGTAGAGTTAGGTTATTTATTTGACTTTTTTCTTGTTTCTTGAGGTATACCTGTATTGCTATGAACTTTCCCCTTCAGTTCAGTTCAGTTCAGTCGCTCAGTCGTGTCCTACTCTTTGCAATCCCATGAATCGCAGCACGCCAGGCCTCCCTGTCCATCACCAAATCCTGGAGTCCACTGCTTTTATAGTGTCCCACAGGTTTTGGGTTGTTGTGTTTTCATTCTCATTCGTTTCTATGCATATTTTGATTTCTTTTTTGATTTCTTCTGTGATTTGTTGGTTATTCAGAAGCGTGTTGTTCAGCTTTCATATGTTGGAATTTTTAAGTTTTTCTCCTGTAATTGAGATCTAATCTTAATGCATTATGGTCAGAAAAGATGCTTGGAATGATTTCAATTTTTTTAAAAATTTATCAAGGCTAGATTTATGGCCTAGGATGTGATCTATCCTGGAGAAGTTTCCGTGAGCACTTAAGAAAAAGGTGAAATTCATTGGTTTGGGGGTGAAATGTCCTATAGATATCAATTAGGTCTAACTGGTCTATTGTATCATTTAAAGTTTGTGTTTCTTTGTTAATTTCCTGTTTAGTTGATCTGTCCATAGGTGTGAGTGGGTATTAAAGTCTCCCACTATTGTGTTATTGTTAATTTCCCCTTTCATACTTGTTAGCATTTGTCTTACATATTGCAGTGCTCCTATGTTGGGTGCATATATATTTATAATTGTTGTATCTTCTTCTTGGATTGATTCTTTGATCATTATGTAGAGGCCTTCTTTGTCTCTTTTCACAGCCTTTGTTTTAAAGTCTATTTTATCTGATATGAGTATTGCTACTCCTGCTTTCTTTTGGTCTCTATTTGCATGGAATATCTTTTCCCAGCCCTTCACTTTGAGTCTGTATGTGTCCCTTGTTTTGAGGTGGGTCTCTTGTAGACAACATATATAGGGGTCTTGTTTTTGTATCCATTCAGCCAGTCTTTGTCTTTTGGTTGGGGCATTCAACCCATTTACGTTTAAGGTAATTATTCATAAGTATGATCCCGTTGCCATTTACTTTATTGTTTTGGGTTCGGGTTTATACACCCTTTTTGTGTTTCCTGACTAGAGAATATCCTTTAGCATTTGTTGGAGAGCTGGTTTGGTGGTGCTGAATTCTCTCAGCTTTTGCTTATCTGTAAAGCTTTTGATTTCTCCTTCGTATTTGAATGAGATCCTTGCTGGGTACAGTAATCTGGGCTGTAGGTTATTTTCTCTCATCACTTTGAGTATGTCTTGCCATTCCCTCCTGGCCTGAAGAGTTTCTACTGAAAGATCAGCTGTTATCCTTATGGGAATCCCCTTGTGTGTTATTTGTTGTTTTTCCCTTGCTGCTTTTAATATTTGTTGTGTTTGATCTTTGTTAATTTGATTAATATGTGTCTTGGGGTGTTTTGCCTTGGGTTTATCCTGTTTGGGACTCTCTGGGTTTCTTGGACTTGGGTGATTATTTCCTTCCCCATTTTAGGGAAGTTTTCAACTATTATCTCCTCAAGGATTTTCTCATGGTCTTTCTGTCTTCTTCTTCTGGGATTCCTATAATTCGAATGTTGGAGCATTTAACACTGTCCTGGAGGTCTCTGAGATTGTCCTCATTTCTTTTAATTCGTTTTTCTTTTTTCCTCTCTGATTCATTTATTTCTACCATTCTATCTTCTATTTCACTAATCCTATCTTCTGCCTCCATTATTCTACTATTTGTTGCTTCCAGAGTGTTTCTGATCTCATTTATTGCATTACTCATTATATATTGACTCTTTTTTATTTCTTTTAGGTCCTTGTTAAACCTTTCTTGCATCTTCTCAATCCTTGTCTCCAGGCTATTTATCTGTGATTCCATTTTGATTTCAAGATTTTGGATCATTTTCACTATCATTATTCGGAATTCTTTATCAGATAGATTCCCTATCTCTTCCTCTTTTGATTGGTTTGGTGGGCATTTCTTCTATTCCTTTACCTGCTAGGTATTCCTCTGTCTCTTCATCTTGGCTATATTGCTGCATTTGGGGTGGCCTTTCTGTATTCTAGCAGTTTGTGGAGTTCTCTTTATTATGGACTTTCCTCGCTGTGGATGGGGTTGTATCAGTGGCTTGTCAAGGTTTCTTGGTTAAGGAAGCTTGTGTTGGAATTCTGATGGCTGGAGCTGGATTTCTTCTCTCTGGAGTGCAATGAAGTGTCCAGTAATGAGTTATGAGATGATTTTGGAGTAACTTTGAGCTGCCTGTATATTGAAGCTCAGGGGTGTGTTCCTGTGTTGCTGGAGAATTTTCGTGGTATGTCTTGCTCTGGAACTTGTTGGCCCTTGGGTGGTGCTTGGTTTCGGTGTAGGTATGGAGGCGTCTGATGAGCTCTTATCAATTAATGTTCCCTGGAGTCAGGAGTTCTCTGATGTTCTCAGGATTTGGACTTAAGCCTCCTACTTCTGGTTTTCGTTTTTATTTTTACAGTAGCCTCAAGACTTCTCCATCTATACAGCACTGATGAGAAAACATCTAGGTTAAAGATGAAAAGTTTCTCCACATTGAGGGACACCCAGAGAGGTTCACTGAGTTACATGGAGAAGAGAAAGGGGGGCGGGGGTGGGGGGGAGTTAGAGGTGACTGGAATGAGATGAGGTGGGATCAAAAGAGGAGAGAGCAAGCTAGCCAGTAATCACTTCCTTATGTGTGCTCCACTTTCTGGACCACTCAGAGATGTTCATGGAGTTATACAGAGAAGAGGAGAGGGAGGAAGGAGACAGAGGTGGCCAGGAGGATCAAAGAGGGAAATGAAAAGGAGAGAGACAGATCCAGCCAGTAACCAGTTCCCTAAGTGTTCTCCACCGTCTAGAACACACAGAGATTCACAGAGTTGGGTAGAAAAGAGAAGGGGGAGGGAGGAGACAGAGGCAACCTGGTGGAGAAAAAGGAAAGTCCAAAGGAGGAGAGAGTGATCAAGCCAGTAATCTCACTCCCAAGTAAAAATGGGTACTGAAGATAGGGTTTTTAAAGGTACAAAATTGATAACAAATACCAAAAAGCAAAGATTAAAAATCTAGAGTAGAGGTTGGATTTTCAAAAATATTAAAAAAAAAGAAGAAGAAAGAAAAAAAAAAAGTCACAAGAATTATTAAAAGACAACAACAATCACAAAAAATATATATGGCGTTTGCTTTAAAAATAGGGTCTTTTTTTTGAAAAGTAAGTTATAAGAATAAAAATTAAAGGAGAATAGAGGACTTAAAAATTAAAAAATGTTATGAAAAGAAGAAGAAAAAACAAACAAAAGAATGATCGTAAAAATAGTAAAGGTATATCTGGGACTTTCTCTGGTGTTGTGGGCAGTGTCGGGTCAGTTCATTTTCTGATAGTTCCTTGGTCCGGCTTATATTTCTCAAGGTCTGTAGGCCCCTTCCTATGTAGTCGGTACTAACGACAGGGTTTTAATCTATTGCACCTGTCACTTCCAAGGTGGTTCCCTCTGTTTTAGCTTCTTCTCTTTGCTGGTCTCTTCAGTGTCTTTTTTCCGCCCTGACACAAAGGGGGCAGTGGTGGACACTTTTTTTTAGGCTCACTTGTTCAGTCGCATTGTGGGGAGGGAGGGATGCTGTAAACAAAACACTGGCATGTGCTCGCAGTGTCTCAGCAACGCTGGGCCTGCCCCTGCTCACGGTGCAAACCACTCAGGCTCTAGGTTGCTCTGCTGGGAACCATCTGAGGCCAGTCCTGGGCTGCGTGCACCTCCTCGGTCTAAGCCGCTCAGGCTCAGGCACTCAGGTAGTCCTGAGAGGCGCAGACTCGGTTGGGCCTGCGTTTTGTGTCCTTCCCAGGTCCGAGTAGCTCGGGTGTTTGGCAAGCGTGGTCACTGTGACTTATCGCCTTTCCTGTCCCTGCTGCTCAGTTTTCTGGGTGTACAACTGGCGCCCCTTCTTAGGCGGATGGTGACTGTCCAGAACCCCAAGAAGTCTTAGTTAGCAAAGAAGCTTGCTTGCAGTTTGGTAGTTAATGTCTCTCTGGGGCTGTGATTGTCCCCTTCCGGCCCTTCTGGCTCTGGCTGCCTGTCACCGGAGGGGGGATGGTCTGCAGCCGGCTAATTCTGTTCCGTCCTTTGTTCTGTGCATGGTCCTGGCAGTGTCTTATGTTAGAGCTTTTTGCGTGGTAGCTATCCCACAGTCTGGTTTGCTAGCCCAAGTTAGTTCGCTCTGGTTATACCTGGGGCATTCCGGCCCAATTCTTAAACAGCACTGCAGCCCGCACCTCCCTGCCCAGGCCCCTGCTTGCTAGTGGCAGATGCAGGCATCTGCGCTGCTTCTCCGCTGGGGGAGTTACCATTGGGCTCGTAATCTGTTGGTTTTAATTATTTATTTTTCCTCCCTGTTATGTTGCCCTCTGTGCTTCCAAGGCTCGCCACAGACTCAGCAGCAAGAGTGTTTCCTGGTTTTGGAAACTTCTCTTTTTAAGACTCCCTTCCCAGGACGGAGCTCCCTCCCTACCTCTTTTGTCTCTTTTTTCATCTTTTATATTTTTTCCTACCTGTTTTTGAAGATGATGATCTGCTTTTCCAGGTGCCTGATGTCCTCTGCCCGCATTCAGAAGCTGTTTTGTGGAATTTACTCAGCATTGAAATGTTCTTTGATGAATTTGTGAGGGAGAAAGCGATCTCCCCGTCCTATTCCTCCGCCATCTTAGGACAGCTCCAACATGCATGATTCTTGAGAACATTATGCTAAGTGCAATAAGCCAGGCAGAAAAGGACAAATTCTGTATGATTCCACTTATATGGTGTTTCCCTGGTGGCTCAGAGAGTAAACAATCTGCCATATAGTGTGGGAGACCTGGGCTCAACCCCTGGGTTGGGAAGATCCCTGGAGGAGGGCATGGCAACCCACTCCAGTGTTCTTGCCTGGAGAATCCCCAGGGACAGAGGAGCCTGGTGGGCTACAGTCCATGGGGTCACCAAGAGTCGGACATGACTGAGCAACTAAGTACCACTTATATGAGGTACCTATTGGAGTCAAATTCATAAGAGCCTTTTTGGTGGTTGCCAAGGGCTGTAGACAGGACAGAACAGGGAGCTGTTGTTTAATGGGTGTAGAGTTTTTAATGTGTGTACAGTTTAGTGGGTGTACAGTTCTACAAGATGAAAAGAGCTCTGGAGATGGATGGATGGTAGTGATGGCCACACAACAATGTGAATGTATTTAATGCCACTGAAGTTTATGCTTAAAAACGATTAAGATGGTAAATTTTATGTTATATGTATTTTACCTCAATTAAAACTTTAGAAAAATACAAGAAATAACAGGAAAGGATTAGCTGAAGTTAAGGCAGTATTTATTCAATTTCCCTGCAATCATATTTAAGGCATAAGTGATGGTTATTTGGCAAGAATACAATTCCCTTTAAAGCCTACACTAGTTGGATTTCAGTTCAGAAATGCTGCATATTAGGTACAAATTTGAGAGAATTTATTCTGGCACAGGCTCTTGTTTATGATAAATGGGTCTTTGCTTCACCATCCCTTACCCAAACCTAGTCACTCTCAGTGCAGAGCATGGCTGGCTTTGCATCTGCTCTGAAGGTCACCTGGTTTACTGCGGCCTAGTCAAGTCATGTGAGCATGGACCAGGGCAGGCTGCCTGCTCTCCTCAGGCTGTGTTCTCAATGATGACCGCAATTCCTTGGCCACCTCCAATGCAGGCTGATCCTACAGCATATTTTCCACCCCGACGCCTGAGAAAGAAAGCAGTGGCTGAAAACTACTTGAATAAAGAATGTACGGAATTAGATAATCAATTAAATAGAATTTATAATGGTCACATTTGCAATATTCATTCTCGTTCAGCTTATCAGCTCAATGTTTTCTCCAGTCCTCAATACTGGGGAAAAGAGGAGAAAGGATTTGGAAAGCTGAGTATTCTTATTTTAAAAAGTATAGTAACACAGAAGATGGAGTTAGAAACAAACAAAACAGGAGGTAACTGGGATGGGCTGGAAGTTGAAGAAGGGGGAGTAAATATTAATATTCAGCCTCCTTGATTTATCTGTTTTAGATTTTTACAGACCTTAGAATAAGTATAATTACTGAAGTTTGTCTGTTTGAAAGGTCATATAGTTTAGAAATATTTCATGTCCCTTTCATAAAAATTAAGACTCCTTTAAAGTACCATCCACTGTAATTCTTCAGTCCTGATAGAATGACCTTGAGAAACCATCCAGGAATTATTTTTTGTGCAATCAATCACTCATTTCAACCCAATTATTAAGTAAAACAGGAGTCCTATTTACCCTAATGTCACAGGGAGCCAGAGTGATGATTTTTAAGCCTGGCATATTTGGTTTTGTTTCCAATTTTCCTACTAACAGAACAAAATGGTCCAAAAGACACACTACAGAAGAAGAAGCTCTTCTGTTAAAACTGCAAAGTATCAAATGCACAGAAGGCTGGAACCCTGGAAACAGTGAAGGAAAAACTTAGACCCCAGTTGTCAGTTTGCTTAGGTTTCTTAAACGACAGCGTCTTGATCAGCACTTTGTTTTCTGAAATAATTGTGTCTTACTCCTGTAAGGAGCACGAGGATGCAAGCGCCCTGAGACGTGGGCCTCATTGTGGACTCCCTGCTGTGCACCCACACCAGGGATGGGGCCACGTGAACACTGGGCCCTCTGTGAACACATGCCAAGTGGCTACATTGCACATGCAGGGAAGAGCAAGTGTCACAAGAGTAGAGGCACCAACTAAGCAAATGAGTCATCAGTAAGGTCTGTGAAAAAGGGGTGCTCAAATCACTGGGAGAAAGGCAGGGCAAGGGGCAATGAGGAAGAATGGGCACCTGTTGGATTGTTCTGGGGAAACCTAAATTCATGCATGTACACAAAAGATAGCAAATCTGAAAAGCAACAATTTCTAGCACGTACCTTAATTCATGAACCAGGTGTGCGGTAATTCTTGACCCAGATCCTGCTAATGGGTGACCCAAAGCAATGGCTCCTCCATTCACATTGGTCTTACTTGGGTCAAGATTCAAACTCTTTTCAACTGCCAAGTACTGAGGAGCAAAAGCTTCATTCACCTTTAAAACAATCAAACAACTTAATAAAAATCCTTATTCACAAACTTACTTTTAACCAAGAATTGTCCAGTCCTATTGATTGCTAACTTTCCTGTTTTTTTTCCCTACTTAAATTACCGTGCAAGGTTATTTTATCTTCAATCATTCTTCATAAAGATAACAGGTTTGAAAATAGGTGTATTTACTAAGCGATACTTTAAGTGTTAATACATCCCTTAGAGCAGCGGTCCACAATCTTTTTGGCACCAGGGACCAGTTCATGGACTGGAGGTGGGGGTGGGGATGGCTTTGGGATAATTCAAGTGCATTGCCATTTATTGTGCACTTTACTTCTAGTATTATTATCAGCTCCACCGCAGATCATTCAACATCAGATCCTGGAGGTTGGGGACCTCTGCCTTAAAGGAATCCTCAGTGATACTACACATGGATCCTGGACTAGAAGCAATGGGGTACTATAGAAAACCTACAGGTTCTAGAGCCATATGGATAGTTCAAATCTTGGCAGTATGCATGTTCTTAAAATTCTCTTGACACTCAATTTTCTTCACTGGTAAAATGTGACTGTTGTATCATCTTAAGAGTTATTGTTAACATTAAATGAAATCATGGGTATTAAGTGTTTAGTGTATTATCTGACACAAGCAAATATTCAATAAATACTTGCTCTTATTATTACTACTAACCCATATTACTAGCCATACTTCCAAGAAGAAACTGACACAATAAAGAATAAACTTTCAGAGCCAGACACCTGAGAGGAATAGTTACCATGTTGAAACATGGCCTGAACTAAAAAGTATCATATTGTTGCATTACACTTAACAAGGCTGGCTAGGAGCATTACCTTATTTCATGTTTACAGAATTATTTTCATATGATCTCAGTGGAGAATTTTATAGAGAAGGACACTGATTTTTGAAAAGGCAGCTTTTCCAGGGCTGGGATAAAAATCCACCCTTGTGTTCTTTCCTACTATATTTTGTGTTCTCCCAAGATAGTGCTTTACTTGTCCTTAGATCCAGCATTTATTTTTCCATTTTATATAGTCACGAGGTACTGAGAGACCTAGAGTATGTTGTGAAACTAGGCTTTTGAACCCAGGAAAAACTATCTCATGATCATCAAATGTCTCAAAGACGATCACATCAGCATATGGAGAGGTATATGCTTGAGTGTTTACATATCTATGGAGAGGCATGTCCTTGAGTGTTTACACATCTATAAATGCTGATGAACATCTCTACAGAGATGAATATTTTCAAGGTTTAAGTGTGAAATCTGAAGTCAGAAATTGAGTGGTACTTATTTACTAACACAAATATGGTAATTAAGCAGCCTAATTACCTAAAATGTTCAAATACTTCCTAAATGCCAAATGTATATAATCCATCTTTAAGCATGTTCTTAATCCTTTCTTTTAATTGTACTAAACATTTAAGATGCTTTTGTTCTAATCTAACATTAAAGAAATCACTCTCCCAATAAATCTAAGTTTCCAATGCCAAAAATTATGACAGATGCATTCCAAATCAACCCACAACTGTGGTGTAAAAGCCAAACCTAAGTTTTGGGGTTGGGGGTGGCTGTTAACTTGGCAGAAGTGTAAGAAACTTAGATTTGGGATTAGATTATTGTTTTTCTATTAGGTCATTTTTTTTAACCTGTATTTTTCTACTTTAATCAATAAAATAAAGTTACAGTTATTTATTTCTCACCCACCTTAACAAACATTCAATTCAGTTCAATAGGCACATTAATAGTTTAAAATGTATTAATAGCAGAATCTTACAAGGTCATAAAAAGTACCTAAGAATTACACTTTAGTAGAGGAAGAAAGGCCCTTTGAATTATTCAAATATAAATAAAGCATTTTAATAAGGTAGAGCCTGATTATATGTCAACACAGGCATACAATGAAAGTAATACTTGTTCAGATTCACACCATTTGGAAAGTTTAAAGGTACTAAAACAAAAAGACCTGTAAAAATAAAACTAAAGCCATCTATGCTATAGAAGTTGATGGCTTATTCCATGTTGTGAAAAATACAGAACACTTACTTCTACCAAATCCATATCCTTAAGACTCAGCCCTGTTTTCTTCAGTGCTCCACTGATAGCAGGGACAGGACCTATATAAGAACAAAAAACAATTTCACCTTGTAAATATCAAATTTCTCCTTTTTTACTAAACAAGTCAGTAAGGAGGAAATAACTACAGTAACTAAAAATCTTGCTACCCTGACAGCACACAATATTAAATGACAGGGCAGTAAGAAACAGAAAACGGGACAAGGATGGAAAGCTGTTCATGCAAACTGTAGATGAGAGACTCAACGTGAAAAATTCTACCACATGACTTTAAGAGTTTAAACAGCCCAAGCAGTGAGGTTTTGTATAGACGGTTTGTTATAATGTATCTTATTTTTTTTAACTTTAGTTTAAAAAAAATTTTGGCCCAGGGATCTTGATTCCCTAAAGAGGGATTAAACCAGGCCACAGCAGCAAAAGCACCAAGTTCTAGCTACTGGACTGCCAGGGAATTCTCATGTATAGATGGTTCTTAATACCAAATGCCCAGGCAAACTGGGTACTCTCCTGGAATACAGATCATACATTCCCAGTAGAGAAGTGACTGTGGCTATGCTCTGAATTTTCAGACCCATTTTGGACAAAAGGCAAGAAATAGCACTGGTATCTCCACATGGGCACAGCAAGATAAAACGGTACCAGGCACTTCAGGGAAAAGATAGCTAAAGCAAGGAGATGTTTGTAACTCCAACAGAAGGCAGAGATTCGAAATAAAACATAACTCACATTGAAGAAATGCAAATCCACCTTTAAAAACTTTGGAAATAAACTCTAAGTCCCAGATTTCTGATGATTACTAATGATAGTTCAATTTTGTTGTTCAGTCGTTAAATCGCATCTGACTCTTTGCGACCCCATGGACTGCAGCACACCAGGCTTCTCCATCCTTCATTATTGTCTGGAGTTTGCTCAAATTCATGTCCATTGAGTCGGTGATGCTATCTAACCATCTCATCTGCTGCTGCTCCCTTCTCCTTCTGCCCTCAATCTTTCCCAGCATCAGGGTCTTTTCCATTGAGTCAGCTCTTCACATCAAGTGGCCAAAGTATTGGAGCTTATTTTTAATATTGCTCATAATTTTAAGTAAATTGATATTTCTTTCCAAAATATAAAAAATCTGGCTAGGGATGATTATCTACTTCTCTATCTTCCCTTAGAGAATAAAACTTCCATAAACATCTAAAAAGAAAAAATATGTGGTGTTTTGTTGAATTCAAGTAGTCAAACATTTTATAACAAGCTTCACAAACATATGTAAGGTAAAATGGGAAATCAGTCTTCACAAGAAAAGCATAACACAATCTAAATATAATAATTAATTTGGTCACCTAGTTAAAAAGTTTCTTGGACAATTATCTGTTGATGGGTAGGGCTACCAATAAACGCTTTCCAATTTAAAGCATCAGTTCTATATGGGCTACTGATTTAATACAGAACCTAATTCCAGATTCTCTTTGTATCTTTAAGACATGAAAATGGATGGATGGTCAATAGCAGAGCGTCAATTATCCAGCATGGTCAGGGGATGCAGTACCCACAGGTGTGAAAGCTACACACCACTAAGTGCTGAGGATGTGAAACCACTGCTCACACCTCCCTGCCTTCAGAATCACAGTCAGCATGACTAAACACGTTAGTATTAACTTAGAATTGTTACAGTCAATTTTAACAACATGCTAGGCTACAAGCTAATTTCTAAAGGACTGTTTCCCTACCACTTTGCTACTTACTGGGCCTTAGGAAGATATAGTAGTTTTGCTGGGAAAAGGACACCTTATTTCTAGTAATGGCTCCTACCACTAATAGCTTTGTAACCTTGGGTACCTTTGGTGGCTATAAGCTTCTCATCCAAAGTGCTTTGAGCTGGTTTTTAACCCGTTTCTTTTAAAGATACCTTTCTACAAATGAAGCCCAGTAACAGGTAAAGCTAGAGCTGTCCCAGTTGAAGAGGCTCAAAGTTCCATGTACCCATCCCCTATCACTGCCTCTCATGCGGAGGTCCAGGGAACACTGCTTCTCTAAAACTGTGTCCTTCCTTGGAGCCATTAATTGCACCCTTCCATTCCTGGCTTTCCACCTTTTTCTGGATCTGTACCTACTGGGCAGGGCTAAGCAATGCTATATGTTGAATAACTGCATAACTGGAGAACAACTATTGTTAGAATTTGGATTGATGAATCACTCTCCACCAGATACTCAATAATCTACTCTCCCTTATTTATTCACCTGGTGCACTTCATACAGTTACCTTGTTTGGCCCCACACTACACCTGAGAGATGAGCTATTTAGGTGAGGGGGAGGACATCTTATGGTGTGGGACAGAGCTCTCTCCCAACCCTGAGGAAAAACAGAATACTTCCACAATGGCATTTATTGTATACTACAGGGCAAATATTCAGGCCCAAGAATAGAAGGAAGAAAAACTAAACTTTCTTGTTCACTGACCATGTCAATGTATCAGAAACTCTTAAGAGAGGTTAAACTGAAAACTGTAAAATAACTACTTTTCTATATCAAATAAATATGGTTGATCATCAAAGCCAGCTGTACATGGAACAAACCCCATATTCCGAGGTTCTACCTGGACCTACTAGACGAAACAAAATTATGAGGGGGACTGGGGTTATGGTTAGATTTTGATCATCATTTGGGGTTGGGAACTACTGCCATAAACACCAACATGATAAAGCCATACCAATACACAGATGTCTAATTTTTAAAGCTACCTTTCATTTCTAAGACAAAAGGTGTACTTTGTTGACAGTAGGTAGCTAAAAGTTAGTAAGTTTTTAAGACCATAATAAAGAAAAAACAAATGACTTTTAACAGATGGCTCCAAAGCTTGCAGTTCCGGTTGACATAATTTACAACACAGTGAAAAATGACAAGGTATCATGCCAGCTTTCTTTCTGAGGAATTCTGTACAGAGATAAATCTCTCAAGGACATGGCAACAAACATGACTGGTATTAGTTTAGTCCCAAATCAACATAAGTGATTTTTATCTGAGTAGCACCTAGAGGCTTACACTGAAGGACTTCTGAGAAGGCAGGCTGGAAACAGGTGATCTCCCTTTTAATCTTAGGACCTACTTTGAAAACCAATTTAGTTAGTCAAAAAAGGCCTAACTAAGTATATAGGAAAATCTTTTGGCTCATCAAAAATTTGAATCTATAACCTAGGGCAGGCTTTTTCCTGGGGTATGAAGGTATAGGTGGGATAGATCAAAGTCAATTTTATTTTTGTGAGGCACATAACTGGCTCCCTGTCTTCCCAGAGAATGATGTAGGAACTACTAAAATTCAGCACTGTCTACAGTTCCTAGGAGTGTATCCAGCAAAAAGTTTTTTGTTTTCCTTCTAATTCATATTTTTGGAGCCAAGACTACACATATTTGTAGGGCGTTCCAAATTTTCTCCTGCTGGTATTTTGCCAATTGAGATGCATTGTTTAGAATTCTTCATTTTCCTATTAAGTCATAGATAGGCCAGGTACATTATTTCTTTGACTTCCTGAGGCAACAGAGGGAAAAGAGCCCTTCGACGAGAGATTTGGATTCACATCCCCATTTCATCACTTACTGCTTTTGAACTTTACAAGACCATCCCCCCAAGCCTCAGTTCTTCTGTTCACAAAGAAATCTCACTTACTAGGGTTGCGGGAAAATTAAATGAGCTACATGTAAAATCATGTGTAAAACACCCAGCAGGGTTCATATCTTCTCTACTTCATCCCATGATCTCTCCCATCTCCCATTTTTGTCTGTCTTGTCATTACCCTGTAATGCTTCTCTGTTGTTTACTGTGTGTTAATTTTATATATCTTAAATGGACAACATGACACAATTACTGCCCACAAGGAGTTTACATGGTCTTGGTCTTCCCATTGTGCCAAGCATAGCTTTTCATAAAGATGGGTTGTTTAAATGACTGATGACCAATTTCCTCTTCTCCAAAAGTGACCTTGATGTGGCTACTGTTTCAGCAATCTGAATGCCAAAGATTTATCTCCAGAAACATAACAGAACCACTTTGTATCACTACAAACTTACCAATACCCATGATAGTGGGATCACATCCAGACACAAAATATCCCACAATTCTTGCCAGTGGTGTGAAGTTATGTTTTTTAACAGCATCTTCACTAGCTATGATAACAGCTCCAGCACCATCAGAAACCCCCTTGGAAACAAACACAGATAATTAACTAGAGGATAAAAGAATATAGTCAATCAAGCTTTGAGCTAATGGAGTGCCATTAGGATTATGGCAACATATAGGAAGCAGCCCCATAATCTGGAACACAACAAGTAGCACTAGTGATAAACTGCTGTATTAAAGAGATTGTCTCAGGCACAGAATACAACTTCACTAAGCGAAACAGGAAAGAATGTAAAGGAAAAGCTTACATCCAGGTGTGGGTAGATTTAAGAAGAAATCTGGTGAGGTGCACACATGAGAAAGAAAAAGTAAACTAATAATCCAGGTAGATTTCACTGTACAGCGCATGGAACTCGGCTCCATGTTATGTGGCAGCCTGGATGGGAGGGGAGTTTGGGGGAGAATGGATACATGTATCTGTATGGCTGAGTTCCTCTGCTGTTCACCTGAAACTACCTCAACATTGTTTGCTAGTTGGCTAGAGGCCAGTACAAAATAAAAAGTTAAAAAAAAAAAACCAACCAGGTAGATTTCCTTCTAACAATCTGAAAAGACTAAGAAATTGGCAGAGTATTATATAAGGTCCCTAATTTATTTTGGAGTATGAAAACCCAAATTAATAGAATATGAACACTACTAGCTTAGGCTAAGTAACTGAAGATCAGCATGAAAGGCATCTAAAAGATATTGCCTGATCAGTTTGCAGTGAACACATCAAGAAGAGTTCAAGGTAGGCCCAGGTGCTTGCTACCTACCGACGCATTCCCTGCAGTAACGGTTCCTTCTTTCTTGAACACTGGAGGAAGTTTATTCAACTGCTCCATGGTTGTTTGGGGCCGAGGATGTTCATCTACTTGCATTGTCTGTTTTCCTTTCCTTGTCTTCACCTCAATTGGTGCCATCTCATTATCAAAGTAGCCAGCATCATTAGCTAAAATAGTAGAAAGACTATTCATAAGAATGGGGAGAAAAAAAGAACACAAACTAGAAAAATGAAAACAAATACATCTTTCAATTTAATTTCTGTTCTGTCCTTTTCTCTCAGTCTACTTTAATATAAGCTTTTATTACTTACATAACTTACCTTGTCTATTGGAGGATTTAATATACTGTCACCTATGCAGATACACTCTGTAATATTACAATTTTGACTTTTTTTTAACTACAATATTTTTTTATAAGGTACTGCTAGATTATTAGTGTTTGTCTGCTACCTACAGATGTAACAGCATCAAATGGATTTAATGCCCTTTTTTAACTACTCTGGGTGAGATACGAAATAGTTTAAAAAGTAACCAAGTTGTATTAATACTGATAGTCTACAGGAATGTACCATACACTTAAAATTTTACTAAGAGGATAGATCTCATGTTAACTGTTTTTAGCACAATAAGAAAAAAGATTACCAAGTTACCTATGTCACCAAGTCATCTATCACTGAAATTTAATGACAGGCAATGTGAAGAAATTATATGCACTATTACTGACACAGTTCTGAGTAAAAAGCTTATCTACTTCAAACCCCATTGACCGGAGTGGACGATAGTTAATCTAAAGCTTCAGAAATAGAGTAAGTCAGGAATGCATGCATGCTCGGTCACTCAGTAGTGTCTGACTCTTTGCAACCCCATGAACTGCAGCCCTCCAGGCTCCTCTATCCATGGCTTTTCCAGGCAAGAATACTGGAGTGGGTTGCCATTTCCTCCTCCAGGGGACCTTCCCAACCCAGGGATTGAACGCATGTCTCCTGCACTGGCAGGTGACTCTTTACCACTGAGTTACCTGGGAAGCCCAAGTTAGAAATACTACTACCTTAAAGTTGATGCCACTTCATAACAGGCTAACATTTCCTTCATTTGTTTTTCACAACAATTCTGTTAGAGAAAAAGCGAAGGCAAATATTTTTACCTCTATTATTAGCACAGTGAATAAATGCTTGGTGAATAAATGATTGAAGTCAGAAAATCTGCCCGTGGCAAAACTAGAAACAGACTAACTCTTGACCTTTAGACCAATACCCTTTCACTTAAATGTGTAACTAAAAACAGTATGACTTGGATCAGCTCCATTCCACTTATCCCTCTGAAATACTGAAATGAGCTTTATCCTCACTATTTCACTTATTTAATACCCCCTAAAAAAGAGTGTCTGCTCATTTATAATAGTTTAGTTTTCAAAACTCTTCAGAGGACTAACAAATTTCTTCAACTCACCATACTGATAAAAGAACAGCTGTCATTTTGCCCATTTTGGACTGGCTTACCAGCAGTGTGCAGTGTTACACAAGGGCACCACAGCTGGGGCCTTGGGCTAGTTCTGGGTCTCTGAGGCAGATGCAATGGTTCTCAATTAGAAATGGGAGAGGGAAGTCATAAAAGGATTCCCAGTGAGTCTTTCCCAAACATACCATCCCCTTCTTGTGAGTATGAGATGCCTCTTGGGGGACCACATCCTCTGCCCCAGGGAGCTAGCACCTCCAACAGAGTGTATCATAGCCCTCAGAGTCTTCTACTGACCCGTTTGGGGCAAAATTCAAGTGTCCAGATAGGACCAATTATCCACACTACTTTTTAAGTAGCATTCACATACTTCAAAAGAGAAACTTCCAGTTAATTTGCAATCATTAACAGAATATTCAATATTTAACCATTAACAAAGTAATTAAAAAAATGTGTTTCAAAAGATATCATTTTAAACAATATTATTATATGGCCTTTATAATCTAAAAGGATAAAAACCTTTCCTAGTTTTCTTTCTAAAGGTATCTGTAATAACCACTTTCACTGACCAGCTTTCCACCTCTGCTGTGACTGCAGGGCGTATCTGTCACAATCTTCTCTGCTTATTTGATGTTTTACAGCAAGATTCTCTGCAGTAATTGCCATCGGCATTTGGATATGCGAATCTGTTAATCCTGTCCACAGAGTGTCTTCCAGCTATTAAAAGACATTAATAAAGTCATTTGTAAAGTGTTTCTCTTGAAAGTAATATGCTAACATTTCTTTAAATAATCAACAGTTCCAACAAAAAAGGTAAAAGTAAAATGAGATTTTCTGATGAGCATTTACTATTACATGATTTATATTTGGTTTTGAGACATTTTCTAAAAAAACTCCTAGAGGACAACATAGGCAAAACACTCTCTGACATAAATCACAGCAGGATCCTCTATGACCCACCTCCCAGAGTAATGGAAATAAAAGCAAAAATAAACAAACGGGACCTAATTAAACTTAAAAGCTTTTGCATAATGAAGGAAACTATAAGCAAGGTGAAAAGACAGCCTTCAGAATGGGAGAAAATGATAGCAAATGAAGCAACTGACAAATAATTAATCTCAAAAATATACAAGCAGCTCCTGCAGCTCAATTCCAGAAAAATGAGCGACCCAATCAAAAAATGGGCCAAAGAACTAAACAGACATTTCTCCAAAGAAGACATACAGATGGCTAACAAACACATGAAAAGATGCTCAACATCACTCATTATCAGAGAAATGTAAATCAAGTGAGGTACCATCTCACTCCAGTCAGAATGGCTGCTGTCAAAAAGTCTACAAACAATAAATGCTGGAGAGGGTGCGGAGAAAAAGGAGCCCTCTTACACTGTTGGTGGGAATGTAAACTAGTACAGCCACTATGGAGAACAGTGTGGAGATTCCTTAAAAAACTGGAAATAGAACTGCCATATGACCCAGCAATCCCACTGCTGGGAATACACACCGAGGAAACCAGAATTGCAGCACTGTTTACAACAGCCAGGACATAGAAGCAACCTAGATGTCCATCAGCAGACAAATGGATAAGAAAGCTGTGGTACATATACACAATGTAATATTACTCAGCCATTAAAAAGAATGCATTTGAATCAGTTCTAATGAGGGGGATGAAACTGGAGCCTATTATACAGAGTGAAGTAAGTCAGAAAGAATAACACCAATACAGCATACTAATGCATATAAATGGAATTTAGAAAGATGGTAATGATGACCATATATGTGAGACAGCAAAAGAAACACAGATGTAAAGAACAGTCTTTTGGACTCTGTGGGAGAGGGAGAGGGTGGGATGATTTGAGAAAATAGTATTGAAACATGTATAATACCACATGCGAAGTGGATCGCCGGTCCAGGTTTGCTGCATGAGACAGGGTGCTCAGGGCTGGTGCCCTGGAATGACCCTGGGGCGGGGGAGAGGGGGAGATGGGGAGGAAGGTGGGAGAGGGGTTCTGGATTGGGAACACATGTGTGCCTGTGGCTGATTCATGTCAATGTTGGCAAAAACCACTACAATACTGTAAAGTAATTAGCCTCCAATTAAAATAAATAATTTTAAAAAATAAATAAAAATAAAAACACCATAATAAACGGCACACATTCTCTGCTCTAAACACAGGGCTCTAAGGAGGATCAACAGTGCTAAATGTGCAGGGTAAGAATGTAGAAAGTCATCCTACAATCAAAACTTAAACCCTCAAGGTTCCATTTCGTAAGAAACTTCAGTTCTCACACAACATTTCCCTGTAGCCACCTCTAAGGCAGTTATGAATGCCCTCAGAAAGAGTATAGCTGTGCTCCTTTTTCCATCCCACACCTCCAGTGGTAGCAATAGCAGGTTCTACCAGTTACCGTGAGACTAAAAAAGCCCAGGATAGGCTGGCTTTTGTTATCCAATTAGTCTCTGATAAATGGGCCCCACCTGTTTCTTCTAGACTGCCTTGTCACCCTTTGAGTTGCTGACCTGTCTTTCCAAAGGTTTTCTCAAATGTATTAGGAATCTTAAATATTATCTCATATTATCTAAGTCTTACTCATTTCAACTTTCCAAAAAGGCCAGGTGAGAAACAGGGTGGACAGGATAAACCAATGATTATGACTGGGAAAGCCTAAGAACATACAATGTCATTGGCCCTTTAATGCAAAACGGACAGCACACTATCACTCTTAACAGTACTACTCAGGCGGTTCGTAAAGGACTGTTGTTTATCTGACTGACTTGGGACGCTATAACCTATTTGAAGAGAATGTTTTCTGTGGTAAAGAAGAAATCCATTCAATGGAGAGTGCTCCAGAAATAAAATTTCCATTAATTATGGCAAAGATTTAATTATTTGGCTTACCAGTTGTTCAGTAGAGAGATTAATTCAATCTTTACCCATCTGTTTAATCCATTACTTCCCTTCCTTCATCTCCCCAGGTGTTAATTACACTAGCAGAGGTGTGCTGAGATAAAGTCTAATTTTATGTGAGTTAAAATGTCAAAATTAACAACTATGAAATAGTTTACATTTTTCAAATAATTCATATCTTGCCAACTCCCTATTAACAGAATTGATTTTAGTTTTTTTCTCTGCCCCAAAATGGTGTTATTAAAATTACAGTATAATAGCATGAGAAATAATTCTTAAAAATTTTAATGGTTCCAACCTTGAGCTCTGATCCAAGCTTAGTTCCAAAACGAATATTTCTGACACAGTAGGGAGCCTGGCTCATGCTTTCAGTTCCTCCACACAGGACAACTTCAGAGTCTCTAGAACAAATTTCCTATTTGAAAACAAACAACACCACCAAAATCCTTTTATAGTGACGGAAATATGTATTAAGCAGTAAACCAATAGCAAAGCTAATAAGTAAAACAATAAGTTTTGTTTACAGTAAAACTTTCACATTACAGTGTCTCAAAGGGAAATAAAAGTAATTTCAAAATGAATGCTAAAATATTCATTCCCAAGATACAAGGAGGAAAAAAGCTAGCAGACTTTTCAATCATTTATTCAGAAGTAACAAATCCTACCTACATTTTGACAAGGAATGGTAATTCTTAACTCAATACACATCTTGAAAACTAGCAGAGATATTAATGTCTAGTATAAATGTACAGATTGCCAGCAGATAAAGAATAAGCCCTTAAAAAGGCAAAAGTAAAATTTATCCTATTAATCAATGGACCTGAAGTAGACCAGATTTATAAAAACTATGTTAACCTAGGGTAATCATAAAGAGGAATCCAATTTTTTCCACTATTTGCATTTCTCAGAAAAACAGCAAATAACAATCCTCCAGGAGACCAATGTTTAAAATGATTGCTAGGAAAATCAGGCTTGCTAACTAAGATATATTCTAACAGAAATAAATAAACGTGAAAGTAACTTGTTCATTACATTTTATCTTTCATTTTATTTTGTAATAAAATATGAAGACTTTGAAAACATAAAGATGTTGACAAATTAAATTTTACTGTATCCCTTTTCCCAATGCTCAAGGGAGGAAATCTATTTGCCCAACTACCCCTCAAAGAGATACTAGTTTGTCCTTTGACCAACAGTATTATTCAGTACCTTTATAATAAAATACATTTCTTATCATCCTCTAAATTCTCCAACTCCTTTCCTTACCTTATAGTCTTCATTCACTGTTTTGAACTGCCTTACCTGGAACTCTTGCAGACCTGGCATCAGATTCTGCCTCTACAACTTAGTAAACTTAATGCCTTTAATAATCAATTTCCTTGCCTATAAAATGGGAATAACAGTTCTTGCCTCATAGGACTGTTGTGAAGATTAAGTGAGATACTGAATGTAAATCTACGTCTGGCACATAGGAAGCACTCAATAAAAATGAGTCATGACTAGCTTTTTAAAAACTGTGATAAAATACACATAACATAAAACTTACCATTCTAATCAATTCTAGCTGTGCAAGTCATTAAGCACATTCACAATTGCCGGGAGCCAGCGTGAGGAATCCCGCCTGTGCCAACGGTCATGAGGAAGGAAGCCAGACATACGCAAAGGCGTGATCTAGCTTCAGGGGTTTCCCCTGGGTTTTCCTGAATGTCTACCCCCCAAAACCAGAGTCTGCCTGCCTTATTGTACTGTGCTTTCCACTCTTCTGCCTCTAAAAGGAATTAACTTAGGGCTCCAGTTAACAGTCTCCTGCACATAAAAGGAATGTTTCAGCTCAAACCCCTCTGATGGCTCTCTAACTTGCCTGACAGGTTTCCCCAGACTTTTTACAACTTGTGAATTGCTTACAGCCCCACAACCATGAGAGGCACAAAGCTTAAAGCATCTTAGAGATACAGAGCCTTTTCTAAAGAGCTAAAAATTATATTGGTGATGGGTTTTCACTGTTGACTCAATGACTGCTGCCAGGCCTCCATAGTCTTTATCTTTTAGGCACCTGAAAGATATTAATCAATGTAATTGGGATATAGAAATAGGAATATAGTAGTTTTGATGTTAGCAACACTAGACTTTTGAGTTAATTACTTTTCTTCATTATATATCACTGCACTCCTCTTGTGTCCTTGCTATGTAAGAATGTAACTTTATTTGGTGCTTTCTGAGAGTGGCACCAGACTTTGGGAAGAACAACACTTTTAAGACAAATAAGTCTTCTAGTTGACAAACCCTTATCAGAAAAGGGCTGTAAAATGTTAATTGGCCTTCTGGCCAGAAGATGATGTAAATCACCTAAGACTTGTATATACAACTAAGTATGCAGAGAAAAAGCCTGGTCTCAATAAGAGTCAGGGCTGCTGACGCTGCATAATTTTATATTATCCATTGATCTCTATGTACAAAAAAAAGGTATAAAAGGCCTTTCTGGACAATAGAGGATGGGCCAGTCATTGGACTGGCTTCCCCCGTGTGGTCTATTCTCCTTCTCTCCTTTTCTGGCTGAATTCCCATCTGGAGCGGGGAAGCTCACCACGTCTACTTACTTGCCCTGGCTTCTAAGATCCATGAGAGAGGGAGCCCAAGGCGGGGCACCCTCCGATATTCAAATGGATGCCGGTGGCCTAACGTAGATGGTGCAAACTTCTTGTCCTGAAGTTTTATTGGCTTTCCCCGTAAACCAAGTTATTCAGCCTCTTTTCTCCACTAAATTTTCCTACTACACTATTTCTTCCTAATCTCTCTTTATATTTCTAATTAAATAAATAAGTTTTTCTTGCTTACGCCGTCTCCCCTTTGAATTCCCTGGATCCACCGGGGCAGGACCCCGGCAAGTGGCGCCCAGAACAGGCTATTTGAAGGTAGGTTCTTTGGAGCAAATGCTCCCCCCAGAGCACTCTCTGTTGTTCCCCCCAGAGTGATTTAATCACTCCCCCTGGAGTACTTTCAGTTACTCCCCCAGTGTTGAGTTTTCCGGACGGCTAGGACCCCGGCACACAATGTTATGCAACCAACCACCATTACTTCCAGAAGTCTTATCAGCTTCCAAACTGAAACCCTGTATCCATTAAAGACTAACTCCCCATTTTCTCTTCCCCACCAGCCCCAGCAATCCCCATTTTACTGTCTGTCTCTATGAATCTGACCACTCTAGGGACCTCATATAAGTGGACTCATACAATATTTGTTCTTTAGTGACTGGCTTATTCCATTTAGCATAGTGTTTCCAGGGTTCATCACTAGCTTTTATGAAATGATTTTCTTGCATGTTCATAATGTATATATCCAAAAAATGATTTTCTATGAATATTTTCCAAGAAAAATCAAATATTGATCTCTCTTCATAAATACTATAAAATTAAAAACCTAGTATTACACTGAAGTGAGGCATTTCCTCTACTAACTACCAATATTTTCAGAGAATTAATAAATGCTGCTCTTACCTGACATCCACTCACAATGGACTGGAAACCAGAGCCACAGAGCCTGTTAATAGTGATAGCTGGGGTCTCTTTTGGGATTCCCACACGCAAACCAACATGTCTTGCCAAGTATATAGCATCTGAAGAACTCTGGAACAGAAGGAAAAGAAAAAGAATTGCCTCTATAAATCTAGGAAATCAAGAAGAAGGACAAAATACACTAAAATGTCCACAATGTTTAAAAAATTATAAACAATATGGCTCTAAGGTAGGACATAATACATATAGGTATAACATATTTTATACAGTAAGTGTGAATGATTTGAATATAAATTATAATTTGGTTGACTGGTTTTTAAACAAACTAAGTATGAGAAATTCTTATATTAAATCTTCAGGAGAATACAGAATTTTATAACAATCAGAGCTGTTTAAAAATGGAATAGGCTATCTCAAAGTAGTATGTTCTTTACCAAAGGATGCATCTGAGACTGTGGTTCACAACCTTGGCTGCACACTGTAATAACCAGGGAAGCTTTATTAACATAGAAACACACATAAAACAAGGTTATTTTTTGATCAGTTAACAAATATGTTGTGGCTGGAGGCTCACAGGAACTGTCATTTCACTGGGAACGGTTGTTCAGCAGTTGCTAACTCAGCATACTCAGCAACTATACAAAACATAACTAGTGTGAATATTGAGAACTGACTACCATGAACAGTTGTGTGCCAATAAACTAGATGCATGCATATTAAGTCACTTCAGTCATGTCGACTCTTTTTGTGACTCTAGGGACTGTAAGACTGCCAGGGTCCTGTGTCCATGGGGATTCTCCATGCAAGAATACTGGAATGGACTGCCATGCCCTCCTCTAGGGGATCTTCCCAACCCAGGGATCAAACCCATGTCTCTTAAGTCTTCTGTACCGGCAAGCAAGTTCTTTAACATTGCTGCTAAGTCACTTCAGTCGTGTTCAACTCTGTGTGACCCCATAGATGGCAGCCCACCAGGCTCCCCCATCCCTGGGATTCTCCAGGCAAGAACACTGGAGTGGGTTGCCATTTCCTTCTCCAGAGCATGAAAGTGAAAAGTGAAAGTGAAGTTGCTCAGTCGTGTCTGACTCTTAGCAACCCCATGGACTGCAGCCTACCAGGCTCCTCTGTCCATGGGATTTTCCAGGCAAGAGTACTGGAGTGGGCTGCCATTGAGTGCCACCTAGAAAGCCCAATAAATTAAATAACTTAGGTGAAAAGGAAAAATGTCTTGAAAGAAATAAACTACCAAAACCAAGTCAAGGAAAAATGGACAATCAGAATAGACCTATAACAAGTGAGTTCAGTTCAGTCACTCAGTTGTGTCTAACTCTTTGCAACCCCATGGACTGCACCATGCCAGGCCTCCCTGTCCATCACCAACTCCCAGAGTTTACTCAAACTCATGTCCACTGAGTCAGTGATGCCATCCAACCATCTCATCCTCTGTCATCCCCTTCTTCTCCTGCTTTCAATCTTTCCCAGCATCAGGGTCTTTTCAGATGAGAAAGTTCTTCACATCAGATGGCCAAAGTATTGGAGTTTCAGCTTCAACATCAGTCCTTCCAATGAATATTCAGGACTGATTTCCTTTAGGATGGACTGGTTGGATCTCCTTGCAGTCCAAGGGACTCTCAAGAGTCTTCTCCAACACCACAGTTCAAAAGTGTCAATTCTTTGGTGCTCAGCTTTCGTTATAGTCCAACTCTCACATCCACACATGACTACCGGAAAAACCATAGCCTTGACTAGATGGACCTTTGTTGGCAAAGTAATGTCTCTGCTTTTTAATAAGCTGTCTAGGTTGGTCATAACTTTTCTTCCAAGGAGCAAGCGTCTTTTAATTTCATGGCTGAAATCACCATCTGCAGTGATTTTGGAGCACAAGAAAATAAAGTCTGTCACTGTTTCCACTATTTCCCCATCTATTTGCCATGAAGTGAGGGGATAAGATGCCATAATCTTAGTTTTCTGAATATTGAGTTTTAAGTCAACTTTTTCACTCTCCTCTTTCATCAAGAGTTCTTTAGTTCTTCTTTGCTTTCTCCCATAAGTGTGGAGTCATTCTGCATATCTGAGGTTACTGATATTTCTCCCAGCAACCTTGATTCCAACTTGTGCTTCATCCAGTCCAGCATTTCTCATGATATACTCTGCACAGAAGTTAAATAAGCAGGGTGACAATATACAGCCTTGACGTACTCCTTTCCCAATTTGGAACCAGTCTGTTGCTCCATGTCCAGTTCTAACTGTTGCTTCTTGACCTGCATACAGATTTCTCAGGAGACAGGTCAGGTGGTCTGGTATTCCCATCTCTTTCAGAATTTTCCACAGTTTATTGTGATTCACACAGTCAAAGGCTTTGGCACAGAATAAAGCAGATGTTTTTCTGGAACTCTCTTGCTTTTTCCATGATCCAGTGGATGTTGGCAATTTGATCTCTGGTTCCTCTGCCTTTTCTAAATCCAGCTTGAACATCGGGAAGTTCATGGTTCACGTACTGTTGAAGCCTGGCTTGGAGAATTTTGAGCATATTTTGCTAGCATGTCGGCTTCCCTTGTGGCTCAGCTGGTAAAGAATCCGCCTGCAATGCAGGAGACCTGGGTTCGATCTCTGGATTGGGAAGATCCTCTGGAGAAGGGAAAGGCTACCCATTCTAGTATTCTGGCCTGGAGAATTCCATGGACTGTATAGTCTATGGGGTTGCAAAGAGTCGGACATGACTGAGCAACTTTCACTTTCACTTGCTAGCGTGTGAGATGAGTACAATTGTGCAGCAGTTTGAGCATTTTTGGCATTGCCTTTCTTTGGGATTGGAATGAAAACTGACCTTTTCCAGTCCTGTGGCCACTGCTGAGTTTTCCAAATTTGCTGGCATACTGACTGCAGCACTTTCTTTTGCTGGCATATTGAGTGCAGCATCATCTTTTAGGATTCGAAATAGCTCAACTGGAATTCCATCATCTCCACTAGCTTTGTTCATAGTGATGCTTCCTAAGGCCCACTTGACTTCACAGTCCAGGATGTCTGGCTCTAGGTGAGTGATCACACCATCGTGATTATCTGGGTCACGAAGATCTTTTTTGTATAGATCTTCTGTGTATTCTTGTCACCTCTTCTTCACTATCTTCTGCCTTTGTTATGTCTATACCATTTCTGTCCTTGATTGAGCCCATCTTTGCATGAAATGTTGTTCCCTTGGTATCTCTAATTTTCTTGAAGAAATCTCTAGTCTTTCCCATTCTGTTGTTTTCTTCTATTTCTTTGCATTGATCACTGAGGAAGGCTTTCTTATCTCTCCTTGCTATTCTTTGGAACTCTCCATTCAAATGGGTATATCTTTCCTTTTCTCCTTTGCCTTTAACTTCTTTTCTTTTCATAGCTGTTTGCAAGGCCTCCTCAGACAACCATTTTGCCTTTTTGCATTTCTTTTTCTTGGGGTGAAGACTGAATTAATTAGTACAAAACACAACTCACAAAAAAAAAAAAGCCAGACAGGCTTCATTACTGAATTCTACCAAACATTTAAAGAAGACACCAATAATTCATGAACTGTTCCTAAAGAATAGAAAAGGATCACTTCCCAACTCAGCATGAAGCCAGAATTATACTGATAAAAAAAATTAGACAAAGACATCACAAAAACTACTGATTAATATCTCTTATGAATATGGATATAAAAATCTTCAACAAAATACTAGCAAACAAAATTCAGCAATTTAGAAAAAGAATTATACACTATGATCAGTGCAAGGGTCATTGAGAAATGTAAGGTTGTTTCATCACCTGAAAGTCAATTAATATATCACATTGTATCAACAGAATAAAAACCAAAAATCATATGATTATCTCAGTTGACATAGAAAAAGCAACTGACAAAAATCTAACAACATTTCATGATAAAAACACTCAACAACCTAGGAACAGAAAAAGAATTTCCTCAATCTGATAAAGGAAACCTACAAAAATCCACATAACACCACACTTAATGCTGAAAGACCAGAGGCTTTCCCCCACAGTATCAGGAACAAGAGAGAAACATCCATTTTTTGTCACTTTTATTCAACATCAGAAGTTCTAGACAGAGTAATGAGGCAAGAAAAATAAATATAAAAGTAAAAGAAATACAGATTGGAAAGGGAAAAGCAAAACTATCTCTGCTCTCAGATGACATGATGCTATATATAAAAAATCCTAAGTAATCAACTAGAAAACCATTAGAACTAATAAATGAGTTCTGCAAGGTTTCAGGATATAAGATTAATATATAAAAATCAACTGTATTTCTTTGTTCTTAAAATCAACTGCATTTCTATACACTTGCTATGAACAATTTGAAAATTAAATAAGAAAACAGTTTCACTTACAATAGCATGTAAAAGAATAAAATACTTAGGAATAAAGTTAATAAAAGAAGTGCAAAATTTATATTTTGAAAACTGTAAGACATTGTTGAAAAAATTAAACAGGATTTATACAAAAAACATGCCATGTTCACAGATCAGAAAACTTACTAATACTGTTGAGATGGCAATACTCCACCAACTGACCTACAGATTCAAAACAATCCTATCAGAATCGTAGCTGACTTCTTTGTAGAAATGGATAAACATTCTAAAATTCATATTTTAGAATTGCAGGAGACCAGAATAGCCAAAACAACTTTGAAAAGAAAAACTGAGTAGGAGACTCACATTTCTTGATTTCTAAACTTACTATGAAGCAATGATAATCAATATAATCAACACAGTGTGGAACTGACATATAAAGGATAGACATACAGATAAGTGCAATAGAATGAGGAGTCAAAAAATAAAATCACGTGTCTATGGTCAGCTGATTTTCAATAACAGTGGCAAGATCGTCCAATGGGAGAAAGAAGAGTCTTCTCAAACGGTGCTAGAACAACTGGATAGTCATATGCAAAAGAATGAATTTGAACCTGTACTTCAAAACATATATAAAAATTAAATAAAAATAAACCAAAGACCTAAATATATGAACTAAAACTTAGAAGAAAACATAGGAATAAATCTTTGCAACCTTAGATCTGGAAATAGATTCTTAGATAATGACACCAAAAGCCTGAGCAGTAACAACCAAAATTGGGCTTCATCAAAATTCAAAATTTTCATACTCTAAAGGATATAATTAAGAAATGAAAAGATAATCAAGTATAGAAAAATATTTGCAGATCATGTTATCTGTTAAGGGACTTGTATCTAGGATATAAAAACAACACTTCTGATCAATAATGAAAAGACAAATAACTTAATTAAAAAGCGGGAAAAGGATATTACTTAGACATTCTCCAAGAATCCGCCTGCAATGCAGGAGACCCCAGTTTGGTTCCTGGGTCGGGAAGATCCACTGGAGAAGGGATAGATTACCCACTCCGGTATTCTTGGGCTTCCCTTGTGGCTAAGCTGGTAAAGAATCTGCCTGTAATGTGGAAGACCTGGGTTTGATCCCTGGGTGGGGAAGATCCCCTGGAGAAGGGAATATAGCTACCCTTTCCAGTATTCTGGCCTGGAGAATTCCAGGGACTGTACAGTACATGGGGTCGCAAAGAGTCAGATACCACTGAGTGACTTCACTTTCACTTTCAAGAAGATATAGCAATGGACACAAGCTCATGAAATTATGTTCAATGTCATCAATCATCAGGGAAAGGCAAATTAAAACCACAATGAGATACTACTTCCCATTCACTAGCATGGCTACAGTAATTTAAAAAAAAAGACACACAATAACAAGTGTTGACAAGAATATGGAGAAAGTGGAACCTTCATATCCTGTAGACAGGAATGTAAAATGTTCAGCTGCTTTGGAAAGCAATCTGAAAGTTTTTGAAACAACTAAATGTAGAGCTAACATATAACCTAGCATTTACATAGGGATACACCCAAGGGAAATGAAACCCTGTGTCCGTACAGAAACTTGTACATGATGTTCTAAGAAGTATTATTCACAAGGGACAATTGTGCACCTCTCTCTGAGCCTTCTCCCAGTTCTAAGAGCTGAAAGCATGCAGTGGAGGAGGTGGCAGTAATCTCAAGGTGTCTCACCCAGTCTGGAAACACCTTATAAGCCAGAAGAACAGTGACAGGCTCTAGTACTGTCAGTGGCTAGCGGTAAAGAACCCACCTGCCAATGCAGCGGATGTTAAGATGCAGGTTCAATCCCTGGGTTGGGAAGATCCCCTGGAGGGCATGGCAACGTGCTCCAGTATTCTTGACTGCAGAATCCCACGGACAGAGGAGCCTGGTGGGCCATATAGTCCATAGGGCTGCACAGTCAGACACGACTGAAGGGACTTAGCATGCATGCACTGGTGGTGGCAAAGCACTAAGTGTGGAGCCTCCATCCCACCAATGAGGTGTGGGAAGAATAAGAGCATCCGCATATCTTGACCACACGTTGAAGGCAAATTCAGCTTTCAATTATTGCAAATGAATGATTTACTTTGTACACCATATATAGCAAGGTAGAGCGTAAAAGAGCTTCTCATTCCCCACAACAAACACTGACCAAGCTTCTACTGTGAAGAAATTATAGACACAGAGAGAACCAATTTACTTCAAGTAAGTCAAGGAAATTAATCTGTTATTTAAGAAGCAATGAAATGTATCCAAGTCCCAGACAGATACGTAGTTTCCAAACATATGCTCCTTTGAATTACATATGCCACTGCTTCGGGGGTCAGGGAATTGCTTAAATTATGAATACCCTTAACTATTATTAACTAGTACACCATTATGACATGTTAAAGGAATTATTTTTAGAAACTGATAAAAGAAAGCAATAGGAGTGAATACTTCCCTTCAGCCCTACTAACCTGCATGACATTGCCTACAACGACACTGTCAACAGTTTCAGGTGAGACTTTGCCAGCAGACAAGGCAGCCCTGGCAGCAAACTCAGCCATGTCAGTAGGTGTGAAGTCTTTCAGAAGACCTCCATAAGCTCCAAAGGGGGTCCGCTTAGCAGCAACGATGAACACACCTATTGCAAGGAGAATTTATAAGCAATTGCAGATTCGTCAGTATTCCTAACATGCTTTAAATAATTCTCTGTGAACTTTACTATAAAGCACAATTTTCAATTAAATAACTGAAAATCTCTGTCGCATAATACATAGCATGGGTCACACATACACAAGCAGTCCTAAGGGTTATCATTTTGATCAATACCTGCATGCTGGTACCAAGAACTGCTTGGCAGGCTTTGATGCAAATGTTGGCTGGACAACATTTTTATAAACTGATTATTTGCTGATGATTTGTTTAAAATGGAAATGCTTCTACTTGCTGAAATATATTGCTTAGTCACAGAATCAAAGAATCTCCCAACTAAAGGTACCTGAAGGCCAAGCCCTCACACCATGAACGCCCTCCAGACTATTTCTGATGAAAGGTCCTCTCTAACTTGTGCTAAAGGCATGCTCTATTGTGTGAAGCAGTGTTACCGTGAACGGTCAACAGAAACTAATGATTTTTTTCTCATACTGAGCTGGCTTGGCTTACCAAATCTTCCATCCACCAATCCCAGTTCTATCCAAATGCATCCCAAACTCAATTTATATAGCTTCTAGAATAAAGAATTGAATTTGAATTTGTATTTGTATTTGAATTTGTATTATATATGTCACTGCTTCTAGAGTCAGAGGATGACTCAGATTACAAACTTCAAATAACTTGAATCTGTTACTCTTAGAATAAAACGGGCAAAATAGATACGCTGTTATCATGGGTAGCCCCTCCAGTACCTGATGTCAGCTAACATGTAAAATTCCCCAGACCTAAATTCTCTTTTCTGAAGTACGTAAGTATCCTTTCAATAATTCTTTAATTCTGGTTGTTTTCTTCTAAAGCCTCTAGTTCACTAATATCCTATTTTAATGTGTGTCAGAGTATAACGAAGTGTCCTACATCTGACCTAACCACCAAGGATACAGAGGAATTATCTATACACCTATTAATACAAAGACTACAAATTTGCAGTATCACTATTAGTTCAATTGGTGTCTCTGTACAGACAAACTGCCCCTTCTCAAGGCACTCTAGTGCCACCAAAGGAAAAAAAAAGTCATGTTTAACAAATCTACAAGGACTAGGATGTGAGTGGTACCCACTAGAGTAGCAAAATGCAAAAATGCAAAGCCTGCATACTGGGAAACAACATCAGTTAACAGCTGCTTCATCATAGTAACATTTATTAGGCACTAGACATCTCATCACTTGTCATATAGTATCTACTCTTCCCAAACAACTCTGCAAGGTAAATATTATAGTCAACATATAGGGGGTACTTACTGTATGACAGACTTCAGGCTTTATGCTTTACATAGGCTAAATCCTCTCAAAGACAATCTGAGCACACATTTCCACTTCTTGCCAAGAAACTATGAGACTTTTTAACAATGGGTTTGTGCCCAGATACACAATTCTCCTTTATGTTAGAGATCTCTTTTGATAGAACAAACTCAACCTATCCTAAAAAAATTCCAGCTTTTTCTTTGATTTCTACTTTGAGAAATTTACAGTCTAAAAGAATGTTAGGAGCAACATACATTAACTACAATTTAGAACAGATCTGATTGGTTCTTTAAAGATAAAATATTCAGATATTTACAAAAGGCGATAAATATTAAAGTGAAAGTGTCACTCAGTCATGTCCAATTCTTTGCAATCCCATGGACTGCAGCCCATCAGGCTCCTCTGTCCATGGAACTCTCCAGGCAAGACTGTTTGCAATTTCCTTCTCCACGGGATCTTCCCGACCCAGGGACTGAACCCGTCTCTCGCAGTGCAGGCAGACTTGACTGACTGAGCCACCAGGGAAGCAAAATATTAGCTTAGTGCATTAAAAATGTTTTCCTCTGATAGATGGGTTGTTCTGTGCCACTGTACCTTCCTGTCTGCGTGCTCAGTTACTAAGTCACGTCCAACTCTTTGCAATCCCATAGACTGTAGCCAGCCAGGTTCCTCTCCCCACGGGGATTTCAGGTAAGAATACTGGAGTGGGATGCCATTTCTCTTTCAGGGGCTCTTACAGACCTAGGGATCAAACCCTTGTTTCCTGCATCGGCAGGCGAGTTCTGTAGCACTGAGCCAGCAGGGAAGCCCATGCCTTCCTGTAAATGTCCTCTAATCCTCCTTGACAGTCTCGGCCTTTTTTCATATCGGTGTTTACTTGTATTTCATTTTCCTTTCCCTTTTGCTTGCTTTCTTCCTAATTTTGGTACAGTCCTATCTCTGGTCATCACCTAGTATGCTCCTATTTGGCCAACTCTTCAGTAGACACTGAAGACAGAGAAGAATGGCTTCCTCAAGTGCCCAGAAAATGAACAAAAATAGGCAAGTGAAGAGTAGATATGGAAAAAGGGAATAGCACATGGTGAATGTTCAAGTTGCTTACAGCTGTTAACTTGAAGGCCAGCATTCTACACTGAATAGAATGGCTAGAATTAAAAAACTCAGTCTTGCTGGCTTGAAGAATAAGAAAACTGAGTTTGCAACAATCACAGCTACAGGGACCTGAGGGGGGTTTGTGAAAGAAAAGGACCACAGTGGGGAGCCCAAATATCCAGCTGAATCCTTAATCATGTACCTGTGGGGCCAACTACATGCACCTCTGCTAAAATGAAATGAATTAAAGTTAGCTTTGAGCTGCTGCCCTCTACACGGCACACAGAGTTTGCAGTCTGAAGTGAAGTGAAAGTCACTCAGTTGTGTCCAATTTCTTGTGACCCCCATGGACTACAGAGTCCATGGAATTCTCCAGGCCAGAATACTGGAATGGGTAGCCTTTCCCTTCTCCAGGAGATCTTCCCAACTCAGGGATCTAACCCAGATCTCCTGCATTGCAGGTGGATTCTTTACCAGCTGAGTTACAAGGGAAGCCCAAGAATACTGGAGTGGGTAGCCTATCTCTTCTCCGGTGGATCTTCCTGACCCAGGAATCAAACCAGGATCTTCTGCATTGCAGGCTGATTCTTTACCAACTGAGCTATGAGGAAAGCAGTTTGAATTGAGCCAAATTAAATGTCTACAAAAATAAATAGTTAACAATAAATAAGTCAATACTTTTGGGAAAGTAGCAGAATTCAGTCTCTACCATGGTTCATCTGCACTGTCCACCACACAATCCAAAATTAATCCACATAGGAACAGGAAGATACAAACATATCTCAAAGGTATTACAGGTTTGGTTCCACACTACTGCAAGTCACATGAATTTTTTGGTTTTCCAATGCATATAAAAGTTGTATTGTAGTCTATTAAGTGTGCGACAACATTAGGTCTAAAAAATTTACATACTAACCATCATCTGAGCCTTCAGTAAGTTGTAATCTTTTTGCTGATGGAGGGTTTGAAACATTATGAGAATCAACAAAATGTAATACATTTTGGGAGAAAATGTTGTGGGAAAAATGGCACAAATAATTTGCTTGACTGCAGGATTGCCAAAAGCCTTCAATCTGTAAAAAACAAACAAAAAATCTGCAGTATCTGCAATTCACAAGCAAATGATGTATGCCTGTGTGACTCATCCTTAAGATAAAAGACAGTTAACAGAGACGGACCTCAGCATGACCCAGATGTTACAATCTGCAAACAATGATTTTAAAGCAGTAGTCTCTCATAACTATGTTCCAAAATATATAGAAAAATATGTTCATAATAAAGGATCAGACAGCTCCACAAAGAAAAAGAAGTTTAAAGAAAAAAACCAAAGTGAAAATTCTAAAACTGAAAAATATCTGAAATAAAATGTGTACTGAATGGGTGTAGTAGCAGAATGGAAGAACAGAGTAAGATTCAGTGACTCTGGAATAGATAAACAGGTATTATGTAATCTGAAGAACAGGGGGAAAAATATTGGGGAAAACAAAATAAAAACAAAAAACATGGATAGAACCTCAAAGTCTATTGCAACTGATCTCAAAGTCAAAGGCAAGTCAATGGAAAAACCATAGTCTTTTCAATAAGTGGTGCTGGAACAACTGAACATCCACAAGCAAACAACAACAAAGTAGACAGACTTTACGCCTTTCATAAAAATTAGCTCAAACTGGATCACAGACTTAAATATAAAACGCAAAAACTGTAGAACTCCTAGAAGATACCAAAGGAGAAAACCTAGGGGATTTTTGGTTTGGCTTGGTGATAACCTTTTTAGATACAACACCAAAAACACAATCCAAGAAAGAAAACTTTGGACTTTATTAAAATTGAAAACTTCTATTCTTCAAAAGACACCATTAAAAGCACAAAAAGACAAGCCACAGACTGGGAGGGAATACCTGCAAAAGACTTATCTGATAAAGGACTGTATCTAAAATATACAAAGAACTCTTCAAACTCAATAAGAAATTAATAACCCAGATAAAAATGCATAAAAATGTGCTATTCAAAGATACTATACAAATGGCAAATAACCATATGAAAAAATGCTTGACATCGTGTTATTAGGCAACTGAAAATTAAAACAACTGTGAGATTCCGTCTCCCAACTAAAATCCAACAACACTGGCAACACCAAACATTGGTGATGATGTGGAGCAAAAGAAATTCACCTGCTGATTCTGAGGATGCAAAATGGTACAGCCACTTTGGAAGAGAGTGTGGCAGTTTCTTCCAAACCTAAAACTAAACATACACTACTCACATGATCCACTAATCACACTCCTTTGTATTTACCCCTATGAGTTGAAAACATGTCCACACAAAAACCTGCACACAAATGTTTATAGCAGCTTTACTCATAACTGCCAAAACTTAGAAGCAGACAAGATGTTCTTCAGTAGGTGAATGGATAAGCTGTGATACATTCATACAATGGAATATTATTCAGCACTAAAAAGAAATGAGGTATCAAGTCATGAAAAGACATGAAAGAAACTTAAACTCATACTGCTGGTGAAACAAGCCAATCTGAAAAGACAACACACTATATGATTCCAACTATATGACACCTTGGAGAAGGCAATGATACCCCACTCCAGCACTCTTGCCTGGAAAATCCCACGAATGGAGGAGTCTGGTAGGCTGCAGTCCATGGAGTCGCAAAGAGCCGGACATGACTAGCGACTTCACTTTCACTTTTCACTTTTATGCACTGGAGAAGGAAATAGCAACCCATTCCAGTGTTCTTGCCTGGAGAATCCCAGGGACAGGGGAACCTGGTGGGCTGCTGTCTATGGGGTCGCACAGAGTCGGATACGACTGAAGCGACTTAGCAGCAGCAGCAGCAGCAGCATATAACACCTAGAAATGGCAAAATTATGGAGACAGTAAAAAAAACAGCAGTTGTCAGGGGTTGGGGGTTGTAGAGAAGGAGAAATGAACAGGTAGAGCACAGGGAAATTTTAGGGCAGAGAACTACTCTTTATGGTACTAGAATGCTCGATATATGTCATTACACATCTATCAAAACCTACAGGACTGTACAACACAACAAATGAAACAATGTAAACTATGAACTTTAGTTAAAAATAATGGATAAGTATTGGTTCATCAACTGTAACAAACATACCACATTGATGGAAGCTGTTAATAATAGGGGATAATGGAGTGGGATGAGTTAAGTGTATGGGAATGCTCTGTACTTTCTGTTCAACTTTTCTATAAAACTAAAAGATAAATGTACAGATTCAAGCTCAGTTAGCCCCAAATTGAATACATGCAAAACACTCGCACACACTCTTCTGGTACATCACTGTCCAACTTCTCAAAACTAAAGATAAAGTGAAAATCTCAAAAACCAGAAAAAAAGACATACATACATAGAAATGGTTTGAATGAACACTGGCTTTTCAGAAACAATGAAGGCAAACTTCCTTTGCTTCTCCATAAATTTCCATTCATGGGTTTCTTTCTTGTACTTCATAATCTAAGAAAGCATTTTCATGTGGGAAGTTCTAATGGTGAAATATGAGAAACCTACAAAATAGTGCGGAGGTGTGTGTGTGTGTGTGTGAAAACGAAAATGCTTTCCTTACATCATGTCTGTCTCCTTGATGCTCCCAGACTGTAAAGTTAGCAGGAGTAAGGCTAACACTGAACTAATACAATGATTTTGAAGGGGGAAAATGCTATTAAGCATTTTAAAAAATTATTTAAAAAGTATCTGGCATGTGCAGGTATAAAGACTAGACAATCTAAACTATTTTTTTCCCGTTTCATAAACTGGATACCATGGCAATAATTATTAGTATCTGATTTGATGTCAATTTTGTGTGGATTTTAAAAGGTCTAAAACCTAACAATCATTAACCAAACTAACATCTTATGTATTTTAAAAGACTCTGGAAATGCAGGGGCTAAAGATTTCCACTAAAGGCAGTGAAAAGACACATTAATCCAAGGCATGAGTCAGAAATGCCAAGAAAGGGCCTGGCAAGGTGGCAAATGTGACTGTAGAGGAAAAAATAACACTAGAAAATAAAGAGGAATTCTGCCTTCTTTTATGTTACATTGTGAGGAAAATATTTACCCATTTAATCACAACAACTGCTGACGGCAATCAAAGCTAGCAAGGACAACTGCTGCTTCTGTATCCACTTCAGTTGGAGGATTAATTTGGCAGCCCACCAACATGCTTTGCAAGGTTGTACAAACACTCCCTGCAAAGCTAAGGAACAGTAAGAAAATTACTATTTGTTGAGGGCAACCTTCCAACCAATCCCTTGGGTGGGTGCTAATAAAAAACCGGGGTACTGGTTCTACTTGAAGATAGAAATCTGATTAATGACAATCTTTACCAAAGTCAATTTTGCTCCCATTCAAATGTGTTCTTTTCCTTACAAGAATCAGTCAAACTTTCTCTCTTACCCAATAGTCCTGCAAGCACTTGGTATTTACTGTTTCTTGAGAGACGAGTGCATCTGTAATGTATTCTGGTGGTGATGGTGGTTTTGTCGCTAAGTTGTGTCCAACTCTTGCAGTCCCATGGACTGCAGCCCACCAGACTCCTCGGGCCATGGGATTTCCCAGGCAAGAATACCAGAGTGGGATGCCATCCCTTTCTCCAGGGTTTCTTCCTGACCCAGGGATCGAACCTACACCTCCTGCATTGCAGGTGGTCTCTTGACTTGCCGAGCCAGCAGGGAAGCCCTCTAACTAACCAATAACAACCAAAACACTAACTACCATTATAGATAAGCCAGTCCACCTTTCTGGACATCAGTGTCCTCAACTGTAAAACAGGGAAATGTATCAAAGTATGATCACTAACTTTAACACCATAGTGAATGGTGTCCCGAAGTTATAAACTTCATACTTCCTCCATGTGGGTGTTGATGCACATTCTTTCCTTACATAGCTTTCATCAAATTTTCAAAGGAGTCTGTATTAAAAGAAAGTGGTAAGAATCACTGATAAACCAGTAAACAGAAATCAATAAAACTATGATTTCCTTTTAAGGAAGATAGCTAATGACAATGCAGCTGTTAAATAATTTGGGTCTCCTGAATATGCCATCTAAAAAAATAAAAATAAGTATGCTACTGCATGAAATTTGGAGTTGGAAAGAGCACTGACAAATCCTTTTGGCTCAGAATATCTATTTTCCACTGGAACTAGTCACATGTCATTTTGGCTTGTCTGAGCTCCAGATCCCCCTAACCAACTGTCTACCTGGAATCTGCACTTGAGCACCTCAATATTCTCTTCCAAGTCTATCCCTTCCCCGTTTTCTTTCACTCTCTAAGGAGTATCATGAACTCAGTTCTTCAAACCAGAAACCTGAAGTCATTCTTGGCATTTTCTTCTCATAGACCTGCCACTCCAACCGATCAACAAGTTGTCAAATCCATCTCCAAATCTATCTCAAACCATCCCTCCCCCGTTTCTCCAATCCCACTGCCGCCTACTTGAATCAAAACCATCATTTGATGTTGCCTAGATCTCTGCCATCAGAGAAGGCAACGGCACCCCACTCCAGTACTCTTTGCCTGGAAAATCCCATGGACGGAGGAGCCTGGTAGGCTGCAGTCCATGGCGTCGCTAACAGCCGGACACGACTGAGTGACTTCACTTTCACGCACTGGAGAAGGAAATGGCAACCCACTCCAGTGTTCTTGCCTGGAGAATCCCAGGGATGGCGGAGCCTGGTGGGCTGCCGTCTATGGGGTCGCACAGAGTCGGACACGACTAAAGCGACTTAGCAGCAGCAGCAGATCTCTGCCATAAGACTCTTAAGTGGTCTTAAACTCTCCTCCTTGATACACAGGCAGATTCACAGTCCTGAGGAAATGGGGACACACTGGAAACCAGGCTGCATTATTCTGCTTTGTTTAGGATCCAGAATCAAACCCATCACCTTTACAGAGCCCTTGGGGCCCTGGACAACCAGAACCTTGCTTCTTAGATCCTGCCAAGTGTTTTCTTTCCCAAGGCCTTGATATATGAGTCTCATCTGAAGGTTCTTTAAAGGACACATAAAGACAAGTAGTCATAGTCTTGAAAATTCCACTGACTGTGACCATTTGCTATGAAAAGGGAATTTACATACTTAAAAAAGTAACGGCAGAATTTATGTACTCGGTGACGGCACTTTTCTGGAGTCAAAAAGAAGGGAAAGGGCCTACGGCAGATTCTCCAACAGACCGCCATCAAGCATTTGGCAGGGGCGAGGTGGCGGGGGAGGGGTCGGGCTGTTGTCGTGCAGGTCATTCGGGCAGAGGTTCCCCAACGACGCCAAGAGAATCTTCATTCCTTCCAAGCCTTGCCCACCCTGTGACCAGGTCCGAGGGCCGCCGGCTCGTCTGAAAGGCACCCCTCCGCCCCAGGTCGCCTCGCGCCTAGGGGACCCCGCCCCGGTCTTGCCAACAGCTGACCTCGAACTAGGAGGGTCACTACGGCGCGGAGAAGGGAACGGACCTTCGAGATCAGGAGCAAGCAAAACCGTGGTGGGCAATGGCTGTCGCCTCGCCCGTATGGTTTCTCCTTAATTCAAACAATGCTTCCGGACTGGCTTTTTTTTTAAAAATCAAGTCCCCTTCTACCGCCAAGGAGACCCCGACTCCTCGCCGAGACCCGACGCCCCTCCCCTGTCCCCCCAGGGGCGCGAGAGGCGGGGCCGCGGCGCTCACCTCGGAGCAGGGCCATGGCGGCGGGCGGACAGGCGGCAGCGCTCGGGTCCTCGGCGGCGTTGCCTTGGTCCCGCCCGCCGCGCCCCACTTTAAGCGCTCGGGGCGGTGCCAGCGAGGCTACGCCTCTGCCCTTTCCCCTACTTCGGAGGGCCTGTCCGAGCGCTCCCCTCTGGGCCCCGCGTCGCCCCTCTTGGCGCCACACCGGGTGGGAACCAATGGTGCCAAAAACCTCGCGGGGAGACAGGCCTCCCCACAGGAAAACGTTCCTCGCGAGCGGATTCTTTCCCCCATCTCACTGTTTTTAGAGATTCTCTCTGTTTCGCAATCGAATGTTTTGACTCCCCTGCCCAACCTAGCCTCTGGAGCCCCTCCCCGCGCCAAGGTAATTAGCGGTTCCCCTCCTCCTCGCTCCCAGATTCTCTTCAACGTGTGACCGCGGGCCAAAGGTACGACTGGGCGGCCAAAAGGGCGGAAAAGGTTTGAGGAAGGTCTGAGGCGGCCGAGCCCGGCCGGAAGTCGGGTGGGCGCGGAAGACGGCGTGGGAGGGGATTGGCTGAGCCTCTCTGGCAGGCGGGGTGGGCGGCTGCGCAGAACAGCCCGGGCGGGGCCCCGAGGCGGCTGGACACGCCCGGGAGGCCTGGGCGCGCGGAGCGGGGCAGGGAGGTTGGTAGGTGTGGGGTGTAACGAGTGGGTGTAACGAGTGGCGTAGGGGACGGGATCGCCCCCGGGTCCACGATGCAGCCCCCGGATGAGGCCGCAGTATTTTCCTTATATGATCGGGCCCCATGCCTGCGGCGCCGCTGGCCCGGAGCCTGAGAGGATTATGAAAACGTGTCAGGCGAAATGGGGCCAGGGACCCGGGGGCTGGGAGCTTAGGGGGAGGCAGTTAGGTTTAGGTTTGGGTGAGGTTAGGGTGGCCCCTGCCGCTCTGCGAGCCCTGGTCGATGATGACGTGACCACTGCGCAATCTGAGTTCTGGGAACTAGGTGATGGAACGTGTTCTGAGAACGGACTGAGACCGGGCGAGCAGGGGGCGACGCGGGCGGCAGACCCCCAGCGCCAGGGCTCGGGGGCGGGGTGGGGGTGCGGGCCACGCTGCCTCGGGCTTAGTTCGGTGCTTGGGAAGGGGTGGTGGGAGGCTCTGAGGTGTTCTGTGAGCTGTCTGGGAACGCCCGCCCCAAATCCTGGTTTTCAAACGCGTTCGTGGTCCTCTCGTTTTGTTTTGTTTGTTTAACCCAACGCTTTTATTATGAAAACTTAGAAACTTAGAGGAAAGTGGAGAGACTTCTACGTGAAGTACTCGTATACTCATCACCCGTATTCTACGTTATTAACACTTTGCCATATTTGCTGTATCACGTGTTTCCATCTTTTTTTTTTTTTCCTTTGTCAGCCTTAATACACTTCAGGATACTTTGGTTCACGTTAAAGGTGAGTATATGTTTACAGTCTTTTTATGGCAGAGTTACCATATGGTCAAACGTATGAATCTTCAAGTTGGATGAGTTTCACAAGTGCTTATACTGTTGTAACCCAAACTACTCTCAGCTTTCAAAATGTAATTAGAACCTGTCCAGCATTACAGAAAATCCCTTCATTTCTCTTTTGTGCTCCCTTTGTTCCCCTTTCTTCACCATCTGTTGTTCTTTGACCCTCAGGTTTATTCTTTTTTTCTGTTGCTTTGATTTAAACAAATCCAGGAAATTGACACTTGTTAATTCAATATGCAAATTCCAAGGCTGCTAACTTTAAATTCACTTTAAAAACTTTAGATAGTATGTATATTGGTTTTTTACAGCAGGTGTATAGAGTCAGTCGGAGAAGGCAATGGCACCCCACTCCAGTACTCTTGCTTGGAGAATCCCATGGACGGAGGAGCCTGGAAGGCTGCAGTCCATGTGGTTGCTGAGGGTCAGACACGACTGAGCGACTTTACTTTCACTTTTCACTTTCCTGCATTGAAGAAGGAAATGGCAACCCACTCCAGTGTTCTTGCCCGGAGAATCCCAGGGACGGGGGAGCCTGATGAGCTGCCGTCTATGGGGTCGCACAGAGTTGGACACGACTGAAGCGGCTTAGCAGCCCCGGCAGTATATAGTCAGTGGAATTTGGACTTTGAATAGATCAAAGCTTCTCACATACCTGATGATATTTTTTTCATCTCCATATTCTGGATGATGAGTGATAGTAAAATAAAAACTACCATCTTTGGGATTCAGTTCAGTTCAATTCAGTTCAGTCGCTCAGTTGTGTCCGACTCTTTTCGACCCCATGAATCGCAGCACGCCAGGCCTCCCTCTCCATCACCAACTCCTGGAGTTTTCCCAAACTCATGTCCGTCGAGTTGGTGATGCCATCCAGCCATCTCATCCTCTGTCATCCCCTTCTCCTCCTGCCCCCAATCCCTCCCAGCATCAGGGTCTTTTCCAGTGAGTCAGCTCTTCGCATGAGGTGGCCAAAGTATTGGAGTTTCAGCTTCAACATCAGTCCTTCCAATGAACCCCCAGGACTGATCTCCTTTAGGATGGACTGGTTGGATCTCCTTGCAGTCCAAGGGACTCTCAAGAGTCTTATCCAACACCACAGTTCAAAAGCAGCAATTTTTCGGCACTCAGCTTTCTTCACAGTCCAACTCTCACATCCGTACATAACCACTGGAAATACCATAGCCTTGACTAGACGGACCTTTGTTGGCAAATTAATGTCCCTGCTTTTGAATATGCTGTCTAGGTTGGTCATAACTTTCCTTCCAAGGAGTAAGCGTCTTTTAATTTCATGGCTGCAGTCACCATCTGCAGTGATTTTGGAGCCCAAAAAAGTAAAATCTGAACACTGTTTCCACTGTTTCCCCATCTATTTCCCATGAAGTGATGGGACCAGATGCCATGATCTTCGTTTTCTGAATGTTGAGCTTTAAGCCAACTTTTTCACTCTCCTCTTTCACTCTCATCAAGAGGCTTTTTAGTTCCTCTTCACTTTCTGCCATAACGGTGGTGTCATCTGCATATCTGAGGTGATTGATATTTCTCCCGGCAATCTTGATTCCAGCTTGTGCTTCTTCCAGCCCAGCGTTTCTCCTGATGTATTCCGCATAGAAGTTAAATAAGCAGGGTGACAATATACAGCCTTGACGTACTCCTTTCCCTATTTGCAACCAGTCTGTTGTTCCATGTCCAGTTCTAACTGTTGCTTCCTGACCTGCATACAGGTTTCTCAAGATTACTGTTATGTAAAATAGAATAACATACAATTCATACAACATCAGACAAACCCGAATTAAGGGACATTTTGCAATCCCATGAAATAGGTAGGAATTATTCCTTTCTTATTTTATAAATGAGGAAGCTTAGACCCAGAGAAACCAAGCAATTTGCCAAAGCCTCAAATCTAGAAAATTGCTGAATTTGAAGTTTGAACTCTTGATTCTCAGAAGCCCAAGGCCTGTGTTCTTCGTCCAGGGCTTATGGCATTTGGAACATAGAAGTGGGGGCAGGAAAAGAGCTAGCTAAGGCGTATGTTATGGAAAACAGGAAAGGACATGAATGCTGAATTAATCTTCCTTGGTGGAAGAAATAGAGTAGTTGAAACCTTGATAAAGGTAACATATTTGTATTTGGTAACTTGAGTTAGAAGATTTATTTGCTTTTTTTGGCAGAGAAAGGTGGGTGGAGAAGTGAGGCAATGGGTCATTACTAGATGCTCGCCTTTATCAACAATGGCTCCTACAGAAAGTGATTCAAAGGACCATTTTCTTAATTCTTCCAAGGATAATACAGAGCTGATACCATTCTAGATGCATATATATAATGAATACCTTAGAGCATTAGAACTTGATTTATGTTGACAGCTAGTTACTCGTAATAAAATAGAAATCAAAATGGAATTTATTAGGTGAGCCAAAACCAACACGTCTTATCACAAGTTGGCACTCTGAACTTCAGCCAGTCAAATATGTTTTGCAATACAAAAAAAAAAATCAGAAAACGTGCAATTAATGGTGTTAAGTGTGAGATACAATAGTGGAGGGAATAAACAGATCTTGAAAAGTTGTGTGTTTTTCCATTAAAACTTTCTAATAGTCCAAATACAAAATAAATTCTTGGTCTCTAGAACTATTGATAAGAGTATTAGTGTTCTTCAATAAGAGAAAAAGGCAGGTTGTATTCAGTTTGGCGCTCTTATATTTATTGAGAAAAGTTAAAATGCCATCATGAGTATCACACTTTCCCACTTACAGATCGCCTGCAGCAAGTCTTTCCAAATAGAAATTTCTAAGTTTTCCGTAATTAAAAATGTCATGAAAATGGGTATATTTGAAAACCATTGAGTAAAAAGGTTTACATATATAAAAACATGAAAATCTATGTAAAGATACACAATCTCAAGAGTATCATGTGGAGAAGGCAATGGGACCCCACTCCAGTACTCTTGCTTGGTAAATCCCATGGACGGAGGAGCCTGGTAGGCTACAGTCCGTGGGGTCGCTAAGAGTCGGACACAACTGAGCGACTTCACTTTCACTTTTCACTTTCATGCATTGGAGAAGGAAATGGCAACCCACTCCAGTGTTCTTGCCTGGAGAATCCCAGGGATGGGGGAGCCTGGTGGGCTGCTGTCTATGGGGTCGCACAGAGTTGGACACGACTGAAGTGACTTAGCAGTAGCAGCAGCAGCAGAATATGAAGAGGAAAAGTTATCCATACACTAGAGAAATCTTGTGGGTATTGCCTTGACCAAATGACGAAGCTTAATATTACCATTAATGGCGCAAACTGACATCATGCACTGAGAAGGACACAGACACGTAGGATTTCTCCAAAAAAAATGTCTGACAAATCTAATCATAAGGAAACAATCGTGCAAATCCAATTGAAGGACACTTTGCTACATAACTGACCTGAACTCTTAAAAATGTCAGTGTTGTGAAAAACAAAAAAGCCAGGAATGGTACTAGATGAACAGGAGATGAGATGTGACAATTAAGTGTAATGTGGGGTCTTTTTGGAAACTGGATTCAAAACAACTCTGAAGAACAGAATTGGGATAGTTGGGGAGGAATGGTCTGTAAATTGCATGAGGTGGTATTGACATTACTTTTCCTGATTATGTTAATTATACTGTAGACAGGGCAGAGATTGTCCTTTGTTCTAAGGAGATACACACCAAAATATTTAAAGGTGAAGAGTCATGGTGCCAAAACTAATTACCAATTGCCTGGAGGAAAAAAAAAACCTGCATACAGATACACTGGCGAAGACAGAAAGCAAACATGGTGAAATATTACTAATTAGGGAACATAAATGTAGACTATGTGGTTGTTCATTGTTCTATTTTTACAACTCTTCTATAGCTGTTTAACTTTCAAAATAAAGATTGAGAGGAAAAGTATCTTTCAAGCAAGCTGAAAAATTACCTGAAATTCCATTTAGTTCTTTTCATTTTTAACCATATCTATAATTATATGTATAGAAAGTGAAGTCGCTCAGTCTTGTCCAACTCTTTGCGACCCCATGGACTGTAGCTTACCAGGCTCCTCTCTCCATGGCATTTTCCAGGCAATAATCCTGGAGTGGATTGCCATTTCCTTCTCCAGGGGATCTTCCCAACCCAGGGATCGAACCCAGGTCTTCCACATTGTAGACAGACGCTTTACCGTCTGAGCCACCAGGGAAGTCTTTATAGTACAATACTAAATATATAAAAATTAGGTATTTTATAATTTTAAAAATCTAGATACATGATGTAAAGTTACTGTTGTAAGACATTTAGCTTTCAATATTTTTAGAAATAGCCTATTATCATGTCTTTCTGTAATTATTTTTTTGAAAAGAAAAAGCAGCATTAGTGTAAAACTGGAAATCAGTGAATCAATTATAAATCTTGAATTTGCATGTTAAGATTTCATTAGGATTTCAGAAATAACTGGCCTCAGCCCTGTCTTCTACATTATGTGGATAATTTTGCTGTACTTAAACTTCCTGCTGCTGCTGCTGCTGCTAAGTCACTTCAGTCGTGTCCAACTCTGTGCGACCCGATAGACCGCAGCCCACCAGGCTCCGCCGTCCCTGGGATTCTCCAGGCAAGAACACTGGAGTGGGTTGCCATTTCCCTCTCCAATGCATGAAAGTGAAAAGTGAAAGTGAAGTCGCTCAGCCGTGTCCGACTCTTAGTGACCCCATGGACTGCAGCCTTCCAGGCTCCTCCATCCATGGGATTTTCCAGGCAGGAGTACTGGAGTAGGGTGCCATTATAATACCCTAAATTGATGGTAATTTTGAATAGCACTGCTTTTCGAAGTTTCATTAGCAGAGACTCGGAAAGCTGGTACAGTTGGTAGGAGCTGGGACTATGTTAACAGATGAGTACAGTGACCCCTCAGTATCTTAGGGGATTGGTTCTAGAGGGACACCTAAATCAAGTCCTTTACATAAAGTAGTATTTGCATATTTGCATATAACCTATGTACATTCTCCCACATACATACATTAAATGTCTGGATTAGCTATAGTACCTAATACAATGTAAATTCTATGTAAAAAGTTGCTGGTGCCTGAAAAATTCAAGTCTTTGTGGAACTTTCTGGCAAAAAAATTTTTAGATTGAGATTGAATGAATCCATGGATTCAGAACTCAAGGGTAAGGAGGACCTTGAATTTGAATGAATGAGACAGCTGCATTTACTAATCTTGAGAAGCTGGGAAGGTCATGTATGTGCTCATCGTTAGTCTAACTGCTTTGGTGATAACTTCAAATTTTGTTAAGAGGCAGCTATGGGGAGGAGAGGGTGAACTGTATGGAGAGAGTAACCTGGAAACGTACATTACCATATGTAAAATAGATAGCCAATGGGAATTTGCTGTATGTCTCTGTCTTAACCTAGAGGGGTGGGATGGGGAGGGAAATGGGAGGGAGGCTGAAGAGGGAGGGGACATATGTATACCTATGGCTGATTCATGTTGAGGTTTGACAGAAAACAACAAAATTCTGTAAAGCAATTATCCTTCAATTAAATAAATTTTTTAAAAAAGAGGGAGTTATAACCTTGGATTTGGTTTTGTCCTTATAACAGATACCTACCCTACTGAAAGTTTAAGTTGCCAAACAAGCACATCAGAAATAAATATAGACAGAGAATAATACAGACACTGATTTGCCGAATTTAAGTTTACCCCAGGTCTAGATGTGTTCCAAATAGCTTAAGATACTATCACAAACTTAAGTGAAGGATATATATACAGCTGGCCCTTGAGCAGCATGTGTTTGAACTGCGCAGGTTGATTTGCAGATTTGTTTCAATAGTAAATACTACTGTACTACATGAGCAGAGTTGGTTGGAACCTCGGATATGGAGGAACTCAGTATGTGTAGAGCTGTCTATAAATTACATTCAGAGGATGTAATTTGACTGCATGGAGGGTGGGGGTGGGGTGGTCTCCTACCCCTTACTCAAGGGTCAAGTGTATTTGTCTTTGTTCCTCTACCTGTTTGAAAGTTACTTGCAGTTTCTGTACCCTTACCAAGCCTTAGAATTTCATTTGGTAATACAGGTATACTTCATTATATTCTGCTTCACTTTATTGTGGTTTTTTTGTTGTTTCATTTTCTTTTTTAAATTGAGTTTGTGGCAACTCTGCTTGGAGCAAGTCTGCTGGTGCCATTTTCCAACAGCATTTGCTCACTTTTTGTCTCTGCATCACATTTTAGTAATTCTTGTAATATTTCAAACTTTTTCATGATTATCATGTTATGGCAATCTGTGATCAGTGATCTTTGCACACTTCAGTATAGTGGAAAAATAACATATATACTATGAAACCAAAAAATTTGTGTTATTTGTGATACTCATTTTATTGCAATGGTCTTGAACTGAACAACCAACATTTCCAAGGTATACCTGTGTAAACTTAGTTAAATCTAGGTTCATAGATTTAACTGAGCAGGACCCTATGGGGCCTCCCCTGGGTAGACCCCACCCACCATGTCCTTCACCTACCACTTGTTGGTAAAAAAAAAAAAGAAAACTTTAGCCTCCTTGGCCCTCCCTCAGTTTCAAAGAGCAAATTTAATCACAGAAGTGAGCAAATGCAGAAATATAGGAAAACAGTTAAGAGAAAGTAATGCTTAGCCATAAAATAAAGTCAAGGACCTTTAGTTCCTTCTTAAGGGCTATAAGTAATATTCTGAGCCATATCCTTGAGCTGTTTTGCTGATACTGAAACCCCCACTTGGTGAAAGAAGTCAACTGCCTGTTGACCACAAGCGGAGACCCCAGACTGGTTGGAACCAGAAGGTTGGTGATGTTGACTCCCCACCACCATCAGTCTTTAAAAACATTTCCCTGAAGTTCCCCCAGAGTTCAGGTCTTTTGAATATTCTCTGCCCATACTCTTTCTTGGGCCTGTGTTACATTGCCCTTTCCTTCACCACCACCTGGTGTTGGCAGATTGGTTTTACTGTGTGAAGGCCAGCAGACCCAAGTTTGGTTCCCCCAAAACTGTAGTGAGACTGTTTTTAATCTGTAGACCAACTTGGGGATAATTGACATTTCTATAGTATGGAGTTTTCTTATCCATGAAATGTTTTCCAGTATTTTAATGTCATTGTTAATGTTCACTTATGTAAGTTACTCCATACAGATCTTATAAATATTGTACCCACTATTTGTAATGACATCTTTGCCATATACAAAGTTATACATATGAGTCTATCTCTGAGCTCTCTGTTTTATTCCATTGGTCCACTGCACCCAAACTGCCTTGTTTGAATTAACTTAGGAAGTCTTATTTTATCGGAGAAGGCAATGGCACCCCACTCCAGTACTCTTGCCTGGAAAATCCCATGGATGGAGGAGCCTGGAAGGCTGCAGTCCATGGGGTCGCTGAGGGTTGGACACAACTGAGTGACTTCACCTTCACTTTTCACTTTCATGCATTGGAGAAGGAAATGGCAACCCATTCCAGTGTTCTTGCCTGGAGAATCCCAGGGATGGGGGAGCCTGGTGGGCTGCCGTCCATGGGGTCGCACAGAGTCGGACACGACTGAAGCGACTTAGCAGCAAGTCTTATTTTATAGGGAGTTTCCTTCTACCTGCAACTTTCAGGCTGCAGTTTGCCAACCTCTGGTTTCAATGATCACGATGCATGTTTGAAATATAGACCCCTGAATAAAATTTCTTAAGAAAGCATTAAAAATCAACTTTTCAGGCAATGTGCAATTAGTTTAAAATTTCATTTAAATTTGTCACACCACCTTATTCAGTAGTATTTATTTCCACAGATTTTTAATCCACAGCTGAATATTACAGTGACTAATACAAGCAATTTTTATAAATAAAGGTGTAGTTTACAGATTTGTTCAAAATGGAAAAATATTTTTATTAGTAATATTTCTTCTCCATTGTTAGATTCACCTCTGACTATGATGTGAACTCCTCAGTGAAGCAGTCCTTTATCTAAGCATCAGTTGGTGAAAAAATGTTGTATTCAAATCTGGATTATTCTGACACTATCACTTTAGAAAGCAGTTTAAACTCACTTTTGATTGACCCTCTTTATTATAATTGGAAATTGTTTTTGGAAAAACAATCTTTAGTATCTAATGACCTACATAATAAGAAAAAAAGGCCTATGTTTTATTGGCATTGCCATCAACCTCTAATTTTCTATACACTAATTCTCTATGGCACCAATGTGTGCAAAGAGTGAATTATGGCTGTTTGGCTTATGCAGCAAATAATGAGAAACTGTGAGGAAAAACTTATGAGGAAAAACTAATGTCCTGCCCCATGCTGTCACACTTTAGTAACTGTTTAGTCATTCGGCATCACACAAGTGTTTCAGCTTACGAATCCCTTGCTTCCTTAGAACTAGGTCAAATGTATGAAAGCAGTTAAACTTACTATATGTTAAAGAAATGGATTTTAATTTATTGGTTACTGTTATCATAATGGGTTAAGTGAGGCTGTTAAGTATTTGATGAATTGATAGTAACAGTGTTAATTTTTTCTAAGTTTTCCAAGTTTTTAGTTTTGTCTCTTTTGTTTTTACAAAAACTTTAAAATGTAGCATAGGAAAATCAAGGAAAAAACTCTTGTTGACATGCTTCATAAAAAGGAGGATAAAACCTATTTTCCTTTGGGTCTGATCTGCTTGCTGGGTACTGTTAAGTCTAACAGTGGCTATGACGGCTCGTGGAGAATACATGTAGGTGATATGTTTGTCAGCTTCAGCAACAATTATTAATATGCACACAACACACATTACTCTCAGTAAACTGATAGGTCCAGTTAATACTTAAAACACGAATTGTTTATCTATAAATATTTGATTCTAAAGTAATCTTTAAAATGCTTTTCATGTTTCAAAAGACAGAACAAAGACACCACCAGAATGTTATGTTGAACATGAAAATTCTTCCCACAGCAACACTTATTTCGGACAATTGATGTCAGTTATCTTAGTAACTGCTGAAGGCACATAGTGAGAAAAGTGTCAACTAAATTTTAAATACTAAAATATAAAGACAGATATCTGGCATAGAATTCAGACATTTATGTTGGATTATTTAAGTCATGGATTTCAAGAAATTGGAAAATGTGTTGAACTGACTTAAGACAAATGCTAACTAAAGATAAAGATGCTTCTTCCAGCCTCTGTTATGTTAAATAGGGCAGAACTAAACATTAAGTAGCCAATTAATGTATTCTTTTATTGTGTCTGTAAAAGACTGCCTTTTTTTTTTTTCCTAGTTGCTCAGTTGTTTCTGACTCTTTGTGACCTTATGGACTGTAGCTCTCCAGGTTCCTCTGTCCATGGGATTTTTCAGGCAAGAATACTGGAGTGAGTTGCTGTTTCCTCCTCCAGGGGATCTTCCCAACCCATGGATCGATCCCACATCTCCTGTGTCTCCTGCACTGCAGGCAGATTCTTCACCTACTGAGTCAAGTATATACAAACTGCAGCTCCAGTGAAGTATCTTTACCTTTGGAAGAGAACTCAATCTACCGTTTCTTAGGCTTAGTAGGGAAGCATTCATAAGGTTCCCCCACCCCATTTATTCTACCTGCCAAGGTTTTACTCAGTGAGTCCTTGGCACCCAGTGGTTAGCCACTGATAGGTCTGTCATATCACCGGTAGGGACAGCAAAGGTAGTGACCCAGAGGGATGAAGAGATGCGAGTATAAGCATGTAAGGGCTTGCCTGGTGGCTCAGAGGGTAAAGAACCTGCCTGCCCTGCAGGAAGGAAAGAAAGGGAAAGTCACTCAGTCCTGTCCAACTCTTTGTGACCCCATGGACTGTAGCCTGCTAGGCTCCTCTGTCCATGGAATTCTCCAGGCCATAATACTGGGGTGGTTAGCTGTTCTCTTCTCCAGGATATCAAACCCAGGTCTCCCACATTGCAGGCAGATTCTTTACCATCTGAGCCAGTAGGGAAGCCCCAGGATACTGGAGTGGGTAGCCTAGCCCTTTCTCCAGGGGATCTTCCTGACCCAGGAATCAAACCAGGGTCTCCTGTATTGCTGCAGATTCTTTATCAATTGAGCTAAGACCTGGGTTTGGTCCCTGGGTCAGAAAGATCCCCTGGAGAAGGGACTGGCTACCCACTCCAATATTCTTGCCTGGAGAATTCCCTGGACAGAGGAACCTAGAGAGCTATATAGTCCAGAGTCAGACGTGACTGGGCAACTAATACAACACATTCAAGGACAGGGAAGCTGCTGCTTTTAAGGAATCACTGCTTTTCAATTCCTTACCACTCTAATGAGGCATTTCATTTTCTCTAAAAGGTTAAGAACAAGCCCTACATGAAACTAAGTTTTAAGCTAAAATGCAGTAAAAAGCAAATTATATGTAATAAACAACTTTAAAAAGAGGTAGCCATACACCCAGTTGGTTTAGACTAGCCTTCCAAATGTAGTCACCATGTGGGCTGAAGAGTGTGGGTCAGGGTTGTCAAATCGTGTGACTTTATCTGGGGAGGGAGGGGAAGGCAAAGCTTTGTGTGGACGCCCGAGAGGAGTCTGATGTTCAGTGTGGAGGTCATGTTGACGACATGGGTTGGGACCTGCTAGGCAGTGGTCTTCGTCCAGGTGTGGTGCCTGTTCCGCCAAGGGGGTGAGGAGGATTACAAGGAAGCCGAGCTGTGAGGGCTCCACACACAGGACTCCTTAGTGCTCAGAGTGTGTTGTATTTCTAAGAGCCTTTTAAGTTGAAAGACTGAGTAAAAAGGTGGTGGGGTGTGGGGTTCTACTTGTACTTTGTGGAGAAATTTTATCTTCTTGATGCAGCACAGAGGCTCTTCTACGATTTACAAACACCATCTGCTCCTGTCATGGAAGGAGCGTACTGTTATCTACCAGAAATATGAAAAAATAGTAAAAAAAGGTTGTAAGCAATATGTAGGATTTTCTAATTGAATGTCTGCTGTTGAAGAAACCAGCAGTAAACACATAAAATCTGTTGTAATATTATCATTGAATACTCTTTTTTTCTTAATCCTTATTTTAAAGCAGAGGTATTTACAATTTTTTGTAGTAATTTTGAAAAATGTTGAAAAACTGAAAAGGGAAAGTTGACATAAGCTATTCTCTCTTAAAAAAAAAACCACATACACATACAAGCACCCAAAACTTTTGGATAATAATTTAATAATACCTGAACTGATTTTTAAAAAAGGCTTTTCAAATTGTCAAATTCTCAAGATGAAGTTTGCTTTCCTTACTATGAGCATTACATAATATGTAATTATACCTCTTACTGGAGGTATAATGGCATTAAGGGATTAAATGCTTTTATACTGACTTGTTTGATTTTTAATCTAATAAAATAAGACTTGTTACTATTTTCTAACATTTAGATTATATTGATTTTTTTGAAAGTTTTGTTGAGTCAGGAAGTGCATGGACTAGCATTGGAAATAATAGTATCTATTTGCTTACATTTTATGTTTGGAACTGCAGCATTTTTAGCACAATTTCTCCATAAATTCATGACTACACAAATAGGTCTGAGTATATTAGGGACCAAGTCTTCTAATTTTACTTCAGAAACGAATAATCAAACTATTTAGTCTGGAGGTCAATTATACCATTGTCTGCATCACTAGGCATTAAAATTATCTTCAGGAAACTTCTCAGAAGGCCCAGGTCTATATATTTGTCCTCAAAACATCTCCCCATAAACCCATCCACACCTGTAGTTTGTTGATGTGGGGAAATGTCACTTGCTATATGACAGTATCATGCTTAATAGTACCATGATTTGTTAAAAGCCCTCTGAAGGCAGTTTATGTGACTTACATTATTTTTAATGTCATCTTACTTTGGACATTCTCCAATTATGTCCAAAGATCAAAACTAGGCAGTTTCTGTTTTATAGACTGGCACCTTTTATATGGCCATGGGGACTGCTTGGTGGCTATGGATTATGATATGAATTTGTTTAGACCGAAATCATACTTTAAAAAAATCTTCCATATTTCAAGTGTTTTTATTCTGAGCAGTAGGTACAAAATATAATGACAGATGTGTCTTATTCTGTATAGTTCACTCTGCACAGGCTCTCAAACTCTGATCTACTTTTGTAGATTTTAACAGATTCTTAAATTCACTTTACTGTTCTATGTACTTCTTTCGTGCTCTCGCTGGCAATCGAGCTTTGGCGTGTGTATTGTCAGACTTCATTGAGGAACTCCAGATTGAGACATGCTGGGATATGGATTGAGTCCATGGTCAGAGAAGATGGATTAAATGGAAACAAAACAGGAAACATGTGCTTGAAGTCTAATAGCAGCTGCTGAGGGTCATTCCGATCTTGTAGTTGTGCCTGTGGGGAAGGATAAGACCATGTAAAATACTGCCTATGTCTAAAAAGAGTCAGTTTTGGTGAATTCACAAAAATGAATTTCACAAGAATATTCCTGTTCCAATAACTAGGCAGGACTTCAGGAGAAGTCCTCTTTCTGAGGACTTCTCTTTCTGAGGTATTTAGAGGGAGAGAGGCTTTGGTTTAGGCCTGTTTGGAGATCAGATGACATTAGCTTCTCCAATTCTAGCGTTCTTTAAAAAATTTTCCATCTAAGGGAGAACAGAAAAATACATTTCAGCTGCAAATCATGTGGCGAGGCGGTATGGTGAAAAGGTTGAGGACATGGGCTCTGGAGGCAGTTAACCTGAGCTGTAATCCTGGCACCACCTTGGGTGAGTTCCTGAAGCTTCCTCTGCCTCAGTTTCCTCATCTCTAAAAAGGAAAAGGGAGAGTGACATTGTACAAAATGACAGAACAAGAACCTCCAGGGGTCAGTCCCTCCACTGGAGCTACCACTGAGCTAGAAAAAAGCATGGCATCAACTGTCTTATAACTCTGGAACCTGACTGGATGCTTAAAACCACCAGGAAAGTACCTGATGAAGGATAGCCTGCAGATCTTTGCTGAGAGAGCAGTGTGCACTGGCTGCCAGCCCCCATTCTCCAACCACACTACAGCTACAGGGACAGCAACCCCCAGTCCTGGAGCAGCTGGCTGCTGCCTGGGCAGGCAGTGAGCCCTTGCCTTCCAAAGCTCTGGGGCTGTGCACTCTGGTTGGTCTGGCAGTTCCCTGAAGGACTGGCACAGATGTCTGCCTTGCTTTTGGCTCTCTTGGGATACAGTGGCTTCCTCTATGGCATCAGTTGGAAGATTTAAAGGGGGCAGAGCCCCTCCCCTCTCACCCTCTATTTGGAGCTAGTTATTTTAGGAAAAGTGTTAATAACTAAAATGAAATTGTTCATTTTACTAAAGGGGTCTAACAGAAGACTTGAATAGGCAGAAGAAATGACCAGTCAACTTGAAAACAGAGCAGATGAAATTCTCCAGTTTGAGAAGGGGAGAGAAAAAAGAATGAATAAAAGTGGACGGAGCCTGAGGGACCTGTGGGACACCATAAAGTGAACCAAAATATACATCATAGGAGTCCCAGAAAAAGGAAAGAGAGAAAGGGATAGCAAACTATTTGAAGAAATAGTGCCTACATGCCCAAATCTGATGAAAGATATATTTCCAAGAAGCTCAACAAACTAGCAGAATAAACTCAAAAAGAGTCACTGAGACACATTATGTCAAAGTATCAAACCCCAATGACAAAGAATCCAAAGAACAGCAGGAAAGTAGTAACTCATCACATAACTTATCCTCAGTAAAAGTGGATTTCTTATCAGAAACCATGGAGGCCAGAAGGCAGTGGGATGATACATTTTAATTTCTGAAATTTCTTCTTCCAGTCAACCAAGAATTCTATATCTGGAAAAACTGTCTTTCAAGAATGAAAGAGAATTACAGTCAGCCCCTTGTATTCACAGGTTCTGCATCTGTAGATCCAACCAACCATGAATCGAAAATATTTTTTAAAAATTTCAGGAAGTTCCAAAAAATAAGACTTTAATTTGACATATGCTGAGAACTATTTACATAGCATTTACATTGTATTAGGTACAATAAGTAATCTGGAGATGATTTAAAATATACAGGAAGATGTGTGTAGGTTATATGCAAACACTATGCCATTTTATATAAAGGACTTGAGCATCCATAGGTTTTGGTACCCATGGAGGTCATAGAACCAGTCCCTCCTGGATACCAAAGGACAGCTGAGTCATTTCCAGAGAAACAAAAGCAGGAGGAACTGGTTACCAGTAACTAAAGAAAGTCCTTCAGGGTGAAATGTAAGGACACTAGATGGTAACTTAAAACCATAAGAAAGAATAACATTGGTAAACCTGCGTGCTAAGTTGCTTTAGTCATGTCCAACTCTTTACAACCCCATGGGGCTCCACTCTTTACAACCCCCACCAGGCTCTGCCCATGAGATTCTCCAGGCAAGAATACTGGAGTAGGTGGCCATGCCCTCCTCCAGGAGATATTCCCAACCAGGGATCAAACCCACATCTCTTGTGTCTCCTGCATTATAGGCCACTAGCGCCACCTGGGAAGCCAGGTAAATGTAAAAGCCAGCATTATACTTTTGTTTTGCAGCACCTCTGTTCCCTATATGACTTACACAAATGCAGAAAATAATAATAAATTTCTGTTAATGGGTACACACGTTTAACGGAAGTAATCTGTGGCAATAACAATATAAATCAAGAGGGATGGAGATGCATAGCAGCAGAGTATTTGTATACTATTAAAACCAAGAGGGTATTATTTAAACTAGGTTGTTACAGGTTGAAGACATTCATCGTGATCACCACAGTAACCACTAAGAAAATAACCAGAGACTTTCCTGGTGGTCCAGTGGTTAAGAATCTGTCTGCCAATGCAGAGGACATGGGTTCAATTCCTCTTCCTCCAGGAAAACACTACATGCTGTGGGGCAACTAAACCCACGCACCACAACTACTGAAGCCTATGCACCCTACAGCCTGTGCTCTGCAATAAGAGAAGACACTGGAATGAAAAGCATGTGCACCACAGTGAAGAGTAACCCCTGCTTGCTGCAACGAGAGAAAGCCCACGTGAAGCAACAAAACCCGGCAGAGCCAAAAATACAAATAAAGAAGTAGAAAATAACCAAAAAATATGCAGAAATGTAGGGAATCTAAATGATACCCTCACTACAAGAAATAAACACACAAGACAGTGACGGAAGAACTGAGAAACACAAAACATATAAGACATACAGAAAGCAAGCAGTCAAATGGCAGAAATAAATCTTTCATCAGTAATACTTTAAATGGAAACACAAGGGCAATTAAAAGGCAGGGACTGGCAGAAAGGATTTTCAAAAAGTCATCTACACGATGTCTGGAAGCACTTTAGACACCCAAAAAGACTGAAAATAAAAGTTTGAAAAAAGATATTCCAAGTAACCAGAAAAGAGCTGATACAGCTATATTATTGTCATACAAAGTACACTTCAAGTTAGAAAGGTTTACAAGAGGCAAAGAAGGACATTATATTTGCATAAAAGTCTCAATCAAGATAGGAGTTACGTATATGCATCTATCAACAGATGCATATATATTCTTATATATATGCATATATATAACTTCCTTCTCAAAATCATGAAGGAAAAGTGGAAGGAACTGAAGGGAGAAATAAGTCTATAATAATAATCGGAAACTTCATTACCTCATTTTCAATAATGGATAGAACCACCAGGTGGAAGGTCAAGAGCAAAGAGTGGCCAATGAATACCACTATAAACCAGGTAGACTTAACAAACATACATGAGCAAGTTGGAGTTATCCCCAGAATGCAAGGGTGGTTCAACATGCAAAACTACAAGAATGATGTATATACTTCATGCATTGCTGGTGGGAATGCAAAACGGTGTTTGAGGTAGTTCCTCAAACATTTAAACACAGAATTACTATATGAACTTGTAATTCAACTCCCAAGGATACACCTAAAATAACTTAGAACAAGTACTCATATTTGTATACCAATGTTAATGAAAGCATTGCCCCCAATAAACAAGCAATCCAGGGTCCATCAACAGATGAATGGATAAACAAAATGTAATATATACACCCAAGGGGTGGTTATTCAACCACAAAGAGGAATGATGTTCTGCTACCTGTTACATAGCAAAACACAGATGAACCCAAAGAATACTGTAAGTAAAATAAGCCAGACCTCAAAGGACAAATTTACATGAAATATCTAGTACAAGCAAATTCATAGAGATGGAAAGTAGAATAGAGGTTATCTGGGGCTGAGGTAAAGGAAGAATAGGGAATTATTGCTCATTGGGTCAAGTTTCTGTTTGGAATGATGAAAAAGTTCTGGAATTAGTGGCGATAGTTATACAACATTGTGAATATAGTCAGTGCCACTGAACTGTACACTTAAAAATGGTTTAAAATAGAAAAACACATGGCAAAAAATGAGGTGGGGAGAGTATATTCATTAGGTTATGAGGCTCAAGAAAGTAAATGTGTGTGAAGAAAGCATTCAGAGCAGCCTCTGGTACTTGGCAAGGGGTATGTTGTTTGCTGTTCTTTTTTGTTGTTGTTGTTGTTGTTCTTTTTATGATACGAAATTTATCTCTTTATGATAAAGAAATTTCCTTTCTTCCTTGAGTCTGGCACACACCATCAAACTGTGAACTATACAAAGGCAACTAACCGTGAGTCCTGCCAATAGGAAAATCAATATATCCTGATGGAAAACACAGGTCATCCCACAAGTATGAGAACTGCTTGTCCTGTTGGGACAAGGCACCATCATTGCTTTCAGTTCAGTTCAGTTGAATCGCTCAGTTGTGTCCAACTCTTTGCGACCCCATGAATCGCAGCACGCCAGGCCTCCCTGTCATCACCAACTCCCGGAGTTCACTCAGACTCACATCCATCGAGTTGGTGATGCCATCCAGCCATCTCATCCTCTGTCGTCCCCTTCTCCTGCCCTCAATCCCTCCCAGCATCAGAGTCTTTTCCAATGAGTCAGTTCTTCGCATGAGGTGGCCAAAGTACTGGAGTTTCAGCTTCAGCATCAGTCCTTCCAATGAACACCCAGGACTGATCTCCTTTAGAATGGACTAGTTGGATCTCCTTGCAGTCCAAGGGACTCTCAGGAGTCTTCTCCAACACCACAGTTCAAAAGCATCAGTTCCTCGGCACTTAGCTTTCTTCACAGTCCAACTTTCACATCCATACATGACCACTGGAAAAACCATAGCCTTGACTAGACGGATCTTTGTTGGCAAAGTAATGTCTCTGCTTTTCAATATGCTATCTAGGTTGGTCATAACTTTCCTTCCAAGGAGTAAGTGTCTTTTAATTTCACGGCTGCAGTCACCATCTGCAGTGATTTTGGAGCCCCCCAAAATAAAGTCTGCCACTGTTTCCACTGTTTCCCCATCTATTTCCCATGAAGTGATGGGACCAGATGCCAGATAGTGACAATATTTTGATATTCTGTAACCTTCTAGAGGTTTCATCATTTTCCCTTTAGAGAATACAAGGGATATTTATCTGCTAAGTGAATCCCCTGTGTGGATGTTACATTGACTCTAACACTCACAGCATCTCTATTTTCTTAAGTCTTGAAGCAAGGGGTGAGGTCAATAAATATGCAATGCAGTAGCCTTTGAAAAGTGCTAGGAAACAGGGTTTTTAGAATGAAATCGGCATGAGTGTAAGACTGTGACATGCTTCTAAGAAGGCAGAAGAACCTGTAGAGTTGAACGTGGGTAAGGAAAACACTTTAAATTTCTAGGTGTCAAGTTTAAAAACACCCATGAGGTTTGGTATCTTGAAAGATGGGTCAAATTTATAAAGTAATTTTAACAGTTTGAAATAGTAGTTTGAAATGATAGGAAAAGAAATTTGCAAAAGTCAGGACATTTAAGGATGAATAAGCAACTTCACTAATTTAAGCTACCATAGGGTGGCTTTCATGTGATCCTGTCAGAGCAGTCTCTCCAGGAGTGTTGCTAGCTCAGCACTCAGCTGGCTCCAAGCTTTGCTGCATTTATTATTATTACAAAGCCATCACACAGCATGAGAAAATGTGCATAAAATGTAAAATGGCAACAGGTTCATAAAATTTTTTCATAGCACTGAAGACCCTTTAATTTCTGCACCTTAGTCAGAGTTAGCAGTAGGCTCTGCACTGTAAAGGGTTTGAAGAAATTGTAACGGATTTAAAGGAGAGTATAAAAATGGGACAAAAAAGAAAATAATACCTATACTACAATTCAGGAACAAAAGGTATATATGTATTTATTTAAAATTCACAAGGTAGTCATTTCACAGGAATCATTCTTATACATCAGCATATTCCGTCCTAGCAAATGGTTTGCAAAAGCAACTTGTATTTATCCTACATAAGGTTCAAGTACAGGAGGATGGCATGAAGTGTCCCAGCCTTTCCTTTGAGCACTGTGTAGGAAGAAACAAAACTAAAACCCTAGCTGGCAAACACACACAGACACACACAACATTTTTTGACAGAATAGATGGACTCGAGAATTGACTGCTAAGGATGACTCAGAATCTCCCTGTATGTGTCTCCAGAGACTATCTGACCAACTTCCATTGGCTTTTTCCTACTACCTTAAACACCAAGTGTGATTTGGCTCATATTCTTGGACCTTTGGCCTGAACCCTCTTCTCGTATACAATTTATATACAGTTTATATATAGCTGCCAATTTATAAGCAGTTAGAGCTCTCCCTCGACTGTGTCTCAGATATCTAAAAGCAAAAAAAGACTTTCTAATAAACATGCACTCTGCTTTGTGTAAATTCTCAGCTCTCCATAAAAACAGTGGCATGTCAGAGAACTCAGTGGCTTCTGCCATCAGTCATTTCAGCAGCTGACGATACAACATCCATGGAGATGACTCTGCCTGGTTCTCTCTGACCCAAATCTTTAACAAACCACTGGATTTCCCCCACTGCCCTTAACAGAACAAGCTTCCATCTGACTGGCACCCTCCCCTGACCTTCAGCCTCTCTTCTCTATTTATACATGATGCTCAAGGTAATTTACTGTTTTCTGCCTCCTTCTCTAATCACGTTCTCCCATTTCTTTTTATCCTTGATTCGGACTGACAGTTACTTCACCGGCTGAAGAGACAGTTTAAAAGTTTAAAGAAGTATTCTGTCTCCTCAGGGTGCTCCCCACCTGTACTGATAGGAAGAGTGTTCACCGTTTTGGGGACTAATCTTGATGTGACTCACCCTTTAGATGCTGTCAGCTACAGTCACACATGAAGATTAGGCACTCAGCACAGATCACTGAGGGCTCAGCTTAGGAAGCTCATCTTTAGGTAAACATTCACAAACTCTTAAGACAGATTTAAATGATCATTTCCCTTAATATGCTTGCTTTCAAGAATGTTCAGTGTCAAGATTTAAGAGCTCTTTTTTTTCTTAAAACAGTATTTCTTGGGACTTCAGGGGTGGTCCAGTGGTTAAGAGTCTGCATGCAAGGCTGGAGATGCAGGTTTGATCCTTGGTCAGGGAACTAAGATCCCACACGCTACAGAGCAACTAAGCCCACGAACTGAAACCAGAGAGTTCATGAGCTGCAAGGAAAGATCCTGAATGACGCAACAAAGACCCTGCATGCCGCAACTAAGACCCGACGAAGCCAAATAAACATTAAAAATAAAACAAACAGTATTTCTTAGTTTCATTTATGGGTAGGGTTGATATTCTGCTTACTTTCTAATTCCACTTTGTGTTATAGTTTAGCAACTTGCTAGTGGTAAACTGGGGCTTCCATGGTAGCTCAGGTGGTAAAGAATCTACCTACAATGCAGAAGACCAGGGTTGGATCCCTGGGTTGGGAAGATCCCATGGAGAAGAGAATGGCAACCCCACTCCAGTATTCTTGCCTGGAGAATCCCATGGACAGAGAAGCCTGGCGGGCTACAGTCCATGGAGTTACAGAGTCAGACACAACTGAGTGACTAACATACACACACACACACAGTGGTCAATGAAATAATATTTAAACAATGCAAAATCCAAGAGGCAAAGACTATTAAAGTTCAGTCTCCTTTGTATATATGGTAAGTTATTTACCAAAAGATAACACCTAAGAATGTAAGGTCTTCTAGAATATAATGGAAGCAGTATTTTACTAATAAAAGATAAGCTAGGTTCAACTATAAACTACAAATTCTTTTGTTTTATGCTGCTGCTGTTGCTGCTGCTATAAGTCACTTCAGTCGTGTCTGACTCTGTGCGACCCCAGAGACGGCAGCTCACCAGGCTCCGCCGTCCCTGGGATTCTCCAGGCAAGAGTATTGGAGTGGGGTGCCATTGCCTTCTCCGTGTTTTATCCTAGGACTTTATAAAATTGATTACTATTTTAAAACTCACCTGGATTGTTCGTATAAAGGCCACTGTCACCCGTTCTTCAAATTCATTCAGAGGGGTATAAAGGTTCAAAATTTTGACAATCTGTTGGAATAAAAACAAAAGCTTAGCACAGAGCTAAATTAACCTAAAATCACTTTTGAATCTTAAAGAATATATGACATTGGCACCCGAGAACACTTCTCTGTGGGCAAGACCCACAATTCAGGTGCAGCTGGACTGACATCGAGGCATCCACGTTTAGTAAATTAGGGTCCCAAAGCTCTGCCTGGGAGATCTGAGCTCTCTTACCCATTCCTTTCTCCTATATGTCTGGCCAACCTTCCCCCATGCTCTATGATTTATGAATTAATGAGGATTTTAGGAAACTGTTGGCCTGAAGTCTTCAGTACCTTATCTACTAGCCATTTAAAGGTTTCATTAAAAGAGTTCTAGGTATCTTACCTTTTATAACAAAGGTCTTAACAGCACTTTCTTACCTCTCACCACCCCCCAAAATCGCTTACTAAAGGGCAAGTTTTTCTCCTACCTAAACAGAAAGTAATTCTTTGTTTAGGGGAAGTGACCTGCCCAGTGGCAGAGCGGTGCCAGGTACAGTCTAGGAATAAATTTATGAAAGCAAAATTTTAAATTTCAAAACTTTCAGTAAACACGTACAGAAGGAAGCAGCTTTCTTAAGCGCTTGGTATTTCATCTCTGAGTATCTAATGGAGGTGGTAAGGAAATGTATGTTTACTTGCAATAGTGAATTTGGATCCTGTTGTTCTTTAGGTGCTGGGCAGAGAGAAGGGGCATGATTTAATATGGAAAATTCTGATTTCCTCATGCTGGTCTCATTTTGCACCCCTACCTTGTGGTGGGCCCATTTCTAAACAGGCACATTCATGATGGAGGGCAAGGTCACCTATGTGTGGACAGGATTTATCTTTTGACAGACATAGTACTTCCTGAAGGCAAAAGAAGAGGGGGTGGTAGAGGATGAAATAGATAGCATCACCTAGTCAATGGACATGAACTTGAGCAAACTCTGGGAGGTAGTAGAGGGCAGGGGAGCCTGGTTTGCTGCAGTCCATATGGTCGCAGAGAGTTGGACATGACTTAGCGACTGAATGGCAACAACAAATTATCTCTGCAACTGAGACCCACTATAAATACAACTTCTGGGGGGGAAAGGAAAGAAAATTTAAAGTCAAATGCTTACTGACTTTATTTAAATTCATGTAGGGACTTTCCTGGTGGTCCAGTGACTAAGACTCTACACTCCGCATGCAGGGGGCCTGGGTTCTATCCTTGGTCAGGAAACTAGTAGTTCCCACATGCTGCAAATAGGAGTTCGAACGCCACAACTAAAGATCCCTCATGTCACCACTTAAAAAAAATTGAAGATCCTGCATGCTGAAACTAAGATCTGGTGCAGCCAAATAAAAAAATATTAAAAAATAAAATAACACATATGAAGTCTAAGTGAAAATACAAATGTAATGGAATTATAGTTGTAAAGGAAACAATTAAATGCCAAATGCCAGATGCTGCTGCCAATTTCTGAAAGAAATTTAAATTTTGGGGTGAGAGACATTCCAGAACTCTCTGTAAGCATTTAAAAACCTTTGTGCCTAAGCTTGATGCTTTGTGGGATTGACTACCTGATCTTTCTAAGTAAATAAGAGTGATCAGAGGGTTACTGGCAGACCAAAGTATCTTTAGTTCATGCAGGAACATTCAGCGGACTGAACTTTCAGGACTGTATCACCAGGGGCAGAAAAAGTCCCAGAGCGCTTTGAAAACAACCTTTGACTTGGAATGGAAGCCGGCCTGGCCCTGAGTCCCTTTGGCTGACAGTGACTACCTGCTGGGTGCTGAGGGCGGTGCACAGGGAGCAGATGGCCTCAGCATCCTCGGGGCTTTTCTTCTTTAACTGCAGGAGCTGGGCAGCCTGAATCAGGGGTTCCATGGTCTCAACAGCTCCACTCTGGTGCAGGTTTCTTCCTCGAAGCCACTCCTCCAGCTGACTGATGTTGTACCTTAGACACAGGAAGAGAGCGCCCTGTGATGCCTGTCTTCTTGCTTCACTGGGACGAGCTCACCTTGTGGCTTTCTTCTGCAGCCCAGATGCCACTAGTGTTATCACTCTCCTCCTCTTGATTCTCTCATGTGGGCAAGAGCGTGACAAGTACGTGGCCCTCAGTAACTGTTTGTGGAATGAGTGGGTGCTTAAAACCAAGCCAAGATGAAGTGCCTAATATGTCTGTACTAAGTTAATGGGGGGGAAAGGCATTAACTATACTGAATTAAAACAACTTACATTTAACATTTGCAAACATATTTGTACTCCGGTGAGCCATCATGCCTCTTAAATCACTGATTTTTCTCTCAAACCTAGCCAAATCATATTTACAACCTTTATAAAGTCTGCAAATGTTTGAGCTTTGAACTGATTTGTTTACCAAGCTCACCTCCTCGGTAAGTGATGAATTTCATCAACAAATAAAAAAGTGATGGATCTGAGTCACACACTGCCTATGACAAGGACGGCCACTTGGATTTGGCTGTCATTTTCAGAAACAAATGTCCCCCGTGTGTGAGTGCAGCTGGCGTGTGAGGTGTCCCTTTCCTAGGGGTGGGCTGAGGTGCGCTCGCCTACCTGAGCTGCATGCCTGTGCTCCAGGAGCAGACGTCCTTCCGCAGAAGCAGGTTGTTGAGCGTCACCGCGTTAATCATGTAGAAGAGCTGTCTGAACACCTGCAGGATGATCTCGGGGTCCAGGCCCTGGTCGCACATGACCGTGTGGAAGGAGTTCATCTGGCGGATGATGGCTTCCAGGCAGTACGAGTTGTCTCCTTCCGGCATGCTGGAGGTGCGCTTCCGGTAGCCCGTGGGCTTCACCCCGGACAGACCCTGAATGCTTTCGTTCTCCAACATGGCTGACACTAAAAGCGAAGTGCGATTAGAGCAACGGATGTTCCCAAATTAGATATGCTTCTGGGTCACTCGGATCACACAGGGCTTTGGCCGTGATCCTGCCCAGAGGTGACGTTCAGGAACTTAGAGCATTTGGCATGCGATTTCTAATAGGTTGATCTCTACAACCGAGTAAGTTTTCCACATAGAAATCTTCGACTAAACCTGTGGACTAAATTTTCGCTTAAATTTATTGGTGATGGGACATAGGTAAAAGGTAAAACCAACTCAATTCTGTACTGGCTTCTGTGCTGTGCAATCAAAATTTGAGAATTGAGCAACGTGGGTGTAGTCGTGGCCTGGCCACTGATCTGGGCCTGGACTCTGAGATCATCCAACAATTGTTCAAACAGCTCTTCTCCATCACTCTCTGACCATGTAAATCTTAGGTGAGCTGGTCTGTCATAGTTAATGCACAGCACTTAACTACATGTCAGGCGCTTTACATTCAGTATTCCTTTTAACCTTCCAACAACCCATTTCCTAGTGAGGAAACTGAAGCATTAAATAATTTGCCCAAAGTCACCCTACCAGGAAGTGTCAGGGCCAGGCTTTGAACCCAGGTCTGTCCAATTCTAGAACTGATGCGATTAACTATCACCTTGTCTGAGTCATGAAATATCCCCAGTTCTCCCTATGTCTGGTGAGAATAAACTAGCTCCTCCTAAGAAGATTCTCAGACAAGGAGGAGGATTTGGAATGAATCTTATCCGAAGGGGTATATTTCTGGACGGCATGTGGGACCCTGTCCTACTTGGCATTCACTTACAACCTACTTATGCTGTCAGAACTTGGGGAAAACACAGTCCACATGCTTTGGGAGAACCTCCCCAGCCTTTAAGGAGCACAGTGAGTGATGCACATGTGTGTTACTTTTCTTCTAACATAAAAAATAATTGCTCTTATTTTTCAATTCTGATATCATGTCAAGTGCCCAAGTGTCCTGCTTTGGACAGAATGTTCAATAAATATTTATTGCATGAGTGTTTACTACTGTGTTTATTTATATGAACATACTTCTTTCCCTTTTCCATGAATAAAGCATATACATGGGCAAGAGTATTATATCTTTTCACTGTGTATGCATTTACATTTTCTGAATTTATATTTAGTACCTATGGAAATTAGTTTGGGGAAAAAATAATACAATACGTTAAAGAAAAAGGAGATAGAGGGAAAGTGATCTATATTCTCACTACCAAGCACCACATGCTTTGATGGGCTGGTGTTGAAAATTTCATGACTCTTTTTGAGTAGACGGCATATACCTCCTTAGCTGCCTCTTCTGGGAAGAGCCTGGGCTTTCTGGGGGCTGTCCTAAGATAGCCGGTTCCCTAAACGGAGGGAGAGCTTACCCTCACATCAGACCCCACGATGAGCGCTGGAGATCTCCGGTGCCAGCTTACCTATCATAGGCTGCAAGAGGCCCTCGGCGATTTTAATGAGCTGCTGGTAGATCTGAATGGAAAGATCGCTCAGCACCTGGCGGTATTCAGTGAGGTCAAAGTTCTTAAGACAGTGCTCATTCTGCTTCGCAGTGTTCTGAGTCATGAAGCCCTGCAGAGGGAGACGGGCGCTGTGCTGAGTGCCAGGCACAGGAAGACCTCTGGGCCTCCAATCACTTCCGAGGTATCCTACTGTGGGGAGACCGCTCGGGTTCTGTCTGCTCAGGTGAGGTCCTATAAGACCCTGTCAGTTCTTCTAGTTCTCGAGGATGGCTCTTAAATTTGAAGGCAGAGTCAAAACTTAGCATGACAGAGGACTCGGAAAACTGCTTAATCAAAAGGCTGTGATTATTTGGTCCAAATCCCTGAAGTTTCCCTGAGGCAGCAAAGTGCAGGTTGGCAGCAGGTCCTGGGAAAGAGGGATCCATGCTTCCTGCATCTTAACCTAGTTCTTGTCCCAATATATCAGGTTACCCCAAAATACTGAGACTACACACGAGTCCCTGAAGAAGTACCTGGCTCAGAGGGTATGTTTTTACAATGAGAAATTTTATGTAGAGCCTATCATTGAGTATCAGAATTAATGGATGAACCAAGATGATTCCACAGTTACAGCACCATGTCTTCTGAGCTTTCCCTGTTAACCAGATGAAGTAAAATGCAAGTTGAGAGAGCTGCTAATATCAGAAGAACTCATGTCAACAATATCTCTGTATTCAGGCCCAAAGCAATCAAGAGCAGCCGAAAAGTCAGTGTTTTCAAAAGGGTAACTGTCTCTAGCAATACCTTTCGTACTATGTCAGATCACAAAGCAATTCTTAAAGAAAACAAAAGCAGGCAGAAGAGGGGATAGCAAGATAATTGTTGTCTAGGCTCTGCAGATCGGGTTACACTGTGGTTCAAGTCTTGTCCCTGGGAATACAAAAGCACATGAAAGAGTAGCCCAGTGTAACAGGATTCTGGGTCCTCCTGAGCCCTGTACAATGTTCCCTGCAGAGTCCAGGCAGCATTAGGTCAAGTGGTGACTTTCAGGGAGATAACCTTAAATACAGTTTTCTGGTTAAAGGAAAAGCTTGTGTATAATGTTAGGGTTAGGGAATAGAGGATATCTGTTTTGAAATGAGCCCCATTTCTTCCAATAATAAACACACTATTTTTTTTAACATTTAACCCACTCCCATGCATAATAAAAACAGATGATGAGATGAAGTTCAGATTCTAGGATAGAGATGCGAGTCAAGTCCCATTGAGGGTGGTGAGACCGCCTGGCATGGCATGCTCTTCTATTATCCCAGAGAGAACAGTCTGGGAAAACTTGTTCTGGCACAAAAGATGGAACAAAGCATTTTGTTGCACCTTGCTGAGTTACACTGTGTCTTAGCCTGGGGAGTGTAGAGACTGAGATTGTGAAAGGAAAGGGAGGAGGCAAGCTAAGAAAGGCCTGCAGGGCGTTAGGTGTGAGTGGCAGATGGGCACAAGTTGAGAGTCTCACCAGAGAAATGGGGGTGAGACTGAGCTGTATGTAACTAGGTCACTGGTCTGAAGGCAAAGCATGGGAGAAGTTTTTTCAAGGATCCACAGTGGGAATGGTGACTTCTAGAAAAAGCTGGACCCAAGAGCTCCAGCGCAGAACATTAATAAGTGATGGGGTGAGCTGGGGCCTCAGATCAAGGGATTGAATTTAATGAGAAGCATGAAGCTGGGTTTCAGGGTCAGTTTGCACATCTGTAGTTCAGTTACAGCTCGCCCCTTCTCTTAGACCATCTCTGTCTTGGAACAGACAGAGATGTTGGCTTTGGAGACAGCCTGACCCGCCAGACCACTGAGCTTTCTGCCACGCTCCCAGAAATGGGGCCCTTCTAGGGCTGCTTCAGAAAATTAAGTTCACAGGGTTTTCAGGGAGATTCCTGAGGGGTTCTCAGATGATGGATGGGTTATGTAAACATTTCCCCACAAGTCTTCCCATTCATTCCAGGGGCCCTCAGGGTCATCGAGGCCTGCCTTATTCCTGCTTTAGTGATCAGAGTCTGAGGTCCCAGAGGTGCCCAGAGACTGCACACCCTCTCCTCAGGGGACACGAAGCAGCTCAGGATGACGTGGACAAAACAGAGATGCCTTCAGGACCGACACCTCTCCGCCCTGCCCCTGTTCTGACCTGGGGTCTGAGGTGCTCTGAGGTGGAAGACGTTTTGCTGCACCCAAGGAAATGAGGACCTAACTGCTGAAGAACACGGGGCACCTTGGTGGCGACTGTGCCCTTCAGGGGCCTGGGTTCATCTCACACTCACCTCGTCCCCGCTGTACTGCTTCAAGCAGTGCAGGAGGCGGCAGGTATTGGACAACCAGAAGGACGTCATCTCAAAGTCCTCGTTGTGCTTCTGCGAAAAGAAGATGTGCCTGGGTATGAAGAGGTAGTTCCCATCTGTCCTGACGCATCCACCTTGCCTTCTCTTACCCAGGAGGCCCCAACCAGGCCTGGCGACAAGCGGACCCTTACTCTTCATGGGCACACGGGAAGAAAGCCCTCCCTGCAAGGCTGCCTTCCTGCTCCTCCAGCCCTGGGGAGGACACACGACCCTGCCTGGAGCCCCGTGATCAGTGGTGCACAGCTAGCGGGGAGTAGGTGGGGTCTGGGGCCACTTGGGAGCCTCACTGGAGAAAACTGGGGTGCAACTGGGCTGTATAGTACTAGGTCACTGGGCTGAAGGCAGAGCATGGGAGGACCAACTGCCAGGGGCCAGCGTGAGGAACTCCGCCCATGGCAAAGGTCATGAGGAAGGAGGCTTGGCATACGCAAAGGCGTGATCAAGCCTCAGGAAACCCCCTGTTCCCGAGCATCTAACCCCAAAACCAGAGTCTGTTTTATGCTCTCATCTACACCTCTGACTTTACGGGGGGGGGCTCTCCCCCATCACTATTTCCCTCGGAGAAGGAGTTAACTTGCAGCTCCAAGTCAATAAAAATTCCTGGGCACGACAAGAGTGTTTCAACTTACGGACTCCTCTGAAGGTTATCTAGCCCACCAGTATAGGTTCTTCCGGCCACATGTGATTGTTTACAGCCTCCCAACCTGAGAGGCACGAGATGTTTTAGACTTACTAAAGGCAAATTCTTTTGGGAAATTGTCAGTATAGTGGGTTGGTTAGGAATTATATTGGTAAAGGGTTTTTCATTTGTTGTGCCAATAATTACTGCTAATTCCCTGCCATGGGTGTGACAAGGGTGTTTCAGGTCAAACCTCTCTGCTGACAGACTAGCCTGTATGATAGGATTATCCATATCCACACATGATTGTTTACTACCTCTCAACCATAAACAGCACAGAGAGTTTTGGAGTATTTTGAGAGTCTTAATTAGCACAGGGCTTTTCTCATTGAGTCAATGATTGCCACCAGGCCTCCATATCCTTAGGCACCTGGGAATATATTAATCAATGTATTTGGAATATAGAAAAGGAAATATAGTAGTTTTAAGGTTAGCAATACTAGACTTTTTGAGTTAATGAATTTTCTCTTTTGTAATAGATCACTGTACTTTGTTATAAATCACTGTGTCCTTGCTATGTAAAAATGTAACTTTATCACTATCTTAAGACTAAATAGATCTTAAGGGGAACATTGGTGAAAGGATTTTCATTTGTTGGGCTGATGTTTGCTGCTAAATCTCCATATTCCCTGCCCTTATAGTGAATATAACTAACATATAGGAGAAATAAGTATTAACCTTTAAGATTAATCATGTTAACCTTGGGTTAAATAAATTCCTTTCTTGATTGTAACTCACTACACCCTCACCCTATAGGAATGCAACTTTATTTGGAGGGTGGTGCCTGGTTTAAGAAAAAACACTCTTGGAAAAAATAAGTTTTTTGGTTATCAGAAAGGGTCGTAAAATGTCAGCAGGCCTCATAGCCAGAAGATGATGTAAAACCCCTAAGATCTTTTTTTATGTAAAGCACCTGATTTTGATAAAGGTCAGGACTGCTGACCCCCGCGTGACTCTGTATTCATCCCTATGTGTAACAAAAGGTATATAAGCAAACCCCAAAATAAAGAAATGGGATCAGTTTCCGGAAAGACTGATTCCCCCATGTCGCTTCTTTCTTGCTCTCCGTTTTTCTGGCTGAATTCCCATCTGGTGCATGGGTACCCACCAAGCCTGCTAATTTTGCCTGGGCTTCTAAGATCGGACCGAGGGGGCCTCAGTGCCTCCTCTCCTTCAGGAGAACGGGAAGACACCTGCGGCCTACGTAGGTGGTGATTGGTATTCCATGCAAACCAAGTTATTCAGCCTCTTTTTCTCTGCTAATTTTCTAGTCCCTCTCTATCTGTAATTAAATAAGTTATTTCCAAGGACGCCGACTCTGTCTTCACCTTCGAATCACCCTGGATCCACCGGGGCTGGACCCCAGCAACCAACCATGAACGGGTGAGTTCTAGATAAAGCTGGACCCCAAGGTCTGGAGCAAAACAGAAAGTGTTCCTACGATGAAGCCAAGGGAGACAGATAAGCCTGACTCCAGCAGCCCTGGGCTCTGCCCTGAGCACGGGGCCAGATGGCCTGGCAGGTTCTTAACTGTCTGGGGTCCAGCAAAGGGGGTGCCGGGGAGCACGCAGTGAAACATCCCAGGGGGTCCTGTTTGTCTAGACATCAGGCGGCATTTCCCTTCAGAGCTGGAGATTCTGGGGAACTTGCAACTGAGGTGTCAGTGAGCGGCTGTGTTCACTAGCTCCCCACAAGACCAGCGCCTGGACACTGACCTTGAGGACCTTCTTGATGCCGTTGATGGTGGAGGTCAGCAGGGCGTGCACCTTGAGGTCGTCGTTCACGTAGTCTGCGTGCCGGATGCACATGTAGAGGATATAGGCTGGGAGGCAGGGTACCGTGCCCGCCAGCGTCTGCGGTTTCAACTCTGCCAACAGCAGACAGCAGTGATGAGCTCAACAGCAGATGCTGCTCGATGCTCAGGGTTGTGAGAATCCTGGCCCCCATACAAACAGTCTCCCCAGGTTCCTGAAGCTCCTCAGGGTAGGGGGTGGGGGGCTGGCAGAGGAGTAGGGGAGAAGATGCCCTGGATACACACACATTGCTCTGGACCCTGCCCACCAGTGTTTCAGAAATGCGTTAAAAAACCACAAACAACAAACAACAAACATGTTCCTAATTGTTTAAAATAGGCTTGTCATACCTTGTCTTTATAACACAGAGGAAGAGAATCCCCGGGGGCGGGGGGCAGGGGGGCTCTCTGCCCAAGTTTAAACACAGGCCACGGTCCTTGCCAAGAAGGGGCCCATGGCCAGAGACTGGCGGAAGGCAGGAACAGGCTCCCCAATCAGGGGACCGGGGCAAGGCCCTCGCTGCTTGACAACGATCTCACCAACCTCCCTTGTGGCTAGCACTAACCAGGGTGTGGTCAGGAGAAGCTGCTGTCCCCGCTTCCCCCTGCCCCCTGGGCTGTGTGCCCCAGCAGGACCAGAAGGGGCTGGTGAGCCTCCCCGTGAACAACAGACTCCTGCTCGGCCTCTTGACCCTTTCCTGCCAAAACCCTCGGAAGACCAGGGAGAAGCTGTCAGACTGCTTGCCATTCCAGAGGGGTCTTTGGAGGCCTGGTTCTCTGGCCCCTGAGCTGCTAGCTCCTCTCTCTGGTGCCTGAGTCCTCCTGTCTGTAAGACTTGAAATATGACAGAGGTCAAAGTGCTGTGTTGAATTGTTCGAATGTGAGGAACTCAAAGAGACGGAAGAACAGAGCGTGATTTCAGCCTGGCAGAGGTTTTGATTCAGCTCTTCGTTTGGGGTGTTTTTAGTAGCTAAGTATTTTGCTACTAAGAGGTTCAAGGAGGCACAGACCAGGCTGAGAGAAAGGGGTGCTGGTAGGGCCTGGAGGAGGAGGAGGAGGAAAGAACCAGGGATCGGCAGGTGGAAAGATAAGCACAAGGCCCAGGCACGCTGACTGCGGCCCCAGCCCTCACCCCACATCCCTGTTACCTCCACCCCCAACCTCCACCTCGTCCAGGCCCCACGAGCCCCTTAAAGCAATGAAGGAGGCTGCCTCCCCTCCACCAGCAGGTAGGCTGGGGGAAGGAAGGAGCAACATCCTCAGATCTTCCATCAGGGAGTCCGGGGTTGGGGCTCGGCATGGGCTGCCACCATCTCCAGAGGGTCAGTCAGTTCAGTCACTCAGTTGTGTCCGACTCTTTGTGACCCCATGAATTGCAGCATACCAGGCCTCCCTGTCCATCACCAACTCCCGGAGTTCATTCAAACTGATGTCCATCGAGTCGGTGATGCCATCCAGCCATCTCATCCTCTGTTGTCCCCTTTTCCTCCTGCCCTCAATCCCTCCCAGCATCAGAGTCTTTTCCAATGAGTCAACTCTTCGCATGAGGTGGCCAAAGTACTGGAGCTTCAGCTTTAGCATCATTACTTCCAAAGAACACCCAGGACTGATCTCCTTTGGGATGGACTGGTTGGATCTCCTTGCAGTCCAAGGGACTCTCAGGAGTCTTCTCCAACACCATAGTGCAAAAGCATCAATTCTTTGGCGCTCAGCTTTCTTCACAGTCCAACTTTCCCATCCATACATGACCACTGGGAAAACCATAGCCTTGACTTAGATGGACCTTTGTTGGCAAAGTAATGTCTCTGCTTTTCAATATGTTATCTAGGTTGGTCATAACTTTTCTTCCAAGGAGTAAGCGTCTTTTAATTTCACGGCTGCAGTCACCATCTGCAGTGATTTTGGAGCCCCCAAAAATAAAGTCTGACATTGTTTCCACTGTTTCCCCATCTCCAGGGGGTATTTGATCTCAAATATACACCTACAGGCCATAATACTCTGATACCTGGTTAACATTTGGGCATCTCATAGGCTTAACAGTTGACTGCAGACTGGCCCTTGGCTCTAATTAGAAAGCCAATAACATCTTTCCAGAAAAAAAAAAGTGCCTTTTTTAAGACTTCTAATCTAAACCTTTTGGCTTTGAGCCTGACCCCTATGCAAACTGCAAATAGCTTCTCCTGCCTTGGAACTTTTCACTGTGATTTGGGATCCTGCAGCAGCTAAATGGCAGTGTCTTGGGGGTGGGGACCATGTCTCTACTTTTCGTCATCATCCACAGAATAGCCAGCACTGGGGACCTGAGCTGCCGTCAGTGAAATCCTCCCCCAGTTCATGTGGGAAGTCATTTAGAGGGAAGGTGGCCAAGTGCTGTGCGCAGGCCTGGGGCCACCTGAGCGATGAGTGTGGGGAGCTGCCTGTCGGCTGGCACAAGCAGCCAGTGTTACTCCCTCCACCAGTATTATTCTGTTTCACTCTGATGCTGTGAGTGCTGAGTTTCATTCATCCGAGATTAAAGGTTCTTTCCTAATGGCACTTGAACAAGACACAGCCTGTTTAAGGTGAACTTACATCACATTTAGTTGTCAGGCAATTGTAAGGGTGGTAGGGGAAATTAACCTTTATAAAAAGAGCAAAATACTTAGCTACTAAAAACACCCCAAACGAAGAGCTGAATCAAAACCTCTGCCAGGCTGAAATCACGCTCTGTTCTTCCGTCTCTTTGAGTTCCTCACATTCGAACAATTCAACACAGCACTTTGACCTCTGTCATATTTCAAGTCTTACAGACAGGAGGACTCAGGCACCAGAGAGAGGAGCTAGCAGCTCAGGGGCCAGAGAACCAGGCCTCCAAAGACCCCCTGGTTCCGGCCCAGGCTCTCCCTGCTGGCCCTGCAGACAGACGGCTGCCGACGTGGGCTGAGCGCAGAGCAGGATGTCAGGCCTGGTGAAGCCAGGTGGGGGTGTGAGACCAGAGGGGTCGGAGCTGGTACAACTGGCAAACCAGGCCCAGGGTGGCGAGGAAAGCAGCTCCCAAGAGCCCTGTGGGCGCCCCCACAAAATGCACTCTGGCAGCAGCCCACACACTAACCCCAGCATCAGCCTCGCCTGGGAGCTCTTCAGAAACGCAGCAGCTGAAGGGGGCGGGTGAAAGTGGGTGGGGGTGTCCGTGGGGTGCAGGTTGCGCAGGAGGCGGACGGGAGGCGGGGCTGACCTGTCACCAGATTCCGAATGAGCAGGGCCTCGTCCTCCTTGTGGTACTCCAGCATGCCCTGGAAGTCCTTCTCCTTCCGCTGCACGGTGACCTGCCTGGTGAGCTCGTGCCGCTTCCTCTCGCTCTGGGCCAAGGCTTGGGCAGCTGAGCAGGGCAGAGGGAAGGAACACGAACTGAGAGATCTCCAGGCTCAGGCCCAGGGGCCGGGCATCTTGGGTGGGCAGGGTTCAGGCCGGGGTCTGGGCCCCAGGGTTCTGGGTTTGCTGGGCTCCCACACTCCATACATGGTCTGCCCTAGTCTGGGTCACACGTGTGACAAGGAGACCTGAGCACTGGGCACCGGATCCACTCAGGAGAGGGGCCGGGAAACACCCAGAACGGCAGAGGGCGGGCTGTGGACCAGAGAGAACGTGGGAAGGGTGCAGGTGCCGGATGTACAACCATTCTGCTGGGGGCTGCTTCTCCCCACTTCTCCCAGCGATGAGAAAGGCGGGAGGGGAGGAGGGGATCGGAAGGGAAGAGGGAGGGTGAAGGGAAGGAGGAGGAAGGGAGAGAAGAAAAAGTCCGAGTGACCGGGAGACTGAGAAGTCTAGGAACAGAAAAGAGAAATCCGAAGACGGGGAGGGGCACGCGGGGTATGAGGGGCGACAGCTCAAGGCTGAACAAGACACGGTCCTGCCTTCCTAGGGCTTCATCTAAGAGCAGCAGGTGGACGTCAGCGGGTGATTAAACAAACTGACCCCTGTGATGGGAACGTGCCTGGTAGGCACGTGGTGATAGGAGTGAATGAGGGGACTGGACCCCAAGCATGTGACTCCTGAGCTCAGGTGGAAGGAGTGGAAGGGGGGTTGCATCCCAGGTGGTGAGGGGACCAGAGGAGGGTTCCCAGGAAGGCGGGATGTGCAAAGAGGGGTGGAGAATGATATGATCAGACCTACAGCAGGGAGTCAGAGAAAGAACATTCTGGGTGTTTCTGGAAGATCCACTGAAGTCTCTCCCTGACATCTCTGGGCCAGATGCCAGGTGGGACATTTACCCAGGGAACTGGCCTCGCTCCCTGACTACTAGAGCACGGAGGGGGGCCCCGTGATTTCTGGCTTCATGTTACGGAGCAATCTTTCGAACCAGAAAGTTTTGCCTTCCAGCTGTAACCCTTCGAAGGCAGGTCCATGAGGCAACGTCCCCTTTCTGCACAGCTTGGAGTCAGCACCCGAACACTTGCTAAGTTTGTGTTTGTGGGTGAAAATTCCAGCAAAATGAGACTGGGTGAGCTCCTGCGGTCTCCTCGAGTCTGTCTTGTGCCTGCCCTGGGCGGGGGCAGCAGCAAGTAGAGCAAGTGACTTGTCTGGGGCGGGGCAGGCAGGCCCCTCCCTGAGCGGGGCTGAGCACACTGGTGCCTCACGACACACACACACACCTACTCACACCGCACTCACACCCTACCTTCCAGGTCCTGGACCTTCTTCATGTAAATCTTCAGTTGCTTTTTGAGCTTCCTCTCGTTCTTCTCCAGCTTCTCAACTAACTCTTTAAGGTCCTAAAAGCAGAAGAAAGCAGTGTGATTAGAACACATCTAATCCCGCCCTGGAGGGTGGGGCAGAGCGGGGCGGGGGTGGTGGTCCTGGCACCTGGAGAGCCAGGCCGCCAGTGAGGAGGCCAGGCCCCGGCTCCAGTAGGAATTCCCCCACCTCCCATCCCCGCTGCTTCCCGGTCTGGACCCACAAAGCAGGGGATGGGTCAGAGCATTCTCTCAGTCCAGATGGCAGTCTCCTCCCTGCTCAGGCCACCTGGCACCCTGCCTGAGCCTCACTCCTCTAGGCCTTGCCTGCTCCGGTTGTCACGGCAACACCCAGGAGACCCTCAGCCTCCAGGGCCCCAGGTGGCTGGGCAGTGCCCTGGGGAGGGAATGGACAGGTGAAGGCACCAGAGTGCCTTGAAGTGGCATCTGCTAAACAAGCCTGCAGGCCAGTGAGGTTACCTGGGGCCCAGAAGCAAAACAGGCCCTTGGCTGGGGCCCCTCAGGGGCTGCCACACTCCTAGCAGCCAAGGCCCCAGTGGGGAATCAGCCCCTGGGACCCAGCACTGCATTAATGTCACCCTGTCCCTGCAGGGAGCTCCGTGACCATTACGGACTCTGTGACACAACAGCGATGCAACTGTGGAGCCTTGGAAGACATCCGGGCTCCTCCCTCCTTCTCCTCCTCCTCTCTGCCCATAGGCAGGGGTGACATCTCTTTCACACCTCCTGCCTCGTTTCAAGCCTCCCCCACAACCCTTTTTCTGTAATATTTGTTATTTCCATGTAGAATCGGGTTTTTGGAAACACCGTCTTATTTCTCCTCTTTTTTTTTTTCATCTTGCTTCCACCACCTGCCTGAGCTCTCTGAGAACAGAGACTCATTTCTCTGGCCTTTGTCCCGGCTCATTTGATGACTGTCTGCCAGGATGGCCACCGACCACTCCCCCCACTGCCCCTCCGAGCAAGAGGGGGGTGTCCGCCCCCACCACTCAATCTGCCTAGAGCTGCCCTGGTCCACAGAAGGTGGCAGAAGTGACCCTGGGCCAGTTCTGGAACTAGATCTTAAGAGGCCTCCCCCTCATCCTCTTGGAAGTCAGTTGCCATGTAAACAGCAGACAGCAGGGTTCCCCCCCCCCGGGAGGGGAACCGAGGCCTCAGGCCTGGGACTGGGGGGGGCCTTGCATCCTCCGGCCTCCTCCAACCACAGTGGAGCAGAGCTGAGCCGCCCTCACTGGGCCCTGCCAGAATTCCTGACCTGCACGACCTGGAAGCTCTTCCAGAAGGGCTGCTAAATTTTCAGGAGGCTAGTTACATGTTAACAGACAGACAAAACAGCTCCGCATTCTTGCTGACAGGGGAGTTCTAGACTCTCTCTGTTCCTGCCATAGGGCCAAAGGCATGAACGTTGTCTGTCTGGTGAAAGGCCACTGCTGGTCCCCTTTGCTTTGAGAATGTGACTTCCCAGGGCTAGGACCTGCATGGTGAGAGGACTCACCAGGTTCTCGTTGGTGAGCTGGGACATCTCCTGCTGGATGCCGAACTCCACCTGGGCCTCTGGGGAGAGCAGCAGGGTCTGGCAGAAGGTCTGCTGCTGCCTGTCCATCTCCTCCTTCAGGGCCTCCAGCTGGGCCTTGAGATTGTCCACCTCCTCCTCGTGCTCGCGGCTCTGGGCCTGCAGCTGTGCCTCCAGCAACCTGCACCCGGAGGAAGGAGGACAGACGACAGGCGGGGCTGGAGTCTGTGCCCCCAGTGACCCGCGACGGGGAGCAGCCAAGAAGGGACACAGTAGCAGCAGCAATTGCATGAGACCCACGGGGGATGGACACGGGGCGGGGGCGGGAAGCGTGGCCGCGGGGCTGGGCAGGCAAGCAGACCAGCCTTCCTCTTGCAGGACAGGGAATCAAGGTCCAACACAGCACCCCTGACCTCAGGCCTTTCTCGCCACCACTCTCATCCCCTCATCCTTCACTCTTGAGCACAGTCTGCTGGTCTGGGGTTGAGAGACTGTCTCCATGTCAAGAGATCAGCAGAAATACATTTCTTAGAGCATCTTTCCAATAAAAGTGTCAATATCTGCCCCGAAGTTCACAAGAATCTCCTCGCTAAGAGCAAACTCTGGTAGACGGAACTAACTGTATTACTTGCATATCTCCCCTTTAGAAGGTTCTCTGCAAGTCTGAGAAAGGCAAAGTATTAGATCTCTTTTTATTTTTATTTTTTTTATTCTTTTTATTTACCTAACCACTATGACCACCCACCCACCCCGCCCACTTCATCTCTGGCCTTTTATACACATTTTTCCACAGTCCAAACAGAAGCTAAGACTAGTTGCAAACGATCAGGGGGAGGTTTAAGATCCACCGCTGTCGTGACAAGTGGCAGAAACACCTAGAGAAGATCCGGGGAAGGTGGGGGAGAAGTTCTGGGAGACAGTCGGGACAATTCTGGGAGACCCCCATTTCATCTGCAAGGCCAGGAATTAAGGAAGGCTCTGAAGCAGCGTCCTCATTAAGAGGTTAATTACTGATTTTGTGACTATGGTGCTATCTTCCCAGGCTTAACAATTTAAAGAAACTTTCATCAAACGCCTCCCGACTGGGGCCATCCTCTTCCTGGGATACAGATAAAGATGATGACTGGAAGTACCATATGATTCTGCTATTTCTGCAGTCAGTCTGGGAGGTGCTAACGGCCCCAAGGGGGTAGGGAGCGAGAGAAAGGGGAACGTCTCCACTGTAAAGTCCCAGGTGGACAGAGCTGCATGTCCGGTCAGCTCCACAGCAGCATCAGGGGCAATGCTAGGGTCTGGGGGCCAGCTCAGCAAAGTGACACAAATGAATGAAGGGATGACGGAGGGACAACCGAGTCACTCACTCATCACCAAATGAAAGCAATAATGAGGGTTTTGCGGAAAATAATTTGGCAATTAAGCCAGCACTTTTAGGGGGACACACAATATTTAGATAACATCCAATCTTAGCTTACGATAAACTGAAAGTAATCACCAGCAAGCTATAAATTTAATGAGAGAAATAGACTAGAATGCTCGGATTCTAGGAACTCTACCCAAACGATCAGTTCCCACTTTGTGCTGTGAGTGAGCTTACTGCCAGGGTTCTGTGCAAGGCCTGAGAACCTCTGCCCCAGCCCCAGGCTGGCCACCTCATCTGGCAGGTGAGACCACTAAACCCAAGACAGGTCTGAGGCCATGTCCCAGGGCAGGTTGGGCAGGTGTCCTGATGCATCATCGGGCTGTGCCTTCTTCGCTTGATTAATAAATTCATTACGTATCAAAGCACATCCAATTTCCGCTCCCAAACCAAAATAAAGCAAACATCTAGATGGGGCAGGAATTTGATCTTACTCCAAAATAGCTGTTATAATACAAGCAGCAGCTAGTATTTATTCCGTGCTTCCTCCACGCCAGGTGTGTGTACAGAGTGCTTCACCTGCATCTATTCCTGACATCAACCTGAGAAGGAAGGTCTGATTCTGATCCACATTCTACCAGTGAGAAAATGGAGCCAGACGTCACGTGGCTCACAGGTGGGGCCAAGTTCGAACCCATGGTCAGGAGACACATGGCTGCGAGAGCCAGCCGACCTGAACTTTCTTTTGCCAATAAGAGAGGCTCTCGGTGCTGCTCCAGGACCTCCGAGATGTCCTCGGCAGGCAGAACTCGGAAGACGGCGCTCGAGGCCCTAGGTTCCTGGCCCAGCTCTGCCAGCATCAGGCCGAGGGTGCCGGCATGGCCCTCACCCCACCTTGCTGAGCCTGTTTTCTCTTCTGGGAAACAAGCCTGAGGACCTCCGCCCCCTCTGCTGTTGGCAGTCTCAGGTGTGTGACGCTGTGCCAAAGCCCTGAGCAGCCATGTGCTGGCAGCAGGCGCGGGACATGACGGGCGGGCTGCGCTCCTGTTGGTGCTCTGCTGCTGAGTCATGTCTGCCTCTTTGTGAACTGGTGCTCCGCAGCACCTCCTGTCCTCCCTGTCCCTCACCATTTCCTGGAATTTGCCCAAATTCATGTCCATTGAATCGGTGATGCCACCCAACCATCTCATCCTCTGCCACCCCCTTCTCCTCCTGCCTTCAGTCTTTCCCAGCATCAGGGTCTCTTCCAATGAGTTGGCTTTTCACATCAGCTCAGTTCAGTCACTCAGTCGTGTCTGACTCTTTGCGACCCCATGGACTGCAGCGTGCTAGGCCTCCCTGTCCATCACCAGCTCCTGAAGCTTGTTCAAACTCATGTCCATCGAGTCAGTGATGCCATTCAACCATCTCATCCTCTGTCATCCCCTTCTCCTCCTGCCTTCAATTTTTCCCAGCATCAGGGTCTTTTCCAATGAGTCAGCTGTTCGTGTCAGGTGGCCAAAATATTGGGGCTTCAGCATCAGGCCTTCCAATGGATATTCAGGACTGATTTCCTATAGGATTGACTGGTTTGATCTCCTTGCTGTCCAAGGGACTCTCAAGAGTCTTCTCCAACACCACACTTCAAAAGCATCAATTCTTCAGCACTCAGCTTTCTTTATAGTCCAACTCTCACATCCATACACGACTACTGGAAAAACCATAGGTTTGACTAACACAGACCTTTGTTGGCAAAGTGATGTCTTTGCTTATTTAATTACACTGTCTAGGTTTGTCTAATCTCCTGTGCTAGGCTGCTTAGGGCTGATGGCCAAAGGGCCGGATTCAGACTCTGGTAGCAAATGGAACCAGGTCCACATTCTGGATCTTCCTTGTAGGCAGCAAGTTCCTCACTCCCTGCAAGCCCCAGTGTCCTCACCCCACAGGCATGAGGTCAGACCCACTGACACCGAAGCACACTGGGGCCGGGCCACTCAGCTCTAGTGAGCTCCAAGCAGTTACCATCATGGGGACCATCACGTGTGCTGGAGGGCAGGCTGCCCGGAGCTGGGCCAGCAGCACAGATGTAGCTGGGGCTCTAGGCTGATCTGCACGCAGGATGGTCAAAATGGAGCACGGAAGCAGCACAGACTCAGGAATCCCAGAATTAAATTTCCACCATTCTAGAGACCTGAGAGCCTGCTAAGCAGGTTAACTAACCCTGTCTGTTCCTTCACCCACAGAGTGAGGGAGCTGGGCCGGGTGGTTTTCAAGGTTCCGGTGAGCCATTAAGAGCTATTGTCTGTGAGGTAAACAAGCAGCCTCCACACAATGTGACAGACAGCGATGCAAGGGGATTCCCTCCGACACTCCTCCCTGCCCTGCCCCGCTCCAGTGAACTGTACCCTTGCATCCCCTCCAGCTGAAAAATAATCAAGCATAGACATGGCAGGCAGAACAGCAGACACAGGAAGAAAGACACACGTTTGACCTGGCAACTTGCTTTAGGCCTTGGTAGGCCAAGCCGAGCTCTCCATCTTCATTCAAGTAGCCCCAATCCTCAGTCTTGCTAGAAATAAAGGACAGAAAAACAGGGCATCCAGTGTAGACGGGGAAGAAAGAGAGAGGGCAGTAGAGGGCCAGGGAAAGGGAAACAAGGGCAGCCAGGCTTGGAGAGGCAGGAGGGAAGGTTCCAGAATGCCCAGTACCCCTCCTACCCCTCACATCACCAGCATCTGGGCTCCTGCAAACATCATCTCCCTCCAGTCTCCCAGCTTCTGGTCACTGTGCTGAGAGTGGGCTCCCGCACCCTCCCATGAGGCCTCTGATTGCTCCAGGCCGGAAGGCCCACTGCTGAAGGCAGAGTAAGAGGGTGGACCTGTTCCGAAGACTCTCTGAACCGCAGCAGCACGGGCTGGGTGGAGGCATTCACGGGGGCTCCCTCATCGCCCCTCCCTCTACCAGAATGAGCAGGAAAAGCAAGCGCGAGTCGGGGAGGCCAGGCAACAGGGCAGGGAGGAGAGGACCCGCGCGGGGTGGACGGTGCAGGCGACTATGCGGGGGCGGGGGTGGTGGCCTCCCGGGTGTCAGATCCACGGAGCCACAGAGCCACAGCTGCGGGGACCCCAGCTCCACGAGGACTGGGGAGGAGACGACCTATCCTGCCTGTGTGTCAGCGTGCGTCCCCTTCCTGTCACTTCTCAAGGGCACGAAAGTATTAACTCATCTCAACTCCTGTCCTCCCTGCAGTCTGGCATCAAGAAACCGCTAACAGCAACTTTGCGACCGGCAACGTGAGTAGTGAACTTTCTCCCCTTGACCTTGGGACCGGACTGCATCGCTCCAGTTTACTCAGCTGGAAAAGCAGGAGGGCAATGTTTCTGACTTTCTAGCTCTTTGTCCTCTCTGTGTGCCCTGTGTTTTCTCAATGCCGGCCAGGCAGCTCCAAGAAGGGAGGCACGTGTCACAGACTCCCCCAGCATGGACTCCCCAGCCCTGCCCTGCCCAGGGCACGCATGAGACCCTCAAACACCCGCGAGGACTGGGTGGCGGACAGCAGGCAGAGCCCTGGTAGGAAGCAGGAAGCGGGAGCTGTGTCCACTCTGCTTCCGGTCAAGACCAGCAACCTAACTCTCAGGAGATGACAGTCATTCCCAGAGCATTTCTGGCCGTGGTCAGCCGCCGGATGCCCCGTCGGTCAGGATGTGTGTGAGGTCTGGGGTGTGCAGCTGCCTGTCACATCTCCCCCGCACCCCCCAGCTCCTCCTCATGAGGAAGGGCCTAGCTCCGGCAGGGCTTGCGTGGGCCGCCTCCCGGGCATAGCTGGTCACACCCAGCACAGGCCCAACTCTGCAGTGTCCGGAACGAGCCGAGGGAACACTAGTGATGGGCAGGCTCTGTGGCCTCTGCTTCCTGCCCACGCTTGCCTCCCACCAGCTGGGTGTGTGCCCTGGGACCTCCCCGATTCAGGGCCCAGCCCTTCCCCCGGGCCTGGCTTCCACAGATCGTGCCAGCTCCCCGCCCCCTCCCCAGCTGACACGTGTGTCTCACTCCCCCTGCACATCCACACGTGGCCTGGGCTGTGTGAGGGGGGCCAGTAAACAGCGTAGGCCTTCCCCTTCTTGGGTGTTAACCCTTAACACTGAACATGGGCCTTTTGGTGACTGCTGTGTTAGTGGCTTTAACCCAGAGGGCAGGTCACCAGCAGGAACTCCAGGCACAGTGACGGCCGGCGTGGGGTCGGGCCCAGAGGTGGGCCCAGGGTTTGTTTCTGAAGGGGCCCCTGGAGATCCCCGACTATCTCATCTCCACACGGGCGGACACAACAAGGGGGAGGCTACCTGCCTGACACTGACACCCAGGCTAGAACCCAAGGTCTCCTGGCCTTGCTCTCAGGTCCTTTGCTGGCTGGGTCCTGCAGACCCTGAGGAGGGGCTGCCAGGCCTCAGAGGCTCCCTTCACCCCTGCAGCTCCCAGGAGACCCCCTCTCGAGGGGGGCACATGTGCTGCTGAGCCCTGCGGTGAGGAAAGTCGCATCCCTCGTTCTTATAACGTGCCAGGCATGGGGCAGAAAGACTGGAGTAGAGAACCGTGCAGCCCAGTCATCCCACTGAGCTCCGGAAGTCAGACACATGAGTAAATGAAGAACCACTCAACCAGCTCCAGAAAAGGCAATGGCACCCCACTCCAGTATCCTTGCCTGGAAAATCCCATGGACGGAGGAGCCTGGTAGGCTGCAGTCCATGGGGTCGCACAGAGTCGGACATGACCGAAGCGACTTAGCAGCAGCAGCAGCAACCAGCTACAGGCCTATTTTTTGTTTCCCATGAAGGGGTCTCCCTCCCCTCCTTCCACACCACTGGGCAGGGGCGGGTGACGAGCTGGGGAGAGAAGGCCACCTGGTGGCTTAAGAAGGAAAACCCCAAACAAGCTCACAAGAATTGACTTCTTAAATGTTATAAGTCCTTGATGTCGCTTAATATCAACCTATATATTCCTGATGCTGGGCAAGATTGAAGGCAGGAGGAGAAGGGGACGACAGAGGATGAGATGGTTGGATGGCATCACCAACACAATGGACATGAGTTTGAGTAAGCTCTGGGAGTTGGTGATGGACAGGGAGGCCTGGCGTGCTGCAGTCCACAGGGTCGCAAAGAGTCGGACACGATTGAGCGACTGAACTGAACTGATATTCATATGTCTCACTGTGCTGAGCCTTGTTCCCAAAGAGGCCACACATACACATACACACACACGAGTAAGAGGCAGGCAGAGTCCCCGAACACGGGAGGTGGCAAGACATGGCAGCCACTCCCCTCGGCTAACAAGCTCCTACCTGGGCTAGCCACCCACACGCCCGAGCCTGTTTCTTCAGGTGTAAAGTGAAAGTGCTCAGCTGAGTTATCTGGGAAGTTTCTTCTAGATCTATAATTACACAACCTAAAACCGTAAAGTCGTGCACCAGGAAAGGCCTGGGATAATATGACTTTGCCTCTGTGGAGACTGTGGGAACCAGGACCTGACCACCAGCCCTGGGTCCAGTGTAAGAGCCTGCTGTCCTGTGAACAGAACAGGCGCGGTTCCTGCCAGCTCCGAGACAGTCGGTATCCCAATTCTACAAAGACTGCTTTGTGCTCCGTCTTTAGTTCCCACCCAGACCTTCTACCCCACTGCCCAGGAGATTCTGGGACCTCTGAGAAATGGGAGATGGCTCCCCAACACCAGAAGCGAGAGGGATGTTGAGACTGCAGACAGGCCTGGCCATGCAGCAGGGAACTGCTTGTGGACAGGTATTGTTTGCCGTGGAATCATAGCAAACGGTGCTGATGGCTGAGGGCTGAGAGCGTTTGGGGAACGTCAGGGAAAACGCTGAGAGCTTCCAGCCAGGAGCAGCTGAGCTGGGTCTGTGAGCATAATCAAGTTCCCCTTCTGCCCAACAGGAGAGCTTGCAGCTGCTGGGGCTCCAGGCCAAATGAACCCTAACTCCAAGGCCCCACCCCGCCCCAAGGCGGCTGCACAAACCCCTCCCTGGTGGGACAAGGTCTCCACTCTCCTGCACAGGCCCCTTAGGGGGTGACAACCCCCCCCGGGCCCCCCCAGCTGCCCAAGCCCAGGTGGCAATGGCAAAGCTGCTCTCATGCCCAGGGCTCTGGTCATTTCTCGGCACCTGCTGGGTGGAGGGGGCCTGAGAGGAGGTTTCCTGGGACCTGAGGAAGGGTCCAAGAATGCACCCTGAGTCCACCATCTTGGCAAGGTGTGGGTGGAACTGGCCAGCAACTAAGGGAACCGGTTCCTGGAGCCAGGTCTGAGCCCTGGCCACACCCCTGCCCCCTGCAGCTCTGCGCCCCGCCCCCCACCTCGAATGCCCAGAGGAGAAGCCAGCCTCAGAGCAGCAGGAAGCTCTGTCTCCCAGCCCTCTGACCCGTCTCTCCCTGATGGACTTGGCTCCAGGCAGCTCGGAAAAGACAGTCTCTCCAAACACCAGCCTGTCTGTGACAGCCCATCTCTGGGGCATGGACCAGCCCTCTCTTTACTCTAGTTCTGCCATTTATAAAATGCTGATAACGATGCTGGTTTTCTCTGAATTCCCCAGATGTGAAAATGAGAGAGCATCTGGAGACAGACGTGCTATGCCTATTCCTGCAGCTTTTCTCAGAGCAGGTTCTCAACACTGGCTTTTCGACCTACATTTGAGGACAAAAGACACAGTTGGCAAAGATCAGAAAAGTAACTCTATAGACTATGAAAGTTAGCAAGTGAAAAAGTTCTGAACTTGGGGACCAGTGCTTTTGGAGGGGCTGTGACCAGGTTGGGTGTGTATGTGTTTGTGTGTGTGTCTGTGTGTCTCTCTGGAAACCTAAGACAAATTCAATGTTACGAGCATAAGTTTTTCTAGGGAGAGGACAGATTTTCCAAGCATGCCAACTCCAAAACTGTCCCTGCATAATACAATTTACATTTAAGCCAGAACATTCTCCATCACAGGGAAATGGTAGGAGACCGAAAGCAACTGTGCCTTCAAAGCACCTTTGCTGGAAAGGACGGGCTTGCTGGGTGGGCTCCAGCAATCACATCCCAATCCTCCAGCCCTGCCTGTCTGCCCACTGCTGTCCTCCCTGACCGCTGGGATTGACAAACCCACTGAGGTCACTTCCAGGCACTTGGAGAACTGGTTCCTCTGGCTTCCCCTCCTGGAGGCAGCGGCTCCTTTCTCTACTTAACTTGGTTTCACAGGCTATTAGTTCCCTATTGTACCCTGGGCTTGCTGGGTACGGAATTATTTTAAGATATAAGAAAAGCTATTTTTATTTTATCACCATCATTATCATTGCTGTAAAGATGAATCCGGGGTATTAAGCATGCCCTGGGAAAACCTTGACTTGGGACTCTGACAAACCATCTGGATGAATAAAAAGGGAGATCAGAAAGATATTCTCTCTCCGCCATCAGGACCAAGCTCCTTGTTTTCTTCTTTCTTTTAAAAACATTTTTTTAAATGTCATCTGTGCTCCTTTTTCTTATTCATCTCATTTCTTATCTTCACCCAAGATAATTTAAAATGAGTAAATCTTGCCTGCAGTCTTGTCATGCAGAAATTCACTTTCATTTTCTTCTTTCCTTCCTTTATGGAAAAGAATTATGGCTCTCTTGAAATAAGTGGTTTCCTCCTGGGGGCCTGCGAAAATACCTTTAACTTCTTATCGCCTATGCAGTCGGCTGGAAGCAGCCCAGCCTGGGCATCAGGCCTTTCGCCTTCCACCCTGACTCAGCTGCGGGCCTGTTGTGTGGCCTGAGCTGCTCAGCTTCCTCATGGGCCAAAAGAGGAGCCAGATGAGAAGACTGGGAATCAAAGCCCTGGGAAGTCCTCACGTCATTCAGTGACTTTCCTACCAACGTGTTCTCCACGCACTCCCAGGGCCCCCTGCTGGCAACTTCTGCTTCCTGCAATTTTGAATAAATGCTTAATGACTGATCAACAACATTCAGGAAGAGAGAAAGGTGGCCAGGGGAAAGGGCCAGTTCCAAGTTGACACAAGTGCCCAGAGAGGCAGAAGGAGGCGCAGCTACTAACAGTGGGTACCCCGACACTGTGCTAACGGCGCGCTTTCACAGGCAGGCATCACTCAGCTATGCGTGGATGAACTCGCCTAACCCCAGTCACCCTGTGCAGCGGGCTGCTACGACTGTCCCCAGGTCAGACAAGGAAGCTGAGCACTGTCACTCAAGAGCCGGTGAGCAGACAGACACCCCGTGCGCCCTCTCATGTGCTCGGGTGTGCTACCGGCAGGGCCCTGCTCCACCCGGGGTCCTCTGCCTCTCTTGGCCACTCTCTTTTGCCTTAATCCTCGGTAGCTCATCCTTGAGGGGAACCAGAGGTGGTCAGTTCACTGAAGTCCCGGGAAATCTCATTTTAGCCAATCCGGCAGTGGTCAGAGTCTCCCATCCAACCTCTGCAGGGCTTGGCGTGGGTTCCATGTCTTAAACGACAGGGCACGGGGCCCACCGTCACGTTTGTTCACCAGCCGGGCTGGTGAAGATGGTAGTTGGGCAGCAAGCAGCTGCAGCAGGCTCCCTGCTACCACTCAGGCGGGCTCACTTGACGCCTGCTCCCGTTTCTATAAGAGAAGTCACTCCCGGTTAGGCTTCCCTCTGCTCCTGTCGAGCCTCCCTGAGGAAGCTCCCTTCCCCAGGGCTTCTCAGAGGATCTGGGTTCTAGATGCTCCAGGGGTGTTCACTGGAGTCTTGCTAACAGTGGGCTACTTCAGCTCATGGGACTCACCGACTCCACTCCTCCCCAGTTATCTCCTATAATAACCAATACCGAGCACACGATCAGTGCCTGAGGAGGGGCCTCACATGCCATGCTGGGCAGGAGCCCTGGCCTGATCGCCTCCCCCAGGCACAGTCACTGAGAGGTGGGGCTTACCTGTTAGTCTGGCAGACCCCGTGGTAGGCCTCGATGGCATCTTCCTGATCCACGTGCTTCTCACTGTTCGGCCAACTGGTTCGGGCATTGATGTTTGGCTCCTAGGAGATCCCCGATGAAGAAAGAAAGAACTCTGGTTATACGAATAACTGTCATGAAATGACTTCATACACAGAGGTGGAAAAAAATGAGCCTTTGGGAAAAGATCAAGTCCCAGGAAGACTTCAGATAACAGGAGTTAATCCCTGGCAGGAATGGGATTTTAGAATCACACGGGGAGAGTCAGGGAGCAATAAGGCTTGGCTGTGAAAGACAGTGAGTGCAGAGAAGGGGGGCTGGTATGATGGGGTGGAGAGAGGCAAGATGTCCCTGGAGGAGAAAGCTCCCCAAATACAGAGGACACAGCTGAAGTCTGTCTCAGTGTAGCATTCCCCACAAATAATGCTGCTCACACACCTGCCCCATCACAACCTAGGCCCATGCCCAGAGCAGCCCAGGGGGCCCTGGCCACTCCATTCCTGCTCCTCAATCTGTGCAGGAGGCGGACACATTAGGGACAAATGCTGCATTTGACTTGTCACCCTGGAAGGCTAAGAGAGAGAGGAAAGACTTTCTCCACCTAGGTAACAAAGTAAGTAACAAAGGACAAGACCTAAGGTGAAAAAGCAGGCCAAGGGGAGCTGCTCATGCTGTGGCCCAGGTGTGCTCTGATTCTGTGCCTCATTCCTTCTGAACGTGCTCCTATCGAGTAACTTCAGAAGATTCTAGAAGCTTCAGGCAAAGTCTCCCGTGAAGTCATGCTGGGAGGACAGCAGGTAGCTTGCTCTACTTTTAGAGGCGACTCCAGAGCAAAAGACTCTGGTCTTGTAGGTTGAAGACCCTCCCGGGTGAAGACACCTAAGGAAAGCACCGCTCCCCGCACCGGCCCGCGGGCCCCTCCTCACCGAGCCCTTGCCCGCCAGGCGGCGCTGGTCGGCGCTCACGATCTGGGTCCGCAGGATGAGAACCTCCTCCTTGCGCACCTCCAGCTCCTCGTTGGCCAACCTGAGCTGGTTCAGCAGGAGGCTGTAGCTGTCGGGGGTGCCAGCGGCAGCCGGGCTGTGCTCCGAGGCTTGGTCGGCCACGGCTTTCCTCAGCTCGTTCAGCTCATTCTTCAGCTTCTTGTTCTCTGACTCCAGCTCCTGCCTCTGGGAGGCGGCCCAAGGACACTCTCTTCACTCCCTGGGGTCAGGGCACCCTTCCCAGGAGGGCTTCCTCCTCCACCACTTTCCTTAATCACCTGTCTTGCCCGCCTGGGAAGCTAAGACCAATCTTCCCATTTTAATGACGGGCCACAGAGAGGTTCTGACTATGTCAGCAAGAGGTCAAAGTCGGGGCCTGGACTTGAACCCACAACCCAAAGTTATCAGTACTAAGGATCCGACATGATATTCCTACTAGGGTTGCATTCCTCCAAGTGATTCAGCGGGATTCGTATCTGTAGATGCATCTAGTTACCAAATCTTTCCTTGTGGAAGCACTGGGTTAAAGTTTCCACATGTTAACACAGGACTTCCTGGAACCCTGATATGTTAATATAGTTTTTGACTTTACAAAAGAGGATATAAAATGCTGGATATCCTAACCCTGGTGGCTCAGTCAGTGAAGAATCTGCCTGTGATGCAGGAGAGTCGGGTTCGATCCCTGGATCTGGAAGATCCCCTGGAGAAGGAAACGGCAACCCACTCCAGTATTCTTGTCTGGGAAATCCAGTGGACAGAGGAGCCTGGTGGGCTACAGTCCATGGGGATCATGAGAGTCAGACACGACTTAGGGACTAAACCACAATGTCCTAAATTTACTTGTCTAGAGAGGGCTCTCTGCCCTATCTTCTAAGGAGCATCACATGGACTGGTGTTTTGGAGAACAGACCAAGAACATTGTTTTAGTTGTACAGAAAGCCACCAACTGCCAGTGCTAGCAGAGAAAAAAATTGCCTATGTACAGACACATGAATACCAATGAAACTCAATTTTGGAATGTATTTAAAATTTCAAGGCAAAATATTTACTTTGTGTTTAAGATGAAGTCAGGCAATTTAAGGTATGATAATTTTATATAAATTGCTGACAGGGTCCCGGAATACACGGAATTCAAAGTTTCCCAGAGAAAACCAAGAACATGGATAAGTGGGTATTGGCTGCAAACTTGTTACAGAGCCATAGGATCACAGAGCTGGGAGATCACTGGGCATAACCCCTTTCCTTAATGAATGAGGAGACTGAGCGTGGAGCAGAGAAGGTGAGTTCCGAGGCTGGTACAGGGTCCTTCCCACCACTCCACTACCCACATGGGCATTTCTCTGTTAACTCTCAGCAGTTTGTACCAAACTGAACTTACAGAACTGAATTTAATTGAAGGACACCTAGTTGGTATCCACAGAGAACTGAAGAATTGTTTGGTGTGGAAAACTGGCAAATTTTGGGCCGGGGGTGTTGTATAGAGGGAAAATTTCCTATTAGCATAAATAGTTTCATGGAGGATGTCTGTTAGTCACTCAGTCGTGTCTGACTCTTTGCAACCCTGCCAGGCTCCTCTTATTCATGGGATTTTCTCCAGGTAAGAATACTGGAGGGGTAGCCATTCCCTTCTCCAGGGGATCTTCCTGACCCAGGGATAGAACCCAGGGCTCCTGCATGGCAGGCGGATTCTTTGCCATCTGAGCCACCATAGAAATTTTCCTTCATTTTGAAGATGAAGAAACAAACGCAGGAAGAGGAAATTATGTGCTGTTGGCCCCACTTAGAGCAGACGGGAGCTCAGGAGGCTTTGCTGCCACCCAGGGCCATCACCGGGCCTCTGCAGGGGGGAGGTTCAAGGAAGCTTGTCTTCCAAGAATCTTACCTTCAGACTGTTGTAGGCTAGATCTGCATCCTGGTCCAAATCTGAGTCATTGCTTGGTTGTTCCGCCTGTGTGGATAATGAGGCAGAGAGGTGAGCACGGGCCACAGGCTGGCTGCTCCCCAGGAGGACCTCCCTCCACGGTCAGGAGGGGCTTGACCCTTCCTCGTGAACCCAGCACACTCTGTGTGTCCGCCTCCTTTCGGCCTCCAAAGTGCAGCTCCCTACCTTAGGCCACCATAGAGCTCTCCATAAATAACCCCTCCCTGCCTGCCCACATCCCCTACATAACTTCGTTCACATGATCTTCATGAGCACCTACAGGTTGAATACAAATCATACTGTTATGGGTTGAACCATGTCCGCTAAAAAGATACACTGAGGTCCTAACCCCTGGTGCCTGTGAATGTCACCCCCTTTGGAAACAGACCCTTGCAGATGTGAGCAGGTCAAGATGAGGTCATTAGGATGGTCCCTAGTCGGATATGACTGGGGTCCTTATAAGGAGGAGAAAAGATATCCACACAGGGAAGAGTACTACATGACCTGAAGATGGAGGCAGAGACTGGGGTCATCTCCCAAGAGCCCTTAGGAGAGCACCGCTCTGCTGACCACTGAATTTTTGACTTCTGGTCTCAGAGCCATGAGGGAATAAATTCATATTGTTTTCAGCCATCTACTTTGTGGTACTTTGTGGTACTTTGTTTCAGCAGCCCTACAAAACTAATACCATCACACTTGTGTGCTTACTAAGAAGGTTAACATAATTCTGTACTTATTATGAGGTTGACGAGCTCCTCTTCAGTTTTCTGGGGGATGTTTGTACACACGAACCATCTGTTTTCCAACTAAGTTACTCTGAGCACCTTGTAGAGAGGTCTGCTTCCTCCAGGTCCTTATAAGAACCTCCAACAGGCAGCGGACCAGCTGGCCCACTACAGAGCACCGTGGATGTGGTCTGACATCACAGCTGCACCGCTGGGATTTTCGATAACCACCACAGGAATACTCGCCCATTAGGACTCAGCTGAGCCAATGACTCTTGGAATTGTCTGGCAGCTCTTGGACTTGACTTGTCCACTGAGAAGGGGTAGACAAACCTCTATAAAGGGTTAACTGCTTGGGGTGATCTCAAGTAGTGGGTGACAGTCCATGAATGAGAGAGGTTTAGGGGGTTAGAACCTGACAGCGCTTAATTATCCATAGTGCTGGCAGCCTGAAGTCCCGCTGGCGATAAGAGGGGGTGTGTCCCAGGCTGAGAAGAAGGGGCTGGATCTGAGCCCCTCCTGCAGCCCCTTTGAGGTCAAGGACGGTGACACTGGCTCCACGGTTTCCAGCCTGTGACATGGGAAAGCAGCTCTCCAGGGTCCCAGCCTCTGCTTCTTCTCCCAGCATCCCCAGCGGTGGGGCTGTGACCACTCAGGGTCAGCTTGTGACCTGCTGCCCTGGGGAGAGGCCTGCGCTGGCATCCTCACGCAGCAGGGGTTTGCCCCACATTGAGAGCATTAGGTTCTTGGAAAATGGAGACCATCTATGCAAAACCTGAAGTGCTGTATTAAGGTGGATTGGCAGTTACGTTTCTACATGGACTGCCCATTGGAAACCCATGGTAGCCAGGTCAGAGGAGAGGGAGCAGGGGGGATGGGAAGTCAGACACACCAACTGGCTGTCCTAGAGGGTCCCCACCACGGCAGGCTGAGTCACACCCACGCTGATAGACTCCCTACTGTCTTCCCTGATATTCCACATCCAGAGCCTGGCCTCTCTCTGGAGCTGAGCCCAGGGCCATACTGCTCCAGAATAAAGACCCAGTTGGCTCAGAATTCCTCCTGGGACCAAGGGCAGATCCCAGAACATGCTCTCAGAAAGTTCAGTTTCAGGGTTTCTGCAGAGAGATCCCATACTCTCCCCTCCCTACTTCTGCCTTCTTTACTGAATTCTGGCAGAAACAAGGCCATTCTTCTTAAGCAGAGATCCTCCATGCATATTCCAGGGCTCTGAGCTAAACCTGTGGTTCTAACTCTTGCTCAGTGATTATTTTTTAAGGAGAGATATATCCTTTTTGAGCCTACCTGGTGGCTCAAAGGGTAAAGAGTCTGCCTGCAATGCAGGAGATCAGGTTGGATCCCTGGGTCAGGAAGATCCCCTGGAGAAAGGAATGGCCACCCTCTCCAGTATTCTTGCCTAGGAAATTCCATGGACACAGAAGCCTGGGTGGTTACAGTCCATGGGGTTGCAAAGAGTCCTTGCCTGGGAGATTTCATGGACAGAGGAGCCTGGGTGGTTACAGTCCACAGGGTTGCAAAGAGTTGGACACGACTGAGCAACTAAATCACCACCACCCCCATACCCACTTTATCTGGTGTCAACACAAGCAGAAGTCTGAAAGCCAAGATTCTGAAGTTATCTGACAGCCCTGTGGTGGGGAGCCTGCAGGGTGAGCCTGCAGGGGCAGCCGAGCGGCCAGGAACTTCCAGGTCAGGCCTGGTTTGATGTCTGTGAGCTTTTCATCTATTTGATTCGTGCGCGCCCGTCAGGGCAGCTTCTCTCCTAATTGAATGAGTCATTTATAAACCGAATCCTTTCACTCTCCATTCTGCATCTAATCCACCTGAGAGATTTAAATCCATCAGCAAGATTTACCTCCCCACTTCCTGCTCAGGAAAAAGCCCAGGAATTTACCAGCAACACAGATCAGCATCTGTGTCACGCTTGATTAGAAAGGGGGTCGGATGGGGTAGGATGGGGGTGGGGCTGAGGATGCAGGGAGGGGGTCAAACCCCACAATGGACAATGAGGGCCTGAGAACAGACCCAAGGCCTCCCACAAACCCGCTTTGAGGTCAGCTAATGACGTGATCCTTGTCCAGAATGGCCTCGAAGCCCATCAGAAGTGGTCCTTACAGCAAGTGGCGCTTTCCTCAGCATCACTGCTAATGGCAGTGGACTCTCTATTCCTACAGCACCGACCTGTCTGTACTCAACCTGGCACTTCTTAAAAATACCACCAATGGCATTTTTTATTTTTCATCTGTATTATATCTGGTCTTCCTGGACTAGATTACACATCCCTCGAATTTACAATCTAGTCAATCTGTGAATTTCTCTTTTGTTTGAAGTTCCCTCATTTAATAAACATTCAACACGTACAATGAGTCTGACACCAGCACAACGCTGAGTGCTGCATAGGTGCCCAGTAGGTCCATACATGGAGCCATACATCAGGAGATACTAAGGTTTCAAGAAATATCTTTTCAAGACCCAAGATGCGGATGATAACTTAGATTGAGACGAAGGTACAGTCCTACGCAAGAAGGGTGACTGTCTGCAAACTGGCCCTGCTCCTGATCCAGTGGGGTTAAAGTCAAGCCCACACTGGATTCCAGGTACAAAAGGCCATCGATTTTCTCAGATTTGACTTTTGCCTACACAGTCGACCCTTGAACCATCCCGGGTTTGTACTGTGTGAGTCCACTTAATTTTGCATGTTTTTCAATGGTAAATTCTACAGCAGGACACAATCTGCGACTGGTTGACTCCTCAGATGTAGAACCGCGGCTGACTAGAGTCACAGGTGAATTTTCAACTGTGCAGAGGGTTGGGCGCCTCTAACACGAGTTGTTCAAGGGTCACCTGTATTTATACTCTAATCATACCCTGGTTCTCTTTGCAGGTTCCCCGCTGACTTCACTAGTGGAAATTCTCTGCCCTGAGGTTACTGGGGAAGCAGACCACTGTCCGACCGGGGTGATGTGGGCACTGGCAGAGAAGACTCAATAGGTCACCAACAAGAGATGAAGCGCTTCCCTGACACCCAGGCCCAGCACGACCCTGCAGGGTCACACTTGGCCCATGTGCCCTGGCAGGAGTGAGCAGGGTCATTTTGAGGCCAGCACCCTGGGAGCGTGGCCCCGCAGGCTGGTAGCCCCTTCACGCACCGGGACTCCCTTGCCGTCCTGCTGTTCTTTCTTCTCCAGCTGCACCTGCAGCTTCTTCCTCTCCTGCTCCAGCTCCCGCACCCTCTTCTGCAGCTTCAGGAAGACAGTCATGTCCATGGCTGCCTTCTCCAGGCCAATTTCCTTCCGGGGAAGACAGGAAGCAGGAAGAGAAGGTTTTAACAGCACGGATGCCTTAGGGAACACACGGCACCCTCATGTCAGCTGTCTGTCCTCCGTCTCCCTCCCAGACGTCACCAATCCAGACTTCTGAGACAAAGCCAACGCCATCCATGTGGCATTCTCATATTAAAGTTGGTCCTCCAGGCTCACTCTGCCTGGATAACATCTGCGTCTCCGTCACCTGTATTGTTCCCGTGTGAGACACTTAAGATGACTGATCATACAATCCAGGAACAGAGGGATAAAGACGCAGCCACTTTCTTTGGAAGTTAAAAGAGCTCATTTCTAGAGAAGAGTCTCAAACCAGAAACACTGTAAAACCTAGGATGTAATGCGTCCTGATGAAGGACCAGTGTGGTTGCTAATGACTATAAATGGGCTGTCAAACGCCACACAACTGCACCTCAAAACAAAACCAACACTTGTCCTGCCAGGCAACCCACTTATCCAACAGGCTACACATCACCAATTCCCAGTAGGTTTCTTCCTTAAGATTCATGCCTGGGTTTGTCCTCAAGAGTTTGTCAAGTGTGGAGGTGGCAAACGCGGATATCTGCACAAGCATATCCACGTAGATGTTTAAAAGGGGGGAATGGAAACATTTATACTTATGGCTGATTCCCTTGGCTGTTAAGCTGAAACTATCACAACACTGTTAATCGGCTACACCCCAATACAAAATGAAAAGTTGTTTTAGAAAGTATATATGTGTACATATGGGACAATGAAACTTGGTTCATCCAGCACTTAATGAATGCTTCATGCTTAGCCAGCACTGGGTGTACTGCTCAGCCAGTCCCAAGACCTAGCCTCAGCTTCCTTAAAGAACATAAATCCACCGATGGAAGTGCCTATGTCTGCATGTAAACTTGTCACACAAAGAAACACCTGGGTGGTGCATCTGGCGTTCAGGCTAACCAAAGCCTCTGAGAGAGGAGGAGATTGCAAAGCAAAATGAAGGGACTTAAGCCAGCATCTTCCATCAACTGATTACTGTCTAGCTTTCCATCAGACAAGTTTCATGCAGGCAGGGACCTCCTCTGGGACAGTCCCTACTGTTTCTCTAGTATCTGGAAGCAGTGTCTGGCACAGCGACGTCGCAAAGTACATTTTTTTTTTTGTTTTTCACTTGTCACATTTGTTTTTATCTCTTCTACATCTATCTCCACGTGCTACATAAGGTTTTACATGCTTGGCATTTTCTGCTTTTCAAATGCCAGAGGAAAAATCGTGTGTCTACCTACCTTTGATAAAATTACACACAGTCCGTAAAGACCATCAAGTGACTCTAAGAGGGCATTACTGACAAAGATACAGTCATTCTGCAAATATCTGTAGTTTGAAATATTTGTTGCTGTTCTCTGAGTTTTATCCAGCTGCTAAGTCAGGAAGGAAAATTTTCTTGTGTATCTGTTGATATGACTATATGCACCGTGACAGTAAGTGGGGATGCTAATTTACATCTGTTTTAATGACTTAGCTCCTCCAGCTATTTCACCTCTCTGCACTGGGTCCTCAGTTTTGCAAGAGGAATCAGGGATTTTCCTTTACGTAGAGTGGGAACAATAACTTATTGCCTTGCACAGTAAATATCAACTCCAGAGAGCTGATAAAGAGAGTCAAGAAGTCCACCACAGTCCAACCAGCCCTGCTGTCAGAAATGAGCCATAGGCACTGTGGTTGTCAGCAACAGAACAGTGCCTTGGGGGCTCCACACAGGTCACCAACCCCATCCCACCCCGGAGCAGAGAGACCAGCCGAGAGCCTGTCTCCTCACCTCCACCTGCTGGAGGGTGTCCTCTGTGTCTCCGACCTCAGACGTGGAGATGGATGGGTAATTGGAGTCGGATTCTAAGCTGCTTTGGTTTGACGGGTTCCGCCGGTGGCCTGGGGTTTGCTGTTCAGGGAGAGAAACATGAAAACTCAAAATGAACTAATGTTAATAAGAGCTATCATTTTTCAAGTTAACGGTAGACCCTAGAGTAGACTTCTGCCTCTTTTGTCAATAAGAATAGGTACCACTGATTTTTGGAGTGATGGCTGAGCTGTTCCAATAAGAAATTTCACCTGCAGTCTTCCATCCAATCAGCCAAGCAACAGAAAGACATCTCGAGGAGAACACAGCCCCACAGCGGGACTGCATTTCCTCAATGCAAACCCCCAACTCCTGGGTGGATTTTTTCTGAAACGACCCTTAACCCCATTACCCCAAAGTGCACACTGTCCTGTCGTCACACTCCCTCTTGAAGAGAACACTTCACTCCAGCCCCTCGCGGCTCCTGCTTCAGCCTGCATGCCACTGATCTTGGTTTTTCAAAACAGTAAGCATATTAGAAATAGAGCTTACCATTTTATACTGTTCACTTAAAAATAACTTTTCCCCCCTTTGCATCTGATTTGGCTTTGAGAGTCAAAAGTGATCTTGGTAGGAAAATTTTAGATTTCTATATATGTTCCTATTCAGCTTTTCTTCCTGGTTTCTATGCAATTAACTTATCTTGTTTGTGCATTTCGAGAGGGAACAGTTACATGAGATAAAAAATAATGGCAAATCTTGAAATATGAAAATTCGCCCATGTATTCACATGCGCATTGAGGATTAGGACAAACCATCAGGCTCTCGCGGGCCTGCCCACAGTGTGCACTCCCCACACCTTTCCCGCTCTCACACAGGGGTTTTTCCAGAACAGAAATAAGAAAGGAGATACATTCATGCAGGCAGAATTTCCCTTCAAGTCCTGAAATCTTCATAAGACCCCAAAGCTGGAAAAGCAGCTGCCCTTGGGAACGACTCATCACCCAGCCACTTGCTTGTGTGAGAACCACCCATGGGTGGGGTGAGGACTCTCGGGGTGGGGTGGGGGGGGGTGGGTAGTGGGGGCACCGATCCAGAGCATCGCCGTGCAGAGAGCTGTGCTGGCGCGGCAGCCACATGGGGAAAAGGGCACAGAGCCAGGGGGTGGGCATCGGGACTGCCCTCCTTGCCTTTAGGATGGTCATCTCGTCCCGAAGGTTGTCGTATCTCTGCTCCAGCCGGGAATACTCCTTCACGAGGTTCTGATACCGGGAGCGCTCCTCCTCCAGCTCCTTCTTCATCATGAGGTTTTCCTTGACAGAGTTCTGGGCAAACTCATCTGGAAAGCAAGCGCCCGCAGCCACAGTGCCGCTTCAGTGGGGCTGTACCGCACGTCCGCTCACTCGGAGACAAGTGACTAACCACCGGTTAATAGCTCACGACACAGATACTGGGCAAATTTATTCAACAGCCTCCCCCACAGCAGAGCCCAGGGTGGTGTGGACCCGGCTCCAGTCTCCAGAAGGGGAGAAGGCCCCTCTCACCCCCAGGGGCCAGGGAGAGAAGCCGCTACACACACCACAGCTCCCTCGGTTACTGTGCCTGCCCCTCCCTCGAGACAGCTGTCACAGCAACAGAAGAACCCAGGTGTCTTCCAGCGTGCCCTCCCTATTCCTGGTCGCTCAGGTGGCTGTTGTGCAGAGAGATTAAAGGAGGCTCCAGGAGACAAGGCCGCAGGTTATGTTAGGGGAAGGAGGGAAGGGAAGGAGGGAACGTGGACGGGCTTTTCTCCCACCCACACTTGCGATTCGAATCAGTGGAAAAGAGACAATTTTTAAAGGGGAACTTAGAACTATTGAATGTTTTCAACAGGACCACGCTGGGCAGGTCTGTGCACTCGCGTAGTCCAGTGGAGGAGCTGGGCCGGGAGGGGAGCCACCTGCTGAAGGCCGCACTGAATCACGGGAGAACCGGGGTCTGCACAGCCTGCTCCTCTTTGATCAGGCATAGCACGGGAGCTGACGGCAGCCCAGGTCGTACATGTTCGAGAGAGGGGCCTGCAACCCCCTCTCCAGCAAACACTGACAGGTGACCCACTGGGTAAAAGAAACCACAATAGGTACTGTGGATGCTAAACTTGAAAATAGCAATAACAGCGGTTCCTAAGGGCTCACAACAGGTCAAGCACCATCCTAAGTATGTCACAGGCTTATGCCCATTTTGCAGATGAAGAAATAGGACTGCAGTCAGTGAGGGACTCACTCAAGGTCACGCAGTAGCACACTGCACCGTCACTCTTGGAGCGCATGGTCTCCCTGACCCAGATCTCAGGCATCATATTGTCTATTATGTGTGCGTCTCACTGCATGGTACCTCCTGAAACTAAATTCGGCAGCGGGATCTTAAAGGTCACCCTTCTTTTTCAGCTCTCTTTTGTTAGAACCCTTTCCCCACTGTGGCATCCAGACCAACTGCACACCTGGTGGAAATCTTTGGGGGAAGTCAGTGCGGAAAAGAAATTCCAATGCAAAATGAAAAATCCAGCACTTGGCACCTACCTTTAGACTGGCACAGGATCTGGTTGTTAAGCTGCTCCTTCTCATCTTTCAAGAGCGCATTTTCTTGTTCCAGGTCTGCAACTCGCTGAAAAAGAGCAGCGGGGAGAAATGTTTGCCTGTGATGCTGGGCTGAGGAAAGGCTCCTTCTGTGGGGTTTGAACTTCAGCTGGTTATGTTTAAATGTTCTTTTTTTTTTAACTTAAGAAAACTGAATCAGCCAAAGTAGCTTTCATTTGGAGATAAAAATTTGTACACTGAAAGAAAAATCCCATTAAAACAAGACAGATGAGTTCACTGCTTCTTATGGTTTTCCAATGCCCACAAAAGCCTCCTGAAAAGCTTACACCAAGCACATATGCTGTGTGCAGGAACTTAACGGTGATAACTGGCCTCCTTGCATTTAGCTCCATGTCTCGGTAAATTCTGAGCTCTCCAATCTGAGTCTCAGGAAAGCCTGATGCTAACAATGAAGACCTATCTCTGATCTTTATTCCCCCTTGCCCATGTCGGTCTCCCTGGACCAGCACAGCCCAGATGCTGGGGAAGGGAAAGGGACTTGCTGTAGACTTTCAACTATGCTGTATGAACTATATTCAATGAAGCTGTTACTTTACTAAGTGTGATGCAAAGTGCTAGCTGTGGCAAAAGATTTTTAGAAATGAGCGTAAGGCAGGCTGGTTTTGGTCTGAGTGACGAGCATCCCTGCAGACTATGCTGAATGACACCATGAACAACCTCACTCCCTTTGGTTCAAGATATCAGTTCTGGCTCTCTTTGCTACATCTTATGACCTCCTTGGGAGAGGATTCTTCCCAACCTGTTGAGAAAGAGCCTCAGAATGCCTTCCTTGGTCAGTAACAGAACATGTCATAACTGGCTTGTGCACAGAGACTCTATGGGGACCTCCTGAATCGCTACCTGGGACACGGTAGCACAGAATCCAGGGGGAGAGATGGTCACCCAGATCCTGGAGGACCCACCTGCAAGCCTTTCAAGTCTGTTAGACCCCTGTGGAAGTAAAAGCAAGAAAGGAGGCCCCAAGGATGCTGGCTACAGGACAGAAGCCTCGGAGAAGTTGTAGTTTCAACTGGCTATGTTTCAATGCCCTTTTCCCTTCCTCCAGGCTTTAAAGGTAAACTTAAGGCACCAAGAGGTGAGTTAAGAGAACTGCTGCCCCCACCCTCAGCATCACATAGACAGGGTCAGGAGAGACTTTCCCCAAGTCTGGAGCCCAGGAGCGAGGTCTGTGGTTCTCCCCTTAGGAACTCAGAAGGCAGCACGACTCCCTTGTTGAGAATCACCACCGCCAAGCGAGTTAGGAGGAGGAGGTCACCAGGAATGGCACCGATGGGCAGGAGGAGCAGGCTGTCTGGACCAGGCCTGGATCTGGGTTCTCCCAGGTGGCCGGGGGTCAGGCTGTCTATAGACAGGAGAGCAGCTGGTGCAGCGGGGTGGGAGGCCTGGCCTGGGAATCTCAGCTGGTCCGCGTGGCAGTGTTTACAAGCGGTTCAGGCAGGCAGCTGAGAAAAGACAAAGCTGGGTGGGTGGAGGGAGTGAGAACAAGGCTGGGAAAGACTTTTTCTCTGTCCTCAGGGATGGAGAGGCCCTGAGCAGGGCCCGGTTCTGCACACCCTCCAGCGGCTGCCTGAGCATCTCCGTGTTCATTCCATCAAGCTTGCTCGCCCTGCTCTCCCCTAGATAACTTCTCACGGTTTATTTCTCCACCACCACTCTTCCGGGAAGTCTTCCTGCCCTGCAGGTGTGGGTGGGGCCTGTGCTCGCTGTGTGGCTCTTCCAGGGCCCACCTGTCCCTGTAGAGCCACCCAACTCCCCCTGGCAGAGGCTCAGCTTCCTTGCCACCTGCTTGGCCTGGACCAGAGGCCTCAGCGAGGACCCAGGGGCCACGTGCCACGCTGCCACATCATCGGAACCTGGCCTGGGCCGGCACTCAACACTGGTTGAAGGAATGAGGAGCCCTGCAGATCCAATAAAGGAGCTCAAGCTTTCCCAATGCAAAAACCCAGACTCCATCAAAGGGTTTTTTGGTTCTAAAAATGTGTTTATAATTGACTAAAATCTCTAGAATACATGAGCTTGCTTAATTGAATAATTCAATTCAGGAGGCACATACACTACTGGAAAAAAGGTTCTTCAAATTCATCTAATTTGCTGTTATCAGAAGCAGTTCACCACACAATGATCTCATGTGTGCCTTTAAATTAGCTTGGCAAATAATCAAAATAGCTTTCCCTTTTCTTGATGTACAAGTCAAACGGAAATCCACCAACAAAAGAAACCACGTGGAGTGAACCTCTACAAATAATGCCCAGGGTTCAGCTGGAGTGAGGCTCCACCTGGTGCCATGGTCAGGAGGGCAGGACTCCAGCCCCCCTTGAAGGTGCAAGGCTGCAACCCCTGAGCCAGTGGCCCCAGGAGATGGGTGTTCAGAGCAGGCTGTAAAGTAATCAGACTTCCCACAGAGCTAGACTCTGCTTCCCCTAAACAGCCCTCTGAACGTGCAGGCAGCTCAAAGAGCAGGTGGCCACCTGAGACGCTTCCATTACCCCTCACCACCCTCATCCCCATCCTCTGAGCATCCTACAGGCAGGCGAAGACCTTCTGAAATGGAACGTGTCATCTGCCTGCTACAGAAGGCACGTGCCATCACCATGAGGTTGGACCTGAAATCGCCGCTTGTCTGAACGCAGCCTGAGGTCATGAAGCCTCACTGCAACCACCCGCGATCTACAGTCTCTGCCAAGACTCTGGCTGGGTAGGGTCACACTTATGAGCATGTACCCACTAAGAATTTCCGTTGTGCATAAGCCTCATTTCTTCCCTCCATCTCTCTCCCTGATTCCAGAAGGCAGGCCTCTGACGCACTCAGCTTTGTTATTCTAAACCATTCATCAAAGTGGCACTGGGGAGCTTTGCTTTTCTTCCCAGTAGGAGCAGTTCTGGAAGTGGGCCCACAGCAGGAGGCATGGGCTCCCTCCCAGCTCCACATCCCAGGAGGGCAGAGAGTGCTTCCCCAGTCACACCTCCCCGGGCGCTGACCACCCCCAGTCTCCCCAGCCAGCTAGCAGACGGAGAGGTGCTGGCAACATGAGGGTGACAAGCTTCTGTAGCCGAGTGGCCTTCCTTTTGTTGGCAGGGATGCAGGCTGCAGTGAGAGACACTTCGCAACACAGAACTGAGCAGGTGTGCTCCCCTCAGCATGAGAAATAACAGAGCAGCGCTCACCAGGTTTGGGGCCTCATTAAGCGCCAAGCAGCAGTTCCTTTTCTTTCTTTCTTTCTTTTTTTTTTTTTTTTGTGGAGGGGGTCTTTTAACTCTTGCCAGGAAATATTACTAGGAGTGTTCTTACCTCTAACAGGTTTTTTAGGACAGATCATGGGAACCAACATTGATGTAAATCCTGTTACCATGAGGCTAATTTAGCCCCTGGTAAATTAAATGAAACACATGCCTTAGCTCAGTAACTGCCTTTACTAGTTAAAATCTTTGGGGATACAAATGCAGCTCTGGGCTTTTGGTTTTGTTTTTCCTTATTTTTTCAAAAGTCAAAGCTATGGCTTTTCCAGTAGTCATGTATGGATGTGAGAGTTGGACTATAAAGAAGGCTGAGTGCCAAAGAACTGATGTTTTCAAACGGTGGTGCTGGAGAAGACTCTTGAGAGTCCCTTGGACTGCAAGGAGATCAAATCAGTCAATCCGAAAGAAAATCAACCCTAAAGATTCATTGGAAGGCCTGATGCTGAAGCTCCAATACTTTGGCCACCTGCTGCAAAGAGCCAACTCATTGGAAAAGACCCTGACTCTGGGAAAGATTGAGGGCAGGAGGAGAAGGGAGCGATAGACGTTGAGATGGTTAGATGACATCACTGACTCAATGGACATTAATTTGAGCAAACTCCAGGAGATAGTGAAGGAGAGGGAAGCCTGGTGTGCTGCAGTCCATGGGGTCTCAAAGAGTCAGACACGACTTAGCGACTGAACAACAGTAAATTTTTTCAAATTGGGCATTTGCACTGTTGCTGCTGCTGCTGCTAACGGAGGAGGCAATGGCAACCCACTCCAGTACATTTGCACTGCAAAAAGAGCCAAATGCAAGTTTCCTGGTAGAAAACCATGGGACAAGAGGACTGGAGGATGCTCTTCTGCCCCGGGATCTGTGTCCTCTGTCCTCCTGGCTGTGTACCTACCATCTCACACGAAGGCCCACAGCATGAAGGTGGCCCACAGCATGAAGGTGGCCCACAGCAGGGACAACACTTCTAATTCTGGAAGTTCTGGAAGGGCTGCTGGCCTATTCACTGAGAAGAAGGTAAATGGACCTGAGCAGAGAGGAGGAGGAGGCAGAAAGTGCACAAGGGACCATGCAAAAGCACAGCGTGAACTCACCTGGGACTCACGCTTGCGCTGGGCTCCTACACAGAGAAAGGAGGCCCCAGGTGGGCTCTCGTACCGCTACAGGGAGGGGGAGTGACTGCCCCATCACTACAAACAGCCCCAGAGAGAGGCTTGGCAGAGCGCGGACCCCTGGCCCAGCATCACAGGTGCGCCTTCTGTCACTTCCCTGTCACTGTGCCAGGACATGGGATCACGAGTGAGGGTGGGGTCCAGGGATACTAAGGCAGAGCCTCTGCCCTCCACCCAGTCTCAGGCTGGTGGAGGGAATAGGAGCTAACAGTCACTGGGCTCACACTAGGTCCCAGGTGCCATTATCAGCTTCCTTAATACCTGTGAGGTGGGTGCCATCATCATTGGCTTTTAAGGAAAACAAGGCACAGAAAAGTTAGCGAGCTGGCTGAAGGTCACACAGCCAGACGGGGGTACTACAGGCTGTGATGCTGAGCTGACCGAGTCCCAGCTCTTCGCGCCTAGGCCACCTGCATCCCAACAGGTCAGCGGCTGACATCTGAAGGACAGGGATGGCCACAGCCTGGAGCAGGCCCTAGAGGCCTGGTTCCGACAGCAGAGCTTTAGGAAGGAGTTCTGGGAAGGGCCAGCAGGGACCTCAGACAGACTCGCTCACCTCTCTGGAGGGTGCACGGCCAGTGCTGCCTTCAAGGTCAGAAGGTCCTTCCTCTTCTGACCTCACCACCTTTCTCCTTGCTTTCTCCACCTCAGCCCGATGGCCTCCGGGTGGGGCCTTGATCCCACCTAACCTGCTCCCACCTCGGGGCCAGTGGACGTACCGTATCACCTGCTCCCTAGAAGTCCTCACGGCTCGCTCCTCGCCTCACTCGGGTGTCTTTTCAGAGGGCGTCTCTGGGCATCACGAATGAAACAACCTCCCTTGCCCGCCTGGCTCCCTCTGGATCCCTGTCCTCTGCTTTATTTCTCTTTACAGCCCACGCGGGATAATTTGTGTCTGATTCCTATCTGTGCATTCTCCAATAACCCCCAAATATTTAAGCACCATAAAAATGAGAAGGACTTTTACAATTGCTTACTTTTGCCCCAGGGTATGGAACAGGGCCTAACAGATACACTCACTAAATAACAAGAGAATGAATGAAGGGCTGTGAGCACTGAGAAAGGCTGCAGCGAGATGATGTCCTTCCACGAGGCAGCATTGCGTCCTCCTAAAAACCTCTCTGGACCCAGGAAGCATCCTGATAGCACAGTTCTGAGTCTTTAACGGGCCAAAGAAGTCCTGCACTGCACCTTTTGGGGAAAAACTCGAAACACTCCACTGTGAGAACCCTGCCTCCTGCAAAGGCAGATCTATTTACTTGTATTTGGAAAACCCCAAAGCCTTTACATGGGAACTACCCAAGGTCAATACCAGCTGGTGGTGTGGTGACTGATGACACGATACAGCCCAGACCCAACTGCACCAGCCTGAATACTCAAGGCCTGGGGGCTCACAAATATCAGGGCCCCTTGCTCAGAGCCAGGGATCTGGCTATGGGCTGCTTGTCACCCACCCACAACCCCGCACCAAGCCAGGTCGTGCTGGCCTCACCACGGAGCAGATTCTAGACAATGAGCCGTGGCCTCTGTGTCAACGGCAGGCCTGGGAGTCATGTTTCCTTCATCAAGGACATGAAACAGCACAGCTGCACAAGTCAGTCAGCATAGGGATCACTGAAAGCTTTAAGAACAAACAAAACACACATCTCACAGGCTAAAAGCAAAGAAGCTGCAGACTGAGATGCAGACCACTCTGGGGAGAGGCCAGGACAACAGGTCCTTTTAATAGAACAGCTGTCAGCTAACATCTATGGCTGGACGGGGTGGCGGGAATACCCAGGCTCTGCATTGAATTCCTGCTCCCAGGGGGACCTGGCCTCCCACAGCCCAAGGCAGCCTGGCCATGTGGCCTGATGATGAGACTCCTGTCAGGGGTGCGGAGCCTCAAGTTTTCCAGGATGCCAGTTCCAATACAACACTTGCTGACAGAAACATCAAATCCATTAATTAAACTTCTGCCAGCAGCCAGCTCCCTCCCTGATTTATCCGTGTCATCAATCTTGTTCAGCGAGGAGCAGGCTGTTGGATTAGCCGGAGAAGAAACCAATTGTCTGATTATGCAGTATTTGTTAAGACTGGACACAGGCCCTTCGATAAATATTAAACCCTGACTCGGCAGAGAAGAACCAGAGTGGGGCAAAGCCAGCCCGCACCTGCCCATGCCCACAGCTGCCAGAATAAATGTCCGGAAGACGTTGGAGAAAGAGGCAAACATGCTTCCACTTGTTCTCCTCCTGGGGCTTCCCAGGAGGCACTAGTGGTAAAGAATCAGCCTGCTAATGCAGGAGACATGAGATGCAAGTTCGATCCCTGGGTCAGAAAGATCCCCTGGAGGAGGGCATGGCAACCCACTCCAGTATTCTTGCCTGGAGAATCTCATGGACAGAGGAGCCTGGTGGGTTACAATCCATATGGCTGCACAGAGTTGGACATGACTGAAGCGACTTAGCACACCTGCAACCATGTTCTCCTGGAGAAAGGCAGACTTCACACTTTATGTGACCAGTTTAGGATGTTTGCTTGTGTTTGGGGTCGGGAAGGTACTTTTCTTGTTCTGCCTCTGTGCCTGCTATTCCTTTTCAATGTCCCTGAATTTCTTTTTTCTTGCCAGGACCAAGATCTCATTGTATTTAAGACCCAGGTCAAGCCTTCAATAGAAACATTTTTTTCAAATGCAAGTAGGAGGGAGGCCATTTCCTTATTTGGCTCTGTGGAGGAAGACTGGGATATTATCAACCCTTAGGCTGCCTTGGATGGCTTTTTCAAACTTTTAAAGGATGGTAGTTATCCATGTGGAGATGTGGATATTTTAAAAGTGCTCTGAGTCCCTAAATCCCATTGTCCCAGGAGAAGCAGGGAAGGAGCCTGGGAAGTCGATGAGTCAAGTGCTCTCCATGGAGGTGAAGACAGGAGACCCCGGTTTTGTGATCTGCTGGGTTAACACCATTTCGTGAGACTGGCACCCACATGCAGAGAACCTGCTTTTCTTTTTCTCCCAGGATCACCAGTCTCAAGTCTCAATCTTGGTCTCTTTTCTCTGGCTTTGGATTTCCCCTTCTTGTCTTTTATTCACATACAAGGGTTACTGCCTATCTGTTCTCAAGGATCCATAAACCACAGTTTGGAATTTCATGCTTTATAGGTTACAGGCTTGTGTTAATAGCTACATTTTAATAGGCGTTTCCTTAAGCATGTGCTTTACCCCGAAGAATGAAGTTCATTCTGACAGGGACAGAATGAAGGGACAAAATAGGTGATTTAATAGTTTATCTCACTAGGGGATTTTAAGTAGAAAAATATGGGAAATTCCTGTAAGTTAATGATTACTCGAGAAAGCAGGCTTGCTTCAACACAAAACCGTGCAACAGAAGCACGGGATGTGCCCTCAACGATAAAACAGTGGTGGCCTGACCCGCATCCTGCCCCAGTGAGTTTGGTAAGTTGATGGCCTCCAAAATGGGCTCTGGGCACACAAGAACAATCATTTAAGGGAAGGTGACTTTTCAAACTGAAAAACCCTCAGGGCACTGAGACCTGAACATATTTTTCCAAAGTGCTCAGATAGCCCCAGCCAGCAATGCCGAAGAAGCTGGGGCTGAACGGTGCCACGAAGACCTGTAATACCTTGCAGAACTAACACAAAGATGTTCTCTTCATCACAGGGACTGGAATGCAAAAGTAGGAAGCCAAGAGATACCTCGAGTAACAGGCAAATTTGGCCTTGGAGTACAAAATAAAGCAGGGAAAAGGCCAACAGAGGTTTTCCAAGAGAACGAACTGGTCACAGCAAACACCCTCTTTCAACAACATAAGAGATGGCTCTACACATGGACATCACCAGATGGTCAATATCAAAATCAGACTGATTATAGTCTTTGCACCCAAAGATGGAGAAGCTCTATACAGTTAGCAAAAACCAGACCAGGAGCTGACTGTGGCTTAGATCATGAACTCCCTACGGCAAAATTAAGACTTAAACTGAAGAAAGTAGGGAAAACTATTAGGTCATTTAGGTATGACCTAAATCAAATCCATCACAATTATATAGTGGAGGTGACGAATAGAGTCAAAGAATTAGATCTGACAGAGTGCCTGAAGAACTATGGATGGAGGTTCGTAACACACAGAAGGCGGTGATCAAGACCATCCCCCAAGAAAAAGAAATGCAAAAAAGGCAAAATAGTTGTCTGAGGAGGCCTTACAAATAGCTGAAAAAAGAGAAGCTAAAGGCAAAGTAGAAAAGGAAAGATATATTCATCTGAATGCCGAGTTTCAAAGAATAGCATGGAGAGATTTTAAAAAAAACTGTGGAAAATTCTTAAAGAGATGGGAATACCAGACCATATTACCTGCCTCTTGAGAAAACTGTATGCAGGTCAAGAAGCAACAGTTAGAACTGGACATGGAACGACAGAATGGTTCCAAATTGGGAAAGGAGTACGTCAAGGCTGTATATTGTCACCCTGCTTATTTAACTTCTATGCAGAGTACATCATGCAAAATGCTGGGCTAGATGAAACTCAAGCTGGAATCAAGATTGCCAGGAGAAATATCAATAACCTCAGATATGCAGATGACACCATCCTCATGTAGACAGTGAAGAGGACCTAAAGAGCCTCTTGATTAAGGTGAAGGAAAAGAGTGAAAAAGTTGGCTTAAAACTCAACATTCAAAAAAATTAAGATCATGGCATCTGGTCCCATCACTTCATGGGAAATAGATGGGGAAACAATGGAAACAGTGAAAGACTTTATTTTCTTGGGCTCCAAAATCAGTGCAGACGGTGACTGAAGCCATGAAATTAAAAGACACTTGCTCCTTTGAAGAAAAGCTCTGACAAACCTAGACAGTGTATTAAAAAGCAGAAACATTACTTTGCTGACAAAGGTTCATCTAGTCAAAGCTATGGTTTTTCCAGTAGTCATGTGTGGATGTGGATCACAATAAACTGTGGAAAATTCTGAAAGAGATGGGCATACCAGACCACCTGACCTGCCTCTTGAGAAATCTGTATGCAGGTCAGGAAGCAACAGTTAGAACTGGACATGGAACAACAGACTGGTTCCAAATAGGGAAAGGAGTACGGCAAGGCTGTATATTGTTACCCTGCTTATTTAACTTCTATGCAGAGTACATCATGAGAAACGCTGGACTGGAAGAAACACAAGCTGGAATCAAGATTGCTGGGAGAAATATCAATCACCTCAGATATGCAGATGACATCACCCTTATGGCAGAAAGTGAAGAGGAACTAGAAAGCCTCTTGATGAAAGTGAAAGAGGAGAGTGAAAAGGTTGGCTTAAAGCTAAACATTCAGAAAATGAAGATCATGGCATCCGGTCCCATCACTTCATGGGAAATAGATGGGGAAACAGTAGAAACAGTGTCAGACTTTATTTTTTGGGGCTCCAGAATCACTGCAGATGGTGACTGCAGCCATGAAATTAAAAGACACTTACTCCTTGGGAGAAAAGTTATGACCAACCTAGATAGTATATTCAAGAGCAGAGACATTACTTTGCCGACTAAGGTCCGCCTAGTCAAGGCTATGGTTTTTCCTGTGGTCATGTATGGATGTGAGAGTTGGACTGTGAAGAAGGCTGAGCGCCAAAGAATTGATGCGTTTAAACTGTGGTATTGGAGAAGACTCTTGAGGGTCTCTTGGACTGCAAGGAGATCCAACCAGTCCATTCTGAAGGAGATCAACCCTGGGATTTCTTTGGAAGGAATGACGATAAAGCTGAAGCTCCAGTACTTTGGACACCTCATGCAAAGAGTTGACTCATTGGAAAAGACTCTGATGCTGGGAGGGATTGGGGGCAGGAGGAGAAGGGGACGACAGAGGATGAGATGGCTGAATGGCATCACGGACTCGATGGACGTGAGTCTGAGTGAACTCCGGGAGATGGTGATGGACAGGGAGGCCTGGCGTGCTGCGATTCATGGGGTCGCAAAGAGTCGGACGCGACTGAACTGAACTGAACTGAACTGATGTGCGGATGTTAGAGTTGGACCATAAAGAAGACTGAGTGCTAAAGAACTGATGCTTTCAAACTGTGGTGTTGGAGAAGACTCTTGAGAGTCCCTTGGACAGCAAAGAAATCAAACCAGTCAATCCTAAAGGAAATCAACTCTGAATGTTCATTGAAAGGCCTGACACTGAAGCTCCAATACTTTGGCCACCTGATGCAAAGAATCAACTCATTGGAAAAGACCCTGTTGCTGGGAAGGATTGAGAGCGGAAAGAGAAGGAGGTGACAGAGGATGAGATGGTCGGATTGCATCATCAACTCAATGAACATGAGTTTAGCCAAACCCTGGAGATAGTGAAGGACAGGGAGGCCTGGTGTGCTGTAGTCCATGGGGTCGCAGAGTCGGACACAACTGAGCAACTGCACAACCACAACATGGCAGTCCTGGCCTGACCATTAGGGAGGGAACAAGCCAATCCCCCGCGCTCTCTGGGGAAGGAACTGACGATGAAATGTGACGTCCACTCAAGAAAGACAAAGAAGGTCTTCTCCCCATCACCACTTTTCCTGTGATTATAAAACTGCGGCCCACTAAGTTCTCAGGGCGTGGCATTTCTTGGCCTCCCGCTTGTAAGCCTCACAAGCATCTTATTCTAATAAATCACTTCTTATCTGCCATTCTGCTCTTGTGGAATTCTTCTCTGCACTGAGACATAGAGGACTGTTGTACTGGAGCTCTTTGGATCCCCCCTGAAATGACACCAAATGGTTTCAATTCCAGGTCTCACGGTGGGTGAGCTGGCAGGTTTATTGGGGCAACATGCTGCAGGGCAGCCACTTTTTGTACCTGCGCTGGGAAGTCCTACGTCTCAGTGTCACCTAATGTGACTTAATAATCCCCATGTGGATTCACCCTCTGACCTTGGCCTCCCGCTTGTAAGCCTCACAAGCATCTTATTCTAATAAATCACTTCTTATCTGCCATTCTGCTCTTGTGGAATTCTTCTCTGCACTGAGACATAGAGGACTGTTGTACTGGAGCTCTTTGGATCCCCCCTGAAATGACACCAAATGGTTTCAATTCCAGGTCTCACGGTGGGTGAGCTGGCAGGTTTATTGGGGCAACATGCTGCAGGGCAGCCACTTTTTGTACCTGCGCTGGGAAGTCCTACGTCTCAGTGTCACCTAATGTGACTTAATAATCCCCATGTGGATTCACCCTCTGACTTTGGGAAAACCCTGGGATTTGGGGAAAGTGGAGATGGTGTGGAAGTTCTGCCTGGACACAAAATGACAAAACCACCTTGGCAAGCCCAGCAGTTGCTGGCTCTGCAGGCTTTCATGTCCCATGGCTGAAGGCAGCCTGCCCATTTCTGGTCCTGCCAGAGAAGAAAAAGGCACACAAGAATAGAGAGGCACCACAGAGCAGGGCTCAGGAAGGGCCTGTTTCCTTCTAGAAGCCATCAAACACCATCGTGTGGAGCTGACTAATTACAAGTAGAAGGGGCCTAAAAGATGATCTAAACCAACTTTTCTTCTTTCTTACTTTTTTAAACAGATGAGTGAACTAAGGTCAGAGAAATTTCCTGTGTGCACTTAGTAATGGCCACGCAGGGGTGAGAATCCAAAAACTCCAGTGTCTATTTCAGGACCATTCCTGTGAAAGCATTCTGCTTGCCCCAATTTTTAAATACTAAGAATTATTATTTCAACATTAGAAACACTGAGTCCTTCCCACACAGATTCTCAACCCATTGCGACTCTCCAGTGATGGACAGGAATTAAGCAGGTGGGCCATGCCGTAGAGATGGCATAGGACACTGAGGCTGTGGAAGGCTCCGCAGGGGCACATGGGACTTCCCTGGTTTGGACAGCTATCTAAGGAATGGAGAAGGGTCTCTGCATCCTGACATTTGAGATGGGGGACGGGGGTCCAATCCCAGAAGTTACATTTTATGGAATGGAGAGTGAACCTACAGAGCACACCAACCAGAGTAGATGAGCCAGGCTGAACCGATCAATACTTAAACTTTAGGCAAAGTCCCCAAAGCACTATGATTATGGGGAGGGATGCCTAGGTGTCTTGTTTAGTTGCTAAGTCGTGTCTGACTCTTTTGTGACCCCATGGACTGTAACCCGCCAGGCTCCTCTGTCCCATGGGATTTCCCAGACAAGAATACTGGAGTGGGTAGCCATGCCCTTCTCCAGAGGATCTTCCCGATCCAGGGATCAAACTTATGTCTTCAGCATTGGCAGGTGGATTCTTTACCGCTGAGCCCCTGGGGAAGCCCAGGGGATGCCATGAGGTTGCCGCTAATCCCTGCAGGCAATAAAGGCCACTACCTCTAAACAATTTCTCTTGCCAACAAGGACTCAGGCCACAGGGCTGATTCAGTGGCCAATTCTAGGCTATCAGGAACATGTCCAAAGGCACACGTGTGTAACCTTTCAGGGGATTCCATCGTGTCCCACTAAGGGCAGAGACTCAATCAACACCTGCCAGGTGAATGGACGCGCACTTGTGTGGATTCCCCCAACGCAGGGGTATTTTACATCTAAACGCAGAGGGATGGTCAGTCTTGGGCACAAGCCCCAGGAAAGTCCAAGGCAGCTGTAGAGCTGGAAGAAGCAAAACTGCCTCAGAGGGGTGCTGCGTTAGCTCACCCACCACCCAGCTACCCCTCCGGCCCCAACAGACCTTCCTCAGCTCATCCTTCTCCCGCGTGTGGGTGTCCTCCAGGACCTTGCGCTCCGAGTGGGCCCTCTGCAGCTCGGTCCGCAGGCTCTCCACCTCCTCCTGCAGCTGCGGGCCCCTGTCCTCATCCTGGCTCTGCTGGTAGCAGGCCACCTCCTTCTTCAGCTTCTCCACCTCCATGGCGTGTGCAGAGGTGATTGCTGACAGCTGCTCCGACAGCGTCTTGACCTCTTTGTTCTGCGAGAGCATCAGCAAACGGGAAGAGGGGAGAAAGAGGTGGACGCCAAGGTTAGTGGGGCAGCAAAAAAAGAAAAAAAACAAGAAAGCACTTAAAAAAGGAACTTCCAAGGTGGAATTGAATCTCGCAACCACTGAATGCTTGAGTGCTTTCTTGGCATCTCCCTAACAAAACTGTATTGTGAACCCAGGAGAAATATGGGAAAAGACAAAGCACCAGGCCTGACATTCGAGGAGTGTTTAGGAACAGGGACAGTGCTGGAAGCTGGCTGAGAGTGGTTAGCCTTCTATATCCATTGGGAAGATCTTATACCTGGTTTTTAAGTTTCAGGAACAATGTACTTGGCTTCTTGGATCTGCAGCCTTTGCGTTTCAGGCTTCCCTGCTCTGTCAACGCTGAGACCTCCTGCCCTCAGACTCACTGGCACAAAGAGCTGCAACCTAATCACTGGCTCTGAGACAAAGGACCTCTTGAGTATCCCCTCTTCCAAGGAGGCCCTCCGCGGGGCTGGTGGAGCCCTCCCACCACCTGTCCGCTGGTCCTGTAAGAGTCTGACTCCAGAAACAGATGCCCTGGCCAAACCCGTTCCTGTCGACGAGGTACCCAATCACATACCCACTCAAGCAACAGGCAAGTGAGAAGTAGTCCCGGGTGCCTGGTGGAGGTACAGAGGGGGACAGGGAGGGAGACTGTAGGTGAGCTCACACATAGGAAGCCCTGAGGACCCAGGGCCGTGTCAAGTGCAAGCGCAAACGTGGGCAGAAAGGTGCTGCAGTTGAGCGTATCAGCTGAAGGCGGTCAGAGGGAACGTGGAGGGGAAAGATGCAGAGTTCTCCCGATAATCAAACAGGCAGCAAACAGTCATCATCATTCTCCATGGCTATTCTCTGCAGGAGCTCTGAGTGAAACAGAGCTCTTGGCATCAGGAACCAATGACTCATTCACATCAGCTATGAAGCGTCGTGGGGAGCAGTGAGGGGCAGCAGCAGAACAGGTGTTGGACCCAGTACAACCCTGCGGATACCTGGGACCTCAAGGCTGAGACCCGCATTTGGTGTCCAGGCAGCACAATCCCAGCACTGATCTATCACAGAGAGATCCTCCCACCATCTGAGGAAACATCCCAGTTACAACCCAACACACCCCCACGTCTGGGCTGGCAGTGAGCCTTGCTCTAAGTCATCACCAATGAGAAATCCAATTAGGCGGCATCTGTCTAAACAACCCAAAGCTGGTCTGAATTGCCCACCCAGATCTGGGTCTCCCCGGAGGCTGAAGGGTCTCTGCACAAGGGGAGTGGGGTACAGGACAGGGATGCTAGTTGGACTAGCTGCCTCGACACTGCTCTGTTCTGGGCAGGAAGTGAGGTTCCTCCTGGTGGCATGACCTGGGTCAGATCCCAGGGAGAGTGGGGATGAGGACCAGGCTGGGGGGCAGCAGGGAGGCGCTCATGATGGAGCAGGTGTGGGGTGTAGAGAGAGGCATACAATGTGGTGTGACACCCTGCTGCGGGCAGCAATGACAACCTAGGACCCACATGCAAAGATGACATGTCTAGGAGGCCAGTTTCTTTGTTTTCACTGACACGCAGGCTGACGTGAGGCTCAGGGAAGTCGAGGAGTTAAGATGCTGGAGCTGGGCAGACCTGTGCTCAGGCTCCAGCTCTGTCCTGATCACTGCACCTCCGTGTGCCCAGCTTCCTCAGTGTGAAAGAGGGACCACAGTTACTCCATCCTCAGAGGGTTTCACCAAGGTTCAGGGAGACTGAGGACCTCCCCGGGGCCTCAGCCTGCATGTCAGTGAAAACAAAGAAACTGGCCTCCTAGACATGTGACTTGCCCCTACAATTTTTCAGATGTACAAGAATCATAAATATTAACTACTTTAATTTAACCAAATGCATATGAAGTATACTGAATCAAATTGATTGAAAAGACTACTGACTGAATCCATACATTTGCGTCATATTTTTCCACTAAAATGTAGTTTAATATAGCCTTATAAAGGTCTAAGGAACTTGACCCTCATAAAAAAAAAAAAAAAAAAAACTGTAAGCTCAACTGGCCATCTCACTGTACATATGCTTGAATAAAGACAAACTGGTAAGAGTCAAGTTCATAGGTTATACCATTTTGGGCTGAAAAAGTGTCACACCACAGGCCTACACCACGGACACTGCATGAAACCGTCCCAGGAGCTATCATTGCACTTACTACTGAAGGATACTATGAAGGCTATCGCTTATTACATCACAGGTTCTGAACACCCTCAGAAAACTGTCTCAGCACCAGGGACAGCACCAACCCTTCCAAATGCTTTCCCTGGCTCTCAAGTTATCCTATTTCCTTTTTCCTGTTTGCTTGGGAACTTGGTGCCAAGCTCATGTCTTGTCTCTTTAGCTGTGTGTGCAACACCTTCGACCTGACTTTTGGGCCCTAACCTCACCCTGGTTTAGGCTCACAGTTTCCTCCTTTGCTGTCTTCTTGGCAGTGGGGACACTGGGGACACTTTTTAAAAAGCTCCTCCTGGTGATTCTACAGTGCAGCCTGGAGTTGAGAACTACTTTATGGGATCAGTGAATTTTTGAGTTAGAAGTTACAGATCTTGGAGAAGGCAATGGCACCCCACTCCAGTACTCTTGCCTGGGAAATCCCATGGACGGAGGAGCCCGGTAGGCTGCAGTCCATGGGGTCACTAAGAGTTGGACACGACTCAGCAGCTTCACTTTCACTTTTCACTTTCATGCATTGGAGAAGGAAATGGCAACCTACTCCAGTACTCTTGCCTGGAGAATCCCAGGGATGGGGGAGCCTGGTGGGCTGCCGTCTATGGGGTCACACAGAGTTGGAGAAGACTTAGCAGCAGCAACAGCCTCCGAGGAACTCAAGGCCCAGTTAGAGATTTGGCCATAATCCCTAGCTGTCAGCTCTGACAGAAAGTATAACTGAGACAGAACTCAGGCTTCCATCCAGCTGGGCCTCAGTCCATGATCTCAGGCCACTCTGCCGAACACTTGGGGATGTTTTCACCTATGTCATTCCTGGCACACGTGTCTCCAATCCTGGCTAAGAATCTGTGTGTGTTGGGGAGCAGCCTCCTGAGTTGTCTCCAGCCGTTACACAGAAAACAGAAACCCATTTGCTTACAAAAGGTGAGCCCCGCCTTCTAAGAGGCTGCAGTATAATGAGACTCTAACGTCCTGGTGCCACAGGCTGTTTATGACTCCTCTCAAGACAGAGAGCCTCACATTTTTTTTGACGCCAGGTCACACACTCCACTGCAAAACACTGGCTGGTCCAAGGATGACCCTATCTACAAGAATGAACTCAAAAAAAAGCTAAGAGTCTTTCTTGGACTGAGGAATTCTCACATGTCTGAAGAATCTCCTAATATGCAGATATCCCCACATGTGGTTGGAGGTGGCAGAACATTCTCTGGAACCAAATTGCCAAGTTTCAATCTTAACCATGCCACTTCCTAGCTTTGTGACCTTGTAGGCTACTTGGCCTCTCTGTGCCTCAGATTAAAATGGGAATAATGTTAAATCTTACAGGGTGTGGTGAGGATTAAATGACTTTACAGGTGAGGAGAGTGCCTGGCACACAGTTGAGCAACAGGGGGAGGGACATAAGAAAACAAGACCTAACTACCCCTCCCTGCCTTCTCTCCTCACCCTCTGCACACAGGGCACCCTGCCCAAGGAGAGTAACACTGACCACTGCTCATAGATGTTTGCCAAGTAGGAAGCTTAAGGCAAAAAGCTCTTTTTAAAAACAGGTCCTTTAAATATGACGTTCCAGTACGTGGAGTGTAAAATACTAGATTTATTTTTAACATCTCGAGTCAACTTCAGAAATCAGCAATGACAACACAGGGACCAACAGCTGGAAGAGGCAGCTAGTACACGGGGCTCTGGGCACGGCACAATGGTGCTCGCAAAGCCTGCTCCTTCCTCGGACCACACTGTTTGCTCAGAAAGTTAATGGGGGCAATTTGACTATGCGAATGTCTTTCCCGGCCAGTCGTCAATAGCCATAAAGTAATAAGAATGATGGCAACAAGAGCAATAATACAGGTCTGCCTTGCACCTGTGTTTTCCACATGGCTGAGCCCAGAAAGCCATTTTTCCTGTTTACTCCTGATGCTCTGAGCAGTTGCGTCTTCCTCCCTGACCTGATCTATCACTGTGGGCCAACCCTGTGCGAGCTTTCTGTCTCACTTCTCTGCCAGGGAGCCGAGCCAAATGAGACACCCATGGGACTCACACAGAGACAAACACCCAGGGTGACAATTCCTTCTCCAGAAGGTTGGTCTTTTTTTGCAAGAACAGAGAGGCAGTAACATTTGACTGCTTTGGGGGCTCCTGTTTAGGGCAGCTGGTTTAGGTGTAAAATGGCTCATTTATTTTCTTGCCCTACTGGGATCATGAGAAGCTTTAAAAAGTGCCTAGTGTAGCTTAGGTACAATAAGACCAGTGACCACCAAGGCAATGCCAACTCTCTCTTTCTCCACCCCTTGCATCAGGCATGTTCACCCCCTTCCTTGCCTCCATCCTCACCTTTTCTTTCTCAGAAGGCACCAGAAACCCTCTAGGCATTGCAGGAGCCTGGTACTGAGGTCACTAGTACCCTACAAGCCCAAGGTACCAATGAGCCTGCTTTCAACTCTAGAAACCCATTTTAGCCATGACACAGGAAAGGACTGACTCTCTAGTGACATTTGGGGTTAAGAAACCAACATCACCCTCGTTATGGCTGTGGGACCAGGCAGACCTGGGCTGGAGTGCTGGTTCTGCTGCTGCTGCTAAGTCGCTTCAGTCGTGTCCGACTCTGTGCGACCCCACAGACGGCAGCCTACCAGACTCCCTCATCCCTGGGATTCTCCAGGCAAGAACACTGGAGTGGGTTGCCATTTCCTTCTCCAATGCATGAAAGTGAGAAGTGAAAGTGAAGTCACTTAGTCGTGTCCGATTCGTTGCGACCCCATGGACTGCAGCCTACCAGGCTCCTCTGCCCATGGGATTTCCCAGGCAAGAGTACTGGAGTGGGCTGCCATCGCCTTCTCCAGGAGTGCTGGTTCTAGCACTTCTTAGTTCTGTGACCTTGGCCAGTATTTGATGCTCCAGATCCACAGTTCGCTTACCCATAGAATGGCCTCGTGAAGCTGCATGGGAATCAACTGAGAGCTCCCCTGGGGAAGCCATGGGTCTCTCTCAAATGTGCCCATGGAGTCTCGCCCCGGCCCCAACCCCCGGGTGAGAGTGGAGACACTGACCTGGTCGTCGATCTTCCGCTGCAGCTGGACGATCTTGTTCTCCATGCCCACGTTGAGGCGTTTCAGGTGCTCTGCCGAGCGCGCTTCGATCCTGAGGGCCTTCAGCGCCTGCTTGGCCTTGAGCCTCCGGAAGCCGCACTGGATGACAATGGCCGCGCCCCGCAGCCGCTGGAAGCGCCTGCGAGCCATCCAGCCCCGCACGTGCTTCTGGATGACGGTGGCCTTGTGCTCCCTGAGGACCTAGCGGGGGACAAGCACACACCTGGTGGGTCTGCGCTGCACAGTGAGAGCAAGGGGCTCGCGCACAGCTCCGGAGAGGCGAGAGCCAAGGTCGGCGAGCTACAGCTGCCCTATGACTTGAGGCTTTGGTGGCCATCTGTCTTATGAACAAGTTGCAACTAAGTCTGGTGGCAGCTGTCAAACTCTCATTTCTTTTTTTTTTTAACTCACTAGGAAACCACAGTCTAAAAAAACCCTCAAAGTCAGAAGGGCTTAAAGATTATCCAGCTGATAGCCCCTCATTCAACAGATGCGGACCCACTCCTGGTGACAGTAAGCTGGAGGCGAAGTGAGACGGTTGTGTGGGACTGTCGAGCGGGTTAATGGTTTACAGTTAGCTTGGCTTGTAATTCGGTTTTTCTTTTTTCCTATACAGTTAAAAAACCACTCAGAAAATTAAAGCATCATCAATGTCCTCACTGTAATGCCCTACAAAATAAACGTCTGTGGAATGAACAAAAGTGTTAGTCACTCTGTTGTGCCTGACTCTTTGTGACCCCATGGACTGTAGCATGCCAGGCTCCTCTGTCCATGAGGTTCTCCAGGCAAGAATACTAGAGTGGGTTGCCATTCCCTTCTCCAGGGGATCTTCCTGACCCAGGGATCGAACCCAGGTCTCCTGCATCACAGGCAGACTCCTTACCATTTGAGCCATCTTGCCCTTGGACTGGGACTGTACCATGACTGCCTGGTCCTCAGGCCTGCAGACTCGGGCAGAGTCACTCCCCTGGGATTCTCGAGTCTCCAGTGTGTACACGGTACACCGAGAACTGCTCAGCCTGCATACCTACATGTGTCAGTTCCTCATAATAAACCTTATGCGCACAGACACACGCATCTCCTATGTCTTCTGTCTCTCCAGTGAACCCTGAGTCACTGTGCCTCATGAGACTTTGGTCAGGATTCGGTGGGAGCAGAGCTGCGAAATTCCATAGAAAAAAGTGAGAAGTGCCCAACAAGTGCTGAGGTTGGTGCCAAGCCATCTGCTGCTGCTCAGGGCCGAGTCTGCAGCCTGAGACCCTGGGGGCAGCTACGCACCTGGTGGTAGATTCTCCGCACAAACATGCCCCGAGCGAAGGCCTGGATGACGACGGCGGCCCTGCGGGCCCTCTGGTAGGCCCGGCGGGCCCTCTGCATGCGGTACTGCTTCTGGAGCACCACGGCCGCCCGGGTCCTCCGCAGATGCTTGGCCAGTCTGGGGAGGGAGAGAGAGGTGGGCCCTTCGTGAACACAAACCCCTTCCCCGTCAGTCCTGCCTGGTCACCTGCTGGCTAGGCCAACTTGTGTCCCCATTACTGACAGTAGCAAGGCCTTGAGACACAGCTCAGAACAGAACTGGCTTCCTCCACCTCGTCTAAAAACTCTTGCCACGTATTTACAACTCAGTCTAAGTCTGATCAACTCTGATCCTCATCCGTCTACTCCCCGACGCACAAGCCTCTCCTATAACCTGGGCAGCCCTCAAGGACATCACATGCTCACATGGGTCTGTCCCTGGACCTCACCAGGTTCGGAGGGGTCAGGGGCTGGGTATTAGCATCCTTGTACCCCTACACCTAGTATAGGGCCTGGCACGGCAGCACATAGGAAGAATCTGCTGAATGAACACCACCTTCTCAGGCCTGTGGCAATCTCTCTTTACTTTCTCACCTCCCAGCGTTTCTGCCGGGGATGCACTGAACATGGGCATCTACTTCCCTCTGTTCCATTTCTACATTCCCCATCTCACCCCTCAAGGCAGACATAAAGTCAGTCCAACACTTTTTACCCCCTGCAAGGGCTCTGTTTGGTGTCAGACTCATAGCAAGTGCTCAACGAGAGACTAAGAATATTAAAAGCTAGAAAGGACCTTGGACATAATCTAGCGCAACTCTGGAGTGGGAAGTAACTCACTCAGCCCTGCTCTACTTGCTTAAGTGAGTCTGATTCCTAGTGCAGCTCTCCCTGAACACTCTCTCTAGAATACAAACTCCCTGCAGGGAGAACGTGGGCCATCCCCCTACCCAGGACAGAGTCCTGTACAGCAGGGTGCTCAGTGATGCCCTAACTGTGGATGACAACTTAGTGTGGATACCACTGACAACTTTCTCATTTCTGTAGCTTTTGTTCTAGAGACCACCTCTCAACTGTTCACAGGTAATTAATAGCATTCATCATCTCTGGTTCTGCTTGGATAAACAGCTTATAACAAGGACATGAAGGGGAGCCAGAGCAATCTTCTAACTTTACAGTACAGTGGGTGCCTGCTCTGGGCTTGTTTCCATATTCAAGCAGAGAGGCCTGAGCAGTCACTTAGGAAATTTAGGCTTCCAAATGCAAGGCGTCCTAGAGATTATCGTCACTTCCTCAAGAAAACCGGGATCTGCAGAGGTCACTGATGTTGAACCAGGGCTGGGTCCAAAATCTGATGACGCACGTAAAGGCTGGGGGAGTGGGTCTCATGGCGAGGGCTGGGGGTGTCCTCCATGCCCATCTCCCTGGTGACACTCATACTGATTCAGCGCTTCATCAACCCAACGACATCACTAGGAGGGGATGTTTTCAGCAAAGTAGCCTCTTTCGTGTGGTGCTGGGCTGGGGGAGGGCAGCCCACTGGCATGAAGCTTTGCCCCAAGGGAGCTGCTTGTGGTCAGACAAGTCTCCCTCTCCCCTTCCCCACGTTGGCTGAGTGCAACAGCTCACAGAAGGGTCCTCCCCAGGCCTTTTCATTCAGCCCTACTAACCAAACTTCTAAGGGATTCTGAAATCAGTGGCTTAAGTCATGAAGCTGAGTGTACGTTAACTGTGAGAGAAAGGCTGAATTCATCTCTCTTTCAGGAAGAGGATTGTTTTACTTAAGCGTTTAAGCAAAGGGCAAACGGAGGTTTGGCTGGAAAACCAGCCCGTCCTAGGCTAGCACTGGTGGGTGGGGACAGACTCGGGGAGACAGGAGACCTGGGAACTAGACCTACTGGCTCAGGTGAGAAGGGGAGGAGAGACAGGCCCGGCGGCTGGGGGAAAGCTGGATATAGACAGGGCCCAGGAGGGCGGCGCTCTACCCACAGGGGCTGATTGAGGCCAGCTCAGAGCCAGGCCCCGCCCCCGCCCCACCCCGCTGCAGGGATCCACGAGCTTGGGCATGCGGCTCACCTGCGGGCCAGGTGTCCTCGGCAGTGCCTCTGCAGGGTTAAAGCGGCTCCCTTCAACCTGCGGTACTTCTGCTTCTGCAGCCAGCCCCGAACAGTTTTCTGGATCATGATGGTGGCCGCCCGGAACTTGTCAGCCCGAAGCTTCTCCAGGTAGGCCACCTGGCCGGCCCGGAAGAAGATCTTGGTGCGGCCGAACTGGAACTTGTCAGGATCCTTGGCGAGGCAGGGAGGGGAGCTGGTTCATCACCCGTGAGCGGCAAAGGAACGTGCCCCGTCGCCCCAGTTGCTCCCCCACATGATTCCCCTGCAGGGTCTCACGCGCCCCTGGCTCCTTAAACAACCACCGAGTCAGCATGTAACCGACACCGACCGGTCCCTACTGCTGTTCAGACACCAAGCGCAGCGGTGAGAAGCAGGCCTGCCCACCAGCAGCTGCCATCACGGCGAGGGCATCTGGGCGAGTGGACAAGGACACAGCACATTTCAGGCAGTGCTGAGGGTTATGAGGACAGCAAAGCTTTATAAGATTTGTGCACCGTGACATTTACACACCGTGACATTGACTAATCAGTCAGACTGACCCAGTGATGATGTGATTTAGGTTGTGGGGGCTCCTGAGTCACTTTGGGCAGTTTATATCAGCTGTTTATGCCTCAGTTTCCTCATCTGTGCAATGGGGGTCATGTTTGTATCTTTCTCTTAAGGCAGCATGAAGATGAGATGGAGTGCGTGAGAAAGAAAAATGTCTGACTTGTACTAAGAGGGCTGGATGATGGGACGCAGATGCTGAAATAGGCTAAAGGAGAAGGGCATCTCAATGGAGGGGCTGTTCAAGCAAAGACCTGAATGGAGTGAAAGCAGGCAGGCGTGGGAAATTACATACACATTGTGAATAACCCCCAAATACATTCTATTTGGTGTCTAACTATGCTTTGAGGTTTCTTCACAGATGGTAACTGTCTTTAATGACATGTACTTAGGTTAAAATTAAGGGCCCTTCCCGTGCTTGACCTAGTGGACAAGGGAAGATGACCCGGCACTGTGTGTGTGTGTCCGTGTGTATGCGTGTGCGTGTGTATGCCTGTCTGCCCACAATAACTAAGTGCTCTTTGTAAACACACGTCATCTAATTTTGCTCACTGAGCATGAAGACCATTATAAGGAGGAGATAATGAGCCAAGGGGTAAGGAAAATACACACACAAATATATATTTCATATCGACCAGTGGCTCTGAAACCATGCTGAGTTGACACTCGTCATGGCCAAGGCCTGTACAGCTAACAGGAACCAGGTTCCATGCACAGGAAAGCCAGGCGGCCTGCGCCAGGGTTGAGCTGGGGACACAGCGGCCAGCCGGGCCGTTGCTGATGGTCCCTTCTACGGCTGGGCTGCTGGTGAGGCACGGAGGAGCGAGCTGCAGGCCTGGTTCTCCTTCCTGCCTCTGCTCCAGGCCTCAGTTCATGCCGGGAGGAACCAAGGCTGGGCGGGGGAGCTTTGAGATGCCTGAGGCCTGGTCTTCATCACCACCCGGCTGGGGAGACTCCTCAGTGAGGAGGGGTTGGCGACTCAGCCCTCACAGTTGGGGGACAAGCCTGGCTACTAGGTCTTCAGCAGAGTCATGGCCTGGGCGGGGGTGCTTGTTGTATCCCTGGGGCCACAGTGCACTGGCTCCAGTTCCTATTCTGGAATAAACCACCAGGGAAATGGCAGGCTGGTCTGCAGGCCACCATTTGAATAGATGAGGATTTCTCTGAAGGCCCCAGTGGTGTACCTGTCACCACTGGCCTGATGGTGGCACTCCCCCTTGCCCAGACATCTGCTTTCTCTGACCCCTAGAACTGACCATACTCTTCACATACTGATTAGAGGTCATCTCCTGAGAACCCTTCTCTGGTAATCAGAGACTGAGGGGGTAGAAAGGAATCTTAGTAACCCATCCCAAGCCACTCTCTTATTGCACAGATGCCGAGAATGTTGAGGTGACTTGCCAAAGGTCTCACTGAAAACATCAAGGAATAGAACCCAAGCCCCAGGACTCCTCGGCCAGAGGTCTCTTTATTGCGTCATGCCCGTTGGTAGGACCAACTCCCTTCACATTCCTCTCACATGTAGCTCCTCACGCCCCCTGGGTTCCCAGCAGAAGCTTGTTAATCCACTCCTCCACTGTCGGGATGCAGGGTCAGGTTTCCCTGATGGCCAGTGGCATGTGTAACTACACTAGACGACCGTCAGTCCTGGAGGGCAGGGGCCCCCTAGTCGGCTCCTTTGTAACTCTCACTGACCACTCGAGGGTAGTACATAGGAAGAATTCAAGAATTCAATACCCATTTGTGGAGTTAAAGAAAAAACACCTTCAAGCTAATGGTGGAGGAATTCCTACACGCCTCGCAGGAGGAGACCACCACTCCTGAGCAACCTCTCGATGCAGCCCCTGTGCCCGGCTGCCCCGGACGAACAGCCTGCTGCCAGGCCTACACGCCCCTTCATCACGGCTTCTCTGCTAATCACTCTGCTCTAGTGTCACTTAGCACTTTCCTGGAAAGTGCAGGGAGCTGGCCTGTGCCCTTCGAGTATAATAGGTGACTTTGCCAAGTCTCAAACGCTTCAAGTCTCAGGTCACTGAGCAAGAGTACTAGCAGCACTAGTGACCAGAAGGGTGCCCCCGCATCCCCCAAAAGGGAAAAGACAAAGAAGGTTTCCAAGGAAGTCCTGAAGCACTGAGCCCCATTACATGTCTGAAAAGAGAAAGGGTGTTAGACGTTCAGCCCTGTCTGACTCCTTGTGACCCCACGGACTGTAGTCCGTCAGGCCCCTTCCTCCATCCCTGGGATTCTTCAGGCAAGAAAACTGGAGTGGGTGACCGTTCCCTTCTCCAGGTGATCTCCCCGACCCAGGGATCAAACCCAGGTTTGCTGCATTACAGCCGGACGCTCTACCGTCTGAGCCACCGGGGAAACCTACTCCTGTCTAGGAATGGCAATTACACACTGTGACACTGATTAATCAATCAGACTGATTCAGTGGTGATGTGATTTAGGTTGTGGGGGTTCCTGAGTCACTTTGGGCCATTTGTATCAGCTGTTTATGCCTCAGTTTCCTCATCTGTGCAATGGGGGTCATGTTTGTGTCTTTCTCTTAAGGCAGCGTGAAGATGAGATGGCGTGCGTGAAACAGAAAAATGTCTGACTTGTACTAAGGCTCAGGGACTGTGAGCCACCGGTGGAAGGTTTCATAGGGACAAGCTCATCTGTCACCCATGCAGCCACCTGCACAAACAAGCTCCTGTGATGTCCAGTGGCTGTGCTGGGAACACAATGATAGTGAGACCCTTGCCATTCAATTGTCCACAGTCTGGTGAAATGACAAACAAGCGCTTAACTACAATACAAGAGGAGGAATGCAATAATGGAAGACAGAAGCGGAGAAGTGTTGGCCAGTGACTAACTCCATCTAGGGGGGCCAGGAACGGGCTTCATGGCCCAGAAAGCATTTTAGAGCTCAGTTCAGAAGGAAAGAATGTGGCCAGACACGACAAAGGGGGAAAGCACTTCAGGCAAAGGAAACAGCACTTATTCACATACTTTAGGGGATTCACTGGTTCGCTCACACATTCCACAAATGCCTGGTGAGTGACACCTGTGTGTCAGGCTCAGGGCTCATAACTTAGGGGGAGTGTCAACGCAAAAGCCATCCTCTGCAAGAGAGGAAAAGACATCTCAAGCGCAGGACAACACATGAGGGGCTCAAGGACTGCTGGACTGAGGAAGGCAGGAGGGCGGGGTCAGTGTGCAAGCTGGGTGATGTTGAACCAGAGGCCCGAGCACATCAAGGAGCGGGTCCGCACAGCAGCCCCTGGTTCTGCCGGCTGGAGGGGAGTGGGGTGGGGGACGCTGAGTCAGCCGGTCTGACCTGGGGCCCCTCCAGATCACCTTCTGCGTGGGGAGCAATGGTTCCACTGGAAGCATGGAGAAACCAGGGAAGGGAGAGGAAGAGTGGAACTATGGCCCCAGGGAAAGCAGGAGCTAGACTGAGGGCCGAGCGGGCTGCCGCGAGCCTTGACCACACAAACAGGCCAGCTCCCGGTGCACACAAAGGGGGAAGACTCCTGACGCTCCCTCTCGCCCAGGGTCCACCTGACCCGGAACACAGTTTTCTCACCGTGTAGAAAGAGATGTTGAAATGGAGACACTGGCAGACGTTCCACAGCACAAACCTCAATTAACCAGAGTCCAGTGGACCAAAGGCAACCTTCAGTTAAGAAGACTGCCACCCTCGTATTCTCTACAGAATGTTTAGCCCAGCATTCTGTACTGTCTATAGCTACAGTCTTGAGCTGCTAAGACAACATTGTGCTCAGACGGTGACTGTGTCACTTTTACAAAATAACTTATGATTTTAAACTTGGTCATCCGGCAATGAACTATACTCCAAATGAACAGATTTTCCTAACAAAATGATACTTAAAAATATTTTAAAGTTGATGCAATTCTCTTCCCTCTGAAAGGAAGATTCTCGATGTAATCTAACCCTTTATTGAGACCATTAAGTACCATACTCTGCTGTAATCGCTGAATGCTCTAGAACCAAGAAACACGCAAGGATCTGCCCCTCATCAAAGACCCCCAAGAGCTCAGCTGTCATTCTACAGCCCCAAGCATCAGCTGCAGAGTTCAGGTTGTTTCAGATAAAATGAAATCCACTGTCTTATTTAAAGCAAGCATCTGAGGTTGGCCCTGAGGCCAGCTCTGCGATGGGGAAGACACAGGAGGTGTGGTATTTCCCCCTTGGCTGGCTTTCAGGCCATCCCTGCTTGGGCTCCAGAACAGAGCCCCGGCAGGTTCACCGGTGCCAGCAGGCAGGCTGAGCGGTGGAGCCCCAAGCTTTGGGGAAGACAGGGATCCAGGCCAGCAGCTTGGGGCCTTATCATGACCCCTAAAGCACTGTATAAACAATTTCATTTTATATGGGAGCTGTGACGTGGGAAAGGCTGGGAATGTCTCCAGGCAGGTGAAAAAGGGGCTTTTCCTTTACAGTCCCTGATGCAGGAAAATGGATGAACATCTCAGATGACAAGAGGGGTGAGGACCACTAAGGCAGTTAACACCCCACCCCAAATCCCAGGCACTGTGGCTGAGCCTTCCCTGGAGCCGGGGTCGGGGATCTGCCCAGCTCACCTTGATGAGGCTCTCCAGCACAGACCTGCAGATGGCCTTTTTGTCTGCATTGGCGAGGTCTTTCTTCTTGACCAGCACCCGATACCGGTTGAAGAAGTCATGGTAGGACCACCTGGAGAGAAAACCGGTGCGTCAGGGACACGTCCTGCCTCTCGGCCATACAAGGGCCCTGGATGATCTCAGACAGGGCCCCAGGGGGTCAACATGTCCAGCACAAAGCCCTTCTCAGAGCAGCAAAACACGTTCCGGGTGTTTCGTTCTCCCTCGATGCTGAGAACTTCAGCATGTAGCTGAGTTAAAGAATCATGACAGGAAAAAGGATTTTGGAGGCTCTGCTGCTGGGAGGGTTGACCAGCTCACCGCTTAGACTAACACCAAGCTGAAATCTGAAAAGCTGTCCAGGAGGATGTTACTGTTGACACCCATACTTCCTAGGACAAACTGAGATTCTTTCGTCTGTCAGGACCCTGCTTGAGCCCTCAGCATTGGGGACCGTTTTTGGAGGCCCTGTCTCTGGCTGATAGCACATAAGGTGGTCCCCTGGGGAGGCGGGCCCCAGGAGGTGCAGTACCTGGATGGGTAGCCGGCCGCACTGATCCGGATGGTCTCCAACACACCGCAGGCTCGGAGCTGCTGCACTGCTCTCTTTGAGTTAAAACTGCAAAACACAAGACAAGCAATGAGAGGCCACAACGGCAAAGAAACAGAACAGGGGAGAGAGAGAGACCACCCCTTCCTGCACCGAGGTACAGGCATTGTGCGCCTGGGAGCTGAAGTCCAGGGGCCAAGCACAGGCTAGAGGACAGCGACTGGCAGCACCTGAGCTGTCTCAGTTCTGTGCGCGTTCTCACCCTCACCTGGACTACTCCTCTTATTTGCCTCCCTGCCCTCTGGCCACCCTCCCAAACTCATTCCTGCCTCCTCTGCAGAGTGTATTAAAAAGCAGAGACATCACTTTGTTAACAAAGGTCTGTATAGTCAAAGCTATGGTTTTTCCAGTAGTCATGTATGGATACAAGAGTTGCACCACAGAGAAGGCTGAGTGCTAAAGAATTGATGCTTTCAAAGTGTGGTGCTACAGAAGACTCTTGACAGTTCCTTGGACTGCAAGGAGATCAAACCAGTCAATCCTAAAGGAAATCAATCCTGAATATTCATTGGAAGGATTGATGCTGAAACTGAAGCTCCAATACTTTGGCCACCTGATGAGAAGAGCCAACTCCCTGGAAAAGACACTGATGATGGGAAAGACTGAAGGCAGGAGAAGGGGACAACAGAGGATGAGATGGTTGGATGGCATCATCGACTCGATGGATTTAAGTTTGAGCAAACTCTGGGAGATAGTGAAAGGCAGGGAAGCCTGGCGTCCTGCAGTCCATGGGGTTGCAAAGAGTTGGACATGACTGAGCAACTGAACAACAGAGCCTTCCCTTATTATTATTTCTACAGACAGGGGCATCTGTCTTAACTCAGTGGCCAAATCATACACACTTAGCACCTCAAGCCTGAGTTGGCTCCCAAGTTTAAAAGGGGAGTTTCAGGCCACGCAGACCTGGGTCTGAATCATGATGTGGTCACTTACAGCTGCATGTGTGATTTGGGGCACATAACACACCTCCTTGTACATCAGTATCCTCCTCTCTAAGGTGGGGAGAGTGGAAGTGTCCCTTTCAGAGGGTGAGTGTGAAGATTAAGTGTAACAGCCCATGAAAGCAGTGAGGCCAGCGCCTGGCACAACAGATAAGGTCACGCATGCTATGAGCTTCTGTCATGAGAGCTGCCCAAGAATCACACAGATAAAGAACTTCATCTTCTTGGCTTTAGACAAGAAGCCATGACGTCAGCAACTCATCCACCCTCAGGTGCTAAGTTTAGTACTGAAAACCCCATTTTTAATTCTAACACCTTTACTGAGTAGGACACTGGAGGTAAAAGTCAGACATGGCCTGGATTTTCTTAAGTATCCGCACTTGAAGAGGGGAGACGTGTATAGAGGTGGTAAAGTACAAATGAAAGTGTTATTCACTCAGTCATGTCTGCCTCTCTGTGACTCCACGGACTGCAGCCCACCAGGCTCCTCTGTCTGTGCAATTCTCCAGGCAAGAATACTGGAGTGGGTAACCATTCCCTTCTCCAGGGGATCTTTCCTACCCAGAGACTGATTAAACCACAAGGCATCATGTGATAAACATGGTAAAAATGCTGAAAGAAACTGGAGGGAAAGATGCTGGGGTGGGCTGGGGTAATCAGGGAGTCTTCACGGAGAAAGAACTAAGCTGACCCTGAATCAATCACCATGATTCAGGATGAGGAATAAATGTTCTTTTTCTTTCTGGCTGTCCTGAAGCTCGGCTATAGCCGGATGCAGAGTGAGCCCCCTCCAATGATGTGGGGACCCGGCTCCACCTCCGCAGTCACCTGCCCCCTAAAAGGCTGCTGGCTCCCACCTACTGCCTGGGGCTCTGTGGTGCTGGGCAGGTGCACGCGGGACCCTGAGGCACTCAGCACCACCCACTGCTGAGACCAGCCCACTGGCTTTCAGGAAACCTGGCCGGTTGCTCCGACGATGATCCCACTCCAGAGGATCGCACCTGCCCAGGGCCACCTCCTCCCTGGACACTTTCTGTTCTCTTGCCTCTATATCACTGCAGTTCCCACAGACCCACTGACAGTCACTCTTAGGCTGTCCCCAGCTATCTGGGGCTGACAACTCCTTAAGAAGACGACTATGTCTTTACTCATTGGGATTCCACTGTCCTAGCCCAGTGCCCAGGAGAGATGGCTTCTGAACAAAGGAAGAAGCAGGAAGAAAGACTTTTTATCAAATAGAAGCACTTAGTGCAAGACAGCAGTCTCCACTGGGGAAAATTTTGCCACCAAGGAACATTAACGTTCTAAGACGCTGTTAGTTGTCACAGCGGTGGGGGTGTTACTGGCATCTAGGGGGCAGAGGCCAGGGAAGCTGCTACGTCTCCTCCAGTGTATGGGACAGCCCTGCAGAAAACCATTACTTGGCCCAAATGCCCACAGTGCTGAGGCTGAGAAAACCCAGCTTTAGGGGAGGGGGAGGAGGGATACAGCACTTTGTTTCCAGAATTATCAATAACCTCACAGATTTTCATGACATAAATTTTTATACTGGTCATAAATAATCCTCGTTATCTCGCTGAAATTTTTCATCAGGATAACTATTTTTTTTTTAGCCACAATTAACAGAGGAGGAAATGAAACGAACAGGGCGAGGGCCTTGCTCGGGATGAGCCAAACAAATGGTAGCCGAGAACACAAGCTTTCTGACTTGGTTCCGTAACCTCCCCCACTTTATTGGGAGGAAGACTTTGGTTCTGAAGGTAAAGGAGGTTCCTAGACTCGCATGTCCCTTTGAGAGTCCCAGGGGCTTCTCTCACGTGGGAGGAGAGACTCAGCATGAGAACTCGGCACACGGTGGGCGCCCGGTTCTGATAGACGCATTGCCCAAGGTCAGGCCAGCTGCGGGCAGAGCTCGTGGCATTCCCACATGCTCCACTCCTGGGCCCAGCACGCCACTCGTGTCCTTCACACGTAATCTACGTCTTTCACACCTGCTGCTTTCCTAACAGCCTCTCTTTTTCTGGAGGCGTCTGGTAAACAGATTCACACGGGGGGATTTCCTGAGCATGTCTCGGGAACTTGGAGGAAGGGAGAAGAGTGGACAGTCAGCCGGCTCCCGAGGAGGCTGATTCGACGCTGTCTTCCCAACCTTTTCCAGGACGAGGCCCCTGAGAGTGGAAGTCAAGCTTTATTAACCGATAAGAAATACAGAAGGCAGTGTAGATATTCATCCTGAGAGTTGGAGTTGCCAAGATAAATTATTTCACAGAAAGAAATTATGCCAGGACCAAAAAGGAAATCAGAAAGATGGGAAGGAATTGCTTGAAAAATGGAAAAATGTACCTCCTTTGGCTAGGGGGAGAATAGCGCGTGTGGAGGCTCAGGGGAGCAGGAGGAAAGGCCGCAAGGTGAGTGAGAGACCATTCTACAGGTGCAGGGCAGCACTCCAGGCAAGAAATGGAGAGACGTGGAGACAGGCCACAGGGGAAGGAAGGGACGTGGGAGACCGTGGGAGAGATTGTCAGGCGGACTCCACAGGACTTCAACCACGATTGGATCCTAGGGAGTAAGGGCCCTGCTGCCCAATATGGTAGCCACTAGCCACCTGTAAGTAACTAAAATGAAATTAAGACTTCGCTGTCTCGGTCACCCTGGCCATACTGCAAGAACTCAGTAGGCATGTGTGACCATGTAGGTCACTGGAGATTTACCAAACAATTCCATCACGGCAAAAGGTTCTACTAGACAGTGCTGGTCCAGAGGGACCCTTAGGTTTCTGGTTTGGAAGAGCCAAGTTTGGTGGGTGGATGAGATGTCAGGAAATGCTTATGCCATTTACTGTGACAGAGACCGAATAAACAGGAACGATTGTGGGGGGGCGGGGAGGATGAGTCTGGTTTCAGACATGTTGAGTGTGAGGAGGCCAGTGAAGTCACAGCAGACCGGCAGAAATGCCAGGTGGAATCGGCACAACCTAGAGATGACAGAGATGCTGAAGAGTCATTGTTAACCAGACTTGGGGGAGGCCAATCACAGCTGGATGGCTGTGCAAACTCCGGGAGACGGTGAAGGACAGGGAAGCCTGGCGTGCTGCAGTCCACGGGGTCACAAAGAGCCAGACATGACTGACTGAACAACAATAACAGCAAACCATATGAGTGGGGACAGAAATGGAAGGAAAATTTCAAGGCAGGAGTAGTGGCAGAATGTGGGTCAGAGAGAGGGGAAAGTGAGCAAGTGTGGATGACTCCGGAGGCAGAGGAGAGGGGGTGTGAGACACGGGACCATCTGCACGTCTCATCACTCGATGCACCACGTGAGGTTATGCTTCCTCAGTCAAAAAACCTTCCCTGACCACTCCCATCTCTGAACGGAGCAGCTGCTGTGAGATGCACTCATGTCCCCATTTAACGGCATACTTCTAACTGGCTCTCTGCTTCGAGGGCACCCTGACCATCACTGTAAGCAACGTGAGGATTGGGGAGCTGGCCCTTCACGGCCCCCAGTTCTCCAGACAGCAGCCAGCTGGGGTCCATACTCTGCACATAAACCACCGGCGGTTGGGGGGGGCGGGGGCGGCAGCTGCAGGACCCGCCACTCATCCCACTGAGGCCCACAGACCCGCGGGGCTGTGCCCGCCCCGTGCCCTTGGCCTTCGAGGCGACACTCACTGGAAGGGGAGCTTCTCGTCGTTGGGCTTGATGCAGCGGACGTAGTGCGGCGTTGTGGCGTTCAGCGTCTCCATGAGCAGGTGCAGGGAGGAGCGGAACTGGGGAGACAGAGGTCAGCGCCCCGTGACCTACTCCTGCTCAGCTTTTGTGGTGAATCACGAATGTCCAGGAGCACCACCACACTGGGAGTGGGAGCTGCCAATGCTTTTATCACTTCGTTACTGTTTTAACGCAGGGCAGGGAGACCCCCGGGGACCTGGGGGCGGACTCCAGCTCTGACACTGCTGGGCTACTTGGCCAACCCCCAGACCCTCCCGCATCCCAGCAACAGGCTCCACAAAGCACCTGGGGAGAGACCTCCTGGGGGTGTTTCACTCAGCACCCTGATCAGATGAGATGAGGCAAGCAAGGGCCAAGAGTGTGAGAGGGACCGTCACGTGGCTGGAGGCCCTGCTGCCCTGATACAGGGTGCCTGGGTGGCAGGCTGGCAGTTACTGCCTTACAGGACGCGCCCAGAGCAGATTTCTACCAAAGCATGAGGGTCAGTGGTTGCCAGGGCTCAGCAGGCACTCTGCTTTCCTGGGAGACATGCTGGATGTCAAGGCCCACAGCAGGAGCCGTTTCTCAATTTTGAGTCCCCAGGCTACTGATCCCGCCCTCCCAGACTGTACCCCTAGCCCTCCAGGCTCACCCTCAGGTGTCTGTGGTCCTGAGATGTGGTCCCCCCAAAAGGGATCAGACACTCGACATGGGGATGGAGTCCTCCCCTCTCTCCCCTTCCAGTTCCCTCTAGTGAAGGTTTTGCACCTTCCTTCTTCAAAGGGCACAGAAGGACCAGGCTGGGGGCTGGGGATGCAGATACCGAGGCCACTCGGGCCCCCCTCTGACTCTGCCCCTCCATCCTTCATCTCCAGAGAGGCAGTCTTGCCTCACGTGCCAGGCTCCACAGCTCTGGGGCCTGGGGGCTAACCTGGTAACCCACGGTTTTCTTGTGCTCCTTGTTGGAGGCTTTCATGGGGCGTCTGGAGGGGCGGATGTTGATCTTGGAAGAAGCGGTGGTGGCGGGAGCAGAGTCTTTGCCATCATGGAACAAGTCAGCCACCAGCGGGAACTAGAAACAAACAGAGGAAGAAGATGGAGAACAAGAGCTCTTGGACTTTATGCTGCTTGCACTCTTTCCAAGTAGCCTTCCAATACACACCAGAGGGAACTGGAAACACATGTCCACACGAACACTTGCACACCAGTGACTGTGGCCGCATCATTCCTAGTAGCTACAAAGCAGGAACAATCCAAATGCCCATCAATTGCTGAACGGATAAACAGAATGTGATGCATACACACAACAGAATATTACTCAACACTGTAAAGGAATGAAATCCTCGTTCATGCTAAAACCTGCCTGAACCTTGGAAACACACCAAGTGAAAGAGTCAGACACAGCAGACCACATGGTGTGTGATTCCATTTCCTGGAAATGTCCAGGGAACAGAAGGTAGTTTAGAGTTGGCCGAGGGGCTGGGGAAATGGGGAAAGTGGAATGACTGCTAATGGGGATAGAGTTTCTCCTTGGAGTAATGAAAATATTCTCGAATTTACCATGGTAATGGTTGTACATCTTGGTGACTATACTCAAACTACTGAATTATACACTTCAAAAGGGTGAACTTGGGGTATAAGAATTATATTTTAAAGAAAGGAAGGGAAAAAAGTAATTTCACCAGGAAATCTCACATAACCTTCACCTACAAAGATGGGCAAAACTTCTTTCCTTTCTGGAGTGGTAGAAGGCAGCTATGGTCTAATAAAGCTGTTTAAAATTTTCCACACTTATTATTACTGCATCTTGTAAAGTTATTTAACTTAAGCCTTAATTTCTTCACCAGTAAAATGGGAATAAGGGTGGACTCGCTATATGGAGTTGCTATGAGACTAAGTAAGATAACACACTGTGTACAGCGGGGTGAAGGCCAGGCCAGGCACGGGGCAAGTGGGACAGAGTCCCAGCTCTCAAGGCACTGGTTGTGCCAGCATCCCTTGGGGAAGCAGATGCTGGGGACAGAATCAAGGGTTGGAAGGCCACTACCACTGCCTGCAGGTGGGGAGGGCACACAAGGAGGAGCCGGGCCCCGCCCTCTAACCCTGAGCCACTCCCACCCCAAAGAGGCTCAAACACTTGTGTTCAGGCTCCGGGCTCTGCTTCCTTGTGTCCATGCATTTCTTCCCATAACTTCCTCGTGTCCATGCACCTTTCTTCCCGTAACTCCCATTAACATGGTGCCTCCCATCTCCTCCTGCATGTCCGAGTCTGCCTTCTGGGGGCTCTGAAGTCTGATCTCAGTGCCCCTCCCGCTCACTTTGCTGTAACTTAAGCCACTTTCCTCCAGCCCTGCTTTCCCCACTGTGTTCTCTTCCAGCACCTTTCACCGCTCCGCCTTCCTGTACTTCTCTCCTCTGAGTTGCAGATTCCCCAAAACCGCATCATCGCCATTTAACTCTTCTAACACTCATTCCCTGGACAGTGTCCTCTTGTGCCCGTGGCTTCAACTATCCCCTTCAAGCCCATCTCTCCATCTCGATCTTCCACTACTGTGGAAGATCTGAGTGGATCACAGTTCCAACCCTCTGCTCAATATCCTCCTCCTCACTCTTAGTGTTCCACTGGAAGCTCCAAGTTCAACACAGCCCAAACCACTACCACCTGCTGTCTTCCCAAATTTAGATTAGAGATCCTGCCATCACCCTACCTCTCATCCCAATCAATCACCTAGTCTGTCCATGGTTAAGCCTCAGCAGTCCTTTCTTGATCAACCAGAATGCCCCTGTCCTAGTTCAGGCCCACCTGAGCGCTCTCCCGGGTCACTGTAGTCATCTACAAACCTTGAGTGCCCACCTCCAGGCATATCCTTCTGCAAACACGTTTGACCCCACAGCCAGTCTTAAGAGTTTTCTCTCCAACCAAAACATACCCAGTAACCCCTTGTTTACAGACTTGTTGGTCCTCACTGTCTATAGCAAAGAGCCACCATCACACATATTAACTGAGACCAGGGGGAGTGGCAGGAATAGAGGGGCTGATGGAGGTGGGAGAGGTCAGCCCAGGCATGGGGCCTCTGTAGACCGGGGCCAGAGCCAAGGCACACGTAAGAAAGGGTCACGTGCCCAGTCAGAAAGGCGCCTAGAAGTGTCCGCAGGGAAATGACTGATGGAAGTCTGAAGCCAGGTTCACATTCTAAAGACAGCAGTGATTCCGTCTGCAAGTCCGAACGATACCAAACTGATTAAATTATTCTAATTCACATACTTTCAGAAGTGGACTTCCAAGATGTTTGGGTCTTGGGTAGAAGTTACCAAGAGTATGACTATACCGTTGGAGAAGTCTAATTTACAGAAATCATTATTAGTAGCTTTTTCTGTGAAAAATCTGTTAACTTCTGAGGTCGGGAGCTTGTATCAGAATCACAGAAGGAACTCTGAAATCAAATGCAATAATAAGAGTATTTTAAAATTTAAGCCCCTTTCTCCTGCTGCCATCAGAAAAGCTATGCCTTTTATTTATTTGATATATTAAAGGATTTATAAGTTAAGAACAAAAAATGAAAACTTCTGTTCAAGGCAGATTTTAATCTACACAGGCACTGTGCCATAATTGAGGAACAAACACAACCAAGCCTGGAGGATTTGTACTGTATTTTAAAAGCGATGTTTTCGTTGTTAGGTCCCGGCTATCGAGACTGCATCTGGAAGTGGTCAGGTCTCTGGGATGGAGAAGAAGATGAGTTTGTTGGGACCTTAACACTAGCAGGGAGGGGCGGGCTTTATGTTCTATTCAGAACTGATGTTACAAACTCAGTGAACACACAGAGACATCTAGTTAACCACAAGAAGGAATGACCAAGAGGCACCTCATTTAACCTCAGGCTACAGGCAACAATAGAAGACCAGGCAGATACCCCCCCGACCCCCGCCACCCCACTTCCCAGGGCAAGGGGCTGGGCCAGACGGGGACCTCCTTGTCCCCGGAGTGTCCCAAAGTCTCAACGAAAAGCAATTACCAAGCTCTTGTTTGAAAATGGATTCACGCAAAAGGAACACATTTCTGGGTGAGAGAGAGCTGTGTTTTGTTGTTGTTTTTAATTGACTAACTCCAGTTCTGCTTTTCAAACAACCAGAAAGTCTATTTACCAGCCCAGGAATGGAAGCACTACAATTCACCTTAGGGCAGTCCTCAGAAACAGGATCCACCTGGGCCTTTCTAAAAACCTGCTCCCTTCAATCTTGAAAATACTGAGATAAAACCTTCAAACAAACCAAGCACTTCCCTGATACTGCTGGTCACTTCTTTCAGTGTCAGCAGGCACTGACTTTGGTGTTCTCTGCTACTCAAGTCTATATATAGATATTAAAAGCCTGAGGCAGATCTGTTTGAAAAGGGCTTAAAAGAAATATGAAAACACTTTCTAAAGACCACTGGAGGGTTTAAGAAAAATGTCAATTACAGGTATCTACATAGCTGTTACCTTGGAAATCACAGCTACTCACTTCCGTTTATATGAACATTAACTATCTTTTCTTGAAAGCAGACACGTGCAACTAAAATAAGACACAGTACAATGACCATTTGATTGGAATCTCTAGCTTCGAGTCCTATCTTTAAAAGCTCTGGCTGTAAACATAATAACACACACATTTTCTTTTCCATCAATTCTTATATATGGTAAATGCTACCCTCCAGGTGGAAAAAATTTTTGAACTTTTAGGTAAGAAATACCCTGTTTAATATTCATTGGAAGGACTGATGCTGAAGCTGAAACTCCAATATTTTGACCACCTGATGCAAAGAACTGACTCATCTGAAAAGACCCTGATGCTGGGAAAGATTGAAGGCAGGAGAAGGGGACGACAGAGGATGAGATGGTTGGATGGCATCACTGACTCAACAGACATGAATTTGAGTAAACTCTGGGAGCTGGCGATGGACAGGGAGGCCTGGTTGCTGCAGTCCATCGGGTCACGAAGAGTTGGACACGACTGAGCGACTGAACTGAACTGACTCTATTTAAAGGGGTTTAAAAGGTATTTGGAGGAAAAGTCTCAGCACTTCTTTTCAAGAAGCGAGACCTTTCTGTATTGCCGAGAACGATCATATTGTTTTCCTAACTAAAGTTCTCTCTTACAGTTGTCTGTTTATTCTAAGTATTGGGAGAGGTTTTATAACTACCAGCAGAAACTGATTTTAAACAGGAAGCCTTCCAAAAACACTTCAAAGCTAATGTTTCATAGTATGCTGACTCAAAAGCTATTATATAACAACTTTTAAAAATGTAAAGCAAATGTGCTTGCTCAAAATGAAACATGTGTGTACCCTGGAAGGAAGCTAGTTGTGTAGAAAGCAATGGAATGTATGTGTCCTTATCCTTGAGCTGAAGCTGAGGGAGAAAGAAGACGGGGGGTGGGGGGTGGGGGTCAAGATGGTGTTTGGACCTTGTCAGAGCATCCTGACTCTTGGACCTCAGGGACAGGTGCAGCCCATTGTAGGCAGTCTGGGCTCAAATGGTCTGCCTGGCCTCAGTACCACACTGGTCTTGAGATCCTGTCCGCTGGGATGGTGTGGAGATGGTACCAGCAGGGTCTGCCTGGGAACACGGCCCAGAACGGCCCTTGCTTTCCAGCACCTGCCGGCATGTACCCTGGACCCACTGCCCAGCCCTTTGACCTGAACTCCGTGGGGCCCTGGAACAGGAAATCTCCAGAAGAAAAAATTCTCCCTTCGAGATTCCCCCACCACCTCGATTTATAAATTTTATCGCTTTTTACAATAAACACTAAGAAGAAAAACCCTCCATCTTTAGAATCTAAAACAAATCAGTCTGTTAACCTGAAGTCATGTTTTAAAAGAGGCATCTCTCTACTCAAATCTCTATTTATAGCTTTCTGATAGCTGAGGAAGAACTTAGCTGTATTATAGCCTCTTAGGTAGCATAACTGGCTTTACTAATTACATTCTCATTAACACCATTTTATTTTACTGCTCTTGGTGAGAGCTCTTCCAACAGCCTTTTGGCTGGCAGGGTACGTGGTTATCTTCCATCCCATCCTGACTAGTTTTTCACACTGATTTGTTAATTTCTTACCAGGGATGTCACACAAAAGGAAAAAGCTAATAGGTCTCTTCCCAAATAAAAATACCTTTAAGTAAAACCATGAATTTGCCTACGGGATGTAAGAGTTATGCTCAGTGAGAAGAAAACCAGTAAAAAGGTGGGCATTAACTGGATACCATAGGCTTGTATCTTTCCAGGTCTTTTTCTCTCTCTGCTTTAAGTGTATCCTAGAAACATAAACTTTGTGGACTGATGTAAAAAAAAATTTAAAGAAAATGATAGAGGCTCAGTGAACTCTGAGCTTTAAAAATGCTACAACGACAGATGCTGCCAGTGGTACCCACCTGTCTGAATGATTTAAAGCACATTTCTAATCGCTCTGATTGGCAGCTGTAGTCTGTGGAGATCCCATCTATAGGTTTATAGTGACACACTGTTGATTTCTGCTTTCCATCTCCTGGGATGTCTGAAATGGGCTGGAAGGCATCCAGGGTGGAGCATTCTCAGCCCTCCTCCTACTGGGGTCTAGGGGGCCTGGGAGCCCCTCTCAGTTAAATCTTTAAGGGTTGCTGGTCATCATCACAGCATCTCTAAGGGTTTGCTGGGATGGGAGCAGGAGGGCCTGGCAACAAGGTCTTTGGTTTCTTTAGAAATGTTAGCTGGTAAAGGGGAAGGCTAGAGTTGTGGTAGGTGAACAGTGAAGTGAAGGGAGTTGGTACCTTTTAAGAGTGGGCTTCCCTGGTAGCTTAGCAGTAAGAATCTGCCTGCCCATGCAGGAGATGTGAGCTTGATCCCTGGGGTGGAGAAGATCCTCTGGAGGAAGCAAATGGCAACCCACTCCAGTATTCTTGCCTGGGAAATCCCATGGACAGAGGAGCCTGACAGGTTACAGTCCATGGGGTTGCAGAAAGTCGGACAGCTTAGTGACTAAACAAGAACAAACCTTTTAAGAGCATATCACAGAACTATTTTACACTCCAATTTAGCAATACTGCTAGACTTTTGAAGGGCATACTCTTTGAACTGTCAATTCCATTTCTAATAATTTACAGGCAGACACAACTATACAAGTAAGCAAAGATATATGTAAAGGGCATTCCTTGCAGTGTTATTTGAGTTAGCAAAATATCAACAATTTTTTAAAAAAAGAAAAGAAGTGGATATGTACTCATATGAAAAATGGCCAAGAGATCACGGTAAGTGAAAAGTGAGAGAGGACTGTGTATAATGCCATTCATTTCAATTTTAAAAAGATGTACCAGTATATTTGTATCATCAGAGTGGGAATGCATGAAAAGAAAGGTCAGGAGTGGGAGAGAATACTTCTATTTTATATATTTCTAAACTATTTGAATTTTTTAATGAGCCTATATTTCATTTCTAATAAAAATTCAGTACACCCTATCTAAAATGATACACCTGTTTAGAAAAGAATGAACACCAGGCCTGAGACTGCCATCCTAGAGAGGCCTGCTTACAAGACACCTGCTTGGCTGGTGTCTGGAAACGTGGATTTGGGGAGGGTCTTTTGCAGTCCCTGATAAGAACGGTTCACTGAGCCTAAACTGTTTACACCAACAATATTGTTTTTGCTGAGCCAACCTGCTTTCCTGCTGCGACTCTGGAACTGGTACGTGCTAGGCAAAGGGTGCCAACACCACTGGCTACCAGTAGGGAACCCTGAATGCCCAGGCTCAGGTGAGCTCCTCTGGTAAATAGTTGCCAGGGATCATCACAAGCTTCCCAGGGGACGCTAGGGGTAAAGAACCCGCTTGCCAGCGCAGGAGAAATAAGAGACACGGGTTTGAACCCTGGGTCAGGAAGATCCCCTGAAGAAGGGAATGGCAAAACACTCCAGTATTCTTGCCTGGAGAATCCCATGGACAGAGGAGCCTGGTGGGCTACAGTTTATGGGGTTGCACAGAGGACACGTGGGACATGACGGAAGTGACTCAACAGTGGCAGCAGATACCATCACAAGGCACTACTGTGGAAAAGAAGCATATTCAGCAGGACCGCCCCCTCTCCATCCTCCCCTGGGGAAGGACTCCTGAAGCTCGCACCTGGTTTCCATGTCTGTCACCCCAGGCACCTTCTCCCTTGCTGATGTGCCTTATATCCATTTGCCATAATAAATCATAGCCATGAGCACTATGGTTGAGACTCTTCCTAGCAAACGGTTCAACTTGGGGGTGACTATGGGGACTCCCAGCACATTCCTATTATTCTTTTCCATAGAACCTTCTTCCCGACCTTCACAGCATCACCAAAACTTACGATCAAACTGTACATCTTTTCACTTGACTGTAAGATCCGTGAGGTTAACTACACGTACTTGTTACCACTATATATCACACAAATGTTTAATAAAGTTTGTTAAATAAAACTAAGGAAAAAAAATCTCAGTAGCTAATAACAGATAATCCGCTGGAGACAAGAGTGTGAGACATTCCCTTCTAGATACTGGGATCCCCGAGAGACACTCAGACTAAGACAAAAATCAATGGCAGAACCAGACTCTGCACTTAACAGAAAGAACCCGACACTCTCCCCCCAGTCCCTCATTTGTGCTCCTCCCCGACAGGAGAAGCCTGTCACAAGAAAGAAAGTTTCTTAGCCCTCTAGAGCCGCTGTCACAGGAATAGGAGGTCACAGGCCTCTACTTCTAAGACACACAGGAGGAGGAAACGTGCTCCTCGGGGCTCAAACTGTCCACTTCCGCTCTCTCACTGTGGTTCCCCTCCCATCCCTCACCTTTCTTGCAAAGAATGGAAAAAGTCACGTTAACCACCATGGACTAGAGGGCTGGACACTTGGCAAGGCAAGGGGTTAATCTCGCATTGACGTGCACACTTATCCAAAGCAAGTTTGTCTCAGTGATGACTAACTCTCTAGATATGGGGAGATGACACTGGCCGGAGTTTGCCCTGGGCTGCCCACATTGCTGGTAACGACTCAAATCCTCCCTAAAACCCTGGCCTCGGGGCCACGTGATTTACCTGCCTCTAGATGCCTGGGTCCATCCTCAGGGTGTATTTTCTGCACTCCATCATCTCAGCCCTACGGCATTCATCTACAGCTTATCACAAAGCGACATTAATCTGCCACTGGCAGTGTTATCAGGCCTCCGCAGTGAGTGCTGTGCCACGTGGTCTGGGAGAAAGCCTCCGAATTCCTGGAGGGTCCTTTCCTGGGTGTCCTCTGAAGGGCTGTGGCCAGCATCAGCGCCTGCCTCCAAGCATCGGCAAGGGGGCTCTCCGGACCAGCAGGGCTTGTTGCTGCCCCAGCCCAGGCCGCCTCTCCCTTCCGTTACTGTAGGCTTGTTCACCTGCCCACCCCCACCCCATAACAGAATGTAAATGCCTACAGGTATATTCAGGGCCGCGCCTCCCCAGGTAGGTGCTTGATAAATGTGTTTAGGTCAATCGGTACTTTGTTCCTTCTACCTGTAGAATGGACACAATATTTGCTGCCTTTTTGTTATGCTCATGAGAAGGAAACAACTAAAATTTTGGAGATCCTAGAAAGCAACATTCCAGAACTGTAGATATAAGGGTCCCCTGAATCCTACTGCTCCATTTATGTTTCTGGCCGTAGGGAGGTTCCACAGACTGCTAGCAGAAATCAAAGGCGCTGAAACCAGGATCTGAAGGGGTTTAAGTACTTTTACACCTGCTCCAAGGAGATGGAAGGCAAATGACACAATGGACACCTGCAATGTCTCCACAGTTAGACTCACCATGACCCCTTCAGACTGGCCCCCTTTCCCACATCCCTCCACTAGCTGGTACCTTTCGCAGTTGCCTCTGCCATCCCTTGCTCCCTTCCTTTCATCAGGCCATCCTCAAATTCTCAGACTGAAACGACTGGCAGGCCCCTCACCCCCCAACCCCCGACCGTGATCCAGACTGGGGCTTGCACTGACCACACCCTGCCCGGCTCTGGCCTGGGTGCTCCGCTTCTGTCTCTCCACTTCCGGAGCTCTTTACCTTGCTGGCCTTCAGGATGTTGATCTGTTCTTCATACACGGTATCTCTGTTTTTCTCCAGAAAACCATCTGAAAGGTATTCCACCTGGGGCCACGGCCGGAAACAGAAAGGGTAGTTACCGCTCCTGCGTGACCCAGGGCCCTCACCAGCATCTCCACTGGTTTTATCTCATCCACAGCGTCTTCTGAAAACAGCTGTGTGTACATGGGAAACTCATGGATGCTCTCATCTAAAATGTAAACCCCACTTGTACTGAGATTTACAGAGAGGAAGTTGAATATTCATTTTGTGGAAAACCACATTCTTTTGCAGTCCATGGGGTTGCAAAGAGTCGGACACAACTGAGCGACTGAACAATAACAATATTGGTCTGGGCTTCCCTGGTGGTTCAGACAGTAAAGAATCTGCCTGCAATGCAGGCAGAGAGCCAGGTTCGATCCCTGGGTTGGGAAAATCCCCTGGAGTAAGGGAATAGCTACCCACTCCGGTATTCTTGCCTGGAGAATTCCATGGACAGAGGAGCCTGGTGGGCTATAATCCATGGGGTTGCAGAGTCAGACAGGACAGAGCAAATAACACATTGTTTCAAACATGAAGGAGCAAATAACACATTGATTCAAAAAGGAGTTCCCATAAGATGGCCTTGGACAGAAGGCTTCCTTTGGGTGCTCTAAATGCAGCTTGTCAGCCTCATGACAGATGTACTGAATTAGAACTTGCCTTTGAGCAAGACCTGGTGATGTACATGCACATGAAAATTTGAGAAGCCCTGGGCTAGTGCACATGGAATACAATCCACATGGAGAAATTCGAAGTCTACACCAGCTGCTGGGCAATGAGCCACGTGGAGAAGGAACCACTCTATCCTCTCTCAGGCTCCAGGAGGCTAGACAAGGCCCCACCCAAGAGACTCCAGGCCACTTACCTGACTTCAAAGGTCAGCTCCCTCTTAGCCCAAGAACCCAAAGTCCCCCAAGGGTGGGGCTCTTGGAGTGCTGAGCCCACCATGAGAAGACCCACCTTATCTGCAAAGTGGATGACAATGAAGGCCTTGTTGGACATGCGGGGTTTCTGGAAGTGTTGGCTGCCGGAGTGCCTGTCGTAGAGCTTCTGAGTCCAGTTCTGGTCGGTTCCTCTGGGGACCTGTGGATTCACAAAATCAGGGGTTTTGCAAAGAGGAAAAAGGAAGTCGAGAGTAGAGGCAGGGTGATGGAGTCTGCCAGGAAGTTAACCTCATCGAGGCTGGACTCAGCACTCAGACCTGGACCCTAACCGGATGTGGAAAGCAGACTCAACCATGGACACCTGGGATCCCACAGAGCACGCCCTCAGCATGCCCTGCGTGCTGGCTCCTGTGGTGTCTACAGGCATGCACTGAGCCTCAGGGAACCTGCCGGTTGGCAAATGCTGGAAGAGCTGGGAGAGGACGAGGGTGGAGGCGAAGGTTACAAGAGCAGAATCACAACCCACGGGACAGAGCTGAAGATGCTTTCTCGTTCTGGTGGGGCCAGTGACTTCAGGGTCACGAACACATCACCCCATCTCCAGTCCGAGCTCCTGTTCGCTCAGGCCAACTCCTACGGCTGGACAGCTCACCCTCTGTCTCATCTGAACACCAGTGTCCAGGCTCAGCTCAAGTCTGTCCTTTTCTCTGGAGCCTTTCTTGACCACCCTCGATTGCACTTTGGAATTCTTCCAGTTGAGTTCTTACACATGCGCTATCCAACACTGTTCATCAGTTGTTGGTTTTTGTGTACTGTCTCGTCTCTATAAACTGTAAGTTTGTTGCACTCGAGAAATATGTCTGTTTTTTTCCTGCCCCTCAAAAAACTTAAAACTGGGTTCCAGCCACAAACTGGGTGCTAAGTACCTAGTGACTGAACTATGCAGTACTAATCTCTACCTCCCTCAAATTTACATTTAGTGATTTCACTCCATTAAGGATTCTGAAGAGCAGCCTCTTTTCATATCTTTAGAGATAGCTTCCAAAGTGAAAACGCATCATGCTTTGCTGAAAACAAAACACAGAGCCACTCTACCCACCTCTCAAATTATCAAAGATGATGGCACCTTGTCAAATGTGAAGGTACCCCCCCTTCATTCTTGACCATCACTGCACACACCCTTTCCTCAGCTATAGGCTACCAATGACTTGCCCTTTCATTAGTTTAGCCTGTACATTTGGATCAGGCAGGGTTGAAGGTGACCCCTGCACTAGCCATTTAAAAAGGGCTTTTTTAGTAAATTAATAAGACCTGTGCATATGAAAAATTGCTTACCCACTTGAAAACAAATTTCTCAAATACTTTGTAACCAAACAGATTTTTCTCAATATTCAACTTGGTGTAACTGGTACTGAATATCCAGTGTTAAGTGCCATAGGATTTTTAAGAAAACTTTTTCTTCAAGGAGGCTATTAATTGCATTGGGCAGACAAAATAAAATATATTTAATTCCGCATTTTAAAATATATTATTTCATATTTGTCTCCAAGCAGCTTGTGTTCAGAAACACCAGGTGTGGGGAAAGCAAGAGGCCAACCTGGCTGAGCTCCCAGGAGGCGAAAACAGAAGCACAATGGACCCAAACCTAGCAGACCTGGGGCAGACAGGACAGGAAGGACAGGACCACGATGAGAAGCCCCACCTGGGTCAGCACCTGCGTTTGCCAGTATCCAGCTCATCTTATCTTGTCCGTGAAACTGGACTTCTCAGCAGATTTCATAATCCTACATATTCCCTAAATCAGACTCGCGTGAATCAATGAGCAAGAGAGGCCCGAAACCAAGGTTCATATATAAACATATTTCCTGACAAGGGTCGGTCTCTGTTCTCACCCACATCCTTGACTAAAAATGAAGGCCAGCAGAAATTCATAGGAATGAAGAATCTCAGATAACGCTAAAAGCAAATGTCCAGAGAACTTATTGCCAGGTGATTTTCTATACATTTTATTATATTAACTCATTCAATCCTATGAACTAGGTATTAGTTTCTCAGTCATGTCCAACTCTCTGCAAACCCCATGGAGTATAGCCCACCAGGCTCCTCTGTCCATGGGCTTCTCCAGGCAAGGGTACTGGCGTGGGTAGCCATTTCCTTCTCCAGGGGATCTTCCTGACCCACGGATTGAACCTGGGTCTCCTGCATTGCAGGCAGATTTTTCACCATCTGAGCCACCAGGGAAGCTACTATATACATTTTACAGGTGAAGAAACAGAGCAGTTAGGTAACTTGCCCAAGGTCACACAGCTGGCAAGCAGCAAAGCTGGGGTTCAAGCCAGGACAGGCTGGTTGGTTGACGTGCTCCTCACTGTTTGGGCTTCCCTGCCCGATGACAGAGTTTTAAAGGAGCCACAAAGGCACAGTTAGGTGGGAAGCAGTCATTTCCAAAAATCTTTCCAATAAGTAGATTTAAAACAGGCATTGGAGACAACAAAAATCTTGTATTTTGATAAAATCTAGATTGCGGTTATCAGTAGCTTTGGAATATGCTGCAAATCAAATCCTTTTTTTTAAAAAAAAGTATCTGCCAGCAGCTTCATGCAAGCTTTCTTCCTCTCCAAAGGCACTGGGCCAGGAGCCTGGACTCCAGCTCTGCCTTCTTCGAGGTGGGTACTGTCCCTCAGGAGGTGAATCCCTCTGACCTGCTCTGCTGGCCACTGGTCACACCAAAGGTGAAGGCCACATCTAGATGAAACGTCTCAAATTGGCAAATGTTGTAGAGATAAGAAGTAGATTTGTGGTTGCCTAGGGCTGTGGGGGAATGGAGAATTTCTGCTAATGTATATCTTTAGGGGATGATGAAAATGTTGTGAAATTCATGGTTGCACAACTCTGAATACACCAAAAAAACCCCACTGACTTGTGTATTTTAAATACGTGAGTTGGATGGTTTATTAATTCTATCTTAATAAAGCTGTTAAAATACATTAAACCTGATTTTACTCTTTGCTACTAAAATAAAACAGAAAAAACTGGGGGGTGGGGAATGAAATAATCCTTGGACTTACTAAGTCCCTCATCTCCAACAGCCTGGGGTATAAAACCTGTGGCCCAGGACAGCTTTTCACCAAGGCACTCCTGGAACCCTCGTAGGAAGTTATGTCTGGCTGCCATCACTGGCCTGAGACATCGCCTGGGGTTAAAGCCTGCCCCAGCCCAACAGCTGACAAGAGCTGGCTGATAAGGAGCCTAAAGTCAGTTATTCCACCTGTTTCTTGTCCCATCTTCCTGAGCCTGTGCCACCAAGACAGCCTTCCTGGCCTCCATCTCACTCCATCTCAGACCTCTGCGGGCTACCTGATGACTCCCACCCCTGGTGACCTCTCAGGTGGCCCTGCCCGCATCAGCCCTGAATCCTCCTGTGGTAGCTGGGCCTCCAGGACTCTGCTGTCCTAACAGCTCCAGGCAGAAGTGGCTCCTTCCTCCTCACCTGCAGCCATCCCCTCCTTCACTTTCCCACCTTCACAAAACACCACTTTCGCATGCTCAGCAAAACACTAATTCTAGACCAACCCAGAAGCAGAAGATATTAAGAAGAGGTGGCAAGAATACACAGAACTATACAAAAAAGATCTTCATGACCCAGATAATCACAATAGTGTGATCACTCACCTAGAGCCAGACATCTTGGAACACGAAGTCAAGTGGACCTTAGGAAGCATCACTATGAACAAAGTTAGTGGAGGTGATGGAATTCCAGTTGAGCTATTTCAAATCCTAAAAGATGATGCTGTGGAAGTGCTACACTCACTATGCCAGCAAATTTGGAAAACTCAGCAGTGGCCACAGGACTGGAAAAGGTCAGTTTTCATTCCAATCCCAAAGAAAGGCAATGCCAAAGAATGCTCAAACTACTGCACAATTGCACCCATCTCACACGCTAGCAAAGTAATGCTCAAAATTCTCCAAGCCAGGCTTCAGCAATATGTGAACTGTGAATTTCCAGATGTTCAAGTTGGATTTAGAAAAGGCAGAGGGGCCAGAGATCAAACTGCCAACATCTACTAGGTCATTGAAAAAGCAAGAGAGTTCCAGGAAAACATCTATTTCTGCTTTATTGACTATGCCAAAGCCTTTGACTGTGTGGATCACAGCAAACTGGAAAATTCTTAGAGAGATGGGAATACCAGACCACCTAACCTGCCTCTTGAGAAACCTGTATGCAGGTCAAGAAGCAACAGTTAGAACTGGACATGGGAACAACAGACTGGTTCCAAATCAGGAAAGGAGTACGTCAAGGCTGTATGTTGTCACCCTGCTTATTTAACTTCTGTGCAGAGTATATCATGAGAAATGCTGGGCTGGATGAACAACAAGCTGGAATCAAGATTGTGGAGAGAAACATCAATAACCTCAAATACACAGATGACACCACCCTTATGGCAGAAAGTAAAGAAGAACCAAAGAGCCTCTTGATGAAAGTAAAAGAGGAGAGTGAAAAAGTTGGCTTAAAACTCAACATTCAGAAAACTAAGATCATGGTATCTGGCCCTATCACTTCATGACAAATAGATGGGGAAACAATGGAAACAGTGAGAGACTTTATTTTCTTGGGCTCCAAAATCACTGAAGATGGTGAGTGCAGCCATGAAATTAAGTGATGCTTACTCCTTGGAAGAAAAGCTATGACCAAGCTAGACAGCATATGAAAAAGCAGAGATATTACTTTGTCAACAAAGATCTGTCTAGTCAAAGCTATGGTTTTTCCAGTAGTCATGTATGGATGTGAGGAATTGGACTATAAAGAAAGCTGAGCACCAAAGCATTAATGCTTTTGAACTGCGGTGTTGGAGAAGACTCGTGAGAGTCCTTGGACAGCAAGGAGATCAAACCAGTCAATCCTAAAGGAAATCAGTCCTGAATATTCATTGGAAGGACTGATGCTAAAGCTGAAACTCCAATACTTTGGCCAGCTAATTCAAAGAACTGATGCACTAGAAAAGACCCTTATGCTGGGAAAGACTGAAGGCGGGAGGAGAAGGGGACGACAGAGGATGAGAAGGTTGGATGGCATCACCAACTTGATGCACCTGAGTTTGAGTAAACTCCGGGAGTTGGTGATGGATAGAGAGGCCTGGTGTGCTGCAGTCCATGGGGTTGCAAAGAGTCGGACACGACTGAGCGACTGAAGTGAACTGAACTGAGACCAACCCAACCACCCATCCTGTCCTTTCCCAGACCTGGGTGGCTGGCTGAGATCACACACCAACTTCCCTTCCCTTCATCAACTTCTGCTGGTAATTGAGTATAACTTAGTATTAGTTCCAAAAAAGAAAATCAAATTCCAGGGTGAGCAGCACTTCTGTAGATTAAGATGCTGTGTCCAGATCGAAGGGGACTTTGACCGCACCTTGACAGCAGCTACATACATCTCACTCTCTGATAGTCTCGGACCTCATATCTCTGCACTTGGTATTCCTCGTCCCTCCCTGGAGGGCAGCCTGTCCCCACCTCCTCTGTTCTCCTCGAACTTCTAACCCTGCTGCCTCTCAGCAGATGCTTCATCTCCTCCATCACAGGGAAGCAGGCTGCCATGCAGGAAACCTCATATTTCTGCTCTACACTCAGAGACTCATCAGACCACAATGCCTCGGACCCTCCTCAGGGGAGGGAGTGCCTCTCCTCCTGATTGGCCTTCCAAGCACACGTCCCCTGCCTCCTGGGTACCAGGAGCTGCCCATCTTCCCTCTTCTGAATCCTCTCCAGCCCTCCCTCTCTCTCAGCTCCTCCTTAGGAGTTCAGACTCGCCCCCTCCACTGCCTCACTCCTATTCGCTCCTCCAGTTACCCAAGTCAGACTTCTGCCCAGACAAGTCCCTAGAAACTGCTCCAACCAACAACTGGCTGTCACGTGCAAGGCATTCGAGGCCCTCACCCGCTGCCTCCCTCCTCAGAAGCGCTCGGCGTCTCCTCCTGGCCAGTGCTCAGCTGACTCCATGGTCTCTCTCCAGCTTACCTTTCACGGTTCTCAGGGAGCCCTGCTGAAAAGTCAGTCACATCCGATCGTGTCTCTCCCGCTCTTCACTCCCTTCCATCCCCCAGACACCTTCACTGGGCAGGCGAGGCCAAGTCTCCCGTTCTCGATGGTTCCTACTTCCCACCCTCGCTGGCCACCAGCATGGGCCCGGGACAAACCAGACCATCTCAGGTTCTGCAAACATGACATTCCCTGTGCCCAGGGTGCCTCTCCCCTCATGTGACCCCTGCTCATACAGCTGCTCTGGGGGCGCTCCCCTCTACCCCCGCCCTCTCATCTCAGTGTTTCCATTTCCCGACAGCTCAGGAGATGTTCTTTTTGTTCGCCTGACCCCTCAGGGGCGCGCTGAAGGGAACCTGGGGTTTGTCAGGAGGATGAATGTAGGCGCCGCTTGCCCTCCGACCACCACAGGCTTCAAAGCTGCTCACAGCCAGCCGCCCTAGGGCTGCATCTGGAGAAACCACAAGGCCTTGGTCTTCATCCAAAATCAGCTCTCACGAGAGCAGGCTGGCCCAGGTCAGGGGACAGCAGGTATTCAGTCAGCTCTCACGAGAGCAGGCTGGCCCAGGTCAGGGGACAGCAGGTATTCAGTCAGCTCTCACGAGAGCAGGCTGGCCCAGGTCAGGGGACAGCAGGTATTCAGTCAGCTCTCACGAGAGCAGGCTGGAACTGGTCAGGGGACAGCAGGTATTGACTCCCGAGTGCAGCCTGCTGTCCTTCTACTGCCTCAGCAACAACATCATGACCAGGAAGGTCCGTCCTCGTCGGCTCCTCATCCTGGGCTCCATGAAACGAGAGGATCCCAGTCAACAGGGCAGAGTCTGCCTCCCTGACTCAGCCCTGCCTGCGTCTCTCCAGCCTGAGACACTGTGTCTTCACCCATTGGAACTGCTTCTAGGGGTCAAGGTCTCATTTTCACAAAATTCCTGCTCAAACGCAAGTATGTCACTTATGAGAAAATGTGCACTGATGTCTCAATTCCTATCAGTCCTTGCTAGTTCGTTCCTCCAAGAGGAGGATTTATAAGTCAGACTTATTACAGAACAATTTCCATACAGCAAAACGCACCCTTTATAAGTGTACAGTTTCATGGCTTCTGACAAAAGCAATAACTACTGGTTAAAAATCCATCTATTAGGATTCCTCTGGTGGTCCAGTGGTTAGGAATCCACCTGCCAATGCAAGGGGCAGGGCTTCGCTCCCTCGTCGGGAAGATCCCCCACGCCACAGAGCAGCTAAGCTCGTGCGCCACAACTTCCGAAGCCCGCACACCTGGGGCCCACGCTCCACAGCAAGGAAGCCACCTCAGGGAGGAGCCTGCTCACCGCAGCTAGAGAGCAGCGCCTGGAGAGAAGGCCCATGCGCGGCAACCAAGACCCAGCGCAGCCAAAAAAGAAATAAAATTTTAAACATCCATCTGTTGCTAGACGCCGTATCCAATTATACTGAATGAGTCTGAATTCCCACAGCAGCTAAATCTCACAGAAAGCGGTTTCCACACCGTGGGCTCTTGTGTCAGTCCTGTAATTCAGTGCTCATCTCGCCTCCCTGGCTGCATCTGTGACTTGGCGCCCACTGAGGCCCCACGCGGCACTCTCACAGCACCACCCCCAATTCTATCCCGACACTCTGGGCGCACACCTCCGTCCCCCAGGGACTAGCGGGAAACCCCAGCTTACCCTCAGATCTCCCTTCTAAGGAGCCTCAGGGACAGGGAAGCAAGCATCTAACAGAACCCCCTGGCTGTGGGCAGCTCAGCACTCTTTCTGACCTGGTGAGGGCCCTGCCCTGGAGGTCACTCAGCTGTCCCTGGGCCCTGGTCCTTGCCCACAGCCCTCCATGGGCCCCTCGCCCAGGCCAGGCTCTTCCCAAGTACCATCCTGTCCCTCTTCACCCTTTGCTGGCTGGCAGGGAGACCCCTGTCCCTTCTCCTGAGGGCTTTCCCCTCAAGACCAGATATACACTAGGTGCATAATATTGAGTTGGCCAAACATTTCATTCCGGTTTTTCCATAAGATGTTATAGAAAAACTCAAATGAACTTTTTAGCCAAATCAATAACTTCTGGGGGTTTGGCAGGAGTTTGAGTTGGATATGGTCTGAAACTTAAATCCCCTAATCTTTAAAATTTGCCCTGAACAAAAGGCACCATAGTGCATAAGGCAGAGACCATGCATACAGACGCAGCTGGGTTTTATTTCCCCTTGGCTTCTGGAAAGTAGTACAGGCAGTGCGCACTCGGTAGGAAGACAGACAGGACGGTGTGGGGATCCGCTGCACCGGGAATACCCAAGGCTGCCAAGTCCAGGGCTTTGTGGGGGATGCTTTCAAAACTGCTGCATGTTTGCACCCTGGTCCTCCCTGAAACCACTGCCTACTTTTCAGCTGCACTGCTAAGCCCTCCTCCACCACCCCCAGAACCACCAGCTCCCCAGCCCCGTGCTGCAAGGGGCGCACCGCACTCCCTCACCCAGGGGCTTGGGTCCCCCCACTTCTGGACAGCAGCCTGAGGTCTCTCACCGTGCAGTGACCAGTGTTCTCACCGCTGCAGCCTGACATTCTGGGGACATGCTCTCTTGGGCAGTAGCACCTCTGAGAACCTCAAACCAGGAGCCAAAACGAACCCACAAGTAACCTTGGCTTGCCTGCCAAAGGCAAGGTCGATCAGGGAAAATCGATAGGGCAGCTGCTGAATTCACAGACTCCGTCCCCCTGAGGCAGTGGGGGATTCCTGTGAGAGGAGAAAGGTGAGGATGGGTCCCTGGGGGCTGCGGTCTGCAGCAGTTAGCGCTTCATTGCAGAGCGAGGTCGAGCCGCTGGCTCAGAGCCTTGTCCACCCTTGGACGTCACCGCTGGGTGAGGGAGGGAAGAGCCAGAGCCCTCCTGGAGCCGGGCCTGGGGGGCTGTGCTGGTTCAGAGGCCCGGAACTGGATGGAGGGCGTGGTTGGGGTTGTGGAGCTGGAGGAGGCTGCGGAAAGGATCACCAGAGACGGAGGGGAGGGGAGCACGCTCCCGAGTGTCAGAAGGGAGCTGCTGGCAGTGGACGTGGAACCGAGACAATGAGGGAGGGGTACACACCGGGCAGGGGGGTGGTGGTGCTGGACGGCCTGGGCTGCGATGTCTGTCATTCGGCCGGTGCTGCTTGAGCAGGGACAAAGGGACAACTGTTCTATCACCTTTATCACAACCTCATGGGGGTGGGGGTGAGCCAACGCAGCCCCTGTCACCCCAAGGAATTACCTGTTCCCGAGTCTGAAACCAGACCAAGTCTCCAGCTTTGAGAATGTGCTGAAAACCATCAGATAAAAGCATGCTGTGTATTTCAGCGTAGTTTCACTGTCTTCCACTGTTTTGTTTTCAGTCTTTCTCATTTTCAAAGGCAGTGAAAGTTTCTGGAAAGGAAATATCTGCTCCTCCCAAACCATCATGCCACAAGCCACTCCACAGCCCAGACACAGGAGATCAGACGGTAAGCGCACCTGGGCTCTTCCCTTTCAATGCCGAGACCCAAGCAGCTTCTACACCTCTTGATTAGAGTTTCCACCCCTGAAGGAGCTGGCATACATTTACCGTAATTGCCAAACACCAAATCAGGAGAAGTTTGGAAGACCATCAGACCCAGCGCCCATCAATTCATAGAGCAGAAACCAAAGGCCAAAGCAATTAGATGACTGATAACACAGGAGTTCCCCTGCCCCACACACCCAAGGCTGCCTGGTTCTCTCCATGCTGGCAACTCAGGGCCCCTCCTGTCATAGCAGGTAGTGTCCATGACAAGCTGCATGGGGGAAATCCACAGCTCTCACTTGCCACCAAGCCACGTGGCTCTTGCCACTGACAAGCCACCTTGCATGGTAAAGACGATCCTGGGCTCTTGGCACTCCCTCTCCGGGATGCCTGTCTAGAAGTTGTGGTCCTTTCTCAGCACCTAGGAGATGTGGGGCACCAAATCCATACCACCATCACATCACACCAATCCTTAACACCCAGCCCCTGCCAAAGACATTGTTCACCAATGTAGCAACACCTGCCAGTCATGTTCAGTGTGTTACCTTCTGGTACCTTTTAGTTGCAGAATAGACCCTAAGGCTTCTCCCAGCAAACTAAAGGCCGACTAATCAGATGAAACTCCAGTCTTGAGATCTGACATGTTCCCTTGCACCACACAGCTGTCCTCTGCCTCATAACCCTAAGCCTAGAATTAAGCCGATTCAATGACATCATCAGTTTTACCTTACATTCTTCATCCAACAGGTCCAAGATGCCCAGCTTAGCTTCTATGAGGTCGATACAAGGTTGGTTATCATAGAAATCAATCAGGGTCCACGGGATCTGCTCCTTCATGTACTCCTCCTGCTCCAGCTTGAATACGTGCTAGCGTAAGAAGCAAAAAGTCAGGTCAGTGAACTACAGACACATCTTAACTTTCAACTCCCCTGAGCTTCAACCACATGGGTTCTGAGTCCCAGAGGATGGGACATACTCATCAAAAAGGCTTTGGGCACCAGTCACAGTCATGACTGCAGAAAAAAAAGGCCCAGCTGGGTGATCTCAGTCAAACCCAAAGGAAATTAACCCTGAATATTCATTGGAAGAACGGATGCTGAAGCTGAAGCTCCAGTACTTTGGCCACCTGATGCAAAGAGCCGATTCATTTACAAAGACCCTGATGCTGGGAAAGACTAAGGGCAGGAGGAGAGGGGGACGACAGAGGATGAGATGATTGGATGGCATCACTGACTCAATGGACATGAGTTTGAGCAAATCCGGGAGATAGTGAAGGACAGGGAAGCCTGGTGTGCTGCAGTCCATGGGGTCGCAAAGAGTCAGACACAACCGAGTGACTGAACAATGACGAAGGTGATCCTCACTCCCATGTGCACCCTTCCCTAGGATCTTCTACTACTCACCTGCACTGTCATACCTCAGCCAATCACAAGAGGCCTCACAGATGGCTGTGATTGTTCAAATACCCCAGATTCTTGGGCTCAAAAAGAGTGGAAGTCAAAGCCAAGGAGAGGATCACTGACCCCCTTGACCCAGCTGTCCCAATTCCGACCTCCTTCTGACCAGTAGGGAGTGCCTGCCTAGAGCTGTGGCCTGATCAGGAAACCAAGGGCAGGTCAGGGCCGAGCTGGAGCCCACTGACCCTGGACGGGAGAGAAGTGGGCTGGGCTGTCTGTGACTCCCCCCACCACCCGACATCTCTGGGTCCAGAAAAACCTACCGAGTTGAACTGCTGCTGGAGCTTCTCATTGGCGTAGTTGATACAGAACTGCTCAAAGCTGTTCACCTCAAACGTCTCAAATCTACAGGATGGAAAGACCAAAGGAAAAAGTAAGAGATGTCCCCATTTACCAAAGGGATCACTGGGACTTGAGCAAGGTGGCCCTCATCCTCTGCTCCCTGCGGTTCTCGCCTTAACTCCAGCACAGAAGTCCCATCTGTTCTTGACACCACTGTCACAGGTATCAGCACAATACAGTCTTTAGAATCAAACAGGAGAGTAAGAATGAATGTCTTTTCACAACTAAAAAAAGTACTGACAGCAAGAAAATTTGGAAAAAGCAGGTGTAAGAAAAAGTCACCCGTGATTCTGTCACTCACATGAACCGCCTGCCAATACAGGTAGACATGAGACGTGGGTTTGATCCCTGGGTCAGGAAGAGCCCCTGGAGAAGGAAATGGTAACCCACTCCAGTATTCTTGCCTGGGAAATCTCATGGACAGAAGGGCCTGGCAGGCTACAGCCCATTGGGTCGCATAGAGTCGGACACGACTGAAGGGACTTAGCATGCACGCATGTGTGTTTCCTTCCAGTGACTTTATTTTTGAAGAAAAGATGAATTTTATGTAAAATCACCCCTATATTTATCATTTAACTTCCCATTTGTTATTTAACAGTTCTCCGTGCTGCTGTTCTTCAAAGACATCAGTTCTAATGTCTGCCTCGTGGACCGTCCTAGAGATGCTGCTTTCAGCCTGAGAATTGCCCAGAAGCCCAGGTGAGGGGATCAGTGGGGCTAGAATTTAGCTGATGTCCCCTTCAAGTCTAGGAGGCAGCGTTTGCCCCAGAGGGATGCCTTTTTCCGATTCACACAAAGGCTCCTCCTGGGTTGGCCGTGCCCCAATGCAGATGAATCGTAATGTAACCAGTCACCTATTGAAGGACATTCTGGTTCTTTCCCCAGTTTTTAGCTGCTATTGCTGCTGTGACAAATATTATATATACATCTTTGAATTCATGATTCTTAGGATGCTGTTCTAGAAGGAAAATTACCATGTCAGGATTTGTTTTCTTAAATGGTAGTGGCAGGTTACCTTCCAGAAAGATGGAACCAACTGATGCTATCACCCTGCCCTCACCCCAGCCCCTCAGTGTATGCAAGGGTCTCGTTCTCCTGATCCTGGTCAATAAGGTTGTCTTTAAATTCAGGTTTGAGGACTTCCCTGGTGGTCCAGTGGTTAAGAGGGGACCCTGCCTGCCAATACAGGGGACACGGGTTTGAGCCCTGGTCCTGGAAGATTCCACATGCCATGGGGCTCCACATTACTGAGCCTGTGCACTCCAGAGCCCAAGCTCTGCAAGAAGAAGAGCTGCCACGAGCTCTTCCCACCACAGAGAGAAGCCCATGCACAACAGCTGGAAAGCAGCCCCCACTCGCTGCAGCAAGAGAAAGCCTGTGAGCAGCAACAAAGATCCACGCGGCCAAAAACAAATAAAATTTTAAAAATTAAAAAACTTTAAAAAATCCATGTTTGACTTAGAGTTTATGTACAACCAGATGCACCGATTGGAAAGATGTATTTCAACGAGTTTCTGATCAGTATTACACTACATGTGTCCACCATCACAATCATATACAGAACATTTCTATCACGTCAATCACCCCAAAGTTGCCTTGTGCTCCAATCAGGTCTGTCCCCTCTGCCCCTCACTGGGAGTATTAATACATCACAGATTTTTGGTCAATAATATAAATTAACTTTTAAAAATCTTCGGCTAATTGTTACACGACAAATGTTTTTGAATTCTAATTTCTTTGACTATTGATAAAGCTCAAGATTTTTCTGTGGGTGTGACTGTATGCTCTAGTTGTCCATACTTTGTGAACTATCTGTGGTTGGTGAAGTATTTGCTGGGTTTTAACTTTAAAAATGGACTTATTTGAGCTCTTTATACTTTAGATCATCAACACTGACATCAATTGCTCAACTGAAATGTTCACAATATGGCTGGATCACTGCTGGGGAAGGGGCTTTGGGAAGGGGAGGTGTCTACAGAGGTGAGATGCGGCATCACACAGCCAGGCATGGCCCCACCGGATGCCTTGTATGCTACATTTCTAGATTTTTCCAGGAGAAATGGGGAGAACTGGCAGGATTTTAAATTAAGAAATGAAAACCCAATTTCCATCTCAGAAAAATACTGTGATTTGTGGGAAAGTTGTACAAGACTGAATGTAGGAGGTTGAATAAGGATTTATTATTGGAGTAATTATTTAGGGAAAATGCAGCCAGGGTATAGCTTAGGCTGGTGGTAGCCAAGTTAACAGGAAGGTTCTAAAGACATTAAGGAAGGCAGAGATGAGAGGACTTCAAATGACCAATGGCATGTGGAGTGAGAGTCAGTTGTGTGCCTGGATGGATATGATCACCCACCAGGCTGGGAGCATGATAATAGCATCAGCAGCTTTAGCCACAATAAGCCCCATGCTCGCAGAGCAAAGGCAGCAGGCTAAGCAGGCAAGAAAGGGCAGAAATCCAGGAGGAAGAGGAACCTTTTTCTCATTCACGCACCTGGCTGAACGAGCTGGCAGGGACCCTGTGAATGGGCATCTACAGAGCAACAAGTTCCAGAGGCTTCATGGGCTCACTGAATACCCACAACCAACAAGAGTTGGGGTCTACCACTAATCCATCCTACTGCTGAAAAACCAAATAACCTGTCCAAAATCAGAGAGTCAAGAGACAGAAAAGCCAATATTTGAACCCAGAGAGAGTGATTTCTGAGAGCACATTAACTCAGAAAGGAGTAAAAGTTCTGTTTAAGAAAGAAGAAAGGGGACTTCCCTGGTGGCCCAGGGTTAAGTATCTGCCTTGCAATGCAGGGGACTCCAGTTTGATCCCTTGGATCAGGGAACTAAGATCCCACCTGGATGGGGGCAACTAAACCCTGCATCTCAACTAAAACCTGGAGTGGCCAAATAAATATTATAAAAAGAAGAAGAGGAAAGGGGACGCTCTGCGCCCAGGGGTGTGTTGCTCCCTGGGAATGTCACCTTAGAGATCTGGATGGGCTGAGCTTGTGGAAGGACCAACATGCCTTTGGCGAGAGATTTACTGTACTCTTGCTTGGAAGAAGAAAAGAAAAAACATAAAAAGAAATGACTGGTTCAAAGTCCAAATTCTGACTTCATGTAAAATGTCCAGGTTGTTACAGGATTATATGGTTCTCAGTCATGTTCAGATGATTGTACTTTGTGTAGGTTGTTCAACAGTGTTGTGCCAAGTGATGGGAGGAAAGGCCAGCCTCACAGAAGGCATTCATTTAGAAGGAAGCAACATCAAGGATCCATACAACTTCCTGAATTTGTGTTCTTTCACAGAAATCCTCACCAGCTCAGCAGTTCTCATCTACCAAGATAATGTGATGATGTTTAATTGTATAAGGTATGCAATAGTGCTCTCCTATTTTGGTATCTGTTTTCCAATAAAGTTTTAATTATTGGCATAAATGGGGCTACCCAGGTGGCAGTGGTAAAGAATCTGCCTGCAATGCAGGAGACCCAGCTTTGATCCCTGGGTTGGGAAGATCTCCTGGAGAAGGAAATGGCAACCCACTCTAGTATTCTTGTCTGGAAAATTCCAGAGGAGCCTGGTGGGCTACAGTCTAAGGGATCACAAAGAGTCAGTCATGACTGAGCACGCACATATACACCCATGGGCATAAATAAATAAGAAGGGAAGGGAGAGAAGACTAGGAAGGGCTGTGGGCAAGAAGATAACTTCCCAGAGAAGGAAGTGTCTGAGCATGTGGAGATGGGGAGAGCAGAGAATACCAAAGAAGGGACCTGGGCTCGGGGCACAGGCTTCCACCTTCAGAATCTTCACAGCATGGGCCTTCTCACTGTCAGTATAGGCAACTAAATTTTCTCAATCTCATATAAAATTATGCCAACCCTTCCAAACAGACTGTACTCCCTAACCGCTGCTCCCCAGTAGAAATGTTGGAGCCGCCCCTGATGGGTTAGGGATGCTGGTGGTGGTGGTGGTGGAGGAAAGGCAGCACCCTAAGCAGAAGGACCTGCAAAAATAAATGTGCCAACCATCCAACAGGGCTAGCTTGGTGCCCAGAACACATCAGGCTTCTCCACCTCCCCCCACCACCCCACCCCCCACCAAAATATAAGACAAGAAAAGGCAGGAAATCATCTTGAAATCAAAGGAATCAACTGCTTGGAGACAACCACATTAAAGAACAGCCTTTGGTCATGCCCATGGAAGACAAGTAATTCCAGGTCAATAAAACAGGATCAAAGTTGCCAAGTCCAAGCTGGAGGCAGTCCAGACCATGCAGGAGGGAGGCACTGGGTCAGCCAGCCGTCACCCTGGCTTAGGGTCCTCTCAGCCCAGATGATGGTCCTGCAGACCCAGTCATGTCTCTTAGAACCTCATTTCCTCTCCCTACAGCTCCCTTTTCGGTACCTCAAGAAAGGTGGCTGACTGACAGCCAAGCCATAGAGGAACTTTTAATTAATAAAACCCAGAAGGAAGATAAAACAGCCACCCTAGCAACTGGCCAGATAACAGCACTTGGGTGCACTTGCCGAGCTCGTATCGAGCTCCGAAGATAAAGGATTTAAATATCACCCACTCGTCATTTTTTAAAGGTTTACATTGGTAGCACTCCACAAAGAACATTCTCATTAATTTGAGATGGCCTGAAATTAGCTCATAATTTCCCTATTTCTAAATATTATCTAGTAACAATTCCTCTGCCATCTAGGGTAATTACTGTAATGCCAGCAGGCCAGAGATGAATGGATGAGGGGTTTGGGGAGCCCGGAAAATGTCTAAGATGACTGACCTCAGAAAAGGCCAGTTAGGGAGATAAAGCAACTTCTCTAAATGACATTATATTTGTAGTTATTCTTGTCATCAATAGTGATGACTTTTGAAAACTAAATACAATGGATCCATTTATAGTTCACATTAAAATATCACAAAGAAATTTATATGTGAGAGGGAACTGGATTTCTCCTGTAAAGTCAATGCTGAGAATATTTAGTCCAGAATCCTTGGGTGGGAGTGAGGTCAAGACACAGAATAAGGCCTGATGCTGGGGCCTGGGATCTGTAGTCATGGTGGTACAATTAACATTCCCACTTCCACGTTTGCCTATCTTCAAAGCAGAGCAAAAAAGTAGACAATTCCCTTCTCATTCTATCTGACTGCAGGGTGGGGTAAGGGATACAAGTGCCTCTATAAAAACAGGATAATGTCCATGGGAAAGTGAAACTGCAATAAAAAGAAGTCAACCTGTCACTGAGTTAATTACTAACCTCCACGAACCACTCCCTCCAGAGCAGAGAGGAGATGAGATGCTTTGAAGGTTGGGAAACAGTTCTTCCCCCAGGGCACAAGGCAGAGGAATTAGACTTTCTTAGCTTGAGTGCCGAGGAATTGATGCTTTTGAACTGTGGTGTTGGAGAAGACTCTTGAGAGTCCCTTGGACTGCAAGGAGATCCAACCAGTCCATTCTGAAGGAGATCAGCCCTGGGATTTCTTTGGAAGGAATGATGCTGAAGCTGAAACTCCAGTACTTTGGCCACCTCATGTGAAGAGTTGACTCATTGGAAAAGACTCTGATGCTGGGAGGGATTGGGGGCAGGAGCAGAAGGGGACGACCGAGGATGAGATGGCTGGATGGTACCACCGACTCGATGGACGTGAGTCTGAGTGAACTCTGGGAGTTGGTGATGGACAAGAAGGCCTGGCATGCTGCGATTCATGGGGTCTCAAAGAGTCGGACATGACTGAGAGACTGAACTGAACTGAGCTTAGCCCTGTGTTTCTACCCTTCCACCAAAGCTCAAAAGAGAAGATACGTGGTACAGGTTAGACATAGAGGGGGGCTGCTAGGGAATGACTGCCAAAAGTCAAGCAAGTCCTCTCAAGGTCTCTTTCCCTCCTGAAACCCATGAAATCTCACAAGAGCACCTTGCAGTCTGATAGGGATGCCAACCCTTCTGATCTCTTTCCTCAACAATCGGGGGTGCTGGCTGCACCTTAGAATGGAAGGACTTCAGTCCTGCTCCTGTGCTTCTCTCTGTGTCCCAGATGCCCACACATGGGACTTGTCCTTCAGGAAGAGCAAAGTTCTAGGCACTGCTCACATCCCAAGGTCAAGAACAGGTCTTCTGGAGGATCTAAGGCCATTCTGTCTGCAGTGTGCTCCAATTCCTGCCTCTTGCCTGTGTCTGAAAATCTGATGTGGGACAGGAAGATGCCCACCATATGCTAACTCTCTCCCAATCCATCAGTCAACTGTCCCAGAAACGTAAGAGCTACAAAAGGCAAATCATGAACCCTACCCAAAGGAGAGAGCTATTAGGAAGACCCCAGGAAAACTCAACTAGTGGAGATTTGTCTGTGTTACAGGACTTTAAAGGAGGGTGAGCTCATGAGGGTGCTGGCAGGGACAGAGACAAATGGGACTTTATTGAAGCTTTAAGAGTATGTAGTGGTGTTTGGCTTCAGGCATGTTCCAAAGGGCTATGTCAGAGCAATTCCAGAAGGCTGAGCTTGACTTTCGAGCACTCAGAGTTACAAGGCTCTCCTGGAAGACTCAGAGATTCCAGGGAGAACCCATGGCAAGAGGTAATCTTGCTGTATCTGGGAACCTTGGGCTGGCTATGCATGTCTACCCTGAAGAAGACATGTCCAGGGATCTTCTGGGCTGTCCAAGGTTGGGTCACTATTCACAGGCTGCAGGGCAAATGCAATCACTGACTCCTCCCTCTCCATCCTCCATGAAACCTTCCCATACTGGACAGAGGGAGGGGATAGGTTGTCTTCTCCAAATAAATCACTTAGGATCATGAAATTATCTTTAAGTCTGTTTTGAAGAGTGAGACCAAGAAAGAAAAACATAACAAAGAAACAAAGAATTTCTATCAAAATGACAAAGGCAACTGGTGAGCTTAAGAAATTTACCTAAAATATATCATTTAAGGCAACTTATGGAATGGTATAAAACATTTGCAAATCATATTTCTGAAAAGGAGTTAATATTCAGAATATATAAAGAAGTCCTACAACACAAAAACAAAAAAAGTAAATGACTTGATTTAAAAATGAGCCAAGAACTTAAAACATTTCTCTAAGAAGATACACGAATGGCCAAGAAGCATATGAAAAGATGGTCAAAATTATTAGAGAAATGCATATCAAAACCATAATCATACCTATCAAATACATATCAAAATCACTTCATACTTATTAGGATGGCTACTATTAAAGAACAAAACAAAACAGAAAACGACAAGAGCTGGCAAGGATGTAGAGAAACCAGCACCTCTGGGCACTACCGGTAAAAATGTAAAATGATGCAGCTACTATAAAACAACATGGAGTTTTCTCAAAGAATTAAAAGTAGAAGTACTATATTCCTACATAATCCTCAAATGATTAAAAACAGGATTACTACATAATCCAGCAATCCTACTTCTGGCTATATACCTTAAAGAGTTTAAAAGAAGAGATATTTGCATACCCTTCCTTGTTCATTCCAGCAGTATCACAATAGCCAAGAGGTAGAAGCAGCCCAAACATCCATCAGTGGATGGATAAATAAAACGTGGTACATGCATACAATTTAGTATTATTCACCTTTAAAAAAGAAGGAAATCCTGCCGCACACTACAACATGGTTGAATCTTGAGGACATTAGGCTAAGCGAAATAAGCCAGTCACAAGAAGGTAAGTATTGTATGATTTCATTTACATGAAGTATGTAGAGGTGTCAAAATTATAGAGACAGAAAGTCCCTTCTCCTAGGGGGTGGGGGAGAGAAGACAGGAGTTGTTTAACGGGTATAGAGTTTCAGTTTTTCCAACATGAAAAAGTTCTAGAGATCAACTGCACAAAAATGCGAATATACTTGAGGTTATTGAACTGTATAAAAAAAAAGTGGTTAAGATGGTAAATTTTATGTTGTGTGGGTTTTTAAACTACAATTTTTAAAAAAATTTTTAACATAAATCATTAGAAAACACTGAATAGACCAGGATACAAATTTAAAGTTTACAGAGAAAGTAACACAAGAACTGGGAAGGATAGGAGATTCCAGCAAACCCATTTCCTGTTCTGAGGGCCCATGCTTCCCTCAGCATCAGGCAGGAATCTATCCTTGCCTTGCTCCAGAAGTCTCCCGGATCAACTGTCCTGGTCAAGAATGAGCCGGCCAAAGGCAAAGACTCCTGCCACCTTGGCATTCTGAAGCCTCAGGTCAAAGACAAATAAATGTGTACCTTTCTCAAACTGGAGCCACTTATTTCTCATTGCCTCGAGGAGGGGAGAGGAACAAAGGATTATGACTGCAATTAACCAAGCCTGTAGAGGCAAACGCACATTAATGCGGCTTGAAAGGGAATCCCCAGCTAAGAGCCGCCTGGTCTGCCCTGGGAATTTCCTCCCCTGCCTCGTAAGAAAGACCCTGCAGGCAGCTTCACAGGTCTGCAGTCAAGGAAGAGAGCTTGGCTTGGGTTGGCTAAATTGCTCTGGCTGTGGCTTGCCTTGCACTTTTTGGGAGCTGGGGCAGGAGAGCAAGAGGTGGCAGGGGGTGGGGGGTGGGGCGGGACACTGGGTGTGTGGGAGTGTCCAGAGGAGCCTGAGAGCCAGGCCTCTGAGCAGGGGGCTTGTCAGAGTGGTGGTGGAGGTGGCCGTGGCCCATATAATTGATTCAGGTGCTCACAGCCTTTGCTACCGTCTGAACAAACCGCCCGTCAGAGCATCATGATAAGGGGAGGTGTGTATGTGTGATGCTGGCTCACATGCCGCTTGCTTATATATATGGAAGTGAGTGTTTATTCATTCTAGCTGCAGGTCCTACAGTAACACTAGGAACATTTATAGGGAAACCTGGAGTGGCTCACCTACTCTACGTATGACCTGCTTCCAGGATGAGCCTGACTGATGAGCCGGAAACGCTCTAGCCAGGGGACATCCCCTGGAGAAGGGATAGGCTACCCACTCCAGGAAAGAATCTGCCTGCGATGCGGGTTCGATCCCTGGGTTGGGAAGATCCCCTGGAGAAGGGAAAGGCCACCCACGCCAGTATTCTGGCCTAGAGAATTCTATGGACTGTATAGTCCACAGGGTTGCAAAGAGTTGGACACGACTGAGTGACTTTCGCTTTCAGAGAGGGAGAGAACCCTTTATTCCCTTCCTCTTCATCAGTGGGGTTTAATGTATTCAGAATCCCACCCCCGCCCTCCTTCCCACTCTGTCCAGCTTCCACAAGCTCTCTTTTGCCCACAGTGACAAGGAGCCGTAAGAAAATAGACAAGCATTAGGTCATCCCAAGGGCATCTTGTTTTGCATCACGGTGTCCCCGTGCTCGGGCTGAGACACCAAGCGGGAGACGGCGGGAAACAGAGTCTCCTTCCTCTCCAGGGACTTGGGTGGGAAACTCAAAAATAAAAAATAACGCTGGAGTTTTGGGATGCCACGGAAGAATCCCTTCCTGTAGCCATACTGTTTGTAAATACAGCCTAGCGACAGGAAGGAGCTTGAGGGGGGAGGGAGGAGGTCAGTCAGAGAGGGCGCAGAGCCAGAGCGTCGGGTGTGAGGCCCACCTCTCAGGAAGCTGAGAGCACAGGCTCCGTGGGTTTCTCAGAGCGTGTCTTTTCTGAAGGCCTCTGAAAGACACCTCGCAGCTGTGTCAAGTCCAAGGGAAATAGAGCAGAAAGACGGCACGACTGGGAGAGGGAGAGGACTGCAAGCAGCCCAGTGTCAATCTCAAACTTCCACCAAGCGCTGCCATCTTCCCCCAGGTTAATAAATGATGTCACTGACCTGTTGGATCAAAACCAGTACCTCCAAGGTGGGGTTCAGGATGGGGGACACGTGTACACCTGTGGCTGATTCATGTTGATGTATGGTGAAAGCCACTACAATATTGTAAAGTAATTAGCCTCCAATTAAAACAAATAAATTAATTTTAAAAAAACCCAATACCTCCAGATTCAAGTCACCTGCTTTGTTGCGGTGAAGTTTTTGGTTTTAATCTCCTAAGAGTTCATCCCACACCCTCTGACCAGAAAAGAAAGCCCAAATTTATACAATGATTTCTCGGCAGACTAGAACTGCTGAGGAGCATGCAAACGCAGCTTCAGGGCTGTCCCTAAGTGCTTTGGCAACCAATGGCCCAGTCGGACGGCGGCGAGTTAACCCTGAACCTACCTCGCCATCCTGAACTCTGCCCACAGCGTGTGGGGCCGACTGACCGAGAGCTGGAGGAGGAACCGCGAACGGCATCTCTCTTCCCAGGAGGAGGTGAACCACTTTCTAAATATGACCGCTTTATGCCGAGGTTCGAAAAAGCCAGTTAGCTTCCGAGAAAGAACAAGGACTTTAAACAGAAGAAACAGCACAGCGTGCCTGGAAGAAGCAGGGGAGGGGACGCCTGAGAGGCTTGACCGGGGCTCCTGCAGGGGGACCTGGTCTCACTGGAAAGCTGCCACAAGTTCTCAGAGGAACCCAGGGCTACACGGAGAGGAGGGCGACAGGTCAGAAGCCTGCCCCAGAAACAGGACACGGAGTCCCGTGGATCCCCATTCGTCCACCGACAAGCGCCCCTTCAAACCACAGGCAAGTCTTCGCTGTTATCTACTTCTCCCCTTTGCGTGGTCACAGGGCCTCAGAGAAAATGAACTCCATTGTAAAAACCAATAAATTAAATGGTAGGGAACTTCCCTAGCTGTCCAGTGGTTAGACTTCGCTTTCCAATGCAGGGGTTGCAGGTCTGACTCCTGGTCGGCCGCTGAGATCCTACATACCCCACGGCCAAAAAAACCAAATGGCAAAACGGAAGCAATGTTGTAACACATTCAAAGAAGACTTCAAACTGGTCCACATAAAAAAAAAAAAAAAAAAAAAAAAACTTAAAAAAATTAAACGGCAAATACGAACACACAATCCCAGCTTGCAAAGGCCCAGCTGACACCTCAGACTCAGCAGTACCAGGCACCCAACTCACAGAGTCACCCACCTGCCTCATTAGTAAGCAAAGCCTCTCACTGGAGACCCCTTGGAAGGGGAGCAACAGTCTGTGTAAACTCAGGACTGCTGAGACAGTAGGCACCTCTCACAGAAGCGAGGTGTGACAGTGTTCAGTGTAACAGGGGCACTGCAGCCATAGGATTTCTACGTTACTAACAACAAGGAGTCTCCAAGCTAATCTTCCCACGCTGAAAACTCAGGAAAAAAACCAGATTCTTGCCCAGGGAGATTAAGAGAACCGGGTCAGATGCGGCCGCCTGACTTTCTCTGGGTCTTACATCAGAAGGCAATGCGAAAGGGCAGTTTTCTGGAAACCCAATTACCTGAAAATGCTCATGGCAAGGGACGATATGACAGAATTCACCGCTGACAGCTCAGCAGACGTTGCCAGGGCACACGGGCTCTTCTGCGCGGCTCGGCCCAGGGAAACCAGAAGGGCTGAACCAAAGCAACAGTGGCGGAGCAGAGGGGAGGCGGGGTGTCCACAGCCGCTCAGCCAGGGCCTGCAGAGCCCCGAGCAGGAGCGCTGTCCTGGGCTCCCCAGGCCATCCTGCCCTGTGCTCCTCCTCGCCTGCGAAGTGGCTTTTTCCCTACCATCCGGACCGAATGCCTCTTCCCCAAGTGGCTCCCCCAGCGCCCGTGTTCTCTTCTCTCTCTGAAAGACACAGTTCAAGCCCCACCTTCCACAGGAAGCCCGTCCTGACTGTGCCAACAAGCGTGCGCTCTTCTGTCTCGACGCTCGCACAGCACGAAGTGTGCAAGCCCTCACATGGACCCTGCCGCAATGTCTTCTGTCGTCTCCCCTATTACTCTCGTGCAGTGACTTAATTCTTTAGCGAGTCCTCAAGGCCTTTGCGATGCCAGAAATCGCGTGTCCTTCTTGCATTCCTGCCACGGTTTCACTGGAAGCCCCGTGATGATCGCGAGCAGCAGAGATGGAACCGGGCAGCCTCTCTCTCTGCTCAGGGAAGCAGCTGCTCCCAGAGGAGGTTCTCCTCTGCTACAGTCGGACACAGGGCAAGCGCCAGCCCCACTGGTCCACCACACGCTCGATTCTACCAGAACATCATGGCTTTTACAATGCCGCACTGCTATGGGTCTGAATTCCTATTTGAAGACAGAAGCCATGACTCTTAGGATATAAAGAATCCAGGGGATTTCATCTGTCATTAGCTTCATGAGGGCAGGACATTGATCATAAAAGAAGCACCAGTGAGGTTTAAACCCAGCATGCATCATTTTAAGCAATTCCAGAAGGACCTGGAATGAATTTCAGAGAGACTGTGGCTCAAAACACAGCTGGCTCTGTTAGTTTTGATCAATGGAAACTCAAGACCAGAGGGGCTGTGATCTGCAGAGGGTCATTCAGTGAGCTGGTGACGGCTCTGAGTCTAAAAGGCAGTCTCCCAGTGCCTATTGAAGAACACTTTCCACGTGCCAGGTTGCCTCTCCCTGCAAGACACACTATGATAACAGTCATTTCCACCAGGCTAGAATTGTGAAATGAAGAGGAACTTGAGGAATGACTACCCACAGTATCAATCTATACAGCACTGGGCACGATTACAGTACTAAAACAATCACCCTGATTGGTGATATAGTGAATGAGGTTGGACGACAGACTTAAATAAAACCTAACTGAAACACAAAACCTGAATGCAAGTTCACAGAAACCTCCGGTCTGATACTGGGCTAGCCCCTGCCCTCTCTGAACCTCAGTTTCCCAGTAGGACAAAGGGGTGCCTGCAAGGTTTCTCAGTGGGGGAGCCACAGGTGTTTGACATGGTCCACTTTTCCGTGGGACTGTCCTCCATACTATCGGACACCTAGCACCCTGGCCTTGGGCCACCAAGTGCCAGTAGTGACCTGGTCACTGTGACAATCTCAAATGCCCTCTCCCCCCCATATTTCACAATCTCCTGGTTAAGAACCCTCAAGAAGGTCTCCGAGGTCCCCGCCGGCTGGAAGATGCCAGCAGGAAGACACCAGCGATCGGCAGGAAGTGGCGCAGGCCTACCCATAGATGTCCAGGACTCCAATGAAGGAGTGCTGCTTCAGGGAGGTATGCAGGGCCTTGTTGACATGCTCCACGATCCAGTGGAACAGCTGGGCGTAGATGTGCTTGGCCAGGGCGTCGCGTGCGTTGACCACCTGCTGCAGGGACATGGTCTTGACGTAGGTCTCCGAGGTGGTGACCAGCTTGCGATGGCACAGCCAGTGCTCCATCTGGCTGTGCTCCACGCCCAGCAGGCGGCAGAAGTCGCTCAGGTGTTCATCCTCAGGCTGGAAGAGACCCAGGAGAAGGGTTCAGGTGGGGCTTGGAGGACAGACCACGCCCTCTCCCCCTCTCGCCAACTCTAGGCCCCCCAGAACCCCCCTTCATCCCCAGCCACTGCCCCCACCGTCTCCTGCACTCTGACACCCGAGTGATCATCAGGACCCAGAGAGTGTGGCTCAAACTGATAATACCCGCTGGTGTTAGTCACTCAGTCGTGTCTGACTCTTTACAAGCCTGTGGACCGTAGCCCAGCAGGCTCCTCTGTCCATGGGACTCTCCAGGCAAGAATACTGGAGTGGGTTGCCATTTCCTTCTCCAGGGGATCTTCCCAAGCCAGGGATCGAACACGGCTCTCCCGCACTGCAGGCGGACGCTTTAACCTCTGAGCCGCCAGGGAAGCCCTAAGAGCCCGCTAAGGACCAAGTGATCAGCAGGGCTTTAAAAAACACCTCTGCGTTTGCCCTGTCCCCTCCTCCACTGCCAGTGGCCGCAGGGTAACAGGAGGAGAGGGTTTTCAAGGGAAGGGAGCAGAATGAGAACTGAGAGCTTAGGAATGGATAATCCACCAAGAGTAAGGGGCTAGAAGGCAGAATCACAGTGACTGTAACTTCCAGCTGCAGAGCAGTGCTCTGTCCACAGCCCAGGAGAGGGCCTCAGTTTCAAGCATTATCTTGAACTGACCCACAGCCCAGAGCAGCGTGCTCAGCAACGAGCCCTGGGCTGACCCCCTACCCTGGTCGGCAATAGCGCACGGACACTGCCCTTGTCCTAAGTCGCCAAGCAGAGCTGCTTTCATCTTAACCTCAGACTTCCACTAAACTTATATGTGATACTAAACACATAGCCCCAAACTTATTTATATTCTTTCAGCATTTGCCACGTGGAAAAAAAAGTGATTTTAGTGGAAAGCTAGGACAAATGGTAAAAGTAAGGGACCAGTTTTGACCAGGGAAGAACACTCGGAATGCTATAACCTACATTCATGTTTAGAGCTGGGGAAAATAGGAATGCCTCGCCGTACAGGTGAGAAGCTGAGTCCCAGAGAAGTGCAAGAACTCACCCAGGTAGCCAGCTGCATGTGATCCTGACCCTTACTTACCCAAAGTACCAAATCTTACCACCTGGCCCTGAGTCATTGATAACCAAGTCACCCAGAGTCTTATCTCACCCAAGTGTATGAGTCTCCTGGGTCACCCTTGCTGCCCATTCATGACTCCCCCCAGAAAACCTGCTTTTCCTCTCCAGGTTTTTGCTGTATTCATTCCCACATCTGACTCCTCCAGGGAAAGCTGATAACCCAGCCATGAGCCTGCTGGAGAGCTTCAGGACTCCAAGGTGGAAAGGCAAGGCAATCCGGGAAGACCCTGAGCTACCTCCTACTGGCCCTGAATTGCTTGGGGGACTCGTTTAGTGATGAGGCTGCCATGGAGGATGTAAGTGTGGGGCCTGTTCAGTGAAAATTAACACAGATAACTGTACCACTGCCCCAGGCCATTTTCCCTCCTACAGATACTTAAAATCCATCTACCCAAATACACACAATTACAAAACAATAAAATGTCAGAGTGGGAAAGAACTCTTCAAATCATGAAGGCCTGAGGTTTTCCAGAGTATGGCTTGTGGAGTATTAGTTACAAAGACCAGTAATTGGCTGTACCCAACAAGAGTGCAGGGGTGAGGACAGTGACCATAAGTTGAACATGGTGGGAGGGGCTCGTTAACATACCCTGTGACACACACACACAGACACTGAGAGGGGGGTGAGGGGAGAGAGAGAGAGAGAGATTTCACAGAGCATTTCCTGAACTTAATTGACAAAGACTCTTAACTTCCTAAGAAATTGCCTAGGGTTAAGGTTCTTAGGAAAATACTAAGGGAACATCATTCTAATCCAATCCCCTTTATTTTTCACATGAGAAAAAACAGGGTGAAATAGAAGCCCCCTGCCTGTGGCCCAGAGCTCCTAACCAGGCTCTGGGGGTGGGCAGAGAATCAGCTTGGGCTGGGGGCGTGGGAGGACTCTGCCTTTTCACTCACTCAGCTGGTGGGGCAGCTGTGGCCACTTCTGGCCAACAGCCTTCTAACCCTGCCGCTCTTCCCTACCCTGCCACCACCACCCACCCTCTCCTGCAAACAGAAAGCCCTATATGATAGCATTAAGTGCCTGGGGACAGCTTGACAGGCAACAGGTTCGGAGGTAGCAGGTGTCCAACTTGTTAATCTAACTTGTTACCAAGAAGTCCTTAACTGCTAGGCAAAGCACCGAGCTGGATTCCCTGACAAGTAAATAGCCTGCTAGCAGCAAACATGACCGCCCAAGACCTGCCCACAGCCTCTCTCCCTTCCCTGTCATCTCTCAGGTGAACGCAGTACAGAAAGAACCATGAGTTCTGGAACTGTCTGATTGTCACCACGGGATGGGTTCTTATCCGCTGTGGTAGGGTGTGGCTTAGCCGTAGATTACCCACTTCTGACTGTTGATTAAAGGTGATGACTGAAACTGATTTAATGCCATGCAATTACATTTAAGCTTAATTAAATGACGCTAAACCCATCACAAATGGCCAGCATCACAGGCAGCAGATGAGTTTTGTGGGCCTTAATTGCCAAATTCAAGAAACAGATTGCCTCTGGTGTCCAAGTAATCGCATGCTGCTGTATCCAAGGTAACTGTGGCAGGCAGGGGACATATTTTCATGCTTTAATTACAAATAAAAACCACCGAGCAGAAGGCACAGTGCATCGGGACCCACAGCCTTTCCAGCAGGAGGTCCACCCTACGTGCCCGAGGCATAAACCGGAATCGCTACCAACCGTTTAGTGAAGCATTTCCCGAGCGCACACGGTGTGCCCAGCACTGTGCCGGGCACCGAGGGGGCGGACCCCAGGCTGGTGGAGGACCGCTCAGCCCTCAGGGACTGAGAAGCAACGCTGGCGGTGGTCTGGGGGAGAGAGCACGGGCCAGGCTCTGACTTGGCTTTGCCTTGAACCGTCATGATGATCTTAGAGAAAGAGTTCCTCTCTCTGGGTCTTAGTTTCTCCAATCCCGTGAAGGAGAGTGATGTAACAAGACGGATGAGAACAGTCAAGGACTCAAGCCCTCGAGCCCTGTGCCAAGTGCCCCCACCTGCAACGAGGACACAGATTCAAAGGGGAGTCACTATCAATAAACGGCAGAACCCGAGTTTGAATCCTGGCAGTCCTGACCCAAGACTTCTCTCTCCCAGTTAGTTCTTGACACAGCCTCTAACTGGAAAGTGAGACCCGCCTAGACCACAGACCTGTGCTCAAATCCTGACTCCCATCACCTCTCAGGTAAGGGCCTCCTGCACCACGTGGTGTCCAAGCCTCCAGCTGCCAGGCATCCTCCCCCGTCCCTTCACCACCACCTGTGTCCTCTGTCCCCTCTCCAAGTGTGCCCGATACCCCTCCCTCACAGCCTTTGCACAGACACTTGTGGGTGCCAATGTGTGTCAGGGCTGGAGAACAGCAGACACAGTCCCTGAGCTTAGAGGGCGAAGCAGGCATCGATGTGCTACCGCCAGTGAACATTCACGTGCCTTCTCCCCTGGAGGGCCCTGCAGAGGCTGGTGTGGGAATCCGCTAGAAGATCAGAGCGACACTTCACTTGCTAGCGGAGCCTTAGCTTTCGAGGGAGGGGGCCCCACCCCACCCCTGAGCACAGGTGCCCAGAGGCTCTCTGGCCCTGGTCCTCCTGCTTCGCCATCAACCACCCCCAGGACCCCTCCACTGGCTCACTGCGCCCCTCGCTGAGCCAAGGGAGCCCCCGCCAGCCACTCATCTGCTTGGGGGGTGTCCACCGAGTCCTGGGCCCTGTGCTGGGTGCTGGCACAACCACAGTCAGAAGAACAGTCCATGTTCTCATGGGCTTTGGAGTCTCACGAGGGGCAGAGATGCAGCAAACCAGCACATAATAAATGTAAAAGAACCACCACCCTGAGAGGGTCCGAGGAGAGGCGTGAATGCGGTAAGAACCCACGATGGGGGTGTGGCCAGGCTGTGACCTTGAGAAGGAGGAGACCGGGGTAGGGGGGGAGGCCAGGGGACATCTGTCACCGTTCCTGCATTTCTCCACCAACACAGGAGCTCTCCAACGCCAACCTTCCCAGACTCACCTGTCCCCGGCAAGAGGCAGAGAACAGGTGCCCTGAGGAACCAGGGGACATTTACAGGGGTGGGGGGGGGGCGGTAGAGAGGCAAGCATGGTCTGTGCTCTAAATACGCAGGCCAGGGGGTGTCTGGCTTGTACTAGGGCCCATCCATCACTCCCCACATCAGCACGGCACCAGGGTCTTCTCCACTCACCACAGTCTGTCTCACAGCATCGTCACTGCCAACTGCACTGCCCTGTGGCACACGCACGCATACACACACAGGCACACGCACATCCACGTCTGGGGCCACCAAGCATGGCCCAGCTCCAGCGTTTCCTGCTTTCACACGGACTGCAGATCCCATGCTGAGGGTGCTGGCAGCCCTCCTGGGCTCCAAACCCAAAGCTATTTTGTCTCTTTTAGGGAAGATGTATGGGGGTGGGATGGGTGATGAGCTCGGTCAAAGGCCAGCTACCACTCAGGTCTTCCTCTCCTCTGAGGCAGGGCCCGGTTTAGCTGAGTTATAAAATGCACAGCGGGAAAAGCATCAGCTTGTGAGTGGCGACGACGCTCATGGCCAGGTTCATTATCCACAGCACCGTCTTCTGTATTTCCCCAGTTGTTTCAATTCCAAGTCTTTGGCAGCAAGAATCGTACTTTGTACCTCCCAGGACTTGGCCATAAATGGACACAAAAGACCTAAAATAAGCAACTGCAGACTCACTCATGAGGGTCAGAAGACCAGTTCAGTCCAGCCTGACACCATCACACAGCAGAGAGCACACAGCACGCTGTCTGTACTGCTTGTGACTGGCAGTGCTCCCCCACCCACCCATGTAGACATTCTTCTATCTACCATAGACAAGGCACCAGGGAAACAGTCATTAAGAGCATCTACAGAGCACTTCACAGCGTGCAACACAGTCTTATAGATGTCTCAATATTCTCCTTTGTGCTGCCAAAATCCTGGCCACTGTTGTCTTCAATCCTGCCTACCCGATTAGACTGTAAGCTCCTTGGGGTCAGTCACCAGCATGGTGTCCAATACCCTTTCACGTCCCAGCAAGCACAGACCAGAAGTACTCATGAGCTGAACACACTCTGTAGAATCTCATGGACTTCAGGATACTTGGGAAACCAAACCATCAAAAAGAATTTATTGAATAACCCCTAAATTCCCTGCCCTCAGTGACAGAACCTTGATGGCAGCTGATTTGAAAAGGATTTGCTCCTTAAAAAAATTATCAGCAAGGAAACAGAAACCGTTTTACTCTTAAGAATAAATAACCTATGAATGTCCTCTAAGTGCAAAGACATCTCAGTTGTACAAAACTGGAGGGACAGAGTGGAGTGTGCACGTGTTATCTCCCGTGCTGGAGGGCAACTTACTGAGACTCTACAGGATTCACCATCACGCTCGGCTTCAATCTCCACATTTCCAAGGTGCAGGATGGAAGCAATTATCTTAAAAATGCTTATCTGATGGGACTCTCTCACTCCTGGGGGAAAAAAAAAAATGAATGACACTCAATATCCACGGTAGGATAGAAAGGAGGTTTTACTTTCTTTTTAAGGACTTGGAAAAAAAAAATGTTGCATTTTCCTTTCCAGGCCAATGACTCCCTAAAATGATCCAGGATCCTCACCAAGTAATTACCTCTCACAATAACAGCTCAGAGGGCAAAGGGGCTCCTTGGACTAAAAGAGAAATATCTTCATGGTGATTGTCCTGATCAAACCAGATGGGTCGCAGGACCATTTTAACTTCTCTGAGAGCAAAGGAGAGGCGGCAATCGTGCAGACCTGTTTTGGGCTTTATTTCAACCAAGCGCTTTACGGATATTTCTTATGAGTTTAATACGAATGGTCATTTATCTGCAGTCATTTTTCTCTCAATATAATATCCCACAAACATCTGTGGCACACATCTGAAGTGCCAACGGGGGAAGAAGAGGAGAATTTCTCCTGGGGACACTGTTACAGGCTGGACAGCCAGCTGTCCCTTGGCTGTCCCTTGGCTGTCCCCCTGGGGCTACTGTTTACGACACTATATACTCCTTCAGTTAGAGATACACATACCTATTCCGGAGCCACTGGCAGCAAATACCTACTGTCAATTTTGTTACTTATGCATGTAAGTCATCAAAGACATGGATAATGTCTTAACATTTAAATTTAGCTTTAAGGTATTACTTCTTCTTTTAAAATATTTATTTATCCATTTGGCTTCAATGGGTCTTCACTGTGGCATGTGGGATCTTTCCTTGTGGCATGCAAACTCTTAGTTGCGGAATGTGGGATCCAGTTCCTCAAGCAGGGATCGAACGCCAGTCCCATACTTTGGAAGCTCAGAGTCAAACTCTCTGGACCACCAGGGAAGTCCCATCATTTCTTTCTGAATTACCTAATATTTCAGACTTAAAAAAGGCTTCAGACAATAGAGTGAACACCAGTCAACCTACCATTCACTTTAAGAGATAATACAATTACCACCAAATTCCTCCCCAGAGGCAGTTACTTATTTTTAAGATATTAATTCACTCAAGCTAAAATAAAAAAAGTCAGTGACACCTATATAAATGGCAGAAAAGATGTGTCATGCAAGGATCAAAGCTTTACTCAGATAATCAATAAAGTGGACAACCCAACCATGAACTAGACAAATTAACTCTAGATGTTAATAATGTTGGGCTTCCCAGTGGATCAGATGATAAAGAATTTACCTGCAATGTAGGAGAACCTATGTTTGATCCCTGGGTTGGGAAGATCCCCTGGAGGAGGAAATGGCAACCCATTCTAATATTCTTGCCTGGAGAATCCCCATGAACAGAGGAACCTGGTGGGCTACAGCCCACGGGGTCACAAAGAGTCAGACATGACTGAGCAACTCACACACACTGTCTAAACTTCACAGGGTGAGGGATTTACTTTTTAATTTTTATTACCCAATATCTTCAAAACATACAAATTTTAAAAATTACAATGAATTCCTGTTCTTGTTTCATTATATCCCCAGTGCCCGGCACACAACAGGTGCTCAGGAACATGGGTAGTAGGATGATGATACTGATACTTGTTACACAGAGGGCAAGTGCTTACACATGTCTACAGAAACGTATGCATCATTCCAACATCTGGTTTTATTTAAGCTAACAAACCAGAAAAACAGCCAGAGGGTGAACATTTAGGCACATGCCCTGGTTCAATGTAACTTGACTGGCAAAAGGAAGACAGGTTAAAGCCAGAGGCTGAAACCCAGGACAAGACAGGAGGTTACATACCTGCTTAGGGGTTAAAGCGCCAGGCTTGCGATTGGCGCTCAGAGGGCTCTCCAGTAAGTCCCATAGAAGAACAAGGGAAGTGGGTGCTAAGCCCGTCACTTTCCTCTCCCCTTCACTTATTCTTAGGAACCAATGATGTGTCAGCTTCCCAAGCCCTAACCACCCTGTCATGGTATGAATTTAAGTGGTAGAATCCTAACAGTAGCTAGGATTTCTGCACTGTACTGATCAGACAGTCCCTTCTTAACACAGGATTATCTGAATATGCTGCACCTCTTTCTGGGGAGCAACAAAACAAATCAAAAATAATCAAACACTAAAACCGAAAGAGTAAAATATGGGTTGATCGCCTATGGCTCGTGGCCCACCGCTGGTTTTTCTAGAAAAAGTTTTACTAGAATACTGTCAGTTCTTACTTTTACATTTTGCCTATGGCTACTTTTACACCACGATGACTGCGTAGTTGCTACAAAATCACGTGGCCCAGAAGGCCCAAAATATTTACTATCATGTCCTTTAAGAAAAACTTTGCCAAACTCTGGGATTTGAAAGATGGGACAGGGCTTATTAAAGAGTAGGGAAGAGTGGCTTATTAAAGTAATTAATTTTACAAATTCCATGTGCTTTGGCAATCTAAGGACCGAGTCTCCTTAGGGCTTTGGAGGGCACAACCTTCATCAGCTCATGCCCACCACCCACACAGGGGCCCTTCTCCCTTCTGCACAGAATGCTATCCTGCTCGGCGTCGAGTCTCCTCTAAACCTGCTCCCCAGCTCTGGGGAATAAAACAGCTGTGTGATGCTGGGGAAACTCAGGGGTGCCTGTCCTCAATTTGGTATCTCTCAGCTTCAAAGCTGCCCTTCTCTGCCCTGCTTGGTCACACTGGACCTAGACCCTGTGAACACTTCCTCTTGGCCTGCGGGTGGCATATGACACTTGGCCAGTAGAGGGCGCTGCGGGGACTCCACCAGGCGAGAGCAGCTTTCCCCTTCCTGGGTCTGGTCTGGATGTGAGAGTTGGACTATGAAGAAAGCTGAGCGCAGAAGAATTGATGCTTTTGAACTGTGCTGTTGGAGAAGACTTTTGAGAGTCCCTTGGACTGCAAGGAGATCCAACCAGTCCATCCTAAAGGAAAACAGTCCTGGGTGTTCATTGGTAGGACTGATGTTGAAGCTGAAACTCCAATACTTTGGCCACCTGATGCAAAGAGCTGACTCATTGGAAAAGACCCTGATGCTGGGAAAGATTGAGGGCAGGAGGAGAAGGGGACAACGGAGGATGAGATAGTTGGATGGCATCACCGACTCAATGGACATGGGTTTGGGTGGACTCCGGGAGTTGGTGATGGACAGGGAGGCCTGGCATGCTGCAGTTCATAGGGTCGCAAAGAGTCAGACACGACTGAATGACTGAACTGGAACTGGTCCCTGGGGTCATCAGCACTCATCCTGGCAGCCTGGGCACCTCTCAGCTGAGAAACCAGCTGTGTCCACAGGCCAGGCCCCCCTCATTAGAAGCTGCTTCTGAGAAGTTCTGGCTCTACCACACCCTGGGGTATACTGCAGTCTGCTTATACAGACTGGGGCTGGTTCACACCCTGCGGTAGCTTCCTTCACCACCAGAGGGCTTCCTGACCTTAGGGCAGCTGCATCCCCTACAAGAGTTGGAAATCAGCCTGGTGTGGGTGTGGGGCTCTCCTCTTCACTAGCTCCTGCACGGAATCTCCTCCTCACCCTCAAGATGGTTCTTTTACACCCACTATTTCTGGGCCCCTGAAATCCTCTTATTTAATAGCTAGTTATCTACTACTGCTCTTGTTAACAATTACAGTAATTTTACTCTGTTGGGATAACTAGTGTGGTTTCTGTCTCATGGATACAAAAGGCAAACCATATATATCCACCAGTTATCCAGAGAAGGGAACGGCACTCAGACTTCAGCACAGGAAGTCCTGCTTTTCTCCCCATGTGGTGATCAGGGTGAGCCCTGTTCAGCCATGTTTTATTTGGACCTTGGATGAAATGTCCCTGATCCCCAAAGTAAAAGTGCAAAGTGTTAGTCGCTCTCAACTCCATGGACTGTGGCCTGCCAGGCTCCTCTGTCCATGGGATTCTCCAGGCAAGAATACTGGAGTGGGTTGACATTTCTTTCTCCAGGGGATCTTCCCAACCCAGGGATCAAACCTGGGTCTCCTGCGTTGCAGGCAGATTCTGATCCCCAAAGAACCTAAGAAATACTGCTCTAGGTTGATCAGACCTCTCAGAGGCCAAACGTTCATCAGGGAAGGGCTGGGAAAAGCACCAGGGCCCCCTGAGCCACTCTGTGGATTTCAGGCTAACTTCCCAAGCTTCCCCTTTGTTGGCTGCAGGTCCCAGGAATTTACCACTTCAACTTCCCAGTTGAGCATGGATTGCCTACCACCTTGGGGCTCTTCTCCCCCAGAACTGGCCAGAGAAGGGGCCACTTTCCTCTAGCTCTACTGCTGACTCAACGGACATGAGTTTGAGCAAACTCCATGAGTTGGTGATGGACAGGGAGGCCTGGCCTGCGGCAATCCATGGGGTTGCAAAGAGTCGGACACGACTGAGTGACTGAACTGAACTGCCCTTTAGGACTGAGAAGAACAGAGAGAAATTCTCGTTTTATGGATTCCACTGCTAAGCTCGAGATGGAAACAGCATTAACAGACATAACACTGCCTGAATTACAGAGCTGCCAGGTCTTTACGCTCCATTTCCAAGTTGGATCCCACAGTGGTGGTTCATAGGTAGTTTCAGCCCCTAGGGCACGTTCTTTCTGCTAGAATACACTGCTTCAAACCCAGACCACAACACAAAAGAGATACGTCTCCCCTCGGTTTGTGTTCATGCCCTGCAGGAGTGAAAGGGGCGGGGGGGGGGGGGGGGGGGTGGGGGTGGGGGGTGGGGAGGCAGTCCATGGTGGTCCATGGTTGATCCAAGAGATCAACGCTCAAATCCTATTGTTAAGAAAGGGCATAAGAGCTCCACACCAACAGCTTGGGAGCCTGCGGGTTCGGGTAGAATAAAAAGAAGAAGATATTCACCAGGAGCCAGAGGGCTTCCCCACCAGCTTATTAAGCTTGGTAAGCCAAGCAGGACATTGCTGAGCTTTCTTCTCCGTGAAATCAACCCTTTGGTCCCTTCTCCCCATCCCCAAGCTCCTTACCAACGAGCGTGAAGGCTTGTCGAGTCTTCTCAAAGTCCTCAGCATCATCCACACCCTCGATGACCGTGTTTCCTCCCTGTGACGTGTAGAAGAAGTCCTCAGCACAGGCTGCAGTGGGAAGGGAAGTGAGGGGTCAGGCACGGGGGGGATGCTGCGTCCCAGGGTCACCGCAGAGCACGCCCCCAAGCATGCCTAGCCCCGGGGCAAGCTGTCCCAGGCCAGAGTTTATTCCCAGCAAGATGTGGAACCCTTTCAAATTTCATCTTTTTTTTAAATTGTGGTAAGAGTTACATAAAACATACTATTTTAATCATATTTTAACTACAGAGTTTGGGGCTTCCCTCATAGCTCAGTTGGTAAAGAATCCACTTGCAATGTAGGAGACTCCGGTTCAATTCCTGGGTTGGGAAAATCCGCTGGAGAAGGGATAATCCAGCTACCCACTCCAGTATTCTTGGGCTTCCCTTGTAGCTCGGCTGATAAACAATCTGCCTGCAATGCGGGAGACCTGGGTTTGATCCCTGGGTTGGGAAGATCCCCTGGAGAAGGGAAAGGCTACCCACTCCAGTATTCTGGCCTGGAGAAGTCCATGGACTGTACAGTCCATGGGGTCGCAAAGAGTTGGACATGACTGAGCGAGCTTCACTTTCACTTTCTTCCAACTACAGGGTCCAGTGGCACTGCGTACATTCACACTGCTGTGCAATCTTGCCATTACCCACCTCCCGAATTTTTCACCTTCCTAAACCGAAACTCTGTCCCCATTAGACACTAAGTCCCCCTCCCCCTCCTGACCCCACCCGCACCCCTGGGCATCTACCAATGTACTTTCTGACTCTATGAGTTTGACTATTCTAGGTGCCTCGTTTAAGTGGAGCCAAACAGGGTTTCAAATATCATCTTTATTGACCACAGCAAATGGGACAGAAGACTGAGGATCAAAAGACAGAAAGCTACACTTCAGTGGAGAACCTGTTGCTTGCGTTAAACGGATACATGAAAAAACATGATAAAATAAAATGGCTGGTTCAATTACAGTAGAATTCAATTACAGCAGACTTATCTTTAAAAGGCTCTGAGAAACATGGTAAAAAAAAAAATGTACACCCATCCTAGAAGCAGACCTCCGTGACCATCTGTAATCTCTGACAGCTTCATTTAACACATGAAGGGCAGTGACGTGCCCAGGGGGACACAGCCTTTTTTGTTTTAAACGTTAGGGCACCGTGAGCTATTTAAGCATGTGTGCAAACCCAGGTTGAGGCTCAGTGCTTGCCCTCAACCCTCAGTTTAATTCCTCTTCCGTCAGGCCTCTGCTCACCGCCTGGACGGGGAGTGAGCAGGCACCCAATTATCGATCCAGAGGCGCCCTCAGGGGAGCGCATGGAGCAGTGAGCCGGGCAGCGTCTGCACCCCAGGGCTCAGAAGCCAGCGTTTCAGGCAACAGTTGCAGCCAATCAACATTACCCTCGAAAGTCACTTACACTTTCCACAAACTAGCACCTCTGTGGGGCTACAACCCTGTGCAGGGCTTGGATTTGATAAGATGCCAACACTGGACACTGGCTGTTTTCCTTCCGCCCCTGCAAACACCAGCTCAAAGATCTTCTCTTGACCTGGGCACACACGGTTGATGGTACATTAGCTACAAGGGCTTCAGCACAGCTTCCCGGCAACCCCCTTCAATACCAGTCCTTCTGACTTGATCTCCGAAGATTTTCTTCACTCTCTTTCCTTCCTCCCTCCTGACCGCCACTGCCCCGGGCCTGACCTTCAGCTCCTGTTGTCTGGGAACTGTTGCAAAAGTTCCCCTGGCGTCTGCTCCTGTCCTTTCAAAACCCTCCTCCAAATCGCCGGAAACTGATCACACCACTCCCTGCCGAACGCTCTGTGGAGACCACTGCCCTCAAGGCAAAGGTCAAGCTCCCGAGAAGGGCCTCCCGGACCTTTGATTAAGTGGCTTCCTCCAAACACTCCAGACCCAGGGCTCTTCCTTCCTTCGCCACCTCTACGTCCCAGATCCAACAGCTTCCTCACTGCCACTCCTCGGGCTCCACTCGTTCAGGCCCTGCCAACCTCGCCTGCCAGATTTCTCCACTCCCCACCTCCGATTCTATGCTCCAGTGAGCACTGCACTCTGCCAATTCCTCCCACCGGCCCAGTCCACACTATCAGGCCCAGCAAGGAAGCAGCAGAACTCAGCCCCAAACCCCAGTCTCACACACGAGCAAGGAACACTGTACACAAGAATAAACAGCATAATAGCAGTCTCGTTTAATGAGGGCGGGCTTCCTGGAGGGGTCGTTTCAACTCCCCCTGATGACTGCAGGCACCTGAGCTGGGAGATGAAGGGCTTCAGCCCCGAGCTCACTCACGGCCACAGCAAAAGCCCATTTTGATGAAGCAAGTGACATTAGGTCTTTGTGGAAGATGGCAAATTTAGATCTTTCATTCTCATCACCCTGGAAGCTCTGACACAGAGTATTGTTAACAGCTTCAGAGGTTTAATAAAACACCAATTCTATGCCCCCTTCACATTTATCTTTCAAAACACCTCGTTTGATGATTTTTACAGTGTCTGTATGAGGATGACTGAATACAGCCGTCCCTGTAGAGGAGAGTGAAAAAGTTAGCTTAAAGCTCAACATTCAGAAAACAAAGATCATGGCATCCGGTCCCATCACTTCATGGGAAATAGATGGAGAAACAGTGGAAACAGTGTCAGACTTTATTTTTTTTGGGCTCCAAAATCACTGCAGATGGTGACTGCAGCCATGAAATTAAAAGACATTTACTCCTTGGAAGAACAGTTATGACCAACCTAGATAGCATATTCAAAAGCAGAGACATTACTTTGCTGACTAAGGTCCGTCTAGTCAAGGCTATGGTTTTTCCAGTAGTCATGTATGGATGTGAGAGTTGGACTGTGGAGAAGGCTGAGGGCCGAAGAATTGATACTTTTGAACTGTGGTGTTGGAGAAGACTCTTGAGAGTCCCTTGGACTGCAAGGAGATCCAACCAGTCCATTCTGAAGGAGATCAACCCTGGGATTTCTTTGGAAGGAATGATGCTAAAGCTGAAACTCCAGTACTTTGGCCACCTCATGTGAAGAGTTGACTCATTGGAAAAGACTTTGATGCTGGGAGGGATCGGGGGCAGGAGAAGAAGGGGACGACAGAGGATGAGATGGCTGGATGGCATCACGGACTCGATGGACGTGGGTCTGAGTGAACTCTGAGAGTTGGTGATGGACAGGGAGGCTTGGCGTGCTGCGATTCATGGGGTCGCAAAGAGTCGGATACAACTGAGTGACTGAACTGAACTGTGTATCCATAAAGGGTTGGTTCCAGGACCCCACACAGATACCAAAATCTTCAGATGCTGAAGTCTCTTATATAAAATAGCGCTTCCCCAGCGGCTCAGACAGTAAAGGATCTGTCTGCAGAGCAGGAGGCCCAGGTTTGCTCCCTGGGTCGGGAAGATCCCCTGGACAAGGGAATGGCAAAACACTCCAGTATTCTTGCCTGGAGGATCCCCTGGACAGAGGAGCCTGGCGGGCTATAGTCCATGGGGTCACAAAGAGTCAGACACAACTGAGCAACTTATATAAAATGCTGTAGTACAATCAGCCCTCTACAACTGTGGGTTGAATTTTGGTTTGCTGAATCCACGAAGTAGAAACCGCAGATATGGAGGGCCAAATGTATATTTACTCCCATTTTCCAGACAGGCAAACTGAGCGCCATAGGGTTTTTAGGGGCAGGCTCACCCAGGGTTTGGCCAGGCCTGGCAGCCATTCCTTGATCACCCTGCTAAGGAGATGGTTATCTATGACATCCCATTGCTTAGCCATAGATACAACCTAACTCATTATCAAAAGTATCAGCTGATGTACTAGAGTTGTCTGCGACTCCAAGAACACTACTAAACTGTCACCCTGGAGGGAAGGAGGCATTTTCAGAATCAAACACCTGTCGTTGTCAGCAGCCAGGGCCCTGCCGTCTCACATTCTAAGTCAGATAGACCACTCCACCCTTCTGGGCTTTGAGTTCCCAAACTCACAGGCCCTGCAGGGTAACTCTCCCCCACTGAGGTTCATCACTGCAAGGGTACCCTAGCCAGTCACAGCATCCTCTACTACAATCAAAATAACTGTCTTCCTTCCCTCTGCTTTAAGGCTGCATTCACCTCTGTTAACATCACACCCCAGACTCTCTTCATAAGACAGACATCCCAACAGGCTGCAGTCCCTATTTACTTAGCCTGCCTGCATCTCAGCTCTACGTTTAGGCCCAGGAAGCCAATTATCCCATCCCAGAGAGGGCTTCTCTTGTCCTCCAGTCGGTTCTCTCTCTTAGAATTTCCAAGGAGACAAACACCATGGAATCCCCTATTAACTAGTTCACTGGATCAAACCAGTGTACAAAGGGGTCGTGAAGCCAGCAATGAGAGCAATGGACCATCAAGACCCCGGCCCAGGGCTTGTACTTCACCTGGGGAGGCTGTACTCCAACTTGTGCAAGGCAAGAGAGGGTGCTTATAAAACTGTATCAGTATAGCCATGGAAATAAAAGAAGAAAGGATTTATTCCTGACTGTGTGACAGGAATGTGAGTCCACGATACTTCTTTGAACCAGCATTTATGCATATTCTAAGGCTTCGCAGGTGGCACTCGAGGTAAAGAACCTGCCTGCCAGTTCAGGCGACATAAGAGACGTGGGTTTGATCCCTGGGTTGTGAAGATCCCCTGGAGGAGGGCATGGCAACCCACTCCAGGATTCTTGCCTGGAGAATCCTATGGACAGAGGAGCCTGGTGAGCTAAAGTCCATAGTGTCGCAAAGAGTCCATAGCGTCACAAAATTACTTAGCAGGCACGCATGCATTCATTCTCTAATACATTATTAATTGTATATTTTTTTAAATCTCACACTGAGGTCATTTTAATACAACAGACCACCAACAACAGGGTAAAGGAAAGTGTGGCTGGCTGTCTGCACATCTGTTAGCTACTCTGTCCTCAAACAAATGCACAGAACTCCTGCAGGGCCAAGGGGTCTTACAGAGATCTCTGCATTTGAACAACAGTTTAAGTGAAGAAAAGGGGGAGGAAGGCGAGGCATGTCTGAATATTCACTAGAAGCCACCGGCTCATCCTTCTTTTATTTGACGTTTCCATCCACTCAACCAGGGTTATCAATGGAACTAAAAATGTCAAGCTTCAGGGCTCACAGCCAATCCACCCACAAGGCAGAAGACAGCCTCACGCCTGAGCATGAGAGCTTATCAAAGGCTCTTCACGTCACTCCAAGATGCTCTTGGAGGGCACAGGCAGGTAAGAAAGCAAGAAACTAATCCAATTGGGTAGTTTTTCAACTCTCCAGCCAGGGGCCTAAGGAGCTTGCATCTTGCTGAAACACGGAGTAAAGAAAAGTCATTTCTCACCTCAATGCTCTCCTGTAAGTGGGGGAAAAAAAAACCCGATGATTTCTTTCGTATTAAAGTTACATTTGGAATAAAATGGTCCAAATACAGCCAGATGGGTCTTGCCGGTATTCATTCATTTTCTATAAAATTAGCCCTAGAAAAAAGTCTTCATCCCCCGCAGGTTGGCTCTGAGAGGTCCTGCAGGGCCCGTGGGAAGGAGTGGGGGAGGATGGTGTCAGCCTTTACATGGCCTGCCTTTCTGGTCCCTGTGACTGCTAGCCAACATCAGAACCCCAAGCAGCCAGCTCATGGCAGAACCCATCAAACAAGGCTGGTAGCGTTCACTCCTTCTCCGAGGAGTTTACAACCCCTGGGGACAATCAAACCTGCAAGCACTGAGCAGCTCGAGCAGGGCACAAAACCAGTGTCAAGCGTCATCCAAGGCTTCCTCCTTTGGGGTCCAACTTAGACCAACTGTCCCTGAGCAGCTGTGACCCACTCCTTAGCACACCCTTCTCACTCTGTATTGTAAGCGAAGCAAGGGCAGGACCCACCATGTCTGGTTCAACAGTACAGCCCCAGGGTCAAACTTGCCTGCATAGGGTTCAGTGAATGAAGGAACTGGTGCTAAAGCGCTCGACACAGGCACTGACTGCTACCAGCATCCACTCTGCTTGGCTACCAGCCAAGCAGAGCAGAGAGCAAAGAGGGCAGACCCAGGCTTGACATCCTGCTGTATTCTACCTCCTGGGAGCCTCGGCTGGAGCGGCCAGAGGTGGATCTGGCCCTGGGCCCTTATGGTGGCAAGGATTTGGCTCTGGGACCGCCAAGCCTCAGAAGTCTAGGTTTCTAACCATTGTACAACAGGCAGCTAGCCCCTGTCTAGACATCCAGCTCTGTACCCCATCTGCTAGTCCTGAACCTACCCGCACCTCCCAAAACTCAGATGACAGGCCAGGCCAGGCAAGCTGTGTGGCCTGAGGCTTGCCCTCAGGACAGAAACCCATCAGGAGTTGGTCTGGAGGACTCAGCAGCAGGAGTCAGTCAACACTCAGAGCTAAGGCCCCGCGTATAGGTGGGGGAGGGCTCCAGGCCCAAGGAGAGGGGCTGCATGGGTGTGGCATTGAGAATTAAAGCCTGCTCGCCCTTCTTGCCTTGGCTGGCTCTCAGCTCCACTCAGGGCTTCCCTGGTGGCTCAGATGGTAAACAGTTTGCCTGCAGTGTGGGAGACCTGGGTTCGAGTCCTGGGTCAGGAAGATCCCCCGGAGGAGGGCATGGCAACCCACTCCCGTATTCTGGCCTGGAGAATCCCATGGACAGAGGAGCCTGGTGGGCTACAGTCCATGGGGTTGCAGAGTCAGACACGACTGAGCGACAAACAGGTTCACTTTCTCGGCTCCGCTAGGTTCACATCAAGGCCCCTCAGCAAACAGCAGCAGCAGAAATGCAGGGTGAGGGGGACCCACCGGAAAGCTGTCCTCCTATCTGAGGGCAGCAGCAAGGCTCCCGCCAGCCTCCCGCTCCAGCTGCTCCATCCCGGCCCGAGCACTGCAGGGCAGGTGTGTGCAAGCTGTCTGCCTGCGGGGAGGACCCTGCGCTGTGGTCTGGCTGGGGCTCAGGGTGCAGGGAAACTCCTCTCAGCACCCCACCTTGCCTTCCACAGGGAGGCCCGGGATTCTCCGACGTGCCTCTGGAGCCATCCCTGTCTTACCTCTGCTTTAGCCTCACCCCTTTCTTTCTCTTGGTCTCAATCCTCAAATTGACTTAGAGTGGCTGGGCCACACTTAAGTGGCATGCGTTACCTAAATCTCTACATCCTCGTGGTGGGGACACATTTCTCAGGGTGTCTCGAGTGAAACATACTTTCCAAAATAATAATGAATGTTAATTTGTTGAGGTTCTGTGCAACACTGAGCCACCCTGGCCTCTTTTCCTCTTGTTCTCTGGGGGCATGAAACTCACAGAGGTCTGGGGCTGGGCCCCCTGAGAGGCAGAGCTGAGAACCCCAGGATGGAGGACCCTGAGCGGAGCCCCCAGAAGCACCCCCTGCTGCCACAGCGCCCAGCCCCCGGAACGGGCAGCACCCCTTCACTTACTTAGTGCCAGCTCCTTAAATTCCGGAAGACTGGCAGCCGCACAGAGTTGGTAAAAGATGTGGTAATTCCTCTCGTCATCTGCCTGGAGGAGAAAACACAGTTGCTCAGTGTGAGGGGCAGGGACCCCAAGAGTGTCCCCTGCCCTGTTCGAACTCCAGGGTGCTCTGGGGGACAGAGGTCAAGACCTTTCCTTCACGCCTCTGCCACCTTCAACTCCTACCTCCGGAGTCTGCATTCACTGTCACGGGGCCCTTCTGCCAACCAGAAGATGTTTACCTCTGGACTTAAGCAAAACAAGGCATGGTCTCTCTTCCTCCCTCACAGAGCATCCCTGCAGTTTCACCCGGGACAGCCCCATGGGTCGGCGCTGGCTCAGGCCACCGTGCTGCCTAGCTCACGCTGGGAAGACTGTCACTTCCCTGGTGCAGGCTCCCTCTCACCCCTGGGAGGCTTGGCACTAAGAGAAGCTCTGCCCCTGCAATCATCAGGCTGGGACGGCGAGGGGAAAGGTCCACAATGAGAAAGGACTTACAGTGGACATCAGGGCCAGACCTGCCTTACACAGGGGACAGGGGCTTCAGGAAGCCTGAGTGCAGACGGCAAGGAAGAGGAAAAACACATGAGGAGTCTAGCCATAGCCACGATCAGAGCATGTCTCACCCATACCCAGCCCAGCAGGCCATCTGAGCTGTCACAGTGAAATTGCAGTGGTCCGCAAATGGGGCGGTCCCACCAAACCTGCGGGGTGGAAGGAACTGCACTCGGGTTGAGCTGCACCGACCGCCACTGGAGGCCAGGGTGCAAGAGGAGGACGGTCCTGGAGAGGCCAAAGACTATTCAGAGGGAGGGAACCAAAGGTGAGCAAAGAGGAACTGAGTCACGTGAGATGCGAGATCTCCATTTATTTGTAAAGGAAACTAAGAAAATGGCCAAATAGCTTCTTTTTAAAATAGAACTTACCAAGTGAGTTTCCTGGTGAAAGAGGAAACCCACAGACCCTATATGACATTGCCCAGATCACAAGACTCTGAAGTCCACAAGGAACATGATGTCTTCTCTTTGCTGCCTGGCACATCACAGACAACACTTTTGCTGACTGAATCTAAACACAATGCCCATTGAAACACATCAATACGGGATAAACGATTTTTCAGGTCTGATACCTATAAATGAAAACTTATTAATAAAAAAAATGAAGAAAGAAGACCAAAAGCACAAGCCTATCCAAGTCCAGGTTCAGAAGACGAGATGTTCTTTGGGCAGAGGGAGCGGAACATGCAGCAAGGAAGCACCGTCTCCGGGAAAAAAAGACAAAAAGCGCAGTCACACGGCTCACCTGAAAGACCACTCTGGACTTCTCCAACAGGTAGGTCCTCATGTTGGCCCCAATGATGCGGTACCTCTTGTCAAAGCCGATCTGAATGTACTTCCCGAAACGGCTGCTGTTGTCGTTGCGGGTGGTTTTAGCATTCCCGATGGCCTGTGCAGAAAAGACAAAGGTGTGCAAGACAGGGTGGGTTTTCCTGAGTTTCAGGATTGAATGCTCCTGGCAGCGTCTCTATTCCCTCCCTCCTCCTTCCTTCTAGAACTTGTTACTGAGATGACAATGGTTCAAGCAAAAGAAAACAGAGACCTTCATTTTCCTTTACTCCTAAGGAAGGCCAGTGAGCGTGAAGAGTTGACTGAGGGTCTCTAAAGGGGACTAGACAGCTGGAAGGTGCACCTCCCTGACCTTCTCCTCTTCCTTTTCCTACCTGAAATGTGCATGTGAGGACCACTCTCTACCCCCACCCTGAGAGAGAGCCCTGATGCTTCAAGGCACCAAGTGACAGGCCACTGTCAGACTTCAGGAAGCCAATTCTGTTTGAAAAGTGGCAAGGAGGGCTGCATTCCCTAACACACAGGTAAAAGTGACCATTTCCCAGGCCTCCAACATGAACCAGGTCCTGTGCTCAGCTTCCTTCACTTTCCCCGAATCCAGGCAAGAATCCCAGGAGACGGGTATTAATAACTTCCCTCATATTTCTGGGAAAACTTGGGCTTAGAAAAGGTAAGCAGTGTGCTGAGGGTCACATGGCTGGGAAGTGCCAACACCAAGATACAAATTCAGATACAACTGAGTCCACAGTCTGTGTTCATTCCACTGGGTTTCACGGTCCTGTCCAAACTACTCACCACCAGACAGGAGCTGCCACCCATGTGGGTGACTTCTCACATCTCAAACAGTCAGGTCAAATCAAAGGATAAAGACTAAGACATGAATCCCCATGTTTAACTTCTCCTAAGAAAGGAGGAGAAAACCTTTCAGAGGATGGCAGGGAACCAACTTATTACTCCGAACAAGCAGTAAATAAGGAAGTAAACATCCACCCTAACTCTCCTGTGTAGACTCTATCAGTGTAACTAGTTAGTGAGAAGAAGCTTCTCTTCCTAGACTCACTCCTGCTGATAAATGTGGGAGGAAAAATAGAATGTGAACACCACCATTCTGTAACTCCTGATGAATTAACTGATCTAGGCACAAGCAATGGCTGCTGTCTCCACCAAAAGACAGCTAGGCATTCTGTGCATCTTGATGGGAACACCCACCATCAGCAATAAAGGGTTCTTGGTTTTTAAAACAAACCAACCTAAATCTAACCAAGCCTTTAAATTTTACCACCCTTTTATGGGACATACAGAAGACAAAGGAACATGGTAACATCAGGAGGATGCAATCAGCAAAGGCCAGCTTGTGTGAAACTCTAAAGGATTATCTACCTTCAACCAAAAAAAACCCACAAATCTCAATTTCAAAAATTTCAAATTTCGTCATTTGTAAAATGGCAACAAGAATGTTCTCTTCACCAGGGACTTACCCAGCAGTCCAGTTAAGACTTCATCTGGTTTGATTCCTGGTTGGGAAGCTAAGATCCCACATGCCTTATAGCCAAAAAAAAAACCCACACACAAAAACCCAAACCAAAATCAGAAGCAATCTTGTAACAAATGCTATAAAGATTTAAAAACTGGTCCATAAAAAAAAAAATCTTAAAAAAAAAAAAAAACAAACAATGAACCTTCACCACATCTGAGATCACTCCTTAGGGCAGCTTTGGGAAAGCTTGCCTACAGTCTAAAGATCACTGGCAACCTATCCTCCTTACCTCACGAGGCTACTTTGAGAAGTGATACAATGGATAGACAAGCACTTTGAAAGTATATAACGGTACCCATGAAGGGAAAGGGTTGTTTGTATTATTACTACCAAACCCATAAACTCCACTCTGGGCACGAAGAACTTCTAACTTCCGTGCGTTTGTGAAGGACTTGCATGTTGTTCCTTGTCTGTTAAACACCTGCTGGATTCATTGCCGTTGTATTGACTTAGAAAACATTTTGATGCATGAGGAAAGCAAGTCCAGTTGTTACACATGATAAAAAACCCTGACTTTGATTATCTCCGAGTCTACAGTGCAACAAGACACAGGGTGACGCAGACAGGTAAAATCTGAAAAATGAACAAATGGCATACACAAGGGATTCACAGAAGAAAGTCACGTGACTGGTAAACATCAGATACTCAACCTCGGTGGAAATCAGAGAAATGCAGACAAAGATGACAGTCCAGGGTGGCACTACTGGAAGAACTTTGATACTGTGAGATGGTGAGGGAAAAAGGAACTCTCACATATATACTGCTGGTCCAAACGTAAACTGCAATAGCCATTCTTAGAGAAATTGGGCATATCTAGTAAAATTGAATATATGAGGACCTAAGAATCCAGCAACCATACTTCAAGATATTACCTAGAGAAACTCACATAAGTGTACAAGTAGGTGTGCAAAACAATGTTTAATGCAGAATATGTGTAACAATAAAATGCAACCTAACTGTCTACCTATTGGGGAAACAGATAAAATGGGGACTATTCATACAATGGGATGCTATGAAGCTGTTAAACTAAGCAAATTAGAACATAATGCATGGGTAAATAAAAAGAATACTGAGTGAAAAGCAAGTTGCAAAATGGTTAATAGAATATGGTACCACTTACATGTGATAGAACCACCCTCTGATTTATGCATATACAAATATGTAGGAAAACAAAAATGGACTGGAACCAATCACTTCAACATGACTGGGACTGCACAGTAAGGAGACGCATATCCACTAGGGTGGAAACAGAGAAGGGAGAACCTTAGCCAACGCCAGCAGAATGGGAAAGGCTTTAAGAAGTGGAAGATGAAGTGAATCTTAAAGGGTGAGTATAATTTCACCAGTGGAGAAGGAAAGGGGATTTTTATTAATAAATCTAGCATGGGCAAAGGGACAGAGGGGCATGTGAGGGGCCTAACACATGAGCACTGGCTAGAGTATGTTGAAACATGAGGGAAAACAAGAGGAGAGGGAGTCAGGAAGGTGTGATGGGGGCAGATACTTGTATGAATAGGTTAATATTCATAGACGTTCTTATTTCTTTAGCTTAAAAAAAAAATCAAATCCTGAAAATTACATAACAACTGGTCTTCGTTTCTGTCGGTTTAGCCCCCTTTCTTTCTCCGGGACAAGGGGAGTCTCTTGTTCCTTGCTTCTGGAGTTGTGTGCCTGCAGACTCCAGTCACCCCAAGAAGCCATGTGACCCCTCTGGGCGGGGGCTGAGATGCCCCTGCTCCCCAGTCTCTTGATTAGCAGTGTCCTTCCAATCAGCACAGACTTGTGAACCAGTCACTCCTGGGATGGTGACAAGCTCTCACACAGAATGGGGTCAGAGAGCTCTGAAGCTGACAATAGATCCTCTGAATCCAGCCCAGTCAACCCCAACCCACGCGCAACTCGCCTTTAATTCAAACAACTGCCACTTAGCACAGCCCACTGGGAATCCCAGCGCCTCAGACAGCCCACAACTCTGGGTCTCCCCAGCAGGCGTCTGCAGCAGCTGGGCTGCAGAAATAACGAGGTGATGGCATGACCATAACTGATTGCTTCGTTGGGAGGTGCCATCCTTCCCCGGGACAGGGCTGGAGTCATCAGGAATCAGCAGTGCCCTGATTAAAACATGCCTGTACTGGTTGTATTCCTCTGAGGAGCCATAAAGATGACTGAGCTTCCTGACACCAGGGCCCAAGTTAAGACTCTGAACTTGTGAAAAGTTGGGTTTGGCCAGTAACAGAATCTGCTCTTTCTCTGCTTGGCATCACTCTGACTCCACCTTCAGTTCTTCCTGGCAACAATTCTTCCTTTCCATGTTCATATCTGATACTTCTCTCAAATGTAACAATAATAGCCCAAGGGAGAGCCTCTATGATAACAAAATTCCATAACTGACAGAATGAGCCCTCTGGGTTTATTCACATGATTTCCAAAGTAGCAATTTGGTTGACTGTAGAATTTAACGGTTTGCACCCACACCACTGTAGCATTTGTTCACATGACCTCATGCAAGATCAGGCTGGTTCGCGGACGCACTCTTCCTCCTCTTGCTCTCACGTTTCTTCCACGCCTCCCCAGCAGCCCAGCAGCCTGCTCAGGCTGTGACAGGCACTGGCAACATCAGATCATTTCAGAGCATGGTGATTTAAAAGGCATTCCCAAGGCAGGGGCCCCAACAGTTGGGTTCACCCCAGTGTTCACGGCAGCATTATTCACACTGGCCAATAAAGTGGAAACAACCCAACTATCCATCAACAGAGGAACAGACAAAAACGTGGTACAGACATGCAACAAAATGCTACACGGCCACAAAATAAGACACAAAGGAGGGATGCGTCTGCCACAGGGATGAAGCTTGGGAAGGCCCGGAAAGCAGTGAATCAGCCCCACACGAAGGAGTGAGGTCAGTGATTCCACCTGCATGCGAGACACAGAAGAGGCAGCTTCACGGGGACAGAAATGAGAGTGGAGGTTACCAGAGCAGAGGGCAGAGCAGGACATCATTGTTCAGTGGGTACAGAGCTTCTGTCTGGATGGTGAAAACACTCTGGGCATGGATGGTGGTGCTGGATGGTACACAATACTGTGAGTGTACTTAGTGCCAATCAACAGTACACGTCAATGGCTGTTAATGTTTCTATTATGTACGTTTTACCACAACAAATTAAAAAAAAAATCATCCCGCCTGTGTCTTGTACCTGTTTCATTATGAGGCGGTCTGTCTTCATGAAGTGGCCCCATCCTGGCTAGTAAGAACCGCCTTTAGTCACCAGGGATCAAAAGGGTTTCTTCCCTTCTCTGTTTTGTACAGAATCACTCCTTTACTTCCTAAAGAACAGGCACTCTGTGTCTTGGTAATCTTACTACTACAAAGTGAATTTTGTAGTAGTAATTTTGCAATTTTGAATTTTGAAACTCAGAGGAAAAGCTGAGATCCTGGTTTCACGCTCACCTGAGATGATTCATGATGCTAACTGTAGAGTGCTGGCCTAGCTGCAGCCATGTGAGTGCAGGAGACGGCCAAGGGGGAGGCATGGACTCACATCCACGACCATCTCCCAGATCCAGCCCATGGCCAGGCCCCCACCTTGAGGCTTTAAACAAATGCTGTGAGCAAAGAGGCTACAAATTCAATGTCTGACAACAGGGAGTTAAATAATGGTAAAGCCATCTGTTAATGTATGTCTGTAGCCAACGAGTTCATAAGCAGCTTAAAGGGACATGGCTAATCCTATTAATATAATAGTCAGTGAAAAAGCTGGAAGGAAATATACCAAAATATTGAACAATTATCAGCAGGCTGTGGGATCAAAGGGGATTATTTCCTTTTCTTTCATATTTTCCAGTGAATCCTTCCTACCTTCTTAACATTTATTTGATAAATGTTTCTCAGTGGGTATGGGACTGAGACCAGCAGCATCAGGATCACCAAGGAACTTAAAATAAATCTAGATTCCCCGGGCCTTCTGAATCAGAAACTCTGGGAGTAACGCCCAGCTATCGGCTCTCACAAACGCTCCGGAGATCCTGATGCACAGTCAAGTTTAAGAACAACTGCAATCAAATAAAAGGTTTTTTTCCCCCATTTCTAATCTGTTTGGTAAAAATGCCTTCAGCTTTATTGACCATTTCCCAAATCATATAAGAACAGATACTGAAACTTGCTTTTGTCTACAAGCATACTAAGTCACTTCAGTCATGTCCAACTCTTTGCAAACCTATGGACTGTAGCCCACCAGGCTCCTCTGTCCATGGGATTCTCCAGGTAGAAGAGTTTGCTTGGTTAATTGATGAGCCCCTATGATTCAAGACTCAGAATTTCCTGCAGTTGGTAAAGGCAGAGGGAACGAGACGGGCCCTGAGAAGGTCCAGCCAGGGTCTTGTTCCCTCAGCTCCAAAATAATCTGAAGGACCAACCACACTGATGCCTTGTGCCTTACCTGATGGGCTCAAGGCTGTGTGGAGAAATCTGAAGCTATTTTGGCAATTTTCGGCTTCAACTGAATTTCCTCTCACTAAAACCAAGGGGCTCTTCGGGGCTGACAGAAGAGCCTACTGCAGCCCAGGCAATAACGAAGAGCCTCAGCTTTGGAAGCAAGAAACCAAAGCTAGCCCAGGGACAGTGCAGCCATTTAGCTCAACTCCATCAGAAGGAAACTTTTACAGAGGAAAGGGGGAAAAAGAGAAATGGAGTTCTGTCCCTATAGCATGGTTCGCTATAGTGAGACCTAAGTTTCGGAAATCTTTCTGACCCCTCACTTGCATCGGCCGCTCTGAGGCCACCGTGTGGGAGGTGCAGGTGGTGAAGATAGAGACTGGACCTGCCCTGGCCAGTTCATGCCAACTCAGGGAACAATTTTCTGAGACTATTCAACAGATTATATGTTGTCACATAGCGTTTGACTCTATCTCCCCCCAAAAGACAAAGTCCAAACATTTTTGGGGAAAGTGGAGGGGATCTTTTATCCAGGCCTCCTCACCCCATGGGAACTGCTCTCCTGATTCAGTGGGGCCTCACCGCGTGGGAAGGATTGGGTGGGACACTGATTTGCTGACATAGGATGGCAGGAGGGGACAGGACACGGCAGAGATGGCGGTAGATGGGGAGGATTGTCATGACACAGTCGGGCAGAGTCAAGGGACAAGGAAGACATGAAGACGACCCTCTATCCAATACCGGGGACCTGGGCTTCCAGGTCAGGAGATTCACAAATCTGTGCTTTTAGGGGCACCTTTGAAAAATTTCCCTCAACAGTGGACAATGGGTTCTTGGGAAGAGGTGAGAACGCTGACTGCGAGAGGCTGGATGCTCAGCAGAAGGAACTCCAGCCAAGGAGGCCAAAGGCATCTGGACGGCTTTACCTCCATAATGGGACTGGATGCCAGGACCTTCTCTTCGATGTTGGTGTCACTGGCCGAGCCACTGACCGTGGTGAAGTAGCGCATGGCATACTTGGCCGACACCGTCTTGCCGGCTCCAGACTCCCCGCTGACTATGATGGACTGGTTCTTCTCGTCTCTGCAAAGGAAAGGCCCTGGTCAGTCGCTGGCCAAGGAAAGGCACTCTCGCCTTCCAAGGACCCTGTTGACAAGGGTCTGAGCCCAAATTAGGGATAAATGTGAGGGATGGCGTGGAAACAGCCCAACTTCCTTCATACACTCTCACAGATCTGAAAGGGGGAGAAAGAAAGGAGTTCTGAGAAGGACTTACAAAGGCCATATACCCTGTTTTATGACCCAGAGGAAGGGGACATACATATCTTACACTGTTTGTAATCACCCATAAGTTGACCTTGGGGATGACGGGCAAGAGCACCATCACTTTGTTCTACACACATTAGCTTTGCTTCCTTCTCAGCTAGAGAACCCAGGACCAGAATATGGGCAGTAAAACCCACCTGATTTTGAACCTCACGCCCACTGGTTGGCTGTCCGACTTTGGACAAGGTAGTTTACTTCTTTGACCCTCAGACTACCTCGGTCCAGTCTCTTACGACTTTGATCTCCAACCACACTCATGCTCTTCTAAGTGGCCACCTAGACTTAGGGACCACCTAGGTCTCTAATTCATCCTAACACTCCTGCCAGATTAAGTGTCTAAAGCACAGCTCTGAGTGTGCCTTCCCCACTCAAATCAAGGTAACTACTCATCACTTAGCAAGTCAAGTCCAAAGTCCTTAGTTGAGCGGATGAACCCCATCACAATGCACAGCTCAACACTAAAACCTTTGACAAGCGTGGGCAAACTATGGTCCTAAGGACAGAACAGTGGGCCTTCAGTCTAAGGATCTTGCCTGAGCTCTGGCTCTGCTATCGGCAGGCTCTTTGTAAGCCTTAAGCACATTAAAGAGGATACCATCTTAGAGATTTGCTGCGAGACTATTTGAAACGATGTCTACATTTCGTATAAGACGAGGCTTTTGCAGTCCAGCCAAGATGAGCAACTTGCCAGCCTCTGCCATTGATGGTTCTCACTCTGCCGGAAATCACCTGCAACTTAGAAGCCCGACCCACTCCAAAGTCTAACCCATCTCAGGCATCCCAGCAGGCAGTTATTTCTCTACCTTCTAAAGTCTCACGTCATCTGCTCTGTGCTGCTTGTAAGGCATTGTCCCATCTCACCTCACACTGACGTCAGGCCCTGTGTGGTCATTTTACTTGCTGTGTGACTCTGGGTCACTTCTTTTCTTTGGACCTCTGTCTTTTCATCTTGTCAAATACACGGTTACAACTTGGGACTCCCCCAGTGATTTAATCTGTCTCTGACATTTGATGATTCCATGATCAAAACTGTAACAGGGAGTAGGGGTGGGAAAAAGCTCTCAGTTTCAATTTTCCATTACTTAGGGTTGGCTGTGGGGGAGATATTTATAAGTATGGAATTCTACCCAATGTCCTTCAAAAACACAACCAATGTATGGCTCCATCCACTCAGCCCAATTACAGACATGACTTAGCCTACTACCTGGGTCTCTGCTTTTCAATAAACCCTTTTCTCCTGAGCCAGGTGAGGTTCCCTTTACAGGCACACCTTGGAGATACTGCAGGTTCATTTCCAGACCACCACAATCAAGCAAATATTCCCATAAAGACAATACTGCAATAAAGCAAGCCATGTGAATTTTTTGGTTTTCCAGGGCAGATATTTACACTATGATGTAATTTATTAAGGGGCTTCCCTGGTGGCTCAGATGGTAAAGAATCTGCCTGGAATGCAGGAGGCCCAGAAGGTACATAAGAGCATTATTCCCCACCCCTCCACCCCAAAAAAAGCACATACTTTAATTTAAAAACATTTTATTTAAAAAAAAATGCTAAGCACTCTCGAGCCTTCAGGCAGTTGCAGTCTTTCGGTTGTTGGGGGTTTTACTGCTGACTGATCAGAGTGGTGCTTGCTTAAGGTGGGGGTGGCTGTGGCAATTTCTTAAGATAAAGCAACAGTGAAGTCTGCTGCATGGACAGACTCGACCTTTCACTTGAACACTCAGAAGCCAATGCAGGGTTATCAACTGGCCTAATTTCAATACTGTGTCCCAGAAAATAGGGAGGTCTGAGGAGGTGGGGAGAGACGGGGAAACGACTAGTTGGTTTTGAAGGCCTGGGCATCAGGCAGGGGCACAGGACTCCTGGGATGAGAACCAGCTGCTCTCTAGCTCCCACGCAGGACACCAGCAACGAACAAGCCCACCTCCCATCCCTGGGCTCACACTGCATCCCCGTCTGGGACACCTGAGAGGCGAGACTTAACTGCTGCTCAACCTTCTTCTCCTCCGGTAAAAATTTCCCACCAAACCACTGCAGCACCTGGGGTTCCCCGAGCAAGGCCAGCCTCTTCTCCATCCCCATATCTGGGTGGGGAGCCCCTGGGCGGGGAAGGGGGGTGGGGAAAGTGGATGTCAAGGCACCTGAGGTCCCCACTGCACAGCACTGATCGGCCAGGGAGCCACTGCAGGGACTTTGGGGACATCGTGCTGAAGTGCGGTCTTGTTTGGGTTTTCTGCAGAGAAGAAAGCATCATCCTTAGCCTCCCCACCAGCAACAGGTGCAGAACCACCAGGAAGCACTGCTTCAGCCATCTCCGACTGAGGGAAGCCCCAGAAGAGCTCCAGATATACCGCCCAGCTGTGACAACAAGGCCAGCATGCCCCTGGACATGTGTGACATCAGTACCCTCACCCGGAACCCCTGCTCTAATTGGCACCATGTGACCACATGCCAGTCACTGAACGAGAGCTCCAGGAGAGCAGGCACTGGCTTTAACCTTGAACCTGCAGGATTCCTAGTGCCAAAGACTCTCCATGGCTCCCTGTTCCCCCACCCAAGCCTTCTCTGTGTAAGGGGCACCAGCCTGCACTCACCCACTTCATCCAGAATCCTGGCAGTCACTGTGGATTCCTCCCTTTCCCTCAAGCCAGTGTGTCTCACTGAATTCACCTCCCAAGATATTCTGCTCTGCTCTCTGGACCTGTGAGTCCCAGCCATCATCTCTAACAAGCATACAATAACAGCTTTCTGACTCTTGCTGCCATCCTCTTGTAATATCAACACACCCTCCTTAGATGACCTTTTGTAGTGAATATGAGGTCGAACCTCGTCCCCTGCTTTAAGCCGTCCAATGGCACCCCTCTGCCCTCTAAGATCCCAGCTCCGGAATCCTGTTCAATACTCTCCATGAACCAGCACCTCTCTTTCCAGCTTTATCACGTGCCACACTTCTTTTGTTCACTCCATTCAAGCCACATGGGGCTTTCTTTTTCCTTCCTACTTTTAATCTGCTTGAAGCAATTTCAGTTCAACTTGATTTTCCCTTCTTTGTTCTCACAAATCTCAGTGGCTGGTACTCAAACAGAGTCTGCCTTATGGCCACTCATACATTACTACTTTTCATTGTAATTAATTACCACCACCAATTTACATTTAGCCATGTTATGCCTTGCTTCAGTCAGTTCAGTTTAGTCGCTCAGTCGTGTCCAACTCTTTGCGACCCCACGGACTGCAGCACGCCAGGCCTCCCTGTCCATCACCAACTCCCGGAGTTTACTCACTTATGTCCATTGAGTCAGTGATGCCATCCAACCACCTCATCCCCTGTCGTCTCCTTCTCCTCCCGCCTTCAATCTTTCCCAGCATCAGGGTTTTTCCAATGAGTCAGCTCTTCGCCTCAGGTGGCCAGAGTATTGGAGTTTCAGCTTCATCAGTCCTTCCCATGAATACTCAAGACTGATTTCCTTTAGGATGGACTGGCTGGATCTCCTTGAAGTCCAAGGGACTCCCAAGAGTCTTCTGTTTAGGACTCATAAGACTACTGGGTACCAGTCTTCTCATTTAAAAAAATCCATTTTAATAATATAAATATTAAGATGTCGCTGTGTTTTTATTTTGTCTTTGGGCCACGGCATTCGGGATCTTAGTTTCCCAATCAGGGATTTGAACCCGAGCTCTGTGCAGTGGAAGCTTGGAGTCTCAACCACTGGACCGCCAGGGAAGCCCCCCAGTCTTCTCATTTTTAACGAGGATAAAAATGAAGTTTGGGAAGATCCAGGGATATTCCCAGAGTTCTCAGCTAGTAAGACACCAAATGCAAACTTGGACACAGACTTCCTTACCCTGGACAATTTCCCACTGGGGTGTTCTGTGACACCTCTACACCACCATTATAGCACCTTCGTGTGTAACCAAGCACCACTGGTGAATCCCTCCAACAACTCTAGCCTTGAGACATTAGACAGGAATCAGGTGTCAGTGCTAGCTGGCACAGCACCACCTCCTCAGTTAAAACATCACTTCTTTTAGGGTGGTCAGAAGCCCCCGCCTGACCACCCTACCTTCCTAGCACTCAGCATACAGTTTACTAATATTTTCCTTATCTACTTAGCACTCCTTCTATCCTTGTCTTTCCCATTAGAATGTAAGTTCCATGATGGCCAGTCTCAGATGCAGGGCTTGGATGGACAGGCCAGCACCTGGTTTGTGTCAAGATACCAAGGGCTATCACGGATGGTGGTCTTCATAGACTGAGGCCACGGTGCCCCCTAGAGGTGTACAATTTACTGCCCACAAACCAAACTTTGTGGTTCCTGCCCTGAGTTCAGTCTCCGGAGCTCATCCATGGGAAGGGGGCTCCCTGTGGGGGCCCCAAGCTTCAAAGAGGTGCAGCTCTCTTTCCGTGGACTGGGCACTCCCTGAGAGGTAGGAAGAGGTAGGAACAAGACCTGCCAAAGCCCCTGACACACAGTGGAGCTGCTAAACAGGAAGGAGGGAATGCCCGGCCTGAGCCTCGCCTAGCAGGAAGGACGCCCTGTCTCTGAACACACATCATTAAGTCCCTCCATCATTTCCCACTCCAGTAACAAATCATCTGAAAATTTAGGTGTGTCAGTAGAATACAGTCTAGTCACTAATGGGATAATCAATCTATTGTTTCTTGCCTGTCTGTGTCTGTCTAGTCTGTAATTACATTTTCAACACCATCATCCCAATGCAGACCATCTACTATGGTTAAAAAAGAAAAAAACATTTGCACCAGACAGTGGGGATACAAAGAATTTTTAATCAAGAATTTCTGTTCAACACAGACATTTGTGTCAGTACCATGGACAGAGTTAATAACTAGGAGACATGCTAGGAAGACAATTAAAATGAATCTTAGCAGCATGCCAGCTTAAAAAAAAAATTGATAATACTATATATGGTATGATATTTTCTTTAAAACTCAACAATAAAAAAGAAATATGATGCCTAGGGATACAAACACAATTATATTAACACAAAATAATCTCAAAACCCCATTAGAGTGGGAAAGTCAGGAAAAGTCAGGTAGAGGGCAGAGTCACATTGGGAGGAAAAAAACCAGGTTCTATGGGAAGGGAAAAGTAAGGTTTGGGGACAGAGATAAGCTAGGATGGAGATAAAGTTAGGTAAAGCTATAGTTTTTCCAGAAATCATGCATGGATGTGAGAGTTGGACCATAAGAAGGCTGAGTGCTGAAGAATTGATGCTTTCGAATTATGGTATTGAAGAAGACTCTTGAGAGTCCCTTGGACAGGAAGAAGATCAAACCAGTCAGTCCTAAAGGAAAGCAACCTTGGATACTCATTAGAATGCCTAATGCTGAAGGTGAAGCTCTAATACTTTGGCTACCTGATGTGAAGAGCTGAATACTTGGAAAAGATCCTGATGCTGGGAAAGATTGAGGGTAAAGGGAGAAGGGGGCAGCAGAAGCTGAGATGGTTAGATAGCATCACCAACTCAATGGACATGAATTAGAGCAAACTCTTGGAGATAGTGGAGAACAGAGGAGCCTGGGGTGCTGCAGTCCACAAGGTTGCAACAAGTTGGACATGACGTAGCGACAGAACAACAAAGTCAGTTAGGTAAAAAAGGTACAGAGTGAGGCTGTTTGGGGCTCTAAACAGAGCCTCACAGTTCCAGTGAGTCTGAAGTTAAAGATTTTTTCCCAAGGTTGGGGCATGAGAAAGAACGGTTCTGCTGTGAGAAGGGGCTGGGCCAGAAAGTGCCAAGTCAGGGATCCCATAAACCCAGCCAACAAGAAAGCCAGGCTCAACGTGGGAATGAGGAGATATGTCCTGGGCAGCTAGAGAGAGGATGCCTATGTCTGCGGCCCTCCATGCTTGGGGCCCAGGCAGGCTCGGGGTGTGAGGCAGGCACAGCAGCATCCCTGAGCATCTCTGCCATCAGGCACCAGTAACCTACCTGCCACACTTTCCCCTCTCCCAGACAGGGCTGTGTGCTCACAGTCTAGAAATCAAGTCAGTAGGGAAGGCAGCCATAAATATTCATGGGAAACTGCTTAATTGGTAGTTAGCAGTCAGAGTCCTAAGTGCCCAGTCAATAAGAGGAAATTGAACCTTCTGACAACGCGGGGGCTACGTACTTAGTGCATTTCACATCCAAGTATCATGTTTGCACTTTAGTCTCACAGTGGCCCTCCGGGTGCTAAGTTCTATTGATAAACCTCCTAGGTGTAGTGTGATACAAGAAGCAGTGAAATGAATCCATCTCCTTCCACTTACTTGCTGTTCCCAGGAGAGGCTGCCTCCTCTCACATGTGAAAGGATCACAGAAAGAACCTCTGGGAACTCAGTCAAGCCCACCCCTCACTGGAAGATAAGCAGGGCAGAGTGAGACTGAAACGGGGTGGGGGTCTCCTCAGTGTGGATGGAGATATCCCAGCACCTCTGCTCTTAAACTGGAAGGGCTGGAAGATGAGCCCTAAGACCTCCTGCTATTCCTGAACTCTGATTCCAGATCCAGGTTACAGCTGAGCTGTGAGGAATATTAATTAATAGTTCACATCAACTGCAGGTACTTGCTAATCTTGAAAATACCCCTGAAAATTCAGAAATCTGTGGGTTTAGTTAGCTTATTAAAAAGCAGAGGCATTACTTTGCCAACAAAGGTCCATCTAGTCAGAGCTATGGTTTTCCCAGAAGTCATGTATGGACGTGAGAGTTGAACTATAAAGAAAGCTGAGCGCCAAAGAACTGATGCTTTTGAACTGTGGTGTTGGAGAAGACTCTTGAGAGTCCTTTGGACTGCAAGGAGATCAAACCAGTCCATCCTAAAGGAAATCAGTCCTGAACATTCATTGGAAGGAATGATGCTGAAGCTGAAGCTCCAATACTTTGGTCACCTGATGCAAAGAACTGACTCATTGGAAAAAACCCCGATGCTGGGAAAGATGGAAGGCAGGAGGAGAAGGGGATGACAGAGGATGAGATGGCTGGATGGCATCACTGACTCAATGGACATGAGTTTGAGTAAACCCCGGGAGTTGGTGATGGATAGGGAGGCCTGGTGTGCTGCAGTCCATGGGGTCACAAAGAGTCGGACATGACTGAGCAACTGAACTGAACTACAGAGGCAAGTGTTTCCTGTGATTTTATATTTAACAGAATTATTTGGTCCATGTTATCTTGTGCTGTGCCATGCTTAGTTCCTCAGTCATGTCCAACTCTTTGTGACCCCGTGGACTGTAGCCCACCAGGCTCCTCTGTCTATGGGATTATCTGGGCAAGATTACCTGCAGTACCAAATAAACACTTTTGAAGCTCTCTTTCACTTGGTGCTGGGAATTACTTTACAGTAAAGGAACACATCCAGGTAATATTCAGGTAAAAAGGCTTCTTGTGGGTCAGCAGTCTAGCTCACAGTAGTATCTGAAGCCAGGTGCATCTGAGCACCTCAGTCTAAAGCCCATCCTCTTTCTCTTCACTGCACTCTCTTTGCCAGGCTACCAGGAGATACAAGGTCTTCTTCGATTTCTCTTCTAGAGCCGGCCTCATCCATTCATCTTTTAAACTTAGGAGAACCCTGAACGTCAGTTTCAGCATCTCCTCTCACCTCTCCAGGTTGCCTCTAACATGATCTCATCTTACCTCATTGCTACAAACACCACCCCAAAGCTGTCCACTCTCAGATTTACACCCCAACCCAGATCTCTCCCAAGAGCCAAGCACATATGTGCAGCAACAGTGACACACAGAAGCTGCACAGCTCTCCCCTCGAAGCCTCCATACCCAGGACCAAGCTCCCCACCCACCCTCCAGTCTGCTCCTTGTCCTTACTCCTCAAGCACATGGCTTGGCGCCCCACACGGCAATGAGACGGGGACTTGGGAAGGGCCTTTGACTCTTTTCTGCTCCTTACACCACCAGGCAAAGTTGACTGTACTGCCTCGATCCTCTTTTTAATCCATCCCCTACGTCCTGTCCCTCATCCTTTCTTTCCTGGTCCTTTCACAGTATCGTAACCGGTCCTCCCCTGCCTACGTCAGCCCCTACTCAATCCATTCTCCTCATTGCCACTGGAAAGATATTTCCAAAACACTCATTTGAACATACGTAAGTCAGATGTGAGTTCAATCCCTGGATTGGAAAGATCCCCTAGAGGAGGGCATGGCAACCCATTCCAGTATTCTTGCCTGGAGAATTCCACGGACAGAGGAGCCCAGCGGGCTACAGTCTGTGGGGTTGAGAAGGGTCAGACACAGCTGAGCAAGCATGCACGTGGGTCCCACTGAGCACCTCTCATGAGACACTGGGGCCTGTGTCTGCATCAGGACCCGCAGCATCCCAGGCCCTTTGTGATTTATCCCAAGAGGCCATTCCAGGCAAAGGTGCCAGGCTATGCAAAAGAGAGAAATGGTGTTCCAGGAAGAGGGTGAAGTTTAGGGCACTTGGACCCCAACAGGCAAGTCATGGCCTCTGGCAACGACTGGACTACAAAGAACCATTGCTTGTTCAGCCCTGGCTGCACACTAGAAGCACACACATGTGGCGCTCAGGAAGCTCCCCCAGTGGATCCCACAACAGATCGCCTGGATCACAACGTCTAGGGTAGAGCCCAGATGTTTGTTTTGTTTTGTTTTAATTCCACAAGGATTCTGATGTTCTGCTACAACATTAGTTTTGCTAGGATTAAGAACCACTGCTCAACAGCTTAACTAAACGGGTCACGATATAAATATATTCAGGTACTTGTAGACATTCAAATACCTTGTAACTTATTCATGGTTGCTATTAGCCTAATATCATGTAACACTGACCTTAAAACAAAGACTAACTTTAAGAGGCTAAACAGTTCGTAATGTGTGAGTTTTTTAACCGTTCTTCCTGGCTGTAAACTACAGGAGCCTTAACATTTAAGTCTAAGTTCCAGTTAGTGGTTTATTACAAGTTACTTAGAAATCAAAGTACAGCGTCCTCATTGACTAAACTTACGTGACTGATACCCACCCAGTGGCAGCAACAGTGCAGGTCGGTCAGCACTGGAGTCAGAAGCGCACAGATGCGCGAGCAGGGCAGAGCACGCTGCGGCCTGCCAGCGCCTACGAGCGGGGAGACTCAGAGCTTCACTCCAGCGTTCTGCACCTGGGCTCTACAAATTCCCAACACGCTCACGAATAGAACTCAGGGGCATCATGAACTTAAACGGAATAAAAAGCACGGCTCCATTTAGTTTTACTAAATTCTAACAATTTTAACATTTCTGCCAATTAAGAATATAGCCAAACGTGAAATTTAAAAAAATTACACAAATGAACTTATTTATAAAACAGACACACAGACACAGAAGACAAACTTATGATTACCAAAGGGGCAAGTGGGGAGAGATACACACTGGATTAACAGACACACACTGTTACACATATGATATAGGTCCTACTATATGGTACAGAGAATTATATTCAATATCTTGCAATAAACTATAATGGAAAAGAATCAGAAAAATATATATATATATATATATAACGAGATCACTTTGCTATATACCAGAAACTAACATAACACTGTAAATCAGCTGTGTTAGTCACTCAGTCACGTCCAACTCTTTGCAACCCCATGGACTGTAGCTTCTGTCCATGGAATTCTCCAGGCAAGAATACTGGAGTGGGTTGCCATTCCCTTCTCCAGGGGATCTTTCAAATCCAGGGATTGAAACTGGGTCCCCTCTGCACTGCAGGCAGATCCTTCATCAAGTGAATCATCAGGGAAGCCCCAGATCAACTATATTTCAGTTTAAAAAAGAATAGTCAAAAACAGGGAGCAAAATTAGCAGGACCTGTCTTGGCACCCAACTCCAGCACTCTTGCCTGGAAAATCCCATGGACGGAGGAGCCTGGTGGGCTGCAGTCCTTGGGGTTGCTAAGAGTCGGGCACGACAGAGCGACTTCACTTTTGCTTTTCACTTTCATGCATTGGAGAAGGAAATGCCAACCCACTCTAGTATTCTTGCCTGGAGAATCCCAGAGACAGAGAAGACTAGTGGGCTGCCGTCTATGGGGTCACACAGAGTCGGACACGGCTGAAGGGACTTAGCAGCAGCAGCAGTGACTTTGACACCATATTATATTACAGTTGCTGCAGATATCATTAAATATTTACACTCATCACTACTTCAAAATTATGGTTATTATTAGATCTGCCTCTAATGCATTAACCATACCTTATATTTACTTTATCACAAACTCCCAAAATAATTTGTTAAGTTCAGTATAATCAGTCCTTTGCAATTGTACATATTATATTTGATACATTTAAATGTTTCAAATGGAACAAAAATGGTTAAGAGTCCCTCCTTCCCTTTTAAAAAATGTTTTTCTTTTCCTGATTGCAAAATCATGCCTCTTTGCACAGCATTAATGACAATGACTCTTCAAGGAAACCATGCCCACGTTTTGTCAGTTCTGCTGCATTTTTCAAGGGCCAATAAGAAACATCACTAAGTGCGCTGATAGAGGTGGGAGGTAGATTTCAGAGACTCCTAGGATAAGGGGCAAGGTTCTCTCCACTGGAATACATTGTAGCGCAAGTTGCTATATAAACTTTCAGGCCTCAAAGCTCACCAGAAGACTGACACTCAGTGTCTGCATCTTATTGCCCTGAACAGTCCAACATCGCCCTTAGCAGGGCAAGGATTTTGAGGTGTACTTTCTAGTAAGTTCCTGAGTGATACTGATGCTGCTGGTCTGAGCACCCAGCATCATTATCCCTTGGCTGGTTTGAAGTTCATGATTTTCTCATGTGGCCATGAAATTATATAGCACCTGGGCCTAAGGCCAAATCTGCTTTAGTTGTTCTGGGGAGTCTATTCTAGAGGGAAAAAAGCTGGCTCAAGAGAGAGTGTCTGCAGATCCATCTCACCCTCCAGCTGCTACAAAGGCTCTGACAGGTCCCCACTGGAGAGGCTCTCACAGGGTTTAGCTTCTTCTGTAGCCTTCCTCTCCTAAATGCAACCACCCCAGCCTCCTGGCCCAGAAACCATCCAGCCTTTCACGTATGAGACACTCAGGATCGAGTGGAGGTGGGAAAGCGCCCGGCTATGTTAGCAGCTGACAGGCCCCAGGGCAGACTGAGGACCAACCAGAGGCTGGTGCCCAGAGACATTCAACAGTTCACGATGAGTGAACATGCTCTAAGTGAAAAAAGAGAAGCAAAAGAGAGTCTGGCTACAGAAGGGCACTACTAATTGTAGTCATTTGTGTCAGCTACTTAATATTTATGCCTAAATTATCATGTAGCACAATGATTATGAACATCATTAAACATATCAGGCTAATTCTGCTGTGAGGTCTACTCAGTTATAAAAATAAAGGCTCGACCTTCACAGTGTTTTCCCTACACAGCTTAAAAAAATTAGACCACTGAGGGCACAAGCTTGGACATCCAGCCCAGCACTCTTTCTGTGATGCAAGGACCCTTCAAACACATCATGTGTTCAAGCACATAAGAGGTCACTTCATAAAACAATCTGCTTCAAACTGAAGGCATTCAAGCAAAGACAGAACTGACCTCACAGCTTAGTAGATAATGTTGGAATTATCTACATGGAACTGCTGGGCTCAGAGCAAACGCACCTGAATGGTAGCTCTGGTTATTTACCAGTAGCACACTCATTCATGGGTTTCTTTAGTACAACATCCCAAGTCTGTAGGTCCTAGAATACCCAGTGGGTCTCCAACCACTTCTGAGTCCTCTAAAGAAAGACTCACTTTAATGGGCTGAAAGACCTAATAATGGAAAGCAAGTCAATAATTCATTATGCTGTCAGGAAAACTCATCGCTCTCAAAAGTATCCCTAACAAAAGTAAAATTGAGAAAGGCTTCTCCCTTCTCTCAGCCCACACTTTCAATGCATTCTTAGATCTGTCTCATCTGGGAAATGCTACCTGCAGGTCTAAATGTGCCAGCCCCACTCCTGTGAGCTCAGCCAAGGCATCTTCCCCACCTGCATCCACTCTGTGAGCTGTTAAGATGGCAGATGAAACCATTTTAATAAGTGAACCAACTACAGCTGGCCCTTCAGCAACAGGTGTGAACTGCGTGGAAACAGGGACACACAGATATTTTTTTCAGTAGTAAATACTACTGCTGCTGCTGCTGCTAAGTCGCTTCAGTCGTGTCCGACTCTGTGTGACCCCATAGACGGCAGCCCACCAGGCTCCCCCATCCCTGGGATTCTCTAGGCAAGAATACTGGAGTGGGGTGCCATTGCCTTCTCCAAGTAAATACTACAGTACTGGACAACTCGTGGTAGGTTAAATGGGAGCACCCATGGATGGCAGGGGCCAACTCTAAGTTATACATAGATTTCATCCATGCAGAGAGTTGGCGCCCCTAAACCCCACATTGTTCAAGCATCAGCTGTACACTTATATCAAGTTCTGAACTTCTGCAACAGCAGCTTCAGGCCCAAAATCGACTATCTTCTGGAGAGGATCACAGGACCTGCAGTTACCGCGCTGGGTGAGAGAGTAACTGAGATCTTGACAGATAGTACCTACTGATTGCTCACCTCCCTGCCCTCTCTCAAGGCCTTTTTATACTGTAAGTGGCCAAGAGTTACCCAACAGAAAACCCAGGTAACAGGGATGATCAAAGTTCACAGCAGTCAGTGTCAACTCTACAACACGATCACATCTACAACTTCAGTTTACCCTCCTGCTGACCACGGGAGGCAGGTTACGCAACACGCTCTCACCCATTTTCCAGGCCCAATAACCTGTACAAAGTAGAAGAAAGTACCTTATCCAAAGCCAAGGTTTCCTTGACAAACTCCCCATGGCTCCATCCCCCTCCTCAGTCAAGCCCAGCCAAGGGTGTGGCACTCAACACTTCCCAGAGGTTACAGCCTACATGCCGTCTGACAGGGTGGTGGGTCAGTATGGGCAAGAACCCACGAATTACAGTTCGACTTCCAAATCAGGAATCTTTAAGCTCAGCTTGAGTGTCTACAAACCTCTCAGCAGTCAAAAGGGGAGGGGAAAAAAAAAAAACCATGGTGATGGGAAAGGGGACTCGGCTGTCCACCAGTCAGGTGGCAATTCTTTACTACATACCTGCATGGGGTCCCATTCTGAGCTTTCCAAGTAAGTACATGAAAACAGCTCCCTTGAGGAGCTGACTCTCAGAGGGACACCCAGCACACCTAGAACAAAAGACAGCATTGTGCTGCAAAGTACAGAAGAGAACTCCAACAGTCTAAGATCCAGGAGGGCTGAGACCCGAGAGAAAGACCCCTGGAGAAACTTGTTAGATGTCAATGTCGATTGCCTTCAGGTTCATCTTTACCAAGAGCTACAAGTTCTCAGCGACGGAAGAGAAGCTCAGAGTTAGGAATTAGCTGTGCAGTAGCTTTACGGGATGGCGACTTAGGAGAGTTTCCCCTTGTTTTTTCTTGAAGGATAAGCTGGGGGGAGGGGGAGCAGTTCAGAGTAGTTTATGCAAAAACCTTCCTTATTGTGGGGAAAAGAATCCTATGTTACAATAAACTTCCTTTTGTGTCAAAAATTCGACAATGTCTCCCTACAAGCAGAAGGACTGTTCTAATGCAGCTAATTGACTTTGGGAAGATTTTGAGTTCTGAATATTCACAGGCTTTAAGGGCTAGGTAATTTAATTAAAATAATCCTCAAATACTCCCAGGACCAGAATTTGCTTGCTGTTCAAATCGTTAGGAAAAAAAAATACATTCTAGGCTTTCCTTTAATAAAGCTTAAATGCTGCGATCTGGCTGTTTTTAGTAATGGTTGTGAAAAAGCCCCTTGTCAGTTGCAAAAGTCCCAAATGGTGAAGTCTTTTAGTGTTATTTTTAGTGCCATTTATCAAGATCCACAGGAGTTTTAAACGGTAAGTTACAGACACACTGGAGCAGCAGGTGTGCTCAGAGAGAGGGAAGCCCAGCTTCCTGGGAGTCAGTTACCACCTATCTGTGAGGACCCAGGTAGCCACATTTTATCACCTCATCTACTGGAGCACTCCTCCCTGCACCCCCACTGTGAGTGAGCATCACCCGTGGAAGGAGATGCTCCCACTGGAAGGAGATGCTCCCGCTGGAAGGAAGTGCTCCCGCTGGAAGGAACAAGTTTTCCTTCTCTGAGTGCCAAGATTGTACTCCACCCCATATTCATAAAAATGCTGACCTGGAGCATCCTAACATTCTTGCTGATACCATGGTCTCCTCCGGGGCCTGGAAGTACTACAAAGCTCCAAGACTGGGCGGCTTACTTGGCCAACCTGCTCAGCAACCACAGCCTGGTGCATTTTGCTGAGTCATGTTCAGGCTTCTTGACTCGTGGAAAAGGGACACAGGGAAAGGGCCAAAGATGAGAGGTGTCACACAGTGGGCAAGGCCTTCAGAACCCACGAAAGCAAGTTCAGAGAGCTGACAACCTCGAGTCTGAGATGGGCCTTTCTGCACAGCTGCTCAAATGTTTCCTCTTTAATCCTCTTCTCTTCCAGCTTCATTTCTTTGCTGTGCCTGACTCTCAGGATCTAGTCCTATATGAACTCAAGACCTAAATGTTTTCTTGTTAAACCCTTGTTTTATACTTAATGAAGCTTAAATCTATAAATCAGGCTTACAACTTGGAGAAACCCTCTTCTAAATAAAAAGATTTATATGCATATTGGTTAGCATGTATGGTACTGAATTCTTCTCCAGGTGGTGTATACCTACTGAACTACAAACAAATGTTTTTGGACAGGATTCTTCACAACATAGTATTATTTACAGTTATTGCCCTGTTCTCATCCCACCTGTCTCAACCTCATTTATCAAGTCTAGTATGATGATATCAAGTGTTCCCATTTAAGAAATGTAGTTCCTGCTCACCTTTTCTGTAAAATAGCATCTCTACATCTGCTTTCTGCCTATTATTAATTTTTTTGGGGGGGAGGTAACAGCTTTACTGAGATATGATTCAAATATCATATGGTTCACCCATTTAAATTGTATAAATTCAATGATTTTTAGTATGTTCACAGAATTGTGCAACCATCACCAAAATCAATTTGAGAACTTTGTCGTCACTACAAAAAGAAGCTCTGTCCATTCCCAGTCACTTCCCATCAGTCCCCCTGATGCCAGGCATTCACTAATCCACTCTCTGCCTCTCCCTATTCTGAACTTTCATGTGAAGGGAACCATGATCTTCTGAATGGTCTCTTTCATTTAGTATAATGTTTTCAAAGTTTATCCATGTTGCTGCATGTGTCAGTTCTTCACTCCTAATTTTTAAGGCCGAACAACATTCTGTTCTACAGATATAACACTTTTGTTTTTCATTTTTCAGTTGGAGGACATTTGGGTTGTTGCCACTTTGGGGGGCATTACAGGTAAATAGAAATATTCACATACAGTGTTTAGTGTGAACATGCTTAAAGTTTTCTTGGTTACAATAGAAGCTTTGCATATTTGAAGGATACTTTGCACACTTGAAAGTATGCGTAGCTTTGCATACTTGAAGGATAGGCACTGAAAATCCCCTTCATTTTGAGCTCATCAAAATCTACCTGTTGAGTCAAAAGGTGAGAGCAATCACTTCTCGGCCTTTTGGTTAAGATTAAGTGTAAAAGGTAAGACAGCATACTATTCAGGAACAATTCTAATCTCATCAGTCTCTAATAAGTTATTTTTGGTGCCATTTTTAATTAGCTAAGATGGATTAATTAAATTCCTTAATTCTGAGGTATTTTATCTGACGAATAAAATAGTACACCTTTTATGTCAAGTATTTATCAACTGCTAAAAGAAACTGACTGTAAACTGATTTGACTTTCCTAACTCCTAAAACATACCACAATGTTAAACTTTCAGTTTTGGAAAATTCAAGCATCTCTTAACATAGGACCTGATATGGGAATTTCAGTATGACTAAAAATCACTGCAGATGGTGACTGCAGCCATGAAATTAAAAGACGCTCACTCCTTGGAAGAAAAGTTATGACCAACCTAGATAGCATATTCAAAAGCAGGGACATTACTTTGCCAACAAAGGTCCATCTAGTCAAGGCTATGGTTTTTCCAGTGGTCATGTATGGATGTGAGAGTTGGACTGTGAAGAAGGCTGAGCACCGAAGAATTGATGCTTTTGAACTGTGGTGTTGGAGAAGACTCCTGAGAGTCCCTTGAACTGCAAGGAGATCCAACCAGCCCATCCTAAAGGAGATCAGCCCTGGGATTTCTTTGGAAGGAACGATGCTAAAGCTGAAACTCTAGTACTTTGGCCACCTCATGTGAAGAGTTGACTCACTGGAAAAGACTTTGATGCTGGGAGGGATTGGGGGCAGGAGGAGAAGGGGATGACAGAGGATGAGATGGCTGGATGGCATCACAGACTCGATGGATGTGAGCCTGAGTGAACTCCGGGAGTTGGTCATGGACAGGGAGGCCTGGCGTGCTGCGATTCATGGGGTCGCAAAGAGTCGGACACGACTAAGCAATTGAACTGACTGATTCAGGTAGCTCTTTTGTTTCTGTTTTGATCATCCAACCTCAAATATGAGTTCAAATGGGATGCTTTTAGAATGGTTTTTTCCCCCTTCAGTCACTCATATCCTTTTGTTTGATGATACTTCTATCCATTTTAGTGTACTTTCCTTATGCCATGAAAAACTTCACATTTGCGTGTAGCATGTTCCTTTAAAAGATACATTGATTGAAAACTTACATCCATGCAAAAACCTGCAAACAGCTGTTTCCAGCAGCTTTATTCATAATTGCCCCAACTTGGAAGCAACTAAGATGCTCTTCAGCAGGTGAATGGATAAACTGTAGCATATCCAGAAAATGGAATATTAATCAGTGCTAAAAAGAAATGAGATATCAAGCCATGAAAAGACAATGGAGGATAATTAAATGCGTATTACTCAACTAAAGAAGCCAAATCTGAAAAGGCTTCTTACTGTACAATTCCAACTATATGGCGTTCTAGAAAAGATATAACTATGGAGACTGTCAAAATATCAGCAGTTGATAGGGGTGGTGGAGGATGATTAGGTAAAGCATAGAGGACTTTTTATTAGGACAGTGACAATATTCCACATGACACCATAATGATGGATACATGTCATCGCACATTTGTTCAAACCTATAGAGTATACAACACCAAGAATGACACCAAGTATGAACCCTAAGGTACACTACAGGCTTTACACACTTATGATGAGTCAATATAGGTTCATCAGTTGTAACAAATGGACCACTCTGGCGGCAGATGTGGATAATGAGGGAGGCTAAATTCTCCAAGCCAGGCTTCAGCAATATGTGAACCGTGAACTTTCAGATGTTCAAGCTGGTTTTAGAAAAGGCAGACGAACCAGAGATCAAATTGCCAACATCTGCTGGATCATGGAAAAAGCAAGAGAGTTCCAGAAAAACATCTACTTCTGCTTTATTGACTATGCCAAAGCCTTTGACTGTGTGGATCACAATAAACTATAGAAAATTCTGAAAGAGACGGGAATACCAGACCATTTGACCTGCCTCTTGAGAAACCTATATGCAGGTCAGGAAGCAATAGTTAGAATGGACATGGAACAACACACTGGTTCCAAATGGGAAAAGGAGTATGTCAAGGCTGTATATTGTCACCCTGCTTATTTAACTTATATGCAGAATACATTATGAGAAACGCTGGGCTGGAAGAAGCACAAGCTGGAATCAAGATTGCCAGGAGAAATATCAAGAACCTCAGATATGCAGAAGACACCACCCTTATGGTAGAAAGTGAAGAAGAACTAAAAAGCCTCTTGATGAAAGTGAAAGAGGAGAGTGAAAAAGTTGGCTTAAAGCTCAACATTCAGAAAACGAAGATCATGGCATCTGATCCCATCACTTCATGGGAAATAGATGGGGAAACAGTAGAAACAGTGTCAGATTTTATTTTGGGGGGCTACAAAATCACTGCAGGTGGTGATTGCAGCCATGAAATTAAAAGATGCTTACTCCTTGGAAGGAAAGTTATGACCAACATAGATAGCATATTAAAAAGCAGGGACATTGCTTTGCCAACAAAGGTCCATCTAGTCAAGGCTATGGTTTTTCCAGTGGTCATGTATGGATGTGAGAGTTGGACTGTGAAGAAGGCTGAGTGCCGAAGAATTGATGCTTTTGAACTGTGGTGTTGGAGAAGACTCTTGAGAGTCCCTTGGACTGCAAGGAGATCCAACCAGTCCATTCTGAAGGAGATCAACCCTGGGATTTCTTTGGAAGGAATGATGCTAAAGCTGAAACTCCAGTACTTTGGCCACCTCATGTGAAGAGTTGACTCACTGGAAAAGACTTTGATGCTGGGAGGGATCGGGGGGGCAGGAGGAGAAGGGGACGGCAGAGGGTGAGGTGGCTGGATGGCATCACTGACTCGATGCACATGAGTCTGAGTGAACTCTGGGAGTTGGTGATGGACAGGGAGGCCTGGCATGCTGCAATTCATGGGGTCTCAAAGAGTCAGACACAACTGAGTGACTGAACTGAACTGAACTGAATACATGTATGGGGGCAGAGGCTAAATGGTAAATCTCTGTACCTTCCTTTCAATCTTGTTCGTAAAAAGTCTTAAAAATAAAAGATGTTAATGTTTTACTTTCTTAGGTTTTTCATTCCGTGTACAGTTTAAAACTTATTCCTTTGAGGCCATGTGTATGAGAAAAGTCTCACATTCATCATGAAGGGTCAAATCTGATGATCATCTTGGTCAAGCATGAGAAGCATGAGGCGTGAGGTCATTCTCAGTTCATATCAACACACACAGACACACACACACACACAGACACACAGACACACACACACAGAGACACACACACACAGAGAGACACACACACAGAGAGAGACACACACACACAGAGACACACACACACAGAGAGACACACACACACACACAGAGACACACACACACAGAGACACACACACACACAGAGACACACACACACACACAGACACACAGACACACACACACACACAGACACACACACACACGCGCGCTTGAAGATCTATAGGTCTGACTATGGCCCGGGGAGCTGGCCCTTCCACTGAAGGCTAAAAGGAGCACTGCCCTTGGGGTCTAGTACCCTGGGGCCCCAGCACAAATTCAGGACAGGGCCCAGCCAGTCTCCTCTTCTCCTTGACACTCCATTTCATCTTCTGTAAAATAAACAGGTTAGACAGAAAAATATCTAAGCATGCATGCAGCTGTCAAAATCTGATTCTCTCTCTATACCACCTGTGACAAGTGCAAGGGGACCTGAGGGAGAGACTATAGCCACCGACCAAGCAGAGGTGCCACACCCACCGCGCCTCCAACGCCACACTCCTGCTCACCAAGGGCACCTGCCGCAGGCTCCCTGGAAATGCTGCAGCGCCATCGCTGCCGCCTTAGCATCTGTCCCTCCAGAGGTTCAGGCACCTCATCTGGCTGCTCACCCGACGGTGCATCAGTAAGCTCACAGCACACACACCAGGTTCAGGTTCAAGCTTTCTTTTCCCTGAGTCCATGTGACTTATTCCTATCTGGGGATTCCCTGGGCACATCTCCATTATGAGAGACATTAAAGTCCACAAGTGATTCGTCCAAAATGTCAGTACCTACCATGTGCTAAGATAACAGGAATTTAGAGGAAAAAGCCTGGAACAGTTCAACTTCCTGACACCATGTCTATCAATCTTCCTGCAGCATCAGCACTCAGCTTATCTCTCCTTTTTCTCCAACAACTGGAGAATCCTACTTTCTTGGAGGTGAATGTCAGCATCTTGGCTCTGGATCCCACCCCCATGTCTTCCAATATTTATTGGAAGGACTGATGCTAATACTAGCTGAAGCTCCAATACTTGGGCTACCTGATGCAAAGAGCCAACTCACTGGAAAAGACCCTGATGCCAGGAGAGATTGAGGGCAGGAAGAGAAGGAGGTGAAAGAGGACAAGATGGTTGGATGGCTTCATCGACTCAATGGACGTGAGTTTGAGTAAACTCTGGGAGACATGAAGGGCAGCAGAGCCTGGCATGTGAGTTGGACATGATTAAGTGACTGAACAACCACCACCACCACCTTTTCAGAGCTAATTTCAGTGTCTTGGCCCTGGATCCCACCAAAGCTGGTAGTGTCCGGGATTCCACTACCAGTTATCCCCTTTCTCTGTCTCCCCAACTCCTCCCAACTGTCAACCTCTCTCCCCCAGCTAGTTCCTTCCCATCAGCATTTTAACATTCTGAAACCATTAACATGAAAAGAAACATGTGCTAACACTTCTTCCTCCCCTGTAGCATAGAGGGTGGACTTGGGAGGTAAAAAAAGAAACACAGGCAAGACTGAGGCCCCTTCAGAGGCCGCAGCAGTAACTCAAATGGAAGGTGAGACCCTAAACTCAGCCGTGGTGGTAGAAATGGAAGGCATTAGACTCGAGGTATATTTGAAAGTTGTGACATACAGGACATTTTCTCTTTCAGATAACACATGTATTTTAATAGTTTTTTTGAGTCATAGCTGAGAAAGAGAGTAACACTTTAAATAAAGTGATATGCCAAGGAGACAGATATTTTTAGGCAGGAGAATTCTGGTCAGCCATCTAGTTAATATTAAATAGTTACTCATCTACTCTGAGAATTTAAAGGGCTGCAGACATCTCCAGGGCAGACACTTTGGTACCCAGAGCATTCTTTAGGTTCACCCAGAAGTTGCCCACATACACAGAGATGGGGTACATCAAATGTGCAGAGACATGATAAGAACAGGGGAAAAGCAAAGACAGTATTTGCTTGAGACCCACTGCGGGCTCTGCACTCTAGAGTACATATAAGGGCATCCACCAAGGATGAATTATCTGCTGCTCTATGGTCATCCACAGAGAAGAGTCAGGCGTCCAACAGGGCAGCTCACACAGCCTCCCAGCAGACACCAGCACGCAGCAGCCATGAAAACTTCCCATCGGATGGAGCAAATTCATTAGTGCAGGCCCAGCCCCGCTGCGGGCATTCTGCTACAAACTCAGGTTCTCCAGATTCAGCCATACAGACACACCGAAGGGGGCAAAACAGCAGGGGCCCTGCAGCAGCAGAAGGAATTCCAGCACCGGTTCTGCCTCTCACGAGCTTGGGGACGTTGGTCAAGCCCCTCAGAGCCTCAGGTCTCAACAGCCCACCTTTCCACGCTCCTTGAGTTTCAGTGGGGAGCCATGAAGTAAGGGAGACCAAAGACACCTGAGAACTAAGGGCGGTATAAACGTGAAGGGTACAAAGGATGTGAAGGATCATGTTGAGCATTTGGGGCAGAGCAATGGAAGGCAGGATGGGAGGCAATTCTTGGCTGCACAGGACTGCCAGGCCCATTGCAGGCTGCGCCCGGTTCCTAAGGCACATCCGGGCAAGGCAGTAACACCATCAGTGCACTGCCCAATCAGTGGGCTCCACACTTCCACCCCATTTGTGCCTAACAAGACTCGTACCTACATTTCCAACTGCTCCTAAGAACAAGGCATAAATCCCATCACCTTTAAGGGGTGATCATCACCTCCTTTAGGTTCTTCTTCCTCCACCAGATCTCCAAACGCCCAGTTTCCTTGGGATTAGATTTTGGGAACTTGTCTCAACAGTCTCTCCCAGGATGACATCATCCATTTCCAAGGCTTTAAGCCCCACCTATAGGCCAAGACCTTTCTCAATTCTGTCACAGACTCAACCACTAGATAGCTTTATTTGGATATCAGGGGTGGGGGATCATGAATGAGACAACTCCCAAATAAAAAGCACCTCCTATACCCTTCCCCTATCTTTCTGGTCTCAGCAAGTATAACTTCTATCTACCCAGTTTCCCAAGCCAGAAACCCAGGAAACATCTTTTCCAGGGAGGCAGGAGACCAGAGTGGCCAAGAGCATGGAGTTGGGAATTAGGGGGCCCAGGGTCCCATCAACCCTGCTAACTGCCAGCTACGTGCCTTAGGCAAGATGCGTGACTTCCGTGGTTACCCTGACAAACCTATACAATTGAGTTAGTGCCGCAATAACAATAAAGTACTGCTCATACCTCATTTATGATCTTAAAGAACATTCTATGTTGTCATGCACATCAACAAAGTAGGGAAAGAGTTTTGAGACACACTAATGTACTTTCCTCTTTTACATTCCTTTACATAGCATTCTCCTGCCTTAAATCAAGGCATTCATTTGTATCCAAATGATTAGGATTGTTACAACAGGAAGGCAAAGACAAAGGGTTTCCTGGTGGCTCAGACGGTAAAGAATCCACCTGCAATGCGGGAGACCTGGGTTCAATCCCTGTTGGAAGGATCCCCTGGAGAAGGGAATGACAACCCACTCCAGTATGCTTGCCTGAAGAATTCCATGGACAGAGGACCCTGGCAGGCTACAGTCATGGGGTCACGAAGAGCTGGACACGACTGCTCCACTAACATGTACTAAATACAAAGGGAAAGTGCCAAAGTTCACCTTCTGACTGTCTGAACATGATTTTTGAGTACCTAGCATGGTAATTGTCTTGGAATTCTGCCTGCTATTGTGAGAAATTAATTAAAAGTTTGTTAAATTTCTACTCTTGAAATCAAGAGCCAGGCTTAGGGGAAAGTGAACATTGGTTTCACTGTTAAGTCGTAGACAAAGAGAACTCGGGTTGTGAAGTGAGGGGAACCGGGAGAGGCTTCTGGTAACCTCTATGCTTAAATGGACAGTGCCACTTAGCAATGTGATCTGGACAGGGTCTACAACCACGGCAGGTCCACAACAGACCTCACAATGGTTGGTACCAAAGTGTGATCATCATCCAGAACCATGGTGTGGATGGGAAGCACTGGACGATTTTGGTTGACTCACTGTCAATCATCACAGCAAGAAACTATTAGTAAACTTCCATTAATGCAGCACCTAAGTATTTATGTCCCAGGATAGTAGGAGACGGCCACCACCTTCTTCTCTGGTCAGCCTAGATCTGCACTCTTAGCTTAATTACAGATGCCACATTTCATGAGGTATACTGAAAGACTGGAATGTATTCAAAGGCAATCAAACAGGATTCTGAACATGAGGAATGCTAACCAGACCAGAAAGAGTCTTGCTTAGTGAAGAAAAGACTAAAGGTACATACATTCCCAGACCAATCTGCTCTGCTGGCTACCCCAGAAGAGAGGCAGGAACTGTCCAGGGTGGGAGTAAGTGACAGTAAGATATCTGCTCACCCCTAAGTTTCAAACAGTGGAATGAGGGGGTCTAGAACTTTCCAGAAAGACTAAGTACCACAATACCGATGATGCTGAAAAGGAACTCCTGTCCTAGACAATATGACCTCAAAAGCTTTCCAACTCCAAGTGCATAACTCTTAAAAATTCTGTGCATTTCATGAACATGTACTCTGCAAAATAACAGGATCTACAAATACAAGCAAGTAAAGTGAACGGCACTGTAGAAATGACAACCTCATACGACTGGGAAGACAAATCTCTGCCTTGGGTTGCTGAGCTAGAGTTCCTACACACCAGGCGATTATGATGGATCAATATGTGCAACGACAAATGGAATAAAACTCTAGGAGCCCAACGACCCAGTGGGGAAGCAGAACCAACTGGAGTGAGCATTTATTGATCCCCGATATCTTAACTGAAGGCTGGTACTACACGTTTAAGCTAAATGCAGCTAGACACCACATAGTCCACACACCTGCATTTATTAAGATGTCCCCAGTAACCTCTCCGTAAGCACAGGGTTGGGGTAAAGTCCTGTTAGCCTCTAAGGATAACTAATTAGCAAGTGCTGGATACTAGGATGTCCCCCTGGCTCTTCATCGCTCTGCTACTAGGTCCAAGGCATTTTCTAAAAAGACACCCCATACTTCTAAATACTCTGGTACTTGCTCTTCAGAAGAAGGTTAACTCCCTTTTCAACCAAAAGGGATCTCTCTTTAAAGCAGGTCATTACTCATGAGGCATTTTGTTCTCTAGTTCTGGGAATACAGAGGACTGAATTAATTTCCAACATGTTTTGGCTGTAGGTGCCCCTCCTCTGGCTTCCAAAATCATTGATCTATGATGGGGGCAGGAGCCAGGCAGACTCAAAAAGCATTTGCTTTTAAATCTGTCCACTGATTCTAAAGGACACTAACGCAGGGCTTTCTCCTGGACATGCTGCATACCCTGTGCACTTTCTACAGTGCTCCCCAGGCACAAAGGCGTCCCCTCACGCCCTGAAATTCTGCTGGTGACAAAGACCAGGTGGGGCACCTACATTACACAGGTGGTTTCAACAAAGTTCTTCACCCAGCTTCACTAAGATAGCATCTGGGAGTGTTTATAGCAATCTGAGCACCACGTGATTAACCTGACCTCTGGGGGTGAGGCCTGGGCACGGGTAGTTTAGAACCTTCCAGGTAATTCTCCTGTGCAGGCAGGGTTGAGAGTCACTGCAGAAAGCTAGGCATCTGCTAAATTTGGAGGATCCAAAGACTTCTCTCCCCAGTTCTAACAGGCTTTCAAATTCCGTAACTTCTTCCCTTGATCAAAGTCTACTCTCAGATTCTTAATTCCTATTGAGATGTTGAAAGCAACCAGGCAGAGCTTAAAGACTGAGGAGACTCTTAACACCAGTGACATGGATTCTTTTTGTGGGCACCAGTTCTGGATCCCCCAGATCAGAGAGACTCATCTGTTTCAAAAGTTCCCCAAACAGGTGTCCAAAGACGAGAGTTTCTGAATCAGTTGTAGAGTTTAAAAAGATACTTTGGTTTCACCCATGAACTTCTGATTCAGTAAAGCAGGTGTGTGTGTGTTGGGGCGGGGGGTGGGTAGATTTCCTCTGTGCCTCTGAAATGAAGCCCCTGAGGGAGCCTCTGCACATTCCTTCCATGGGCAAGGACGGTGCTAGGATTCAATTCTGACAACTGCTCTCCTTTATAAAGGACCTCCCCAAGGCTTTCTTCTTTTTCGAGACAAAACACTGTCTGTTGTTACCCTGGAACCTGTGTTCTAATGTAATCAGAGAGCTACTAAGAGAGCAGCGCTCTTTTTTAAAATTTAAACTTACTTATTTTTAATTGGAAGATCATTGCTTTACAACATTGCGTTGGTTTCTGCCACACATCAGCATGAATCAGTGACAGGCATAGGTATGTCCTCTCCCTCTTGACCCTCCCTCCCACCTCCCTCCCCATTTCACCCCTCTAGATGGTCACAGGGGCTTCCCTGTGGCTCAGATGGTAAAGAATCCACCTGCAGTGCAGGGCACCTGGGTTCGATCCCTGGGCTGGGAAGATCCCCTGGGGGAGGGCAAGGCAACCCACTCCAGTATTCTTGCCTGGAGAATCCCCGTGGACAGAGGAGCCTGGTGGGTTACAGCCCATTGGGTCACAAAGAGGCAGACACACATAAGCACAGCCACACAGGTTGTCACAGAGCACCAGATTTGAGCTCCCTGCATCATACAGCAAATTTCCACTGGCTATCTATTTTACAAATGGTCATAAATATGTTTTCAAGAGAGCAATGCTCTTTAACCCAGTCTACTAATGTGACATCGGTAGGAATACAGACCATGCTTTATGACCCATGACAGGGAAGGCCTGCACTGAGCCAGCCGCCTTCTCTCACCTTCTCCCCACTGTAGCACTCCAAGAAGAGCCACAGCAGGGGGCCAGGGGCCAGATGTCCTCTGTGGACCATGAACTAGTCCACAAAGACCACTGCCTCTATGTATGGCTTTAAACACTGCCCTGGCCACTAAACCAGTTTTCTCTTTTTCCCTATCTATAAGGAAACCTGTGAGCCAGCTCCCCCAGAAATATCAATTTATAAATTAATTTCTAAGCTACTGTATTAATACACTGTGCACATTATAACAGACACACCAACAGGATTTTAAATCTTAAAAGACTGTGAAAAAAATAAGGTTCTAAAATTTTGTTCCCACACTCCAGTGAATCTTCCAAAACTCAACGTGCCCAGCTGTCTGAAGACCGATGCTCTAACAACCGATGCACCACCACAGGGACCAGGACAGACTGGGTCTCACTTCCACGCTCTTGTGAACAGTGCTTTCCAGACTTCAGCACGCGCTTAGTTAGTGATGGTGGGCAGGCTGTCTCTCAAGCAAATGCCCATAAAACAACCGAATAATTGCTCCATTCCTGCGGTGTCCCATTATTACTTTCCTTTTGCTTAAGCTTACAGACGGGGCTTCCCAGGCGGCTCAGCGGTAAAGAACCCACTTGCAATGCATAAGACCCAGGTTTGATCCTTGGCTTGGGAAGATCCCCTGCAGGAGGAAATAGCAACCCAGGGCTGGAAGAAGCACAGGCTGGAATCAAGATTGCCAGGAGAAATATCAGTCACCTCAGATATGCAGATGACACCACCCTTATGGTAGAAAGTGAAGAGGAACTAAAAAGCCTCTTGTGAAAGTGAAAGAGGAGAGTGAAAAAAATTGGCTTAAAGCTCAACATTCAGAAAACAAAGATCATGACATCTGGTCCCATCACTTCATGGGAAATAGATGGGGAAACAGTGTCAGACTTCATTTTTGGGGGGGCTCCAAAAATCACTGCAGATGGTGATTGCAGCCGTGAAATTAAAAGACGCTTACTCCTTGGAAGAAAAGTTATGACCAACCTAGACAGCATATTAAAAAGCAGGGACACTACTTTGCCAACAAAGGTCCGTCTAGTCAAGGCTATGGTTTTTCCAGTGGTCATGTATGGATGTGAGAGTTGGACTGTGAAGAAAGCTGAATGCCGAAGAATTGATGCTTTTGAACTGTGGTGTTGGAGAAGACTCTTGAGAGTCCCTTGGACTGCAAGGAGATCCAACCAGTCCATTCTAAAGGAGATCAGTCCTGGGTGTTCCTTGGAAGAACTGATGCTAAAGCTGAAACTCCAGTACTTTGGCCACCTGATGCGAAGAGTTGACTCATTACCCTGATGCTGGGAGGGATTGGGGGCAGGAGGAGAAGGGGATGACAGAGGATGAGATGGCTGGATGGCATCACTGACTCAATGGACGTGAGTTTGAGTGAACTCTGGGAGATGGTGATGGACAGGGAAGCCTGGTGTGCTGCGATTCATGGGGTCGCAAACAGTTGGACATGACTAAGCGACTGAACTGACTGACTGATAGTATTCTTGCCTGGATAATCCCATGGACAGAGGAGCCTGGCGGAGTATAGCCCATGGGGTTGCAAAGAGTTGGACACAACTCAAGGGACTTAGCGCACATACACACAAGCTTACAGATGCCATCACCGAAGGGCAGTGGTGTCCACATTCTAACACTATTCTAGGGGTGGCTGAGTCAGTAACAGTTTAACTTCACTCTAAGTTCAAAACTCAAAGCTGTTGGCTTCCTGCATATGACAAAAGACAGCTTTAGACATTGTGCAATTGATGCTGCATTTCCTCTAGACAGATTGGCAACCACCTATTAAACTTCCATAATTCTAATTTCACACATAAGCCTATGAAAAAGGCCAAAAGAACATTATTAATCGCATAACATGGCCAGCCTTCTGCTATTCCCTTGGCCCTGAAGGACCACCTGTCTTCTGGCTGACATATAAAGGAAATCCTGCTCAGCACTGATGTCTCCTCCCAGCACTTCCTTCCTTTGGATACTATGAGATGATAATGACATTACTTACTGTTGACTCATCAGTATTATCACCAGGCTATCACTACCACCATCACTAGATCAAACACTTATTGAGCACTCACTCTGTTCCAGAAATCATTCTAAGTACTCTCCACTTATCAATTCATTTAATTCTGGCAATCTGATGATTTTGCCACAATATGCATCCCTGTTTTAAAGACGCAGGCACTGGTGCAAAGTGAGATTAAGTGGCTTGCCAAGGTCCCACAGCTCCTGCGTTCTGAGAACCCAGACGGTCCTGTCCCTGGAAGCTGAGCCGCCTCGCTTCTTGGCATCTTCCTTTCCTACTAAACATGTACACGTGAGCAGGTGACATCCATAGACACTCTGCCTTTCGGGATATAAACATAAAACTATGCAGCTAAAAGAGAAAGAGTGGCTAACGTGGCGTGAAAGACATTATCACGATGTAAATAGAAATGCCATTTCATCCTGCTAGGCTTCACATTTTATTAGCTTCTTCAACTGAAAATTATTTCAGACACCCTGTAAAACGAAATCTTATTCACATGTCAGCACCACTGTGAGTTCCGAAAGCAGCTGGTGTGTGGGGACGAGCGTGACTCTGACAGCGGGACCAGGCTGTGTCATAAGCAGGACCCGGGGGGTGGGCGCAGGGGCGTCCGCTGGGCCCCACCCAGCGCTCAGTCATGGCCTAGGCTCACTTGTGAGGAGCGCCGGCTACTTCTTACAATAACCTGAGGACGGAAGGACACACACGCGTCCTCCTGCCGCAGCTGAGCAAATGGAGGAGGCGCCTCAGATGAAAGAGCACAACCAGGTGAAACATGGGCAGGAAGCGGTGAGGCTGGGGGTGCTCACTAGGGTCTCCTTGGCCCACCTCCTCACTCATGAGCCCCCCTCACCCAGAAAAATCACATCTGACCAATCCAGTGGGCACAGCTTTTAATCCGATTTAAAATACAGGTAAGGACTTGACTTAATTTTTAGGTTTAATAGCTCAAATGATCAGTTCTTAGTAAAAGGACTGCTCCCAGGAAGTTACAGGAATTCAGCCAGATTAATACCTCCTCATCAATAGATAAGGACAGAAACAAAAGATTTGTTAAATTTGCACGTGCGCCAAGCCAGGGAGACCTAATATATCAAATGCGAAAATCAGGAGTCAAAGAGATACCCTGGAATAACGAAGCACGGGCACAAAAGGTCAAATTTAATACAGGTAACTATGAATCCTGCTCAGCACATAAAAAAATCAATTGTGCAAGTACAGAATGAGGGCGACATATCTTAAAGGAAGTTTCTGTTTATAGTGACAGAAAGTAGATTAGTGACCACTGATCGCCAGCAGTGCAGCAGTGGAAAAAGTTTTCCCTTTCCAAGGAGACTTTTGGAAGTTAAGGAAATGTTCATTATCTGGGTCATGGTGATGGTTTCGTGGATGTACGCATATATCAAAATCGGTATAAGTATACATGTAATTTAATGTGTGACTTTACTTTCAATAGGCATAGCTTATTGCCAGACAATTAAATCATTACAGTGGTAATAAAATAATTCTTGTGCATCTGTGGACGGGGGTGGGGGGGAGAAATAGGAATTTAACAGCTTGCAAACTTAGTAAAAATCTGCGACATGAAATGCCTGCCAACTTGGTGCGATTGTATGCTCTGTAACAGGAATTCCACGCGGGGAAGACTGCTCACCTAGCAGATCACGTTCAGAGACCACAGATATCAGACAGAAAGACCGAAGGTGTCCAGGGTGACCCACAGCAGGAGAGGGGCTAAAGGCCATGCTAAGAAGGAAGGGCTGTGGGAGACAGGATGCTCAGCCAGAGTCGGGGAGGGGCTGCCAAGGGTAGGAAAATGCTGGCTATCCTGTACAGCCACACAGGGCAGAGGTCAGACCCCTCTGTCCGACTCTTTGCAACCCCATGGACTGTATGTAGCCCACCAGGCTCCTCTGTCCATGGGATTCTCCAGGCAAGAATACTGGAGTGGGTTGCTATCCCCTTCTCCAGGGTATGTTCCAAACTCAGGGATCGAACCCAGGTCTCCCACACTGCAAGCAGATTCTACCATCTGAGCCACCAGGGAAGCCCTCAGACCCCCTGGGCGAAGGCGATCAGAGAGCAGCAGAGTGCGGTGTGATGGCACGATTCCGACAGTGGGAACCGTTAGGAATGGAACACATTTCTTGAGAGACAGAGCCACCTGGACTGGGAGTGGTCAAGCAGCACCCAAAGGACTAGTTGCCGGGATGCGGTCTCCCACATCCCTGTGTCTTAGCCAATTCCTACCTGATGCTGGGAAAGATTGAAGGCAGAAGAGGGCGTCAGAAGATGAGATGGCTAGATGGCATCAGCGATGCAATGGACACGAACTTGGGCAAACTCCGGGAGATGGTGAGGGACAGGGAGGCCTGGGATGCTGCAGTCCATGAGGTCACAGAGTTGGACACAACCGGGCAACTGAACAACAGTCAGGCGACTGCAGACCCTCTCCTTCCACCGTGCCATATTCCCCAGGTAAGGTAAAAAGTGACTACTAGTAACTTACCTTTCAGCTCTAGGATTTTTGATTTGAGACTTAACTATTAGTAACATTCATGACCCCTGCAGTGTCACGGAAGTTAGACAAAGGAAATGGTCCTGTCCTATTCTTTTAAAAAAAACTTTTTTGGATGTGGGCCATTTTTAGTCTTTATTAAATCTGTTTCCATACTGCTTCTGTTTACGTTTTGGTTTTTTGACAGGAGGCATGTGGGCCCTTATGCCCCGACCAGGGATTGAACCCGCACGCCCTGCACGGGAAGGCGAGGTCCCGACCGCTGGACCGCCAAGGAAATTCCCAGTTCCAGTCTTCCTGAAATTCCCAATTTTAAAAGGAGATGACAGTATACATTTACTATCCATTGCTTTTAACATATGGATGTTATAATTAGCCATATGCACTGCACACTGAACTTTCCGCTATATTTAAGTCCAAAATACATAACTAGAATTTTAAACGGGATAGGCAGAAATATAGGAAACTATACAATCTAAGAGATTATAAAGGATCGAAAAAATGCTATGGACCTTAGTGCCGGGGACCATGGGGAGGGACAGGAATGTGTCCAGGCGTGGTGGGGCAGGAGGGCAAGGAGAGGAGGTGAGGGGAGTAGGGAAGAATAGGCACAGGGGAAGAGCCCAGGGAAGACAGCACTCTGGGAAGAACCTCAATAGAGGGAACGACGCAGGCAGGGCAAGTTCTAGAAATCAGCAATAGCACCAGACAGGAGCATGGAAGTCACTCCTGTGTTCCGTCATCTCGAACATCTCCTATACCTTGTCCTAAAGCAACCTAATCCTGACGAGTCCTGACTTGAAATAAAAATGAATGGGAAGGAAAGCAAAACTGCACCCGAAAGTCAGGGCTGAATGAAATCATGGTTTCAAGACTTTACTGTAAAAATCCAGCAAGTCATTGTTCCCTAACTGCTGACCTCCCCAGCAATACCGTCGCTCGCTGTATTTACCAGCAGCCGAGGAAGTTGTCTGTCGGCTTTAATATCAGCACCCTTGTATTTTTAACGTTTTATTTTTTTACTGGGGCATAGCTGATTAACAATGCTGTGAAGGTTGCCGGTGGACGGCAAAGGGGCTCAGCCATACGTATACGTGTATCCATTCTCCCCCAAACTCCTCTCTCATGCAGACTGCTACACCCCCAATTTTTATAGTGTTCAACGACTTTAAAGGTTCCTCATGACCTCTCACAGGTCCAAGTCTCTGCGGCGGGGCCACTATTCTCCTTAAAGAGTGAAGACACTGAGAACTTCAGGCCCAAAGGGTCTGTGTGTGGACACACAGAGGGTGGGAGACACGTCACCAGGGACAGACCCCGGACACTCCGGTACAGCAAACACCTTACAGAGAAACGAAACCTGGCTCTCATCACTGAAAACACGAAGCTTGATCAGGAAGTACTTGACATTCCAAACTTCTCCAAACTATACAGCCCAGAATAATAAACCCCCTTATATCAAAGAGGAAGGAAGAAACTGACATCATCCTACTTCAAACTGGATCTCAAAGCAAAGTGTGAATTTAGATCACCTGTGTGCGGTTCCTTTTAAAAATTATTCCCCCAAAGATCCAAATTCCACAAAGTCTGCAACCCAAAAGAGATCCTGAAGAGTCCTGAGTCCATTCTCGGGTGTCCCAGAGCATTCCACCTTAGTGATCAGGAAGATTAAGCCATCAGTTCTATTGGGTTTTTTTTTTGGACCTCAGAAGATGGAAAATGCACAATGTCCTCTCCCTTCTGCAGCACATTTGCACAGTCAGGACTTTTCTGGGAGCGCTCCCATGGTGGGGTGAGGGGTTATCCATTGGCTACCCCAGGTGTACCGGGTGGCATGTCCCCTTCCAGGACCCCAGGAGCATCCCATTCCGTCTTCCACTATTAGTCATAGCCTGCAGCATAGCAGAACCAGATGGACCCATGTGAGCTCTATGAGCAAATGAATTTGCTTCCCACTGTCCCTAGTTTCTTTCAGAAAAGAACACAAAACCTCAAGAGAAGGATCAGACCTGGGCAGCAGAGTAAGAGGGCCCGGCCCCACTAGCAGAGCTAGAAAATACACCGAGACTCTCATCTTGCTCGAAACCGCGAGGGAAAAGGTCTGTCCCTCAGCCCTCATGGCCCCAAGGACCACAGCCTGCTCTGCTCTGGGAAGACTACCCGGGGCCAGTCGCAGGCCCCGCTGATGGAGAGAGTACTGCTTCTCCACTGGTACAAAGGGCTTCGGGGCACACAGACTGGGTCTGAATTCCAGCTTCACCATCTACTGCCGTTCATTACACAGAGGTCATTTAAATAGGCAAGGCATTTCTGCAAGAATCTAAGCTCCTCACAAGCAGGGGTTCTCATCCTTGGAAATGGTATCAGAACAGGGAGAGAAGGAAGAGATTTTGAAATAGGGGCCATAAGAGAAACATCGCTCTTTGAATATTCCTGGTGTCATATTATCTCTTTATCTAACAAGCTCTAGAATGTCTCCATTGCTTGAAGCCAGCATTTCCCAAAGAGTCCTTGAGATAATCTTTGAAAACAGTTTTGTGTCTAAATACGATTTGCAAACCCAGCAAAAAGCATCTCCATCTTGGAGACTCAGAAAGCACATCAACATAGCTGCTCTGAAAGCCCCTGCCTTGAAGGCAGATGTTTCACTTTTAATCCAGGGTTTCCTAAACTCAACTGACCATCTCTGTACCCTCTGTTAGCAGAACACACTTTTCTGCCAAAGTTCACCCCAGCTTTCAGGTTCCTCCCCAGTCCGGTCACACTGCCTCTAACTGTATAGTCCACACCAACCCCAGACCCGCTTATCACATAGGCTAAGCTTTCCTGGGCACTGTCCCCTGACCATGCCTTTTGTGAATAATAGCTTTTTTGAGATATAATTCACAGAACACACATTCACCCATTTAAAGTACACAATTCAATGGGTTTCAGTGCATTTGTGGAGCTGTGCATCCATCCACGCAATCAATTACAGAAAATTTTCATCACCAGCCCCCACCACCACTAAGAACAAAACCAAAAAAAATACTGAGCAGCAATCACTTCCCATTCCCCCGCAAACCTCCAGGTCTGGGCAAACACTAATCCACCTCTCTCTATATATTTGTCCATTCTGGACACGTCATATAAGTGGACTCACACACCCTGTTCTTTCATGTCTGGCTTCTTTCACTGAGCACGTTTTCAAGGTTCATCCCTGTGGCACCAAGTACCATATCTTGTTCCTTTCTATGTGCCATATTCCACTGTATGGATATAACCATAGTTTATTTACCGATTGGTTGGTTGATGGATTTTTTAGGTTTTTTTCCTTCTACCTTTCGGCTACTGTGAACAATTCTATGGAAACATTCTATTAAATATGAATGTCTCTGGGTAAGTTTCTGTGTGAATATGTTTTCATTTCTCTTAGAATGTATTTTCATATCTAAGAACAGAATGGCTGAGTCATGTGATAACACTGTCAAACTTTTGAAGAACTGCCAGACTATTTTGCAAAGCAGCTGCACCATCTTACATTCCCACTAGCCGTGTATCAGGATTCTAACGTCTCCACATCCTTGCCAACACCTGGGAAGCCTTCGACTACAAGCGTCCTAAGGGGTGTGAAGCGCACGTGGCTACGGCTTTGTGACTATGTGCTCTGGTTTTATAGTTTTGTGCTTTTTGATGCTGCACTGTCGGGGGAATGATCACTCTATTCCACCCACCTAGAGGTCTGCATCTCACCCTACATATCCGACCAATTCATCAAGACCCAGCTTCAAGGCTACAGTTTCTTGGACCAGATGTGACGAACATCCCCAAATTCAACTCAAAAGACCCTGAGCGTGACTTCGGTTTACACTTCCTGCAGTTACAGGCTTTTTGGTCTACTGTGTCCTCTCTCTCCAAAAAGACTGTGGGCACCTCAAGAAGTGGGAGAGGTCTCACATTTCTTAGTTTCCACTTAGGAAGGAGCCTGTCAAATCACTGATACTTTACAAAGGTTTGCTGATACGATTTAATCCAGGAGCTGAGGCTAGAATCAGGGGAGGCAAAAGTGAGAGAAAGGGCATTTGGGGTTATGAACAAGGCAGGAGCAGAAATAAAATAATGGTCAGTCCACTTCTCACGGGGAACTACAGGTTCTTACACAGAAGGCAGAATGCATGAGTTTGATGTTTCATGCTACTTGCGCCTTTTTATTCACTGGGAGTCTCCTTGTACTCTCAAGCCTAGTCTGAGGTCAACAAGGACAGGGATGGTGAACCAATCATCTTATTATTGTGTCTCCTCATCCTTTTCAGCACAAGACTCTGCAGGAACTCTCGGGATGGGGACGAAGGTCTGGATTTATCCCTTCGAGCTTTGACAGACTTCCCTCAGATGCTCAAAGCATCGCGAGTTGGAGAGACCCAGAGTGAACCACGTCAAGAAGGAAAATCCAGTCCACAGTGAATCAAGAGAAAGAATTGCTGAGTCCAAGGCCAACTGAGTCACCCTCACCGCGGGCTGGGAGTTGTTAATGTTAGCTTCTTGTACCCTTAATCACCCAGCTGTTGTGGAGGCTCAGATTCAAAGCACACTGTGTTAGACCACGGTGACTTGATCCACATAACAATCACTTCAGCAACTTACTGATGAGTCAGGAAGCACACCACACAGTTGGCAGATGAATTGTAAAACGAGTGTGTTTAGTATTCAAAGTTGACAGTGAAGGCCCAGAACAAAAATACAGCAAAAACCATCCCTGCATCAGACCAGTGAGTCTCCCTCTTTCCCTGCAAAGATTCTGCTGGGGCTTCTAATATGCCCCTCAAATCAATAGCAGAAACCCTGAGCTGCTGACAATGGAATTTATTCAAAAATAGCTCTCTCCCCTGAGCCACATGTGCTGGCCTTATACTTCTTATGCACGTTCATGAGCAAAAATTGCACAAGAATTTCAGCAGCATTATTTTCTACACCCTGGGACTCGGTGGCTAGAACGATTATAAACCTTAAGACCTTAAAGAAAACCCTTAATGAAGCAATTTTTTGTCCAACTTTAACATCCAAACCCCTTAATCATCAAATGCACTCCACTCAGCAAGATCATATCACCACCACCTTGGATGCCCACCCCTGTCCCTTCCCACTAATGGGCATGAACAAGGACCCAAACAAGTGAAATAACCTAAGAACAGAATAACCGTGTGGACAGCTTCAGTGCAGAAAGGAAGAATGGAGGCATTCAGTCAAGAGGATCTATAAGCTGGAGGCCAGAGGGTTCTCAAAGCTGTAGGGGAGCCTCAAGAAGTCTGATAAAGAAAAGCTGTATGGCAGAAACCATGTAATCATCCTCCAGTTAAAAATTAAAAAAGAAAAACCAACTTCTGATACATCTAAGTGCAACTAGCTAGGAGAGCAAAATGGGATGAAAACCAATATCAAGGACATCCACGAGAGGACAAGTCTCAGGGAGCTGGCGGAACCCATAGCATGGTAGGAGTTGTCAGAACCAGGCCACAGTCACCTTCCACTTTAGAAGCACAGGAAACCATCTGTAACGAGTGAGGATAGTCTTCTTCACGTGAAGCAAATGAGCACTTGGCATAAGTGCTTCTCCCAAGACACCAAAGCCTGTCCAGACCCCAGGTCCCCTCCACTGTGCACACACTTGAGTGGGGCCACACACTGCGTCACACCACCCCTCACTCTTCCCCGCACGTGACACGACCCTGAGCCACACTTCAGTCTGCAGAGTGTGCCTCGATGGCTTATCAAGCGAAGTGACTCCTGCTCACGCCCAGAACTTAGTATGTGGCCTTTTTATGACATTAGAGGGGTCAAAGGTCATGACCATTTTAGCTCCAGAAATGAAACAGCTGTAGATAATTCTACTTATTATATTGTTCTGTTCTCTGATCACTGCTTATATTGAATATGGTCATTGTGTTTCTATGAGGAAGCAGATCTCTTATGTACCGATCCACATTATAAACTAGGAAGGAAGCTTACAGAACAGCTTTTCCTCATGGAAAGTTTCACTGGGCTGAAAACTGTACTCTGACATCCATGGCAGCACAGACCATCTTAAAATGGGATTCTCGCCTGCCCCTCTCTACACAGCCCTGCTCCCCACAAAGCACTCCTGCTTTTCCTGCTAGCGCTGTAAGATGTTCTCTAGAGGGGACAAGAAAAACTGAGCTGAAAGGATCCAGCACTTTCCTGGTAACTGGAAAATGCATTTCCACCAAAACGTCGGTAAAACTCTCTTTCCCTATGCTATACCTTGACAGTTCAAGAACAGCAGCGTGGTGGTCAAGTTTGTGTCAGCTTGGCTAGGTCACAGTTTCCAGACATTTGGCCAAACACTAGTCTGGATACTGCTATAAAGATGTTTTGTTTTTGTTTTTTCTTTTGAGATGAAATTAACATTTACGTCAGTAGACACTGAGAAAAGTAGATCACTCTTCATAATGTGGGTAGGCCTCATCCAATCAGTTCAAGGTCATAAGAGAAAAAACTCTGACATCCCCACCAAAGGGAATTCTGCCAGCAGACTGCCTTCAGACTCAAAATCGTGTATCATCTTTTCCCTGGATCTCCAATCTGCCAGACTAATCCTGCAGATTTTGGACATGCCAACCACCAACAGCTACACGAGCCAATTTCTTAAAATAAAAACCTCTCTCTTTACACACACACACACACACACACACACACACTCGAACCCTGACTAATACGCTCACCTAGCCTACTTTCTGATGAAACAAACCTGTACCTATCTCTCTGAGTTAGAAAAAGAAGAGCAAAATGAGATCCGCTTAAGTGCCTAAACAGAACACCACTTTCAGGCTAAAAATCTGAAACCACTACGCATGACTGCTAATTTGAAGCTTCTATTTCTGCCCCAAATCCCTGGCATTTTAAGAAGTCGTCAGAGTCTTGGTTCTTTCAAAACAGAGCCTTCAGTGAGATCTGTAAAATGAATGGTGATGGTATAAAATGGATTCATCATACCTGGAGAAGAGGCGAGACGGCCAAAAGGAAGTCAAGGAGAAACAAGACACAAGGCATTAACTGTGCTGCTCATCAGCGTCTAAGAAGCCACTGCTCTCCAAGCCTAGGCTCAGGTTCATAAGAATACGCTGAAGACTTGAGGAAATGTGGTTAAGAAAAGAACCTGAGGTTGATTTGGTTTCCAAAACACTTCAAACCCAGAATCACCACTGAGAAAAAGCAGCCCAAGAAGGTGGACACTCCCCTTTCCACCCTCTGATGACCCAGGAGGACTTCTGGGCTAAGGTTATTCTTACCTGGCCATCTGCTTGTAGGCTTCCTCTGCCACAGCAAAGATGTGAGGGTCCATATCCCCCATGTTCTGGCCACTGTAGGCGTAGATGACATCTTGACCGTAGATTGGCAACTGATCGTAAGGATTAATGGCAACAAGCACAATACCTGTGAATAGACAGTGTGGTCAGACTCTGATAGCATGACAGCCTCCTGACATGAGCTTTGCTTTAAAAACTTTATTTTGTATCGGAGTATAGCTGATTAACAATGTTGTGATAGTTTCATGTGAACAGCAAAGGGACTCGGCCATGCATATATATGTGTTCATTCTCCCCCAACTTCCCCTCCCAACCAGGCTGCCACATAACATTGAGCGAAGTTCCATGTGCTACACAGTAGGTCCTTGTTGGTTATCCATTTAAGACATAGCAGTGTGCACATGTTGATCCCAAATATCCCTTCCCTGCATTCTTCATCCTGAGAGCCATAAATTCATTCTCCAAGTCTGTGAGTCCTTTCTGGTTTGAAAGTTCATTTGTATCATTTCTTTTCAAACTCCACATATAAGGGATGTCATATGCTATTTCTCCTCCTCTGACTTTCTTCACTCAGTATGACCATCTCTAGGTCCGTTCATGTCGCTGCAAATGGCATTACTTCATTCTTTTAAATGGATGAGTAATATTTCGTTGTATATACTTACCACCTCTTCTTTATTCCTTCCTCTGTTGACGGACATTTAGGTTGCTTCCATGTCGTAAATACTGTAAACAGTGCTGCAAAGGACACTGGGATGCATGTATCCTTTCCGATCATATTTTCCTCTGGATATAAGCCCAGGAGTGGGATTGCAGGGTTATATGGTAGCTCTGTTTTTAGTTCCTTAAAAAGAACCTCCATCTATTCTCCATAGCGGCTGTACCCATTTACGTTCCCACCGACAGTGTAGGAGAGTTTCCTTCTCTCCACACCCTCTCCAGCATTTATTGTTTGGGGTTTTTGTCATGATCGCCATGCCGGCTGGTGTGAGGTGGTATCTCATTACAGTTTTGATTTGCATTTCGCTAATAATTAGTGCTGTTGAACATCTTTTCATGTGCTTCTTGGCCATCTGTATGTCTTCTTTAGAGAAAAGTCTATTTAGGTCTTTTCATTTGTTGACTGGGTTGTTTGTTTTGATGCTGGTAAGCAACAAAAACTGTTTGTAAATTTTAGACACTAATCCCTGTCAGTCACATCACTGGCAAATATTTTCTCCTAATCTTTGGGTTGTCTTTTGTTTTGTTTACTGTTTCCTTTGGTATGCAAAAGCTTTTTCAGTTTAAGTAGGTCCCATTTGTTTATTTTTGTTTTTATTTCCATTATTCTGGGAGATGAATTGAAAAAGAGCTGTGATTTACATCTGAGAGTGTTCTGCCTATGTTTTCCTCTAGGAGTTTTATGTCTGGTCTCACATTTAGGTCTTTAATCCATTTTAAGCTTATTTCTGTGTGTGTGGTGTTAAAGAATAATCTAATTTTTGCTTTTTTACATGTAGCTTTCCCAGTTCTTCCGGCACTCCTTGTTGAAGAGACTGCTTTTCCATATTGTGTAGTCTTGTCTCCTTTGTCATAGATTAATTGACCATAGGTGCATGAGTTTATTTGTGGGCTTTGTGTCCTATTCCATTGATCCATATTTCTATTTTTGTGCTAGTTCCATACTGTTTTGATGACTGAAGCTTTGTAGTATAGTCTGAAATCAGAAAGACTGATTCCTCCAGCTCCATTTTTCTTTCTTAAGATTGCCTTGGCTATTCTGGGTCTTTTGTGACTTCATACAAATTTTAAGATTTTTTGTTCTAGTTCTGTGAAAAATGCCATTAGTAATTTGATAGGGGTTGTAGATTGTCTTGGGCAGTATATTGACATGAGTTTTAAAGGTCCCTGTTCACTTACATGAAAACTAAAGAAGAGAAGATGAACAGGATGAGTCTTAACCAATCACTCTACTAAATCAAGATGTATCTGTGTTTATCAAGCACTCTGCTAGGCTCTAATGGAGGAAGGAAGGACAGGTCAGGACTCTCTTCAAACACCCTGGAGCATGAAACAAGCACAGATGCGTGGGCGTACACACAAACACATGCAGACACACAAACGCTCAACAAACTGAATTCATAAAATAGACATGTACTAACTGCTATCAGTTCAGTTCAGTTCAGTCGCTCAGTCATGTCCGACTCTTTGCAACCCCATGAATCGCAGCATGCCAGGCCTCCCTGTCCATCACCATCTCCCGGAGTTCACTCAAACTCACGTCCATCGAGTCCGTGATGCCATCCAGCCATCTCATCCTCGGTCGTCCCCTTCTCCTCCTGCCCCCAATCCCTCCCAGCATCAAAGTCTTTTCCAATGAGTCAACTCTTCGCATGAGGTGGCCAAAGTACTGGAGCTTCAGCTTTAGCATCATTCCTTCCAAAGAAATCCCAGCGTTGATCTCCTTCAGAATGGACTGGTTGGATCTCCTTGCAATCCAAGGGACTCTCAAGAGTCTTCTCCAACACCACAGTTCAAAAGCATCAATTCTTCGGCACTCAGCCTTCTTCACAGTCCAACTCTCACATCCATACATGACCACTGGAAAAACCATAGCCTTGACTAGACAGACCTTAGTCGGCAAAGTAATGTCTCTGCTTTTGAATATACTATCTAGGTTGGTCATAACTTTTTTTCCAAGGAGTAAGCATCTTTTAATTTCATGGCTGCAGTGATTTTAAAGTGCTATAGGATCAGAAAAAGATGATACTGAACCCTGTCAAGAGGTGTTAGGCTTAAAAAAAAAATCTCAAAACTAAAATCTTTAAAAGGGACTGTTAAATTTCTCATTTGTATATGGGATGTCTTAACTAAAATACAAACAATTTGTGAATGGGAAATATGACTACACATCTTAATGTCAAATCTTGGCTCAATTATTGTGTGTGACTTTGCCAATTCCTTAACTTCCGAGCGTCTTAGCTTCATGGACTGCAAAATGGGGATGATAATTGCATTCCCCTGGTTATCCTGAGGGTAAAATGATTCATAGAGAGCAATTCAGACCAGCATCGTGCATAGTAAGCACTGAGTGTCAGCTATTTTTTTTTATTATCTCACATCATATTATACCATGTATTATCTTTCATCTCTCTACTTTTTCCATCCTGTGTTCCCAAAAGGACACAATGCAAAGATGGACTCAATAAATACACATTGAATGAAGAGTTATCAAGTCCTTTAACCCTTCAGATCTTTTATAGAAGGACAAGGTAAACTGATATTTGAGAATGTGAAGAGTTAAAAAAAAATTCAATGCTGAAGATAAGACAAATGCATGCTTTTTTCTTTCACATAAAGAACATTCTGGATCTCAAGGGAACTATGGACATGTATAAAAAACGTGAACGTTTCCAGTCCTTTGGGGAAGAGAAGGCAGGAATGGAAAGGGTCGCTGCCGAGACAGGAGAGCTCTGCCACTGTGCTCCCTTTGGTTGTTTGAGAAGAAGCACAGTCAAGAGGATGAGAAGATAAACTATAGACACATCTGATAGAGGACTGCTACCCAAAACATACAAGTGAAAAAAGTGAAAGTGAAAGTCACTCAGTCCTGTCCTACTCTGCGACCCCACGGACTATCCAGTCCAGGGAATTCTAAATATACAAAGAACTCGTAAAATCTAATAATAAGGAAATGAACCATCTGATTAAAAAATGGGCAAAAGACCTAAACAAACACCTCACCAAAGAAGATATAGAGATGGGAAACAAGCAGGGAAAGAAGATGCTCCGAACCATAAGTCACTGGGGAAATGCCAATTAAGACACCAGAGAGATAATACCACACCCCTATTAGCACAGCCAAAATCCGGAACACTGATAACACCAAATGTGGCGAGGATAAGGAGCAAAGGAAACTCTTATTTCACCACTGGTGGCAATGCAAAAGGGCACAGCCACTTTGGAAGTTTCTTATGAAACTAAACATAATCTTATCATATAATCAAATAATCATACTCATTGGTATTTATCCAAAGAAACAGAAAACATTCACACAAAAACTTGTACATGGATGTTTGTAACAGTTATATTCATAATTGCCAAACTCAGAAGTAACTAACATGGTCTACAACAGGTGAATGGATAAACTATGGTACATTAAACAATGGAATATTCGTGTTATGATGGAATATTATGCAGCCATTAAAAAGAATGAAATAACGATATTTGCAGCAACATGGATGGACCTAGAAATTGTCATAGTAAGTGAAGTAGGTCAGACAAAGACAAATATGATATTGCTTATGAAAAGAATCTGGAAAAAAGTATACAAATGAACTTGTTGGTGAAATAGAGAACAAACTTAAGGTTACCAGGGGGTAAGGCTAGTGTAGGTAGTTAGGGAGTTTGGGATCAACATATACACACACTATAATCAAAATGGATAACCAACAAGGACCTACTGTATATATAACACAGGTAATTCTGTTCAATATTACATAACTAAATGGGAAAAGAAATTGAAAAGAATAGATACAGGTATATGTATAACTGATATAATTGGGGCTTCCCTGGTGGCTCAGACAGTAAAGCATCTGCCTGCAATGTGGGAGATCTGGGTTCAATCCCTGGGTCAGGAAGATCCCCTGGAGAAGGAAATGGCAACGCACTCCAGTATTCTTGCCTGAAAATCCCATGGATGAAGGAGCCTGGTAGGTTACAGTCCATGGGGTCCCAAAAAGTCAGACACGACTGAGCAACTTCACATTCATATAACTGATATAACTGGGGCTTCCCTGGTGGCTCAGCTGGTAAAGAATCTTCCTGCAATGCAGGAGACCTGGGTTCGATCCCTGGGTTGGGAAGATCCCCTGGAGAAGGGAACAGCAACCCACTCCAGTATTCTGGCCTGAAGGACTCCATGGACTCTACAGTCCATGGGGTGGCAAAGAGGCAGACGCAACTGAATGACTTTCACAGTTTATATGTATATGTACCACTCTGTTGTATACCTGAAACTAATACAACACTGTTAATCATCTACACTCTGATACAAAATAAAAAGTTAAAAAAAAGATCCAAGCCTGCCATACACTTGCAGCAGCGCACTCAGCAGAGGGAGCAGAGGCCTGAGCCAGGACCCTGGGATGGATTCACTGCCTTCCTACTGACTCCAGGGCTGCGCCTGAGCCAGCAAGCCACACGGTGTGGCCCACATCTTCCCTGGTTGAGCTTTAACACCAATCCTTCCAAAGAGATGTACGGCAGCCTAACTAAGCCACGTTCACTGATTGCAAACTTTCAAGTGAGAGGTACTTATTAATATAAGTGAGACTGAAAGTAGGATTCTTAACCATTGGAGTTTAACACGTAAAGTCTAAAGATTGGAACCACTTTCAAACACACACAGCCAACAGATACCCCCTACTTACCACAGTAAGTGTAGATATGGTTGGACTCCAGGAAGCGGACCTTTAAATTATGCAAAACTGCAGGCTCATGGAGATAGCTAAGGGCAGTTAGGTCATTTTCTCCCACCAGGATATCTGGATTCCGCAGGAAGGGCAGTTGGTTGTTTTGGACATCGACGGGGTACTCCTGAACCTAAGGAAAGGCAAGCGACAGACACAAAAAGGCACAGTGATGAACCTTCTCGCCTGTAGTCAATGCCTGGTCTTGTCGGCTAGGCCCACTACTCCATTATGACCATAAATGAAGATAAATGTTTTAAAGAAAGCAAGTTGAACAAAAATACCTGTGTTGCTACAAGAGACCAGTCTAGGTAGAAAATTTGCAGAAAACATAATCCCAGTATATCAAGTGGATGGCGTGAGAAATTCAGGAAGCACAGGTAGATTCTATAAGGTGTTCTTCTGCTTCTCCATGCAAGAATGCTTACTGAGGCTTCAATTCCATTGCAATAGGAGTGCTGGTCTTTCTCCTATGCAGGAAAGCTGCTTTGGTCTGCCCCATTTAATGCTGGTGCTTCTTTACCCTTTCTCCCGTCATCCAACTCATTCTCTTTGTTTATTATCTTGCAGCTAGCCAAGTGCTCTCCATGAATTTCATTCGAGTTGTTCACATGTTTTTTCCCCAACCTAACTGCAAGCTATTTTAGGACAGTAACTAAACTTTGATCTAAAGTATAATAAGACTTTGATGGGTGTGTGTGTGTGTGATCAAGTATGTGTGATTACACAGTTGAAGGTCAAATCTCAAATGCAAGGTGCCATCCTTGTACTCTTAGCATACACAATACTGTGTGTGCTTAGTCGGTCAGGCATGTCCGACTCTTTGTGACCCTATGGACTGTAGCCCACCAGGCTCCTCTGTCCATGGGATTCTCCAGGCAAGAATACTGGAGTGGGTTGCCATTTCCTTCTCCAGGGCATCTTTCTGACCCAGGGATCGAACTGGGGTCTCCTGAATTGAAGGCAGATTCTTTACCGACTGAGCTATGAGGGAAGCCTATACACAGCACTTGGTACATAAAAATTCAAAATACGTTTAGGGACAGGATGTTCAACTGGTTACATGTACACATGTAATCAGTACAAAGATGTAATCAATACAAAGATGTAATTAATAAAAGGAAGTGTTCTTTAACATTTAAACAGGAGGAACTTGGCTGCTGCTTACCGTGTTTTATCAGAGTGTTAAGTTTCTTATGGTTTTCTTAAAAATAATCTGAGACCTTGTAAACAGAGTTTTCTCAACACGGCTTATTTTCAGGAGCTCTTGGGTGCGGTTCAGGAATATCAATTGTTAAAAATCCCCATGTAATTCTGATACAGGTGGTCTATGAATCACATGTTAAGAACCACTAGTCTTAATGACTCTTTCAGGAAAGTCTATAGATATAGCCTCAATTACTGGGATAAGAGTTAATTTCTAAAAGAATATGAATATCAGTGCTCTCTCCTGCCCTACTTTGAGACTTATACTGCTGCTGCTGCTGCTGCTAAGTCGCTTCAGTCGTGTCCGACTCTGTGCGACCCCATAGATGGCAGCCCACCAGGCTCCCCCGTCCCTGGGATTCTCCAGGCAAGAACACTGGAGTGGGTTGCCATTTCCTTCTCCAATGCATGAAAGTGAAAAGTGAAAGTGAAGTCGCTCAGTTGTGTCTGACTCTTAGCGATCCCATGGACTGCAGCCTACCAGGCTCCTCCGTCCATGGGATTTTCCAGGCAAGAGTACTGGAGTGGATTGCCATTGCCACTACCAGATACTAAGGTACATTATTAAGCCTACTATGATATTGGCTTAAATTAAAGTACTAATAGTGTTAAAAGAAGCAGATAAATGAAACATAACACCAGATCCAGAAATAAATGCAAGCACATATGGGTAAAATTTATTCATAACATTAAAATAGCAAATAAATGGATAAAAGGGATTTTTCAGTAGTAGGAGGTAAACTTGCAGCCATTTAGGAAAAAAAATGAGTCAAGGTTCCATTCTTCCCCATATTAAATAGATGTTAGATGGGAAAAAAATAAAAATTAAAATCAAAAAGAAAAATAAAACCAGTAAGAAATGTGGGTAAATCTTCACAAATGCTTTGAAAGAAAGTACCTTTGAAGGGTAATACAAAAGCCAGAACAATGAAGGAAACTATTCATTAATTTGACTACAATCTAAAACTTTAAAACCATCATAAAACACACCATAGGCTGGGCTAAGTCGCTTCAGTCATATCCCACTCTCTGCAAACCTATGGACCATAGCCTGCCAGGCTCCTCTGTCCGTGGGGTTCTCCCAGCAAGAATCCTGGAGTGGGCTGCCATGCCCGCCTCCAGGGGGTCTTCCCAACCAGGGACCCAACCCACATCTGCTATGGCTCCTGCACTGGCGGGCAGGTTCTCTACCACTAGCATCACCTGGGAAGCGCTTTAAAAACACACCATGTGCATCGAAAATTGAGAGAAGGGGACAGTTATTCTGCATTATTTAAGGAACCGACATTCTTAATAATCGAAGAGATAGAAGTTAAAAAGAAAACCAATACTCCAACAGAAAATTGTGCACAGAATACAAGTCACGAAGAATTACTAATGGATAATATGTTAAAAACTATTCAGCTTTTCACCATTAATGAGAGAGAGGGAAATAAAAGATTATTTACAGCCATTATCCATCAACTAAGCAAAGGTATAAAAACTGACAGGACCCCAACCAGGAAGGGTGTGGACAAAAGGGTTCAGACTGATTTAACCTTTCTGGAGGGCAGCTGGCAACACTTTATCAGAATTTTTCATAAATATTCTTCCTCGCCACCAGGAGACAATCTTATAAATGATCAAAGATATCAACTCCTGAAGCTATAAATATGAAAGTAAAGCACAACACAGACCTATATTTACAGTCAGGCAGCTGCCAGAGCATTATGCTACATCTAACAAAAGGCACATTATCGAATGAAATCTATAATAGGATTCCACTGATTTTAAACTATATATTAAAGTCTATCTGGAGAAGGAAATGGCAACCCACTCCAGTATTCTTGCCTGGGGAATCCCACGGACAGAGGAGTCTGGCGGGCTACAGTCCATGGGGCTGCAAAGAGTTGGACACGACTGAGTAAATAACAGAAGTCTAGCTGGAATAATATCCTCACAAAATAACAATGGTTATCTGTGTTAGGTTTTCTTTGGATAGTTTCTTGTTATTGGATTTTTTTTTCAATTTATTTTATTTTTTTGCATCAGATCTTTTTTATTTTTTAATTTAAATTTATTTATTTAATTGGAGGATAACTTTTTTACAATATTGTATTGGTTTTGCCATACATCAACATGAACCCGCCACGGGTGTACATGTGTTTCCCATCCTGAAACCCCCTCCCATCTCCCTCCCCGTACCATCCCTCTGGGTCATCCCAGTACACCAGCCCCAAGCATCCTGTATCCTGCATCGAACCTAGAAGTTTATTTTTTAATTGAAGGATAATTGCTTTACAGAACTGTGTTGTTGTTGTTCGTGTTTCAGTCACTCTATGACCAACCTAGTTCAGTTCAGTCACTCGGTCATGTCCTCTTCTTTGTGACCCCATGGACTGTAGCACACCAGGCCTCCCTATCCATCACCAACACTGGGAGCTTGCTCAGACTCATGTCCATTGAGTCGGTGATGCCATCCAGCCATCTCATCCTCGGTCGTCCCCTTCTCCTCCTGCCACAAATCCCTCCCAGCATCAGAGTGTTTTCCAATGAGTCAACTGTTCGCATAAGATGGCCAAAGTATTGGAGTTTCAGCTTTAGCATCAGACCTTCCCAAGAACGGACTGGTTGGATCTCCTGGCAGTCCAAGGGACTCTCAAGAGTCTTCTCCAACACGACAGTTCAAAAGCATTAATTCTTCGGCACTCAGCTTTCTTCACAGTCCAACTCTCACAGCCATACATGACCACTGGAAAAACCATAGCCTTGACTAGACGGACCTTTGTTGGCAAAGTAATGTCTCTGCTTTTGAATATGCTGTCTAGGTTGGTCATAACTTTTCTTCCAAGGAGTAAGCGTCTTTTAATTTCATGGCTGCAGTCAACATCTGCAGTGATTTTGGAGCCCCAAAAAATAAAAGTCTGACATTGTTTCCACTGTTTCCCCATCTAGTTCCCATGAAGTGATGGGACCAGATGCCATGATCCTCATTTTCTGAATGTTGAGCTTTAAGCCAACTTTTTCATTCTCCTCTTTCACTTTCATCAAGAGGCTTTTTAGTTCCTTTTCACTTTCTGCCATAAGGGTGGTGTCATCTGCATATCTGGGGTGATTGATATTTCTCCTGGCAATCTTGATTCCAGCTTGTGCTTCTTCCAGCCCAGCGTTTCTCATGTTGTACTCTACATATAAGTTAAATAAGCAGGGTGACAATATACAGCCTTGACGTACTCCTTTTCCTATTTGGAAACAGTCTGTGTGAAAAGAAGAGAAGCAAAAAGCAAAGGAGAAAAGGAAAGATATAAGCATCTGAATGCAGAGTTCCAAAGAATAGCAAGGAGAGATAAGAAAGCCTTCCTCAGCGATCAATGCAAAGAAATAGAGGAAAACAACAGAATGGGAAAGACTAGAGATCTCTTCAAGAAAATTAGAGATACCAAGGGAACATTTCATTCAAAGACGGGCTTGATAAAGGACAGAAATGGTATGGATCTAACAGAAGCAGAAGATATTAAGAAGAGGTGGCAAGAATACACGGAAGAACTGTACAAAAAAAGATCTTCATGACCCAGATAATCATGATGGTGTGATCACTCACCAAGAGCCAGACATCCTGGAATGTGAAGTCAAGTGGGCCTTAGAAAGCATCACTACGAACAAAGCTAGTGGAGGAGATGGAATTCCAGCTGAGCTATTTCAAATCCTGAAAGATGATGCTGTGAAAGTGCTGCACTCAATATGCCAGCAAATTTGGAAAACTCAGCAGCGGCCACAGGACTGGAAAAGGTCAGTTTTCATTCCAATCCCAAAGAAAGGCAATGCCAAAGAATGCTCAAACTACCGCACAATTGCACTCATCTCACATGCTAGTAAAGTCATGCTCAAAATTCTCCAAGCCAGGCTTCAGCAATACACGAACCGTGAACTTCCTGATGTTCAAGCTGGTTTTAGAAAAGGCAGAGGAACCAGAGATCAAATTGCCAACATCCGCTGGATCATGGAAAAAGCAAGGGAGTTCTAGAAAGACATCTATTTTTGCTTTCTTGACTATGCCAAAGCCTTTGACTGTGTGGATCACAATAAACTGTGGACAATTCTCAAAGAGATGGGAATACCAGACCACCTGACCTGCCTCTTGAGAAATCTGTATGCAGGTCAGGAAGCAACAGTTAGAACTGGACATGGAACAACACGACTGGTTCCAAATAGGAAAAGGAGTACGTCAAGGCTGTATATTGTCACCCTGCTTATTTAACATGGTTTTACTAGAAATCAAAGGGTTTATGACATGATCAGAGACAATTAACTTTTGGCACAAGAAAAGACTTCACTGCATAATAATTGGGCCTTTGGAGGTAAAGAGGAGACTGAATTTTAACACCTTTTCCAAGATTAAAGCTCAGTCATCCACTTAGATTGGACTTTCTCCTCTCAAGGCCAGGAGCTAGGAATCAGGAATACATGGGGCTCTCCCGTTGGTCTCCATCTAGCAAATGGAAAGGGATAAGAGGAAGACAGCCTAGCCCTAGACTTGGACTTACCAGTAGATGGCTATTTAAATTTAATTCATTAAAGCTAAATGTAATGAACACTTCAATTTCTCACACTAGCTACACTTCAGAGGCCCAGTAGCCACAAGGAGCTAGTAACCTCCATACTGGACAATACAGATAGAGAAGATTCCACTGTAGGACAATGTTCTCTTGGTCCAGAGTGCTCTAAACTCTGGATCTGTGATTCTATACCGCTTTGCTGTTGTTTGTTTACTCGCATCAAACCCTTTTCCAACCCCATGGACTGGGTCGGCCAGGCTCCTCTGTCCATGGCATTCCCCAGGCAAGAAGACGGGAGTGGGTTGCCACTTCCTTCTCGAGGGGATCTTCCCCACCCAGGGATGGAACCTGCATCGCCTGCACTGGCAGGTGGATTCTTTACTACTGAGCTATGGGAAGCCCCTCCAACCAGGGAAGCCCTTATAATGCTTAGAAGGTGCTTGAAAAAATATCAGTTGAATGAATGTCTGATCTTTCCACGACCTCTCCCATACCTCGATTCATGTCCATGCTACATGGTACCACAGCAAGGGAACATAATCATAAAAACATCTTCAAATGACAAATCTCAACACAAAGATTTGGAGTCACTGGTCAGCATATACAGTAGAAAAGGAGAAAGAAGTGTTCTTTATTCATAGAGGAAAAAAAGCTAGTGAAAATAAAGTCAGCAGCAGACAACCCGGACGTGCCACATGGCTCATCCTTTGATATAAATGAGCCCAACCAGGAGTTAAACCATGTATGCAAACCCTCCCCGTCAGCTAAAGCAGTGGCTCTCAACCCTTCCTGCACCTTGGAATCCCATGGGGAGCTTGCCAAAAGATGCTATGCTGTGTCCTTTTCTCCAAACTCTGATTTAAGTTGTCTGGCTGTGCTGGGGCTTTGCAGAATTTTTAGAAACCCTCAAGAGTTTCTATTGTGCAGCCAAAGTTGACAACCACTGAATTCAGTGGTTCTGCTGTGCTGAGCCCATTGCTTCACTTCCACAGCAGCTGCCCAGCTGTAAGATGAGAGGACTGGTCCCAGTAATCTCTAAGGGCCCTTCCAACTTTATTGGCCTAAAGTGCTTAGCTTAGGTCAGTGGTTGTGGGGGTGTTCTCTTTGTGAGCTGTCAAGCAGAGAAAATAGGAAACCTCAAGGCATGAATCCACTTACACTCACTGTAATAGCAGGTGTTCAGCTCCAGGGTCATTCAATACACACTAAAAGGCCATTTAACATTATGTCCTAAATGAGTACAAAAAACATTCACTTAATGAATGTCCTGCTGTCTGATTCTGTAATGGTTCTGTGTTTAAGTCTTATATTTCCATCTTTTCCAGTCTCTGAAAAGATCATGTTTCTTAAAAAAGAACCTTATTCCTCCCCTCGTACCATTTAGCCCAGGCCCAAGCACAAGCATGCAATTACTTGAAAAATAAAATACTGTGGGACTCATGTGAACTTGCCTGTGAGGAAGGGTCAGTTAGGTTATGAAGAAATAACAAATTAACGCTGAAATCTCAGTGGCTCAACACCACAAAGGTGGTATATAATAATTGCTCATTAATAATTGTTTTTAATGAATGAATAATAAACGAATGGTGATGCAAGTTAACTAAAGAAAAAAAAAACAGGTGAAAATAGGCAATTAAAGAGTTTAAATTATAAAAAAAGAAATCACAGCAGCACAAAAACATGAAGTTGAAGAAAGCACATTCCATTAGAATACAGACTTATAAAAGTTTAGCTTTCAACATGCTATCTTTCAGCAATGACAAGTTCAGGGCCATTGCCTCTATGGGCTTAAACCGGAGTTCCTCAACTTTGGCACTGTTTCATTTAGGACTGATAGCTGTTTGTTTGGGAGAGGGTCCTCTCAGCAACATTCCTGACCTCTACCGGTCACTAGATGCCAATAGCGAACCTCCCTCCTCAGTTACGACAATCAAAAATGTATTTAGACAGTGCCAAATGTCCCTTAGGGGCAAAAATCACTGCTTCACTGATCTCTAAGCAGAATCAGCTACGCAAAATATGCTAACACAAAAGATCATGAATTCAGCAGGGGAAGAGGTGGCTGATAAACAAGTAACAGATGTGAATGTACTTAACGCCACTGAGCTGTACTCTTAAAAATGGTGAAGACAGTAAAGTTTATGTTACATGTATTTTACAATAAAATACATTAATTAAAAACATAAAACCCACTGTAGACAAACTAACTAATTGTACTGGTAAAAAATATTACCAATAGATATTTACATGCAGTGTATTGTTTTATCACTTAAAGGAACCTTTTTTTTTTGCATCTGTACAATATAACTCTTCTTGCCATCTAACCAAAGTGTAATACTGTCTCAATCATGGATTACTGTGTAAAACAAAGATAAAGAGAAGAAGTATTAGAAGGCACATAAACCAATATGAAAGTAAGAAAGAATGGAAAAACCAGGAAAACAAAAAGAAAAAAGAAATAAAGTCACTTGCACTAAGAGGCTTTACTGGTACAGAGGAGTATTACCCGGTACTCTCAGCTCTGTGGCTTTGCCAGCTGCACTCACAGCTGACATTTAATCTGCATGGGGTTTACACAAGCTCTGAGCACTCTCAAGGTGCGTGGTCTGAGTGCACCGACGTGTAAGGATGACCGTCCTTGCTCTTCTGTGAGGCTGTCACTTCTTGACTGCAAGAGCCGTGCTTGCTATCTCCTCGAGACAATATCCTGATTCATCCTGTACCATCCCCAGAGCTGAGCAAGAGCGGCCCTTCCCTGGACTCTGCATCTTAAAGGGCGCTAAAATGACGAATGCACACAGAAGCTTTTAATGAGCTTCTTTAAGTGTTCTTTAACAGAACACGTGGAGCCTCTGTCATTTGGGATCAGTGTTCAGGGCTCACACCATGAGAGCTACAACCTTCAACACATACTCTGGTGACAAACGAGTATCAGACCCGGAGGCACCTCTTGCCTTGTGTCCTTGAAATAAGATAAAACATGTTCAGGCACCTTGAAGGGTCATGGGCTATAAGGTTGCGATGTCAGAGACAGACAACGCCTCGGGTGGGGAGAGGAACTGGGCAGCAAAGACATTTAAATACAAGGAAGACAAATTAGCTCGTTAATCCTACCTCCAGATAGCACAAACACAAAAAACCAATCAACCAAACAAAAAACCTCACATTATGAAACAGCGTTTCCCTGTTGGGCCAAATATCCAATTCCTTGCTTCTCTGTCTATTCTCATCATGGCTCAAGAGGTGCTCACAAATCAGCACGGTATGTGCAACCACTGTAACCTGACACATGAGGGACACTTTGCAATACTGAACAAGTCACATTCCTCCTAAACCTGTGCACATGTGGGTATAGGCATAGCAAACCTAAGGGAAGACAGCGGTTCTTTCCACTGGCAACTAGACAGAGACGGAACAGTAGGCTTGCAAGTATCTTACCTGGAACATACTAAATACTTTGTTTTTCCAAGAGTCAGAAATGCCAGATTTACCTAAATAATTCTGATAAAACATGCTTCTGATATTTAAACAGATGTAGGCTACATCCCTACTCTTGTCCTGGCCTCACAAATATTAGCAGGCTTGGACATGCACAGACGCAGGTAGAGAACGCTGGTCACCTCACCTTCCTCTCATTCACGAACATGCCGGGTCCTCTCACACTAGGAGTAAATAGCTCTGGACGCTGGATATAAACTCGGTGGAAAAACAGAATTTAAACACGAAACCATGGCAACAGGGGGAGAGTTTTCCCTGCCAGTAGAGGGCAGAGGCTGAGCAGTTTGTAGGGGAGGTGGGGGCAGGAGAGAGAAGGTCAGCTGGGCACAGGTGCACACCGCACCAAGAATGAGGAAGTTGTACATATCACCAAGATTTGCATACACTGAAGGGCTTTCCCCGGTCTCAACAGAGTACCACGCCAAAAGCATCTGCCTGCAATGCAGGAGACTCAGGTTTAGCCCCTGGGTTGGGAAGATCCTGGAGAAGGAAATGGCAACCCACTCCAGTATTCTTGCCTCGAAAATCCCATGGACAGGGAAACCTGGTGGGCTATAGTCCATGGGGTCGCAAAGAGTCGGACACAACTGAGCGACTTCACTTTCTTTTTCCGCTTAAGAAGTTTCCCACCTTCACACTGGCGTCAACAGAAAACATCTTACTTTGTGAGAAGTGAAACAAGCCAGACATAAAAGGACAAGTGTCCCATGACTCCACTCCTGTGGGGTACCTAGAAAAGTCCGAGTCGGAGACAGAAAGAGGAATAGGGATGGCCACGGACTGCAGCGAGAGGGGGCGGAGGGAGTCAGTGGTCAATGGGCACAGTTTCAGTTTCGCATGATGAAGAGTTCTGATGGCAGCACCACAGTGGGTAAGTATTTCATGGCACTGAAAACAGGTGCCATGGTAAACTCTACGCTTTGTATATTTCACCCAAATAAATAAGCAGGCACGCAGAGGGAAAAAGAAACATCTTAGAGGAACTGTGGGGTCGGGGGGCTGACTTCCTTGAGCAGGGCAGAGTGCATGGGTTGCTTCCTGCTAAGGTGGAAGCCCAGTGGTTATGAACATTAATGTTTTTGAAGAGAACTAGCTTATTTTCATCCTTTGCGCTGCAGTTAAACCCACACTACCGCACTTCAGATGGAGAAGCAGGGTGGGGAAAGAGACTCTGGGGTGCAGTTTCTGGCCAGCTTAGTGTATCAAGGATGCTTTCAGCTACAGAGGAGATTCTTCAAACCTTCAGAGTCTAGCCATCTAACTTCTGCGCTCCCGGCTCAGGTCCGCAGCTCAGCTGAGTCGCTCCTAATGACAGCTCAGAGCCAGCAGTGGACAAACCACAGCCCACAAGCCACCTGGACAGAATGCGACATTCAGAGCCCATTATTCCTCCAGAGCTGCTCATCTCCAGCCCTAGGCATCTCTTCTGATTACAGCTGATGGCCGTAATGGAGCAGTGAAGGGGGCAGGGGAGGGGTCCTGGGCAGCTGCCAGGATTAGTCACGCCAGGCAGAATTCACTCTCAGCTGAGGAAGCGGGCATCTGCTCTGTTTTAGCAACACGGCAGTTTGGCCCTCCCTCCCTCCGTAGGACTCTCAAAAAACACCCACCCACTTACAAGATCAACTGAAACAAAATCAGCTGGAATGGAAGATATGCCATTCACGTGGGTGAACTAATTTTATTTTGTTTGGGGCGTGGGATGGGAAGTTCTTCAACATGATAAACATGATTCCATCTGTCGGGAATTTTGCTTCTCACCTCAAAACCAAGAGGAGGCTGGCGAGGTCTGCCTACAAGGAAGGGGAAAGGGAGGCGGGCACGCTTTGGTGTAAACACTTTCTAACAAACTGACCAACTCGCTGTCCGGGTTTGACCCAGCGATGCGCTCAAAGTTGATAGGAAGAGAAGTTAGGAAGGCAAAGATAGTCAACCTCCCTGCTAATCAGTGAGTTAATCACCAGCCACTGCAGGTACACGTGAGCCAGGGAAGACAAGGTCCTTTTCTCAAGCAGGTCATTACTACCTAGACAGACAAGAGCAAAGAACTTGAAAGCAGGTAAAACAGGAAGACGGTAAGTGATCAGAGGCTGAGTGACGGGAGACCAGCTTTCAGCACTCCCACAGCTCAGAGGCAGGCAGGGACCACCTGAGCCCCAGCCTCCCCTCCAAGCGAGGCCTGCTCTGCAGCCCCTCAGATCTGACTCAGCCCAAGGCCAAAGCTTGAGTTCTTCTGGCCGCTTGATTCCCAGTCTGTCTCCCAGTCTCCCCCTTGTAAACGCTGCACCCCTGACCTGCCTCCTTAGCCTCGGGCCCTGTCTGTCCCCTTCTCTGGTGGCTTCCAGGTGCACTGGCCTCCCTTCCTTCCACACACCCAAAGGGGACACACTGGGCCTTGGGGCTGTGGCGACAACTCCTGCCTGGGCCATTCCCCTTGGCCCCCTGCAGCCTGAGTCTTCAGTGCCAGCTCCCTTCCACGCCCCCCAACCCCGCCGCCGGCCAGCACCCCCGCCTCTGCCTGCTCCCCCCTCCCTTTCCTCCCTGGCCTCGTCCACTGCCTCCGTGCCTACTGCCCCTGCCAGGGCTCTTTCCCATATTTCTGTGTTCACGTCCTCTGCACCCTCCAGCACTGAGCTCCCCTCCATGGCAGGGTCACAACCGGTCACCCATACACCCCCCATGACCAGCACCAGCAAGTCTTCAAATAACTGTGACAGGCACACAACCACAGGAGGGGTAATGACATGAAGCTCATGAAATGGTAAGTGGAATCAGACCTTCTAGAAGAAATGGGATTTCCTGGTGATTGCCTTGTCTTCCTTTTGAGCAAAACAATCTGAAAAATCAACTAATTAAAACACTCTCACTGGAGCTACTGACAGTGCTTGCATGCCAGGCATGACTCCTATGCATTGCCACATAGTAACGCATTTTATTCTCCTGTGCACCCTAGGCAACCCCATGTCACAGATAAAGTAACAGGCATATAAAAATTGCTAACTTGCACAAGAGCACAAAGCTAGTAAGGGCCGAGCCAGGATCCCGGCCCTGGCAGGCTGGATCCAACCAGTGGTCCAACCACCGGCCCAGGCACTGGCTCTCAGGCTAAGTGGCTCCCCCCTCACCTCCCACCAGTGCCTCATCCCCACGGAGGGAAGCCTCCTGTGTCTGCCACCCCACTGGGAAGACTCTCCTCTCAGCCACCCGAGATCTCTCAGCTGGGCACGCGTGTGTACTGTGCCATCCATCAGAAGCTGCATGGTTTAGACCTTCACGTACGTCACCATCTCTAGTCAGTTCATGAAACTCTGCAACACTATGGACCGTAGCCTGGCAGTCTTCTCTGTCCATGTGATTCTCCCGGCAAGAACACTGGAGTGGGTAGTACTCTTGCTTGGAGAATTCCATGGACACAAGAGCCTGGCAGCTACAGTCCATAGAGTCACAAAGAGTTGGACACGACTGAAGCGACTTGGCACACACATACGGCACCATCTACAGCAACAAAAAGGACCCCGGGAGCTCAGACGCGCCACCGTGCAGGACACACTCGAGCTACAGTTAGCATCCAACCCTGTCCAGCGGAACCCGGCGTGCCCACCCTCTGGGCTATACTCACGGTTTCATCTTCCAGTCGGAGCTGGAGGCTCTTGTCCCCCTCCTTGTAGTCCTTGGTTAATTCAGCAGAGCGCCACACTTCTTCGGGGTCAGGGATCCAGACCCTTGTGTACTGAAAGAGTAAAACAAAAGAAGCTTAGATGATGAGACAAGCTTTCAGGCGTGCTCTCTACCAGGGACCCTTAGGAGAACGTTTAAAGCCATCTCCACACATTTTCCTCCCTTCTCATTTCAAGATACAAGGTGATTCAGTACCAGGACGACAGACAAATGATAACTCACTGGATTGGTAACAGAAAACACCTTCAAGATCCTATGAGAATATTACAGATCAATGAAATTCTAATTCTACCAGGGAACGCCAAGCCTACGGTTTGTTCTATCCAGAGTTTAGTTTGTTCTACCCAGAATTTTACACCATCTCAAAAGGTGCTACAAAATATCTATGTCAGAGGGAGCAACTAGTGAGCTGCAAACAAAAGCGTAAAATGACACGTGCAAAACCCAACAAGATAGTATAGCAAGTCCTCAGAGCCTGGGAATCTCTGCTTTGGTATTTTGCATTCAGGGTCACAGCTATTTTCCTGCAGAGGTGAAAGAAAGTGGTCAGCAAATTGAAACTGTGTTAATATATTCCTGAGTTGTCAGCAACCTCATTTTAGCTGTGCATTCTTTAAACCACAAACATATCCCCAAATCTCACCCATCCTCCCCCAGCCACCATTCACACTGGGGATCCGCAAGGTCGTTAAGCTGCCCAGATCCGGGCGGGGAAGAATGCAGCCAGTCTCCGCTGAGTGGGAGGCACTGTCAATGTCATTCGGGGGCTCTGGCCCCTGACAGCACATTAGAATCGCCTGGGAGCCTTGGAAAGACCAGGTCTGAGCCCACCTCGGACCCTACAGTCCAAGTCTGAGGGGACCTGAAATCTCCGAGGTGAGCTTTCAGGTCCAAAGTCCAGAGTGCAGCAGGGAGAAGTAGGGTCTGCCGCACCGGACAGCAGCATTTGGATCTGCCAGTGATGTCACCTTCGGCAACACATGCCTGCCATCCGTCAGACACATCTCTCCATATTTGCCTCACAGGCATGCGATTTCCACGGGGCCTGTTTGGTTGAGAAGCTGTGTGCATGAGCACACACCCTCCCTCCTGTATATATATAGGAGATGCAAGAGATATAGCTTCAGGCCCTGGGTCAGGAAGATCCCCTGGAGGAGGAAATGGCAACCCACTCCAGTATTCTTGCCTGGAGAATCCTATGGACAGAGGAGCCTAGCAGGCTACAGTGCATGGGGTCACAAAGAGTCGGACATGACTGAGCGTGCACACACACACACGTGTGTATGTATATATATATGTCTAACATATATATATGTATGTCACAGGATATTTTTAGCAAACCTGAAATTAACAGCTCTTAAGACCAAGGACCAGCCAGAATGTGTGCCTGGGTCAGCATCACCCACCTCCCTCATAGACAGACAGCAAATCTCCCTGTGGCCACTCAGGTGCTGGCTTGATTTGGGTCCTGCTTTTTTTTTAATACAGCATTCTCCTCCAGGTGATCACTGACCTTTTGAAAAAGCAAGCCCCAGCCCCTGCTACACTTGTCTATAATTCGCTATCAAGCAGTGAAAGTCTTGAGGCAAGAAACTCAGAACACACAGTTAATAGGAAAGCAAACCACCAATTTGTATCGCTGATACCCCAGCTCTGGGTACAAAGCCAAAGCTGTCCTTTGGCTTTACAATGAATCAAGTTCACAGAATCTTCTCTCCACCTCTGAACCTGGCCTACAGCAAGATATTACTGTATCTTGAGCCTGGTGGGCTGCAGTCCATGGGGTCACTGAGTCAGACAGGACTGAGCGACTTCACTTTCACTTTTCACTTTCATGCATTGGAGAAGGAAATGGCAACCCACTCCAGTGTTCTTGCCTGGAGAATCCCAGGGACGGGGGAGCCTGGTGGGCTGCCGTCTATGGGGTAGCACAGAGTCGGACACGACTGAAGCGACTTAGCAGCAGCAGAGGAGATACTATAGAGCTTTATAGCGTCTGAGTGCTATGGAACAAGACAAAGAAAACTCAGAAGTATCTCCAGAGAAAGCTTGAGTGTTTCAACATTTCTCCTCCCTCAGTTGTTCTAACTTACCTCCTCCTCTGCCATTTAAGCCTGCTATCCATCCAGCTGTGGGGACTTGTAAGTTCCTGTCCCCCAGCTTCAAGACTTCCCTGAGCCCCACCCAAAAGGCTCTAACTCACAGCCTAGTCTCCACTCAGTGTAAAACAGCCCTGGGAGAGGCTGAAGATAAAGTGACAAATGACAGGAGGGGGCAAATGCTGACAGAGAGCGAGTGGCGGTGATGAGCTGTGGACATGGTCGAGCTGGGTGATGTACTGCAAGCCACAGCCCACACGGGGCTCCTCTACCTTAACCCTACTGTCCACGTGCCTCACACAGGACAGTTCACTGTGCGCAGCAGCGGGGAACCTCACTGCCTGGCCCTTCTGCTGTTTCTTACTCTGGGAGGGTCCGTTTACCTTTCCACTTACATAAATGAAAACAGCTGGTAGGCGGAAAATTGTCATTTATATTTTCCGATACCCACAGAATCTTTGAGCGCTGAAGAATTGACGCTTCTTTATTGTGGTGCTGGAGAAAACTCGAGAGTCCCTTGGACTGCAAGGAGATCAAACCAGTCCATCCTAAAGGAAATCAATCCTGAATATTCATTGGAAGGACTGATGCTGAAGTTCCAATACTTTGGCCGCGTGATGTAAAGAGCTGACTCACTGGAAAAGACCCTGATGTGGGAATGATTGAAGGCAAAAGGAGAAGGCGGCAACAGAGGATAAGATGGTTAGAGAGCATCACCGACCCCATGGACATGAATGTGAGCAAACTCCAGGAAACAGGGGAGGACAGAGAAGCCTGGTGTCCATGGGGTCACAGAGTTGGATACAACCTAGTGGCTGAGGAACAACAGCAACAGAAGCTAACACAGCATCAGGGGCATGAGGGGACCCTAACCATACTTCAGCTCCTTGCTGCTCCGAGAGAGGACCTCAGCCGCACCACTGCCCAGCAGTTTGTCAGAGATGCATAATCTCACACCCAGGGCTAAGAACAGGCTCATCCAGCACCTGCTGTTCTGCCCCTGCCTATGACCTCAGTCTTCCCTGCCTTGGTACACAGGCCAGACTACAGCCTGGGCCGAATGCAGTGTGCCAACTGCTTTTATATAGCCCATGAGTTAAGAATGGTCTTTAAGTGGTTAAATGGCTGAAGGGAGAAAAAAAAAAAATCAAAAGAATGATAATCACATGCTAACGCGTGAAAACTGTGTGTCAGATTCTGGTGTCCATAAAGTTTTATTGGAACACGACACAGTCTACTCAATGCTGCCTGTGGCTGCTTCCACATATCAGTGACGGCTGTAACACAGGCCCTACGGCCCCCCAAACCTAACTTATTTGCTCTCTGGCCCTTTGCAGAAAAGGTTTGCTGCCCCCCCACCCCAACCTTTGAACACACTGTTTGCTCAACCTAGAATGTCCCTTCCCCGCCGTCCACGTGGGCAGAGTCCAAGTTCCAGCGCCGTCTCCCCACTGAATCCTTCCTTCCCTCTGCCTGCAGAGGCAGCCCTTCCCAACACTGGGCTGCGGCAACCAGAGCTTCTTGCATCAACCTTTTTTATGGTTTTGCAATTGTTTTCTTTCACGTCAGTTTCCTCTTACTACTTCAAGGTCCCTCAGATACACCATCAGGCATCTTTGTATCCCCAGCAAGCAGGAGATGCTCCGGAAATGTTTACTGAGACGGGACTCGGTGGAGAGACGTGAGTGGACATACACGTGGAATCTAAAAACAGTACAAATGAGTTTCTTTGCAAAACAGAGACAGACTCACAAACACAGAAAACAAACTTACAGTTCCCAAAGGGGAATGAGGGGAGGGATAAACTGGGAGGCTGGGATTTACAGATGCACACTGCCATATATAAAACAGATAAACAAGGATTTACTGTGTAGCACAGAGAGCAAGACTCAATATCTTGTAATAAACCATAGCGGAAAAGTTGAAAAACAACATACATATAGACACATATAAATAATCAAATCACTTTGTTGTACACCTGAAACTAAGACATTACTGTAAATTAACTATACTTCAATTTAAAATAAAAGGCCTTGAGGGAGGAAGACAGATGTGATCTGAGCTGTGGAGATGGAAAGAATTTGTCAGGGAAGGGTTTCCTTTGCAGTAGTGGAAAGGTTTGGTAACTGGATAGAAAAGCTGGTTGCGCAACATCGTGAATGCATCAAATGTTACTGGACTGTTCACTTAACAGTTAATCTTGTGTGAGATGAACTTCACTCTAATTTAAACAACAAAAGCAGTGCTGGTCACACATGGCGCAGACAGCATCCTGTACGCCTCTCTCCTGACAGGGGTTCTCGCTTCTCACCTCTGGGAAAGCAGTAAGATCAAGTATCTTCTCTTAACAGAAAGCCATCATTTCTATGAGCCAGATAGAAACTTCCTAGAACCAAGCTTCTGCGCTGCCTTTTCATTTTTTTCTCACCTTCAAGGAATTCCTTCCAACAAACCGGACCTCTACAGCTTTCCTGGAGGCAGCAGACTGTAGGGAAGACAAGCGCCCTCACCTAGCCCAATTACAGGACCACGCCACTTGTCGCTATGCGGTTTGAACAATGCTTAATTCCATCATATCAAAGTAAACAAAATAACGTCTGACCTAGTTGTTAAAGAAAAGCTGCTTTTTCTTTTGGAAAGAGCCCTGTGTATTACCTGGAGAAGGCAGATGCTCTGTGAAATGAAATGCATTAGTACCTAGAACACGTGCTCCAAGCCCAAGTTCATTCCCCCATCTCTGCAGGCCGCACAGAGGCAGCTCCCTCACACTGGAGGGACTGGCTGCCTCCAAAAACTGTATTCAACCCTGGTCGCACAGGAGAATCACCTGGGGAGCTTTTACAGCATCTCCAGCTAGGCAGCCCCTCAGGCTAATTATATCACACTCCGGGGGGGGGGGGGGGGGGGCGGGGGCAACCAGATAGTGATTTTTAAAGCTCCCCAGATGCACCCCATGTGCAGGCAGATCTGAAAAGCCAGTGGTCCTTGGAGTTTGCTTTGGTAACTGATATGCAGGGCCGTACAGACCCTCATGTGCCCAGCGGCCTCTCCCCACTGGCCTGTGGTTGAACGTGAAATTTCAGCCTGAGGATTTTTCACCCTGAGCGAAAGCACCATCTGCAGAAAGCCCCAGCAAAAATGTGAATACATTACTGAGAGAAGTATGGTATTTACCCATAAATACCGATTATCACGCGGTGCAGTTCTGAAACAGTTTGGTGTCGTTTAGGGGCTTTCTGAAGAGCTCCAGTACCACAGTCCTTTGTGTCTCAGTGCAGAAAAGAATTCAGTGAGAGACAAAATGATACAAAAGTGATTTGTCAGAAGAGGACGCTTATGAGGCTTACAAGCAGGGTTGTGGGGTGGCTGGGCAGCGAAGGGGTGCCATGCCCTGAGAACGTAGTGGGCTACAGTTTTATAATCAAAGGAAAAGTGGGGAGGGGGAGAACTTCTCTGTCTCTCTTGAGTAAAATCATGCTTCCATCATCAGCTCCTCCTCCAGGTTGAGCAGGAGAGTTTTCTTGTCCCTAGATGGTCAAGCTCAGAGGTAAAGAATCCACCTGCCAGTACAGGAGATGCAAGGTTGATCCCTGGGCCGAGAAGATCCCCTGGAGAAAGAAATGGCAACCCACTCCAGTACGATTCTGGAAAATTCCATGGATAGAGGAGCCTGCTGGGCTATAGTCCATGCAGTCACAAAGAGTCAGAAATTACTTAGTGACTAAACAACAACAGCAAAATGGCCAAGCTAGTACCACGATTTTTCTTCAATGTGTGCAAAGAGCGTGTCCTAGGGATCCTTACTTCCTGGGCCCTCCGGGCATGGTGTAGGTCTCATGCCGCCACTGTGTCATTGTTTGGGGGCATGTCCCGTGTCTGCTGCATGGTTGTGTTGCTAAGCGAGCCTGCTTGGTTTCGTGGTTAAGCAGACCTGCTTCCTTGAAGTAATCATTAACTTATAGGGTCTCTCACATTTTTTCTACTTACAGTCCCCTGGTGGGATTAACTATTAAATCACCTGCTTTATCCCTTGACTCTGTCCCTATCAGTATTGTGCTTAAGCGTGCAGGCTCCAGAGCTAGACAGCCTGGCTAAGAACTCCAGCCAGCGCTCATTAGCATGGGTAAGGTGATGAACGGGCCCAAGGCTTGGCTTTCTCAGCTGTACAATGTGGGTAAACATTGGCCCTACCTCATGAAGCATCCTAAAAATTAGAGGAGACCCCACAGTATGGATATTGTAAGCATTAAGCAGTACTGACGATGGGGAGACGCTGAGCCGTCTGGCAGGCAGGATCCTCACGGGATTCCACAGGCGATTAGGGGAAGGAAACCAACCCAAGGTGTTCCACGCTACTAGGAACCTATCAATTCAGTTCAGTTCAGTTGCTCACTCGTGTCCAACTCTTTGCAACCCCATGAGTCACAGCACGCCAGGCCTCCCTGTCCATCACCAACTCCTGGAGTTCACTCAGGTTCACATCCATCGAGTCCGTGATGCCATCCAGCCATCTCATCCTCTGTCGTCCCCTTCTCCTCCTGCCCTCAATCCCTCCCAGCATCAAAGTCCTTTCCAGTGAGTCAACTCTTCACATGAGGTGGCCAAAGTACTGGAGTTTCAGCTTTAGCATCAGTCCTTCCAAAGAAATCCCAGGGTTGATCTCCTTCAGAATGGACTGGCTGGATCTCCTTGCAGTCCAAGGGACTCTCAAGAGTCTTCTCCAACACCACAGTTCAAAAGCATGAATTCTTCGGCACTCAGCCCTCTTCACAGTCCAACTCTCACATCCATACATGACTACTGGAAAAACCATAGCCTTGACTAGACGGACCTTAGTCGGCAAAGTAATGTCTCTGCTTTTGAATATGCTATCTAGGTTGGTCATAACTTTTCTTCCAAGGAGTAAGTGTCTCTTAATTTCATGGCTGCAGTCACCATCTGCAGTGATTCTTTACCAGCTGAGCTACAAGGGAAGCCCACTAGGAACCTATAGGTGCGCCACAAATCATCACACATAGGTGACCTTCATTCAAATCAGTAACTGGCTCTAGACTACTTCATCCTCAAAACATGAGAGGAGTGATTCTCAATGCTGGCTGACATTAAAGAATTACCTGCAGATCTTAAAAAAAAAAAAACAATGCCCATACCCCAGGCTTGAATAATTAAGATTAAGTCTGAGAGTAGGGCCCAAGCACTCTTTTTATTTTTTAAAAAGCTTCCTAAGGGACAAACATGTCGTTAGAGTTAAATTCACTGTTTCAGAGTGAGCCTCAGAGCCAAAGTGGACTTGAGGGAAAAGAGAATAGGAACACTGGAAACACTCACCCCATAGAATTATTAATAATGCCACCTCCATAATCCTACACTAATACAAGTCATTTAATCATTTCATAAGATGAGTAGGGCTGCTGCTAAGTCATTTCAGTCGTGTTCGACTATGTGTGAACCCATAGAAGGCAGCCCACCAGGCTCCCCCATCCCTGGGATTCTCCAGGCAAGAACACTGGAGTGGGTTGCCATCTCCTTCTCCAACGCATGAAAGTGAAAAGTGAAAGTGAAGTCGCTCAGTCGTGTCCGACTCGTAGCGACCCCATGGACTGCAGCCTACCAGGCTCCTCCGTCCATGGGATTTTCCAGGCAAGAGTACTAGAGTGGGGAGTAGGGCTAGCCCTAATATTTCATACAAAGAAACTTCAGGGTAAAATATACTGGACAATTTGTCAAAGTTCGCAGTGAAAGAGCTGAGTTCAGGGCAGAACCAGAGAGAAGGTCTCAGACTCTAAGTCCTCCTCTGTCTCCACTCCCCAGCCCCCTGACCCCCTCGCCCCCCATTCCTCCCACCATGGAGGAGTACTGACTTTTTTACAGCAGCCCAGGTCAGGCTGAGTATACATTTTGTACAAAGTATCTTATAATTACACATGAAGAAAGGGTAAATACCCATTCATCATGACATGCCAAGTGAAGCCACTAGGCAGTCTTAGAGTTAAGACTCAGACCAAAGAGCTGGCCACAATGTGGTCTTGACTCAAAGCAAAGCAGTCTGGGCACAGACTCCTGGGGATGGATGAGAGGGCACTCCAAGCCTAACCTGGGGATTGATCAAATAAACTTCCTGTCCATTTCTATCGTGTTTAGGGGACAAAGAGCAGGCACACTGCTGGCTTCATTCACGGCTGTACCCCAGCACTGACGTGATGTCACAATTAGTAGGCACCCAAACCTCTGCTCTATGATTGGAAGACGGGCTCTGGTTGTGGGTGGGAAGGGGAGTCTTTTTGAAAAAACAGAGAAACTAGGCAACAGATTGACTCAGGGCATGAATTTTGTTCTAGAACTCATTAGATAAGATGCAAGATCAAGTTGCTCAACTTCCATTCCTCAAGGAGCACAGAAACCTCTCTATTTCTCCATCCAGGACCAGCCGGAGACCCAGCCCAGAGAGGAGTGCCAGCTCCTCACTTCAGGAGTGAAAACACAGAAGTGAAAGGCAAGGAGGCAAGACCTGGGACTCAGATGCCGCCCAAGGCAGGAAGGATCACACGCAGCGAAGGGGCAGCAGGCTGCTCCCCCAAGCTCGCCTGGAGCCCACATCCAGCTACAAGGTGCAGGAGGGCAGGCTGAGAACCACGGTGCCAAGAGACTACAAAACCCTCCGGGCCACAAACACGTGTCTCTTGTTTAAAAATGGGGCTATTCACAGCTCACTTCTTCAGTGAGGTCAGGAAGACACCTAAATACTCCTCCAAAATGTCACAAGTGATGTCCTCTGTGGGTGTAGGTGTCCATTTTGAAACTTCTCTTGCTAAAGCAACAGTTCTTGGAGGGGGAGGAGAGACCACACGCTTCCCCGAGCCGATGTCTCCATTTCAGCACCATCGCAAGAGCAGTTTCCCCAGCGGTGTGGAACTTGGCAGAGGACTGCCACGTTGTAGCAACTATGACAATATCTTACCCAAGTGCCCTTGTAGCAGGAAGTGGGTCACACTTAATTCTTTTGCATCTGAAGAGTCCGGAGGACAAAGACTGGGCCTTTTGCCCCATCTGAGCAGAACCTCCCACAATCCTCTGTACATCTATTGAAGTCTAAAGATCATGTTCATGGACCCAGACAAGAACTGCACCCTGAACCCAGTGGTGACGATTAGTCCCCCAAATCTGGGGTCTGAACTCAGAGCATCCCCATCAGTATGTTGCTGGGCATCTTCCCTTCGCATTGGCTGGGCTCCCCTGATGGGAGACAGGCGAGCAGGAGAAGCTGCAGGTACCAGGTATTATTATTGGCCTCAACCCCCATCACAGGCCCAGTTTCTTCATCTGTAAAGTAGAGAAATATCTTCTGTATTACAGTTGCTGTTGAGATTAAATGAAATCGTGTACATGGACCATTTAGCACAGCATGGTAGATATTGTCACTGTGGCAGGAATTTGGGCCCTGGGATGGAGATGCAGAGAGCTCCTTGGGGAGAGCACAGACACGGCCAAGTAATCAATCCCAGCAGGGCACGTGCACAGGCTTCTCACTGCGGTGGCCCCTCCTGTTGCCAAGCACGGGCTCTGGGGCACGCGGGCTTCAGCAGTTGTGGTGCAGGTGCGTAGCTGTTGCACTTCCTGGGCTCCAGAGCACAGGCTCAACAGTTGCAGCGCCAGGGCCTGGCCACTCTGAGGCTTGGGATCCCCCCAGGCCAGGGATCGAACCTGTGTCTCCTGCACTGGCGGGTGGACTCTCGACTGCTCAGCCATCAGGGAGCCTGGCAAGTTGCTTTAGTAAGCCGGCAACGTTAAACCCATTTAACCTGCTACTAAAGGAATCAGGAAAGATGTACTCAAAGCTCATACATTTCACGCAGCTAAATATATGTCTGCATCCTATCAAGAAGCTAAAACTTTTTTTGGAATTTCACTTCCAGTAATATGACTATAGCTCCTAGACTGCGGACTCTCCCTGTACAGGGCAATTTAGTATGTGATTAAACAGTCCATCGTCATATTACAAATCTTTAAGTCATTTAAGACAGTTTTCCGGAGCACACTATCTTCATTTCCACCTAAGCTCTTTGAAACACCTCAGCGTTTAAAACCTGCATATGAAGCCATCGTTGGGCAGTTGTTTTCCTCTCTGTAGCAGGAACCTACTCCTGATCTCCACAATCGAAGACTACCATATTGTTTTCCCCAAAGAAAACAGTCTATAAATAGTTTGCATTCACCACAATGCTTATTGGCAAGTCACAGTCCTAGAAGTACTCACCAAGGCAAAGTTAAGTATGTTTGCTTCCATTTTATAAAAAATTTAAAGTGTGTTCCATTAGTAGACTTCTCCAAGCAGCCAAAACCAGCACTGACTAAACGCATTACAGCTAAGGTAGCTTCTGCAAACAGAGCTTCACTGATCGAAAGGAAGTAACTGAGACTGCGTCAGGAAGCCACTCTTTTCTGAAGAAGACTTCTGCTCTTGCTTTGTCTTTCGGAGATCATCTATCTTAGAATTTAAATACCTCATATACTCACATTCGGGACTCCAGCCGGCTCCCAATCTTCCTTCCCCAGGATAAAGCATGCTGCTCTTCCCATCACCTGTATTTAAACACTTCATCTTTGAGGCTAATTTAGTAAATATTCTTCAGCTGGGACGTGTCCCCCGTAAGCTACAAGGCCCCCTGACAAGAACACAGACTCTATTCATTCATCCACCAATATTTACTGAACACCTGCCACATAACAGGCACTGTGTGAGGTGCTGGGACAAAGAAACAGACATGTTCCTATCTTCAAGGACATTAGACCGTATTATGCAATTAGTCCATTGCAATGGTCCTAAGTGCTTGGACAGCACAGACATTCACAGCATGTGGCTGTGCGACCTAACTTAGTCTGGGTCACTGGGAAAGGCTTTGTTGAAAGAGCAAGATTCAAACTGAATCCTAGATGGACAAGGAGTTGGCTAGGCATACTGAGGAGGGAGGGGTGTTCCGGGATGAGAGTTTATCTGTGTGACAAGCCTGGAGCAGGAAGGAATAGTGCTCGCTGGAGGGCAAAAGATGGCCAGTCTGGGTGGGACACAGGACAGGAGGAAAGAACTCAAAATGATGCTGGGGAGAGATGCAGGAGGGGCCGGGCAGCCTCACTCAGATTTTGTATATTATCCTGGGCGGCCAGGGATGTCTCTCTCTCTCTCTTTTAAATATTAAAGAAGATCTAGGCCTTCCCCTATGGCTCAGCGGTAAAGAACCTGCCCGCAAGGCAGGAGCCACAGGAGATATGGGTTCAATCCCTGGGCCAGGACGATCCCCTGAAGGAGAGCATGGCAACCCACTCCAGTATTCCTGCCTGGAGAATCCTATGGACAGAGGAGCCTGGTGTGTCCTTGGGGTCACAAAGAGCTGGACACGACTGAAGCAACTCAGCATACACACACTCACATTCGAAGAAGATCTAGGTGTCACACATAAGAGGAAAGAAGAAACAGGAGGAGCACTAGACACGGACTAGATCAGGTCACTATGAGCAGGAGTCTCTCACTTGCTTATTTTTGCTTGTTTCCCTCACCTAAAGAGACATATCCAAAAATATATATATATATTGCTAAGACCAACCTCCAGGAATGTACTATGTTTTCTTCTAAAAGTTTTATGGTTTCAGGTCTTTGGTTTATGCCTTCAACCCATTTGGAATTTATTTTTGTGCACGGTATGACATCAAAATAAAAAGCTTTTGCACAGAGAAGAAAACTGTCAACAAAGTGAAAAAGCCACCTACTGAATAGGAGAAAACATCTGCACACAATATATCCAATAGGGCAGAGGTCTCAACCTCCAGGATCTAGTATCTGATGATCTGAGGTGAAGCTGCTGTAATAATAGACATAAAGTGCACAATAAATGCACTTGAATCATCCTGAGACCACCCCACCCCGTAGTCCATGGGAAAACTGTCTTCCACAAAGCCAATCCCTGGTGCCAAAAAGGTTGGGGATGACTGCAATAAAGTAGTAACATCCAAAATATACAAAGAACGCAAACAACTCAACATCAGAAAAGCAACAGAGTTAAAACATGGCAGAGGGGCTGAATAGTCATTTTCCCAAGGAGGACATACAGATGAACGGCGGGCATATGAAAAGATGCTCAGCATCACTGACCTTTGAGGAAATGTGAACCAAAGCCACAATGAGGTATCACCTCACATCCGTCAAAACGGCTATCATCAAAAGAGACAACAAATAGCAAATGCTGTCAACAACTTACTCCATGTGTGCTACAGTGGGAATGTAAACTGGGGCAGCCACTGTGGAAAAGAGTGGACATGCCTCAAAAACTTAAAAATAACATCACCATATGATCCGGCAGTTCTACTCCTGGGTACCTATCCAAAGAAAATGAACACACTAAACCAATACAGTATTGTAAAGTAAAAAAATAAAATTAAAAAAAAAAAAAAAGATAAGTGAGCCCCTCTGTTCACTGCAGCAGTACTGACAATAGTCAAGACACAGAAGCGTCCTAAGTGCCTGTCAACAGATGAATGGATAAAGAAAATATGGTCTATATATAAATACACACACACATACACACACACAGCAAAAGCTCACTCAGCCACAAAAAGAATGAAATCTTGCCATCTGCAACAAGATGGGTGGACCTAAAGAACATTATGCTAAGTAAAATAAGACACAGAAAGACCAACACTGCATGATTTCACTTATATGTGGAATCTAAAAAGCAAAGCATATGAATAAACAGAACAAAAATAGCATTATAGACCAGAGGGGAAGCGACGGGGGCAGGGGAGGAAAGAAACAAGTGAGGGGGATTAAGAGACATAAACTTCCAGGTGCAAAATAAATGAGTCACAGGAATGAAATGTACAATGTGGAGACTAGTCAATAACTATGTAATATCTTTGTATAGTGACAGACTGTACCTGCACTTATTGCTGATCATTTTGAAATGTACAGAAATGTGGAATTGCTACATTATGTAACAGGAACTAACAGTGTTGCAGGTCAATCACACCTCAGAAACAAATTCACAGAAAAGTTAGAGATTAGATTTGTGGTTACTGGAGCAGGGGGTGTTGAGGGGAGGGGGAGTTGGATGAAGGCAGTCACCCAGCAGGAACTTTCAGTTAGAAGTACTAGAGATATAATGTACAACATAGCACTGCTGTATGTTACATATGAAAGCTGTTAACACAGTAAAACCTAGGAGTTCTGAGCACAAGAAAAAAATTTAATTTTTCTACATCTTTGATTTTGTGTCTATGAGATGATGGATGTTCATCAAACTTATTGTGATAATCACTTCATGATGTATGTAAATCAAAGGATTATGCTATATACCTTAAACTCATACACTGCTGTATGGCAACTATATCTCAATAATAACTGGAAGAAAAAGGTCAGTACTTAGAGGGAGATATACAAGGAAAAAGAATCCTCCACATGAGAGTGTAGTTAAATCTGCCAATGTGCATGCTCCCAGGCCTTTCTCTCGGTTCTCAGGTGAGCACACGACGAACACAGATTCCACATCCTATGTGGATGAACTCCAGAACTGCACGAACATCCGATGAACTCCAGATAAGCTGTCCTTGAAATTCTACCCCTGGGTGTTCCTATTACTTCACTCACCCAGTACTTCCTCACTCCATCCTGCTAAACCGCCGTGTCCACCATACTCTTTTTTTAGTGATACACTTATTCAGCTTTTGAATCTTCTTTCTTCATGTCTCATTTTATTCCCTTCTCAACCACATTTCCCAGCCTATTCACTATATTTTGCCACGCGGAGTTTATTTGGAGTTTCAGAGAGCTGAGTGGAAAAGTCTAACACTAAGGATGAAGAGAGGCTGTTCAATCTGGTATATTAGCAAATAGGTGCAGTGATAGCACCTGAAGTTCTTAGGCCTCAGAAATTGAGGCAAGAGGGAAAAACTGTTCCAGAACCAACCCGTGCACACTGAGGAGCAGCCTTGAACCAACTGATTTTAGAGCCAGGAAACTGTCGCTTTCTGCTGCTTAAGCCCCCATTAACCAAAGCCCGGAAAACGGTGCCTTTGCTTTCCACCCCTTGCTTTCCTCTTGGTGCTGAGAGGGATCACTGGGCAGCCACCATCAATAACGCATCCTGCCTATCTAGAACTGAATCACTCTTCGGAGGGTTCTATCCGCTGCTAACATCGAACAAATCTGCTGTCGGAGAGCCAGCGAGTCTCGTGCATGATCCAGCTCATCTCCTCTAGGTCGAAGGATTGCATTTTAGGGGCCGATTTGAATGTCGTGTATTTTATACTAAAAAATGCCACTTCTGGTCCAGTCAAAAAGTGAGTGTAGCTTGAAAGAATTGCTGACCTGATCCTGTGTGTTACTAATCAGAGAAGACATAGGAGACTTTTAAAAAAGGAGCCAAGGACAGATGTGCTACGAAATGCCCGCCTTTATACGCTCTATTCTTGGTGGTGTGAGTGGAAATGGTTCAAGTTTAAAATGAGAGAATACGGGTCATCTTCTCAATCCAAAACTCCTCCCTGCCCCAAATAGGTCTCGTCACAAAAAACAATTTGAGGAGCGGGTATGAGATGACCAAGGGGATCAGTGGTCCTTCTTGCTCAAGCTGCACATAGGCGCTCTATTGCTGGAGCTAATTTTGGATGCGCAAGTGGAAGCCTTTGCCTGCTGCCATTTCAACTCACCTGAGCGGCCTTAATACACCGTCAGGTGAGTGGTACTGCTTCAAAAGGCTGTTGTTGAGAGCCTGCTACTATTAATAGCCCACAGGGGAGGGTGGCAAAGAAGTGCTCCAATCCTGCCAGAGCTCTGCTCCTTACCAAGCAAACCACAAGCATGTTCTAGAAAAGTTATATACACAACATTTTGAACTGGAAACATTTTCATTCTAGAGTTACTTAGAAACTCTGAGGCAACATAAGTGAGTCTTCTTCAGCAAAATTCTCACTTGCATACAAATGTCTTACATACTAGAAAACCAGTAAGCATTTGGGAAAAGCTTTAGAGGATGAATGGTTGGTGCTGAAATAGGTGTGCACCCCTATTGTAACAGGTACACATCCCAGGTCTTAAAGTAGGTACATACGCAAGGTGCTCAATCATCCAGGCTCTGGACAAAGCCTGAGTCACACTCTATTCTTTCCAGTATCACTTAGGGATTCAAATAGGGATGTAACCAGGTCTAAACCTCTAGTCCCTCCCAGTGGCTCCAATCACGTCCCTGGTTCCAGGCCTTCCTGGAGACCCAGCCCAGCATAGAGAGGGGCCTGGGGAAACGTCACAACTGGAACTACCAAACCTCAAGTTAAGTGGTGCAAGCAGTCCTCACCTTAAATGAAGTGAAGATGTACAAATGAGAGAAAAGCCATCACCCTGGTTCTGGACGCAGGCAGAGTCATGCTCATTCTTCCCAAGACAACCCAGAGCACAGAGCTGGGAGCGTCCAGCAAAAGGCACTTGCATCTGACAGGGACAATATGTTGGTCTAAGAGGCTGGGTACCAGGGGCACGGGCCTCCCTCAGCAACCAAACAGCAAAACCTTCTTGGACAAGTTATTCAAATTCTCCGGGCCTTGTTTTTTTCAATAAGTAGGTTGAACTTAAAAAGTACCAAACATTATGCCTGCACTTATCATTCCATCACCTTCCTGCTTCCCAGTAGAGGGCTGCTTTTGGTAAAAATCGTTTCATAGCAACCTCCAATGCAGGAGATATGTTCAATCCCTGGGGTGGAATTATACCCTGGGGGAGAAAATGGCAACCCACTCCAGTATTCTTGCCTGGAATATCCTACGGACAGAGGAGCCTGGTGGGCTACAGTCCATGGGGCCGCAGAGCCGGACACCGCTTAGTGATTAAACAACCACCACCACCAATATATCCAGGGAAACATCATGGTTTGTGGTTCAACAGAAAGGCCTTCCTCTGATCACAGAGACTACAGGAGCCCATCAGTTCAAAGCTTTGTCTCTGTTTTTAGATAACTAAAGCTCTCTCCCTATTTAGCGAAGGAGGAAAACAAGGCCCCCAGAAAAGTCAGTGCCTAGCCCTAGAGCACACTGCTCTCCAGGGTTGTGTCCTAAGAACCAAAAGGCAACAGGTGGAACATGAAAAGTTTCCTGGTAAAGGATAATCACAAGATTTTTTAAAATAGACCACATACTTACTAGCCCTTCCCTCCCCTGCTATAGCCACCAGCTGCCTGTGTTTAACACAGAACCTTCAGCGTTTGGTTGACGCTTAGCTCGAGAGTTTGTTTTACTGCTGATATAGAAAGATGAAGAACAGCATCATGTTATAACAGAGTTCCACCGCGGACAGCTGAGACATTAATCACCAAAATGCCAGCAACCGTCTCCCTGCCAAATGCCAACATCCTGTCTCCCATTCAAGGGCTTCATGAGTTTCATGGAGGCCGGCCTCAGCCTCCATGTGTCCACAGCTGGACGAGGCACCCATGATCTCCTCCCTCTCCTTCGTGTCCTGCGTGAGCTCCAGCCCACTGCCCTCGCTCCTGAGCACGTGCATCGAGAAACGACTGCACGTTTGGACAGTGTACTACTGTTCTCAAAGGGCTTCCGCAAATGTGAAGTCTTAGAATTCCACGAGAGAGGCACACAGGTGGCCTTAGACACATTCTACAGCTGAAGCATGCTGAGATCCAGGGATGTTGAGGGACTTGGCCAACTCAGGCCCCTGAACAAGAACTGACCCATCAACAGGGCTGACTCCCAGCCAGGGCTCCTTCCACCCTCCAAGCTGTTTCCAATGTTCAAAGCTTAAGTAAGGAATCCCAATTCAGGCTCAACCGCGTTTGTTCAGGCGCCTAGGACAGGCCAGGCACGACAGACAGCTCCCTTGATTCAGCTCATCCTCTCAATTCCGGCTCTGCTGCCTTAGTTCAGGACCTCCAACTTTCATGTGAAATATTACAATCTATTGTTAATTCATCTGCGTGACTCCAATCTCCCAACTCCAGCTGATTTTCTAGACTGCTTGATTCTGAAAGAGTAGTTCTCAAGTGGAGTTGGCGGCAGGTGGGTGGGTGCTGTAAACCTGTCCTCAGCGGACACTGGGCAATGTCGAGACAGTTTGGTGGTCCCTCTGGGGTGTGAGGGGAGAGGGCGCTGTTAGCTTCTAGTAGGCAGAGGCCAGGGATGTTACTACAGTGCACAGGACAGCTGGATCAAAATGATCTAGCCTGAAATCGCAACCGTGCCAAAGCTGAGAACATTGTTCTAGAGTTATCACCCGTTTTATAAATAACCATCTGTTTCATTTGGCTGTGTCAGATCTTCGTTGCAACTTGCAGGCTCTTAAGCTCGTGGGCTCAGAAGCTGCCGCACACAGGCTTAGTTGCCCTGTGGCATATGGGAGCTTAGTTCCCTGACCCGGGACTGAACCTGTGTCTCCTGCATTGCAAGGCAGATTCTTAACCACTGGACCAGCAGGGAAGTCCCTAGAGTTATCATCCTTAAAAAATACACCCTTCACCCCTCATGAAACCCTTGCTTGAAAATGTTCATGCTGTTTACAGGATAAAGTTCATATTCAGATGGTTCACAATCTGGGCCCACACCCCTGACCCTCCCCCACACCATTCCTGCACTCCAGCCTCACTAACCTTGCGTTTCCAAATAGTTCCAGAGCTTTAATGTCTGTGTGCCTTGGCTCTGCTTTTTCTTCTGCCTCAAATGTCTTCCTCCTTTCCCCCACCCTCCCCACTGCTGTTCGCCTTTAAGGTCCGGCTTAAATTTTTCTTCTGGTTGAGTCTTTTTTGCTCCTTTGACCCAAGTGTGGTCCCCTCTTTCCCTTTAATGGTACTACATTCACCTGCATAGATGTTTCCTTTCCCTCCAGAGTAGGAATAAAATGTCATTTATCTTCTTTGCTAGCCACATAGGATACAGGGCCTGGAAACTATTTCAGTGCATTCTGGATGAATGGACGAACCCGAGCACTGTAGCTCCTGCTTCTCACAGCAAGAAACTAGAACCTCTCTCCCACCAGAAACGCTAAATATAGTCCTATCTCAAAGACTCTTCAGCTCAGGGCCGTGGCCAGCCTGAGCACATCTGGGCAGGAACAACTCTGTCTCGAATCCCAGCGCAGAGGTCTAATGATGCTGCACGTCTCTCGGCAGCGTTAGCACAGCCGGAGCTCCTGGAATTTCTTAGGTCTTATCTGCCAGAACTCCTGCTTCTGTGGGAATTTCCGAGCCCTGCAGGTTCGAAAGCTCTGATGCAATGTGTGTGTCAAAGAAACGTACCCCTCTGTGTTTCTCTAAAGCTAAAGGGAAGAACGCCAGGAGCAGGATCCTTAGCACAGGTCTCCCTGCTGCAGGGGAGCGTCCAAGGGACATTCCATGAAGTCCCAGACTCCAGCCCTGTCTGTTAACAAATGACAGATCAACAGCTGATGTCTGGAACACACTGCATCCTCCACCAGGAGGAAGCAGCAATCCCCACCAGGCTGGGACTAAAGGGAAAGAGAGGTAACTAGAAGTCATCTAGGTCCCCGTGGAAGCGCCCTACCCTGTTAATTCTATGGGGACTCCCTTCAAAACCTCTCTGTAGGCTCCAGAAAACACATGCTCAGCTCTGCAGGAGCAGATGCAATGAAGAAAGGGTGTGCTGCAGCCACCCCAGGCAAAATACGGTGCCCACACGCGCTGTAGCTCTATAACCAAAAACCACTAATAAAGGAAAAAAGGGCAGCTAGTGCCTGGCATTTGCCCGTGACCTGGGAGGAAAGAGGAAAGCAGCCACAGTCCAGCAAGGCTCTTCCAAGCTTCGGGGATTCAGTCCAAAGTCTGTGGAGCATCGTAAACAAGTGGGAGCGTTACACAGCGGACGCAGGTGACGACCGTGGACAGTGAACAACCTGCCGTTCAGGGACTGTGGACTGAGAGGAGGCTGGAAATGGGAACTGGTGGTTGGAAGACGGGTCCCAGTCCTGTCACTAACTGCTGTGTGACCCTGGACAAGCCGAGTGCCCCCCATCCCCAGGAAGGCCCACTTCTGCCTCAGTTTTCTCGTTTATAACGGTGACTGCAGCCATGAAATTAAAAGATGCTTGCTCCTTCAAAGAAAAGCTATGACCAATCTAGAGAGCATATTAAAAAGCAGAGACATTACTTTGCCAACTAAGGTCCGTCTAGTCAAAGCTATGGTTTTTCCAGTAGTCATGTATGGATGTGAGAGTTGGACTATAAAGAAAGCTGAGCAGCAAAGAATTGATGCTTTTGAACTGCAGTGTTGGAGAAGAATCTTGAGAGTCCCTTGGACTGCAAGGAGATCCAACCAGTCCATTCTGAAGGAGATCAGTCCTGGGTGTTCATTGGAAGGACTGATGCTGAAGCTGAAACTCCAACACTTTGGCCACCCGATGCAAAGTACTGACTCATTTGAAAAGACCCTGATGCTGGGAAAGATTGAAGGCAGGAGGAGAAGGGGATGACAAAGGATGAGATGGTTGGATGGTATCATGGACTTGATGGACATTAAGTCTGAGTAAGCTCCAGGAGTTGGTGATGGACAGGGAAGCCTGGCGTGCTGCATTCCACGGGGTTGCAAAGAGTCGGACAGAACTGACCAACTGAATGAAACTGAGCAACTGCCTATGTGACCTCACAAGGGCATCAAAGGAGAATAAATCCAGATATTAAACCCCTCCCATGGGCAGAAGATGACACTGCCAGAAGATGACATGTGGTAGGAAGGAAATCTTCTAAGGCATGTTTTTGCCCTTGGAGAGCTAACAGCACAGTGAAGCAGACAAAGCATAAAGAAGGTGATATTCGTCATCAATTAAAGGTTAAGTGGCAGGGAACAGAGTTCCTGGAAATAAGCACAGGATTAAAGGAGTAAGTGGGACCCATCTCGGAGACGATGGAACGGGAGCTCTGTCTGGCTGGAAGTTCCAGGAGGAGTCCCCCAAGAGAACCTGACCTACAAAACCAGAAGCAGGTGTGGGGACAGGGCTGATAGTCCAGGCAAGAAAGTACAAGGCCATTGGCCAGGCCGAAGCTGGGGACTTGTGGGCAGGAATGGTGGGAGGGAAGTTCAACGGGCAGGCCAGAGTCACAGCAGATACTTAATTCCTAGTCAAGGGGTTCTTACGTGATCCTTTACCCAGAAGCGACCAAAGTGTTTGAGTAGTTGGGTGGTGACTATCAGAGTAGATTTACAGCTACCAAGCGTTATGCAAATGCTAACTGTCATCACTGCTGTTCCTGGCACCCAGCACTGAAGCCCAGCACCCACCGTGCAGAGGGTTTCCAGGTGGCAGAAGAAGAACATTAAAGGACAGACCGGTGAATAATTTATACCAATTTAATCACTTAACAACACCCCGCACCCAGATGGAACCAGCAAGATAAAAGCCAAGAACCTCTGGAAGCCAAGCAACCAAATCAAACCAAGGTGTGTTCAGAATGAAAAGTCTCCCAGTACGTGAACACGCTGTACGAAGGCAGGTGTCCAAAACAACAGAGCTTTGCTGACCACATTCCTGGTCCTCCTCCTTCCCGGCTTCTTCACTGTGGAGTTCACAGCTCCTCTCCTCCACCTACCTGTAAACAGCTCCCTCCCCTCAACATACATGTATACACACACACGTGCGCGCGCACACATGTGCACACACATGCACATGCACACACACATGTACACGCACACGCATGCATGCATGCACACACAAACACAGACCCTCTGAAGTGACCCTGCAGCCACAGCGCTCATGTAAGTAACAGTCCACCAAGATCTGGAGTCACATGTCCAACTTAATGTCTTTGTTTTGGTATCTAACATGTATATTAAACATTAAAAAGACCAAACTGAACTCTAGAATCCTAGCTTACCCACTCCAAACTGTTTCTTTCCTAGTGTTTCCCATCTCAGAAAATGACACCTCAGTCCACTTGCTTGCTAAGCCTAAAGCACATCCATACTCAACCCATCAGCCAGTCCATCAGCTCTGCCTCCAAAAGATGCCCTAATCTGACACTTCCCAACTCCCTCCACCCCTTCCCTCTTCCCCTGGACCAGGCCTGCCCCCTTTCACCTGGTGTCCGCTTAGACCCTCAACCTTCACCAACCCCTCACAAAACAGCAGGCACAGTGCTTTTTTGAAAAAGTACATGAGATGCCACTCCCTGGCTTAAAATCTTCCATCACATTAAGAATAGAATCTAAATTTCTTATTGAAGCTGTCGAACGCTGCCTGTCTTCTCCACAGCCGCCCCTTCCCACCCCAGCACACTGATCCAGCCTCCTGTTCTTTCCCTGTGGCCCCTTCCCCTACACGGCTCTGCCTCACCATATAACTTTCAGCTTAAGTATCAACTTTCTACAGAGCCTTTCCTGAACATTTAATTTAAAAACAGGCTCTGTTTATCACTTTCTACCATACCCCCCATTGTATTTTGCTCACAGTATTTACCTGAAATACTTGTCATTCCTCTGTTGCCTGTGGCAGGCTCATAAATGTAACAGTGAACAAAACAGACAGGTCTCTAACCTCCTGCAGCTCACATCTCCAGCGCCAATAGTGCCTGATATAGGACAGGTACTCAGGTGTTTGCAGAGGAACCGAAACTGAGCTACAAACCATGTGTATTGCACGGCTTTGTCTCTGAAGGACACGGGAGCATTCTTGTTGACCTTGCCCCAGTGCTAAGGTTCAGAGAGGAAGGAGCTCTCTGGACTCCACGGATCTGGGGAGATAGGAAACATACAGGCTAAAGAAGCAGGGAGACCTCTCCAGTGCAGGCTGGGACAAGGAGGAATCCAAGTGTTTAGCATCTCCTGCAGAGTGAAGAGCAAGGTGAGGATGGCTGACCCAGAGGAGCAGTATCACTGTTTCTACAGCGTGGATCCACCTAGCACCTCCTTTCTCCACAGCTGCAGAAAGAAAGGGACTGACTGTTCTATCAGAACGCCAAGTCAGCCATCTCCCCAGGTAATGTTTTAGCCACTGTGATTTAATCCTCATTAACTCCTCCAACGAAGCACTAGACATCTCATTTCTATAAATGCTGGGGGCTGCGGCCCACTGAAGGTGTGTCTCTCTCTGTCCAAGGCCAGGCAGCAAGGCAGAGCAAGCCTGGATCCCAGGATGTCCGAGGACCCTCCCTTTCTACCCAAGACAGACCAAGGGCTCTAGGTCCTGGATTCAAGAAAGCAGGTGACAAAGGGGAGGGACAAACACACATCAGGAAGCCCCAGGCTCCTCCAAACAATCTGGAACATGCAATTCAGACTGAGGAGACGAGCTTTTGTCCATAATACGAGTAAGGAGCCTGCAACCTGGGCCAGTGACCTCTGGCTTCCAGCTTTCCTTCCTGCCCACATCACCTCGTTTTTAAAGATAAAGACCAGTGGCAACTTGAGGCTCTACCCGTAAATGAACATCAGCCTGGGCAGGCCATGCTGTGGGACCATCAGAAGGGCTGGATTTTGGTTCAGCAAGTCTGACTTCAAACTGCACTCTGCATCCAAGGACACCTCAAGGATAACCTCTGTTAACCCTCCACTGATGCCTCCTGGGTGATCTCATGGTTTAAAAAAAAAAATCATATCAGATAAAGCCACAGCTGTGAGGGCAACCAGAAGGAAGGGTGGGCAGGATGTTTTCTCTAATTGCAGAAGATGTGCCCAAGAGAGCCCTCACCCAGAGCCTGAGCCCACTCACTTCTAAGGGAAAGCGCTTGGGATGAAGTCAAGACCCTGCTCTGGCTGTGGGAACCAAATGGAAAATGAACCCAGTCACGAGCTTAGGCACTCAAGGAGGCAGCAATGGACACACCGTGTTCCCTCCCAACACCCTGAGGGTGAGAGGTGCCGGAAATCAGAGCGGTATGACCAGAAATCAAGAGGTATGACGAGGAATCAAGAGGTATGACTTGCCTCAGGAGGATGGAGGCAAAAGGAAGGAGGGAAAGGAGCAGAAGGAGGGGAGAAGAGGCAAGAGGAATAAAAAGGAAATCAGAAAAAAAAAAAGGAGGGGATATTAAATCCTAGCAATGGTGTACTGGCTAACTGCCGCCTCCTTCTTTCCACTCGGAATTGATAAATATGGGTCAAGATTACAGTGAGCTAGTTCAGGGATCCACATACTCAGACGTTAATAGCCTTCTGCAGTAAGGAAATGAAAAAGCAAGGCGACCAGGGACCCAGTCCAGCACACTCTGCTTCTAAGGGCATCCATGTGTCCAGCTTTGTCCACCAGTCCACTTCATGTCTGTATCATTTCAGTTTTCCCTAAAATCTTTCATCAGATTCACATCCCAGGAAAAAGAGGCTTAGCCTGTGGCCTCCTTTCCTCCACAGAATGCTGCCACACTCGCCCAGGTACAAGAAGCTGGAGGGAGCAGAACCCACCTGTGCAACCCCTGGGACCAATCACCGTCTTCCTCCCCTGCCTAAAAGCTAGAAGCACTGCCGGGTCAGAGCCCTCCTCACAGCTGCCCTCTCTGCAGCCTGGGGCTAGAGAAATCTCGTTTACTTTTAAGTGCCTGCCGGTCTCACTGGCCCTGGAGGGCATGGATAGATGCCCCCAAGAATGGCTGCCATCTTTTCTGTACAGACATTCACCACTCTCCCAGGTCCGCGGGGATGCCAGGCCTTCAGGGAGCTGGCATCGAGAGAAGGCATGGGATAGACGTGAACCTCAGGGTGCTGAGATCAGATCTCAGTGTATCAGACCTCAGTGTGCTTCATCTGTAGAATGCATCTATCAGGATCAGACTAAATCTGGGGCAAAGCATTTGCTACTTCACCCCTGGGCAATGGTCCCGCTGGGGAGTCTCCGAAGGCACGCCTGTCCTTGACTCTGCCTGTGTGAGCCCACACTAGGGCAGCCGATACCACACAGCATCTCAGCAAGTCCTGGGGAGCAGCCTGACACCACAGAGGTCAGGCTGAATGCTTGTGCCCCTCGCCAAAGTCATGGTAAGTCCTGACACTAATATGGTGGTAGCTGGAGGTGGGGCCTTTGGGAGATGACCGTGCAGCCCTCATGAGTGGGACCAGCACTCGTATCAAAGAGGCCCCTGAAGAGCACTCCCTGGCCCTTCCACCCTGTGAGGCCGCAGCAGGAAGACCGCACCTCAGTCTGGAAGCAGTCCTTCACTAGACACTAGAACCTGCCGGCATCGTGATCTGCGACTTCCAGCCTCCAGAACTGATATCCAGTGCATCCTGTTGAAGCCACCCGGTCTATAGTATACGTCACAGCAGCCCCAAAGGGCCGAGACACTGCCCTCCCTCCCAGGCTCTGCATCGAGGCTCAAGGAGGAAAGCTGTGAGGGCATGGAGAGGACCCGATGCCCTCACCTCTCAGGGAGACCGTCACAGCACCCCCTCCATCTGAGCAGCTGCCAGAGAGCCTCTCCTGACGGCCACGCCCATGTCACCACCTGTTCTTTCAAAGCTCTTCCTGTACACGTTGTTCCAAAGTGCACATTTTCATAAAAACAGACGCGGAAGCTAATGACGACCTGCCCCCCAAGCTGCCCCCAAGAGTCCCGCCACCCACAGGCCATCCGGCTTCAGTGGCCATCCAGCGCATCTCCTAAAGTACCGGGTGTCAGAATCAGTATTAGAATCAGACCATGGAACAAAGGACACACTGAAAAAAATTGCTACTTCAGCAAGATCTTCACTGGAATTGCACTAAATAACACCATTTATCCTCAGATGGTAAAGAACCCGCCTGCAATGTGGAAGACCTGGGTTCGATCCCTGGGTCAGGAAGATACCCTGGAGAAGAGAATGGCAGCCCCCTCTGATATTCTTGCCTGGAGAATCCCATGGACAGAGGAGCCTGGTGGGCTCTAGTCAATGGGATCGCAAAGAGTCGGACAAGACTGACACTTTCACTTTCACTTTTAATCATCAATGACCAAAACTTGATCAGGAGATGGGAGCTAAGAAAAATATTCTCATACAACAACCCGTGGGGAGTGAAACTTGGAAGAAAGTTCTGCGTTGCCTGGGACTCAAGCCCGCCTTCCGAGGCAGCGCCGCTCTGTGCTCTAAGGGGCGGCGCCAGCGCCCCCTCCACCCCCTGCCTTTCAACAGGCCGACAAAGCCAACACGGACGGCAGCCTCCCCGGAGGTCCCCTCCACCGAGCCAGGTGCCCTCGGGGTACTCCTAACCCGAGCTCACCAGGGAACTGGCTGGCAGTGCTGGGTGAAGATGACCTGGCCCCACCTCCTCAGGGACCCTCCAGCCCATTCTCCCCAGAGTGATGATCCTCAACTCTTGGGAAAACAAACACTTGGTAATTTTAAATAACTTGCCAACAGCCAACAAAAGCTAACTGACAGCTCAGGGTGCTGCCAACTAACTCATACACTCTACACACAGATGAATCTTCCTCCAGTTACTGTCCAGGTGGTGGGGAAAAACCAGGAGAGGAGAACAGCTGCATCGTGAAGGGGTACAAGCCCTGCACTGTAGTAGCATAAAAGAGCTCTCTCCAGAACAGCGGATGCCATGCTCTGGGGCTGGCTTAGGGGTTTGCTTCTGCTTTGTTTTCCATCACAGTACACAAATCAGGTGTCCTGGGGTATAAAGACCCATATGCGGAAAAAATCTTATTTCTGGGCATTTTTTTTTCAGTGCAAGTAACATTTCATATTACAATTCACACTTGGCAACCTTCTTTATCTTTTCATCTGTTGTGTAAGCTTTGTTAGAAAATAAAATTCAGACGCTAGAAATTCACAATTTATACAAAGACGCAACTGAGGAAGGGAGCAGGGTTTAAGCATCTAGCGGCCTGTTCACTCTTATTTCACACTTCCCAAATTCTTGGTTATAGAAGTGAAATCACCAAATCATTCAGGTTTACTGGAATTTTGTTGCTGTTCAGCTGTTAAGTCGTATCGAGCTCTTTGCGATCCCATGGACCATAGCACGCCAGGCTTCTCTGTCCTCCACTATTTCCCAGAATTTGCTCAAATTCACGTCCATTGAGTCGGTGATGCTATATTGTCTTTGTTATTCAGTCACTGAGTCATGTCCAATTTTACCAGGTAGCAATTCACTTGGTTTAATAATATTTTCTGAAAACACAAATACACTTCTAAGAGAAGCATGGTATGTTGCTGATTCACACCCTTGTATCAGTTCACTGCCATTTGGAGAAAAATAGCTAAGAACAGCTGCTAAGAGGAAATGTCTTTTCAGCACAGTCAAAGCAACCTCGTGTGTGATGGGGTTCAGGGCCCATAAACACACCCAGGGCCAGAGAAAGTCTGAAAAGGTCAAATACAACATGAGGCAGGCAAAATGCCAGACATCAGTCACCCCCAAACCAGGAACCACACCCGATACCTCATGGTTAGCAGACCCCAGCCTCAGGCCTCATGCAGTCTCACACTGGGAATATCACAGCTCCAGAGTACTATGACCAAATAGACCAAACTAGGAACCATCACCTGCAAAAATACTCCTAGTGGGAAACTGCATCCTAAAACTCCACACAACCCGTCACAGAAATGTTTTTATCTATTGATATCATCAGGGACAGCCTACATTTAAAATGCACTCTTGAAAAGGCAAACCAATTCTGATCAAAGGCCTTCCTCTTGGGCCTTCCCTGGTGGTTCAGTGGTTAAGAATCCTCCAATGCAAGGAACATTGATTCAGTCCCTGGTCGGGGAACTGAGATCCCACATACCTCAGAGCAACTAAGCCTGCACCCCACAACTAGAGAGTCCGCACACAGCAACTAAGACCCAACACAGTCGAAATATTTTTAAATACATTTTTTTAAAAAGGCCTTCCTCTTTACTATGCTTAAAGCAAAGACTGAACAGGTGAACTATGCTAATATCACACAACCTATTTGAGCCTCCATCCCTTCTACGTCAAGTTAATGTCTGGCCTCAGAGGCTTTTCCTACATCCAGCCAGCCGTTCTGCAGAGATGTGCCCTCAGTTACACATCTGGTCCCCAAGGCCACATTCCACTGGGTGTGAAGGGAGGTAACCCCCCTAGTGGGAGTCCCCACACAGATCCCCAAAGTCAAGGATTCCAAACTCATCCATCCTCAGGCACACCACTCCAGTCCACCTCGAGGGAGACTGATAATTAAAAGCGAACTGCAGAATATGACTGTCATTTCCCTGAACAACGACCACAGGAGTGTCACTGTAAAACAGACTCGGAGCCAGCCTGCCTGCAAAGGAGTAGCCGTGTGACTGAGGCCAGTTACATAACCTTCCTGGGCATCAGTTTATGAGCGGGTCCCTCCAGTGGGTAGGTGGGAGAACTCCATGAGTAACGTGCAGTTTTGAGAACAACGTCCAGTACCTATTAGCCAGCATTTAGTAGCACATACCCTCCACTTAAAGGAGGAAATTTTCTCATCTATTATACAAGACGGGAAAAACAGAGGTCCATGTTGCTTTGAATCCATTATCCCCAGCAAATCAAGCGTCAATTCTGACAGAGTGGAGTATTTTTCCTCTCTTAAGATTTCTCTTAAAACAAAACTTTGCTTTAACCATCTTTATTGTTCTCTCCAGACCCACTATGTTTCCTATGGCTCACAGATGATTGATATATAGAAAAATGTGTTCATAGGGAATCTAAACTACTCCATCTGAGAGGAAGAGGACCTTAAGCTTACATACTCTCAAAGCTGGGGAACTCACCACTCACACAGCAGCTCTTTGCCTTACTGGAGACTCCCCACCTCTTCCTGCTCTTACCTTTTGGGAACCTGTAACCAAATCCATACAGCTGACTCTTGGTCAACACAGGGGGTAGAGGCGCTAGCCCTCCACACAGCCAGAAGTCCACATATAAGTTATAGTCCACTTCCTATATAGACATCACTGAATTCAACCGGTTGTGATCATGTAGTACAGTAGTGTTTACTACAGAAAAACACCCATGCATAAGTGGACCCATGAAGCTCAAACCTGTGTTGTTCAAGGGCAACCACACTGCCAGAGAACCCTGACGCTTGCTGGGATGGTCATGACAGCAGCAGTGGATTGAGGCTGGGAGGACGTTAAGCCTTCAGCGTGAACCTCACAACGCCTCTGAGAAATACAGTACATATTACTCCATCTCTGGCAAAACAAACGGGCAGAGGAGGGCTGAGAAAGTTTAAGTGACCCGGTCCACTTCTCCTCTGAAACTGCAGAGTCGGGGCTGGAACCCAGGTCTCCTGACTCCGAGGCGGGGCTTCAGTCCATCGTCACCCACGTCCCCATTCAGAACCGTGACATGCCCACGTTACCCTTCCTGTGTGATGGATAACGTCAGTTCTCCCAGCCCTTCCTGCTCTTTCTGCCCGGGTAATTCATTATGAGTGGGCAGTGGTAGTTCTTCCAACATACGAACTTGTTAGTTTAATCAGGAAGCCAAAAGCATGACGGGAAAAGCTGTCACACATCACATATTCATTAGGACTTTATAAACTCTGGTCTAAATCTCTAACACCTAGAGTAATGACTAGCTAATAACCAGCCCCATCTCCACTCCCAGGCTAAACAGTGAAGACGCCACCTAGTTATCTTTCCCCGAGGACATCAGCCATTCACCTGTTATTGCCTTCTGGAAATCATACGTAGTATGAAACTGAGATCACATTAGCTAAACCTTTTGGTTATACGGTGATGGCATCAGCCGTAAGAGTGCACTGAGATCATTTAACACAAGCAGGCTGTTGACAGAGCTATCGCCCACCGAGAAGAGCAACAACTCCCAGTGGAGTAGGAACCCGCCTTGTCCTAAGCTAGTTTCTGACAGGCTGTACTTTCTATTTCAGCTCTGATCACCGTAACAGTTAACACAGTTGACATGAGAAGAGGGGAAGGGAGAACATAGTTACCGTATCCATTCCCACCCCCCATAAACTGCAGCGTCTCCAGAAAGGCTCAGGCTCCCTTCCTATACCAATGTGGTCCTCCACACTCGTCAGCTGTCTGGGATTCTGGTTTTGAGCTGACAGCGAAGCACCTCACCCACACGGGGGGTGGGGAAGCGGGGCGCTGTGAACCAAGCTGCCTGCCTAATGGGGCAAGGAAAGGGGCTGTGGCCACCAGCCCCGGGGAAGCTGATGCAAACGGCCAGGCATTTCCACCAGCACATGGGTCTCATATCAGAATTGCAAAGGAACCTCCACCGCTGCTCCCGGGAAACTCCTTCCAGGTGGAGGGTTTCTTTCCAGGCTGTGTTATGACTTTTCTAAGTCTATGGCATCACATTTTACCCTCAGCAAACAGGGAGAAGGTTTCAGCCCCATCCTGATGAACAATGCCACATTAATAAAACATTCCTGGGTCCATTAATTCAAATAAATATGTAAGCACCAAGGTGGCAGGTGCCAGGACAGATGCATGGACAATTCAGATACAGTTCCCAGCCCTCCGAGGCACCAGGCCAAGTGGACCAGCACCTCTCGATGCGGGGCCATCTCTCCTCAGCACTCTGGGATCACACACAGTGCCTTTGTTTTGAGCATCTATTAAACCATCTGTGAGACCCACTGGTACTACAGGGACAGCAACTGAGAGCCTCCTTAAAGAGATGTCGGAACAGTGGTATAAGAAGCCTGGCCCTAAATATTCCCTGGCTATCCCACGCCCAGCCCAGGGCTTGACTGACACAAGTAATGGGCAGCCAACATCCACGTGACTGGAAGACGATGGATTACGGTTACCAGACATTCTAGGTCGGAGTATAATCCAGTGACATGGCGGAGCGGAAAGATCAGCTGGGCGGGGCCACGTCCTCTGGGTTCTAATCCCTGGCACAGAAGTGTGACCCTACTTAACTTCTCAGTGAGGCTCACTACATTTGTTCCTGCTGACCCCTGGTACATCACCATCTTTGCTTTTCTTTAAAAAAAAAAAAATTAACATATTGCAGTTTTTTTAAGTATAGAGGAGTTAGAGCAGACACCTGTATCTTCAAAACACAGTTAACATTTTATAGCCTATTCCTACTCACCTTGGATTTTTAAAAAAATAAATTTAATATTACCATTGAGTGTTCTATCCCCCTATAGTTGCCCGCCCTGTAACCCCCAAAGGATAGCCAATATTGACAGTGGAGAGCTCCCTCACATACACGTTAGTACCCATGAACACAAAAGTATACATCCAGAAACGCACAATATTTGGGACTGTATACTTTAGGTAAATGGTAGCAGATATATTGTCGATCAGTCGCTCGGTCGTGTCTGACTCTTTGCGACCCCATGGACTGCAGTGCTCCAGGCTTCCCTGTCCCTTCACCTCTCCCGGGGCTTGAGCATATAGTATATACGACATAATTTTACTTTTCCTACTCACTACTACTACGTCGCTTCAGTTGTGTCCGACTCTGTGCGACCCCATAGACGGCAGCCCACCAGGCTCCCCCATCCCTGGGAATCTCCAGGCAAGAACACTGGAGTGGGTTGTCATTTCCTTCTCCTACTCACAATTGGTATTTATCCTTTTTGGTACAAGTAGATCTGGTTCACTCATTTCAGTATTCCACCACATGTGGGACCATTATTTAATCCCCTCTACTACTGGTGGGTCTACATAAGTGTTTGTTCATCTATTAACTCATCAAGTATTACTCAGAATCTACTGGTTGTGCCATATACTATGCAGGCATTGGAGACTTAAAGAGAAATGATACAATTTTCACATCCAGGGCAAAGATAAAGAGCTCCCCTGTAGAAACGCCAAGGTTGGGGGAATCTCACCAACTATGCCAGCAGTCAATTGGATATTTATGTTTAGAGCTCAGGAAGGGAGCGAAGGCTTAAGAAATGTTTACAGGTTGAAGGTGAAGCTATGAGAGCAGATGAGTCAGCCAAGGGCGCACATGTGGCTAGTCAACCCACAGCCATGCGAGATGAAAAAAGACCACTGTTTTATGCCACTAAATATTGGGGTGGTTTGTATGCAGAAAAACAGATAACCAAACAAGAGATCACTTTACCAGTAACCCCAAACCAGACTAACTGGGAGTGGTGGCCCTCTACAGCAGATCATGCCAGAGATCCACGGTAACAGCACAGCGCAACCACCAGGCTGCGACATTACCCAGCACCACATAGTCCTGTGGCCAGGGACACATCCTAGCAGTTAGCATTGCCCCTATATCCCGAGAGCGTGTCCTTAAGCTACAGCTAGGTAGGGTTCTGATGTCTGCCCCGTCACACCCCACAGCTTCCCAGGAAACTCCCTTGGATACGAAGCATCTTAGACATTGCATTATCAAGTGGAATGTTAGAAAAATTGCATGCTTGTCTGCGTGTGTCCACCGTCTCTACACACATCAGCAAAACCCTCCAAATGAATGTGCAAGAGTAGCAACAAAGAAGCCAGGTATTCACTAGGCAGGGTAAGGGCTGGAGATGCCTTTTCTCGGGAGGTAAGGCCTCCTGTGTGGAAAGCACAGCTGATGCGAGGTGCAGGAAAACCAATATGGAAGAGGAGAAAAATGTCCTCAAAACCCAGCAACACAGAGGAGAACATGCCAGCGGCCAAGAGAGCAGGTGGGCTGGGTGCCACTAGACTCAGAGGGGCAGAGATTCTGTTCCTGCCAAGACAAGAAGGCCTTTTGGCAGTAGTGACATTTGAGCAAAGATGTGAAGCCCACGCAAGATTTGAACACGCAGAGGCAGAGAGTATCAGGAAGAGACCCACACGCAGGACACGCAGCAGGCAGTGTGGGTGAGGGGGCCCTGCTGTAAGGCTGGCTGTGGATCAGGGGTACAGAGGAAGGCAGAGGAAAAAGGCTGGACCGAGGAGCACCCTGCACACCCACTGCAAGAGCAGAGGACTTCAAGCTGTTGGAAGCAACTGAACGTTTCTGAGCCAGATCAAGGTGAGATCAGATCTGAGCCTCAGCAAACCTCACTTGGCAGATACGTTGGGAACAGCAGCCACACACATCAGAAAAAAAAAAAAAAAAAAGTGATGTGGAGCCCACGTGTCACCACCAAAGACACAGACACAGCTTAAACACAGATGGCCACACCAGTGAAAACTCGAAATGAAGTATTTTTCAAGGGACTTTAAAATCATTAAAACAAAAATTTTGTTCCTTTCTGTGGAACTCCAGGTTAGCTTCTTAGGTATGAAACAGGACAATGCAATTTTTCAGTCTACATTTTTACATATCTTCTTGCATAACCCTTTAGCTTACCCCCACTTCAAGGACCAGCTCAAGCCTGTATTTCAAAAATTACTGAATTTCTCCAGTTGCCTGGATTCTGCGTTTGAGCACAAGGCATTTAAAATGCATGCATTCGTGTATGTATAATTTATATCCCCCATCTTCCAAAAATGATTTGTAGCAAAGTAATTCATTTCATACTGTCTTTTCCAGTCACTGTTTTGCATATCTATCTTATCTACATTATAAACTTCTTTTGAAGAAGGGCTGTATATTATACATCTTTGGTTCTTTCAAAATTCTCAATTCAGTAGAGGCATATGCTAGTGCCTGACAGATTGTTGATTTCTATTGCTCCCTTTCTTGGTAATATTTTGGAGAAAAATTCTGATGTCTGTTATTCCTAGCTAATCTTTATTATTCCTCTCCATTACATCTAGCAAAAGTATTCTTTCTGAAGACTTACCAGTTTCCTTTTTAAGTACTATTTTTTAGAGTTTATCAAAAGCTCAAGTTATAGAAACCTTCAAGTGTTGGAAATACAAAAAGAAAACCCAAGTTTCTCCTCTGAAGGAACCTAACAAAGGGTGTTCATGGAAGACAGACTTCAGGTCTACCCGAGAGAACAAAGCCGTTGCTGCTGACAGGGTGATGTAGACCGAACGTTCGTGTCTCCCTTAAATTCATATGTTGAAACCTAATTCCATTGTGATGGTGTTTGAAGGTAGGGCCTCTAGGATGTCATTAGGTATTGAGGGTGGAGCCCAATGCACAGGATTAGTACCCTTATAAGAGGCTAAAGAGCCCAGAGTTCTCCCCTTCCACCATCGGAGGACACAGAGAGATGGCCATCCGCGAACCAAGAAGCATCCCTGACCAGATGCTGAGTGCACCCTGCCTTGATTCTGGACTCACAGCCTCCACAACAAGGTGAAATGGATTTCTGTTGTTTAAAAGCCACTTTTTCTATGGTGTTCTATTACAACAGCCCAGAGGGACAGGGATTCCAGGAAACAACAGCCATGAGACAGTAACTAAATTCCTTATTAGGTTTGTCTCCACATCGATCTAGAATTCAACAACCAACATTCATAAGCTCTACAGTCATCATTTGCAGGAAACCAGGAAATCACCACCACCCCACCATGGGTGGGTTATTGTTCCTGCTACTGGTGCTGCCCTCTCCTTTTTTTATTTGACTTTTAAGGCAATTTTCTTAAACCAGTGTTTCAAAATGTAATGTTTAAAATCAAAGCAGAGTAACTCCCTAGCCTCATAGGTACTGAAGTCTTCCTACAACTGACCTGGCGTGTGTTACAATGCAGCACAGGGAAGCTACTACCTCTTGGGTCCATTCAGGAAGAACCTCATTGTACCACCACTTCACTTATGACATGGTCTCACATCCTCCTGGAGCATCAAGTGAGGCTTCTCTTTATCAGTATTCAAACAAGCTGTGTTCTAAGTTCTAAGTCTAGAACTCAGAATTCACATTTTCCATAGAAACCATCCTAGAAGTGAGAGGTTCCCAAGACAGCTCACACAGCCTATATGCTCCAAATACAGTGAAGATGTTTCTCTGAGGAAGTGCATTCAAATTACATATCAGCAGGTGTGCTTGGGTATACATGTGCCACCAGGATGGGAATTTTTAGTAAGAACTCCACCTATATATGTGAGTACATCCCAGTCACTTGCCACTTGGACAAAGAAAACTGGACGAGGTCCTATCCTATCATTTAAATGCACTGGAGGCTTATAAAGGAATTGTTAAACTGGCAGCCTATCTTACAGTGGGGCTTCCCAGGCGGCAAGCAGTGGTAAAGAACCTGCCTGCCAATGCAGGAGATGTAAGAGAGTGAGTTCAAGCCCTGGGTCGGGAAGACTCCCTGGAGAAGAAAATGGCAACCCACTCCAGTATTCTTGCCTGGAGAATCCCATGAACAGAGGAGCCTGGCCGGCTATGGTCCACAGGACTGCAGAGAGTCAGACACGGCTGAAACAATTTAGCATACACGCAGTATCTTACAGTGGCTTTGATTAATCGAGTATTTAGTATATAAACATTGTGCATTCCCCTCCTACACTCAGGTTGATAGGAACTCTGTCTTCCAAGTTCTTTAACACTTCATCTGAAAAGTGTCCTAGGGCATTTACAAATCTTACTCATTCAACTTATTTGCATACGCCTGGTAACTCAGTCACCACCCCAAGTATTAGAAAGCTATCATCACCATTTAAAGATGGCACCTCCAACAGTCAACATACATGAATCTCATCCCTTAATCCTTACAATCATCCCACAAACTGGGTAGACTCAGAAGGTAAGGGATATACCTGAAACAAAAGGCAAGGGATAGCCCCAGAAAAGTGTTAGCTGCTCAGTCATGTCCAACTCTTTGCAACCCCATGAACTGTAGCCTGCCAAGCTCTTCTATCCACAGAATTTCCTAGGCAAGAATACTGGAGTGGGTTGCCATTTCCTTCTCCAGGGGAATCTTCCTGACACAGGGATCGAGACTTCAACCCAAATCTGGCTACTATTTTGCCTTCTTTCCATCACTCCAGGCTGCTTCTCTCCTTGCGCAGGAGTCTCTCAGGGCACACGGGCACTCATTTGTTTATCAAATGAGCCACATGCCTTAGGGCCACCTGATGTATCACCAGCCCCCAGTACCTCCAACTCAGTACTCACCCCCCAATCCGACTTCTGTTCAGTGCCTGCCTGTAGCTTCTGCAGATCTCAACTCCCAGTTACATACAGGTTTGTACTGAACTTTTCCCAAAGCTTTTAATACTAACACACTGAAAGGAAAAGAGGGGGAAATGAGACTATACAAGTCAAGGGTTTGGCCAAGGGGATGATGATATATTGAAGCCATCCTCAAAAGTCGAGGAGAAACTGGGGACCTACTCAGGTCAGCCCCATCAGGACCTGTCACTAGAATTATAGCCAAACCCTCTGCCAGTAGACTTGGGTTATTTTAGGCCTGTTACTTCATAAGACTCTAGCATCTGCTATGCTTCTCCAGGTTTCTAATTTCAGCTGCAAAGACAGAGTCCAGGAAATGAGGCAGACACATCCAAGGGTCTGCAGAAACAAAGAGAAGAATCCAAATGAATAACTGCCTGCCTTGAAAAGATTTTAAATAAGAGGCTCAAAAGATAGAAAGAAAAGGTTAGAAGAAAGAAATGACAGATAAGCAGAGCCACAGCCCTAAGCTGAAATTCAGAAGAATCATGAAATCATAAAACCAAGAAACAGTGATGAGAGAGGCATAGAGGGAATGACTGAGTCTTGCATTTGAAAAATGAGGAGTCTAGAAAGGTTACGTGGCAAACCCTAGGTCACACAGCTAAATGGGAAGGGAGATGAAAGTATGGAGTTTCTGCTTCTGGGCACTGTTCTAACAAACCTCATGAAAGCAGAATGTGTGTGGAACCCATAACTTTGACTGATTCAGCTTTTAATGAAAAAGCATCCGGTCTGCACTACAAAAGAGTCACAAAGGTGCCACGGAAACCATGAGGTTCCTGGAAGAAGTTAGTCAAATGCTTAACTGGACCGTAACTTTCAGGTTCTCCAAAGGGGTGATATTCAATTTCTTAAAAAGCCACTGTCACTGATGAACACCTTTGACATACAGGAGCTCAAAATGAAATTACGAAGGGGGTTAGAAATGATACCGTATTAAGTAGGAACCAAACACATCAAGTAGGTACTCTAGTGTGAGTTAACGTACTGCGTCACTGAATAAATGTCAAGACTGTTGGGCTCCAAAAACACTTTAAGAATTTCAAAGCCTAAATAAGCATGACATAAAATTCAAAATCCATCAAGGAGAAAGACTGACAGATATGCCATTCTTTTTAAAGATTCTCCATAAACAAATTTAAAAACAAATGATAGCTAAGAAACCTGCACAAATGTACAAAGAAAGGTTTAGTATCTTACTCTCAAAGCTCCTATAAATCAGGAACAAAATATATAAACAACCTTTCAAAAGACCAAGAGTTGATAACTAGCGAGAAGCTGCTGTGTAACACGGGGAGCCCAGCCCAGTGCTCTGTGAAGACCTAGAGGGGTGGGATGAGGGTGGGGAGGCTCAAGAGTACATGGCTATGAGCAATTCACGCTGATGTATGACAGAGACCACCAAACATTGTAAAGCAATTATCCTCCAGTGAATCAACATAGGAAAACATGCTCATCCTTAACCATGATTTAAGAAATGGCCATTAAACAGCAAGATACCATTTTTTTAACCTACAAGTTTTGCAAACTATTAAGACTGGTAAAACTAAAAGGTAAGGAAATAGCCACACTCAATGCTGTTGACAGAAAAACATAATAGGTTAAACCTGGAGGGCAACTTAATCTAGGTGGACAAGTCTGGTCAAGTCTAGGAGTCTCTCCTCCAAAAGCACTCACCTAGTGATGAAGTAAATAAATAAGGATATTAACTGCAACATGGTTTGTGGTTGTACAAATTGAGAATTGGCCTAAATTTCCATCAATCATGGTGTGGAAACATATTGCATAGCTGTTCACGTGACTAATATGCAATAGTAGACGAATATGCTTGCTTTGGAAAAATAATCAAGATATATTAAATGAAAACATTACAAGACACATACAGTATGATCCTTGTTTTGTTTTTTTTTTTTTTTAGAATGGCTCTATGGCCAGGTGGTTTGTGCATGCAAAAGGCAAGTCTGAAAAGCTTATCACAAAACCTAACAGTTCATCTCCAACTGAGTGGAATTATAAGAAGGAAAAGGCAAGAGAGTTCCAGAAAAACATCTATTTCTGTTTTATTGACTATGCCAAAGCCTTTGACTGTGTGGATCACAATAAACTGTGGACAATTCTGAAAGAGACAGGAATACCAGACCAGCTGACCTGCCTCTTGAGAAACCTATATGCAGGTCAAGAAGCAACAGTTAGAACTGGACATGGAACAACAGACTGGTTCCAAATAGGAAAAGGAGTACGTCAAGGCTGTATATTGTCACCCTGCTTATTTAACTTCTATGCAGAGTACATCATAAGAAACGCTGGGCTGGGAGAAGCACAAGCTGGAATGAAGATTGCCGAGAGAAATATCAACAACCTCAGATATGCAGATGACACCACCCTTATGGCAGAAAGTGAAAGTGAAGTCCCTCAGTCATGTCCGACTCTTTGCAACCCCATGGACTGTAGCCCACCAGGCTCCTCTGTCCATGGGATTTTCCAGGCAAGAATACTGGAGTGGGTTGCCATTTCCTTCTCCAGGGGATTTTCCTGACCCAGGGATTGAACCCAGGTCTCCCGCATTGCAGGCAGCTTTAACATCTGAGCCACAAGGGAAGCCCATGGCAGAAAGTGAAGAGGAACTAAAAAGCCTCTTGATGAAAGTGAAAGAGGAGAGTGAAAACGTTGGCTTAAAGCTCAACATTCAGAAAATGAAGATTATGGCATCTGGTCCCATCACTTCATGGGAAATAGATGGGGAAACAGTGGAAACAGTGTCAGACTTTATTTTGGGGGGCTCCAATATCACTGCAGATGGTGATTGCAGCCATGAAATTAAAAGACGCTTACTCCTTGGAAGGAAAGTTATGACCAACCTAGACAGCATATTAAAAAGCAGAGACATTACTTGCCAACAAAGTCCATCTAGTCAAGGCTATGGTTTTTCCAGTGGTCATGTATGGATGTGAGAGTTGGACTGTGAAGAAGGCTGAGTGCTGAAGAATTGATGCTTTTGAACTGTGGTGTTGGAGAAGACTCTTGAGAGTCCCTTGGACTGCAAGGAGATCCAACCAGTCCATTCTAAAGGTGATCAGCCCTGGGTGTTCTTTGGAAGGACTGATGCTAAAGGTGAAACTCCAATACTGTGGCCACCTCATGCGAAGAGTTGACTCATTGGAAAAGACTCTGATGCTGGGAGGGATTGGGGGCAGGAGAAGAGAACGACAGAGGATGAGATGGTTGGATGGCATCACCAACTCGATGAACATGAGTTTGGGTGAACTCCAGGAGTTGGTGATGGACAGGGAGGCCTGGCGTGCTGCAATTCATGGGGTCACAAAGAGTGGGACATGACTGAGTGACTGAACTGAACTGATAAGGAAGGAGGAGACGTGTTAGGAAGTAAAGTAGTAAGATCAGGGATGATCATTATTTTCTCTATTGTTTTCTGCACCTTCCTAATTTTCCATAATACTCAAGAGTTCTTTTGCATTGAGAGAAAATTCAGTGAAAATACTAAAAAGTTCATAATGAAATATATAGAAAAAGGTGGTGCATTGTGAAGGGAAGGGAAAAGCCATCTAGCAGAAAATGACAGAGCTGGCCCCCAATATATACTACTGCCCCATGGGAACATTTATCAAAAAAAAAAAAACCACCTGTAAGCAGATAATGTTTTATTTCCATCAGAGATTTAACACAGACTGAGTACCCTGATGTTCTTAAAACTCCTCACCCACACAACTGTTACATAACACACAATGCCCGTGATATGACAATGACTCTATTAGGCCTCCAGAAACTAAAGCCAGGACATGTTGCCTATGGACCTGCTCAGTAATAAAAACCTCTAAGCTTTGAGCACTTTTTATACAGCATTTCTCACAGCGAGACTGTCTGGAGTGTGCCCGTTTCACCGGAGTACTCAGACCAGTGTCCTCAGAACGTGGCTGTTACGGTTCCTACATAAGCCCCCTTCACAGGCTTCATCCTTTCACACGTCCTCAGGGATGTTCCATCTTTAGTGAGAATGGAATTACTTAGAAGTCAGAGGTGTGAGTCAGCCCCAAATTTAGGAAACAAGGTGGGTCAGTATCACCCACCTCCCAATCCTAGTTACCTCTGGCGCCAGGCTGTACTCCTGGTCAACAAGTTCAGAACCCTGGAAAATACTTTTTTCTCCCTCATCTTCCAGCCTCTAAGATGACGAAGTAATCTGGAACACTTCTAAGAGTGAAAGGAAGCCCCTGTAATAGTAGGTTGATGCATATGAAATGACCACATGTGATCATTTTTGACCAACAGAAAGGCAGTTTCACGATTCACCCATGCCAGGCCAATAGGTATAAACCGGCCATCTCTGGCGCAAACAAAGACATGTGATCAGCCAGCACCTAAGCCACCACCAGACCCTTTCCCACCTGCTTCCCTCACCACCTCTCCCCTTTCCCCATCTGAATCATTTTGGTCCAGGCATCCTTTGCCTTTAAACTCAGACTGGCAAGTGCTACGGTCTCCTTGCTTTCAATCTCTCTTCTCTCCAACCCAGCCTACCAATAGCTAGGAGATCTCCCTACTGGAAACCCAACTCTGGCCCTTCACTTTTTGTTAGAAAAGGATCTGTAGTTCCCAGAGCCTCCTGCAGGTTGTTATTCGAGGCCCTTGGTGCTCTCTGACCACTATCTCCTCTCTCTCCTTTGGTCTGACCTTTACGAGCCACCCACTAACCTGTTATCAGTTGGTCCACTTTATCTAAGTGTAAGTCCTTTACCACCGACCTCATTCATACTGAACATCCTTAAAAATTGAATTCCCTGCACCCTTGCTTTGCATTCCTGCTTCCCTGTCCTGTTCCTGTCTCCTCTCCTTAATCTCTAACTTTGCATTTGCCCAGGGGCCCAACACTGGATTCTATGATGGCATCTCAGCTTGGCTACCATATATCCCCATCTCTGACCAATGTCTGCTCTCAACTCCTCTAGGAGACCCCACTAAGCCAGCCCAGTCCCTGCAGCCTCAGCTGGCACCCACCCACGGGGCTGGTGGGATTGGGGAATTGTCACTGCACATGCAGTCAGCCAGTCCAGTGGAATTACCCCACTTCTTGAGAAAGCCCTGGATTTTCAAAATAACCAAATATGATTCCCTCTTCCTGGAATGCTCCACCCTCCCCTATCTTATCTTCCTGTAATCCTCCCCATCCTTCATGACTTCAGCCTTCTCTGACTTTCCTCCCACATCCATTCCCACAGATGAACGTCTTCAAATCCATCTCACCTCCATCATCACATACCAGTGCAACCTGGCTTGTCCCAGTGTTGCTCATACGCTTACATCAACCAGACAGGAGGCGCCATAAAAGTAATCTTAACCACTCTTTTGATTCCCAGACATACTCCACTACCTGGCTCACTGAAAGTGCTCAATGAAGACTTATTTAGTTGTACTGATAAAATGTGTTTGGTCCATGTGTAAATTATACGATGGCTTGAACACAACTAGAAGTTTCAAAACTTCTTGGGCTACAGCAGTGTGGTTAGGATAGTTCTTGCCAATAACAGGTAAACATGTAAATTCTGATATTTTTGTTAAGACTCATTCATCACTTTATAGCAGCAGAATATAGGGCTTATTTTCCAAGCAATAAGCATGATGGATTTGTAGACATAAGAGGCAAAAAGTTTTAGGTTCCATATTGCTGCTGCTGCTAAGTCGCTTCAGTCATGTCCGACTCTGTGCGACCCCATAGACGGCAGCCCACCAGGCTCTGCTGTCCCTGGGATTCTCCAGGCAAGAGTACTGCAGTGGGGTGCCATTGCCTTCTCCAACGCATGAAAGTGAAAAGTGAAAGTGAAGTCGCTCAGTCGTGTCCGACTCTTAGCAACACCATGGACTGCAGCCCACCAGGCTCCTCCGTCCATGGGATTTTCCAGGCAAGAGTACTGGAGTGGGGTGCCATTGCCTTCTCCAAGGTTCCATATTAGGTATTGTCAAATGACACAAACCAAACATTGGGGAGGGACAGTAACCGCCAATACGAGTCCCAAGCCTAGCAAAGTCTAGAGGCAAGCCACTGACAGCTCATGAGGCAGCTTCAGGTGCCAAAGGACTCATTGACAACAAAGAAACCAGGGCAGTAGATCACAGACCCTGCTGCAACCGGGATTCAAGTGAAACTGAGATAGAGCAGCAAAAGCAACATGAAACCGAAGCCAACACAACCTGGGATTGGCAAAGGAAAGTCAGCAGCCGGGAAACTGATACTCAACCCTAAACAAAGGGGAAACTACACAGTTTTTGCCCAAGAGGCTAGAGGTGTGAGCCAGGAAAGGACAAGACTGACTAGCCCCATTGAAGTCCAGGCAGGAGACCACCTGTCAAGATCAAAATAAAGGATTCCCTGCAAAATCAGTGAATGTTTCCTCTACAATGTAATTTGCTTGTAACTAACATTCTCCATCAAGCAGGACAGCTTGTGGGTTTATTTATGGGTATGTGCATGCATGCTCAGTTGCTAAGTCGAATCCAACTCTTTGCGACCCTATGGACTGTAGCCCACCAGGCTCCACTGTCCACAGGATCTCCCAGGTAAGAATACTGGAATAGGCAGCCATTCCCTTCTCCAAGGGATCTTCCTGACCCAGAGACCAAACTCACGTCTCCTGCACTGGCAGGTCGATTCTTTACCACTGAGCCACCAGGGAAGCCCACTTAGGGGTATACTTTAATAGTTCATATTCAGAGTTGTGGAGACACCGCATTGCTTAAAATCAGCTGCTTCTCTCATAGGTATATTGTTCAGATTGCTTAAGGGCTGATGTATTAAGTGGTAAATGTTGCTTTGGAGCTACAGGTTCCAAACCTAGTTGCCAAGTTCTCTGGATTACAATTAAAGTGTAACATTCATATTATATGTCCCAAAGACCCCATCAAAATCAACACTAAAATATCTACCAAGCTGCAAGTTAGTTGTTAACATAAAGAAGATATGGATGAAGCAGTAAAAAAAAATCTCTCTCACTTCAAGCAGCTTGTAAACTACAACTCAGCTTTGAAAAACATTTAAGCCTTCAACTGTGTGGGCACAGACTGGAAGTGCAGTAGTGTGGGGGCTGGATTAACTGGGAAAGGCTGCCAGAGATGGTTGGACTTAAACAGAAGGAAAAGGCCAAACGCTTAGAAACAGGAGCACACCAGTGAAGGCAATGCTAATGAAAGGCGGATGATGCAGTCAGCTCTCCTGGGTGATCAGGGCAGTGACCGCAACCACTTCCTCCTGCAGCACAGGGAATTCAGGTGCCAACAGAAGTCACCTGAGGAGTGGCTCGGGGAAGAGACCTTCAGCAGAGGGGAGCAGGTCAGACCTCAGAACCCGATCTGCGCAGACTCTGCAGCTCAAGAAGAAAATCCCCAGGAGGCCAAGGCCACCTGCCCCCGAGGTACCTCCCCAGCATCCAACTGACTGTCAGTATCATACACCTTTTGCCCTGAATAAACGTGCAGAACAGGTAGCGGTGACCTCTAGAGGGACAATCCAAGCACAACTCTAAGAGCAGAATGACCCTTAGTAACTGCTATTAGGCTTGAGATACAACTTCCCCATTCTGTTTCCATTTAATCCATTTTCTCTGGCCATGGGCGCAATACACATTCCAGCATGTCTCAATCTGCGTCCCTCGGTGAAGTCTGAAGTTGTGCATTTCCAACTTCAGACATTTTCTATGTCCTTATCTTTTAGACCTAATGCTCAGAATAAAACCAACTGCAATATGGACAGGAAAAAAAACAAAAAGCCTACCTGAAACAGAAAATGCACGTCAGGCAATAGTGGGAAATGGATTTATACAGGTAAGAATGGGCAGATGAGGGAGGCGTCTCAGAACTGGAGGCTGTTAGTGGCTCCAGAACAGATCAGTGACATGTGAGGACCATGCTTCGGGACTGGTTGTCCAGCAAGAGCGATTCACAGCAGAGGCCAAGACAGGCACAGAACAGAAGTTTGACCAGGTGTGTTTCCTTCTACTCCCAAAGGCTGCCTTAGAGAGAAAGTCACCAGCCTTGTTTCTTTGGTGAGTAAACTGCAGGTCACTCCTGAGAGTCTCACCTCCAAGGGTTCATCCCCAAACACAATGCCCTTATCCTAGGTGAGAAGTTCTTGATCACTGCTGGTCCTGACCCTCAGGAGGCATTTGGTGAGGTCTACAGACATTTGGGCCTGAGCTTTGAGCTGCTATGTGCATTCACAGAATGGTTAGTTAAGGAACACAAGACATCTTACAGTTATTTTTCCCCAGCAAACCCAATGGCTTCAGTGATGCTAATGGGCATCCAACATTGGACACACTAACGTTATCCTCTACCAAAGGGCTACCTACATTCTGACAAGTATTCAACAGGGCCCCACTGACTCCCATGAGCTCCTTGGGCTGGCTGAAGACACTGGACACAGAGTCACAGTTCTGGGGTCCAGACACAGACCCTCAGTGTCCTTAACCCAGTGAGTGGTCATCTCCCAAACTCAGAGCCAAGATGCATGGCCCAGATGTTTCAGCAAAGCCCTGCCTGGGAACCAAAGGAAGAACTAAAACTAAGTGCAGGTGTGGTCCCCCGACAGCAAGGGAGGAGCAGGTTCTCTCTTGTACATTAGCACATCTGTTTGGATATTCACTAGAGTAAATTCTTAAATGACTAATTCACAGTTTCACTCTGTCATAGTTAAAGCAAAGTGTTTTATGTGACATCTGCTTCTGCTAAATCAGGATCTTGTTTTCTTCTGAGCTGTCGCAATGAAGGGAGAAATGCATGATGCTGGTTCTGCTGCTTAAGTGAGGGCTTGAGAGAATGCCTTTTCACACGTGGGAACCCCAACTTCACCGAGCCTCTCTGAAGCCTCGTTTACTGTCATGCAACACCAGGCCCACTGACAAGAAAACTTCAGCTCCTATGCACAGGTATGGTGGTATGGTTTAGTCGCTCAGTTGTGTCCGACTTTCGCGCCCCCAAGGACTGCAACCTGCCAGGCTCCTCTGTCCCTGGGATTCTCTGGGCAAGAATACTGGAGTGGGTTGCCATTCCCTTCTCCAGGGGATCTTCCCAACCCAGGGACCGAACCTGGGTCTCCTGCATTGCAGGCAGATTCTTTACCAACTGAGTTACAGGAGAAGGCCTGCATGGTATGAAAGGTGCCTACCACCCTCCTCCTGCTTCCTTACTCTTCCCCCAAAGCACAGTAATACCAATCGGTTAGACCCAGGATACTGATGGCTACTAGGGCATGCTCACTGTCATCCAAAGGTCACACACAGTGCTTCTGCCTCTTCTTCACCTTCTCTCTTCCCGGCCCAGGGATCAGCAAACTGAACCAGAAGTAAAGGCTCCCCAGTGTCAGGCTATCTTTGTTCGCTCCCTCCTGTCTTTGCTTTGCAGGGGACACAAGCAGAGCATGGTAACACCCCTAGAAAAGGATGTGGCTCAGCGTGAGCTGAGGCCATTTCCACTGCTCAAAACGGCAGTGCTCCAACCCAGAGCTCTGCTTTGGAAGGCACTGGGCTTGGGGCTAATCAACATCTAGTGGGAAGTTGATCAATATTTGGCAATTATTCCTTAAACAGGTTCCAGGGAAGAATACGGGTACTTAATGAGACAGTAGTCAGGCGTCCGTGAGTCCCTGACCATATCATCTCTGTAGCATGTAATCTTTACCTTAAGTCCTAAGGCAATCTTGATTGCCACATGCTACAGCTTAAAAAAACTTTAAAACAAAGAAAAAGAAGAAAGACCCTCTCCAAGTTTTAACCTGGAAAAAGGAAGAGAGAACGTTCGAAGAGAATTCACAGAAGGCAGGCAGCCCAGAAGGAGAAAAGCCAGGTAACACATCGCCCCCGTGGACCGGTGTTGCAGAGACCCATTGAGAAGGCAGATATGTAGAGATGGCCGCACAGTAGGAATACTAAGAGACAGAGTCTGCAGTTAGTAAGAGACCCCGATACAGGGCAGAGGCCACTGCAACTAAGTCTGGCCTGCCTCAGAAGAAAAGATTAGAACTTGGCTGTTCCAAGTTTGGTCCACACAAGAGGAATAGCATCAGCAACACCTGGAAGCTTGTTCAAAGTGCAGAATCTCCAACTCAGGCTCAGTGAAGAGCATCTCTAGTTTTAAATATCCCAGGTGTGTTGCATGCACACTCTAGTTTGAGCTTTTTCCCCAAATCGCCGAGGCAAAAGAGCTGCATGACCCCATGTCGGCCCATGATTCCCCAAAGGCCTTTCTTTCCTCTCCCCATTTTCTGCTTCAGCCCATGAGACACTTTTCTGCCCTCTCCAAGGAGTAATGGAGAGACAGTCTTTTGTCTTTCTTCAGCCCAAATGCATTCGTCTCTTGAAGAAGAGTAGCTACTCCCAAGGCCTGGATGTTATCAGCAGGTGGGGTTATTACACTCTTAAAGCAGACTCTGCCCTCTTGCCCTTCTCTCCTGCCCCACCCCTCCTTGTTTTATCTGTGCTGAGGACTGCAGGTTCACCTTGGGTATTCAGCAAGCATCCTTTGGTTAGCAGACCAGATGAGCTGCTTTGTGGGCTCAGCTAGCTTGACATTTTGGCAACATTGTGACCTCAGCAATATACCAACAGCACTGAATTTGAGAGTAACAGAGTGCTGCCTTGCCATTCCTGAAGCCTCCACCTTGGTCCCCATCTCTAACTAGTTTTTTGTGTGGATCTTGTCTCAACCTGAACCATGGAGGCTGGGGAGATGCAGACACTGTAGCTGAACCCTCCCTGGAGGTGTCAGCATTTCACAATCTCACTTCTGTTCAAAATCCTCACCTCTCAATCCTTTTGGTTTTTCTTTACAACGACTCTAGTCAAACTCCTAACAGCTCTTTCTAACATCATAACCAGATGGCTCTTTGAAATCTGGTGGGTCCTCTCTAATAATCTGCTACCAAGAGCATGGAGTCCCAAATGGGTAGATCAACCAGAAAGCATCATTCTGGAACATGGTTTAGATGTTACATAGTAAGAATCTCCTCCTTAATAAGAAGTACCAGTTTAAAAAAAATTTTTTTTTAGTTTAGGTCAGTACCATGAAAGATTATAATTAAACTATTCATCTTTGTGATGGTTCTCATCTTTCTTTGGGATGAAGAATAATGCTCAAATAAGGTGGGCCTCAGGATAAGAACATTCTTGGGTTTCATCAACAACGGAACCAGTTCCTCGCTAATAATTAATATTATTATCATTAATAATGATAATGATTATTAATAATCACAAATCACAGACCTTGCTCTCTTAACTTTCAGGCAAATCAATATGTATTTTTCACAGCCTTTCTCAAAGTTAAAAAATAATTCACATTCTTTGACACTGAACTTAATTACAACACTACAATTTAGGCCTCTTTACCTGGCCTTACTTGCCCATACTCCAATGGAAACCAGGTTACAACCAGAAAAAATGTTACACCTGAGTAGAGCCTGAAGGTCACTCCCTGTACTCCTCAGAGGACCACACTTGGGCAAACAGGAACCAAGAACAGAGGCAGACATGGAGCCCTTCATACTGAGCCATCACAGTAAGTACAGCGTCAACACTGAGATGTCCCACCAAGAGGCAAAGACAGGACTCCTACTTAGCCACTCATCCACATCTATCCACAAAATGGGACTCCACAGACAGACACACAGGAGAGGACACCCATGCCTCCAGGATCAGAGAACCATGGCATCTAAACCAGTCAAGCACTGCCAGCACGGTCTTCCTTTGACCACCCACTCTGTGTGATGCCTGACATAGCATAGCACTCCCTGTGAAAACCCTCTTCTCTCTACCCTGTAGACATCAGGCCCTTCCAGTCCCATCTACTGATACATACTTCCATCAGAGCAATAAACTTCCCCAATGAACTGGAAGTTTCTAAATAGGCACACAGTATAATCTCAACTGTATGATCCAAGATGATAAATAACAATGACTAATGACAATATTTGAATCCCCATTGTCAGGACACTTATGAAAATGAACCAATTTGCAACAGTGTTAAAACCCAATGCAGTGGCTTTCTACTTTCACTATAAGGAGGTTGTATTAAAAGAAACTGGGTCATTTATTTCAATAAGACATTTATTAATGCAACACCATCACCAAACCTCAAACACCCAAGTGTATCGCCAACATTACACTTTCAAATCATTTCATTTAATTAAGGTTACATGGAAGCTGAGTGGCTGCTTATGAATAATGTACACCGGAGCCCTTTCCCATCACCAGGATTTTATCGTTGTTTCCTGAAGAGCTTGTTTGTACTGTGCCTGCAGCCCCCTGCACCCAGCACCAACACTGCTGAATGTAAGCAGAAAGTTTCTACAGCTCCTGTCCACTCTTTCCAAGACATGATCTGCTCAACACCTCTGCGGTCGGCTCTGTTCCAAGTCCTAGGCACAGAACGGTGAATGAAATGGACAAAAGTCCCTGCCCTTGGGAAGCTTACCATCCTAAAGCCACGTCAAGAAGTGCTTTGACATAAAACCAGAAGCCTGACTTGTCTCCCAAGAGTCGCTAATGCCTCCCTACTGCTGTGACAAATTTCTGCCAACTTTACTGCAAGGCTCACCAAGATTTAGAGGCAGATAATGACTTTTTACATTCGTGCTAAAGATTAGGGACAATTGAACATCAGAGAAAAAAGCACATCACTGGGCCATGGAATGCTCACTGCTCCGATATGGCTTAATTATTCAACTCAGAGAGCTGCTATTTCCTTTTCTTTATGTCTGAGTATCAACTGTGGCTTCATAATTATCAGGTTCAGATAGGAAATTGCAATTTGTTTCTGTACATTATAAAGAATGTCCAGAAATGCATCGACCACCCAGAGGTAGGTAGGGACCCCTGAGATGGAAGTCAGTGCAGGGGGTTACCCTGCCGACACCACTGGGGAGCACCTGCAGACGCCATTGGGGAGCATCGTCTGAAACTCCCTCCTCCCCACCTTCTTTCTGGTTTCTATTATCATCCTCACTGAGAGCAACTCAAGTAGGTTCTTATCTCCCAGGCATCACAAATGCCATTTCAGCTTTAAGTACACGGGAGTTTAGCTTTTGTCTAAAGCCTAAAGAACTGCTATACGAACAGAAAAAAGAGAACATACAATTAACTCATTTTATCGATTTCTTAAGATAAGTCCTGAGACTGAACAAATGAGATCGGATTGCTAAAGATTAAACTTCCATCTCACAGCCCCATTTACAGCATTTAGATTTGCCATCTGAGCTTGATTTTGTGGTCTTTGCCTCCTCTCTTTAAAGTACCCAGCACGCCAGGTTCTTCCTTCATTTGGCTTGATGGCAGCCCTATGAAGCAAGCAGAGGCAATTATCACCATTTTACAGATGAGTAAACTGAGGCACAGGTATAAGGCTAAGGTGGTAGAATTTGTGTTTTTTAAAACATGTTATTCTAATACTGAACGTATCCTACATAAAATTTGGAGAAAGCACAGAAGTCAAGTCACAGCTGGCGAAAGAAAGAAAGAGAAAGGAAGCCCATGTCTCACAGAGGGCAAGCCTTCGGCCACCAGACTCCCAGGAGGCCTTGGCCTCACTCCGATCACTCTCCCCAGGCAGGTCTGCCGTCCCACACACTAACAGAGGGGAGGGGGCAGTCGGCATCAGAGGAAGGCAAAAGTGTCAACTGCCAACTCTCATGGATGAGCACCTGCCACCTACACGATCCATTTCATGAATTTCCGTCATGGGGTCGGCTTTCCCCAAAAACTCAGTGCTCGGCAGAAGGCGGAGACCAACAACCACCACGAAAGAATGAGGGGCAACTGCTGTCATTTCGTCCCAGCAACAGTCTTCTCACTGCCACACATGTCCCAGGAGCACAAACCAGGGGGGCCGGAGGAAGGCGGAGGAAGACTCAGAGGCAGACGCTCCCCCACCTTGAGGTCCAGGGCAGCACGGGCCCAGCTCAGCCCTGGGAACAAACCTGCGGGCCAGCACATGGCCTCCTGGACTCAGCCTGGCTCAGGGCTCAGCGCAGGCTCCCACCCTGTCCCTTTCCGTCCACTTGACTCTGGGCGGGTTACAGGCCCCCCAAGGCCCAGATTCTGCATTTGTGAGACAGGGACACTGGTCCCCTGGGGTACCACCCTCATGGGGTAACCATGAAGATTAGGTAACATGTTTAAGGCAGTTAGTACAAAGCCAGACTGAGCGTGTGCTTTATGTGTGCTAACTTTTTACTACTAAACTATTACTATTATTATTACTAAATCCAGGGGGAGGCTTTAAACTATTAGTATTATTATTACTAAATCCAGGGTGAAGCTTTAGATGGTTCTTCAAACTATCCTGAGTAAAGGACCATGTACTAAATTTCCAAATATCAGACTGATGCTTCTGGAAAATAATGATGAAAATGAATCACTAGAAAAATCACGCACTTGAATGTCACAGCCCTGTTGACCTGCCTAACACTTCCCAGGGACCTTCCCGAGCTGCACTGACTCATCCAGGTCACCAAGACATCACTTGGGAAGGCTCATCACGTGACAGGTTCCGAGACAATCCTCAAAGAGCCCGGGGGGCATAGCCAGGCTTCTGAGGGCAGCTGGCTTATAATTAAGGGGTAACTGAGGCCTGGGCCAGTTTACGTAATAAAGTTACGTAACCTGCTCCCAATTCAGACGTCTGTCTGAGCAGGGCAGGCGTGTTCAGGAATCAGCTGACTCCCTCATGAGCCTTCACTCACACTGCCTAAGGGAACTTGGCAAAGAGTTGGAGGACCAGGGCAGAAGCCAGAGTTCATCCTTCTTGAGGGATCAGCACTGAAGCTTCCAGGGGCAAAAATGGGTGTGATAATGAAGGCTGGGAGGTACCAGGGTGACCAGCACTGCGGGCGCTGCTTCAACAGCTGCAGCGTGTTCCAACATCTGCAGATAAATGTCCATAGAACCTCCTTCGGAGAAGGCCCACACGGCTACCTGGGCGCCCCCTTTCCTCAGCTAGGAGGCCCCTTGTTGCTCCATTTGTTCCACAGGGCATCTGAAAATCACAGACATGGGGCTGGTGGGGGACTAAAACCCAGAAAACCCAGGTTCTACCCTAGGCTCTAGCATGAACAGGCTCTTTGATCTTGTACTAGTCACCTCCCCACTCTGAGCCTCAGCTTCCTCACCAGTACACTCGGGGAACAGCACTGACGTCACCGCCAGGACCCCTTCAGGCTCTGCGACTTTCGGGCCCACTGCAGGAGCTGCACCTCGGTGTGTATTCATGTCCGACTCCACACCTGGCCTCTGCCCACCACACCTGTCCTACGAGTACCAACCGCTCTCCTCTGACCCTGAGGGGTGACAGTCCAGACTCCTCACTGCAGTCTGCTCTCCTCCCCCAAGGCCTGTCCCTCTCCCTTCTCACGACACTCAGACAGGAGCAGGCCCTTGGCTAGTCTTCAAAAGATGTCTGTGGAACTGAGTCTTAAGGTGAGACTCCATCAGCCTTACACAAGAGAGCCTGACAGTCATGGAACCTCCTCCTTTCAAAGAGAACATCCTTGTCCCATTTATCAAAAGGTATTGAGCACCTACCGTGGCCATGTCCCGTGCCAGACTCTAGAAAGACAATGGCGAAAAGACATTGTCCCCGTCCTCACACACCTGTCTACTGCTGAAGCCTAATCATCAGTATGGCTTCAAAGTCTTACGGAACACTTACAGAACATTCTAGAACTACCAAATAATCTACTCCAATGTTTCAATCCCTGTTATTGCTATCTGTTCTTGTAACACATTGGAGGACTTCTAGTAGCAATGAACAGGCTTTCTGGGGAGGATTCTGCATGTGTATACAAAGGTGAGTTATCATGCAATATTTTTGGTAGGGTTGTTTCCTTTGTAAAGATAGCATTTAGCCGACCCCCTTCTACTTGGGGGAACACAACGGGGGGTTGCAATGTTTCCAGCTACAACTCATCCCAGTGACAAGAAGAAATACTCCAACATCATCATTCCTTCCATGTTCTACCCAGACCCTGCATAACTTCCTTGTCTCTCCAGGACTTAAGACACTGAATTAAAATATAGGGATTTTCTGCAATTTCCCTGGTGGTCTGGTGGTTAAGAATCTGCCTTCCAATGCAAGGGACGTGAGTCCAATCCCTGGTTGGAGAACTAAGATCACACAAGCCATGCCACAACTCGTGAGCCCATGTGCCACAAGTGGGGAGGCCACAGGCTCTAGAACCTGCACCGCAACTGAGACCCGATGCAGCCAGAAACAAATGTCGACACAGACATGTGTTCAAACCCTGGGTCGAGAAGATGCCCTGGAGAGGGAAATGGCAACCCACTCGAGTATTCTCGCCTGGAAAATTCCACAGACAGAGGAGCCTGGCGGGCTATAAAGTCCATGGAGTCACAGAGAATCTAACACAACTGAGCACACACCCACAACAACAACCAACGGAAGTGGATTTTCCTAATAAGTGAGCTAATGTTTCCCCAGATGATGCAGAATGGGTCAAATTTAATTGAAAAAAAAAAAAAAAAAAGTCTAGGCCAGAATCCTAAGAATAACCATAGCACATATTCCTGTGGTCCTTAGAGACCAAAGTTCTCGGCTGCAGGACACACAGCAATTAGTATCACTCCACACTTCTCCCTCACTCTCGATTTCCCGATGATACAGAGAGAGACCTGCCCCCATAACAGCCTTCTTCCTGTTCTAGGGATGGCGAACTTGAGGTGCAGAGAGGCCTTTCTCATTTATTTCCTGGTCAACAGCCATCATCGAGGTGCTCCATGATCAATCTTTAGAGGAAGTTCAGTTATCAAATGAGTAAGTGGGGATAGGAAGCCTGTTTCCCAAATTCACAAGAGGAAAGCTCAGATGTGGGCTAGGAAACAGCTGTGTCATTGAAGCACACAGCTGTTATCTCACCAACCCAAACTGCAATCTGTCCCTTCTGTAGGGAAAGAAGGTGTCAGCTCTAATCCTAAGCAAGAGTTAGTGAGTTTGCTAACATGTAAAGAGCTCAGTTACCATGTGGGAGACAATACGGTGAACGAGATAAGCCCTGACCTCAAGGCACTTAACACGTGCTCCAACTCCCATAAGAAATGGCCTGCCCATGAAGCAGAAGCTCTCAGATCATTCCTCAAGGCCCTTCCAGGAAGTCTAACCTCCCCCACCTGTGCATAAGGCCAGTCTCCAGAGGGCTGGGAAGGGACTTCCAGCCCCACTCAGGGATCAGGAGCAGGCCTCCATGAACCCTGAGTCCATGCAAGAAACAGCACCGGGTATCAGTTATGAAATCTGAAAAGTAACTTTGGACCATATAATTCTATATGCTCTACCATCACCCCTTCTGCCTGGGAGTCTGGTTTTCTTCCTCTCTAGAATCAAAACCTTATAATCTATAAAATGGGAGAATCAGAATACCTGCTTGCTTCTTAAATGCCTTGAAAAACCCAGAAAAAATATAAGTACATGAAGAAAATGGGGCTATTTTGCTGTGTCTCCAGGCCCCGCACTGCCCAGCAGAGCAGGAGACAAAACCTACGCTCAGCAAACGCCCAAGAGCTGTCCAGCTTCAGCTTACGAACGAAATGATTCTGTAACTAAAACCATTCTTTTTTCCTTCTGACCCTTCCTGCCTTGAATCTGAACTCTCAGAACAGCCTCTCCCCGGCTTATATAATAACACCCGTACCGCACGGCAATCACGTACGGTACAAAAGGAGCAAAAACAAGTGCTGGGCCAGCCCATCTCCTCCCTACAACTGTGCTCCTGTACTGCCAGGTTCCATGTGGAGACGAAAGAAAGAAAAGGACAATGGATTTCAGCAACGACAGCCATACATTAAAACTGGCTTAATGAAAACGGCCTTTTTATTACCGCCTGAGCCTCCCACACTCAGTGCAATCCAGAAAATGTTTGTCAAATGATTCAGCTCCATAGGACACGGCCAACTTTTTCCCCTCTAAACCCTGAGACCGGCTGGGATGCCCAGTCGTTCCAGTCTGCCTGGGACTCTCCCAGTTCAGTATGTCTGGGGAAATTTCCCTCAGTCCCAGGCAAACCAGGACAGGTGGTCACCCCGACACCAGCACATCCCAGGCTGCACTACAGAAAAATCCAGAGGCAGGACCACATGTTTCCATGTGAATCCCAGGAACACAGTCTCAAGACAGGGCCATCACAGCCTTTCATAACTTAGAGTAAGTGCCCCTTCGGTGAGCAAGGCACAACAAAAAGCTCGGTGCCTAGGTGAGCGCTGGGGTTTCAGAGTTTCCTGGAGGGCTTGATAAAATGGACCAACTGCCAGAGATTCTGTCCACAGGCCTGGCCAAGGATTCATGCCTCTGCTTTTCTAACAAGTTCAAAGGTGCCACTGAGGTTGCAGGTCACAGGCCACAGTAGGAATAGGAAGGGCCTGGGCTATAGCTCATCTATTAACTCCCTGATAAAGCCTGAGTCAACTACAGACCTTCCTGGGAAACCACCAACCTTCCTGGGCTTGTTTCTTCACCCCAAAGTGTGCATGACCCCTATAAGTGTTGTTGTTCAGTTGCCAATTCGTGTCTGACTCGTTGCCACCCCACGGACTGTGGCACACCAGGCTCCTCTGTCCTTCACTACCTCCTGGAGTTTGCCCAAATCCGTGTCCATTGAGTCAGCAATGCTATCTAACCATCTCATCCTCTGCTGCCCTCGACCTTTCCCAGCATCAGGGTCTTTTCCAATGAGTCGGCTGTTCACATCAGGTGGCCAAAGTATTGGAGCTTCATGATCCTGGTGAAAGTGAAAATGTTAGTCACTCAGTCATGTCCGACTCTTTGCAACCCCATGGACTGTAGGCTGTCAGGCCCCTTTGTCCATGGAATTCTCCAGGCAAGAATACTGGAGTGGGTAGCCATTCGCTTCCCCAGGGGATCTTCCCGACCCAGGGATGGAAACTGGGTCTCCTGCATTGCAGGAAGATTCTTTACCATCTGAGCCACCAGGGAAGCCCCAAGTGCTCCTCAAATGCTGGGTTTCCAGAACAGTGTTGCTCTCACTTTAGCACAAAGAATCATCTGGTAGGCTTGTTGAAAGGGATCCCAGGATCCTTTCTACTTACTGGTTCAACAGGTTGGAGGAGGACCCACCCAGGATGCTGGAGTCCACCAAGCACACAGGGGATGGTGATTCTGCTGAGGGGACCACTTGGAGGAGCGCTGTGCTTCAACACACAAGAGGCCCTTATGCCAATTGTGAAGATACAGCCAAGTAGCAATTACCCTACAGGCTTTCACATCTCTCAGCTTAATATTTTTTTAATCCTCAACAAATTCTATTTTCTCTCCTCACTCATTACACCAACAGCTGCATTCCATCTCCCTAAACGTTTTGTCTCTGGATTCACAGATTGCTGTCGCTGCAGACAGAATAATCTCATGGGCTGCAGAAGTTTTCTGCTCAGTGGTCTGCCCGGTTCACATAACAGGGTCACGGAGAAACTCAGGCGGAAAGGACAACCTCTTCACTCGAAAGATGAGAAGGATTCAGAGATGCAGTGAGGCTTGCACCAAGGCCAAGAGTCAGTAAGCAGCAAGAATCAGTCTTCCTGATCATCAGCTAAAGTATTTATACACATCTTCCTATCCCCTCTAAGGGAGGGGGTATTAAATGGGGAAAAAAAAAAAAACAACCCAAAAACCTATGTCCATCAACCCAAGGTGTTGAAGTCAGGTCCATCCCGAGCTCCATTTCTGCTCTTTTTCGATTATTTCTTCCAGAGCTTCTTAGAAAATTCTAAAAGAAGACAGGATTAGCTAGAGAGGATCCTGCCAATGAAGGCAAAAATCTTTCATCTGCTTTGGATGTCTTCTAAGAGGCAGAAATATTTTTAATGAGCTAGTTGACTAGGCCTTTTTCATAGTTCTGAAGTTGAAATGTAGACTTCAACAAAAGCGTTAATTCTTAAAATATCTAACTTCTAGCACAAAGGACTTTCAGAAAGGTATTAAATGAGAAACAGCTCTGTGTATACTGGACAAACAATATTGTGCACGTGTACGCATGAGTGCTTGCTGAGTTACTTCAGTCGTGTCCGCCTCTTTGCAACCCTATGGACACTAGCCCACCAGGCTCCTCTCTCCAGGGGATTCTCCAGGCAAGAACACTGGAGTGGGTTGCCATGCCCTTCTGCAAGCGATCTCCCTGACCAGGGATCAAACCTGCATCTCGTGTCTCCTGCATTGGCAGGAGGGTTCTTTACCACTAGTGCCACCTGGGAAGACCATGCATGTATATATATTTGCTAATTTCTGAAATATTTAAGCAATTCACTTCAACTTTGATGATGGAGGGAAGGAACACAGGCTCACTGAACACTGCTTCCTCCTGGGGACACAGTAGGATGTCGGAAACCGGCCAGCTTCCCCACTTGCACGGTCAGTGTTCTTCTGGAGGCTTGAAGACTGGGTCTGCCTGAGACAGGCCTCACACAGAGCCCATGCGCCACAGGTCACACAGCCTCCTGTCCTCCACCAGGAAGCAAGAGCTTGTCGAGTTTTCTGGAGTCCATTTCCTAAAACCTTTCCCTGACTCACTAAAGCAGAGGTCCCCAACCTCCAAGCCCCGGAGCAATACTTCCTGTCAGGTTAGCAGCGGCAGCAGGTTAGAAATAAAGTGCACAGTAAGTGTAATGAGCTTGAATCATCCTGAAAGCATCCCTCCACCCCCCGGTCCATGGAAAAAGTTGTCTTCCACAAAACCAGTCTCTGGTGCCAAAAAGGTTGGGGACTGCTGCAAAGGACGAAATGGAAGACGATGGGGGTGCAGGAGAGAGGCAGCACTGGTCTGTTGCTGGGACCCAGAGAACCCTGGAAAGGTCCCAACAGCTCATGTCCCAAGGAAAGACTCCTGGAGCGTGGAGCCTCGGTCCACATGCCGTCAGCCTCTCACCTGGCACGATCTGCTCCCGGGCCCTGCCCTGGCCCAGCTCTCGGCAGGCTACCTGGCCCTGAGCAGGTTGCTCCACCTCTGAGCCTTCATTTCTTCACATGTGAAACAGAGACCATCCCTGCTTGGTCAGGGGTTGGAGGCGGTGCCAGGGTCAGGGGCTGCCTCTGCTTTCAGGGGGCCCACCTGCCAGTTTATGGCCTCAGGTTGGTCTACCTTCAGAAGAGTAGTTGATGAGCACTGATACCTCCTGGGTAGCTGGCAGAGAGTAACATTCACCCACGCTCTGCTTCACATGTTCCAGGAGCTTCTAGGCCAGACTCAGCAGCTGAAGCTCTCTTACTTGCCACCTCTGACCTGCCCTCCAGCCCCAGAGCTGGCCAGGCCAGCAAGGCAATGGCCGTGTATGTAGACATTCTCTTCTCTGGTCCCCTGCCCACACCACTCCCCGGGCTTCAAATGCCTTCCCTCCGCCCCCCGCCCAGGCCTTTCAAATTCCTCAGGGCCCCACTTGGGTCCCCACTCTGCCAAGCCTTTCTGTCCTGAGAGTTCTCTCCCCCTTCCTCCCTCCAGGTGCCTTCATGAAGCCCTCTCTGAAGCCCCCACCCAGAGGAACTGTCAGCCTCCACTGTGAGCCCCCAGGGTGCACCCCCAGTGCACCTGCGTGGTCTGTAGTTTACGGTTGGTATCTCTGTCCTCCCTTCTAGATTTATAAGCATCCTGTGAAGTGAAGTGGAGTCGCTCAGTTGTGTCTGACTCCTTGCGACCCCATAGACTATACAGTCCATGGAATTCTCCAGGCCAGAATACTGGAGTGGGTAGCCTTTCCCTTCTCCAGGGGATCTTCCCAACCCAGGAATCAAACCCAGGTCTCCCACATTGCAGGTGGATTCTTTACCAGCTGAGCCACCAAGGAAGCCCAAGAATACTGGAGTGGGTAGCCTATCCCTTCTTCCGGGGATCTTCCTGACCCAGGAATCGAACCAGGGTCTCCTGCATTGCAGGCAGATTCCTTACCAGCTGAGCTATCAGGGAAGCCCCATAAGAATCCTGAGGCCTCACTTGTTTCTTCCATCCCCAGTGTCAGTCACCAAAGTGGTTAAATAAACACTGTGAGGACACACAGACCTTTACACAGTAAGACAATTCAGTTACAGTATCAATGACCTCATAAGTAAATCCCCAAAGCCAGTCTATCTCACACTAAACAAACCACATGTGAAAATCAGATTTACCTAAAGATACATTCAAAGGGTTACCTACAATAGGATTCACCAGAGGACTCTTTTAAAAAAAATATATATATATATATATATATATATATATATTAGGTTCCTGCAATTTTCTAATAGGATTCAGTCTGATATTTATTTTTTCAGGAACCTGCACTCAATTGAGTTCAGCCAACATTTACTGAGAACCGCTATCACCTAATGGAAGGTATTCCCCAGAACTGAGTGTAGTTGGGGCTTGCCCTGCATGCGTCCTCAACCTCATCAGTCCACGTAATTACAAAGTCTCAACAGAGTCCCCGAGATGTGAGGCTGTTCTGCAGCCCCATGAACACAAGCAGGCACTCCCTTCTGGAGCCTCCAGCCAGGGACGCACCAGCACCCAAGGCCCCAACTCCCGAAAGGATCAGACACTGCAGACCGCCAGGACCCCGAACAAGCACCAACATCAGTCCTCTTCACTCACAAACTGTAAAGGCTTTGCTTTTCACTAAAATATATGAAATGGACACCATCTTAGTTTCTTTTCCCTATGTCCATGATTCAGACTCCCCATGGAAAGGGCATGAGCCTTTGGGAGCTTTTGCAGTCAGACAGGCAGCCCTGAATTGAACCCCAAAGCAACTACTGAGCAGCTATGCAACTCAGACACAAAAGTTAGCCTCTAGGCCTCCGCTTCCTCACGTGAACAACAGAGTGACTTGAGAATTAAACCCTGTGCAGAAAGCACTAGAATGCTGCTGCCGAGAAGGCATTCACTCAATGACCATTTTCATCACCAAATCAGGTCTCCTGATCACACCTGCTCCACGTAGGAAGTCTGTCCTAAAAGAAGTAATAAAATATGGTTCTGCCTCAGTGGTGCTTATTTTTAAAACAGAGCGCTAAAACGCAAGTCAATACCACAGTAAAATACCACTATGTCTCCACTATGATGGCTAGAATTTTTTTAAAAACAGAAAATACCAAGTGTTGGCAAGGATGTGGAGAAATTAGAATCCTCACACATTGCTGATTCAGCTGTAAAATGGTGCACCTCCTGTGGAAAATGGCTTGGTGCTGACTGAAGATGAACACAGAAATACCACATGATCCAGCAATTCCACTGCCAGGCATGTACCCAAGAGAACTGAACACAGGTACTCAAATTCTCTTCCACAGGTGTTCATACCAGCACCATTCACAATGGCCCAAAAGGCAGCAACAACCCAAATGTTATCAGCTGAGGGACACATAAACAAAACGTGGCAGGAGCCACATGGTGGACTATTATCATTCAACCAAAAAAAGAAGTGAAGTTCTGATACCTGCTACAATGCAAGCGGCCTGGAAAATACTCTGCTTTGGAAAAAGGCTAGACGAAAGGTCACATATTGTATGAAATGTCCAGGACAGGCAAATCCATACAAACAGAAAGCAGATTCGTGGTTACCAGGGCTGGTGGAAGGGAGAAATGGGTCCATGGTGCCTTTCGTACGTGATAGAAACATTCTGGAACCAGACAAGGGTGGTAGTTGCCCAACGTGGTGAATGGACTGAACACCACTGAACTGGACACTTTAAAATGGTCACCTGTATATGGTGTAAATTTCATCTCAATAAAAAATTTTAAAGGCTCTTTAAGAAGATTTTTTAAATTCTCCATTTTCAAATAGTTGGATGTAAGTGTGTCCCTGCTTGTCCAGGCATTTTGCAAATACCTACTAGCAGCCCTGCTGTGTACCAGGCACTGATCCCTCCTTTAGGTGTCTCATCACCTCATGGACCATCTGTGCCATTAAAAAAGGTTTGGGCACACATATTTCACACAGACACAAGCCATGCACAAAATATAATGCGGTTTTCTCCCAGTCTAGCTCAGTCACGTAAGTAAACACTAATGGGCCCATGAAACACGTATGTGTAAATAATACCACTGCCACCATAGCATGTTCTGTGTGCTTTTCACTCTACTTAGTAAGTTTAATTGAATTACCATCTAAAACTTCAGCAAAACCACATTATGACCTATGATTAGCGTGAAATTTCCTTGTATTCTGTGACACCAGATATCCCCTCTGCGTACTTAAATCGGTTTTTGATAATAGACAGAAGCTGTAGCAACCACAATTTTATTCTCAAAGCTTTACAGACTTCACAGTAAAACCGTGAGATTCTTTACGAGTTTTCCGACACACAGTGCCAAAACCTATTTTCATCAAAATGTGGCTTCTGTAGTTGAACAGACACTCATACCCATAGGGGAGACTGGATACTCTGTCCCCAGGACACAGTAGCATTTCCATTAGGAAAGCCATCACCATGTTCTTTCTTTTGTTTTATTAAAAGGCTTAGGGAAAGTGTGAATGTTTTTCTCAACTCTGTTTTCAAGTGAACATTAAAGATTAAAAAAAATTTTTTTTTTGCTGAAAAACAAGAATACTGTGAACCAGAAAATGCTTTGGAACCAGAAGGAAAGATACATGTGAGAACTTCAAGGAATTCCTGTGCAATCCAGAAGACGCATATACCCACAAGCTGACTACCAACCCTTCACCGTGGCATCCTTGCCATCATTAATTCCATATCACTGTTTGCTTCTGACTTAACCCTCCTGCTGCTTGAACATTTTGAATGGTATGTGTTTTGTTTTTTTTTAAGATAAACTTCAAGTGAAACTATTTTAAGAATGTTATACTACCCTTCTTAACAAACTACAGACATCCAAATAAGAATGGAGAAGCCCTATTTTAATTTCCGCAGACTGAAAGAGTGTTAACTACAAAGATTAGCAAAGAGACTATGGTGCTGGAAATCAGACTCAAATAAAGGACCTGATGAGCAGCCCGAACAGGGGCTTCAGAAACCAAGCCCCTACCCCAGCTCCACTGCTCTGGGGTTACAGGGACTGGGCGGAGGCGTGTCCCTTCTGAGCTCCTTCCTGTAGGAATAGTACCCGGATGCCCGATCAACTGGGTGGGGCTGGAGGGGGTCACAAAACCACCTCTACCCCTTTCTCAAAAGGTATGATGCTGCACACCTTCCTAAATATTAAACTGAAAAGAAACTGTCTGAATTAAGGGATTCATCGAGATAAATGAGGACACCTAGAGTTTTATTTTTATTTAGCAAATATTTATATTTAGTGCCTGTTACATGCCAGGAACTGTTCCAAGAGCTTTACAAGTACTAGGTGATTGAATCTTCTAAACATATTTAATCCCTATGATTACTCAGCATCTAGGTATACACCAGAACAACGCAAAGTAAGATTTCAAACAGATACTTGCACACCAAAGTTGATAGCCTCATTCGTCACAACAGCCAAAAGGTGGAAACAAACCAAACGTCCACTGACAGGTGAATGAATAAACAGCGCATGGTCTAATACCTACAATGGCGAATTATCCAAACATGAAGGAAATTCTGACACTTGCTACCACCTGGATGAACCTTGAAGATGCTATCCTTCGTAAAATAAGAAAGGAAAGGACAAATATTGTACACCCCACTCACATGAGGGACCTAGAATGGGCAAATTGCTAGAGAGAAAAAGCAGAATGACAGCCTCCAGGGATGAGGGGAGATGGGAAAGGAGAGTCAGTGTTTAAGGGGTGCAGAGTTCCAGTCTGGAAAGACGAGAAGGTTCTGGAGACGGACGGCGGGGATGGTGGCACACCAGGTGGATGTGGCTCATGCCTCTGAACTGTACCATGAAAAATTCAGATACACTAAAGATGGTAAATTTTGGGGTGCATATTTTACCACAATTTAAAAAAAAAAACAAAAAAATCTATTAGGTAGCTGCATCAGCGTAGTGCTCATTGGTTCCCTGTCCAGGCGCCACACCAGACTCTACGGTCACAGCCGTAAATACCACAGCCTCGCCCCTCCTGCCCTGGCAGAGCCTGCGCTCCACTGAGGACACACACCAACAGCCGCTTAATTACAAGTGAGGCCCAGGCCACAAAGGTGAAGCCAGGGCTCAGAGGGCACATCACGGGAGCTGCAGGGGAGACCGCCCAGGAAGCAGCTGAGCTGTCTGAAATGTCTGCAGCAAACCCCAGGTGTCACTCCGGTGACCGACGGCCTTGACAAGACCTGCTGTACACACTCCTGCTGTCAACTCACACACGGTCCTGGCCCGGTAGACTCCCCGGCGGACAGCAGTCACACACGCATCATCGCCAGGACCTGTGCAAATGGGTCTCAGCACAGCCTCGGGCTCTCCAAGCTTCCTTCCGGTGCGCACACACACACACACACACACACACACACACACACACACACACACACACACACACACACACACTCTCTCTCTCTCCCCCCTGCGGCCTGCCATGGTGGTCAAGAGTGTCCACTGTGGAGCCAGACTTCCTGATTCGAATCCCCACCCTGCCTCTCTCTGGCTTGGTAAACGTCAACAAGTTATTAAATCTCTCTGGACCTTGGTTGCAAAAGTGGGAACATATATGCTTCATAAGACTATGAAGTTAAGTCAGTCTCCACGTGAAAAGAGTCTTAAGAACAGGGCTTATCATATATAAAAATTAAGTTAACCACCATCATTACTACCTTATTTCATACTCACAGGACCCAAGAGGCAGGTGAGGCAAGACCAACTTAACTCCATCTAACCGATGGAAAATAGGGCCAAGAAAGAGCAAGTAGCTTGAGATCGTGCACCTGGTTGGTGTCTACTGCTCTCCCCACTGTGCCATGGAACCTACAGCAACCCAAAAGCACCTGATGAAAATTTCAAGCGTCTCAACAATTTGTGTTAGTCGCTTCAGTCGCGTCTGACTCTTTGTGACCCCAGGGACTATAGCCCTCCGGGCTCCTCTGTCCACTGGATTTCCCAGGTGAGAATACTGGAGTGGGTTGCCATTTCCTTCTCCAGGAGATCTTCCCAACCCAGGAATGGAACCCAGGTCTCCTGCATTGTAGGTGGATTCTTAATCGTCATCTGAGCTACCAGTGAAGCCTCTATGACTACTATACAACAAACGCTAGCTACCCCTTCTCTGGCTGCCCATAGGAAACAAGATTCCCAGTTCTCCAAACCCATCATGTGGATCCTGTAATCCCAGGAGGCAAATGCGGTATCCTTCCCTTCATCCACTGGGAAACAGAGCTAAGATAACAAGCATTTGACTAAGCATCTACCATAGAGACCCTCCACGGGGGAGACAAGAGTGGGAGAACTTAGGTATCTGTCCTTCAAACACAGAGGAGAAGGCCAGAGGTACTTAGAAAAAAATCATTAAAGAACAATGGAGGTGTATACATATCAATGCTACCCTCTCGATTCATCCCATCCTCTCCTGCTCCCGCTGTGTCCACAAGCCCATTCTCAACACACATATCTCTATTCCTGCCCTGCAAATAGGTTCATCAGTACCATTTTTCTAGATTCCATATATACATATTAATTGACATATATATACTGCTGCTGCTACTGCTGCTGCTGCTGCTAAGTCACTTCAGTCGTGTCCAACTCTGTGTGACCCCATAGACGGCAGCCCACCAGGCTCCCCCGTCCCTGGGATTCTCCAGGCAAGAACACTGGAGTGGTTTGCCATTTCCTTCTCCAATGCATGAAAGTGAAAAATGAAAGTGAAGTCGCTCAGTCGTGTCCGACTCTTAGCGACCCCATGGACTGCAGCCCACCAGGCTCCTCTGTCCGTGGGATTTTCCAGGCAAGAGTACTGGAGTGGGTGCCATCGCCTTCTCCACCTATGTGTAAAAGAGCTAGCTAGTGGGAAGCTGCCGTGTGGCACAAGGAGCCCAGCCTGGCACTCTGTGACCACATAGAGGGGTGGCATCGGGGAAGAGTGTGGGAGGGAGGCTCAGGGGAGAGGGGAGAAATGTACACACAAGGCCGATTCGCGTTGTTGCACGTTAGAAACCAACACAACACTGCAAAGCAACCTCCTCCAATTAGGGAAAAAAAAACGGGAGAACAATGGAGGGGTGGGTGCCATCAATGCTGAGCTCTGGTGGAGCCAACAAGAGCAAAAAGAATCCAGCTAGGCGGAGTCGAGTGTCAGCTAATGAAGCTGGGAAAATGTTGTGGAGCAGGCAGGATTCAAATGAGGCTTTCTGGAAACAAATCTTGTTTCCATGACAGTTCACTTTACGTGTCAACTTGACTAGGCCACGTAGGGCTGAGGTAAGAGGTCTAACCTTATTCTGGTGATCTGGGAGGCTGTTTCTGGATGACATCACCATTTGAATTGGTGGACCAAGCCGACTGCCCTCCCTAATGTAGGTGGGCCCGGGCAGTTGAAGGCCTGAATAGAACAAACAGGCCACGTAAGAGAATTCTTCTGCCTGCCTGCGCTCTGGCACATGTGTTCTTCCTTGCCTTCAGACTCAGACTGAAGCAGCAGCTCTTACCAGGTCCAGAGTCTGCTGGCTTTTGGACTAGAACTTTACACTAGTGGCTCTCCTGGTTTTCAGGCCTTTGTACTGAGACTGGAACTACCCCTCAGCTTTCCAGAGTCTCCAGGATCCAGCAGATCGTGGGACAACTCAGCCCCCCTCATCAATGAGCCTGCTTCACACATATGTCCTCCTCCTCACACAAACACACCCTCTACCGATTCTGTTTCTGTGGAAAACCCAGACTAATTTCCTACCATTGTCCTGGCAGAGAAGAAGGGGGAAGAAAGCTTCCAGAAGCCTAAGAAACAGAATGAAAAAAAAAAAAAAGGCAAGAAGGTAGGAGCAAATAAATGGGGAAGGACATGAGAGAATAGCTCTGGAGGGGAAAAGGGGACAAACAAGCGGAATGAGGACTGTGAGGTAGACCAGATGGCCTGAGAACAGGGGGGCCTTCTGTATGTGACCCTCATGCAGGCAGATGAGCAGGATGCTATGATCTTGGGATTCACAAAAAAAAAGCTGAATTTCAGAGAAAGAAATCATACATAGATAAGAGCAGCAAAGACTGGAGCAAGATGGCCAATATATTTGACCAGGTAGGAGGAGGGGTGTGTGTGTGTGTGCATGTGTGTGTGTGTGGCAGTGTGCAGGGGCAGACTGACAGGAAATCTCTTCCTCCTTTCAAAGCACTAGACTCTCACACTCCCTGTGGCTTAACCAACATTTTGGGAGCAGTTCAACTCCCTGCCCATGTGCAAAGGCCAAACAGCCCAGGGAGAAGGCCACCTGCCAGCCCCTAATTATCTGAAGTAACAATTCCCAAGTCCCTCGCTTGACCCCTCTGGACCTCAATTTCCGTATCTGTGAAATGGAGACCCAAGCTGTTTTCCTCAGAGGAGGATTGTGAAGATAAAGTGTGCGAGGTGAAAGAACATCACAGCAGGAAGTGACCCTGTGAGAAGGCGGGCACCCGTGGAAACTGCTCTGGTGTAAAGTCTGATGAAAGCACCGCATCAGCCCACAGTCCACTGGAAAAGCAGGCTTTTCTGGAGGACTGCAGAGGATCACCTCCATAAAACACACCCGGGGTCTATTTAAAGTGGTAGAAAAACAACTTGCTAAACCTCAGTAATGACTCACAAGCACACACCCTTACCATCCCCACTACCGCCGGGATGTCACGGCAGGCTCAGGTGAGGTCAGGAGGCAGGGACACTCAGCCATGTTTAAGGAAACACTCAGGCCTTGCTCTGTGGTGGCGGGGGTGAAGTCTGCTGACTGGGGACCGGGGGACGGGAGGCTTAGTTAAAGCAAGACACGCTGGAGAAGACAAGGACGGAGCCAAACAGTTCCTGCCACCGATGCTGGAAACCCCACAGTCACAAACCCATAATGGCACTCACCCCGGAATCTCAGGGCATCCCCTTTCCCCCAGGGAGCTCCACCCAGGGCAAGATTCTGCCTGCCGCAAGTCTCCGTCAAGCATGACCACTACAGAAAAGAACCCTACGTGCTCCAGGCCTGAACATGAACGGAAACTGGAAATAGCAAACCCCGATAAAGCAGAAAGCTCACATCACTGGCGCTCTAAGCAAACAAATGATGCGAGAACAAGTTAATGCTGGCGATGTAACAATAACAGCTTCACTCGGAGAGCTGGCCATGTGCCTGGTTCCGTTTCCCAGTGCCTTCCACATTTTATCCTTTCACTCTCACAGCCCCGAAAGGTATCATCTCCATCTCCCAGGTGAGGAAACCGAAGGATGAAGAGGTGCAGAAAACTGCACAGGCTCACTAGCAAGAAATGGAGCTGGGATTCAAACCCATGCAAGAGTCTGTCTCCCAAATCTGTGCTCTTTGGAAAGTGCTGAAGTCCAACCTGGTGTTCTCTACCTTCCATCTCTAAAGGGCAAAAACTGGGACTAATACTATAGAAACCTCTGCCCAGCGAGAAAGTCAGAGAGAGAGAGAGTTTGTCTGTCTCTTGGCTTTTCTGATTTCTCTAAAATGAACATGATGTGTTTCCGCAGAAAAACAGAAACCAAACCAAACCAATTTTTTCAGTGACCACCCCCCACCCCCAACCCTCCTACAAATCCCCCCCAAGTAGCTCTCAGGAGATGAGCAGCACAGAGCTCGCCAGCCCACCTGAACACTCAGCCTGTCCAGAGCAGCCCCTCAAAAGCAGAAGTGCAAATGCCATCTCCCCCCACACATCCCGTCCCCCAGCAAGGCTGCACATCAGGCAGGCTGCCAAGAGGCTGGGCTGGAATCTGCTGTCGGCTACCCAGTGATCTGATTAAGAAATGTTGGTTAATGGGGGAAGTACAATTAAAAATACATCAGCCCCGTCTTAAAAAACTCACCTGTCTTTTTCGAGAACTTACTCAACACAGCAAAGAGCTCTGCTGGTTAACGACTAGCCAGCAGAAGGCCCCTGGACTTGTCATTAAGGCTTCCTGGATGAGGGAAAAATTCCCCAGTTGCCCCAGAGAATTTGATGGACAAGCATCAAGAAAGATGGCTCATGGCCGAGAACACCCTTAGGCTTCCAGACGAGAGTGTGGACCACCTCCGCAGCTTCTGGAAGTTACCCTGAAAGGTGGACATACACAGTTCATGCTCGTGGCTGCTACAGAAGGTCTTCCTGGGCACTGGGCAAAGGCTCCTTCAGGAGGAGACAAGGAGGTGAGAACCACAGACGTCCACCTCACCCACACTGGCGGGCACTGACACGAGTCAGAAAATAGAACCCTCAACGGATTTTTTTTTCATCATGAACAACTTACAGGGCTTATCTGTCCTAAGGATGTACATAGAGTGCATCATGCCACCCCCCTGCCCCAGGAGAACTCTAAGCCAGCCTGAAGAGTGGTACAGATGAACCGACAAAACCCTCTATACGGGATGCCACCTACCCTTCCCTGGACATTTCTCATCTGCTCAAGTTTGCAAAAAACTAGTTGTATAAAGATATTGTGATGTGCTTGCTAATACACAACGTTTCAGGAATCCTGAAAGAACCCATTGCTCTGAGACTGCAGCTGCCCAGAGGCCCTCGCACCCTAACGGGGCTCCTCCACACAAGCCCCTCTGCCCCAGTCCATGCGCAGCTGGGGGGCTCTGCAGCACTCCCTCTCTGCTGTGTGGAACACCAGGCACCGTCTGTCCCAAGCTGAGCAGGTAGGTGGCAGGAGAAACTCTGCCTGGCAATCGCGAGCCCTGGGCTGGGGCCCCTGCCTGTCATGCTCCGGCTGTGGAGGGAGGGGCAAACCTCTTCCTTCAGTTCCTACACCTGCTGGATGAGGGACATGTTCTGCTCAGGTCATAGGGCTTTCTATGAGAACCAAATGAGATGATGTAGGTCACTGCGCTTTAAACACATCAAAAGCTCCATGCTGGGCAACAGGAGCCATTCATTGCATCGAATTAGAGATGGAAGGCATCGAAACTGAGGCCTGAAAGGGAGCCCTAATGCTAAAGCACAAGTCAGGATGCAGGAGGCAAGGCCATAGTCACACAGAAGGGAATCCACTTCTCATCTTCAGAGCAGAGGAAGAAATCGGGTGAACCTGCTCAGGGCAACCTTTGTGGGGCTTAGAAGCAGCTTGCACCAATCCTCTAATTATGCCCCCCCCATCCAGATGCTAGGTGATGCCCCAAATGCTCCTGCCAACACTTCTCTCTGGGCAAAGAACTGGCCTGTGCCCCCTGGGTAACAGATGCCAGGATGCGTCATTCCCCAATGCCAAGGATCAGAAGCAAAAGTCAGCCCCTTGCCCTTGCCTGTGACATACAAACTAAGTAGACAGAAAAAAACACGTTATATTTCTATAAGAAAGTTTGCTTAACATTATAAGAAAGCAAAAATTGCTTTTTAATGACCCCTAAAAAGATACACAGAATCCTTACGTTGTTGTTAATGGAAGTATGGCCAACCGATGCACGCACTGATATGAACTGACCCATTAGGTCCTTCTCTGAAAGACACCCAGCAACTCTGCCTGGGGAATCTGTCCTGCCTACCACACTGTCCCATGCGAGCCCACCGGATCGCAATCAAAAATCAGCTGAAATGCACAACATTTTTCCCAGGTTCATCCTCTCCCAGCTTCCCACTGGCTCCAGCCCGCCAGCCACGCTGACTCGGTTGCCTAGCCCACCAGCCACGCTGACTCGGTTGCCTACCACACTGTCCCATAAGAGATCACCGGATCGCAATCAAAAATCAGCTGAAACTCACAACATTTTTCCCAGGTTCACCCTCTCCCAGCTTCTCACTGGCTCCAGCCCGCCAGCCACGCTGACTCGGTTAACCTGCTCCTCTGGCCTGTGATGTGGTGACGGCCTCGCCCTTTCCAGTGTCCCCAGAGGAGCCTGAGCGTTTTCTCATTGCTCCCTGACTCCAAGTGACAGAAGCAGAAAAAAGAATTCAGGACAAGAATGCAGGAACACAATAACGATGGAAGATGACAGTAGCGACCCCCGAGTGAACCTCCACTAGAGTCTCCACTCTGCCACTGAGCTTTCTCTGCAGCCTTGGGCAACTCATCTGACCTCTTTCAGCGCTATTGCTGTCATTTGTAAGAGGAGGACATTGGGTGAGATTAACTTAAGGGTCTTTCCAGCTCTAATATTACAGATTCCAAACTGCGATGTAGAATTTTCACTTTTATCTTCCAAGTTTCTTTCGAGGTTCCTCTTAACATGCCCAGTGATAAGTAATATTGCAGAGTCAACAATATCTTTATTCTACATGTGGTTCTGCATAAATTCCAAGAGGAACTGCTTCTAAGACTTAGTTACAGGTCAGCCTTTAGTGGGGGCTGCTGCTCAAGAAAGCTCAGCGAATCCCTCTGAGACAGGATCCTCGGTGACCCGTCACCTCCCAGGGCCCTGACATGCTGTTCACCGCACGCACACATGCCACGGACACACAGCACCGTGTGAGAGCCCGCCCAAAATACTACTTCTAGGCCTCCTGTTTCCTATCACCCATCCTCGTTCTCATCACAAATTCCTACTTCCCTCTTGGCCAAGAAAACCTGAATTGCTAAAAGTAATTCAGTTCTGAAAATTCAAGTGTGATAACGAGTAATTCTCAGTCCCTCCACTACTGGATTTCTATGCAAACGAACTCCACATGTTTCCAGGAGGCATTTTTCGTCATGAATTCATAAGAGCAAGTGAAAGTACTCTCATCCTCTCCACCCCACGTTACCCCAAACCCATATGCCACAAGCCACAGACCCAAACCCTTTAAAGCCCCAGCCTGTTGATGGAGCGGCGAGCCTCTGACCTTGGACCTTCAGGTCAACTCTGATTCATGGCGCAATAATAACGTAGCATCAGTTTATCACTAGCTGCTTGACATATTCATCTGATCTGCCCATCTATACTGTAAGCTTGGGGGCCAAGACTTTTCCCTTATGACCCACATGCCTTACTTGACAAGGCCTGGTGCTTCCATCCTGGAGGCCTCAACCCCAGTGACTCCTCCCTCCCACTCCTCCTGCCTCGCCATACCTCCCACCTTGTAGCCTCAGGGATGACCCTAGTGGAGAAAGGAAAAGATGCCTGCTGTCCTCCTCCTCTGTCACATCCTGACTCCTCCCTCCACTACCCAGTTTGTGAAGATTTACAACTGATTACAAAGTTGCAGAGTGAAATACACATGACTGAACCCTACTACTTTCAGCAGGGCTTGAACTATTTTCCTCCAGGGACACATCAATGCCAAGTGAGGCTCACAGCTCAAGGAAGACTCTTCCCGGCGTGTGCACAGATAAAGCACCTCTTAGCGTCCAGTCCTAACACTGTCTCACACAGCCCTCTCAAGAGCATACTAAAATACCTGAGTATACTGATAAAGAAACGATGTGCAATCAAGATACACATGCGGTCAGGAAAAAAGAAAAAAAGGTTTTGCTATATTAACTATTACCAAAAAGAAATTACCTGATTCTTCATAATTGACCACAATATATTAATGCCAAAAAAATATTTTTCAAGCTTCAAGTCCCCAACTCACTGCCTATATCATTCCCAGGCTTTAGCTACAAGAGACATTTCCCTCCATTCATGAACAGCTTGCACCACGAATCTTTGAACGTGTCAGGAGGACTGTGAAGACAGGCAGCCACAACCCTGTGGGAAGGGGTCTCAAACCACATGCAAAACCAGTGTCAATGGAAAAGTAACAGCTGCTGAGCCCCCAGCCCACCTGCCTATACACACCCCCCAAACAAGCCTCCTTTCTGACCTTGGCCGCAGGCACTGAAACACTGCCGCAGCACTCAGCACAGCGCTTCACACTCCCTGGAGCTAAATCGTCATCATAATTGTTCCTGCTCTTTGATAGCAAGGTAGGCTGAGCAGTGCTTTAAAAAGCATTCGCAGCTCCAAAACTATGGGGCAACAGGCAGTTTCAAAGCATTTAGCTGGATACTGAGATCAGTGCAGAAACCTATTTGTCACCATGACGGGAGGTGATAATGTGACATTCCACAAGTTTCGAAACAGCAGGGGAAAACACCTCCCCTCTATTATTTGTTGCAATGCTGGACTTCCAAACACACTCTTGGCGTGTACTATGAATCACTCTAATTATTCAGGCTGAATACCAAACCAAACAGGGTCCACAATCAGCTCTGTGCCTTAACTTCTTGTCATGAGAACATTTTTAGCTTCTGTACCTGCAGGTTGCCCCACCAGTACCATTTTCCCCAACAAATAACGGGGTGCAAAATTCTTTATTGAAAGGGGCTCCTATGTCCACAGTGGGCTCTGGCAAACACCACATTTCCCTGTTTTCTCCCCTCCCCAAGCACACCCATACTGCCTCCCCACTTTAAGAATAATATCAAGGACTCAGTATTATGCCACAAAAAATGAACGACGGAAAACCATCCCTGAAACCACCATCCACTTTCTGCTTTGAGAACAGTGTCTGCTGCTGTCCTTCAAGAATCCCCCAGAAATTCAGGAACAGAGAACATCAGAACATATTTGGAGGAAAAGAATGTATGTAGTGGCTCAAATGTCTCCAAGGCTCAAATCCTGCTTCTGATACTTTCTAGCTGTGTGACCTTATCCAAGTTACTAAACCTCTCTGCTTTCAATTCTCTGATATTAGAAACAACAGAAACTTCCCTCCTTTCACAGTTGAAAGGATTGAGTATAAGATCAACACACATGTCAGGTTCTGTGCTATGATTCACATCATGATGGGTCAATGTCAATTAGTAATGCTAATAATTAACAATGCTCTCCCAAGGACTAACAAGCCTGGCTAATAGCAGTCTGCCACAGACTGGGGAAGAAAGTAACCATGAATGTTCGCCTTCCTGTACCCATAAGATGCTTATCACTGCCTAAGGCCCCTGCCCTTCTTCACCATCTCTCTTCTTGATGAGACGCAGGGCTGCCTGCTCAGATTTGCTCAGTAATGGATCATGCGAGTCGTCACAGAGCAAATGGCAACAAGAAATAAGGCATTAAGTTCCAATGTTTAAAAACTGTCAAGTGGGGGCATGAAACTCAGGAGCTTTAAATACCTCAGTGAAAACCTGAAAGGCAAGTAACTTTTATAAATACCTTTTAATCCCTTAAAATCATTAACATGTTTTTTCCTTCACCTCTTTCTCTCAACACCGTGGTTATACCTACAGCGGCAACTGCTCACTCAGATGTATTTAAAAGTCTCAACTGAAATCATTTGGGGGTGGTGTTTTCTATGAATTTAGAGAGACCCATGATCATACTAATAGTTATTTTTTTAATAAGCTTGAAGAAAACTCTCCAAGACCACCCTATGCTGCTGAGGACAGGATTAATCAGAATCTAATTGCTTCCTCCTTGTAATAAAAGTAAAAACTTCAGCAAGAAGTGAGTTTCGAGTCATTCCTTATTTACGTCCCCTTAAAAGCACTTCCACAGGGACCACGACACCTCAGGCAAAAGGACACTCATCTCACCCAAGGGAAGCCTGATCTTCCTTCTTTCCTCACTGTTTTCTCCATTGCGGGCTCTGTTCAATTGGAAAAAAGTTAGGGAAAAAAAAAAAGCACAAGCAAGACCCTACAGACCAAGATCAGAAAGGGGGACGGGAGAATGCTCACTGCTTTGCATGACACTAACATTAGAACCTCATTTCTAGTCCAAAGTATTAGAAGAACCAGTAACTGCACCAGTGAGTACATCTGGGTATCTGTGAGGAACCACTGGCAAGATTACCGGTCAGAATCCTATGCAGTAACCCATCAGAAATCCTTTTGGGATTTTTCAGAAAGTGGAAACTGCCTGGTTTCTCACAGCACAACCACACAGAGGAGGCCACAGAGCGTGCCTCTCCTCTCTGTCCTTCTCAGAATCGCCTGGGGAACGTGGTCAACAGGAAAGGGCTAGGCTATCCCTGACTCCAGGAGCCCTCGTCATCTTTTGCCTCTTTAGAAATTTAAATACTCGCTTATCAGGTATTAGAGAGTTGCTTTAGTGAAACTTCAAAGATCAAGATGACTTCTAAGATCATGTCCACGTCTAACACTCAACACTATGGAACTGAAAAGCACCACCCCTCTCTCATGTCCCACACCACGGCCACCCCACGCTCCAGAGGCCTCCCCGGGTCTCCACAGGGCGGGAGCCCCTCAAAGATGGGCCAGTCGCAAGGAAAGCAACCTGCTCTGAAAGCAACCTGCACCCGGCTGTTAACTTGGAATAGTTACTGAAAAGAATGGACAGTGTTCAGCTTCAGTAAATCCCCCGATACCACTACATTTAATCACATTCCCCAAGCTTCATTTACTTCTTAAATCATCATTTCTCCCTCTTTATTTCTACTTCCTTCAGCCACACAGAAGAACTATCTGGGGGATTACAACAATTCTTCCGAACACTGTCCTGGGAATGAGTCCCAGGAGGGTCTGATGGCAGCGGGGGAAGGAGAGAGGCACTCCTTAGGCACAGCTGAGAAAGGCAGACTGGGCAAAGGGCAAACGGAAGGACAGGCGGGAAGAGACTCAAAGTTCAGAAGTTGGGACCTCAGAAATGTGACCCAGAAGGCCAACGCAAACAACGGTAGCAACTGCCCAGGAATGACGACCTTCAGCCGAGGGAGAGTGCATAAACGCAGGAGTCACGCCGTCCTCCCCACTTCTGCCCTGGAGTGTGTGTCACAGTCCAGCTTCAAACCCTTTCGGGATTTTCAGAAAGTGGAACTGCCTGATTTCTCACAGCACGGCCACACAGAGGAGGCCACAGAGTGGCGCCTCACCTCTCTGTCCTTCTCAGAATCGCCTGGGGAACGTGGTCAACAGCAAAAGGCCAGGCCCTCCCCGACTCCAGGAGCCCAGGCCCCTGCATTCGCTCTTGGCTCTCCGGGTGAGTCTGTACACATCAGGTTTGAGATCCACTGCCACGGAGCCACGGAAAAATGTTCAAGCAACAAAAACAGAAGAATCTGGAAGATACACGGTTAGCGGGGAAAACCCAAGTACATCACAGCGTCTTCAGGTGCCAAGCACACAAGACGGGAGTGAAGATAAAGGGGGAGGAGTGACATCGGCAGGATGAGTGAGACATCCTCTGCTCCCGTCCCTCATCCTTCATCCCTCATCCCAACAGCACCTTGACATCCATCCATCCTCAGACAAAAATGCCGTGAAGGAGATGTGGGGTCCGGTACCTTATGCCAAGGAACCTGGGAGAGGTATCACCCTCCCAAGTGCCAGGAGATTAGCCTACAGACCTTGGTCTCAGCTATGGACTCCAAAGTGGCCCATGAACTGGCCCCAGCCGCCCCCTGAGAACACACAGGATCACGTGCAGATGAAAGCCTTCTAGGAAATCCACAAGTCCAGTGAAGAAGTTCTAGCATACCACTGAGCAAAAAAAAAAAATCTGCATTTGGAAGCTTTGGAGAGGTAAAAGGACCAGTGTGACTTTCCTCACCTGATCTTCTCCCAAGGCAGCACAGCTCAATGCCAAGAGGCAGCCCCAGCCACAGTTCCTCCCTTGAGACGGGGAGTGAGAGCATGTGTGTGAGCACCCAGCTTCCCCAGCTGTAGAAAAGAGGTTCATTTCTCTCCTACCTCATCCAAGTACTGAGCCTCGGGGAGCAGAAAGAGGCTGGGGAGAATAGCAAATTGGACTCTCAGAAGGTGTTGAAAGGGACACAGATCCTACTAAACACGCTGCAGACGCCACTAAGAAGCTTGTCCACAAGCTGCTGGGGACACTTTGCCTACGAATCCCACTAGCTGGCCCACCGGCAGCCCCAACACCCCAAACCCCTCTCCCACGCACACCCTAACCCCATGGCCAGCATCCTGCGAGCATTCTTGGTGGCAGTGAACATGAGTTTTCGCAGATGGCTAGTGGGCATACCCAAAGTCTGCGGAGTCTGCATGGCCAGAGTCTGCAGGCCAGGGACAGACCACAAATCTAAGCCCTAGCACCACCCCTGGGGAGCAGAAAGGAGGCTGTCAGCACCTGCCCTGGTACATTATAGGATATAAGAAAGCATACACGCTTGAGGCTTCTGCCAAAGGAGGGAGCTAGAGGCGTGGAGCATGTGTACCCACAGCTCTGCGCGCCTCAGAACCCCTAGCAGAGCTGACGGCTGTTTGTCTCCTGCAGTCAGTCAGTGAAGACCGAAGGAGGTGACTACCATCACAAATGTGAAGACAGCAATTGAAGACCTCGAGCAACATGAAAAATCAAGGAGACATGGCACCAAAGAATCAAAATAACCTTCCTGTAACCAACCCCAAAGGCATAAGTCCACAGCTTATGCTAAAGAATTCAAAATATCTATTTCAAGGAAGCTCAGTGAGCTACAAGCCAACAAGATACAAGAAAGACAACTCAATGATATCAGGGAAACACGGTCATGAAAATGTGAAGTTTAACGAAGACTGAAATCGTAAAAAACCAAACAAACTCTAGAACTGAAGAATAGAATGAAATGAAACATGCAATCAAGAGCATAAAGAGCAGAAAGGGGCAAGCAGCAGAAACGATCTGTAAAGTAGAATAAAGGACCTTAGAAACTATCCTGTCAGAGGAGAAGAAATAAAAATTTAAAAGAGTGAAGAAAGCTTATGTGAACTATGGGATGCATCAGGAGAAGAAATCTGTGAAATATTGGAGTCCTCGAAGGAAAAGAGAGTGGGGAAGCAGAAAGCTAATTTAAAAGAAAAGAATGGGTGAGAATGTCCCAAATCTAGAAAGAAATTTGACCATCCAATTTCATGAAGCTCATACATTCCCAAACAAATGCAGCTTAAACAGAATTCTCCAAGACATACTGTAATAACCTGTCAAAAACTAAAGACAAAGAGAGAATCTTAAAAAGTAGCCAGAGAAAAGAAGCTTATCACTTACAAGGTAATTCCAAAAAGGCCATGAGAAGATTTCTCAGCAGAAACTTTAAAGGCCAAGAAAGCATAGATGCTACAAAGTCCTCAGATAAAAACCACCAACCAAATATACTTTACCTTGCAAAGTTATCCCTCAGAAATGAAGGAAAGATAAATATGTTCCCAGACAAAAAGAAACAGAGTTCATCACTAGACCTGCCTTACAAGAAATGCTAAGAGGTATTCAAGCAGAAATGAAAAGACACTCATTAGTAACTTGAAAACATATGAAACCAAACACCACACTGCTAAAGGTTAATACAGCCAAATTCAGAATATTCTAATACAGTTATTAGATACTGTGTTGACCACTTAACTCTACTAAAAGAAGTATTAAAAAATAACTAACTGTATTTGCTAATGATGGTACAACACAAAGAGATAAACTGTGACATTAAAAAGAGTAAAAGGGTAGAGTTTTTATATACAGTCAAACTTAAGTTGATTACAATAAACAGAGACTGTTATATCGATATATAAGCCTCATGGTGACCACAAAGCAAAACCATATCGTTCTTAAAGGTAAAGAGAAGGAAATCAAAGCATAACAACTGTCTATAAAACATTCCATCCAACAGCAGCAGAATACGTATTCTCAACTGTACATGGCAAAGGCTATAGGGCAGATCACAGGCTGGCTCACAAAATAAGTTTTGGTAAACCATTGTTGCTGTTCAGTTCCTCAGTCATGTCTGACTCTCTGTGATCCCATGTCCTTCACTATCTCCTGGAGTTTGCTCAAACTCATGTCCATTGAGTCAATGATGCCATCTAACCATCTCATCCTATGTTGCCCCCTACTCCTGCCCTCAATCTTTCCCAGCATCAGGGTCTTTTCCAATGAGTTGGCTCTTCACATCAGGTCACCTCAGTCAACTCTTAGCAAACTTAAGAAAACTGATATCATACCAAGTATATTTTCCAACCACAATGGTATAAAACTAGAAATAACAGGATTAGGGTTAAATGGGAAAATACATATGTGAAAATTAAACAACATACTCTTGAATAACCAATTCGTCAAAGAATAAATCAAAAGGGAAATCAAACAATGTCTTGAAACAAATGAAAATGAGAATATACCAAATCTAATGAACTGCAGCAAAAGCCATTCTAAGGAGGAAGTTTATAGCAATCAAAAGTTACATTAAGAAAAAAGAAAGCTCTCAAAAGAACAACCTAACTTTATACCTCAAGGAACTAGAAAAACAACTAAGCCCAGAGTTAGCATGTGGAAATAAAAGATGAGAGCAGAAATAAAATGAAATAGAACATAGAAAAAAAAATCAGTGAAACTAAGAGCAGCTCTTTCTAAAGAAGATAAACAAAATTGGCAAATCTTTAACTAGACTAAGAAAAAAAAAGGACTCAAAATCAGAAATGAGAGGAAAGACTTTACAACTGAAACCATGGAAATGCAGAAGATTCCTATTTATTGTACACAAAGAAACTGGATAAACTAGGATAAATTCCTGGAAACATAAACTGCCAAGAATGAATCATGAAGAAGAATTTTGAACAGACCACTATCTAAGGAGATTGAAGAAATTATCAAAAAGGAAAATCCCAGGACCAGATGGCTTCACTGGTGAACTCTACCAAACATTCAAAGAAGAATTAAAGCCAATCCCTCTCAAATTCATCCCCAAAAGAGGAGAAAATGTTCTCAAACTCATTTTACAAGGTAAACATTACCCTGACACCCAAAGCCAGATAAAGACTCTAAAAGAAAACTATAGGCCAATATATCCCTATTGAATACAGATGTGAAAATTCTCAAAATAAAACAAATTCAACAGCACATTAAAAGGACTGTACCATGATCAAGAGGGATTTATCCTGGGATGCAAGGATGGTTCAACATATGTAAATCATTCAATGTGATACAACACATTAATAGAATGAAAGTTAAAAATATCAGATGCAGGAAAAGCACTTGACAAAAATACAGCCTTTCATGATAAAAACTCTTAACTGACTGGGTATAAAGGGAACACATCTCAGTATAATAAAGGCCATGAGTGCATGTGTGCTAGTCACTCCAGTTGTGTCTGACTCTATATACTGGCAAATCCATAGCTAACCTTATACTCAATGGTGAAAAGCTGAAAGCTTTTTCTAAGATCAGGAGTAAGACAACTTCCACACTCCTTCCACCACTCCTAAACAACATAGTTCTGGAAGTCCTAGCCAGGAAAAAAAAAAAAAAAAAAGGTATCCAAATTGAAAAGGAAGGTGTTAACTGTCTGAGTTTGCAAATGTCATGATTTTATATACAGAAAACCCTAAACACTCCACCAGAAACTATGAGAATAAACTAATTCAATAAAGTTGCAGGATACAAAACCAAGAAACAGACTCAATTGTTTCTATATACTAACAACAGACTATCTAAAAGAGAAATTAAGAACCCCAATTGCAATAGCACCAAAATCAATACTTAGGAATAAACTTGACCATGAAGGTGAACATTCTGTACAGTGAACACAAAGACAGTGATGAAAAAAATTTAAAGACAACAAATAAATGGAAAGCTACCCTGTGTTCTTGGATTACTAGAATATTGTTAGAATGTTAAAATTCCTTAACTGCCTAAAGCAGTATACGGATTCACTGCAAATTCTACTAAAACTTACTTGAGCTTTGTCCTTTTTTGGGGGGGTGGGGAGGAGGGGGTTGGTTTGGATTTGTAGGGGACAGTGGTTTGTTTACTGAGCCACCTGGCATGTGGAATCTTAGTTCCCCAAACAGGGAACAAACTCATGTCACATGCATTGGAAGGACAGAGTCTTAACCACTGGATTGCCATGAAAGTTCCCAACCCTAAAATGTAGATGGAAACACAAAAGATGCTGAATAGCCAAGGCAATCCTGAAAAGGAAAAATATGGCTAGACACATGAAACACTTGGTGTCAAAGTATATCACAGAGCTACAGTAATCGAAACAGCATGGCACTAGCATTAAAACCATACATATGACAATGGAACAGAACAAAGAGACCAGAAATAACCCTTCACATATATAGTCAATGAACAATTGACAAGGGAGCCAAAAATACTCAGTGGGAAAAGGATCTCTCTTCAATAAATGACGGTAGGAAAACAGATAATGACATGCATGAAACTGGACCCCTATCATCAGTTCAGTTCAGTTGCTCAGTTGTGTCCAACTCTTTGCGACCCCATGAATCGCAGCATGCCAGGCCTCCCTGTTCATCACCATCTCCCGGAGTTCACTCAGACTCACGTCCATCGAGTCCATGATGCCATCCAGCCATCTCTTCCTCGGTCATCCCCTTCTCCTCCTGCCCCCAATCCCTCCCAGCATCAGAGTCTTTTCCAATGAGTCAACTCTTCGCATGAGGTGACCAAAGTATTGGAGTTTCAGCTTTAGCATCATTCCTTCCAAAGAAATCCCAGGGTTGATCTCCTTCAGAATGGACTGGTTGGATCTCCTTGCAGTCCAAGGGACTATCAAGAGTCTTCTCCAACACCACAGTTCAAAAGCACCAATTCTTCGGCACTCAGCCTTCTTCACAGTTCAACCTTCACATCCATACATGACCACTGGAAAAACCATAGCCTTGACTAGACAGACCTTAGTTGGCAAAGTAATGTCTCTGCTTTTGAATATGCTATCTAGGTTGGTCGTAACTTTCCTTCCAAGGAGTAAACGTCTTTTAATTTCATGGCTGCAGTCACCATCTGGAGTGATTCTGGAGCCAAAAAAAATAAACTCCGACACTGTTTCCACTGTTTCCCCATCTAGTTCCCATGAAGTGATGGGACCAGACGCCATGATCTTCATTTTCTGAATGTTGAGCTTTAAGCCAACTTTTTCACTCTCCTCTTTCACTTTCATCAAGAGGCTTTTTAGCTCCTCTTCACTTTCTGCCATAAGGGTGGTGTCATCTGCATATCTGAGGTTATTGATATTTCTCCCGGCAATCTTGATTCCAGCTTGTGTTTCTTTCAGCCCAGCGTTTCTCATGATGTACTCTGCATATAAATTAAATAAGCAGGGTGACAATATACAGCCTTGACACACTCCTTTTCCTATTTGGAAACAGTCTGTTGTTCCATGTCCAGTTCTAACTGCTGCTTCCTGACCTACATACAGATTTCTCAAGAGGCAGGTTAGGTGGTCTAGTATTCCCATCTCTTTCAGAATTTTCCGCAGTTTATTGTGATCCACACAGTCAAAGGCTTTGGCATAGTCAATAAAGCAGAAATAGATGTTTTTCTGGAATTCTCTTGCTTTTTCCATGATCCAGCGGATGTTGGCAATTTGATCTCTGGTTCCTCTGCCTTTTCTAAAACCAGCTTGAACATCAGGGCATTCACGGTTCACATATTGCTGAACCCTGACTTGGAGAATTTTGAGCATTACTTTACTAGCATGTGAGATGAGTGCAATTGTGCAGTAGTTGGAGCATTCTTTGGCATTGCCTTTCTTTGGGATTGGAATGAAAACTGACCTTTTCCAGTCCTGTGGCCACTGCTGAGTTTTCCAAATTGGCTGGCATATTGAGTGCAGCACTTTCATAGCATCATCTTTCAGGATTTGAAACAGCCCCACTGGAATTCCATCACCCCCATTGGCTTTGTTCGTAGTGATGCTTTCCAAGGCCCACCTGACTTCATTTTCCAAGATGTCTGGCTCTAGACTAGTGATCACACCATCATGATTATCTTAGTCGTGAAGATCTTTTTGTACAGTTCTTCCGTGTATTCTTGCCACCTCTTCTTAATATCTTCTGCGTCTGTTAGGTCCATACCATTTCTGTCCTTTATTGAGCCCATCTTTGCATGAAATGTTCCCTTGGTATCTCTAATTCTCTTGAAGAGATCTCTAGTCTTTCCCATTCTGTTGTTTTCCTCTATCTCTTTGCATTGATCGCTGAGGAAGGCTTGCTTATCTCTCCTTGCTATTCTTTGGAACTCTGCATTCAGATGCTTATATCTTTCCTTTTCTCCTTTGCTTTTCGCCTCTCTTCTTTTCACAGCTATTTGTAGGGCCTCCCCAGACAGCCATGTTGCTTTGTTGCATTTCTTTTCCACGGGGATGGTCTTGATCCCTGTCTCCTGTACAATGTCACGAACCTCATTCCATAGTTCATCAGGCACTCTATCTACCAGATCCAGGCCCTTAAATCTATTTCTCACTTCCACTGCATAATCATAAGGGATTTGATTTAGGTCATACCTGAATGGTCTAGCAGACCCCTATCATACCCAACTCAAAAACCAACTAACAATGGATTAAAGACCTCAACATAAAACTTGAAACCATAAAATTCCTAGAAGAAAACATGGGGGAAAAGCTTCCTGTCACTCGTCTTGGCAACATTTTCTTTCGGATATGTACGAAAAGCACAAGCAACAGAAGCAAGCGACACCATGTCAAATCATAAAGCTTCTGCAGAGCACAGGGAACAGAAGGAAGGGGAAGCCGACGGAACGGAATATCTGCAAACCGTTTATCAAATAAGGGGTTACTATCCAAACTATATGAGGAAATCACACAACTTAATAGCAAAAATCCCCAATAATCCAATTTAGAAGTATGTGGAGAACCTGAATAGACATGTTTCCAAAGACAATATACAGATGGCTGACAAGTATATGAAAAGGAACTAATTATCAGGGAAAATACAAATCAAAACCACAATGAGACATCACCTCACACCTGTTAGCTATTATCAAAAAGACAAGAGGTAAGTGTTGGCAAGGATGTGGAAAAAAGAAATCCTTGTGCACTATTGGGAAGAATGTAAACTGGGATAGTCACTATGGAACATAGTATGGTGGTTCCTCAGAAGATTAAAAACAGAACTGTCTTATGATCCAGCAATCCCATTTCTGGTATATACCCAAAGGAAATAAAAACAGGATTTTGAAGAGATACCTGCACTCTTCTTGTATGCTCACTGAGCATTATTCACAATAGCCAAGAAATGGAAAGATCCTAAGTATCCATCAAATGATGCACAGATAAAGATCATGGGGTGTGTGTGTGTGTGTGTGTGTGTGTGTGTGTGTGTGTACACACATACACAACCTCAGATCCCATGGTCACTTTCGGAGAAAGGAAATGCCTGATTGGGAATAAAGGTGGAGAGAAACCTACTATCCCATTCCTCTTAGTCTCTGGAATCTTGAACTATGTCAATACCTTTTTACCTAACACACCCTTTAATTGCTTAAACTTGAAAGAGGATTTGGGCTAAGCAGACATGAAATACAAGCAAAAATAAGTAAAAATAATGATTTTGGAATGAACAGAAGTAGCAGCCTTGGGGTTGGTGTTCCAGGGTTTTCATGGTTTCCTGCATGAGAGCACTCTTAGCTTCGGCCCAGAGTCCTCCTCTCGCCTGCCTGGGCTTACTTCATGGGCTGCAGAAGTCGTGGTGGGGACAACTGAGCTTCCAGCCAAGCGATTAGTACCCTCTAAGTTCCTCAAGAGGCTCCTCGTTTGTTCTCATCCTGAATTCTGTCTCCCATGTGGACTGTACACTTTTTGCAAGAAAAGGCTATTCCTCAACCACCTTAACATTTCTCTTGATGCCTAGAGTCAATTGATGCCTCCAGCAACATAAAAGAGATCATTTAGAGACAGACCCTGAGCTCTGGAATTAAGTTCCTAGAAGCTATTATAAAAACTTGCTTTGAATTGTTCTGCCTGATTATAAAGTATACGTTCCTCTATGAAGATAACGGCCTCCCCTTTTCCTCTTTGGAGCCACACACCAACCCAGAAAACAGAGGGGAACGACAGTCCTCACGACCAAGTTTACAGTAAAATTCTGCCCTTGTGTCTGGGTTTCTGCTGAACACAGAAATCCCTGAAGCCATCTCCCTCTTCTCATTCCCTCTTACCCTCAGTGAGAACAAACTCGGCCATATTTCCTTTGAATTTCACTTCTTCAAGGGAGTCTGATTAAGGTTGTTCGAGGCACATTAGTTGACAAGTGAGGCCAGAACATAATGTATAGGAGAAGCTATGAGACAGCAACTGTCTAATGAGAGGAGAACAGGTAATTCAACAGTACTGAGTTGATCACATCTGTCTCTGCCAGAGGCAAAAACCCACTTACACACACACCTTTCTTTTGGCAGCCTGGAACCCACTAGGTAAAGGGAGAGGGATTCCAGGCTACCCCAAAGCCACCTCCCTGGGCTTGACAGAGTTAAAAATTCAGTTTGGATCAAGCATTCTCAGATAGCAGAGAGTATATGTGCTTGAACTGCTGAGTTGGATCATTTTCTGCTTATTCCTTAAATATAAGTGGGGATGTTATAAATAACTTAGTGGGGATGTTATAATAAGTTGCATAGCATCAGTCTCACTATTTTAAAAGTCAGCTCTGAAATGTCTGGATGCTGCTAGAAAATGCTATGAAGTTAGTGGATACCTTGTCCATGGACTTGGGAGGAAATGCTGCGCAGTGCTAGGTGCTAAAGACACGAGCAGGCCCTTGTGGGTGTTTGTAAGGGGCGGGGTGGGGGGGGAATTAACATTAAAGTGCTTTTCACGTCATCACTTTGCATCTGTACAAAAACCCCATCAGGTACATGATGCTCATTACCATCCTAAGAATCTAGTCACAGAGCTCGAAAGCGGACCCTCAGAGCCCGCACTAAGTTCTCCCACAGCTCCACACAGCCTCTCAGCCGTGACCTTTCAAGGCCAGCTAATCTAGGGGCTCCACAGAGAAAGAAACTGATAAATCAGGTCATGCTCCCAAGGTCACACAGCATGTCCATGGAGAAGCCTTCCTGTGTTTGTGCTATTTAACTAGAGTGACCAGGTCAACTGGAATACTCCATTTAGGGGCTAAGAAAGCCTTATACCTGATCTGCTTTCAGACTCTGAAAGGACTACGTCAACTAATTTATATTTTTTTTTGTTTTTTTATATCTGTGCAGGTTAATAAGAAAGATTCAAATGGGGCTGTGATTTTAATTTCCAGGTGAGATACAATTAAACATTAGCTGACAAATAGAAAGCCTTGTGAGCCTTTGTGGCTCCCACCACTCTTGGAAGGCCTTTGCTCATTCTTCTCAATCTATTCAAACCTAAATCACAGTCCAAGGTTGAGCTCGGGGCGGGAGGGTGTGAGAGTGTGTAATGCAGTTCTGAACACACCCAGAATAGGTAGCGTAGAGAATGGAAGAACACACACCTCAGAGTCTGAGACAAATCCCAACCCTGCCACTTAATGGCTCTTTGGGAAACTAATATCATTTTGTTTTACTTCTCTCACATGTAAATAAAGTGACAACTTTGTTCCTTAGACGATTATACCAGAGATCAAAGGAGATAAAGGTTTACCTTGGTACAGGGCTGGCACATAGATGTTTAAAAAAATCACTATTAGCTCCATGAAACATCCCTAAACTACCCAACTCTACCATCATGTCTCCATTTTCTATTGCCAAAACATTTAACGGTCCTGTTGCAGGCACTCGTACATTACAGTAATTGGTATCCACGGTTTATCTGCCCCAAAAGACAGACACTTTGGGACGGTGGGGAGTGAGAAGCTGGGAGGAAAGCTAATTCTCACCTTTACATCCCTTATGGCCTCTTGTAAAATGCTCTTGATACTAGAGGCTCTGATATTTTGGAATGAGCTAATTCAAGGGAAAACAAGCTTAAAGCAATTAGAACAAGAACCAGGACAGCAAAGGCAGTTTATCTTCCAGTCAAAGGTTTGGCAGATATACATCCCACTGCACTGCCAGAGCCTCTGGAGGGTCCTTAGTCTTATCCACCAAGAGGGGAAGTTCACACTCACCTAAGTTTTCAATAAACATTCCGCAGCCTACTATACACTAGCACTGTGCAAGCCCCTCTGTGCGCGTGTGTTCAGTCGCGTCCGACTCTTTGCAGGTGACCCCATGGGCTGCAGTCCACCAGGCTCCTCTGTCCATGGGATTCTCCAGGCAAGAATACTGGAGTGGGTTGCCATTTCCTCCTCCAGGGCATCTTCCTGACCCAGGGATCCAACCCACGTCTCCTATGCCTCCTGCACTGCAGGCAGATTCTTTACCCACCAAGCCATCAGGGAAGCCCCGTGCAAGGCCCTAGGAGACCCAAAGACGCCTAGGAAATAGAACGCACCCTCATAATAGAATAGTGTCCTGGCATAATAGAATGGCGTTTACCAAAGGCCACACAAGCAGTAAAGGAGCACAGACGAGGTCCTGTGCTTGCAAACCACCTGGGCCTCAGTTTTCTCAGCGGGAAATGAGGAAGCTGTGTAGACTTGCATAGACTGTCTCCAAGGTCGAGTGCAGCTCCGTCGATTAGCCTGTTAATAAATTGCCACTGCCATGTGTAAAACAGACAGCTCGTGGGGACCTAGGGTGCAGTACAGGGAACTCAGATCAGTGCTCTGTGATGACCTAGGTGGGTGGGATGGGGGTGGGTGGTGGCAGGGAGGTTCAAGAGAGAGGGGATACATGAATACAGATAGCTGATTCACTCCCTCGTACAGCGGAAACTAACAACATTGTAAAGCAATGATGCCCTCCCTCCAGTTAAATAAATTGCCTCTGGAGACATGTCTTAAAATATGCATGTGGATTTCTACATGTAACTTAGTAATATTGTCAAAAGCAATGTTTTCCCTAAAGAAGCTGAATAACTGTCACTTCAATCCCCAAACAGAGATGTCAGTATTTGGCACTCCTTCCTGCCATCTTTCCCACCCAGGACACATGTTGTGTATGACAAGGAGCTGTGGGAGAGAAACGGAATGCATGAAGTAAACCCAGTCGGGGGCACAGGACACAGCAAATGGGAGTCACGCTGCTCAGAGCAGGACCAGAGACAGCAGGAGGAGCCGGCAGTGCAGGAGAAGACTAAATTAAAGAACAGCACAGGAATAGAACGCTAAATTATTCTGGTTCCATTTAGATGAAGGATAAAAGGCCCAGCCCACCTCATTAGACCCTGAAGGAATCTCATCTAGACCACACTGAAATACTGGGTTTTTTGGAAGGCTCCTGAGTCATCAAGAAAATAAAGTGAAATTAGGCTCAGTAGCCCCTCTTTGATGCTGCTGCTGCGAAGTCGCTTCAGTCGTGTCCAACTCTGTGAGACCCCATAGACGGCAGCCCACCAGGCTCCCCCGTCCCTGGGATTCTCCAGGCAAGAACACTGGAGTGGGTTGCCATTTCCTTCTCCAACGCGTGAAAGTGAATTCGCTCAGTCGTGTCTGACTCCTACCAACCCCATGGACTGCAGCCTACCAGGCTCCTCTGTCCATGGGATTTTCCAGGCGAGAGTACCAGAGTGGGGTGCCAATGCCCTCTCCAATCCTCCCCAAATAAAGTCTCAGAAGGACTTTGATGCCTAAGTAAACCCTCAGTTGCCCGTAAAATGAGGAATCTATCACCCTATTTCCTGGCGGTTCAGAGAAAATGCTTCTCTGCCTGTATTTGTTTAGGTACCAGCGCCCAGCCATTTTCCCTCAGCAAGATGGGCAAAGACCAGGGCTGTCAATTCTGAGGAGTGAGGTCCACGGCCCCCTGAGTGGGGACCCTCGTGCTGCTAGCCCCATGACAGTGGGCAGCCTGGGGTGGACCCACAGCTCTCTCAGCCTCAACAGGCACGTCTTACTTCCATTTTCCCAGGACCCTGCTGTGCCATGCTAAGTTGCTTCAGTCATGTCCGACTCTTTGTGAATCCATGGACTGTAACCCACCAGGCTCGTCTGTCCATGGGGATTCTCCAGGCAAGAACACTGGAATGGGTTGCCATGCCCTCCTCCAGGGGATCTTCACGACCCAGGGATCAAACCTGCTTCTCTTATGTCTCCGGCATTGGCAGGTGGGTTCTTTACCACTAGTACCACCTGGGAAGTCCTCGCAGGACTCTGTTCTCAACCAATAAACAAGCTAATTTAATGCATGCTTTTCATTATACGGGACTGGAATACAAAAGTAGGAAGTCAAGAAACACCTGGAGTAACAGGCAAATTTGACCTTGGAATGCAGAATGAAGCAAGGCAAAGGCTAATAGAGTTTTGCCAAGAGAACACACTGCTCATAGCAAACACTCTTCCAACAACACAAGAGAAGACTCTACACATGGACATCACCAGATGGTCGACACCAAAATCAGACTGATTATATTCTTTGCAGCCAAAGATGGAGAAGCTCTATACAGTCAGCAAAAACAAGACTGGGAGCTGATTGTGGCTCAGATCATGAGCTCCTTATTGCCAAATTCAGACTTAAAGTGAAGAAAGTAGGGAAAACCACTAGACCATTCAGGTGTGACCTAAATCAAATCCCTTATGATTATACAGTGGAAGTGAAAAATAGATTTAAGGGCCTAGATCTGATAGATAGAGTGCCTGATGAACTACGGACAGAGGTTCATGACATTGTACAAGAGACAGGGATCAAGACCATCCCCATGGAAAAGAAATGCAAAAAAGCAAAATGGCTGTCTGAGGAGGCCTTACAAACAGCTGTGAAAAGAAGAGAAGTGAAAAGCAAAGGAGAAAAGGAAAGATAAGCATCTGAATGCAGAGTTCCAAAGAATAGCAAGAAGAGATAAGCAAGCCTTCTTCAGTGATCAATGCAAAGAAATAGAGGAAAACAACAGAATGGGAAAGACTAGAGATCTCTTCAAGAAAATTAGAGATACCAAGGGAACATTTCATGCAAAGATGGGCTCGATAAAGGACAGAAATGGTATGGAGCTAACAGACACAGAAGATATTAAGAAGAGTGGCAAGAATACACAGAAGAACTGCACAAAAAAGATCTTCATGACCAAGATAATCACGATAGTATGATCACTCACCTAGAGCCAGACATCCTGGAATGTGAAGTCAAGTGAGCCTTAGAAAGCATCACTTCAAACAAAGCTAGTGGGGGTGATGGAATTCCAGTTGAGCTATTTCAAACCCTAGAAGGTGATGCTGTGAAAGTGCTGCACTCAATATGCCAGCCAATTTGGAAAACTCAGCAGTGGCCACAGGACTGGAAAAGGTCAGTTTTCATTCCAATCCCAAAGAAACGCAATGCCAAAGAATGCTCAAACTCCCACACAACTGTACTCATCTCACATGCTGGTAAAGTAATGCTTAAAATTCTCCAAGTCAGGCTTCAACAATACGTGAACCGTGAATGGTTCCAGATGTTCAAGCTGGTTTTAGAAAAGGCAGAGAACAAGTGATCAAACTGCCAACATCTGCTGGATCATCAGAAAAGCAAGAGTTCCAGAAAAAACATCTGCTTTATTGACTATGCCAAAGCCTTTGATTGTGTGGATCACAATAAACTGTGGACAATTCTGAAAGAGATGGGAATACCAGACCACCTGACCTCCCTCTTGAGAAACCTGTATGCAGGTCAGGAAGCAACAGTTAGAACTGGACATGGAACAACAGACTGGTTCCAAATAGGAAAAGGAGTACCCTGCTTATTTGATTTCTATGCAGAGTACATCATGAGAAACGCTGGGCTGGAAGAAGCACAAGCTGGAATCAAGACTGCTGGGAGAAATATCAATAACCTCAGGTATGCAGATGACACCACCCTTATGGCAGAAAGTGAAGAGGAACTAAAAAGCCTCTTGATGAAAGTGAAACAGGAGAGTGAAACAGTTGGCTTAAAGCTCAACATTCAGAAAACGAAGATCATGGCATCTGATCCCATCACTTCATGGGAAATAGATGGGGAAACAGTGGAAACAGTGTCAGACTTTATTTTGGGGGGCTCCAAAATCACTGCAGATGGTGACTGCAGCCATGAAATTAAAAGACGTTTACTCCTTGGAAGGGAAGTTACGACCAACCTAGATAGCATATTCAAAAGCAGAGACATTACTTTGCCAACAAAGGTCTGTCTAGTCAAAGCTATGGTTTTTCCAGTGGTCATGTATGGATGTGAGAGTTGGACTGTGAAAAAAGCTGAGCGTCAAAGAATTGATGCTTTTGAACTGTGGTGTTGAAGACTCTTGATAGTCCCTTGGACTGCAAGGAGATCCAACCAGTCCATTCTAAAGGAGATCAACCCTGGGATTTCTTTGGAAGGACTGATGCTAAAGCTGAAACTCCAATACTTTGGTCACCTCATGCAAAGAGTTGACTCATTGGAAAAGACTCTGATGCTAGGAGGGATTGGGGGCAGGAGGAGAACGGGATGACAGAGGATGAGATGGCTGAATGGCATCACCGACTCTATGGACATAAGTTTGGGTGAACTCTGGGAGTTGGTGATGGACAGGGAGGCCTGGCGTGCTGCAATTCATGGGGTCACAAAGAGTTGGACACAACTGAGCGACTGAACTGAATAAATTCCTCATTACCTTTCCCAAATAACTTATTTATAATAATACTGTAAAAATGTTTAGCTAATATGAGGAACTCTCAGTAGTATTTTGGGCAAACCAGAGTACAGTAAGTACTCAGGTCTATGGGCCTTTGGAAAACCTGTCCTCAAAATCCCTCTTCCTGTCCTCTGATTATTCTTCTAACAGACAGTGCCAGCTCCAAGAGTATTCAGTTTGTAGATGGATCCACAGGGTTATAGCCAGGACCTTCTCCCAGCTTCACACAGTGCGTGAAGGTGACTCAGCCATGATAGAAATGGGGCTCAGTTAGGGCCAGAAAAAAAAAAAAAATCCCTTAGTTTGAGCCCTAGCAGATCAATACTGTTTCCTCAGCTTTCCCCAAAAGGATCTATGAACGTCAAACTATGATTTCCAGCTTTGCCTGGCATTTTTAGAACTGGCTTTCTTCATGTCATGATTTAAATGCAACCAAGTCACAGACAGGCAATGGAAAAGACAGGTGAGTGATGGAAGTTTCTTAAGAACAGTGGTTCCAGCACTCTTGAAACCACACTGCCCGGCAAGCCCCTCTATAGATACAATCAAGTAACATGGGCCCTGGATTTAGTGAGGATTCATGCTGGTCCCATCTATGCAGTGTCTTCACTCTTCCCTGAGAAGATGCAACCCAGCCGCCCCAGGGCTAAGCAGCAGGTGATTCCAGAACAACCAGACCTGACACAGCTCCCTCTCACATCCACGGTTCCCAGCCCAGCAGCGACTTGACCCACTCTCATCACAGCTCCTGAAACTACACACACAAACTAAGGCTATAGAAATGTTTTTTCAGCTGCTAAGTTCTGCCCAACTCTTTGCAACCCCAGGGACTACAGCCCCCCAGGCTTCTCTGTCCATGAGATTTCCCAGGCAAAAATACTGGAGTGGGTTGCTATTTTCTTCTCCAATAGAAATGTATTATACAGATACAATAAATAAGAATCAATTTAATAAAGCAAACATATATCATAGTTGATGGGAGTCAATTCTTTTCTGATGAGAAGAGTCATTCAGAAAGTTCCAGGTTTTTTGCAGTTAAAACCACTCTAGGGGAAAAGGCTAAAAAATGCATCAGCTGAACTACAAAGAAAATGGCACCAACTTAGATAATTGGATGTAAAATTTTATATTCCCAATATTTGCTATGTGTGAAATTTAGGTCATTCTGTAAAATTCACTATAATTGTTAAGACATCCCAAGATTTCACATTTGGTTCTAGACTTAAGATTTAAAGTGACTTTATGCTGCTTGCACTAGGCTATCTTTATTCATTAAAATTTGGGGGAAATGAGTGATTACTTACTATTTGCGAGATGTCCAAGGAAAGCAAAACATTTTATCTTCTTCTTAAAAGTAAAAGGTAGAAACTCTCCCAAACACAGGGCTAAGTGGGTGAACAGAGGAGAAAACAGAAGTGATGCCTCAGTGTACCGGAACTAATTTTAACTGACAAGCATTACCAGGTCATTGGGTTTGTTAGGCAACATGGAGGTAAACTGTTTCCCATATGAGGCTGCAGTTGCAAGTCAGGACTGGAGTAGGGGGTCTCCCAGGTGGTCCAGGGGGTAAGAATCTGCCTGGCAATGCAGGGGAAGTGAGTTCAATCCCAGGCCAGGAAACTAAGATCCCATGTGCCACGTAGCAGCTAAGCCTGCCTGCCACCACTGCGCCGGCGCACTGCACCTAAAGAGCCCGCATGACACCACAAAGACCCTACGTGCCTCAACCCAGGCCCAACACAGCCCAGTTAGTGAATTAACGTTTAAAAGGAGGGTAGGAGTGGTCAATGCTCTACTGCCACACCCACCGCAGGATGGAAATCCTCCAAGCCCACAAAAAACTCTCAGTCCTTCCTGCGTTTTGCAATCAAAACAGCAGCCAGCCTTTAAAGGAATGGAAACCGATCCTTTTCATTCAGCACACCAGTAGAAACAGGACCTGATGAACTGCTGAAGAGTCATGATGCAAAGAGGACACTGCTAAGAATTTGGGCCAATTGTCCAGCTGTTGGTGATCAATGCAAAGAAATAGAGGAAAACAACAGAATGGGAAAGACCAGAGATCTCTTCAAGAAAATTAGAGATACCAAGGGAACATTTCATGCAAAGATGGGCACAATAAAGGACAGAAATGGTATGGACCTAACAGAAGCAGAAGATATTAAGATGTAGCAAGAATACACAGAGGAACTATACAAAAAAGATCTTCATGATCCAAATATCCATGATGGTGTGATCACTCACCTAGAGCCAGGCATCCTGGAATGCAGTCAAGTGGGCCTTAGGAAGCATCACTACGAACGAAACTACTGGAGGTGATGGAATTCCAGTTGAGCTATTTCAAATCTTGAAAGATGATGCTGTGAAAGTGCTGCATTCAATATGCCAGCAAACTAGGAAAACTCAGCAGTGGCCACAGGACTGGAAAAGGTCGGTTTTTGTTCCAATCCCAAAAAAAGGCAATGCCAAAAAATGTTCAGACTATTGCACAATTGCACTCATCTCACACGCTAGCAAAGTAATGCTTAAAATTCTCCAAGTCAAGCTTCAACATTATGTGAACTGTGAACTTTCAGGTGTTCAAGCTGGATTTAGAAAAAGCAAAGGAACCAGAGATCAAACTGCCAGCATTCATTAGATCATCAAAAAAGCAAAAGAGTTCCAGAAAAACATCTATTTCTACATTATTGATTATGCCAAAGCCTTTGACTGTGAGGATCACAACAAACTCTGGAAAATTCTTCAAGAGATGGGAATACCAGATCATTTTACCTGCCTCCTGATAAATCTGTAAGCAGGTCAAGAAGCAACAGTTAGAACCAGACATGGAACAATGGACTGATTCAAAACTGGGAAAGGAGTACGTCAAGGCTGTATATCGTCACCCTGCTTATTTAACTTATATGTAGAGTACATAATGCGAAATGCTGGGGTAGAGGAAGCCCAAGCTGGAATCAAGATTGCTGGGAGAAATATCAATAACCTCAGATATGCAGATGACACCACCCTTATGGCAGAAAGCAAAGAAGAACTAAAGAGTCTCTTGATGTAAGTGAAAGAGGAGAATGGGAATGCTGGCCTAAAACTCAATATTCAAAAAACAAAGATCATGGCATCTGGTCCCATCACATCATGGCAAATAGATGGGGAAACAATGGAAACAGAAACAGATTTTATTTTATTTATTTATTTATTTTGGCTCCAAAATCACTGCAGATGGTGATTGCAGCAATGAAATTAAGTGACACTTGCTCCTTGGAAGAAAAGCTATGACCAACTTAGACAGTATATTAAAAAGCAGAGACATTACTTGGCCAACAGAGGTCCATCTAGTCAAAGCTATAGTTTTTCCAGTGGTCATGTATGGAAATGAGAGTTGGACTATAAAGCGCCAACAAATTGACGCTTTTGAACTATGGTGTTGGAGAAGACTTGAGAGTCCCTTGGACTGCAAGGAGATCCAACCAGTCCATCCTAAAGGAAATCAGTCCTGAATGTTCATTGGAAGGACTGATGCTAAAGCTGAAATTCCAATACTTTGGCCACCTGATGCGATGAACCAACTCACTGGAAAAGACTCTGATGCTGGGCAAGATGGAAGGCAGGAGGAGTGGGGATGACAGAGGATGCAATGGGTAGATGGCATCACTGACTTGAAGGACATGAGTTTGAGCAAGCTCCAGGAGTTGGTGATGGACAGGGAAGCCTGGTGTGCTGCGGTCCGTGGGGTCACAAAGAGTCAGACATGACTGAGCAACTGAGCTGAACTGTCCAGCTGGAGGGCACACAGTACACCTGATCCCCCTCACTTCCAGAACGAACTGCAAGTTCAGAGATCCTCAGGTTCAATAACTCAATAGAAGCAATCACTGAAAGCTGCTGTGCTCACTGTTATGGTTTGGATACAGACAAAACCAGGGAAGGATACAGACAAAATTGGCCAAGGAAGAAACACGTGGGGCAGAGTCCGAGGAGCAGCAAGTGCGTTACCTTCCTGGGACCGACGTGTGACACAAAACTCTGTCAGCCAGGGAGGGCCGCCCAAGCCCGGATGGTCAGAGTTCTCACTGGTGCTCATTATGGAGGCATGACTGACTGCTGGGCAACAATAAAATATATACTGGTTTCTGCCACCAGTTCTTAATATTTGGTCTTTGGCCCTGCTTCCTGACACAGAGCTCCTAAGTCCCTTAGAATCTCCTGAGTGATAAGACCACCTTTTGTTCTAATGACGTAACTCTCTGTGGGCTCCCGGATGGGGGCCCAGTGAATAGAAAGACCAAGCCATAACTGGAAGCTTGTAACATTTGGCCCCATCACCCATTCTCCAGGGAGAAAAGAAATTGAGCTTTGCCTACGTGATAAACCCTTGATACAAAGCCCCAAAACACAGGGTTCAAAGAGCTTCCAGACACATCTATGCGCCAGGAGACTGCCATACCGCAACTCTACAAGGACAGAAACATGTGCGTTTAAGACCCTCCTGGATCTCACTCTATGTCTCTTCATCAGGCTGTTCATCTATAGCCTTTATTATATCCTCTGTAATAAACCAGGACCTGTGTTTTCCTGAGTTCTGTGAGCTTTTCTAGCAAACTGTCAAACCCAAGGAGGGGAGTCAGAAGTAGTTAGCAACTTGGCACCTGAGGTTGGTGTCTGAAGTCGGGGGGCAGCCATGTGGGACCAAGCCCTTAACCTGTGGAATCTGATGCTAACTCCAGGTAGACAGTGTCAGATTTCACTGCTGAACACCCAGTTGGTACTTGAGAACTGGTCAGTGTGGGGGAAAAGCCCACACATCTGGGGTCAAAAGTGCTGTGGGGGTGGTTGTATGAGAGTAAAGGAAAAGAGGGTGTCTTCAGCAGACAGCTGCCTGCATAGCTGATCTCCAACCCCTCCGGGCATGACTCAAAGTCCCCAGCTTAAACCATTCTTGATCTTTCTGGCATGGCCACACCCCATCCTAAGATGTGGCCAGCTCCCACCCAAAATCATACTGGTCTTTCTGGAATATCCACCCCCTCACCCTGAATCACTGTTCAGCCTTGACAAAAGCCAGACCTCTTTGTGGGAAAGGTTAAATTTACCCACGTGCAGAGGGTAAAGAGCTCACTATCATTTCAGGTATGAAGTCAGATATATGTGCTGAGTCACTCAGTCCTGTCCGACTTTGCGATCCCACGGATTGTAGCCCACCAGGCTCCTCTGTCCATGGGGATTCTCCAGGCAAGAATACTGGAGTGAGTTGGCCATGCCCTTCTCCAGGGGATCGTCCCAACCCAAGGATTAAGCCAAGGTCTCCCACATTGTAGGCAGATTCTTTACTGTCTGAGCCACCAGGGAAGCGAAGAGATATACTGACCCATCATCACAGAGCCAAGACACCAGTCAGCCAGCCTCCTAGATCTGAAGCCAGCCCACTCCGCCCTACCATACCTGTGAAAGGGGGTAATGAGCAAGGCAGTGACAATGAGGAGGAAGAAAGAAAGCGAAGTCCACCTACCATTCCTTCTTTGCAGTGAGAGCCTCTCTGAGAGAGTCTAATAGTCCATTTCTGTGGGAAATCTGCTTTACTTCCAGGATCAACGGGAAGCGGTTTGCTCTGGATCCACCAAGTAGTTTGCCAACTACCTTCGGGGCAGCTAACCTAGAAGTCGGCTAATCTAACACATTCATCAGAATAAACTAGGTTCTGCTGTGATCACAAACCACTCAGCGTCTCACCGGCAGCCAGCAAAGACTGGCTTCTTGTGTCTGCTCTGTGCTCATCATGGGTTGGCTGGTCCTGTGTCAGCCTCATTCTGGAACTGATGCTGATGGAGCGGCTCCTATCTGCACTGGTGCTGGTTACCACGGCAGAGGAGATAAAAAGAGCTGGGTGAAGTGTGCCACCTGAACAACCACAAACTACTTCCATTCATATTTTCCTGTGTAAACCAAACACTATGGTCACACTGGGTGAGGGTATACAATTCCACCAGGTGATCAGAGGAGGAGGAAGACCAGATACTAGTGAACAAGCCAAACTCTGTGACATTCATTTCCCAACCAAAGCAGCAATGTCTTCATCCATGTCTCTGACAGGATGAAGGGGTTCTGATCGGGAATTTGGGGGTTTGCACTGTGTGGGGTTTGCGCTTGGTCCCTAAAATGAAAGGATGGGCAGAGGATGTTTTCTACTGAGTTCGAAGGGCAAGATGAAACAGCTGCAGAAGTACCTGTTTTGGTTTCACACGTCTGCCATGCTTTGCGGTGTCAGAACCAGATGTCCAAAGGCCCCATCACAGGAGGCTACCTACTAGCCTCCCAGCCCCAAAGGACTCATCCAACATAAGTCAACACAACAGCTAGAGCTGCACCGAGAGCTTGAAGGGTAACCGGAGTCTAAGGCAATCAGCAGCAAGGTACACGGCTTCACCTTAATCTGCAAATCCAAGTGTACTGATTTACAGTGTGAAACAACAGAATCATTTTAGTTGTAAGGAATCACGGTGAAGACAAACACCAGAAGACATACGACAGGAAAATGTCTCTTTTCAAAAATGGGAAAAAAATGAATCACAGAAACTCTTGAAAAATCACCAACTCACATCAGTAGGAGCTAAACTAAGACCCCGTCACTTCTTCACAAAGACTTCAGCCCAGCCAAGGGGAATCTGGTACTTGCATTATTGAACTGTTTTAACCTAAATGAAGCTTTTAATATTTCTATTAAGTTTTATCTTGGCTTCTGGTTCAAGACAGTGGAGCAGGAATACATGCACTCATCTCCTCTTGCAAGGGACCAAATTGCAACTAGCTACTGAATAACTATTGACAGGAGAACACTGTAACCCACCAAAAAAGACACCCCAAAGACAAAGAAGAAGCCACAGCAAAATGGTAGGACAGGTGCAGTCACAATAAAATCAAATCCCACATCCGCTGGGTGAGTGACCCACAAACTGCAGAACAATAATCAGTTCAGTCGCTCAGTCGTGTCCAACTCCTTGCGACCCCATGAATTGCAGTATGCCAGGCCTCCCTATCGATCACCAACTCCCAGAGTTCACTCAAACTCATGTCCATTAAGTCGGTGATGCCATCCAGCCATCTCACCCTCTGTCGTCCCCTTCTCCTCCCGCCTTCAATTTTTCCCAGCATCAAGAACAATAAAACCAAATAAGTGCTCTCGTTGTGGTGAAGGTTCTGAAACCCATGTCAGGCTTCCCAGCTGGGGGATCTGATAAAGGGACTGAGAATCTCCAGGGAATCTGACCTTGAAGGCCATTGGTGTTTGATTATACAACTTCCAAAAGACTGGGGGAAACAGACTTCAGTTTTGGAGGGGATCAACAAAATCTTGTGTGCACCAAGACCCAGAGGAAAAGAGCAGTGATCCCACAGGAGACTGAACCAAAACTACTTGGTACTGTTGGAGGGTCTCCTGTGGAAGCGTGGGTCGGCAGAGCCTCATCACAGGGTCGGGAGCACTAGCAAAAACAGTCCTGGAAGGTCCCCCTTGAGGACTATCATTGGAGGTCATTATTAACTCTACCAAGGACCCCAGGGCCGGGTTCAGTTCAGTTCAGTCCCTCAGTCATGTCCGACTCTTTGCAACCCCATGAATCGCAGCACGCCAGGCCTCCCTGTTCATCACCAAATCCCGGAGCCTACCCAAACTCATATCCATCGAGTTGGTGATGCCATCCAGCCATCTCATCCTCTGTCGCCCCCTTCTCCTCCTGCCGCCAATCCCTCCCAGCATCAGAGCCTTCTCCAATGAGTCAACTCTTTGCATGAGGTGGCCAAAGTACTGGAGTTTCAGCTTTAGCATCAGTTCTTCCAAAGAACACCCAGGACTGGTCTCCTTTAGAATGGACTGGTTGGATCTCTTTGCAGTCCAAGGGACTCTCAAGAGTCTTCTCCAACACCACAGTTCAAAAGCATCAATTCTTCGGCACTCAGCTTTCTTCACAGTCCAGCTCTCACAGCCATACGAGACCACTGGAAAAAACATAGCCTTGACTAGACGGACATTTGTTAGCAAAGTAATGTCTCTGCTTTTGAATATGCTATCTAGGTTGGTCATAACTTTTCTTCCAAGGAGTAAGCGTCTTTTAATTTCATGGCTCCAGTCACCATCTGCAGTGATTTTGGAGCCCAAAAAATTAAAGTCTGACATTGTTTCCACTGTTTACCCATCTAGTTCCCATGAAGTGATGGGACCAGATGCCATGATCTTCATTTTCTGAATGTGAGCTTTAAGCCAACTTTTTCACTCTCCTCTTTCACTTTCATCAAGAGGCTTTTTAGTTCCTCTTCACTTTCTGCCATAAGGGTGGTGTCATCTGCATATCTGAGGTTATTGATATTTCTCGCAGCAATCTTGATTCCAGCTTGTGCTTCTTCCAGCCCAGCGTTTCTCATGATGTACTCTGCATATAAGTTAAATAGGCAGGGTGACAATATACAGCCTTGACGTACTCCTTTTCCTATTTGGAACCAGTCTGTTGTTCCATGTCCAGTTCTAACTATTGCTTCCTGATCTGCATACAGGTTTCTCAAGAAGCAGGTCAGGTGGTCTGGTATTCCCATCTCTTTCAGAATTGTCCACAGTTTATTGTGATCCACACAGTTAAAGGCTTTGGCATAGTCAATAAAAGCAGAAATAGATGTTTTTCTGGAACTCTCTTCCTTTTTCCATGATCCAGTGGATGTTGGCGATTTGATCTCTGGTTCCTCTGCCTTTTCTAAAACCAGCTTGAACATCTGGAATTTGACAGGAGCAACCCCACGTCCAAGGAGCAGTGGCTGCATGGGCACAGGAGGGCCAAGAGGAGCTACTACACGTCCAAGATCAGGAGGGGCAGCTGTGAGGAGATACCCCTCATCCAAGGTAAGGAGCAGCAGCTGCGCTTTGCTGGAGCAGCCATGAACAGATACCTCACGCCCAAGGTAATAGAAACCCAAGTAAGATGGTAGGTGTTACGAGAGACATCAGAGGGCAGACAGACAAACCATAATCACAGAAAACTAGTCAGTCTAATCACACAGACCACAGCCTTGTCTAACTCAACGAAACTAAGCCACGCCATGTGGGGCCACCCAGGACGGGCAGGTCATGGTGGAGAGGTCTGACAGAAGGTGGTCCACTGGAGAAGGGAATGGCAAACTTCAGTATTCTTGCCTTGAGAACCCCATGAACAGTATGAAAAGGCAAAATGATAGGATACTGAAAGAGGAACTCCCCAGGTCAGTAGGTGCCCAATATGCTACTGGAGATCAGTGGAGAAGTAACTCCAGAAAGAATGAAGGGATGGAGCCAAAGCAAAAACAATACCCAGCTGTGGATGTGATTGGTGATAGAAGCAAGGTCCAATGCTGTAAAGAGCAATACTGCATAGGAACCTGGAATGTTAGGTTCATGAATCAAGGTAAATTGGAAGTAGTCAAACAGGAGATGGCAAGAGTGAATGTCAACATTCTAGGAATCAGCGAACTAAAATGGACTAGAATGGGTGAATTTAACTCAGATGACCATTATATCTACTACTGTGGACAGGAATCCCTTAGAAGAAATGGAGTAACCATCATGGTCAACAGGAGTCCGAAATGCAGTACTTGGATGCAATCTCAAAAACGACAGAGTGATCTCTGTTCGTTTCCAAGGCAAATCATTCAATATCACATTAACCCAAGTCTATGCCCCAACCAGTAATGCTGAAGAAGCTAAAGTTGAACGGTTCTATGAAGACCTACAAGACCTTTTAGAACTAACACCCCAAAAAGATGTCCTTTTCATTATAGGGGACTGGAATGCAAAAGTAGGAAGTCAAGAAACACCTGGAGTAACAGGCAAATTTGGCCTTGGAATACGGAATGAAGCAAGGCAAAGGCTAATAGAGTTTGGCCAAGAGAACACACTGCTCATAGCAAACACCCTCTTCCAACAACACAAGACTCTACACATGGACATCACCAGATGGTCAACACCAAAATCAGACTGATTATATTCTTTGCAGCCAAAGATGGAGAAGCTCTATACAGTCAGCAAAAACAAGACCAGGAGCTGACTGTGGCTCAGATCATGAACCCCTTATTACCAAATTCAGACTTAAATTGAAGAAAGTAGGGAAAACCACTAGACCATTCAGGTATGACCTAAATCAAATTCCTTATGATTATACAGTGGAAGTGAGAAACAGATTTAAGGGACTAGATCTGATAGAGTGCCTGATGAACTATGGAATGAGGTTCATGCCATTGTACAGGAGACAGGGGTCAAGACCATCCCCATGGAAAAGTGAAAGTGAAGTCTCTCAGTCATGTCCAACTTTTTGCGACCCCATGGACTGAAGCCTACCACACTACTCTGTCCATGGGATTTTCCAGGCATGAGTACTGGAGTGGGTTGCCATTTCCTTCTCTAGAGGATCTTCCAGACCCAGGGATCAAACCCATGTCTCCTGCATTGTAGGCAGACACTTTACCAAATGCAAAAAAGCAAAATGGCTGTCTGGGAGGCCTTACAAATAGCTGTGAAAAGAAGAGAGGCGAAAAGCAAAGGAGAAAAGGAAAGATATAAGCATCTGAATGCAGAGTTTCAAAGAATAGCAAGGAAAGATAAGAAAGCCTTCTTCAGCAATCAATGCAGAGAAATAAAGGAAAACAACAGAATGGGAAAGACTAGAGATCTCTTCAAGAGAATTAGAGATACCAAGGGAACATTTCATACAACATTCATACAAGGGAACATTTCATACATGGGCTCAATAAAGGACAGAAATGATATGGACCTCACAGAAGCAGAAGATATTAAGAGGTGGCAAGAATACACAGAAGAACTGTACAAAAAAGATCTTCACGATCCAGATAATCACAATGGCGTGATCCCTCACCTGGAGCCAGACATCCTGGAATGTGAAGTCAAGTGGGCCTTAGAAAGCATCACTACGAACAAAGCTAGTGGAGGTGATGGAATTCCAGTTGAGCTAGTTCAAATCCTGGAAAATGATGCTGTGAAAGTGCTTCACTCAATATGCCAGCAAATTTGGAAATTCAGCAGTGGCCACAGGACTGGAAAAGGTCAGTTTTCATTCCAATCCCAAAGGGGTGGGTTGCCTCTAGCCAAACAATTGGGAGGGAGTGCAACCCCACCCATCGGCAGATAATTGGATTAAAGCATTCCTCAGCAAGGCCCTGCCCACCAGAGCAAGACCTAGTTTTTCCCAACCTCTTCCCCCCATCAAGAAGCTTACAGAAGCCTCTTAGCCTCCTCCAGCAGAGGGCAGACAGAAGAAGCAAGAAGAACCACAATCCCACAGTGGCTAGAACAAAAGCCACATTATAGAGAGATAATCACGATGAAAAAGCAGAGAGTTATGTCTAACACGAAGGGACAATATAAGACCCCAGATAAATGACTAAATGAAGTGGAGATAGGAAACCTTCCAGAAAAAGAATTCAGAATAATGATAATGAAGATGATCCCAAGATCTTGAAAAACAATGGAGAACATGCAAGAAATGTTTACCAGAGACATAGAAGAACTCAAGAACAAGCACAGACGCACAACACACTAGAAGCAATCAGTATTACAACAAGCACAGACGCACAACACACTAGAAAGCAATCAGTATTACAACAAGCACAGACGCATAACACACTAGAAAGCAATCAGTATTACAACAAGCACAGATGCACAACACACTAGAAGCAATCAGTATTAGAATAACTGAGGCAGAAGAATGGATAAGTGACCTGGAAGACAGAACGGTGGAAATCATTGCCACAGAACAGACTATACCAAAAAGAAAAAAGTGAAGACAGCCTACGGGACCTTTGAGACAGCATTAGAACACACCAACATGTGCAATATAGGGGTCCCAGAAGGAGAAGAGAGGAAGGACCTGAGAAAATATTGGAAGAGATAATAGCTGAGTACAGTTGGAGTACAGTTGATTGAGCTTCCCTCATAGCTCAGATGGTAAAGAATCTGCCTGCAATGCAGGAGACCCGGGTTTGATTCCTGGGTAAAATTTCCTTCTCCAGATCCCCTGGAGAAGGAAATGTCAACCCACTCCAGTATTCTTGCCTGGAGAATCCCATGGACAGAGGAGCCTGGCGAGCTACAGTCCACGGGGTTGCAAGAGTCAGACATGAGTTAGCGACTAAAGAGAGAGAGACCGGAAAAATTCCCTAACATGGGAAAGGAAATAGCCAACCAAGTCCAGGAAGCGCTAAGAGACCCAGGTAGGAGAAACCCAAGGAGGAACACACCAAGAGGCACAGTAATCAAACTGACAAAAATTAAAGACCAAGATAAAATATTAAGAGCAACAAGGGAAAAACAACAAATAACATACAAGGGAACTCCCAACAGGCTATCAGCTGATTTCTCAACAGAAACTCTACAAGCCAGAAGGGAACTGCATGATATATTTAAAGTGATGAAAAGGAAGAACCTACAATCAAGAAAACTCCATCCAGCCAGACTCTCATTCAGATTTGATGAAGAAATTAAAAGCTTTCCAGACAAACAAAAGTTAAGAGCATTAGCATCACCAAACCAGCTTTACAACAAATGCTAAAGGAACTTCTTGTGCAGGAAGCACAAGAGAAGGAAAAGACTTACCTAAAGAAAATAAATCCAATTAAGAAAAGATAATAGGATCATATATATGGATAATTACCTTAAATGTAAATGGATTAAATGCACCAACCAAAAGACACAGACTGGCTGGGTAGATGAAAACATGTTCAGGTATGCACTTCCACATCACTCTGCTTGACCCTCCAAACTGTATGGAATTATTTTATATATTTAGGTTAATCATGTTTCCTTTATGGCTTGCAATTGTAACAATCTTTTATTTTTTCTCTGGCTATTGATTGTGAAAACGGATAAACATCTTTTGCTATTGTGATTATGTAACAATTACTCACTTAATAGCATTGTATCGTGATTGGTCAACAGAAAAACAACAGAATTCTGTATTACCAAAACTACCATTTAATAGAAAAATCTGTAATCACTTTACAAAATCCAGATGCATATCAGAATTATCTTGGAATTTTTGAAAAATACAAATGGCCAGGTATTGCTTTTTTTCTCCAAAGCTCCAGATATGTTTCTAGTGAGCAGCCATATTTAAAAACAACTGGACTGTCTGATGATTTTTTTACATTTATCCAGTTGTTTCAGTTTTTCTATTTCATATTCAGTGTTCCCATTTCACTTAGTTTATGTTTTCCCATTTCTCCATCTCTTTTTTTTTAAAGTTCTTTCTCAAGCCTTTATCAAGCACTATAGAAAAGCTTTTGTATCCATATATAAATAGTATGTATAATATATATATTTAGAAAACTTATGAATTTTTTCCTAACTAAAAAGTTTATGACATTTTGATTCCACTTGTTTAACTTAGTGTGTATAGAATGCTACATTTCTAATTAAAAAAAAAACCAGATATGCAATAAGCAACAAAGGTTTATTTACTGTATAGCACAGAGAACTATAGTCAATATCTTGTAATAAGGTGTAATGGAAAACAAGCTCAGAAATAATATATGTATATATGTATAACTCAATCACCTTGCTGTGCGCCTGAAATATTTTAAGTCAACTATACTTCAATAATATATACATATAAAGAAAATAATAGACAAGTGGGACCTAATTAAACTTAAAAGCTTTTGCGCAGCAAAGGAAACTATAAACAAGGTGAAAAGACAATCCTTAGAATAGGAAAAAAGAATAGCAAATGGAACAACTGACAAAGGATTAATCTCCCAAATATACAAGCAGCTCATGAAATTCAATACCAGAAAAACAAACAACCCAATCAAAAAGTGTGCAGAAGACCTAGACAGACATTTCTCCATACAGAGACATACAGATGGTTAATAAAGACATGAAAAGATGCTCAACTTAGCTCATTATTAGAGAAATGCAAATCAAAACTACACTTAGATCACCCCTCACACCAATCAGAATGGCCATCATGAAAAAAATCTACAAACAGTACATGCTGGAGAGGGTATGGACAAAAGGGAACTCTCTTGCACTGCTGGTGGAAATGTTAATTGATACAGCCACCTCGGAGGACAGTATGTGCTGTGCTTAGTTGCTCAGTCATGTCTGATTCTTTGTGTCTATAGTCTACAGTCCCAAGGACTATAGCATGCCAAGCTCCTCGGTCCATGGGATTCTCCAGGCAAGAATACTGGAGTGGGTTGCCATGCCCTTCTCCAGGGGATCTTCCCAACCCAGGGATGGACCCAGATCTCCCACACTGCAGGTGGATTCTATACCATCTGAGCCACCAGGGAAGCCCAGAGGACAGTATGGCAATTCCTTACAAAACTAGGGAATGAAACCACCATGTGACCCAGCAATCCCACTACTGGGCATATCCCTGGAGAAAACCATAACTGAAAAAGACACATGTACCCCAGTGTTCACTGCAGCACTATGTACAACAGCTAGGACATGGAAGCAGCCTAGACGTCCATCGGCAGATGGATGATTTTAAAGAAGCTGTGGTACATAAATGGAATATTACTCACCCATAAAAAGGAACACAGTTGAGTCGATTCTAATCAGGCAGATGAACCTAGAGCCTATTATACAGAGTGAAGTAACTCAGAAAGAGAAATCATGTTTCTCTATCATATATAAACAAATATCATATATTAACACACATGTACGGAATCTAGAAAGATGGGACTGATGAATCTATTTTCTAGGGCAGCGGTGGAGACACAGAAAGAGAGAACAGGCTTGTGGACACACAGAGGGAAGGAGAGAGTGCCCATGCCTACTCTTCCATGGAGAGAGTACCATGGAAACATAAACACCACCATATGCAAAACAGATGGCCAGTGGGAATTTGCTCTCTGGCTCAGGGAGCTCAACCCAGTGCTCTGTGACAACCTAGAGGGGTAGGATGTGGTGGGAGGTGGGAGAAAGTTCAAGAGAGTGGACAAATGTGTACCTATGCTGATTCATGTTGACGTATGGCAGAAATCAGCAATATTGTAAAGCAATTAATTATCCTTCAACTATAAGTTTTTATCTTTCTTGTTCCAATTCATCAAGGTAACAGGATCTAGCCCAGAGCACTTCACATTAAGAACTGACTACACATAAAGATCACCGGCAAACTAGTGCATACTCACAGGAAGGAGCGAGTGGTAAAGGTCTGTTAAATGAATAGTAGTGGAGGGGACTGGACAAGTTTATAGCTTGGAAGGGTTTTGGGAAGGCTGTTTTCTGTCTTCAAAACGTCTGAAGAGCTGTCGTGTAGAGTACAATAGGCATTCTCCCTGACTCTGGCGGGCAGGAGTGGGGCCCATAGGTGGGATTCAGAAGGAAGCATCAGTTTCTGAGACAAGAACCATCTGTGACTGTGTGAGTACTTCATGGGCTCAGAACTCCAGGCTTCTCTGCTGCCCGGTGGACACCAGCCCCAGAAAGGGGTGTTGCAGCAGTTGACCCACCTGGGGATAAGAATTCTACATGACTAGTTACTTCAGTATTTATCCAGATACATGATGGTGAGGCCCTGGAGGAGGGCATGGCAACCCACTCCAGTATTCTTGCCTGGAGAATCCCACGGACAGAGAAGCCTGGTGGGCTACAATCCATGGAGTTGCAAAGAGTCAGACACGACTGAGGCAACCTAGTATGCAAGCACACTGAACGCATGAATAAGAATGAAAAAAATCTGTAACATTAGTACCAGACCCAGAAAATCCCTGAAGGTCTCCTTAGACAGTACAGACAGGAAGAACCTTTTTTTTTTTTTTTAAGATTTTTTTTTTAATGTGGACCATTTTTTAAAGTCTTCATTAAATTTGTTACAATATTGCTTCTGATTCATGTTTTGGTCTTTTGGCCATGAGGCATATGGGATCCTTAGCTCCCCAAACAGGGATCAAACCCACACCCCCTGCATTAGAAGGCAAAGTCTTAAGCACTGGATCATCAGGGAAGTCCCCGGGAAGAGCCTTTCCTAACAGGTGCCAAGAAAAGGACAGGAAGTAAAGTGAGAACTTACTGTGCAAAAAAGAGACGGTGTGCAGCCCTGGCCTACTGTTTGCTACGGACATGCCTAGAATGCTCAAGGTGACCTGCTCAGCACCTTCAGCCCTGTCGCAGCTCCCACGGGGTCTGGTTTAGGACTGAGCACACAGCAGGCATTCAGGAGAGTCCTTCGGTCAGACAGTATCATCACCTCTCACCTAAACTCTTTAGTTTACAGTGAGGAAGCTGGCTAGAGGCACAGCTGTGACGGGACTTTGGGCCTTTACGACATGCATGGTTCATCTTCTGTCCAGAAACAGGACTTAGATGGAAAATGTAAGAGAGGTTTCTGGAAGATGCTTTACATGGGCTATATACGTGCAGAATGACAGCAAATAAACCCAGAAGTGACCCTCAAGAGACATTAGGGGAAGAGCAGTGTATTCTTCGGGGACAGAAACTTGGCCGAGGAAGAAGGGAGATGCTGGTATTTCAACCCAGTGAAACACTAGATTAGACGTCAGTAAGTGTTACACGAAGAAGTATACACACTATAAAGTATTAAGGCCCTTTGCCACACCTAGATAGAGCCTAACATGCACATGGTTCAGCTAAGCAAACCCCACACTTTCACTTGGGTCACTTGTAGAGACGTGGATGGACCTAGAGACTGTCATACTGGGTGAAGTAAGTCAGAAAGAGGAAAACAAATACCATGCATTAATGCACACAGGTGGAATTTAGAAAAACGGTACTGATGATCCTATTTGCAATGCAGAAATAGAGAAAGGGATGTAGAGAACAAATGAATGGATACACAGGGGAAAGCCTGGGAGGAACTGGGAGACTGGAATTTGCATACACTGTTGATACTATGTATAAAACAGATCACTAAGGGGAACCCAGTGTAGAGCACAGGGAGCTCCCTTCATGCTCTGTGGGGACCAGAATGGGGAGAAAGTCCACAAGGGAGAGGATGTATGTATGGCTGATTTATTTTGCTGTACAGGAGAAACTGACACAGCATTGTAAAGTAACCATACTCCAGTAACAGTTAATTTTGAAAAACCCACACACATCCACCAGGCCTTCTGAGGACAAAGGCTCCTCCCACCCAAACTGCTTTACAAGCTGAGGCTGCTTGAGGCCAAGTTCCACGTAAAGTGTCCAGCAGCAGGACTCGAACCCACACACCCTCAAGTCCCTCAGTGTTGGGGATACATCAGGGCTCCATATTTACTTTTGGCGGATGTACTAGTTAGTTACCTTAAAGCAAGGAACCCCAAGAGAGGCAGCAATTAAGCACCTCCCTCCAGAGAAAGTTTCTGGCTGAAATTTTCACATCTTTCTCAGCACAGAGGGAAGCTGAAGCTCCTACCAGGATGTGAAGCTTAAAATCACTGCAAAGTGACCTACATTCAAGTGTCTTATTTAAAAGTTTTAAGAGCAACAATTTCCTAGGATCATCCCCAAAAGCGAGGTATTTAAATTAAAAATGCTGATGGGAAGAGCTTTCAAAATGTACATATTTCATTCTTCATAAAAAGTGTATTTTTCCATTTCTTTTTTTTAAAAATGCATTCTAACAACAACAAAATCTCTCATCCAACCAATCTTACCCAAAGTCATATGACGCTGGAATTTGACAGTGGTGGTCCCAGAATTAAAGATTTTTGCAAACAAGGAAAAAAATGTCATTTGAAGGATCCTGAGGCATATCAGGAGGAATAAATGGATGGTTTTCCACTGAAGTGGTGTTTTAAAAACTCAAAAGCCATTCTAATTAAATCTCCAGACTTGTTATACCACTGGCCTTCACGGGCGCCTGTGACATTGATGGAAGAAACCATTTACCAAAATCCAATATACTTCAAAACACTTTCTGCAGGGCTCTGTTCTTTTCCTTTCTTTTTTTAAATATCTTTTTCTTCATTTTTTTTTTTTTAAATTAAAGGGGCAGCCCTTCCCACTATACAAATTACCATGCCACTTCCCTAGAAGGTAGAAAAGGTGATGCAAGACAGTAGCTCAGTTTAATTATGATTTATTGACGGCAAATGACACAGCATGTGGTCTTTGTCAAGACACTTTCCTGCTCTACCTTCACTCAGTGTAACCCACAGCAGGTAGATGGGAGAGCTATGATGAAACACTTGTGGCAGAAGCAACTGTAGAGATCTTAGTTCAAGTCTTCCCATTTTAGAGATGGAAAAACCAAGGCCCAGAGAGGGGGAGTCACCTGAGCAAGGTCACACAGCCTGGCCAAGAAGAAGGACTCTGGAAAGCCCTTTTCTTCTAAGGGACATACAGGTGGCTAGAAACAAGCAAGGAGAAGGCAATGGCACCCCACTCCAGTACTCTTGCCTGGAAAATCCCATGGATGGAGGAGCCTGGTAGGCTGCAGTCCACGGGGTTGCAAAGAGTCAGACACAACTGAGTGACTTCACTTTCACTTTTCACTTTCATGCATTGGAGAAGGAAATGGCAACCCACTCCAGTGTTCTTGCCTGGAGAATCCCAGGGACGGGGGAGCCTGGTGGGCTGCCGTCTATGGGGTCACACAGAGTCGGACACGACTGAAGCGACTTGGCAGCAGCAGCAGCAGCAGAAACAAGCAAACCCGGATCCTGCCCTCAGCTGTTCTCACGCCCCTGGAATTCCTGCTGCGTGGACCTGCTTTAGTTCACTGCAGCCAGGAAACCTCAGTGAACTGTGCACCCCAACACCAACAGCAGGCAGGAAGGGACCAGGGAGCGGGGGTGGGGGGCTGTGCACCCCCCACCGTGTATACTCACAGGTAGCGAAGAAGCACAGACTCCACTGTATCACCTTGACGTTGCTATTTTGGATAACATTTACAATTCTGTACTTTCACCATGGGGTGTTAAATCTGGATCAATCAGCTATAAGACTCAACCTGTATTTTTATGAGATCTCTTTAAATGTTTTTCTGCATGAATCACAGACTCATAGAATTGACGGGGAAGTTATAAAAGTCAAATCCCTCTGGATAAAAATAAAAGGCACACATATTTAGGCTTGTTTAGGCACAGAAAACAGCTGGAAGGATACAGGATGAAATGTCTTCTGCAGCTACTTCCAGGGAGGGGATAAAGCGGCAAAGAGAAGGGGGCAGACTTTTTATTCCATCTGATTCTGTGCTTTTGCTTTTCAGCAGGAGCACAGTCCGCCTCCTCCCTCGGGCCCTGCGCAGCGGCCCCCTGCCCCCCGGGCCCCAGCACTGCGCAGGGCTCCACTGGGGGCCGCCGTCTTGTCTCCTCCTCCACACTCCAGAAAGTGACAGCTTACATAGTTTCCACTCTACCTGATCCCGCCTAAACCTTAAATCCCCTTGTCAAGCCTGGAATGCCTTCCTGAGCTCTAGATATGGATGTCTAAAGGCTGGCAGGCCAGCACCACCAGCTGTTCCACAGTCTCCTCAACCCCACCTGCCCCTAACAACTCTCCACCCTCGCCCGCCCCTTCCTGCCACACTGGGTTCCCTCTGTTAAGTGTCCGAGTCAGAGTCCCAGGAGTCAACCTCAGTTCTTCCCCTGCACCTGCCACACGCAGTGAGTCTGCAGGTCTTCCTGGAACTCCTCTCAAAGCAGCTTTGTCTTCTGATCACCATGACTGCCCTCTCCTAAGTCACCTGAATTACTGCAGAAATCTCCTGGTGAGCCCCCTTGCTAATGCCTCCAACCCAATGCATGGCACGTGGGTCTGTTGAATACACAAAGGTGATGAAGTTCACTGTCCTCCCGATGCACTAGGCACCATTTGAGGTCCCAAGGATACAGCTGTCAACCAAAAAGTCACTGTCCCCCATGCCTGGGGACCCTATATCCTAGTGGTGGAAATTAAACTTAAGATCCATTGTATGGCTCCCCATTGCTTCAGGTAAAGTCCAGACATTTCGGGCGGCCTACAAGATACTTCCTGATCCAGAGCCAACGACCCTAGACTCCAGACATCCTGCACCGTTGCCAGTTCACTGAACACACTCCGCTTTATTTCCCATATACTGTCCCCACTGTCCAGAACACTCCTTTTCTGCCTAGTTACCCTGTCCTCTAAGTCTCTGACCAAGTGTCTCCTCCTCCAGGAAGCCTTCCCTGACATGGTTCACCAAGATACCTTTCATCAGAGCCCTCTGCAGGCCTGTCACCTTGCACAGCCCTGTATCTGTGGATTTAATCTCCCCCACAGCACCAGAAACTTCTCTGGAAAAGGCCCTGCTCCATGCCTCATCTCTCGCCCATATCTGGTGTATTAATGAACACGAAATACTTAGGGATCTGCTTCCTAAGGAGCTCACTAACTATGCTGCCAAATCCTAGGGTCTGAGAGGTAGACAACAGGAGACAACAGTCACCAGCACCGACAGGTGTGGAAATGACACGGAGCCTAAGCAGAGATAAAGCTACACTGCAGCTCTGCAGCCTCCTGTATACTTCTGCTTTCGGGCGCGTCCATACATAAACACACAAAGCCTGGTCTGTGCCCCTAAAAGGCTCACAGTCATTCAGAAGTATGTGCATCAGGGTTTAAAGTTAATTTTTCAAGTCTAGCTTTCAGGAGCTTGCCTCTGACCCCTGGATGCCTGCCTTGAGTGCTTTCTCCTAAGCAGGCTTCCAGCCTTTCCTTGGATCTGGTTTAGAGAGATCTTGGTTCCATTTTTATTCCAGGGTTCAATTTTGCCTTATTGTTCTTCCTAATCCCCTCACCTCCCTCCCACTCACCATACCTCCACACACAGTAAAAACAGCTCCAAAAGAGAAACATGCCAAGATGTCCTAGTTCAGGGTTGGCACGCCAGGCCGATGTTCTGAGGATAAAGAATTTCCATCACCCTGTGACCCACAGTGAACTCTTCCCAGAAACGATGGACACCACCTGTTCTTCCCCTAACTCACCCTAAGGTGTCAGTCATCCTGGGTCTCCGCTCCCTTGTGAAAGGTCTAAATACCAAGGATCGTGACCCAAGATACAATCCTCAAATTCTATTATCAGGAAAAAAGAAAAAAAGAACTGTATTATCAGGCCTTCTGGATACTAGTGGCCTTTGATGTCAGACAGATCTAATATAGGCTCCAAGCTTGAGTGACCTCAACGCCATCATTCCACATGCAAATCACACTCTGAACCTCATGGGTCCACCAATTTTCAAGTGTTTCTTAATGTGATGCTCTTCCTTTTTTGCAAAAAATAAAAGACATTACTATGACTTCATTCATTACTGTTTTCCTCTTTTAAACTATAATATTGTATTTGCTGATTTAGTTCATTGCTTTTCCCTACCAAAATTAAATACATACGTGAAGCCCAATAAAAGAAAATTTTCTGTGTCACAAATAAAAGTACGGATTCCAGTACTTGTAAAATTAGGATAAACCTTTCGTGCAAATTAAATAAGACCATGCAGGAAAAATACTTGGTTCTATTAAGAGTTCAATATGTGCTGATTTCCTTTCTTCTTAAACCCTGATTTGCTTTAAAAAAAAAAAAAAAAAAAAAAGCCTGGGCAGAGCTAGGACTGGACTGTATTAGAGAACTCTGTTTTGGACCACAGGACAAACTTTCCAAGGGATGTGAGAGAGATCAGCCCCCTGACCGGGTACCTGGTCCAGTTTCTGTGGCGAAGGGTCCACTCCTAATCCCACCAGCCCCTGGGTCTCAGCTTCCCCAGCCTCTTTCCAGCTCCAAGGACGCACCAGACCAGCCCCACCCCACCCCCGAGAGCTCGTGTCCCAGGGGAAGACCCAGTTAGTTCAAAGCCCCCCCAGCCTCTGATCTAAGAAAGCTGGCGGCACACAGAGAGTGGTAATTGGAATGAAGAATTATGCACACAGGAGGGCTGAGTCATCATAACAGGGAGCTGCTCTTTAGGCTGCAGTTCCTCAGCTGCAGACCGACACACTGCACAGCAGTTCGATGTTCGGGGCCTCGGTGTACAGCACGGCCTGCGGATCCCGTGTCCCAGTCGTTCCCCCTGTATTTCCTGCTGAGGTGGTGGGCAAAGAATTGCAGCCACCTACCTAACCATACAGCATAAACTCCCTTACAGAATCTCAGAGGCTTCCCTTAGTGTCCCAAGGCTTGACCCACTGAGAAAGCACTCCCTCACTGGAACCTGCGCAGAACATCCAGGGATGATGAGTCTGGGTTAAGAAACTAAAGGCACCCGTCCTGAATGGAGAGTGATGAAAGATGACAGGCAGCTTCCAGCAAATGAGGTGTCGGTGCTGTGTGCGTGACTAGAAGGACAGCTTTGGGCGTGATGGTTATTTCAGATCTGATTGAAACCTTAAGTACTGAGACCAGAAAGGAGCCGAGAGCCTTCTCCATTACCTCAATCACTGCCAAGACTGACCACCCACAGGTCTTGAGATCACAAGCTTCCCCAGGTAAGAATCACACCAGAAGGGGCTTTCTGGGTGGTCCACAGGGGTCTCAGCTTCAATCCCTGGTCGGGGAACCGGGGAACTAGATCCTGCACGCAACAACTATGAGTTCACATGCCACAGCTAGTACTCAGCACAGCCAAATCAAATATATAAAAAAGTACAATTTTTTTAAAAAACCACATGAGACTAGGTGATCCATGTGCAAAACCACCCACAGGCCCAAAGGACCAAAGACCCTGCCTAAATGTTTTACTGTGGTTTATTCCTCGAATTTAAGACTCAGAAAAGCCAAAATAATCATTTCGCAAGTTCTGGTACAGGGTTCTTAAAACCTACATAGAATCAATGTCAAATTTATGTATATTATTTGCTGTTCATCAAAAGCATGTACTCTGCAAAACGAAAAAACAAAAATAACATCACACTGGAAAGTAACGCATGGCCTTGGTTCACACATTGGTGAATTTCATAGGGACAGAGTAAAGGGACAAAGTAAGTGATTAAACGGTTCATCCCACTACGGGACTGTAAGTAGAAAACATATACGAGAGACCCCTGGAAGTGAATGATCACTCAAGAGAGCAGGTCTGCGTCAGCCCAAAACCAAGCAGGCTCGCTTAGCAACAAAACCATGCAGCAGAAGCATGGGCACGCCCCCAAACAATAACACAGTGGCAGCATGAGGCCTACAGTGTGCCCAGTGAGCCCAGTAAGTAAGGATCCCTAGGACACGCACTATGCACACGCACAGAACAATCTGTGGACCTAACATAGGGATAGCTCCTCAGGAGGAGCTGATAATGTAAGTATGATGTCAAAAAAGACAGTCTTTTCCCCCTCCCCACTTTTCCTTTGATAATAAAACTGTAGCCCACTAAGTTCTGAGGGCACAGCATCCTCTCACCCATCCACTTGTAAGCCTCACAAGCGTCCTAATCTAATAGGACTATCACTTTGCCTCTTGCTAAATTCTTTAATTCTTTTAAAATTTAAAATTTCTTAAATCCTTTGAGAGATGGGAATACCAGAGCACCTTACCTGACTCCGGAGAAGCCCATATGCAGGTCAAGAAGCAATGGTTCGAACCAGACATGGAACAATGGACTGGTTCAAAATTCAGAAAGGTTAAAGGGTACGTCAAGGTTGTATATTGTCACCTTGCTTTAACTTATATGCAGAGTACATGATGAGAAATGCCAGGCTGGATAAAGCACAAGCTGATATCAAGATTGCCAGAAGAAATATCAATAGCCTCAGATATGCAGATGATACCACCCTAATGGCAGAAAGCAAAGAAGAACTAAAGGGCCTCTTGATGAAGGTGAAAGAGGAGAGTGAAAAAGCTGGCTTAAAACTCAGCATCCAAAAAACTAAGATCATGGCATCTGGTCCCATCACTTCATGGCAAATAGGTGAAAAAGTGGAAGCAGTAACAGATTTTATTTTCTTGGGCTCCAAAATCACTGCAGATGGTGACTGCAGCCATTGAAATTAAAACACGCTTGCTCCTTGGAAGGAAAACTATGACAAAGCTAGACAGTATATTAAAAAGTAGAGACATCACTTTATCAACAAAGATCTGTATGGTCAAAGCTATGGTTTTGCCAGTAGTCACATACAATGTGAGAGTTGGACCATAAAGAAGTCTCAGTGCCAAATCACGGTGCTGGAGAAGACTCTTGAGAGTTCCTTGGACTGCAAGGACAACCTAAAGGAAATGAACCTTGAATATTCATTGGAAGGACTGATGCTGAAGTTCCAACACTTCGGCCATCTAATACGAGGAGTCAATTAGAAAAGACCCCAATGCTGGGAAAGACTGAAGACAAAAGTAGGAGAGTGTGGCAGAGGATGAGATGGTTGGATGGCATCACCAACTCGATGGACATGAGTTTGAGTAAGCTCTGGGAGTTGGTGATAGACAGGGAAGCCTGGCGTGCTGCAGCCCACGGGGTTGCAAAGCGTCGGACACAACTGAGCAACCGAACAAGAACAAGGTTAAAAATGGTAATGTGTATGAATCATTATGAAGTTCAGATTAAACGTAACCGTGCACGTGTACCACCACGGCATCCACTGTCACTCTCATCGTTACTGGGCATTTCCAGAGAACAGCTGGCTGCACAAAGCCTGTACTTTCTACAGCTCCTCTCACACGTAAAGACTAACAACCGCAGGAGACAAAGAGTAAGTTTAGACTCATTACCCTGGGTAGCCACCCAAGGAAGTAAAACAGGTTTGTCTACAGCAGTCATTCACTTAGGAAAATAAACAGACCCTGGATAAGATATGGTCAGCCTCAGAGTCAAGTTAACGAAATCCACAGCTAACCACAGGCAGACCTCCCCTGACCTTCGGAAAGACCTAAGAAATCAGGCCTGAGTTTTTGTGCAACATGTATCCCTCCCTCCCTATATTTTCAAAATGAACAACAAAAAAAGAAAAGTTGCTTCCCTCCACTTTCTGACTCAGATAAGTAATGATATCAGCTCCTGCAGAAAACTTTTCATACATTTCAACGCCCTGACATTTTCAAGGTACTTCCACCTGCTTATTATCCTCCTTGATCCTCATAGCCATTTTTCAAGGTTGGGCCTAAACTTAGAAGCCAGGAAACCTCAGAAACAGAGAGAGGTTGTGCCAACCCAAGTCACCCAGCTTGACGGCAGCAGAGCCCGAGGGTCACAGCCCAGCGCCCTGTCACATCCCCTGGCTTCCCACACAGCCGTGGCCTCCTCTGCCCACGTCACATCGGTTCCCCACCCCTCCACCTCACCAACACAGGCTTACCTCCCAGATGGAGCATTCCAGCATGAACCTTCTGCTCCAAGAAAGCCCCTTCACTGTTCTCCATCCCCAGGCCTTCATGTTGCTCCACACCTATACCACCTCCCTTCTCCCACTGCCCACTTTTCAAGGTCTTGCAAGTCCCGTTGTTCAGAACACTCTGGATCCTGGTGGACACAGGCTTCTGTACCCCTTCACCTATTCATGCCCTGCTGTGTATCCTATCTAGTCTTATTTGTGTTGTGTACTCAGTCGTGTCCAGCTCTTTGCAATCCCATGAACTGTAGCCCATCAGGCTCCTCTGTCCATGGGACTCTCCGGGCAAGAATACTGGAGGGGGTTGCCATTTCCTCCTCCAGGGGATCTTCCTGACCCAGCGACTGAACCTGCATTGCCGCTGCCCTATTCAAGACTGAGCTTCAGATGGCAGAAGCTCTTCTGCTCAACCTTTATCCACTCTTGCAGAATTGGGACAAACACTCATGAATGAATGTAATGAAGCTGGGTCTTGGAGAGCCATAAATTAAACGGGATTTATGCAACCACAGATGACATGGACAGGAATGAGAAGGGATCCTCTCACACTCACGGGAAAACAGGTTAAACACAACATGCAAAGGTCAGTACTTCCGAGTTAAGGATGAACCATCAGGCAAGAACATCCAGTGTAAAGACAGAAGCAGAAGCAACAGCAGGGGCTGCCAGGTGTGCCTTGATATTCCTAACTTGGGATCAACCCAGGATAACTGCTCTCCTGGAAATTCTATTTTATATGAGCAGCTTTGTGTGTGTGTGTGTTTTTTTTAACTTTTAGCAGCCATCCACAGAGGGCAAGGCTATATTCTAGGCTCTCTAAGAGTTACCTTTACAGAGGTCACAGCCATAGGAACTCAGTGTTGACAGGGGTCTTACAGGTAGGTCTTGGGAGGCAGCCCTGATCTTAAAAGAGAATCCATGGACTAGTTAATATTTACTTAATGTCAGAGACCATTGGCAAAAGAACAGACACTTTAATCCCCTCAGAGTAAGGACTATCTTAGGAAAGAACAGTCCTTAACTGAATACATCCTGTGGACAAGCCATGAGGCAGGAAGACTCCCCATGAAAGGTCAGCCAGTCCCCACATGAAAACTCCTTGCAGGGGGAATGCCAGGGGGCAGCTGCACGGACCATTCAAGTCTTCTGAAAGTTGTGTCTTAGATTGGGCTGGAATCTCTCTGACACGTTCACCCACTAGTCACGGCTATGACTGGGGAGAGGAAATAACAGGTCGTAAGGGCTGGCACAGAGAACATCCTCAGTAACATCCACTCTCCATGCCCCACCCCGACTCCTGGTCCCACACTGAGCTCCGGACTATTTGGAGTCTGTGTTCACAGCCAGTGGCCACCCCCAACCACCCACACCAACCCATCCTGAACGCATTCTCTAGAAAAAGCCCTGAGACAGCTCAACCATCCCTCCCACACTTGGGTCTCCTGCTTTCCTCGCCGCCCTGGCGTTTCTTCTCAGGATGCGTTTCAGCATGTCTGGGTCCCTCTCGGAGCACAGGCCTCACGGATGGGGGGCAAGCACAAGCCCTACCGCCATAGCTGCCCCCGTGTGGAGCTCCCAGTCTGACAGAAAAATGGATGAACTTATTAAACGAAGAACACTCTCTCCTCTCTCCCCTCCGGAAAGCACAGACCTACACACTCAACTGAAAGACGAGGCCACAGACAAGGAAGGGATTCAGAGGAAGGGGGGTGCTAATAAGACCTGGTTTTGTTGTAGGGAGGGGGACCCCTCTCCAGGGTCTGAGAGTGGGTTCTTGTCAACACTTGGACTGTCTGAAGAGACACACGTATTGACAAAGCAAGAGATTTTATTGGGAAGGGGCACCTGGGAGGTGAGCAGGAGGGTAAGAGGACACAGGAGGACTGCTCTGCCACGTGGCTGTATGGTGATGGGGGTAGTTTCCAGGTTGCCTTTTTAGACAGTTGTTCTGACTCAGGGTTCTTCCTGGTGGCGCACGCATTGCTCAGCCAAGATGGACGCCAGCAAGAAGGATTCTGGGAAGTGGTAGGCCACACGGCGTCTCCTTTCGACCTCTGCTGAATTCTCCCTGTTGGTGGTGGCTTGTTAGTTCCCTGTTCCTTACCAGGACCTCCTGTCATAAAATAACTCACAAAAACGGTCACTCCGGTGCCTGGCCAGGGTGGGCGGTTTCCGTCAGCGTGCTTCCCCTGAAAGTCTCCAGGAGCACAAGAGTCACTGCTCTTACATCCCATGTTCTCTCACAAACTCAGGCTGCAGAACACACGGAGCCCTCCCCCTGCTGCCACGGGCCCCGCCTCAGCTCCCCTCAGCCCCTAGAGCAGAGACAGCAGTGATCCCAGAAAGCGTCCGTGGAGACCATCGAGTTCTGCACGGAGTCCCCACCGTGGGGCAGCCGGGACGCAGCGCCAGGGTCCTGAACGCTGGGAGACATGGCTCTAGGCGCAGGATGCCCTCTCAGCTGCCAAACCAAAGCAGAGGTGAAAGCGTCTAAGGGAAAAATAAAATTAAAAGATACTCACTTGAGGAAGCTGGGAGACTGCGGAAACGAGTAAAGGGCGGGGCCACAAGATTTTTGCTGAACTGGTTTGGCATCTTTTTTTTTGGCTTATGAAAATGACCACTTGTGAGGTAGCCCATGTGCCAGACAATGGCCACCTTCCAGCTGTCCTGTTGCCCAAGAAGTGCCCCTGGCAAGGAGGCTTCACGCCTTCTCATTTTCCTGGGTTTCATCAAGTAGGAAAGGCCCCTTTCTGAACCTGTCTGCCTGAACCAAACTCTCCTGAACCAGGTTCTCGTCTCTCTGCACCTGACATTCTTCAACAGCAACTGCGTGAGGAAAATCCCCTTCAGAACCTCCCCCCACCACCCCACCCCAGCAAGTCCCTGCCAAACGCTAGCATACTGCTGAATGTCATCAACACCCAAAGTAGAGATCCCTGTGCCCAGTTTTTGATGCTGCCAGTTAAGGATAGCAGAAGAAAGTCTACCACGTTGTTAAACAATCTGGGAAGCCCATGCGATCTCCTCGTGAGCCCAGCCTTTCCTTAAAGGACATCTTCCCTTTAAAGAACAAATTCAGTATATGACTGCCAGCACTGCTCAGCCACAGCCTCAAGAAACCCGTGACAGAAGGCAAACCACGGATCATCAGAAAATCTGTGGCATATCCCAGAAGCCCTCAACCACATCAACCCCGGAGGTACCGCTCCTTCATGGGCTGAAGCAGAAAGACCTCCGATCAGACTATGGAGGATCCAGGGACTCCAGGTCACACACTCCACCACCCTTCCTGAGGCAGCACCATCTGCAACCTAGAGGTCAGCAGAGTACAACCCAAGTGACCGCAAGACGCGCCTTCCGGCTCTGTAGCATCTCACGCTGACCCCGCTCCACCCATTCTAGCTTCTCCAGGGCAGCTTCTTCCTCTCACGTTCCCAGGGACTAACAGCAACATCCCCAGGCAAAGCAAAGGGCCCTGGGCAGAGATCCCCATTCACACTTCAACAATTCTTTCCATCAGTGTTCACGCAACTGCCGCTGATAACAAAAATGACATCATGGAACGCAGTGCCCCCTGCAGATCTTTCTGAAATGGATTGTTACCAAGGTTGTCTGAGACACCAGGTGATCCAAGCCTTCACGGAGGGAGGCCTCCAATGAATGAGAAGCCCAGCGGAGGCTGCTCAGATTTACTCCTTTCCTCCCCATCCCATCTGGTTACCCTCCTACAGAGGAAAAGAAATGCATGAGGATGAGTCCACACCGATGGAGAACTGGAATGAGGAACACGGTTGGCCCCTGCTCACTCAGAGAGGTGTCTTTCCAGCGCAATGTCTTTCCCTCCACTCTCCCAGGAGATGCACAAACGGGCCGTGTGCGTGTTCTGGGTTTTCCCTCCTTGGCAGGGTTCCAGGGTGCACACCTTATTTGCAAGGCCACTCTACTTTCTCAACCTATCAGGTTCAGGGAGGAGGAGAACCCCTGGCAGTGGCTCCAGACGCCTCTCCTGGGGCACACAATCCTGGTCTGCCCTCCTATCTTGTTTCATTATCTTTGGGCCCAGAACAGCCCGGGCGCCTGATACTGTGGGAAACACTCTGCTCGGCTTTCTGATAGAACTCTGAGCACCTTTCCCAACAAAAAAACAGGGTCCCCGGTCTGGGCAGCTCCTTCTGAAAAGGCACTTCATTCAGCAAAGACCAGGCTCCGCTCACAAACCAGGACTGTTCAAGCTGCCGCGGGGCCGGCCTCAACTCCAGGTGGATACTCTGCTTACATCAGCAACAGGAAGAAAGAGGAGGCGTGAGCTTCGTGCAAGTTCAGATGCACTCTGAGATCCCAAAACACAGGCGAGATGGCCTTTAACCTCCCTTCCATAACTGAACTCTGCACAACTTCATACCTTAGCCATGTAGGCAAGAACAGAATCCTACGAGTGTTTTTATTTTTCTTCCAGAATCCTACTGTTTTGAACACAAACAGCAAAGTAGTTCACACCTTTGCAGGTGTAACATAGCAGGCAAAGAAAAATTCACAGGAACCACGTGTCTCTCTTCTGCCTGAAACCACAAGATGGTTTGTAGTGATGGTTTGAGGTTTTAGATGAAGACAACAAGAGATGTTCGTGCAGGACTCAGACCACAGAAGCTGGCCATCAGGGCCTCACCACTCCTAACCAGGATAACTTTTGCATTATTACTTGTATTCTAGTGATCTTTAGGAGTACTTAGGTCTCACCCGTCACCCTCTATTTCAGGCTTCAAATGTGCCTCCTAAAGTCTGCACCTATTATGGGTGGTAAACTCTTTAAGTGGTGACACCCTGGTCTGCCCAGTGGCACTACTGGCATGGATCCCACACATCCCACCTGCTACTGTTGAGTCCCCGGAGGAAGACAGGTAGCTTCACTGACAGCTGCGCACACTCTGCCCCATTTAACAGGACTTTCATTTAGGAAAAGGTCCCCTCCATAAGATATCTACGTACCTTACACACATGGTCTCTGATGCAATGTTTCCTGTGGCACTAGATCTGTTTCATAACATTAATATGATTTTCAAATTGTGATGAATTTTTTAAAATTTTGTTTCTATCAAGAGAAAAGTGTTAGTTGCTCGGTCATGTCCAACTCTTTGCTTCCCCATGGAGCTCACCAGGCTCCTCTGTCCACGGAATTCTTTAGGCAAGAATACCGGAGTGGGTAGCCATGCCTTTCTCTGAGGGATCTTCCTAACCCAGGGATCCAACCCAGGTCCCCTGCACTGCAAGCAGCTTCTTTACCATCTAAGCTTCCCACCAGGGAAGCCCTCTATCAGGAGGGACAGGTACAAAATGTGCCTTCTTGTTGGAGCCAAGGCCAAGATAAACAGTAAGAGCAGGAGTCAACTCAGTGCTGATGTATCATGAGCTGCATTTTGCTTTGTCCCCCACCCCACTTCCATCAGGAGGGGCTACAGCACATCAGTTACCCGGCAGGGCTCTGGAGAGTCTCTGATGCGCTGGGCATGATCCCCAACTTGCAGGGGGATCCCAGAGGGGACAGCTGCAAGTCTGGAGACCTGGGAGGCTAACTGGTAACCAACACAGGAAACACATGTACCAGATGCCACTGATTAACATTTAAAATAACTGGAAAATCAGAGCCAGCCAGATTCTCCTTCTCCCAGCGGTCTGCCCACTCAGAGTAAGGAAATGGCTGGTTGAAGATGGTAAATAGGTCCCTCAAGCTGGTCGACGACCCTCCTGCACTCCAAGGTTTGGACGGTTCATCAACAAACATTTTCTCCCAAAATGATGGTTAAACTCTCACTACAACTTATCACTGTCTTCCTGTTATCAGTCACCAGAGCTGTCATTTCCTTTTGCCAGGTATCAGGTAGCATGCCATTCATATCTTCCCCAGAATCTGGGCACAGGACTTCCTGGCCACACATTTTATGAGTGATCCCCCATGTGGGTCCACCTGACTGATGGGTAAAGTTGGTCACAGAAACTCAAATTATTTTTTGAAATGGTCACGCTTAGTTTTTCAGTTAAGCCACAGAAAAGACAGATATAATCAAACTTGTTAATTTTTGTTTAACCTGATGCTTAAACAGAAGTTAACTCGGTACATTCTCTGTTAGAACTTTAAGAATTACAAGCTCATTGCAAATAGGTAATATTTGAACTGCTTTCTTCATAAAATATGAAATAAAAATTTCTCTCCATACCTCCCATTCTCACTTCTATCAAGAGAAACCACTTGTTAGTTCAGAGTTTTGAGTGTGTAAGATTCCTCATCAGGAGATAAGGTTGATTTACATATCTCAGGAAAAGACCAGTGATGGAGACTCAATGCACAGCTCTGGAGAGGTGAAGGGGACACTGGAGCTTTCCCCCCAGCTATGACCTACACGTTTCCATCTTTAGAAAAACCAAGTACAAGTACGTAACATTTCACTTTACAAAGCTCACAGTCTCTAATAGCAATTTTTGTTTAATTTGGAAAGAACTGCCAATCCTGAACATATACTAAATCAGTGGCTTCAATCTTTTGTTGCCGTTCGTCACTAAGTCGTGTCTGACTCTTAGTGACCCAGCAGACTGCAGCACACCAGGCTTCCCTGTCCTTCACCGTCTCCTGAATCGGTGATCCTATCTATCTCACCCTGTGCCACCCACTTCTCCTTTGCCTTCAATTTTTTCCTAGTATCAGGGTCTTTTCCAATGAATCAGCTCTTCGCATCAAGCGGCCAAAGTATCAGTCTTTTAAGTGAATATAAAAGATGCCAAGAAAGTTTTAAAGGAAGAACTCCCTGGAAAAGATATTAAAGACCTACACAAGTTAACTAAATCCCCTAAGCACATTTTCAGTGATTGCTACCCAGGCAAGCAAGCCCCATCGGGAATGTCTGAACAAAGACTGAAGGATTTACCGTTTCCTTAGGAAAATTCTTTCTGGGTATTGCAAAAGCTTCCCTCTCCTTTTGTCTCCCTGTATGCACTCACAGTGTGAAAATTCAAAGACCACTTCCACGGACCTCCTGCAAAGTGCTGGTCTCACACGTCTCCATGGACTGAGGACGGTTTACAGGTATGACCCTTTCTAATACTGACCTCTGAAATCAGAAGGCTTCAGCTACTGAAGCAGTGGGTGTAAGGTCCTCTGACATGTTTCATTCATCTACCTTCACTTCCACATTCTGCTCCAGAACATTCAATCACCCCCTTCGATCTGGAGGTTATTTGTCAACTGTCCAACTTCTAGAGGCTCGATCTATAGCAGATGAGAAATAAGTCATTGGAGGCAAATAGCCATACAAATCAGAACTGGATTACCCTGTGAAAGGTCATGGAAACACTTTCCTCCTCGTTGTGCTCTGACCCAAATCCTACCGACTCTTTAAGATCTAGTCTGAGATCCCCTGCCCTCCAAGAAGCCCCTGTTCCTCCTGCTTCCCCAGCTGAGACAGGCGATGACCCACAGTCAAGAGATTATCTCCTACGCCTAGGGCTCCTTTTGGTTTTTTAAAGCAATATGTATAACTTGAACATTCAGGTCTCCAAAACAAATAAAGCCAAGCCCATCTGCCATCTGCCCCCATCTGTGAGGCAAAAACACTTTATCATTTGTAAAAACCTGTGTGTAAAGGCCACTGCTGCCCTGAGGGCTTACAGTCTAGGTTAAACCAACAATTCAAAAATAAACCATTAGAGAAAAGTGGTAAAACTGCACATAAAGCAAGGTCCTATGGTATTTATATTGCATTTATATGAAGGACCACATGGGGCCTTGGCTGGCTTTTTTTGTTCACTCTAAATTATTCAGCACTGCATTGATAAATTGCTCATTAGAGTGCTAACCCCTAAGGCACCAGCCCCGCTAAGAACCACCCTCTTGGTTTCAGGGCTATCTCTCAAAGCATCACCTCTTCATCGCCTCCCTCCCCTCCAACTGCCAAAGCACATGAAAGGCCTTCATCCTTACAAGCCAAACTTGCTCAACAGCTAAGGAAGTAAAGTGGAAAATCTGATGACAAGGTGATTCATTGAGGTGCTTTTAGAGGGCTGTATTTCCAGAAGACTCAGGAAAGGAAGGACACTTCTGACACCAGGGATTTTAGAATACAGGCTGAACATGAACATCCCTACATCTCCTGTGTCTCACCCCATCAGGGATCCCCTCACCAACTCCCCTTCCCCTGCAGTCTCTGCCATAACCTGGGGCTTCCCCACTCCCTACCCACCAGCTACACCAGTATCAGCCTGGACACTAGGTAAAAACTAAGGGAATACGAATAAAGTACAGACTTCTCATGTTTTTAATACTGGTTTATGAGTTGTAACATGGAGAAGGCAATGGCAACCCACTCCAGTGTTCTTGCCTGGAGAATCCCAGGGACAGGGGAGCCTGGTAGGCTGCCATCTATGGGGCTGCACAGAGTCGGACACGATTGAAGCCACTTAGCAGCAGCAGCAGCAATAGTTGTAACAAATGTGGCATACTGACATGAGATGTTAAGGGAGGAAACCAGGGATAGGGTATAAGGGAACCCTAACATCACAACTTTTCTGTAAATCCAAAACGGTTCTAAAATAAAAGTTTATTTTAAAAATAATCTGAAATACTGATGAGGATGTAGAGAAACTGATTCATTCAGAAAATCAGGCAGTTTCTTAAAAAACTAGACATGCACAACCATGCAGCACAGAAAGTGCCCTTCTGGGCATTTCTCAGAAATGGAAACTGACCTTCACACGAAGAAACCTACACCCAGTGTTTACAGCAGCTTTACTGTAATAGCTGTTAACCAGAAAAAACCCAGATACCCCTTCAGTGGGTGAACAGTTAGACTGTGGTACATTCACAGCATGAAATAATAACTCAGCAATAGAAAGAAGGAATTATCAATATACCCAGCATAAATAAATCCCCAAAGAATTATGTTGAGGGAAAAAAAGCCAACTCCAACAGTTTATGAACTGTAGCATTCCACACATAATATTCTGAGAAAGTTATAAATGGAGAACCAATTAGTGGTTGTCAGAGGTTAAAGGCTGGGGGGCAGGTGGAGATGGGTGTGGTTATAAAAACAGGAGGGATCCTTGCTGGGACGGAAATGTCCTGTGTCTTGACTGTATCAATGACAAAATCCTGCTTGTGATGTTGTACGATAGTTTGGCAAGATATTCCCACTGGGGGAAATTGACTAAAGGGTCCATGGGATCACCCTGGGCTCCCCAGGGGCTCAGTGGTAAAGAACACATCTGCCAGTGCAGGAGCCACAGGAGATGCAGGTTCAGTCCCTGGGTGGGGAAGATCCCCTGCAGGAGGGTATGGCAACCCACTCCAGGACTTTTGCCTGGAGAATCGCACGGACAGAGGAGCCTGGCTGGCTACAGTTCACGTGGTCGCAGTCAGACACAACTAAAGCAACTGAGGATGCATGCCCAGGATCACCCTGTATTCTTTGTTACAACTGCACGTGATTCTACATCTCAGTGCCACAAACCCGAATTCTAACTGTTTACCACACTGACTGACTGAAAAACTGCCACCTCTTACGGCGTCCTGTAACTTCACAGGAAAAAAAAAAACACACAGACGCATAAACATAGCTCATCAGGAAAGTGTGACCACTGACCCCCTGCCTCCCACAGCCTGGCAAATCACAAGAAATGCGAGGCAAGATTTTAAACTCCAGCATCGAGCCAAGAGCTGACTTACTGAGTGAGATAAACTGGAACTCGGTTATAGCCTGACTCATTATCTGGCGGGCACTTGGCTGCATCGTTTTAAATACAGGCTACCGTGCCAGGGCTGCTGGTGTTACTTACAGCCCTGGGCGCATTATTCTTTGGCCGGCATTCAGGCAGTTTCAGATTTCTGCCGTGGCTCACACTGCGCCTTGAGCACAGTTCAGGCCGATACCTGCAGCATCTGCCCCAAATGGCAGGGACTCTCTACCTGCCGAGTCTTGTGTAACCCCAGGAGCCCGCTGAGTGGCGCTGCATTTCACACTGCCAGTCAGATTTCAGGGCTGTTAACATGGTGGGCAGTCCCTAGAGCCTTTACTAAGAATGGATTACAGAAGGTTAAGGGATGTGAAGCAAGGGAGGGAAGAGGAAGAAGAGGAAGCAACCAGAGAAAAAGGAGAGGACGTGGAATACTTTTGGCAGAGAAGATAGACAAAAAAGAAAAAAACCTGATATATTATTGGACTATTGTAATAGTAGACCTCCCTGGTGGCTCAGACTGTAAAAGCGTCTGCCTACAATGCAGGAGACCCAGGTTCAATCCTTGGGTCAGGAAGATCCCCTGGAGAAGGAAATGGTAACCCACTCCAGTATTCTTGCCTGGAAAATCCCATGGACGGAGGAGTCTGGTAGGCTACAGTCCATGGGGTCGCAAAGAGTCGGACTTGACTAAGCGACTTCACTTTCACTGATTGTAATAGTGGTTGTTAAAGCCCATATCCCAGCATTGTTTTCAGGGTCTAAGAGCAGGTTAGATATGGAAACCACCGTCAGAATCCAAGGCAGGGATTGATGATAGTAAAAAAAAAAAAAACCAAAAAAACAGATTAGAGGATTTTGCTGGTGGTCCAGTGGTTAGGAATCCACCTGCCAATGCAGGAGACATGGGTCGGATCCCTGGTCCAGGAAAATCCGACATGCCGTGGGGACACTAAGCTCACACGCCACAGCTATTGAGCCCACGCCCCACAACTAGAGGAGCCACAGCGACGAGAAGGGCGTGCACCGCTACAGAGTAGCCCCAGCTCGCCACAGCTCGGGAAAGCCTGCTGCAGACACCCGCCAAGTGCCAGAAGGACGAAAGCCACACCCAGCGTCCCGTCAGTGGTGTCCAGGTGGCATGCTCCTCCCCGTACAGTCGGGGGAGCCCCACAGTTGTAAGAGGTCTGGAGCACCAGGGCTGAAGATCTGAGGTGACAGGGGGTCCACAAAGCCAGGACCATAAGCCTGCTTCTGCTCTTTCCCGCCCCACACCTGAGAGAGGAGAAGCACACGCAGAGCCCTGGGGCTTCGCCACCAATGCTGGGGCTTCTCTAGGTAAGAGGACCCAACCCAAGGCTGGCCGCCCGCATACAGGGGCCGGAGACAGTGAGTCAGCGCCCACAGCAGCCCTCCCAGCCCTTCGGGCTCTCACCCCACACTGCCCTTGGGACTGAGGCTTCCCAAGGATAAGACCTTCTCCTAGCAACGGGATTAGCACCAACTAATGCAGTTCACATGGTCTCATTTTATCCCACGAACAAGCCTCTGTTGATATGATAGCTTCTTACCCCTGTTTTACAGATAAATGAAATCTAGAGATGAAGTAACTGTCTACGGTCACATAAGGGGATTCCCTGGTAGCTCAGATGGTAAAGCGTCTGCCCGCAAGGCGGGAGACCCGGTCACATAAGGGCTTCCGCGGTGGCTCAGTGGCAAAGAATCCGCCTGACAATGCAGGAGCCATGGGTTCAATCCCTGGGTCGGGAAGGTCCCCGGAGAAAAAAATGGCAACCCACTCCAGTAATCCCATGGACAGAGGAGCCTGGACGGAGGGCCTCAGGCTCCTCTGTCGTAAAAAGAGCCAGACTTAGCAACTAAACAACAACAAAAGGTCACACGGCTGATAAGCATGGGGAGACGGTGACACACAACACCGGTATTCAAAACCCAGGTTGAGTCCGGCTGAAGGTTATGCTCTTGACCACGACATTTTCCCTACCTTTTTTCTCCAGAGCTTTTTTTTTTTTAATTGTGGCATAACACACATAATATTTGGAGAAGGAAATGGCAACCCACTTCAGTATTCTTGCCTGGAGAATCCCATGGACAGAGGAGCCTGGTGGGCTACATCCAGTCCACGGGGTCACAAAGAGTTGGACACGACGGAGCAAGTAAGCACACATTGTATAAAGCTGACCATCCTAGCCATTTTGAAATGTACAGTTCAGCAGCATTGAGCGCATTCACATTGCTGGGTAGCCATCACTACCACGCACCTCCAGAACTTAGCTAGCAGAGTTGCTGCTCTACATTCACTGAGCAACTCTCTCCTCTCCCCTCCCTCCCACAACCCCCTTTCTGCTTTGTCTCTATCAATTTGACTCCTGTAGATCCTTCCTACGGAGAAGGCGATGGCACCCCACTCCAGTACTCTTGCCTGGAAAATCCCATGGATGGAGGAGCCTGGTAGGCTGCAGTCCATGGGGTCGCGAAGAGTCAGACACGACTGAATGACTTCCCTTTCACGTTTCACTTTCATGCATTGGAGAAGGAAATCGCAAACCACTCCAGTGCTCTTGCCTGGAGAATCCCAGGGACGGGGCAGCCTTGTGGGCTGCTGCTGTCTATGGGGTCACACAGAGTCGGACATGACTGAAGTGATGTAGCAGCAACAGCAGATCCTTGCTAAGTAGAATTATACAAGATCTGTCATTTTATAACTGGCTTATTTCACGCAGCATGAGTCTTCGAGGTTCATCAGTGTTTACTAGCCTGTGTCAGAATGTCCTTTGTTTTTTGCCTGTTTTTAACTGAAGGTTCCTTCCTAGTCCTACGTCCATGAGTGGCCATGACCCAGGAGAAAAAGGGAAAGGGAATCAGGGGCCACGGGGAGTGCCCATCTCTACAACACAGCATTTATATACAGAACTAAACACACGAGCCCAGAGTCACTGCTGTTAGAAGCTGGCAGCACAGGAAAAGGGACGAACAGGTGAGAATTGGGGAGGGTTAAAAAAATACACCCACCTGCCCCCACATACTCCTATTTGAGCTTAAGCTACTTCAACACAAGAAGAAATCAGAAGATCAAAACAGTCTGAGGAGGGGGGCAGAACCTTCAGGGATGGAGGGAGGCGGATGGTCCTGGAGGCAGGGGTATTGCTTGGCAACTGGAGTGAAGGGATTGCCCTCCCCTTGCTGGGATCCCCACCCCACACCCCCCAAGTCTGGTAGGAAGAGGGCAGCCTGCAACCCTGTGGGCAGGTCTGGGGTTGTCAGATGCTCCAGGCAGGGGGCTGGTGGGGGCTCAGGAAGATTTGCCCTCCAAGGAAATGAGGACGCTTCCCCCCAGCTTCTCTGCCAGGGTGCAGTGGTCCTTGACCTCCTCGGAGCAGTTTGCTTGTAGTCATACTTGATCCCCATCAGCTTCTCCTCGACGGTATCCTTGGAGCTGGCACAGATCGCTCTGCTCTTCAGGGTGCAGTCTCAGGGTTCCCGGGCCCCCTTCTCACTCTCCCTGGTCTCACAGGTAGCATTACATCCTTGTGTGGCAGCCCCGTGACAAGAGTGGCGTGGCATCGTCTGAGGTCTGGCCGGCATCACCCACCAGCACCTCCTCACCCTCCTCCAGCATGAGGTTCGTGTCTTCACTCAGGCAGCATAGCACCTTCTTGGGCTGCTGCACATCCTCTGGTGAAGACGACTTACACACTTTCCTGTCACGGAACACTGTGATGAGACCACAGGCAGCCACGTTGGCGACCGCGTTTCTAGAAGTGAAGGGGAAATAGCGAAGAGAGCCAGGAAAGACAGGAGCCACCGCGGCCGCCACCGGGATCAGACGGAACCAACATCCTTCCTTCCTAAGGCCGAATAACATTCCATTCTATGGATGCGCCCCATTTTGTTTATCCATCCACCCACGACGAACACTACCTTTTGGCAACTGCAAATAAGACTGCTCTGCCTTCCTTTCTCATCCTGCCTGATGCATAGCAGCAGTGAGAAGGTCTACTTTCAAAAGGGCCTTTTCGGAAATTAGGTGGAATGGGCTTTTCACTTGATTTTTTAAATCAATAGGTATTTATTTATGCTATTATACTCGTCATAACTTTGAGGCAGTTATACACCCAAGTTAGGCAATTATACACCTAATTATATTAGCAACCATATATATTTAAATGGGACTACAAATTAGTGTCACTAAAATTTTGGTGAGCCTTTTTAACCAAACAAACCAGAACTGCTACATTCAAATGAGTATTTTTCTGACAGGGGGAGGCTCTACGCAGATTCATCACCGAAAACATCTGAAGCCTGACTACTCCTGAGGACAACGGCTAGTAAGAGGCTGCACAAAACTGTCATCTGTACCTGCAAGCCACACTTTGTCTATAACTGAAATGTAAGCCAGTGATTTCCTGCCTTACTCAAACAGCTTCATTCTTTCAATAACCCTTGGAAGTTTCCAGAAAACAAAGCATACCTTCCAGGCAAAGGTTCTGCCTTCCATACAAAGGAAAAAGAATGTCAGATTTGAAGCCAATTTCAGAACTACTGATGAGCTCCAGTATCCTTGTATCTCTGCCAAAGGGAATATACTGAAGGAAAAACCATTCCTTCCGATAGGCTCTGATGTGTTAGTCATAAAAACCACATTTTAAGGGTATTCTTATCATTTTGGTGCACTCAGCTTCTTACATAGTTACACACATGTACACACTGTAAAATGACATTAAAAAAGCAAGCAGAAAAAAAAAAAACACTAGTTTGTGGCTAAGGAGACATTCATTTTCCTTCTTCTTCTTGTTCAATGGCTAAGTCCTGTTCGAGCCTTTGCAACCCCATGGACTGCAGTACACCAGGCTTCCCCAGGAGTCATTTTCCTTATTTCACAAATAAACATCAGCTCTTATTAGCAAGTGGAGGCAAACTAAGAACTTGATTAAATCTGATGAGATAAGATAAAGCAGTTTATCTTCTTTTAATGCAGGAACACCTCCTTACGACTTATTCATACAACATATGAACTACTGGACAGGAAGAGCTCAAGGCCAAAGACTGCTTTGCAGGGATGGGCTGTGACACACATCACTGCAGGCAGGAGGTGCTCTGCGCAGATGCTGGCCGAGGGATGAGCATAAGATGGTCTGAATCTTTAGATTAAAACTGAGTATCATCATTGTTCCTGTGGAGAGAAACTGACTGAAACAAACTTGATCTGGTTTTTCTTCCCTGATTCACTGTTGCCTGTTTTGAAATCCACCTGCTTTTTTTGATCTTGAATAAAGGATAGAGATTCATATTCACCCCTACCTAATCATGCAAATATTCATGAGTCTTGGTGAGATTGTTAATAAAAACTTGAGTTCAGTGAAAAAAAAATAAGATTATACTTATTTTTTTAAATTGGACAATAATTGCTTTACAATGTTGTGCTGGCTTCTGCCATACAACAATGTGCATCAGTCACAATTATACATATATGCCCTCCCTCTTCAGACCCTCCTCCCTCCAAGATTATACTTTTAAGGCAAGTGATAACCTTTAGAAGGCAAAAGCAAAAAAATGCACATCATCAAAATTGTGTAAAATTAGGGTATTCAAAACCAAGGCAGTTACAGTGATATGAGCTTTCATAGCCACAAATGTTGCTTTGCTGCTAACCCATGTTCAAACCTTGGGTTAAGCCTTTGCATACAACAATTTTTTAAAAAAAAGAAAAACAACATTTAATTATCTCCTAATAGGGCTCCACATTCCATAGATTTAGGAAAGTGCCGGAGGAAACAGATGGGCTTTCCACCGGGTACTCTAAGGCAAAAGTCGTGCCAACACGACGGCAGAGAGCGTTACAGTACAGGTGGTCCCTTGGTGAAGAGACCCTTCCTCAAAGAGCCGTGGCCTGGGAACAGTGAGGAGTACAGCTGGTCTTTAAAGCAGCTCCGGGGCATTTACTGAGTGCCTACAGCATGCCAAGCCCCATCCTGAGGAACATGAAGGATGTGAGTATAAGATTCAACCTACATCTTCAATGAGAGCAATTGTGAAAACACACAAACCCAACCATCCATTGCACGCACGTAAGAAAACACAGTGAAACAGTCTAAAATTACCTACAATCTCAAAGCTTTTTTAAATGTGGCTTTATAACTCATCCTATTTTCCGCCAAATCACGTTTTTTTTATAAGTAACTGATGAAGCACAGTAATGAAACGAATACCCATGAGCTAGCCAGGAAATCGAGCGGCCTGCTAACAATGCTGTTCCCACTCCTGCTCCCCCAGCACCCCCACCCTCCCCGGATAACTACTATTTCAGCTGCCCTTTCCCTATTCAAGTTGCCTTTTCCCTCATCCCCTCTTTTTCACTCATTTTATCACATGTATATCCTTCACCAACACTGTTCGTTTTGCTGATCTCAGAAATTCATAAAAATGGTATCGATTCTGCCTGAATTCCTCTCTGAAGCCCCTAAGCTGTGCGTGCGTGCTCAGTCACGTCCAATTCTTTGTGACCCCATGGACTGCAGGCCACCTAAGCTGAGTATCACATCAAGTCAGGTAACACGTTCTGAGCACGCTTCATAACACGGGTGGGACTGCACTGGGGTCTGGATGGACAGCTGGCAAAAGGAAGTTAAACCGGAGTCTAAACTGAATGTCGGAGGCACACAAATGTAGTTGAATACAGTACCATTTACCAGCTCAAACATCTTTCCTTTCATTCTTCCCCACAAACGCACAGCATCCAGGCCACACACAGGGGGCCTGGCGTCCTGTTGCCCAGTGCCTTTTTTCTTGTGGAGGCTCTTAAGCCAGGGGACCTGAGCTACTCAGGGCTGAAGAGATTCTAAGCCAGGTCTTAGAATTCCAGGCGAAAGGCATCTGGGCGTTCTTGTTCCTTTCAGGATTTCGTGCCACTACATGTTTGAGCTTTATAAAGGCAACAGCTCTATAGGAAAACCATTAAGTATCAGCCATGATGGACCTCTTTAGTCCTCTCCGAACTTCAGCCAAGGAGAGAAAAGCCTGCAGGGGCCACATCACTATTAGAATCACTCAGGGAGGGTAACCGTTTACCGGCCCTGGAATAAATTTTAAGATGAGCGTTATGGGCCATTAACTTGGAGCTCAGATGTATAAGCTCCATCATTCCCACAGCAAATTAGCAAGAACTCAGCAGTGGCCACAGGACTGGAAAAGGTCAGTTTTCATTCCAATCCCAAAGAAAGGCAATGCCAAAGAATGCTCAAACTACCGCACAATTACATTCATCTCACTCGCTAATAAAGTAATGCTCAAAATTCTCCAAGTCAGGCTTCAGCAATACGTGAACCATGAACTTACAGATGTTCAAGCTGGTTTTACAAAAGGCAGAGGAACCAGAGATCAAATAGCCAACATCCACTGGATCATGGAAAAAGCAAGAGAGTTCCAGAAAAACATCTATTTCTGCTTTATTGACTATGCCAAAGCCTTTGACTGTGTGGATCACAATAAACTGTGGACAATTCTGAAAGAGATGGGAATCACCTGACCTGCCTCTTGAGAAATCTGTATGCAGGTCAGGAAGCAACAGTTAGAACTGGACATGGAACAACAGACTGGTTCCAAATAGGAAAAGGAGTACATCAAGGCTGTATATAGTCACCCTGCCTATTTAACTTATATGCAGAGTACATCATGAGAAACACTGGACTGGAGGAAACACAGGTTGGAATCAAGATTGCTGGGAGAAATATCAATCACCTCAGACATACAGATGACACCACCCTTAAGGTAGAAAGTGAAGAGAAACTAAAAAGCCTCTTGATGAAAGTGAAAGAGAAGAGTGAAAAAGTTGGCTTAAAGCTCAACATTCAGAAAATGAAGATCATGGCATCTGGTCCCATCACTTCATGGAAAATAGATGGGGAAACAATGGAAACAGTGTCAGACTTTATTTTGGGGGGCTCCAAAATCACTGCAGATGGTGATTGCAGCCATGAAGTTAAAAGATGCTTACTCCTTGGAAGAAAACTTATGACCAACCTAGTTAGTATATTCAAAAGCAGAGACATTACTTTGCCAACAAAGGTCCGTCTAGTCAAGGCTATGGTTTTCCAGTGGTCATGTATGGATGTGAGAGTTGGACTGTGAAGAAAGCTGAGCGCCAAAGAATTGATGCTTTTAAACTGTGGTGTTGGAGAACACTCTTGAGAGTCCCTTGGACTGCCAGGAAATCCAACCAGTCCATTCTAAAGGAGATTAATCCTGGGTGTTCATTGGAAGGACTGATGCTAAAGCTGAAACTCCAGTACTTTGGCCACCTCATGCAAAGAGTTGACTCATTGGAAAAGACCCTGATGCTGGGAGGGATTGGGGGCAGAAGGAGAAGGGGATGACAGAGGATGAGATGGCTGGATGGCATCACCGACTCGATGGACATGAGTTTGAGTGAACTCCGGGAGTTGGTGATGGACAGGGAGGCTGGCGTGCTGCAGTTCATAGGGTCGCAAAGAGTCGGACACGACCGAGCGACGGAACTGAACTGAACTTGCGCTCAACTACACCAGGACCCACACACTGGAGGAACTCCTTGCATCCAATCTAAAAGCCTTGGAGCTCTCAAAGAGCTTAAGTCCCTGATGAGCACCTAAAGTTACAATAAGGATCCTGGGTCCTGGATGCTGGAGGAAGGGCCTTGTCTCTGATGGCTAAGCTGACATCTTGAGTGAAAGGGAGTTCATATTCCAAACACCCGTTCAGACTATAGGCAGTGAGCGGGGCACATCCATAAATGTGAAAACCTTCGACTAAGTGGGGAGGTGGGAGAGAGCCTCTAGGAGTCTCAGACCTGCTTCTCTGGTCTTAGCCCAGAAAGGGAACGAAACGCCCCTCAGACATGAAGTATGACAAGAAGGAAGATGTTCAGGAGGCAGATGGAGCCAGGAGGGAAAGTGTCTGAAAAGCAGACAAGTGTCCTGGAATGAAAGGAGGATTAGATCTAAAATTGAATGCCATGTGTAAAACAGATAGCTATTGGGAAGCTGTGTAACGCAGGGAACTCAGCTTGGTGCTCTGTGATGACCTAGAGGGGTGGGATGGGTAGGGGGTGTATACTTACGGCTGATTCATGTTGTTGTGTGGTAGAAAGCAACACAGCATGGTAAAGCAACTGTCCTCCAATTAAAGAGGGATGGTACAGGGAGGGAGGAGGGAGGAAGGTTCAGGATGGGGAACACGTGTATACCTGTGGCGGATTCATGTTGATGTACGGCAAAACCAATACAATATTGTAAAGTAATTAACCTCCAATTAAAATAAATAAATTTAAATTAAAAAATTTTTTAATCAAATAAGTTACACTAATTGAGTTTCATTTACACCTTCTGCTTGTTACATTTAGCCCTTTTTATAGATATGACCCTCCTCCCCACCCCAGCTTCAGGACCTGTATGGCCTAAGGAGAGCCAAAAACCATTGTTTTTCTTTCACGAAGCACAGTTTTAAGAAGCACCAGGATGCCCACGGGGCTGAGAGTGGTGGCGGCAAAAGGACTCGAGCAGCAGGTTTCCCGAGGAGAGAACTATGGGTCAGACCACCTCCCTTGTTCTATACTCAGAGACCCTCCTTCTCCTTTCTCTCTGCTGCTGGGGGCAGGGCAGTGCCAGCAGAAAGGACCCTTCATGTTAGGGCCTCATTTATGCCCAAATGACATTCCAGACCCACCTCAATGGAACAGAACCTCATGGAAGGCAACAGAGCCTCATGGAAGGCAGCAGAACAGAGTGGTCAGGCAGCTGGCATGGGGGTGCGGGGTCCTAGCCTCCTACCCAGGAGGAGTGTAGCTTTGGGCAAGTGAGGCAGAGGTCCCTCGTTTGTAGATGAGGATGATGGAGGTGCCTACAGCATAGTGTTCTTGTTAAATGAGTTAACATATACCTCTTAGAAATGACCTGGCTCAAAAGCAGTTGATAAACGTCAGGTAACATAACTAGTGGTTTCCAACTTAGAGCTCAGAGATGTGTAAGCTCCTAAAAAGTAAAGGGGACACTCATGCCAAAGTATCTTATTTAAAACACATATTTGTAATATTTTATCCAGAACATTCTGGTTTCCATGACTTCCCACATCTAAAAATACAATCGTTTAATAAGCAAAAATATAGTTATGAACAATGTCTTAACAGAGGAAAATCAAGGAAAACCACAAATGAACACACCAAACAGGTGGAAAGATGCTCGACCCGCCAATGAAAGTCAACTTTTTTTTTTTTGAAAGTCAACTTTAAACACAAATCAAACATTTAGTCTCAGTTTAGAAAGAGGAAGCTAGTGCCAGGGAGGCGTGAAGAAACAGACTGGTCTTTCCTAGAGACGACTGGCCTTATCAACGAAGGCCTGGAAACGTGCACGCCAGCAACTCCACCTTCAGGCTCCTATCCCAAAAATACTGAAAGGTTCCAAGAATGCTCTGCAACATTTTTCACAGTATCAAATGACTGGAACCAACTAAACATTCATCAAAATGGGAATGGTGAAAAATATAACAATACAACCAAGGAACCTTGTTATGAAGCCATTAAAATGGTAAAGTTACCTTTACATGCTACAGGGTGAAAAGGCCCATAGTAGATCAAAATTTAAAGTAAAAAAACAGGATCATGCTATACATATAGTCTATATTGATTGCATCATGCCTAAGTCTAAAGCAGTACCGGCCCAACAGAAATGAGGCAAGCCACGTGTGGAAGTTTAGATTTTCCAGTAGCCACATTATATCCAAAATATTATTTGAACACTTCATCAACATAATGAAAGCCTAAGTGAGACATCTGACATTCATTTTTTGTGCTCAACCTTGGAGATCTGGTGTGTACCCATCCCAGCTCAGGCCAGCCTCACCCCAGGTGCTCAACAGTCACGTGTTACTTACTGGATTTACCCTACTGGACACGGTGGGTCTGGCATACATGTGCAGTTAACAGGAGCTGTCTGAGAATGGGATTACAGAGCCCTTGTCTTGCCTACATTATATGAATGGTTTCAATAATCATTTGTATTAACCAAAAAAAAAAATAAGAGCATGGTGAAAAATTGCTTTAATTTTCCTTGAGAGCTATAACAGGAGAGCAGACAGCGCAGCTTAAATTAAAGCTTCTTTCAGACTGTTCTTGCTCTTTCCCCAGGAGGCCGTGGGGATGGGAACCTTCATCCCCACGCCTTGGTTCTCTGTTCCTCAGGTAGCTCCGTACTTGCAGCAATCCTTCCCTTCCTCCCTCATCTCCTTATGACCAACATCCCTGCCAGATGGGTTGAGAGAGGAAGCCAACATCCGTGCCATCACTGAAGAGAGAAACAAGCTGATGAACAGTTGCCAAGTGCAGACACTGTGCCAGGCAGGCACTTCACCTATGTCTGATCATATAATCCTCCAATAATCTTATAATGCAGGTACCATGACAATTTTTCAGATTAAGAAATAAAAGCTCAGAAGGTTATCTGCTCCATCGTGTCAGAGCTGAGAATGTGTAACCGCAATACCCATATGGTCCACGGCAAGATCGTGGCCAGAGCCTGAGATCGCCCATCCCAAGGTCATGATCTTATCTCTATTAAAATCATGCTGTAAGACAACTATACTTCTAGGAGGAAAGCAAATCCCAGGCATCTTTTATTTGCAAGAACGTCAGAACCTCACATTTCTCCTTTAAGCTTGTTCATACATCCTCAAATGTAAGTATTTCCACTTAGACAAACCACTGTCACCCCAAACTCAATGTCAAAATCAAGCATTATCCTTGCCTTCTTTATTTCTGTCCATCCTCATGGTAGAAACTTCAAGGTCATAAATGACTCTTCTTCCATTGCCTGTATAACCAGATGTTTCAGTTCTAACCTGAGTAATCCCTAAATGACTATAAACAAACAGTGATAAGCACACTTAGCACCCAGATCTTAGTTTCTAAATACCAGTGTTCAATAAAAGGAGACTGACAGACATCACCTTAAACAAGGGATCAACGTGACACCACCTGTAATGAGACACTGACATCACAGATCTCCCGAGATGGTCCATCTCCTGTGAGGAAGCCACATTATTTCTGATGTGTTCTTGCCCAAAATTTATCACTTCCATCTAAGCATGGGAAAACATCAGACAGACTCTGAGGTTCATTCTACAAAATAGCTGACCAATTCTCTCAAAGTGCCAAGATCAAAAGGAGAAACTGAAATTGAAGTCTGACACCAAACAGAGGAGACCAGGCAGTTGTGATGCTAAACCCAACATGGAATCCTAGGTGGGCTCCTGCCAGGGAAGGTTGGTGGTGGGAAACCTGGGCAAGTTCCCATCAGGCTTGTAGACAAGTTAACGGTATTGTACAAATGTTCATCTCCTGGTTTCAGTGATTACAATGTACTTATGAGGTGTTAACATCATGGGAATTTGGAGATAAATACACGGAAACTCTGCTATTTTTACAAATTTTCTATAAGGCTAAGATTTTCATAAAGAGTTTTTGAAATACTGCATGGACAAGTAGTTGGATGACATGGACAAGCCGTCCTCGTCCATGCTTAAACTCGCCCTACTGTCTCCCACTGACGGTGCCGTTCCCAGTCTCCACGTGTATCCAGTACCTGTTCATTCTTCCCAGCCCACTCAGCTCCCACTGCCCGCCTGACCAGCACCGCTAGAGCACACTTGTAGCTGGGAGAACCTGCTCTCCTCTCGTGGCACACGGGGTGTGCTGGCTTGTTAACTTTGTGAATTTATGTTTTATTATCCAATGAGGATACAAAATGTGTGCAGACAAGAACATCAGGGCACACATAACTCCTCTCACTTTAAAATGGACTGCTTTTTAATGCGGTTCCTGGGAGCCTACTGAATTAGAAAACAGAGGTCATTCAAATCTATCCAGGTTTATCCTGATGATTCCGTATGAACAGTGACACTATCATCCAGAGAAGATGGTATATTATATTACCAGACATATATGATAAACATATATTATATTGCCAGACATATATTATGAACAGTTTAGTTTAGAGCTAAGCCTTACCACAGAAAATGACAGTATCAAATACATACACATGCGTGCCAGAATTTAGAATGTCTATTGAGTTCTCCTCAGAGGAGCCCTGGCCCTCCAACAGCAAGAGAATGCCATCTTTCTGTTGAACAAAATAAGCACAGTAATAGACTCTAACCAGACCTGGAGCTGTCAGAAAGTCTAATGGGGGGCTATCCTGAAGCTAACGATGTGAAATATTAGGAACACATCAACAAAGAGGAAATGGGGAGAAACTAGCAACTGAAAAGCAAGCTCTATCACGAGGCCCAAATGGAGAGACCCGGTGTCAGCATGCAGGTATAAGGAAGTTCACACCCAGCAGGATGTCAGTGTCAGAGGGGTCACAAGGGGCAGGGGCAATCTCCCAGATAACGCCCTACTGGGTACGAGGCAGAGCACGCTACGCACAGTGGAGACGCCGTAAGTGTTTGGTACAGCCTCTGATGACACCACCCTAATGGCAGAAAGCGAAGAGGAACTCAAGAGCCTCTTGATGAGCATCAAAGAGTTAAAAAGCTAGCTTAAAACTCAACATTAAAAAAACCAAAGATCATGGCATCTGGTCCCATCACTTCATGGCAAATACATGGGGGGTTAAAGGGAAACAGTAACAGACTTCATTTTCTTGGGTTCCAAAAATCACTGAAGATGGTGACCACAGCCACAAAATTAAAAGACGCTTGCTCCTTGGAAGAAAAGCTACGACAAACCTAGACAGTACATTAAAAAAGCAGAGACATCACTTTGCCAAGTAGGGTTCTAGTCAAAGCTATGGTTTTTCCGGTGGTCATGTATGGATGTGAGAGTTGGACCATAAAGAAGGCTAAGCACTGAAGAACTGATGTCTTTGAACTGTGGTGTTGGAGAAGACTCTTGAGAGTCCCTTGGATGGCAAGGAGATTGAACCAGTCCATCCTAAAGGAAATCATCCCTGAATATTCACTGGAAGGACTGATGCTGAAGCTCCAGTACTTTGGCCACCTGATGCGAAGAGCCAATTCATTGGAAAAGACCCTGATGCTGGGAAAGACTGAGGGCAGGAAGAGAAGGGGAGGGCAGAGGATGAGATGGTTGGATAGCATTACTGACTCAGTGGACATGAGCTGAGCAAACTCTAGGAGAAAGCAGAGGACAAGGAAGCCTGATGTGCTACAGTCCATGGGGTCGCAAAGAGTCAGGCACTACTGAGCAACTCAACAACAACTGCTCTCCAGGATCTCAGCCTAATCCGGGAGACGTGGCGTGACACAGAAACTGTCAGAGCAAGCCTGCTCAGTGCACACAGGTTACAGGCAGGCAGAGAACATGCCCTGGTTATGAACTGGTTAACAATTTGCATGCAAACTTGGGAATTCTTTTTTTTTCGATGCCAAGTTTTAAGATTTTTTTTCTTTTTTACTTATTTTGTACTCAAGTATAGCTGATTAACAATGTTATGACAGTTTCAGGTGAACAGTGAAGGGACTCAGCCATACATATACATACATTTATCCAAACTCCCCTCCCATCCAGGCAGCCACATAACACCAAGCAGAGTTCCCTGTGCTATACAGCAGGTCCTTGTTGGTTACCCATTTTAAACAGAGCAGTGTGTACATGTCCATCCCAAACTCCCTATCCATTACCCCCATCCTTCCCCCAGGCAGCCATAAGTTCGTTCTCTAATTCTGTGCATCTCTGTTCTGTAAACAAACTTGGGAATTCTGATGGTCATCAGCAGAGCCAAGAAGGGCCCACTGGGTTTGCAGGCCCAGCTGGGCAAGGGGAGAAGAAACGGAGTGACAGCTAGGGATGAAAGGAAAGCAACAGGTGAGGCAGAGAATAAGGCCGGGAAGGAAGACGGGAGTGTGGGACACGGAACCCTGAGTGGCCAAGAGCCCTGGAGCTTCTCAGTGCCCACCCGGCCAAGCCACTGCGGGGCTGGGTTCATCCAGGTTCCCCAAGTCAGACCCTGGGATGAGGATCTCCACCTAAGGGCTTGATCGGCAGGGCTCTCAGGAAAGGGGAGTGGGGCCATGAACTGGGGGAGGGAAGGAAGCCCCCCAGGGGTGTGGTGGTCAGGAAAGTCCTGAGTGGAAGCACTGTGCAGGAGCTCTGGAAACAGCGTGGGCCTCGCAGAGAGCCGCCCTGTTCCCAGGGCCGGGAAACTGGCAGCTATAGCTCTTAGATGCCTGTCAGTTAAAGGACTGTCCCCCGCGGGGACAGGAGGGACATTACTTCTCAGGTTCCTGGAAGCTTTGACAGAGACCCAGGACCTGAGTGCTGGAGGAAGCAAGTGCCAGGCAGCGCGCAGGGGGCAGTCCAGGGCAGACGAAGAACATAACAGCAGCGGTTCGCCAGGCCCTTGTATCTCTACCAGTGGGCACCAGGGGAATAGGAGCCTCTTGCTGCCTTCCAGACCGATACCTGGAGAAGCCTGTCTCACCCGATGCACAGGTAAGAAAAGCCAGTTCTAGAACACCAGCCCAGAAGCACAAGTTCTATTTTCCAAAAGACTGGCCCCAAATAGCGCCCTTCATAAAGGCCCCCTGAGCTCAAAGCCATCGCTGACACACACAGGGCGTGTCCACTAGTAAAGTCACTTCCTAGCAGCATTCAAAAGTCCTCTGCTCAGACACCACCTATCAACTAGAAGCCAGGCAGGAAAGGGAGTATTTGAAGGTGCTGGTGTCAGTCTGGTGATTTCCCCAGCAGCTCAGTTGGTAAAGAATCTGCCTGCAATTCGGGAGACCTGGCTTCAACTCCTGGGTTGGGAAGATCCCCTGGAGAAGGGAAAGGCTACCCACTCCAGTATTCTGGCCTAGAGAAGCCCATGAACTCTATAGTCCATGGGATTGCGAACAGTGGGACACGACTGAGCGACTTCACTCTCACTGCTAGCTAGCACCAAAGTAGCACACTGAAGACCTCACGATTTGAGAGAGCAGTGTTTAAATTTTTCATCCAGAATAACCCTCATATAGAGAAGGCTTGCATTAATCAGCCTGAAAGAGAGGTTACATATTTCATACTTTAAAAACCACACTATTTTCTGCAACTACCATAATCAAATCATGTTTACTATACTTAGGCATGTTTGGACATCTTCCTGGGACCTGGGCTAATTTGATTTATAAAAGACTGTCTTTTCCTGTGAGTTGGAAACAAAGTACTAACACTTGCCACATATGTGCCACTTGTGACGAGAGCCCATCGTTAGCTCCACCTTTCTGTATGGGCGGCTGCGGCTGACTCACCTTGACATCACCCTCGAAACGTCAGACATGGACTCTCACTCTCTCTTCCCGTTGAGGAAAACCTCAGAACAAAGAAAGCAATTTCTTAAAGGTGAGGTGTTGGGCCTTCTGAAAACAAGAGTGCCTTTGTCATAGGAAATGCCCTCTACCGATAACTAAAATCATCTCTCCCCTCCCCACAAAAAATGCCACGCATCATATAAGCCTCCAGTTGCAGAGAACGGATAGACAAGGAGAAGAGCAAGAAAACAGTAATGTGGAAGGAGGAGAAGAAAGTCTTTTCTTGGGTAACTGGGAATAGACCAATCTACCAGGTTCTTACCTGAAACTATTTACAGTACTTACAGGCTAATTTATACATTTAAATCAGCATCTCACAGTCCAGTAACAACATCTTATACCCTGTCACTAAAGCAACAGGTATAATCAATAAAGGGCTCTAAAATTTCCATCCCACGCATAAATGCTGCTGGCATAATAGATTATTATTTCCATCATGCATAATACATTCAAGTGCGTGCCTGGACCCAGTGTTCCTCACATTAGAAAAGCCCACTAGCAAGTTAAAAATAAACAAGGGAACATTGGCTACTTTGATAATACACTAAAGAAACAAATCATCTTCCCCAAGAAACAAAGTCAATCTAAGTCGCAGGCACGGTTTCTCTGTATAAATTATAATTCATATGCATACTGAGACTCCAGCCTAGCGAGTGGGACGGTCATGGTGAGGAAACAGAACAACTGCTCCTCGTAGTAAAACATAAGTGTGTTCAACTCTGCCAGAAAAACCAACAGCTGCTCAAGATACAATCTGGTTGGAAGCTACTGCGTGCGCCACAAAAAAATCTCAATCTGAGATTCATAAACCTAAAACATGATTAAGAACAAGAAGCCCATTCACAGTGAGGTACAGTCTCCAGGCCTTAGGGAGATATGCAAAGACTGCTTTTGGACTAGGAATGCCAAACCCTCATACCAACGAAGATATTTTTTTCTTAAGCACCTTGAGCGCCCTCCCAAGACCTTTTCTTCAAAAACCGTTTTTGTCCTTTATTATGTGTAAGTCAAGAGAGAGTACACTGGAATTTTAGCTCAGACTCTAACTCATCATTCCTAATAATTAACATGCAATATGCTCATCTCTAACTAAATATCAAATTGAGTGTTTCCCCTGAAAAGTGTCTTTAAAAGCAACCCAATGTTCTTGTTTTTCATGATCAGGGCTCCAAAAATTAAGGGTTTATTCAATTGTCCATTAGCTTCGTGTAATAGGGCAATTAGTTATCGTTTGATAAAGTACTATAGGATACGTGGCAGGTATATTCGGTTGAGTCACTCATTTTACTTGGGAGTACAAGCGCTATTTTCGTGCACTTTTGTAAGGTTCAGCGCTTTACCCTCCAGATTTTTCCCCTGCCTCACTGGTTTCCAGCCCCTCGTTGAGGTACCAGATAACCCGCTTCAAGGGAAGGACTGAAAGCGGAAGCTTAGAGGGCTCCTGGGGCACTCTTCCAAAACCAGAAACGCCGGAGTGTGCACCCCCCGGCCCCAGCCTCACACCCTTTCTTTCATCAGCAATCGCGGCCGGCACCCCTGGGGCTGGCGGAGATGCACCAGGTGAGGGCGACCCCGCCCCCAGCCCTGTTACAGACTCCACTGCCAACCTCGTGTCTTCCGGGTTCGGCTCTGTTCCCCTCACCCCCACCCAAGAGGGCGAGGAATTAGAAACTTCCTCGAACGGAAAGGGGGCGGCCAGCCCACAGGGCTGAAGGGCTCGCCCAGGTGCGGAGCAACCGCGCGAAGTTTCCAGGTGAGGATGCGGAAGTACCTGTCCCTCCCCCGCCCAGACCGGTTGGCCCAGGCGCGCGTCCTGGGGACAACACACCGGCGCGCGCGCCAGGCACCCCTCTGCACACGTGGACAGGTGGGCACCAGGCACCCCAAACGTGTCCCGGCCCCAGTGAAGACAAACCGGCAGATGACGTGTCCGGGACATCCTGAACTCAAAAAAAAAAGAAAAAAAAAAATGCTTTTTAAGGGGGGATGGGGTGCGAACGTACAAAAGGCCCCTCACCCCCTCACCACCCCCCGCGCCGGCACCAAGCGCAAACCCGAGGGGCCCCGGCGGCGGCGGGCGCTGGGGGGAGCGGCGTCCCGTCTCTAACTTCAATCGCGGCAACTGCTGCGGAAGCCGGGCAGTCTCCGGCTCGCCGCACCTGTTTCTCTCGACTCCGAGGACCGAGTCCCGCACATCCATTCTGACCTTGAGGACATCCTGGAAATCCCACACTCCAGCCCGGGGTTCAGCAGTACTCCCACCCCCTCCCCGCAGGGACTGAAGCCCACTCGGGGCCCGCCAGGAGGGACCACCTCCAAATACCCACCCCGCGACGGAGTAAGAAAGCGCTCCCCGCGCCCTCCCGAGGTCCCCCGAGCATCCCTAGATCCGCGGCTTCCCCACCCCCTTGCCGCCGCGCCCCGCCCCCAGGTTGAGCCCCCACCTTTTCTCCCCACCCCGCAAATGGAGGAACACACCCCCCGAATTCAGATCCTTTGGCATGCGAGAGGGTCACCCCCCGAATTCAGGGTTCCCCCTCTTTGGCACGTGCGAGGGTCGCCCTCGTAAGATCGCGCTGCAGAGCACCGAGGTGGGGGTCCCCGAGTAGGGGCCCACCGCGGGCGGCGGGGTGGGAAGGGCGGTCCCCGCGGCCCGGGCTCCGAGCCGGACGGTGCCGGGGGCTTCGGCCGGACTGCGCCGGGGCGAGGACAGCTACGGCAGGGCTTCGGGGAGCCGGGGTACGGTCCTGGCCGGGGCGCTCCCGGAACAGCCAAACTTTCTCCGCCACCTGAAGTTAGGGGCTCGGAGGCGGCGCGGAGCTGGGAGGCTCCGAGGAGTCGCCGGCGCCCCGACGGAACTGCGGGGTACCGAGCCCCGCGGGCCGCGCGCAGCGCCGCCCTCCCCCGCGCGCCGGGCTCGGCGCGGCCCGCGCTCACCTGGCTGTAGAGCTCGCTGACCGACATGACCGCGCCGGCCGGGCCGAGCCCGGGCGCGGTGCCCTCGGCGGGCGGCAGGTCCCGGCGGCTCTCAGTCCTCGGCCGGCCCGTCCGGCGCCATCTTCTGCCCGAGTTTCTCGGCTCTTTCCCCTCCTCTCCGACCTGCCCCGCCGGCTTCCTGGAGGCGCCGCGGCCGGCTCGCTGTCTGCGGGAGCGACCTTTACTCCCGCGGCGGCGGCGGGCGGGCGGGGGAGGAGGCCGCGGCGCCGCTCCCCGCGCAGGTATGGGAGGCGGCGCGGGCGCGCCGGAGGGAGCGGGCGGGCGCGCGGCCGGTGCGCCGCCGCCGCCGCCTCCTATGCGCCCTACGGGGGCCGGGCCCGCCGCCGCGGGGTCCCCGGGGCCGGGGCGGGGCCGCGCGCAGAGCGATCGCCGACCGCCCCCTGCCGGCCGCCGGGCGCGCGCGGGGCAGGTGCTAGCCCTGCACCTGCCGCGCGCGGCCCCCTCGCGGACTGCGCCCCGGGAGGCTGGGCGGGCCCCCAGAGGAGACCAGGAAAGCAAAACACAAAGAGGAAGAACCAGAGAAGGGAAAAGAGGAATAAAAAGGAGAGACGCCTGCGGCCGAAAGGCTTCATACATTTTTCCTGTGGGTTTTCCCTGGGCGTTAACATTCCCATTATTAAAATTCAGTTATGGGTAGCCTGTTAAAGACGATTTGGAGGTACTCGAGATTGTCTGCACCAAATAGCGCCCCGCGCTGAAATCTGAGCGCAAGCAACGTGAGAGTCGAAACCCTTCTCCACTTTTGCAGATTTCACCCACAGCTTCCAGTTAGGCTCCCGGCCGCTCCAACGGAGAACTGTTCGCCTCTCTGGGAAACCTCACATTTCCCCCCTCCCTCCCTCTCACGCACACTCCCAGCCCCTCTGCCGTTCTCTGTCTCATTTACTTTGGTCGCGTCTGCCAGTGACACCTAGCAGCTTTGCGCTCTCTTCGGCTTCCAAAGAAAAGTAGAAATCTCAGCCAAAAAGGAAACGACTTGGCAGGAGTCTGTAAAGGCAGAGCAAGGGCTGTAGGAGGAGACGCGGTCTTCTGGGTTGGCTTTTGTACCTGAACGAGGGATAACTTCTGAAAGCGGTTCTCAGCCAGAGCATCCATGTCTGCGGCTCTTCCGGAGCCCCACTGCCTGGCGGGAGATTCTCAGACCCGTCCCATTTAAGACCTTCTCACTTGGAAAGCAGGATCCCGATTTAGTCCACCTGCTGCCCTCCTCAACCATGCCCCCTCAATGAGAATCACCCGGGGAGCTTTAACAGTTCCACCGTGAGGAACTCCATTTGGCGAAGGGTGGGACCCCAGTATCTGAAGTTCCCTCCCTAATTCTAAAGAATCGTACTTCCAGGGTTGACCAATGCCAATGACCTAAGCTTGGACGACTCCTCTTGGATCTGAAAGGGAGCTCCTGTCCTGTCTCTCTCCCTCAAAAACCTGTCTGCAGAGTGTCCTTCCCTGTATTCTGGTAGTTCTTGAAGTGTGGCCCTCAGGGCCAATAGCATCACCTGGAAATTTTTAGATATACAAAATATGGGGCCTCATTGAGGACCAATCAGAAAGGCTGGGAGTGAGGCTCAACACCTGTGTCTCCACATCTCGCCCGGGTCCTTCCCTCTCAGGTAAGAAAGCCTCCTTGCTAAGACTCAGCCCACCGCTACTCCAGATCCCCTCGCCTTCTCCACCCCTGTGCTCACTCAGTGGTCCTACCATTCCAACAGCAGGGAAGTATGTATGAGAGGTGCTCAATCGTGCCTGATTCTTAGCGACCCACGGAGTGTAGTCCACCGGCTTCTCTGTCCATGGAATTCTCAAGGCAAGAATAATGGAGAGGGTAGCCATTGCGTTCTCCAGGGAATCTTCCCCACCCAGGAGTCAAGCCCGGGTCTCCCACACTGCGGGCAGATTCTTTACCCTCCGAGCCATCAGCCCTCTCAACTGGCTCTTGACTTTCCCCTCTGTTCTTTTCTGCTCCACTTGTTGAGGTAGTAACTCCTGTGGACTTCCCTTACCCATGTCTAGTCCTTCTGTAATTCACTGGTTCTCAACACTTTCTGCACATTGGAATCACTTTTACAAAGACAAATGCCTGGCTCCCACTCCCAGAAATTCTGATTTGGCTTGTCTGGGGTGCTGTCTGAGCAAAGAGATTTTTAAGCATTTTCAGGTGATTCTAATGGCAGTCAAGGTTAAGAGACTCTGCTCTCATTCCTTCCTAGGCGGTTCCCTCCCAACCCCGTCCTATTGAAACTGCCGTCTCTGTCTGAAGCTTGGGGTGGGAACTGACTCTTGCTATGTTCTTGTCCCCCCTTGGCCTCTATCATTTTTCTCCTCTGTTTTCCCGGCTTTTCTAACCACACCTTCTTCTTTCTCTTCCTGAATAAAACTGTGGCCCATTTCCCAGATCTCAGCTTTCTTCTCAGCCACGCCCCCTTATCTCTCTTCTCACCTCAATGTTAACTCTCAAATCCAGCTCTAACCTCTAGACCCACTTCTCCACCTGCCGGGTAGACAATGCTAGCAATCCCTCTAAGCCCTCTGACCAACCTGAGACTCACGTGACCATCCTTTGTCCCCACCCCCAACCCAGGTCCAACTTTCTGGCTTCCATCATACCTGGCATGAATCAAAAGCTGAATTCACGCTGACTGAGCTGAATCACGTCCCTGAGGAGGCTCCTACTCTTGGCCAGAACTTTGTGGATGTCTAATGAAGAATTGATGCTTTTGAACTGTGGTGTTGGAGAAGACTCTTGAGAGTCCCTTGGACAGCAAGATCTAACCAGTCCATTCTAAAGGAGATCAGTCCTGGGTGTTCTTGGGAAGGACTGATGCTAAAGCTGAAACTCCAATACTTTGGCCACCTCATGCGAAGAGTTGACTCACTGGAAAAGACCCTGATGCTGGGAGGGATTGGGGGCAGGAGGAGAAGGGGACGACAGAGGATGAGATGGCTGAATGGCATCACCGACTCGATGGACATGAGTTTGGGTGACCTCCGGGAGATGGTGATGGAGAGGGAGGCCTGGCGTGCTGCAATTCATGGGGTCGCAAAGAGTTGGACACAACTGAGCGACTGAACTGATCTGAACTGAATCCCACAATCAGATATAGGCTTTCTCTCCTTGGAATAATAATAAAAACATTTGAAAACTTACTTTGTGCCAGGAAAAAGCATTTGCCAAGTGCTTTACTTCTGCGATCTTGTCTGAGCCTCAAAGCAACCTTTCAGAGGCGGTTCAGATATTAACTGTTTCACAGGTGAGCAAAGTGAGGCTGAGGGTGTTGGGAAGACATTCTAGGTCAGAAAGCCAGTATTGAACTTAAACTCTATCACACTCTAGAGCCTAAGCACCTGCCAGCATTTCCTGAACCTTAGTGGGAATCAGGGTAAAGAGGATGCCGGGGGATACTAATCCGGTTGGTCCATGTGTGTGCATGTTTATTAAGTACCCTAGATGGTATAGGGCTCATACTTTTAAGAAGCACTGCTCTGTGCTCCATGGTTTCTCAAAGTAAAGAGAAGACACTCATTGTAAGTGACTTGCTCTCCTTCCTGACAGATGGCGCTTTCCATCACATACAAATGAGGAAGAACTTTGAACTTCCAAAGCATTCATCTGCACTGCACCCTGTAATGTGTGTGTGCTAATATCCCTGTGTGTGTGTGCTAAGTCACTTCAGTTGTGTCCAACTCTTTGTGACCCTATGGACTGTAGCCTGCCAGGCTCCTCTGCCTATGGGATTCTCCAGGCAAAGATACTGGAATTTTGCCATGCCCTCCTCCAGGGGATCTTCCCAACCCAGCGATGTGACCTGTGTCTCCTACATCTCCTACATTGGCAGGCGGTTCTTTACCACTAGTGCCACCTGGGAAGCCCACTAATATCACTGGCTTCTCAACACTAGGCTCTAAGGCAGGAACAACACAGACCCATTGCCTTGCTCAAGGCAGACCTCAAGAAATAGTAGGTGAATGGTGCTGGACCTAGTGATTTGAGTCTAGCAAAGGCGATGGGGAATCACTTCCATGAGTACGTTATAAGACTGTGACTTTGTCTTGCTGGAATTTTCTCTGGCATTTCTCATATGTTTGCTCCCATGAAGCAAGCTAACCTATTGTGAGCCGCCCTATGGAGAAATTCAAGTGACAAGAAACTGAGGGTAGCCTCAGACCAACAGCACTCGAAAACTGAATTCTCCCAGTGCTGAGTGAATGAGCTTGGAAGCAGATTCTGCACTAGCCAAGGCTTCAGACTTGACTTGAAGACCACACCCCCAGCTGGCACTTTGATGGCAGACACGTGGGACACCCAGAAGCTGAGGATGCAGAAAAGCTGTGTCTAAATTAAACTGTGAGATAATAAATGTGTATGGTTTGAAGCCACTAAGTTTTGGGATAATTTGCTATGCAGCAAGAGGTGGCTAAGACAATCACATACAAAAAGTATCCTGCGGTGATTGTCCCACTGGCAAGAACTTCATCCTAGCAATTTCTCTCCTCCCCTTCTCGGTAGGTTGGTTTCCCAAATATTCCTACTTACTAAGGCAGCATCTTCAAACTGTGGTCTGTGGTGCCCTGATTAATGCAGGACTTTTCCAGGAGCCATTAGTCCATAGTTTGTCTTAAGAAAATCGATTTCCAGATCCTAAATGTCCAAATTAACTGGTAACTCTAAACATGACTTTGACAAAACAAGCCTGCAGTTCGAGGGCTCATTCTGAGATGGTCCTTCTCACTTCTTATCTCACTTTGCAGAAGAAAGCACATTTCTCAGTCCCCCTGAATGATGGGGTGGCCCTTTCCTTGGAAAGCAAGAGCCTCCAGGACACCAAACAAACGGACACTTGGAAGCTTTGGTGTTGAGAATGCCTGACTCTGACGAAGGGGCTACATTGTCTGGGAAGGTCAGGTGGTTTCCAATTCTGTTATCAACAAAACTGAAGGAGGAGCTAAGCCATTGTCACCTGACAGGTTATTAACAATAATCTTTTGATGGATCACCATGTGATTTTTGGCAACTCAGAAGGAATTCAAAGAATTGAGGGACACTATTCTAACAAAACTTTCTTTCCTGTCTATTTATTTACATAAGCACATATAAAGCATTTATATCTATAAACAGATTTTTGAAATTGTGTAATAATGCGATTTGTGATCATTCACTTCAGAATAGTTTTAATACTTGACCACTGCAAAATTTTTTAATCTATTAATTTTTATACCTATTTTTTATTATAGATAAGTATCATAATGGTTATTAAAGGAGTTTCTAGCATTAAAATGTAGGATAAAATCTTGTAGGGAAAGTGGAATAAATTCAGATTCAAGGGAAAAAACAAATGATTTAAAGACCTTGTGTGGTTTTTAAATGGGCAAGGGACAGTATCAAATTGCTATGGCAGTTAGAGTCCATTGGGTTCACTTAAAAGAATGATACAACAGTTTATTTTAAGCTGACAGTATCTAAACTACACCAGAAATTACATGTTTTCCAACTACTTAAACTTCTTAAAATATTAGTTATTAACCTAAAAACATGGGAAGACATACATGGTTTTTCAAAATTTCTTTAAAGTTTCAGAACAAGAAAAGTCTGAACCCTACAGAAAGAAGGGTGGTTTCTTCCACGACCTCCCAAATTAGGTCTTTATTAGCAGATCAGGATTAAAATGGTGTTAAGAACCTGATGCTGTGGAACACTTTCATCTTTGCAGTTTATTCAGTGGTCATCTCTGAGTCCCTCTTGGGGCAGAACAAACATTTTTCGCCTGTTCTGAGTTAGCACCTAGCCTGTGCAGGTTTAAGCCGGGACCTTTCTCCCTTGACAGGGAGAGATGGATGGAGACACAGACCCCAGCCTGGGTTTCCCAGTGGCCACTCCTCCATGGGGTGCGGGTGGGTGGGGATGAGGGTGGAAATCATGACATGTGAGGATGGTGGAAGACCACTGGGGTGTCTTGATTTGGGCATGGGAAGACTCTGGACACTAAGGCCGGATGAAAGATGCGGCTGTCACAACCATTTTCAAACACTTGAACATCCTTCATGTTAAAGAGGGTTAGGCTGGGTCTGCCTGATGGAGGTCAGACCACGGGGAGAAAGTCTCAGGGTGACAGATCACACGGCCATCAAGAACAAATACAACTTCTAATGAAAACTAAGAGAGGCATCTCATGGAAAAATGAGCTTGCGGTCCCCGGGGGAATTCAAGCAGAGGCTTGATGATCACTGCCAAGGATGCTGTAGATTCTGCTGCTGGGTGGGGGACGGGCTGCACCACCCCAGGAGTCAGGGGTTGTGCCCGGGTGACTGCCCCCCATACATCTGGCTCATGACATCGCTATTCAGAGCTGTGGCCATGTACGCTGTACTGATAACCTCAAGCAAAGAAAACCTCTGGCTCAAAGCTTGCTCCCAGGAAGACTGGACACCAGGGCTTTACAGCTCGGTTAGACCATAAGTCCTGTGTTTCCTTTAGGAGGTTTTCATTTGAAGCTTGATTTTAACCCTAAATGGGGTATCCTACTGGACATCCTGTCTGCTGCAAAACGGTTGGGTTTTTTCTAGAGGGGAAGCAGGAGAGAAAAGAGTGGCATTTACACTTCCCCAGAACCTCCAACACTTCTGCTCACAGAAGCTGTTGCAAGACTCAAGAGCTTTTGAGTAAGTAACCGTAATGACAACCACCCCCCACCACCCCCAGGATGGAGTGACCAATCTCTTGGGGCTTGGATGCAGAAAAGAGAGGAGAGAAGTGAGGTGGCGTGGACGGGAGGAAACACAAGGCAACTCCCGCAGGCCCGCAGTCTGTACGCCCCCTAAATAACGCTGAGCCCCCAGTCCTCCAACCACTGTTCATGTCAGCTCACTTGCTCTCAGGCAAGCAGCTGCAGGATGCCTTTCCAGGGACCCAGTAGTTTCTCCCCAGCATCTTGGCTCCCTCTTCTGGACACTTTTCCCAGCTAGTTTTATTTTTGCCTTTTCGCTCACTTTCAACATTCCTTAATTTTCTGATCTTCCAAAGTCACAATGGGAAGAGCCTTAAAGAGATCAGTCTCCAGCCTTCTGATTTTACAGAAGAAAAAGTGAAGCTCTTAGAGGAGACAGAGCCGCTCAGAGTCACGCTGCTGGCTGGTGGCTGGGCTGCTCTTGGCCGAGACATTGTTGGGAAGAACTGGGAAGTGGATAGGGGTTCACAAGGCCCACTTTCATAGCAGAGAATGTCACTCACAATCTCTACACACCTGCCTTGCTCACAAAGCATACCCTTCACCCCCACTCACCCATTAATAAAATTGAACCATTAAACTGAGATCTTGCCATGCGGGGAGATTGTCTTGTGTTCTGAGATTGAGAGGGAATCAGAGCCTGAGGTTGAGCTGAGGATAGATCTCAGGGCTTGTATTCATTACATAAACCTGTGAATTCATAAAAACTGCCTGGAATATGCTGTCTGTTTCCAAATTCTACCCATCCTCTACCTCCATGATTCTTGGGCTTGGCTATACACTAGAATCACATAGGAATCACTTCAAAAAGGCTGACTCCAGGATCTCCAGTTGAATGGTCATTTCACTCCCAGGTACTTCAAAAGCAGAGCTACGAAACCTCCATTTTTGGTCTCACCACATGTCCCACCTTCTCTGTGAAGCCTTCCTCCACCATATGGATACCCTGTCTATGTTTCTATTCATTTCATTACCTGGGATTGACAATATCTTTAATATACTTTTTTTACTTTAATATTCTTTCTATGTATATATCCTATGTATGATGAATTAATATTCCAAGTAAATATAAGTATTATTTAAAATATAAAATGCTCACTGTCTGAATTTTTGACATACATAAAATTTAAAGACAGTTTAATATTTAGAGCTTTCAATTCTTTGCTAAACTCTGTCATACCTATTAGGCAAAAATCTACTTGACCAGATCCCATGATTCTTTGTTCTGAAGGCCAAAAGGCTTTGGTTAGAGACTTAGTAGAGACTCTGAATATGTACTTATTTTGCTTTTTAATTCCAGGGGTAGCTAGATAATTTGCTATCAAGAATTTACATTGCAGGGTGGTCAGTTGGCATATCAGAAAGGGCCACATCCCATACACAGCCTGCAAGTCCTTCTGCTATTCACATGTCAATCAATAACCAAGTCTCGGGTAATTAGCAACTAATGTACATATGAGTTGTTACAGGTTATTTCCCATGAGCTCACCAAGGACAGTCCTTTTTTGGAATGTATAGGGTTTAAACACCCCAAGCCTGCTGACTTAACCCCTTCCTATGTGCTGGGCTGTGTTGCGCTTCATCGCTCAGTCATGTCTGACTCTTTGCAACCCTATGGACTGTAACCTGTTTCCCTGTCCACGGGGATTCTCCAGGCAAGAATACTGGAGTGGGTTGCCATGCCCTCCTCCAGGGGATCTTCATGGCAACGCTTTATTATAACAATACCCAAAAGATAATTTACTGTTTTTCTTAATCTGGCTTTAATGAAGTAAACTCAATCATTAATAATTTCAAAATCTACCTCTGGAAAAAAATTAACTATTAAAGAAATACATTAAAACATGTAAAAGGAGACATGCATTTTTCCTTTGGCCTCAGGCTCTAATCTGGCCCAGCCTAGCACTGTCAGATCTTTATTTCAAAATTTAACATTTCCTTCTTCATGAATTTTTCACATGAATTTTTATTTTTACAGATAACATCATAATTGCTGAGTTTTTTGATACCCCTTAAGCTTGAGAAACCTATGTGCAGGTCAGGAAGCAACAGTTAGAACTGGACATGGAACAACAGACTGGTTCCAAATATGAAAAGAGTACGTCAAGGCTGTACATTGTCACCCTGCTTATTTAACTTTTATGCAGAGTATATCATGAGAAACGCTGGACTGGAAGAAACACAAGCTGGAATCAAGATTGCCGGGAGAAATATCAATCACCTCAGATATGCAGATGATACCACCCTTATGGCAGAAAGCAAAGAGGAACTAAAAAGCCTCTTGATGAAAGGGAAAGAGGAGAGTGAAAAAGTTGGCTTAAAGCTCAACATTCAGAAAATGAAGATCATGGCACCTGGTCCCATCACTTCATGGCAAATAGATGGGAAAACAGTGGAAACATTGTCAGACTTTATTTTTGAGGGCTCCAAAATCACTGCAGATGGTGATTGCAGCCATGAAATTAAAAGACACTTACTCTTTGGAAGGAAAGTTATGACCAACCTAGATAGCATATTCAAAAGCAGAGACATTACTTGGCCGACTAAGGTCTGTCTAGTCAAGGCTATGGTTTTTCCAGTGGTCATGTATGGATATGAGAGTTGGACTGTGAAGAAAGCTGAGCACCGAAGATTGATGCTTTTGAACTGTGGTGTTGGAGAAGACTCTTGAGAGTCCTTTGGACTGCCAGGAGATCCAACCAGTCCATCCTAAAGGAGATCAGTCCTGGGTGTTCATTGGAAGGACTGATGTTGAAGCTGAAACTCCAATACTTTGGCCACCTGATGTGAAGAGTTGACTCACTGGAAAAGACCCTGATACTGGGAGGGATTGGGGACAGGAGGAGAAGGGGATGACAGAGGATGGAATGGCTGGATGGCATCACCAGCTTGATGGACATGATTTTGGGTGGACTCCAGAAGTTGGTGATGGACAGGGAGGCCTGGCATGCTGTGATTCATGGGGTCGCAAAGGGTCGGACACGACTGAGCGACTGAACTGACTGACTGAAGCTTTACACCCAAAAGTATTCCCTCATTCAGCACAGCCTGGTGCTGGCCCCACAATCATCAATGGTGTGGCTTCTCATTTTTTTGCATTCAGATTCCATTGATTTTAACACTCTTTCATCACATTATAGAACTATTTAACTCATAAGACTAGGATATACTGGGCCAACTGTTACAGTAGCATAGGAAATCTACTATTTATTTTTATTTTTTTAATTTTCATTTTTTAAAATGTTTTTGTTTTAGGGACTTCCCTGGCGGTCCAGTGGTTAGGAACACTGCCTGCCAGTGTGGGGAACACAGGCTCAATCCCTGGTTGGGGAACTAAAATCCCTGGGCCTGCAAGCCTCAACTACCAAGCCCCCCGGGCCACAGCTAGAGAAAGCCCAGGCAGTGCAATGAAGGCCCAGCACAGCCAAAATTAAAATAAATGCAGTAAATTTTAAAATTTTATATTGGCATATAGTTGATTAACAATGCTGTGTTAGTTTCAGAAGGGCAGCTAAGTGACTCACTTATACATACACATGCATCCTTTTTCAAATTCTTTTCCCATTTTAGGTTATTATAGAATATTGAGCAGAGTTCCCTGTGCTGTACAGTAGGTCCTTGTTGGCTGTCTATTTTAAATATTATTGCTTCTCATTTTTAGAACCTCAAATAGCACCAAGTCAGAAAGGCCTCTGTCATCACTCGGCCTACAGTCACACCCTCCTTTTTCTTTTTATCAATTCATACTCTGAAATTGCTGTATTCGTATTTTTGCTTCCTGTCTATCCCTTCCTCCCAACCAATAAAAGCTTCTTAAAAGCAGAAACTGTGTTCATCTTGTCCACTGTTGAACTCTCAGACTTCAGCAGAGTATCCCTTACATAGTAGATGCTCAGGAAATAGTTGCTTTGAGCCGCCACCTGGGGGCTGGAGCCTTTTTGTCCGGATGGGCACACAGAGCAGGCACCCAGGTGAGGGTGCCTATCCTGTGACTGCCAAGCTGCCCTCTGTGGCTTGGGGGGTCCAGTGGCTCAAAGGACCCACAGAGACAAGTCCAGAGGCTTCCACTGGATGCTAAGGAAGCCTCTGCATGAGTGTGCACATGCATTTCAGTCAAGTCCGACTGTTCACAACCCTGTAGACTGTAGCCCACCAGGCTCCCTGTCCATGGGATTCTCCAGGCAAGAATACTGGAGTGGGTGGCCATTCCCTTCTCCAGGGGATCTTCCCAACCCGGGGATTGAACCTGCATCTGTCTTATGTCTCCTGCATTGGCAGGCAGGTTCTCTACCACTGCACCACCTGGGAAGCCCAAGGAAGCCTCTAGCCTCCAGTTGTAACAGTTTAACATGAAATGTTTACAAAGCGCAGACAAGTCGCACTCTTGTCGAGTGCAGAAAGCACCTTGCATATTCAAACTTCACGCCAGTTTCCTTGTCAGAGCACAACTTGTCTCTGCTCTGTAAACAGATCCTATTGAACGGGCACAAAGGAGAGAGCTAGAGGTTTCCTTGGGCTTCCCAGGTGGTGCAGTGGTAAAGAACCCGCCTGCCAGTGCAGGAGACATCAGCGACGGCAGTTCGATCCCTGGGTCAGGATCCCTCCCTGTGCCTTGCTTGCTGTCCCTGGCAAGCCTCCCAGCTGGCCTCTCTTGGGTGCCTTTTCTGCCTCCACGGTTTTCACCCCCTCACCCCCTCAGGGCTTTTCCTGTGAGATCTTCCTGTCTACTTCATTTAAACTTACATGTCGCCTTGTCATTTCATATCCTGCCACCATTTATCTTTCTCTATGCCATTACTACAGTCTAGCATAATCTATTTTTCCATATTTATTTGTTTATTATCTCTCTCCCCTTGTGAGAATGCTAGGCTATTTTATTCTCTTCTTTTTAGGGGCAGCCTCACTTAAGCCTGGTTCTTTCCAGCCTGAAGAGGAAGTTTGGGTGATGTTTTAGTTCCCTAGGGATAGCTGACATGACAAAGAACCACAAACTGAATGGCTTAAAGCGATGGAAATGTACTGCCTCACAGTCCTGGAGGCTAGAAACCCCAGTCAGGGTGTTGGCAGGGCTGCACCTCGTCTGAAGCCTGCAGGGGAGGACCATCTGGCCTCCTCCACCCTCCGGTGGTTTGCAGAAAATACCTGGGGTCCTGGGCTTGCAGGTGGGTCGCTCCAGTCTCAGCCCTTGTTGTCACATGGCCTTCTCCCTGTGTGTGTCTATGTCCCTCTGCATCCTCTCCTCTTTTCATAAGGTCACCAGTCACATTGGATCACAGGCCCATCTACCTTGGTGTGACCCATCTTGGCTAATTACACATGCAATACCTACTGTATTTCCAAATAAAGTCACATTTTGCAGTCCTGGGGTGATTAGGACTTCAGTGTATCTTTTTTTTTCTAAAGGAACACAACTCGACCCACGAAAGGCGACATCTCAGCACGTCCTTTTCCAGTAGCTGTTCTGTCCCGTGAAGACAAAGATATGGGGCTGGAGACAGTCTTCCTTCCTGTCTTGACCGTTTACTCCACAAGCAGTTACAGAGCCAGGCATTTGCTATCACTGAGACCAAAAGGTGCCATGTGAGTCTTCCTCCGAAGACCACCCAGGCCGGGTGACAGCCCGCATCGAGCCGTGATGACACTGCCGGTTGGTCCTGTGGCGCGTGGGAGGGCCCGCCCCTCCGGGGCCATCTGCTGCATCCGCCTCTGGCCCCTCCCACAATATTTGCATCCCCGGCCTCCACAGCTCTGGCGTGTGGGGAGGCGTATAATTTAGGGTTTCGTTTTTTATGCTCTAGATGAAAGTTTCTCCTTCAATGTGTGTTACTCCATAAATTAGGCTGTAAAATTCTCTCACACACAGAATTATCTTTTGACTCAAGCATTTTGCCATTCCTGCTCAAGCTTGTCTTAAAGCTTATTCCACAAGCAGCTGATGAAGTCTCTGTCCAGCTCTTGACCCCCACTCCTCACATGTACCACCTGCAGATAAGCTTGGCCCTGGAGCTGCCACCAGTTTGAAGCCCAAAGTCAGTAAACTGTCCAACTCGGTCACAAATGCTCATCCTCCCTCAAACTGCACCCCAGTTCCAACAAGGGGAGTGCTTCCTTACAACCAAGCCTGGCCGCAGTCTGGTTGTAGAAACCAAATCCTTGTTTTGTCCCAGCGCCCTTGGCTTTACCTGATTCCCTATCAAGCCGTATCCTGGTTTTCCAAGGACAAGACTCAGCATCTCCCCCCACAGTCTTGCTTTGATCTATGACCTCATCCTTAAGCTCAGGTCTCAGTACTTTGTCCCAATATTTGCAGTGGTTTCCCATGGATGCCTGGACCTGGCGAGATCTTGCTTCCAGATTCCCAGTGCTGGGAGTTACTCGCCTGTCAGGATCCCTGTGACCCTTTTCTGGTAACTTCACAGACTCCCTGCTCGTCACTGGGGGATCTGCTTGGCCTTTGGGTCAGTGGTTCTCAATCAGTGTCCCATGGCATGCCGAGGCAGCACTGTGGACTCTCACCATTGGGCCACCAAGTCCTGATTACAATGTATAAAATTGATTCGTGTTTGAAAAGACACTTTCATGAACAGGATGCCATCTGCTGTGGATGAAAGGTAAGGAATGAGCGAACATGTCTGCTCGTGCACTGCAGGCTGAGCGCACGGACTGTGCAGTCAAGCACTCTCCCCCAAACGGGAGAGGGTGTGCAGTGTGGGCTGGCCTGGGTGCTTTTGCAGACCCCACGACACATTGTGGGGCTGCAACAATGACCATGTTTTAACCACCTCCCACTTGTCTACTTTTTTCTTTTGATCATTTCAGATGTGTCAACAAATATTCTGGTATTTAAAGTAAGGCTTGACACATACACAAAAAAGTTGAAGAAACATGACAAGATCGAGTTCATTCTCCTCTTTTGTAATACCCTCCAATCATCAGTCAGCCCCACCCCTTCTAAAGTGAATCAGTGCTGTGGACGGGAATGTCGCTGGCTGCTTGGCAATAATGATCAGAAAGCATCAAGCATGCGCATGCTGTTTAACCCAGAGGTTCCACTTTAGGGATTTACTTTGCTAATATGCTCATAAGTTCATTCATGGCTGCATGATTTGAAATCACACAAGACTGGAAGCCACCTGAATGTCCTCTGTGAGAGACTCCTGATGGCACGAAGCCCTAAGGCTTGTCCATGGAGACACTGGTTTAGCCATTTCAGAGATTAGTTTTCCAGAACATTTTCCGGCAAGGAGAGGACATTGTGTATATAGGTCGAAGATCATATGAGTTCAGGGTCGTAAAAGAAAGCCAAAACGAGCTGTGAATGAGGGGAAGGTGGGTAACTACGGGTCCTCATGGGGAAAAAGTCATAAGAGATATAATCCAAGGGGTGGAGGTTATGCAGAAGGGACCCAGCCTGTTAGAGATGGGCTGGGAGGAAAGGTGATGTCATTAGAGGAAGGGTCTGAAAGTAGAAACAGCAACTGTCAGAGAGAAAACTTGATTTTTGTATTTTTCACTATTGTCACTTGAGTGGCACCTCATACAAGAAATGTAATTTCTCAAAGCCTCCCCTCTTCCTGACAGTGCTGCTGCTGCTAAGTCGCGTCAGTCGTGTCCGACTCTGTGCAACCCCATAGATGGCAGCCCACCAGGCTCCCACATCCCTGGGATTCTCCAGGCAAGAACACTGAAGTGGGTTGCCATTTTCTTCTCCAGTGCATGAAAGTGAAAAGTGAAGTTGCTCAGTCGTGTCCGACTCTTCACGACTCCATGGACTATAGCCTACCAGGCTCCTCCATCCATGGGATTTTCCAGGCAAGAGTACTGGAGTGGGGTGTCATTGCCTTCTCTGCCTGGCAGTGCAGACCCCTGAATTTAGCACCCATTTTACATAAAGCACATTCACTCCATAGCCTATTTGCTGCACAGAAATTTCTCTGGTTCTTGGCCCCAGACTTGGGATGTGATTTGCAGGATTTACAAAGAAGTGGTTTGTTATTTTGTATGATTGCTCTAAATCCTTACCCAGTTCTCCTCCCCGCCCACTAGTTTTCCACAAATCCCTCTGAGCTTCATCCAGTTTCTCTGCCCAAGTCAGATGCCCAACCCTGGCTGCTTCCCAGGGCTGGAGCAAGACTACAGTCAGCCCTAACTTCAGGGCTAGAGTGGCCCCAGCTGGGTCCTGGGAGAGAGGTCCTGGAAGCCCAGAACCTCCCAGGGGTGGAGCAATGTGCCTGGGTTTGCAATGCAGGAAGAAGCATGTGGCCACGTGCACACAGAGAGCAGGGCTTTGGGATTTCACCACGATTAGCAACATGCTAGGTACACACACACACACACTGGACCAGTCATTCATGAATAGCATACTCTGTCAGGAAATAGTGGTACTTCCCCTGTCTCACTCACACAGCTATATAAACACAAAGAGTTGAAAGACTGAATCCATCACTCCAGGACTTCTTCCGTGTGAATCAGGACCATGAAGCATTTATTCAAAGCTCCCCATGTTCATTCTGAGTACCTCTTCCACTTTCACATGAGAATTCCCAACAAAATGGGGTTTTCAGTGTTTGCTTTTATCTTTTGATTGAACTAAGCCAAAATTTTGCAACCTAAAAAGAAAAGTTCCAGAAAGCACTGCTCCAAAGTGGTCCATTAGGAAGAGCCCTGCATAAATACCCAGAGAAAAACGTGACCTGAAAGGATATGCACTTCCCAATGTTTATCGCAACACTGTTCACAATAGCTAAGACATGGAAGCAATCTAAATGTCCATCGACAGAGGAATGCATAAAAAGATGTGCTACTTATGCACAAGGGAGTATTTCTCAGCCATTACAAGGAATGAAATAATGTCGTTTACAGCAACATGGATGGACCTAGAGACTGTCATACTGAGTGAAGTAAGTCAGCTAGAGAAGGAGAAATATCATATGCTATCCCTGATATGTGGAGTATAAAAAGAAACGATACAAATGAACTTACTTACAAAACAGAAAAAGACTCACAGACTTAGAAAATGAACTTATGGTTTCTGGGGGAAGGGATAGTTAGGGAGTTTGGGATGGTCATGTACACACTGCTCTATTTAAAATGGATAATAACAAGGAACTCTGCTCAATGTTGTGTGGCAACCTGAATCGGTGAGGGTTTTGGCGGAGAATGGACACATGTACATGTATGGCTGAGTCCCTTTGCTGTTCACCTGAAACTATCACAACACTGTTAATCAGCTATACTCCAACACAAAATAAAAAGTTCAAAAAGATAAATAAGAAAAAGAAAGAAAGAGCCCTGGATTTGGGACCAGAAAATTCCAGTTCTAATTCTCACCCTCCCAGCTGCCCTATTTAAGGAGCCTAAGGGACTAATTCACTCTGGCCCTGACTTTCTTCATTTGTAAACGTTGTTTAATAATCCTTGCCCACAAGAGAATGAATAAATGAATTATGGTACATTCAGACAATGAAACGTGCCCAAACAAGAACGAAGAACAAACTGTGGGTATGTGTGCAGAACATGGAAGAATCACATACCCATTATGCAGAGTGAAAGAAATACAGAAGATATAGGGGACTACATTCTATACAATTCCATTTCTGTGAAGTTCAAGAGCAGGCAAAACTAATGGATGGGGATAGAAGTCAGAATAGTGGTTTTCTGAGGATGCTTTGAATGAAGGGGCACAAGAACCTTCTGGATTCTGGAAACATTACATATCCTGATCTGCTGGTTATACAGGAGCCAACGTGTAAATGCTCCCCCCACCATGCACTTAATACATTTTATTGCATTAATGTTAAACCTCAATTACAAAAAAGAAAAAAAAAATCCCTGTCAAGTGCTGTGGCTACAATGAAGACAAGTACAATGACTTGCTTGTAAAGCAGAAAACACATACGGATGATTGTTAAGTAATAATGAAGTATTAGAAAGACACTGGGGTTCCCAGGTGGCTCACTGGGTAAAGAATCCTCCTACCAGTGCAGGGGATGAAGACACACAAGTTCAATCCCTGAGTCGGGAAGATCCCCTGCAAAAGGAAATGGCAACCCACACCAGTATTCTTGCCTGGAGAATCCCATGGATAGAGGAACAGGCTACAGTTCATGGGGTTGCAAAGAGTCCGACTCGACTGAGCGACTGAGCAGCGAGGCAGAGAAAGATGCTAGATTCTCAAGAAGGCCAGGCTGTCCTTGCAGGACAGAACTACCTTGACTAGGAATAGGAACAGAGCACTCCTGGGAAGCGCTTACGTCACTTCACTGGAAGGATAGGATACGTGTTGGGTCTGGATGGCTCCTGATACTGAGCTACGGCACTTAAAATCTGTTGCACAATAACCCTTTCCTTCAGCTTCTCATTTAATTCTGTAAAAGTCAAGGCTGGGCTTCCCCTGCCGCCCTCAGCCCTGACCTCACAACTGGCCTTGGAAGTCAGCCAAGCCCCCAAGTCCCAGCTCTCAAAGCTGCTAGGACCCACAGGCACCGGCTACCTATCATGCAATGACGCACCTCCTTCTTTCTGGAGTCAACAGTCCCAAGGATTCCGTCACGCAGTGTTAACCCTGTCATCAGGACTGCACCCCAGTGGAGAAGGAGGCGAGGTGTCACGAAGTGTGCCCAAGACGGGTGTGCAGCTACTACAATTCTACAGGCAAACAATTTCTCTTGGAACCTGGTTAGGTTTAGCAGATTCTCCTTTTTCTCATTTGGAAAATGAGACTTTTTGGTCGGCCTCCGAAAGTTTTGAATTCCTGCCCCCAAGATAGATTCTCTGATTGAGTAGAGTCCACATCTCACTATGACCTGCCCGCAGCAGACTCCCCTCCAAAGATCCTCTTCCTCCTTGAGACCGTCTATAGTCCACACAACCTAGAAGTCCAGCTCAAGGGCCACCTTTTCCCGGAAGCCTTCTTGATTGCCCCAGCCATGGTTCACCTTTCCCTTTGCTAAAACTCCAGAGCAGCAGTGGTGTGGCTCCGAAGCATGACTTGACCAGTACCGCCCTCCTCCAACTCACGGAAAGGTCCTCCAGTCTCCTCCATTCAAACATAAAACGTAAGCAGAGGCAGCGCAGTGCTGTTCAAACGCGGCTCCAATACACTCTCTCCAAGGCTCTCCCAGCCAGGGGCCTCGCTTCAGCCCAAGCTACATTGGAATTCTGGAGCATTTAAGAAGGCTTAGCAGTAAATCTGTTCCACATACTTGATTATACTTAACACAGCACTGGATTATATGTTGCTTTAATGTTCACAATTATTTCTTGTCTCTAGGTCTTGACCTTCAAGCAGACTATAAATTCCTCAAGGGAAGAAACTGGGTCAGTCTTATATTGTAAGCTCTATAGTGTCTAGATACTAAAGATATTGAGGTTTTCTGCTAAAAACATGCTTGACTTTGTAAATTCAGCAAATCAATTTTATTCATATTATTTGTAGTAGCAACACTGATAGTTGCAATAAATAATTGTGTTTTCATAATTGCATTTTTATTGATTCCTCCAGTTTTTAAGCACAATTTATAAAAAGCCAATTAGAATTTAAACTGCACAGCTGCTATTTTCCTAGGTAATATTGTGCTTTTTCATTACATCTTTTAAAACTGTGCTCAGCACATTTTATAGGCCAATGGAAAAAACTGCTCAAAAACAACACGGACATCTGTAACACACATATCAACCAACGTTTTAATTCCAGTCACGTGTTCCTCCAGTTTAGGTTTAAGTTATTTCTCATTCTGTTCAAATAGCCATTGCAATTTATTTGCACACCAGATAAGCAGTGCTTCCCATGGTTCTTCTCAAGTTGACAGCAGTGGGCTTGGTATTAACCCCTTTGGAGAGCACAGGTCCACAGTCCTTAATATGAAACTCTTAGGGCCAGATATGTTTTGAAATTTGAAGTTTTTGCACTTTAGAAATGTAGTAGATACCTAAGCCATAGATTTTATCATGCATTTAGCCAGAGTTAGGATAGTGCTCAGTAATCAAAGTCATTCACAGTTGTATAGAAAAACCCATTGAGATATCCTTAAATATTTTCACCTTTGTTCAAGGTCAGATTTTGCTACTAAATGAGGCTTAGCATCAGACTTTCTAGTTTCTGATCTTTGTGGACTTTTAAGTTGTAGATGAGGTTGGCAGGCTGGTCTGTCTCCGACAGTGTTCAAGAGGTAGGGTTGGCTGCTGGCCTTTGTCAGAGATTCCAGACCCAGGGGACCATCAGCATCATGCATGCCTCATTCATTTGGGAATTACAGTTCAGCTAACAAACATTTGTGAAGGGGTTTCCATGTGCTCCTTCACAGATCACTGCCTTGTCATCGCAAAGGGGCTTGCATAACTCAATGAAGCTGTGAGGCAGGCCGTGTAGGGCCACCCAAGATGGACAGGTCTTAGTGAGAGTTCTGACAAAACATGATCCACTGGAGGAGAGAACAGCAAACCACGTCAGTATACTTGCTGTGAGAACCTCATGGAACACGGGGTCGCAAAGAGCTGGACACGACCGGGCAACTGAACAATAGCACAACTTCCACATGCCAAACATTGTTCCAGGTACCAAGAGAGATTTTTCAGGGAATAAGGTAAGTTTTCTCAGGTTACCATAACAAAATGCCACAGGCTGGGTGGCTTAAATGACAGACATTCATCTCCTCACAGATCTGGAAGCTGGAAGCCTAAGATCAAGGTGCCGACAGGTTGGTTTCTGATGAGGACTCCTTTCCTGGCTTGAAGATGGCCACTGTCTTACTGTGCCCTCCGATGGCTGCGTCTTTGTGCACAAGAGAAGGCAAACCCTGTGTCTCTTCCTCTACTTATAAGGACACCAACCCTATACGGTTAGGGCCCCACTCTTCTGACCTCGTTAAACCTAATTCCCTCCCTAAAGGCCCTGTCTCCACATAACTCACATCAGGAGTTAAGTCTTCAACATGAATTTCAGGGAGACACAACTCAGTCCAGAGCTGGCTCTTTCCTTCAAGCAGCTTCATAGTCTAGTAGTGGACATGGGCCTATCACAGCTAAACTGTGCTCTGTGATGGAAAAGAGAACCAGAGAGCTGGGAGTGAGCAGGGAGGCAAGGCACCGTCTTGAGTTGAGCTCGTGGTGAAGGAAAGGCTGGAATTCCATGGGGCGTGTGGCAGGGAGGGCGTGACATCTTGAATCAACTCTCTGAGGCCAGGCGTAGCAGTGGGGAGAAATGCCTGCGTTTGTGGAGTGAGGAGCGTGTCTATTTGAGGGAACAGTAGCTCTCAGTTCTGCACGGCTGGATTCCCGGTGCTCAGAGAATGTTATGTAAAACATAAAAGAGGCTGCTGCATATTGGCCTGTAGGCTAATTTATTTCTTCACTGCAGGCGGAGACCTGTTAGTGCAAAAGCCTACCAATGCCGAATAAAGTTTTATGTACCCAGTTCTTTTTTTAAAAATAGCCCAAGGGCTTCCCATGGGTTAAGACTCCTTGCTTCCAGTGCAGGGGGCGTGGATTTGATCCCTGGTCAGAGAACTAAGATCCCACATGCTGTGGGCACAGCCCCAAAATTATTAAAAATAGCCCAGACACACAATGTTTAGCCATGTAGAGATATCCTGCTTTACAAACCCCATGAAATATTACCAACAGCTATTACCTGTAGCGAGGATATGGCCTCACAGTAACAGGGCCCCGAATGCTAGGGCCTCCTGGGAGTTTGGGAACCCGGACTCCCCACCATGCTACTGAGCAGCATCACCTAGATCTGTAAGCCCCTGCTCGGTCCATTCTCCTGGCTGGGAGTTCCCTCGTACTCCTGCCCTTCCAGATGCTGGCTCTTCATGTCTGCAAGCTTCTGTGAGTCCTACTTATGCTATGAGTAGTAACCTCCCTGGCAACCCTGTCCAAGCATTGCCCAGCTGAAGCTGTGTGTGCCTCGTGGTCCTTTATCAGCTGCAAATCCACTGAAGCCCTGCAGGGACACAGAGAGAGACTTGCCACCAGAGGGGGGCACTTTACTCAGTGTCTAGGAGACACGGAGGGGCAAAGTGCTTTTTCCTCAACACCTTCCATGGGCTTCCCTGGTGGCGTAGTGGTGAAGAATCTGCGCACCAATGCAGGAGACACAGGAGACCCAAGTTCAATCCCTGGGTCGGGAAGATCCTCTGGAGACGGGAATGGCACCCCACTCCAGTATTCTTGCCTGGAAAGTTTCATGGACAGAGGAGTCTGGTGGGCTACAGTACATGGGGCCACAAGAGTCAGACACGACTGAGCGATTAACCAACAACACCCCCTCCCTCTCCACATCACCCTGGCTAACTTGCTCCTCACTCTGGAGAGTTGCTCCCCTGAAATATCTAGTACACAGAAAAAGCAGACAGGAGCCAAGGTCACCAGCCTTGGGTGTGTGGTCAGATGGCATCTGTGCATTTAAGCTGCCCCAGAGGGAGAGAGAGAGCAAACACACCTTTCTTTGCCTGCTCCATATCAACGCCTGAGTCTTGCTGCCTCCAATGACTTCTCTCTTAGCCCAGCACCCGCCAGCTTCAGGTCTGGCATGGCCACAGTTCTCTGCCTCCTGCCTGTCAGCATCACTGGCTGCTGGGCATCTCAGGGCTGTCCCTCTGGCCTTATTCCACTTCAGCCTTGCTTAGCCCTCCTATGGTCACCCTTTCACTCTGGCCACTTAGCCTTCCTCTTTTCCCCCAGAACAAACAAGGAAACATTTTCTAAGGACTTGCTCTTGGCAAACCTTTTGCTGAGAGCTTGGGATCATCAGAGCTATCTAACACTTGGTACCTGCTTTAAGCAACAGTACGTAACTGGAGAGAAAGCATACACACACCTGGGAAATGTGCAAAAAGAAAGAAAGAAAGCGTTGTTTTAGCTCTGTGAGTGAAAGTCACTCAGTCATGTCTAACTCTTTGTGACCCCAATGGAATTCCAGGTCAGAATACTGGTGTGGGTAGCCTTTCCCTTCTCCAGGGGATCTTCCCAACCCAGGGATCGAACCCAGGTCTCCTGCATTGCAGGCAGATTCTTTACCAGCTGAGCCACTGTTGGGACCTGACCTAAGCCATGACAGGCTCAACAGGCCACACTAGGCCTAAGCCTCAGGTTCTTGTAAGCATGAGTCATAATTCTGGGAAGCCCCACCAAGGTCCCCGATGACACCAAGGTCCCCGATAACACCAAGGTCCCTGATGACACCAAGGTCCCCCCCGATGACGCCAAGGTTAAGTCAATCACCACGATGACCCAAGGTTGAGTCAATCACCACACACCAACTACACTATTGCTGAGACAAAAGACTGCCTGTATATAAGCAGCTGTGATTCAGAGCTGGGGGCTCTCGTCAAGACTCCACTGTGCTGGATGAGACTTGAGCCCTAGCTCGAGCTAGCAATAAACCCCTTTATGCTTTTGCATTGCTGTGGACATCTTATTCTCTCAGTTTTGGGGACTCGGACACTAGGCATAACATTTGGGGGCTCATCCGGGATACCTTTTAACTGAGGGGAATAACACCCTCCCGGCAGAAGGGGTTCCTTAGCCTGAAAGAGGTCGACCTAGCCGGCATAAGGCCGAGGCCCAGCATCGTGCTGGGAAGGCGGCTGGCTCTGTAAGGGGATTAAACCTAGCTGGCATAAGGCTGAGGCCCGGCATCGTGCTGGGAAGGCGGCTGGCTCTGTGGGCACCTTGTTGGTAAGATAACCTCAAGGGAAAGGAAGTTTCAGGGGGCTCCCAAGAAGACCTAGTGCTGTGTTCTTGGCCGATGTGTATTTGTTATCTGTTTGTTGTGTCTGTGTGAGTGCCGGCATTGTCTCTGCTGTTTGTGTGTTCATTTTGTCTCCTGTGTTCTTCTCTGTAATCATGGGACAAGCAACGTCTACTCCTTTGTCCCTTATGACTGACCACTTTTCTGATTTTAAGTCTAGAGCACGAAATCTATTGGTGTTAATGAAGAAGAACAAACTAATGATTTCTTGTTCCTCCGGAATGGCACACTATTGCTGAAAAGCCTCAGGGCCTCATTGACCTTTTAAAATCCATTCTTTTCACCCATAACCCCACTTGGGATGATTGTCAGCAGCTATTACAAGGGCTTTTCACCACAGAGGAACGCGAACGGATATTGTCGGAAGCACGGAAAAATGTTCCAGGGGTAGATGGGAGACCTACAATGCAACCTAATCTGATTGATGAGGGATTCCCCCTGACGCGGCCCCAGTGGGACTTCGAGCGCGCTGAAGGTAGGGAGCGTCTCCGAGTGTACCGCCAGACTCTTATGGCTGGACTCCGAGCAGCTGTCAGGAAACCAACGAATTTGGCAAAGGTACATCTGGTTAGACAGGAGCCAAATGAGAGCCCGGCAGCCTTCCTTGAGAGATTAATGGAAGCTTTTAGGCAGTATACCCCCATGGACCCACAGGCCGATGAGTCACGCACGGCAATTATGCTAGCATTTGTAAATCAGGCAGCCCCAGATATCAGGAGGAAACTGCAGAAAATAGAGAGGTTAGGGGAACAATCCATATAAGACCTGGTGAGGGCGGCAGAGAGGGTTTTTAACCATAGGGAAACTCCAAAAGAAAGAAAAGAACGTGTTAGACGGGAAGAGAGAGAGTTCAGGGCCGAAAAAAGCCGCAGGAATCAGAAAGAATTAGCCCAGATATTCTTTGCAGGGGTAAGACAGGGAGCTAATTCTCAGGGAACTAGTAAAGTCAGGCCAAGAGACGAAGAAAAGCAAGTTGGACAGAGACTAAGAAAGGACCAATGTGCATATTGTCAGGAGCGAGGACGCTGGAGAAGAGAGTGCCCTAAAAAAAACCGGGGGAAAAAAGCCCACCAGGGAAAAAGCACCTTACCCGGGGGCTCACGTCTTACATGCAGGAGATGATAGCGATTAAGGGGGTCAGGGCTCAGCCCCCCTCCCCGAGTCCTGGGTAGTTACACATGTGAAGGGGAAACCGGTCGGCTTCATGGTGGACACGGGGACCCAATACTCAGTCCTTACTCCTCGTCAAGTGAGAGAATTTCTTGGGACTGTTGGGTATTGCAGGCTGTGTATCTTGGGGTTTGCTGAAAAGGCCCGGCCATTGTATGAAGGGAGCAAAGAGAGTAAAAACTGGACTTGGACTGAGCCAATGAGACAGGCATTTCAAGAACTTCGGCAGGCTCTGCTGAAAGCCCCGGCCCTTGCTCTCCCTAACCCGTCTGAGCCCTTCCAACTGTTTGTGGATAAAAAACTGGGAGTAGAAAAGGGAGTCTTGACGCAGCAATGGGGGCCTTGGAAGCGACCTGTAGCCTACCTCTCTAAAAGACTGGACCCAGTGACCGCGGGGTGGCCACCCTGCCTCTGAATCATCGCAGCCATGGCTCTCCTGGTCCATGATGCTGACAAGTTAACATATGGACAACAGCTCCTGGTCTACACTCCCCATGCCATTGAAGGGATTCTCAAGCAGCCCTCAGAGACTGTAAACCTCCCATATTGACTGTGGGATTGCCACCCTTGGGAATGGGAACCCTGCCCCCGACCCCCGAGTATTCCTCTTCCGATCTAAGCTGGATTCAAGAGGATGACAACTGTCCGGAGGGCAAAGATGGATGGTATCGAGATCAAAATGACAACTTGTTGCTTCTGGCTAACTTGGGTCGACACCTTTGCACGCACCTACATCAGACCACCCATCTGGGAGAGAAAAAGACTCTAGCACTCTTACAGACAGCACGTCTGCGGTTTCCCCAACAAAAGGCAACTATACAAGACATAGTCCGTGCCTGTAAGGTGTGCCAGATGATGAGACCAGGAAAAGAACAGCACACGGGTATAACGTACTGGGGAGAAAGGCCAGGACAACACTGGGAGATAGATTTTGCAGAGGTAAGGCCAGGCAAGTATGGGTACCGTTATCTGTTATTTCCGGTCAATACTTTATATGGGTGGGTAGAAGCATATCCCACTAAGAGGGAAACAGCAACAATGGTAGCTAAAAAACTCCTAGAAGAGATAGTGCCTAGGTTTGGGCTGCAAACCCAAACCATTGGCTCTGATAATAGACCTGCTTTTATGAGTCAAATTGTTCAGGGACTGGCCTTAGCTCTGGGGACCAAATGGAAACTACATTGCGAATACAATCCCCAGAGCTCAGGACAGGTTAAAAAAATGAATCGGACTCTTAAAAAAAAATCTTTGGCAAAACTGGCAATAGAGACTGGCGGAGACTGGGTGACTCTCCTTCCCTTCACTCTCTTCCGAGCGCGTAATACCCCCTACAAGTTAAACCTAACCCCCTTTAAAATTGTTTATGGGGGGCCCCCTCCAGTGTGTCCTATCTTCGAGGGAAGAATCCAGCTGCCTCCTTCATTGCGGCAGTTCCAAAAAGTTCTATTGGCCTTAAGCAAGGTGGATGTGCACATCTAGACTTTACTCAAAAAAATCCATAAAGGCCAAGAGAAGGGAACAATTCCTTCACACAGCATTGGTCCGGGAGACTGGGTTTGGGTCAAATGGCATCAAGTCAAGACATTAGAGCCCAGATGGAAGGGCCCTTATGTTGTTCTTCTTACTACCCCTACTGCCCTGAAGGTGGACGGCATTGGACCTTGGGTGCACTGTAACCACGTGCACTGTGCCACTCCGAAAGAACAGGAAAAGGCCCAGAGAGAATAAAAGGTGACACCACATCCCTCCAACCCTTTAAAGATGAAGCTCACCCATCGACAGGACCCAGACGAATCACCCTGGACCCTCAGATAGAGGAAGATTCCTCTATATGATCAAAAGACAGGGGGGAATGTTGGGACCTGACCTGAGCCATGACAGGCTTGATGGGCCACACTGGGCCTAGGCCTCAGGTTCTTGTAAGCATGAGTCATAATTCTGGGAAGCCCCACCAAGGTCCCCAGTGACACCAAGGTCCCCGATGACACCAAGGTCCCCCCGATGACGCCAAGGTTAAGTAAATCACCACAATGACCCAAGGTTGAGTCAATCACCACACGCCAACTACACTATTGCTGAGACAAAAGACCGCCTGTATATAAGCCGCTGTGATTCAGAGCTCGGGGCTCTCGTCAAGACTCCACTGCGCTGGATGAGACTTGAGCCCTAGCTCGAGCTAGCAATAAACCCCTTTATGCTTTTGCATTGCTGTGGACGTCTTATTCTCTCAGTTTTGGGGACTCGGACACTGGGCATAACACCACCAGGGAAGCCCAGTTTTAGCTGTGTGCTGCAGGTCAAATTGTCAGTTATCATTTCCCTGGCCTTGTTTGCCTCTGTGCCCCAGATTCCAGCCATGGTTCTGTCCAGGGCCCCAGGGACCACCTCAGGGGAAGGCCCTGCTTCCCTTTGCTTTGTCATCCCAGGGTTTTCTCATGGCCTCTTTAGCCTCCCATCTATAATTGGGGAAGTCAGTGCCCCTAGGGGCACCCCTCAACCAAAAGGTGTGGGAGTGGTAAATGCCCCAGCCTCTACCTGAGCAGTATATGCCTGTGAGGTCTACACATGTCTTCAGAAGGTCCCCAAGTGGGCTAAGACCCAGTGCCTACCATGATAGCCACCCTCTAACACATTCTTCTACTGGCTGCTCCCCACTGCTTAGCCCACCCCACAATTCTGCTTCCCAGGTCACCCACCGAAGAACCTAACTGTAGCTGAGCCCTCCTAACAGGCTTGTGAGGCCACCAAACTCCAGACACTTTCTCCCATCTATGAAGTGAAGGATTTGGACTAGACACCCTCTTGGGTCCCTTCTAGCTCAAGAAGCACCTCAGCTTCTAGATGAAAGAATTGTTTCCCAGAAAGTCCTGCCAAGGTCACCCAGCTGATTAATGGCACCTGGAGCAAAGACCTAGCATGAAATTGTCTTGCTGTATCAGTTTTCCCAGAACCGTATCTTCAGTCATTTCAAATAAAAGGTCCCACATCGCAATGCTTAGATGCAATAAGCTGATTACCCTCAGCCTCTACCCAAAAGACACATCTTAGAACTTTATGGAAAAGCATGGACATCTGAAGGCAGTTTTGGCTCTCGGAGCCCTCATCCAGCCAACAGCTTCACAAGGGACAAAAAACAGAAGTGTGTCTTTTTGCCGTGACCTGCACTAGGCGTGGGGGTCACACAGAGTCAGACACAACTGAAGTGACTTAGCAGCAGCAGCAGCAGCACTAGGTGTGATAAAATACCCTTTCAGTTGCCATGGGGGCTTCTCCATGTAACAAATTCTTCTGTTTATTAGATGCAGCTCTCATCTACATTCTGAGAAGCTGTTTGCCCAGTTTATGTAATCAAAATATCAGAAGGCTGCTTTATAGAAGGAAAACTACTCATGCTCTTGTGTAATTTATGGAATGTGTATGCATAAGCATACTTGATGGATTTGCACCAAAATGCTATGTTAGTGAACGTAAAGGTTCAGATAGAGACCATGAAGTGATGGAAACGGACTGGAAATAACCTCCTGTTATACATACTGCCTGAACAGCAAGCCTGAGCGGGCATATTGGTGATTCAGACTGCTTTGATAGCAAACTGGATTTTGGTAAGAAATCATGATGTTGTATGATGGGGAAAGTGCTGAACCAAGAGAGGAGATTGCTCTGACTTCGGATTCTTCATTTGCAGAGTAAAGAAAACTAATTAAAATATTTGTGGTGGGTTTTTAAGCTCTAAAAGTCCATAATTCACTGATGTTTGACTGTCCTGCCTTTTGTGAGGAGAGAATGAAGCAGTGAGCCTAAAGGCATGCCGTCTGTCATCAGACTGGGTTCAAACGCCAGCACCACCCCTAACTAACTGGGTTTTTACCAACATTGAAAGCCAACCGTGATTCTCCAGAAACCAGCGTTCAAGCATTCACTTCAGTTCCGACACTATCAGAGTTAGCAGATTGAAGGCTCAGCCCCACAAGACTGCACCCCACTTAGGAGGCCAGCCTCGTCTTGTGTCACCTGTACTTCTGACCCACTGGCTATAAATTAGGAGTCCTATGGCCCTTTCCTCAGGCTCAGTAATTTGCTAGAACTACTCAGAGAACTCAGGCTTCCCAGGTGGCTCAGTGGGAAAGAATCCGCCTGCAAAGCAGGAGCCGCAGGAGATGCAGGTTCAATCTCTGGGTCAGGGAAGATTCCCTAGAGGAGGAAACGGCACCCCACTCCAGTATTCTTGCCTGGAACGTCCCATGGACGGAGGAGCCTGGCGGGCTACAGTCCATGGGGGCACAAAGAGGCAGACAGGACTGAGCAACTGGATACACACGCACTCACAGAACTCAGGAACCCTCCTTACTTACATTTACTGGCTTATCATAAGGATACAACTCAGGAAGACCCAAACAGAGGAGACTCACAGGGCAAGGTCCAGGGGAGGTGGAATTTCCATGCTCTGAGTGTGCCCCCCTCCCAACTCGTCCGTGTGTTCCCCAGAGCTCTCTGAACATCAAACACCTGTTATTCAGCTCAGCTTCTAGCCTCTTTTTCTGGAGTCTCTCCCCTCTCAAAGTGGGTCTAGAAGTTCCAGTCCTCTCTAATCGCTTATCTTTGAGGTGACCAGCCCCAACCTGAGGCTTCTGGGATCTGCATCCTAACATAAATTCAAGTGTGATCAAGAGGCTGTTTGTGAAGAACCAAAGGAATCACTTAGGAAATCCCAAGGATTTTAGGGGCTCTGTACTGGGAGCTGGGGACAAAGAGCAACTGTTTATTACACCACGCTAACCATTTCCTCAGCTGCAAAATGGGCATGCAGATAATAGTACTTCCCTCAAAGAGATGTCATGAGGATTACGTGAGTAAACACAGGTAAATAGCAGTAGGATAGTAGCTAGTACTCAGTGAGCCTCATATAAAATTTAGTTGTGGTTATTTAATCTTTTTAATTAGAACTGAAAGGTAGAGGTCAGCCTGGAAAAGGGAATAGTCAGAATGACTCAGGAAATGAAGTGCTGTTCATAAAATGTATGTTGTTGCTGTTGGTCAGTCACTAAATCACGTCCAACTTTGTGATCCCATGAACTGCAGCACACCAGGCCTTCTTATCCTTCACTATCTCCTAAAGTTTGCTCAGACTCATGTCGGTTGAGCTGGTGATGCCATCCAACCATCTCATCCTCTGCTGCTGCCTTCTCCTTTCGCCTTCCATCTCTCCCAGCATCAGGGTCTTTTCCAATGAGTCGGCTCTTTGCATCAGGTGGCCAAAGTATTGGAGCTACAGCTTCAGTATCAGTCCATCCAGGGAATATTCAGGGTTGATTTCCTTTCGGATTGACTAGTTTGATCTCCCTGTAGTCCAAGGGACTTTCAAGAGTCTTCTCCAACATCACAGTTCCAAAGCTTCAGTTCTTCGGTGCTCAGCCAGTCCCCCTCTCACATCCATACATGACTACTGAAAAAACCATAGCTTTAACTGTACAGATCTTTGTCAGCAAAGTAATGTCTCTGCTTTGTAACATGCTGTCTGGGTTTATCATAGCTTTTCTGCCAAGGAGCGTCTTTTAATTTCGTGGCTGCTGTCCAATGTATAAGGTAAATCAAATGAACTGTTAACAAAGTGTTGCCAGATAGTGGTTTTGTCAGGCTTTCATCAATAACTAGTTAGTCATCAGTGGTTATCACACTGGTTTGCAAATAGAAGGCAGTAAAGTTAGTGAAATAATTTGTCCTTTAAATATCAAACATGGCTTCTCACTGTCTTGTTTACAACAGGCCGGCAGGGCCTGCCAAGGACAAGAAAATTGTGTCTACATTTTTTCAGTTGTGACTAGAGTGTGAGCATTCAACTGTGGGCTGCATTAAATGAAGTATAATGCATAGGTTGAAGGAGGTGATCGTCCTGTTGTATTCTGCGCTGCACACCTCTTCTGGATGGCCTTTGTCTAATTCTGAACATACCGTTTCAATGCAAAACTAGAGAAAGGAGTTGTGAACAAGCTGATGATGAAAGTTCTGGAGTGGAGACAAATGGTGGCAAATGGATACACCTGGCAATGCAGGATACGTGAGAGATGAGCATCTCTTCATCTGTTCATTGGCCATTTTCCTACCCTCCTTTGCAAAGTGTCTGCATAAGTCTTTTGTCCATTTTTTTTTTTAACTGGGTTATCTTATTCTTATCAGTTGTAGCAGTTGTTTATATATTCTGGATATGTGTCCATTTTGAATGTATGTTTTGCAAATATTTTCTCGAGGGGATACATTTCAGTCTTATAGAAAGAATTTCCCTATCACCGGAAGAGTTCAAACCGAGAACAGTAAGTTGCTAAGTCATGTCCAACTCTTTTGTGATCCCATGGACTGTAGCCTGCCAGGCTCCTCTGCCCATGGGATTTTCCAGGCAAGAATACTGGAGTAGGTTGCCATTTCCTCCTCCGGGGGATCTTCCCAGCCCAAGGACTGAACCCAGGTCTCCTGCATCGGCAGCAGATTCTCTACCACTGAGCCACCTGGGAAGCCCACAAAGAGATTAGGCCACAGAGTAGGGATACTGCACTGGATGGATGGACTAGATAATAATGCCCCTATATGTATAACATTTTATAGTAAATCAAGTCATTTACACATACTTGACTTCATTTGACCCCTTATACCATCTGCCAAAATAACACTGGTATCTCTGATCATTTTTTAAACTCTTTATTTTTAAGCATGGTTTCCCCGGAGTTTCCCTGGGTCACCATAAGTTTATGGTCAGTGAGTGAGTAAGCTAGTAAGGCTTTCACCTTTTATTGATCGATGAGAGAGGTGGGGAACACAATTCAAACTTTGTCATTAGCAAACCTGCCACACCTTTGGCTTTTAGTATGTTTGAGACCTCACATTTGCCAAGGATCAGTAGACTCCTGGGGCCTGCTAGGTCTCTCATAAGCATGGGTGTTAATTTTATGTCTGTGCAGCTCCCGTATCACCAAGAATATGTGGGAGTTTATCAAAGCTTATAATGGCTGTCATGTTCCCCGAATCTTCCTGAAATTTCTGGCTGGCCTGTCTGTTGCTTGCCCCAAATAGTACCACAGTCTCAGGCTAGCCATGATGTCAGCCTTCCCTGACTTATTGCCACCAAGATTGCTATTGTTTTGACAATGCCCCAAGCATGGATTTTTCCAAATTTTGCTTCCACTCAAGTCAGTCCCCTCTGGCAGCAAGGCTGCAGGTCGGTCCTTTCAACCTGCCCTTCCCTGATAGAACCACTGCTCCATGAAGCTGAGGGGTATCTCAAAGCAGCTCCAGGACAAAATGCCATGTACTCCCACCATTCTTACCAACGTTTAGTAGATTTTGAGTAAATGCTTCTCAGTTTATTGCATGTCTTTAGTCAGTTCCCATCATCTTGAAATTGTGGGTTTTGATGATGTTTCCCATTTTCTCACTGTCTTTTGGGAGGTGACTTCGCAGTGCTCCTTACTCAGATATTCCAAAATTTCCCTACCCTTCCTTCTCCTTGAAGACCCATGTAATACTTTTACTTACATTTCTTTGGACAGAATTAGGCACCTGGGCAAATACTGTCTGCAATGGAGTGTAAAAAATAGTATTTATTTGCACAGTAGCATGCCCAGCCAAACTTACACATTCACAAAAACTGAGGTCCTGTTAATTTGAGAGAGAAGAGGAAATGGAGAATTGGGGGGCAATGAACAGTCTGAATAGTGCTACGCTATGATCTATTGATAGGAAAAATAAATATTGTAAAGTTGACAACATCCTTGAACTAATTTATAAACCCAAAGAAATCTGAATGAAAATACTCCTGGGATAATCAAGTGGTACTCATACTGATCGGGAAAAAACTATACAGTAACTCTGAAAAAAATTGTTTAAAGGAGACCAAAGAGGTGAAATCAGCCCTACAAGATACTAAAGTGTCAGGAATTCAGATTCTGTACATCTTTCTTTACTGCCATCCCTAGGGCAGAAAAACTAGGGAAAAAAAAGTTTGCATCTATATGATGAAAGGTTAGTTTCTTTTTCATAAAAATAAGAAAAAGGTGAACAGCATAATTTAGCAGTAAGTGGCTTTTACTTTTTGTTTTTAAAAACTGCTTTAATCCTCCAAGTAACATGCTCTTTGGCAGAGAGTCAGTCTGGGTTGGGGGCAGAAGATATTGGATAGAGAGTCCATGCTTTCCAGTTATTTTCTGATCACAGAATGGCAAAATACCCCCAAATTCCAAAAAAATGAAAGGCAGTACATTATTATAGACCCCTTAGAAGTTAAAATAATTATAAGGCAATTTTATGAAGCACTCCACTCCAATACTCTTGCCTGGGAAATCCCATGGACTGAGGAGCCTGGTAGGCTGCAGTCCATGGGGTTGCTAAGAGTCAGACATGACTGAGCGACTTCACTTTCACTCTTCACTTTCATGTATTGGAGAAGGAAATGGCAACCCACTCCAGTGTTCTTGCCTGGAGAATCCCAGGGACGGGGGAGCCTGGTGGGCTGCCGTCTATTGGGTCGCACAGAGTCGGACATGACTGAAGCGACTTAGCAGCAGCAGCAGCAGCATGTGGGTTTACATGTGTTTAACTATTATGTGTATTTAAAGGCTTCCCTGGTGGCTGAGGTGGTAAAGAATCTGCCTGCAATGTGGGAGACCTGGGTTTGATCCCTGGTTTGGAAGATCCCTTGGAGAAGGAAAAGGCTACTCACTCCAGTATTCTGGCCTGGAGAATTTCATGGACTGTACAGTCCGTGGGGTTGCAAAGAGTTGGACATGATGGAGTGACTTTCACTTTCACTTTTTATATATGTTTAAATTAGACAGATGAAGTGGACAAATTTGTAGAAAAATACAAATTGCCATAACTGACTCAAGAAGAAAAGAACATCTGATTGACCTAAGTGAGTAAAACTAGTAATTAGCAATAAAAAAAAAAACCCTGCAGAGAAAACCTAGGTGGCATCCTTGGTGAATTCCATCCAACATTTGAGGAAGAAATAGTGGCAATTCTTCACAAACTCATTCAGAAAATAAGAGGGAATACTCTCCAACTCATTTCACATGGCCAATAATATCTTGACACCAGACCCAGACAAGGCATCACAATAGACCCAGATCAAAGACACACAACAAACCATAGTGGCAAGAAAAAAAAAAAAAAAAAGCAAATGAAATGCAGCAACTCATTAAAAAAAATTGACAAGTGGCATTTATCCCAGATATGCAAGGTTAATATCTAAAAATAAATTAATGTAATATACCATATTAATAGGACAAAGAACAAAAATCACATGTTCAACTTAACAGGCACAGAAAAAGGCATTTGCTAAAATCTAATACCTCTTTATTTATAAACTCTCAATAAAATAGGAAGAGAAGGGAATAACTTCATCCTGGTAAAGAGAATCTAAGAAAAACCTACAGATAATATAATACTTAATGGTGAAGAAATGAGTTGAGTGTTTCCCATTAAAACTGGGAACAAGTCAAGAATGTCTATTCTTTCCACTTCTATTCAATATCATACTTGATATTGCACTAACTGGTACAGTAAGGCAAGAAGAAGAAACAGCAGGTATCCAGACTGGAAAAAAAATAAACAGTCTTTATTTTCAAATGCCATGATCCTGAATGTAGAAATCCTATAGAATCTAAAACAAATAAACAAAACACAAAAAACAAACTACTAGAATTAATGAGTAACTTTAGAAAAGTCACAGGATACTAGCTCAATATATAAAAATCAATTATATTGCTACATGGTAATAATGAATAATCCAAAAACGAAATTAAGAAAACAATTCTGTTCACAACAGCATTACTTAGCAATACTTAGGAACAAGTTTAAAAAGAGAAGCACAAGGCCTGCACACTGAAAACTATAAAACATTGCTTAAAATTTAAAGATGACCTAAGTGAACGACGAGGTTGACCTTCTTCATGGGTTGGAAAGCTCATTATTGTTCAGATGGGAGTTCTCCCCAAACTGATCTATAGAGTAAATGCCATCTCTTTCTAAATCTCAGTAGGCATCTTTGTAGAAACTGACAAAATGATCCTAACAATTATATGGATATTTAAAGAATCTACAATAGACAAAAACTGGACGGGGGGAAGAACAATTTGGATGCTACACTACCAATTTCAAGCCTTATTTAAGGCTACGATAATTATCACAGTGTTGTGTTGGTATGAGGATAGACAAATAAATTAATGGAACAGAGTAGTGTGTCTGGAAATACACCCTTATAACGATTTTCAACAAAACTTAAAGGATAGTCCTCTTTTTTTCCCTTTTTTTTTTCCTGGCCAAGACTCCTACTTTTGGTTTAGAGATTAACTACTTTCGGATTAGAGATTAACTTTCACGGGGGCTTGAAGGGATCCAGAGAAGGTAGACTCCCAGAGCTGAGGTAAGAGTGATGAATGGGTAGAAATGTTAAAGAAAAAAACCTCTCAGAAATTCCAGCAAACAATTTGCTTAAAGACATTTTTACGTCAGGGAATATATCAATTGGCCCTGAAAACATTTCCCTAAAAGAGTCTACAACTCTAAAAACTGCTTTTGTAAATATGATACTTGTATGTAAATGTTCATCCCCTTTGACCCAGAAACCCCACACCTGGGAATTGATTGATTCTAAGGAAATAATTCAAATGAACGTTTTTATGGAGTAATTTGCTATAGAGACAAATTTGAAACAAACTCAAAGTCCATTGTTTAATAAATAATAATACACAAACCCAGTAGACTATTATGCATCCATTTGTAAATATGGTAGGTGAAGCAACACGGCAATGTATTTACAAAACAAAAATGAGTATCCATATAACAAAGCCTGGGAGGGAACTCAGAGAAGTGGAAATAATGATAATGCTGAGCGTTAGGAATATGACCATGTTGACTTCTACCTTGGTTTTTTTTAACCAGTAAATGCACATATTTTCATATAGTGCCTAAGACTCAGGGTGGAAGGGGACTACACAAGAGCATAAACACAGAGGGAGAGAACTATGTCTACAGGAGAGAAGAGAATGGAAGCAAGAGGAAATGGGCATATGGGCAGATGGATGAAAGAAAGTGAAGCTACTAATACATGAACAAGAAAGGGAGGCATGGAGGTAAGTCAGGACTATTAACTGTGTGGATCATTCATCATCACAGGAAGTGGGTCATTCAGATTTGTCAGTCTACGAAAGGAGCAGTTTAATTTGAAAGAAGAAAATTTCCTGGCATATAATTATGGAAACTCAGAGAATAAAAGAACAATTTATCCATGAGTTAAAAGAGACATACTATATTTTAAAATAGCAAAAGACTAAGGAAAAATAGGTTGGTGCTTATGCAACTATGGCGGAAGCTTAGTAGGACATGCCCTTCGCATGGGATGGATGTTTCGGGGCACCACTGGGTGGGTGGACAGGATCTCCTGGATCTTGGCCTGGAAGTTCTTCTCTGCTGCTATCCCCGCTTCAAACTCTCGGCGCTCCTCTTCCTTTTCTGCTTCCCGGGCCTGCTGCTGGGAGCATATCTGCATCTGAAGTTGCTTCCTGTACTCCTGAGCTAAACTGCAGCGTCTAACATGTTAGAAATATCAAAGTATATAAAATTATCAAAGTAAGTGTTTGGATTTATATAGGGCATTACAATTAAAATGTGATTTTCGAAGTCAAGTAAAGTTACCATTAAAATCAGGGTGAGTGGGGAAGAAAGATGAAAAATTCAATACTGTGTTTATCTCACAATAATAACTATGACAGTCTTAGAACAAATGATTGATTTTAGTGAGGGAATGTCTCTTTCCCATTCAAAAGATTTACTGAGAGCCCTTGGCCTCTCTGCATCCCCCCCACCCCTGCACTCCCCTCCAAGAAGAAGTGACACCTATCGGTAAAATGGAACAGGCTGCTCTGCCTGTTTCTTTTCTGCTTTCTATCAAAAGGTGGCATGTTCTCCTTGCAGCGGGGCTTCTAGTGGTTTGGTACTGCTGGCGACTGGATTGGTAAGTCCACCTCATTCTGTTTAGTATTAACTAGATGATTTCCTCTATATGTTAGCTACATTTAAAATTTTATAGTGATTTTTTTCCCTTGTGGTAAAAGACACGTAATTTACCATCTTAACCATTTCTAAGTGAACAGCTCAGTTGTGTTAAGTATATTCACAGTATTGTGAAACAGATCTCCAGGACTTTTTCATCTTGCAGATCTGAAACTTTATACCTATTAAACAACTCTTTCCAAAAAAACACAACTCTTTCCTTGACCCTTCCCCCGGCCTTCGGTAACCACCATTCTACTTGTTATCTTTAAGAATTTGACTACTCTGGGTACCTGAGGTAAGTAAAATCATACAGCATTTGTCTTTTTGTGACCAGCTGATTTCACTTTGCATGCCCTCAAGGCTCACTCATGCTGTAGCATCTGAGAGGATTCCCTCCCTTTTTAAAGTCTGAATCATATTTCACTGCATGTACCTACTACACTTAATTTATCCATTCATCTGTTAATGGACATCTGGGCTATTTCCACCTCTTGGCTATTATGAATAGTGGTGCTATGAACATGAATATGCAAACAACTCTTTAAGGTCCTGCTTTCATTTATTTTGGATAGATACCCAGAAGTGAGACTGCTAGATCATATGGTGGTTCTAGTTTTAATTTTTTTGAGGAAATTTCATATTGCTTTCCACAGCAGTTTTATCATTTTATAATCTGTAAACCATATTATTACCAAATTTTATCAGAAATAAAGATTACAGCATGCCTATGCCTCTGCGGCAGATTCTATTTTCAGAGATGGCCACAGTGCTATCCTGCCTACCGTACACTCTTTGCAGCGTGAACCTCTACCCCTCTACCAGGAAACAGAGCGTTTCTCCATTCCATTGAAGGCAGATGGGCCCTGTGCGACGGAAGTGGTGTTAAACCAGCCCTAAGCGTAGTCCTTAATGGCCTGGCAGCTTCCTCATTCTGTCTCTTGGAATGCTTGCTATTGGTACTCTTCCTCTCAGAACAAGACACCAGTCCATGAGAAGCCGAAGATGCATGGAGAGGGCACGTGTAGGCGTTCTGGCTAATACCAAATGAGATCTCCAAGCACAGTCAGCACACACTACCAGCTGTAAGGATAGGTATCTTAAGTGTCCATTCTAGCTGAGCCTTCAGATGAATGTAGCCCCAACCAGAACTGGCTTGAACCACATGAGATCCCAAGCAAGAACCACCCAGCTGAGCCTTATCAATAACAGAAGCATGAGACATCATCAAAACTCGCTTTAAACCACAAATTTTGGGGTGTTTTGTTACACACCAATAGGTAATTGTAGTAATCATAATACTTTCTGCTCACTCCTTTTTTTTTCTTAGTTGATTCAGAAGTTGGGTAGGGAAGAGAGCTGCTATTAAGTTCACCTCACATCTCCAACAAAAGGCTTTTCAAACGTGAGAAGGAATGACCTTCAGAGCAGAACAAGGAGCAGGAGGCCAGATGCTAGTGCCCGAAGAATTGATGCTTTTAAACTGTGGTGTTGGAGAACACTCTTGAGAGTCCCTTGGACTGCAAGGAGATCAACCAGTCCATTCTAAAGGAGATCAGTCCTGGGTGTTCTTGGGAAGGAGTGATGCTAAAGCTGAAACTCCAGTACTTTGGCCACCTCATGCAAAGAGTTGACTCATTGGAAAAGACTGATGCTGGGAGGGATTGGGGGCAGGAGGAGAAGGGGAGGACAGAGGATGAGATGGCTGGATGGCATCACCGACTTGATGGACGTGAGTTTGAGTGAACTCCGGGAGTTGGTGATGGACAGAGAGGCCTGGCGTGCTGCGATTCATGGGGTCGCAAAGAGTCAGACACGACTGAGCGACTGAACTGAATTAGGTCACATTATATTTCAGGATTTATTTCATGAGGAAAAAAAAATCTTATTACAATTTAGGGTTGGTGCCTATTTTACAAAAATTGTGTCTAATATATTTTAAGATGTTTGTCCAGTTTAACACTTAATGTCTGTAATCAGAATCTACATAATGGCAATAGAGTTGAATTTTACTAAAATGGTTGGTGCTTATTTTTTTTTTCTTTTGAACTAGGTGTTTATTTTTTATATGAAATTTTATAAACTGAATTGAGCTTTTGGGACAGATGGTCTACAGGTTGCGTTGGCCAAAAGATTCATTTGTTTTTTTCCCTTCAGATGGCTCTAGTAGCACTTAGTTTTCTCTAACTTCATTCAAAACAATTTTGTTAGATTGCATTGTGATGGTTGTCATATCAGTGTGCATTAAAAACAAGTTATCAAGTTCAGTGAATTTTTGTATAGCCATTTTAATATTGAAGATGGAAGAAAAAAAGCAATATTTTTGGCATATTATGTTTACTTCAAGAAAGGTAAAAACACAACTGAAATGCAAAAAAAGATTTGTGCAGTGTATGAAGAAGGTGCTGCGATTGATAGAATGCATCAAAAGTGGTTTGTTAAGTTTTGTGCTGGAGATTTCTCTCTAGATGATGCTCTACAGTCAGGCAGACAAGTTGAAGTTGACAGCAACAAACCGAGACATTGAGAACAATCAATGTTATACCAGTGTTACACCAATCAACATTACACCACGAGATAGCCAACATGCTCCAAATATCCAAATCAAGTGCTGAAAATCATTTGCACCAGCTTGGCTATATTAATCACTTTGATGTTTTGCTTAACATAAGTTAAGCAAAAAAAAAAAAAAAAAAACCCTCTTTGACTGTATTGCTGTATGTGATTCTTTACTTTAATGTACAAAAGCATTCTGTTTTTAAAACAAATTGTGACAGGTGATGAAAAGTGTTCCATACAATATTATGAAATGGAACAGATCATGGGGCAAGCAAAATGAACCACCACCAACACCAAAGGCTGGTCTTCATCCAAAGAAAGATGATGTTGTGTATGTGGTGGGATTGGAAGGGAGTCCTGTGAGTTCCTCTTGGAAAACCAAATTAATTCCCACAAGTACTACTCCCAGTTAGACTAACTGAAAGCAGCACTCGACAAAAAGTACCTGGAATTATGTGTTTTCTGTTGAAAACACATAATCTTCCATCAGGATAATACAAGACTGCATGTTTCTTTGATGACCAGGCAACAATGGCTACACCTTGGCTGGGAAGTTCTGATTCATCCACCATATTCACCAGACACTGTACCTTCAGATTTCTATTTATTTCAGTCTCTACAAAATTCTCTTAGTGTAAAAGATTTCAATTCCCTGGAAGACCGTAAAAGTCACCTGGAACAGTTCTTTGCTCAAAAAGATAAAAAGTTTTGGGAAGATGGAATTATGAAGTTGCCAAAAAAATGGCAGAAGGTAGTGGAACAAAACAGTGGATATGTAGTTTAATAAAGTTCTTAGTGAAAATTAAAAATGTGTCTTTTATTTTTACTTTAAAACTAAAGGAACTTTTTGGCCGACCCCAAAATACTGATGTAAAATAATATTAATAATACATGAATTATGGCACATTGTCCTTTATGCTGAAAATCTCCCTTTTTAGGTAGTTAATAATTATGAAGAAAACAAAACCATACCTTGTAAAATTCTCCCTCTCTTCACAGTTAAGCTCTCTAAGACCTTCATTTATACGTTCCTGTTCCATAGTACGTTCTTCCTGTTCTTTTGCTTTCCGTTGCACTAAGAAAGACAAAAGTAATTTTTGCTAAATGACTTTTTTCATAAAAGACTTGCCAGCATCATCTGGGCATCAATGCCATATTGTCTTTAGAAAGGCAGAGCTTAGAATCACTGGATTGGATCTTAGTTCAATAAGGTAGAAATAGTCATCCCCATTGGGGTTTGCCAGGTGGCATAGTGGTAAAGAACCTGTCTGCCAATGAAGGAGACACAAGAGACATGGGTTCAATCTCTGGGAAGATCCCCAGGAGTAGGAAAGGGCAACCCACTCCAGTATTCTTGCCTGGAAAATTCCATGGACGGAGGAGCCTAGCAGGACACAGTCCATGGGGTGCAAAGAGTCAGACACGACTGAGTGGCTGAGCACACACAGCCATCTCCATTAAGGAGGGAAGAGGCCTTAGGCTCCTATGCGCTATAATCTACAGAGCTTTTCTCTTAATCATTTGCTACTGAAGTCTATGAACAGCCTTTTGCATAGCGGATTACCACTGTGAGAATACTTCTTACCTTTCTCTTCTTGAGGACAAACAGTTCTGTTACCATTCATGTTAATAGGAGAGTTTCTATGTTACAAAAAAAAAAAACTACTGGAAAAGCAGTATATAAGGCTTTTATAAACTAAATAAGAAAAACCTAACCAATCCAGTAGAAAAAGACTGACAAAGAAAACAGAGTTCACAAAGGAATAAATAAATAAATAAACCAGGCAATATACATCTGAAATGCATTTATCTTTGGCCTCCAAATCCATTTACAGGAATTTATCTTAATTATATATGGGCCAAAAAACCTATGTACAGAGATAGTAACCCACAATGCTACAACAGCAAGAAAAATTTCAAAACAACTTGAAGGTGCATTGGTTGTGTTTAGGTAAAATAAATTATGGTCCATTTTTATAATGGCTTTCTAGCCAGCATTACAGATTTTAAAACTGAAGAAAATTGACCTGGAAAAATGTTATGATAAGTGGGAAATGCAGGCTGTAAAACAATATATACAACAAGATACTAATTTGTGAGAGGAAATTATATACATAGTAAAAATACTGGAAGGAAATGCAGGAAGCTGTAAACAATAGCTATTCCTGGGTGGTGAATTATGGTTGATTTTTACTTCCTTGTTTATGCTGCTGCTGCTGCTGCTACGTCTCCTCAGTCGTGTCTGACTCTGTGCGACCCCATAGACGGCAGCCCACCAGGCTCCCCCATCCATGGGATTTTCCAGGCAAGAGTACTGGAGTGGGTTGCCATTGTCTATAAGTGGTTTCAAATACTTAATATTTTCATGTTTTCTCAATGTATGCCAAAACATTTATCATGGTGGAATACAGAAATCTTTTCAGTGTAGAAGCTTTCTTCTCATTTCTTAAAACTCAATCTAACACTAGCTTAACAATTTTCAACTGATGTTATAATTCCTGGAGTGGAGAATTAATCAATGGAACCAAGATGAGCTTTCTCTTACAAAGACAACTAGTGTCAAGTCCAGTGGTATCCTACTAGTAAATGTGTCCATCTGGACAAAGAATGGTGGAAATCTTCTCAGTGATTATTTCCTTTTGTGAGCAAGCACTGTCTGAGGGAATTCAATGGTGTCCTAAGACAGAGATGTGAGCAAGAAATGATGAGAATCCCAGAAAGAAAATTATTTTATGAATAAGAGAAAGAAGGTTTATCATGAATAGGGGAACAGAGGGGGCCTCTCAAGAAATGTGACATTTGAGCTGGGCTTGAAGCATGTCCAGGATTTTCTCAAGATCAAAAGCATCATAGGGAGAGAAAACTACCCAAGCCAAAGGTATGCAGGTTGCAGGTGTATGGAGACACTTGCCGAAAGATATTTAAGTATTTAATTAGGTAAGGTCCACAAAGCAGGGATCTTGCCTTAATCCCTTCTACATGCCTCATGGTATTTCATACATGTGATGTGATGATGTGAAGTAGCTCAGTCGTGTCCAACTCTTTGTGACCCCATGGACTATAGCCTAACAGGCTCCTCCACCCATGGGATTTTCCAGGCAAGAATACTGGAGTGGGTTGCCATTTCCTTCTCCAAGAGATCTTCCCGATCCAGGGATAAAACCTGGGTCTCCCACATTGTAGGCAGGCACTTTACCAGGGAAGTCACTATTTCATACATAGTATCTATTTAATAAATACTGAGGTTGCTACTTAAATTGAATTAGGCCCAAGTATAATATAACTGTAATTCATTTCCTTACACTTTTCTTGAACTTGAAGTTTTCTTGTACACATGACTTCATTCAGAAGTTGTTTTCTTGCCTCCTTTTCAAGTCTCAGCTCTTTGTCCTTCTCAGCAAACTTCTTTTCCTTCTCTTTCTCTAACATTCTATCCAATTCTTTCTCCTGAGCTTTTTCTTCCTCATGTCGCTGTGCCAAGTACTGATAATATATCTTCTGTTCTCTTCTCATATCCTCCTACATAAAATAAAAATTACCTCATGTTATTAAAACTTTTAGGTTTGATAATACTAGGGAGCATAAGTTTTAAAATCTTTTAGAACCATAATTCCTTAGAATTACATACCAAAACATTGACAGATGATGTATTATTTTTAGGGTTTACTTTTTAAGTATTCAATTAATGTATTTACTTAAAAGTAAACCCTAAAAATAATACATCATCTCGGGAAGATCTCCTGGAGAAGGAAATGGCAATCCACTCCAGTATTCTTGCCTGGAAAATCCCATGGAAGGAAGAGCCTGATAGGCTACCGTCCATGGGGTCGCAAAGAGTAGGACACGACTGAGCAACTTCACTTTCCCTTTCTAAAAATATTCAAGATGACTGTGGGGAATGGGTGGGAGGAATAGATAAAACAGGAATGGCCATTGGCTACTGGTTGTTGAAGCTAGGTAATGGAACCATGGGGATTCATTGTACTACTTTTGCATCTGTTTGAAATATTTTATAACACATTTTGAATAGTTCAAATAGTAATAATGCAAACACTTTCTCAAAGCGTTCCTCAAAGAAGTTCTCAAATAATTTTCAGTTATACAACTTTATTTTCATTTGTTTAAATTTAGGTAAATAAAGTGTTAGCATGACAAACAAAATATGTCACTATTATTATAGCACTGTCTCTGACTAGAAAATGATACATCAGCAAATCTCAGTCTTAGCTACACTTTGGAATCACTTAGGGAGCTTTAAAAAGTACTAAGGGCTAAGTCTCACACCTAGGGATTTCTTTCCAATGGATAGCTTTTAAGTTCCCTAGGTGAGTTGAATGTGCAGCTCAGGCCCCAGACTGGCTTTATAATACAGTCATTTTCAGGTGGCTTCTGTCTTTCATGGTAGTATACTTGTGTTATTCCATCCAAACTCTGATATGATCTCTTTTGAGAATATCATAGATCTGAGGTAGAACTCTCAGAACCTAGCAAGGTCTGAGAGTGTAGCTGCACCCTCAGAATGGCTTGTATACATAGCTTCATACTTTTGGGAATAATTTAACAAAAAGTACAAACCTTATACTCTGAAAACTAAGAAGTATTGCTGAAAAAAATTAAAGAAGACCTAAATAAATGGAAAGACATCCTATGTTCATGGGTCAGAAGACAATATTGTTAAAATGGCAACTGTTCCCAAACTGGTCTATAAATTCAAAATATTTCCTATAGAAATGCCAATTTATTTCTTTGCAGAAATCAACAAACCGATCCTAAATTCATATGGAAATACAAGCGAGCCAGAACAGCCAAAACAACTTGAAAAAGAAGAACAAAGTTGGAAAATTCACATTTCCTGATTTCAAACTTACTACAAAGCTATAGTCATTGAGACATATAGATTAATGAAATAGAACTGAGAGTCCAAAATAAATTCTCACGTTTATTGTCAATTGATTTTTGACAAGAGTTCCAAGACAATTCAATAGAGGAAAAATTCTCTCTTCAACAAATGGTGCTGGGAAAATTGGATATCTACATGCCAAAGAATGAAGTTGGGCCTCTACCTCATACCACATACAAAAGTTAACTCAAAATGGATCAAAGGCCTAAATGTAAGAGCTAAAACTATAAGACTTTAAGAAGAAAACATAGGACATCTTCAAGACCTTGGGTGTAAGAAAAGTGTTTCATTAGATAGGACACCAAAAGCATAAGCAACAACAGGAAATACAGATAAATTTTACTTCATCAAAATTTAAAACTTTTGTACTTCAAGGGACACCCACAGAATGAGAAAAATATTTACAGATGACTTATGTGATAAGTCACTCCATTATCCTTGCCTGGAAAATCCCATGGACAGAGGAGCCTGGTGGGCTGCAGTCCACGGGGTCGCAAAGAGTTGGGCACAACTGAGTGATTAACACTAACACTATGTGATAAAGGATTTGTATCTAGGACACTTAAAGAACTCCTACAACTCAATAATAAAAAGACAACCCAATCGAAAACTAGGCAAATAACTTGAAGACTTCTTAAGACTTCAGCAACCTTTAGATAGATTAGTCCAAGGAAGATATACAGATGGCCAACACGCACAGAAAAAGAGGCTCAACATCATTAGTCATTAGAGAAATGCAAATGAAAACCACAGTGACATACCACTTCAGACAAACTAGGATGGTGAAAGTAAAAAAGACACACAACAAATGTTAACAAGTATGTGGAAAAATCAGAACTCTTGTAAGTGTTCAGTTCAGTTCAGTTCAGTTCAGTTGCTCAGTCGTGTCCGACTCTTTGCGACCCCATGAATCGCAGCATGCCAGGCCTCCCTGTCCATCACCAACTCCCGGAGTTCACTCAGACTCACGTCCATCGAGTCCATGATGCCATCCAGCCATCTCATCCTCTGTCATCCCCTTCTCCTCCTGCTCCCAATCCCTCCCAGCATCAGAGTCTTCTCCAATGAGTCAACTCTTTGCATGAGGTGGCCAAAGTACTGGAGTTTCAGCTTTAGCATCATTCCTTCCAAAGAAATCCCAGGGCTGATCTCCTGCAGAATGGACTGGTTGGATCTCCTTGCAGTCCAAGGGACTCTCAAGAGTCTTCTCCAACACCACAGTTCAAAGCATCAATTCTTCGGCACTCAGCCTTCTTCACAGTCCAACTCTCACATCCATACATGACCACAGGAAAAACCATAGCCTTGACTAGACAGACCTTAGTCGGCAAAGTAATGTCTCTGCTTTTGAATATGCTATCTAGGTTGGTCATAACTTTCCTTCCAAGGAGTAAGCGTCTTTTAATTTCATGGCTGCAGTCACCATCTGCAGTGATTTTGGAGCCCCAAAAAATGAAGTCTGACACTGTTTCCACTGTTTCCCCATCTATTTCCCATGAAGTGATGGGACCGGATGCCATGATCTTCGTTTTCTGAATGTTGAGCTTTAAGCCAACTTTTTTATTCTCCTCTTTCACTTTCATCAAGAGGCTTTTGAGTTTCTCCTCACTTTCTGCCATAAGCGTGGTGTTATCTGCATATCTGAGGTTATTGATATTTCTCCCAGCAATCTTGATTCCAGCTTGTGTTTCTTCCAGTTCAGCGTTTCTCATGATGTACTCTGCATAGAAGTTAAATAAGCAGGGTGACAATATACAGCCTTGATGTACTCCTTTTCCTATTTGGAACCAGTCTGTTGCTCCATGTCCCAGTTCGAACTGTTGCTTCCTGGCCTCCATACAGATTTCTCAAGAGGCAGATTAGGTGGTCTGGTATTCCCATCTCTTTCAGGATTTTCCACAGTTTATTGTGATCCACACAGTCAAAGGCTTTGGCATAGTCAATAAAGCAGAAATAGATGTTTTTCTGGAACTCTCTTGCTTTTTCCATGACCCAGTGGATGTTGGCAATTTGATCTCTGGTTCCTCTGCCTTTTCTAAAACCAGCTTGAATATCAGGAAGTTCACGGTTCACGTATTGCTGAAGCCTGGTTTGAAGAATTTTGAGCATTACTTTACTAGCGTGTGAGACGAGTGCAATTGTGCGGTAGTTTGAGGATTCTTTGGCATTGCCTTTCTTTGGGATTGGAATGAAAACTGACCTTTTCCAGTCCTGTGGCCACTGCTGAGTTTTCCGAATTTGCTGGGGTTCCCTAGTGGCTCAGAGGGTAAAGCGTCTGCATGCAATGTCTGGGAGACCTGGGTTCGATCCCCAGGTAGGGAAGTTCCCCCGGCGAAGGAAATGGCAACCCACTCCAGTATGCCCCGTGAGGGTGGGGGGTGCCAGTCTGTCGTCCCCAGTGGTGCCGCGGGACCTCCCCTGTGCGGGGAGGGCCTCTGGCGGTGAGATCCCGCGGTGGGTCCTGGCGGCCGACTCGCGTCCCCTCCCCCGGGTCGCTTTGAGCCGCTCCCCTCGCGGTGGCGCGCGCCCTCCCCACCTCCGCCGCCGGTTCCATGGCGCTGGCCTCGCGTGGCCGCACCCCGTCGGTGCCCCTCTCCGTCTGTCCGTCCGCCTCAGTCCGCTCTCCGTCTGCTGCTCCCCGGGGTGTGTCTCGATTCCCGGGCGCGCCGCGGCCCCGATCCGTTGCCCGTTTCGCCGCCGCCGTCGCGTGCTGGACGAGGCGGGCAACCGTGATCCCCGCCGCGCCCCCGCTCCGGTGCGCTCGCCCGAGCACGGGTCGGGTCCCCGGTCTTGCCCCCCGCGGGCCGGTCGCCGTGTCCTCGCCGCCCGGCATCCCCCGCCCCACTCTGGGGCGGGTGGACGGACGGACGCCGAGGGCGCGCGTCGGCCGTCCTCGGCTGTGGCCTGGGCCGGGGTCCCCCGCCCCGGGTGCCGGGGCCGCCGCCGGGGCGGGCGGGGCGGAGGGGGTTGGTGGGAGGAGGGTATGAGAATGTAAAACAGTGAAGCCACTTTGGAAAACAATTTATAGATTATTCACAGGCTTAAACATAGAGTCAGTAATTCTACTCCTTGGTATACGCACAAGAGAAACAAAAATGTATGTACAAAGAAATTCACATATGAATGCTCATATTAACATTATTCAAAATAGCAACAATGTAGACACAAATCAAATGTCAATGAAGGACAAACATATAAACAAAATATGATATATCCATACAATGAGATATTATTCAGTCATATAGTCTGCTGCTGCTACTGCTGCTAAGTCGCTTCAGTCGTGTCTGACTCTGTGCGACCCCATAGACGGCAGTCCACCAGGCTCCCCCATCCCTGGGATTCTCTAGGCAAGAATACTGGAGTGGGTTGCCATTTCCTTCTCCAATGCATGAAAGTGAAAAGTCAAAGTGAAGTTGCTCAGCGGAGTCCGACTCTTAGCAACGCCGTGGACTGCAGCCTACCAGGCTCCTCCATCTATGGGATTTTCCAGGTACTGGAGTAGGGTGCCATTGCCTTCTCCAACTCATATAGTCTACAACATGGATAAACCTTAAAAACATTATGGATGTGAGAGTTGGACTATAAAGAAAGCTGAACACTGAAGAATTGATGCTTTTCAACTGTGGTGTTGGAGAAGACTCTTGAGAGTCTCTTGGACAGCAAAGAGATCAAACCAGTCAATCCTAAAGGAAATAAGTCCTGAATATTCACTGGAAGGACTGAAGCTGAAGCTGAAACTCCAATACTTTGGCCACTTGATGCAAAGAACTGACTCGTTAGAAAAGACCCTGATGCTGGGAAAGATTGAAGGCAAGAAACCTGGTGTGCTGTAGTCCACAGGGCTGCAAAGAGTCAGACATGACTGAGCAACTGAACTGAACTGAAGTGAAAGAACCCAGTCAAAAGATCCCATAATATATAATTTCATTCATATGAAAGTCCAGAATAAGAAATCAATAGAAACAGGAAGGCTATTAGTAGTTGCTCTGGTCTAGGGGTGAAGAGGAAGAGGGAAAGTGGGATAACAAAAAACGTTCTAAAATCAACTGTGGTGATGGTGGCACTAAAATCCATTGAAATGTATATTTTAGATGGATGAATTGTATGTTTTATGAATGATACCTTAATGAAGCTGTTAAGTAAAATAAGATGATCCAATTGAGAACAAAAAGCTGAACAACAAAAATAGTAAGAAAGAAAGGAACAGAGGAAGGGAGGAAGGAAAAGAAAGAGAGAAATAAACAATTCAATTAGAAAACTGGGCAAAAGATGTCAGAAGATATTTCACTGAAGAGGATACAAGCAAGCATATTAAAAGTTGGTCAACATCATTAGCTATTATTGAAATGCAAATTGAAAACAAAATGAGGCTGGTTGGAAGGTCAAGTGTGGACAATTCTGAGTTAAAAACTCTAAGGGGACCCAGTGGCCCAGGGGGACCCCACAACTTTTGTGAATATTACCTTCTGGAGTTCTACCAGTTTCTCACAGTAAATATCTGAGAAAAATCCCTTCATGTGTATGGCAAGCGGAGGGGAAAATGTACTATTCTGAAATACACTACAGCATTCTATTCTTAATGAGGTTTGCCCTCAGGGGAAAGTATTTAACCAAAGATTAACCCGCTGGGGTTTTATCAGAGCTTCACTCATCTGAGGGATCAAGCCTGGGCAACCTCTAGTCTTCCATGCAGGAAAAGTGAAATACCATAATCAAGGTTTCCAGTGACTAGTAGCAGTAGTAGTAGTAGTGAAAGTCACTCAGTTGTGTCTGACTCTTGCAACCCCATGGACTGTAGCCCGCCAGGCTCCTCTGTCCATGGAATTCTCCAGGCAAGAATGCTGGAGTGGGTTGCCATTTCCTTCTCCAGTCCAGTGACTAGGAAGAGTCCAAACCCAAAGGTACCATCCTAAAGTTACAGAAAGAGAATACCTTCCCCTGTTTACTGGGATTCTTAATGCTTGCTGCTGTTGCTGCTAAGTCGCTTCAGTCGTGTCCGACTCTGCGACCCCATAGACGGCAGCCCACCAGGCTCTACCGCCCCTGGGATACTCCAGGCAAGAACACTGGAGTGGGTTGCCATTTCCTTCTCCAATGCATGAAAGTGAAAAGTGAAATTGAAGTCGCTCAGTCTGCTGAGCTTACCCTCTACTGCGGTTATTACTACAAAGACTCAAAGCCAGTGGGAAATACTAGATGAGGCCTGACTCCCTCTCTGTAAGACAGGTTTTGTCCAATGAATCTATCACTTCTTTGAATAGAGCAACCCAGATGACCTAGATTTCATCTCCAGTCTTGAAGAGGCTCCAATTGACCCCCAATACAGATAATTCTTCCTACAGAGAATCCCCTCAAAGTACAAGGCCATGCTTTTCCACGTTTTGGGGATTCAACCCAGCAGAGGTTCAATAAAGCCACTGAGGCCTTACTGTTAAAATAGAAATGGCACCTTCAGAAAAGGACTAAATCTGATGTCAAGGGTCTTTCCAAACTACAGGAAAATGTAATTTTCCCCCACGCCCAGCCCTTTGCTCACTGACAGCAAGGTGCAGCTAGTGGCACACTCATGCCAGTCCCTCTAGCAGCTTGGGGAACCCCTTACAACCAATTTCCTGCCACAGAAAGGGAGTTGATGTTCTTTACCATTGGAAGCACCACCATTGTAAACACAGGCCATGGTGCATCCCTAGTATAGGACAGCTCTCGTGGCTCAGCTCAGTTGGCAGAGTTAGGGGCAGTGTACCTGGATCTATAACAGGCCATAAAAATGAGACTCATAAGGGCACACATTTTTACTCACATCCAGGAGGTAGCCAAAGGATTCGCAGTCTAGTCTGGGCAATGGCAAAAGGATAATTTCACGATTCTGGGAAAGTATATACGGGGCACCTCCACTTGGAAAGAAATAGCCAACTCATGCATGTCAGTTATGATCACTCAGGTCAATACACACACATACGCACAACAGCAAACACCAGAAGCTTATAGTAACATGACAGACTCATCCAAATTACATCCCTGGACACAAAGTATCAAGAACAACCCTGGACATAACTGTTCCTCAGTGCCATACCCGCTAACAGAGTGGACCCATATTATATAAGGCCACAGGGGAATGACAGCACTTACTGACTGGCATACAGGTGTAGCATGCCCTTTACCCCAGCTCTAACCAAAGTGGCGGTAGATAATTGCTTCCTTTGTCCCCCCAAAATGTCTGGAAATATCCTTGGTGGAGACTTATGCCCTGGATGACAGACTAATCCAGATGGCATCTCGATTTTATCAGGCTGCTGTTGCCCTTCACAAGATCTAATAGGTATGCACCACCATCATCCATACCTTCACCGAAGGCCTGCTGGCTACTTTGCATTATGTAATCTCCTTCTTAATCAAGTATGTGCTCATCCCCTTTGACACACCAATGTAGATTCAGATCCAAGTACCCATCTCACCTCCCAGGTTGTTCTGTCATGGGTTCTAGCATATGGAATCTTGTGGAATTCTACTTGGGTTCAGCCTCAAGAGGTTAGACTCACAAAAAGGCACAATGGCCTCAGTTCAGTTCAGTTCAGTCACTCAGTCGTGCCCGACTCTCTTTGACCCCATGAACTGCAGCACGCTAGGCCTTCCTGTCCATCACCAATTCCTGGAGTTTACCCAAACTCATGTCCATTGAGTCGGTGATGCCATCTAACCATCTCATCCTCTGTTGTCCCCTTCTCCTCCTGCCTTCAATCTTTCCCAACATCAGGGTCTTTTCAAATGAGTCAGCTCTTCGCATCAGTGGCCACAATGGCCTAATCAAAGACATATTCCTCAAGCTTTTATACAGTTATATATTGTGCCCCAAACAGACAGAAATTTGGCCCCAGGCTGTGCTGCTGCTGCTGCTGCTAAGTCGCTTCAGTCGTGTCCGACTCTGTGTGAACCCATAGATGGCAGCCTACCATGTTCCCCCGTCCCTGGGATTCTCCAGGCAAGAACACTGGAGTGGGTTGCCATTTCCTTCTCCACTGCGTGAAAGTGAAGTCGCTCAGTCGTGTCCGACTCTTCGCGACCCCACGGACTGTAGCCCACCAGGCTCCTCCATCCATGGGATTTACCAAGCAAGAGTACTGGAGCGGGGTGCCATTGCCTTCTCCGATACGTACTTACCAGTCATCTCCAAAGACTTCCCTGTTAGTACTGAAAGCAAACCCCCACTCCTTTGACGTTAGAGAGGATGGCATTCACATCCACTCAGATGAGAACTCCCTTTACCATTTTGATTATTCAGTGTCTCTCTGTCTTCCACATGCTGGTGGTCCAGTCAAGGGTGGGTTGTGCATGCAATATGATTGAAAGCCTGAGAGGACAAACTCCCACCAAATTGCTTAGAATCATTTTACAGATTTTATTGACCCAGAAGATAACTAGGGCCACTGGCTATGCCTCACTATTCAGGTTATAAAAGACTAGTTAATTAAAAACTCATCACAAGTTTTGCGAGAGATTGAAATTATAGCTCCAGGACCCCCTAGCTGAACTGTGTGGATCTCAGAGTGTGGAAAAGTGGCCCTCAACCTAGTGGTCGCCAACCACATTAGGATGTGAAATCCAAAAAGGACCCTGGGATCTAGCTGCCTCTATCAGCAGGTGTGGGTTGGGCCCCTACCTGACATTAGATGAAGAGATAAATGACCTCTTGCTCCAAAGCAACTATCTCCTACCTTTGGCGAGTATCCCAATTGCTGGTCCAAAGAAGACCCCTTTGCATGGACATAAAAATATTTTAGTCTGTTTGTGTCTCTAGGTCTGAAGAGGGTCTCTTGTAGGCAGCAATGAGTCTTGTTTTTATATACATTCAGCCAGTCTGTGTCTTTTGGTTGGACCATTTAATCTATTTACATTTAAGGTGATTATCAATATATGTGTTTCTACTGCCATTTTCTTAATTGTTCTGGCTTTGTTTTTGTAGGTCTTTATTCCCTTCATCTTTTGTTCTCTTCTCTTCTGTTTCCTGCATTGAGAATCCCTTCAGAATTTGAGGTAAAACTGGTTTGGTGGTGCTGAATTCTCTTAGCTCTTGTGTAGTCTGTAAAGTTTTTTATTTCTCTGTCAGATCTGAATAAGAGCCTTGCTGGGTAGAGTATTCTTCGTTGTAGGTTTATCCCTTTTATTACTTTAAATATATCATGCCACTCCCTTCTGGCCTGTAGAGTCTCTGCTGAAAAAACAGCTGACAACCTTATGGGAATTCCCTTGCATGTTATTTGTTGCTTTCCTCTTGTTGTTTTTAATATTTTTTTCTTTGTGTTTGACTTTTGTTAGTTTGATTAATACGTGTCTTGGCATATTCCTCCTTGGGGGTTTATTCTGTATGGGACTCTCTGACCTTCCCGGACTTGGGTTACTATTTCATTTCCCATGTTAAGGAAGTTTTCGACTGTAATCTCTTCAAATATTTTCTCAGGCCCTTCCTCTTTCATCTCTTTCACTTCTTCTGAGATCCCTGTAATGTCAATGTTGGTGCATTTAATGTTGTTCCAGGGGTCTCTGAGACTGTCCTCATTTCTTTTCATTCTTTTTTCTTTATTCTGCTCCAGGGCAGTGCTTTCCACCATTCTGTCTTCCAGCTCACTTACCTGTTCTTCTGCGTCGGTTATTCTGCTATTGATTCCTTCCAGAGTGTTTTTCATTTCAGTTATTCTATTGTTCATCTCTGTTTGTTCTATAGTTCTTCTAGGTCTTTGTTAAACACCTCTTGCATCTTCTTAATCTGTGCCTCCATTCTTTTTCCAAAATCTTGGATCATCTTTACTATCACTATTCTGAATTCTTTTTCAAGTAGATTGCCTATCTCCTCTTCATTTAATTGTTCTTACAGATTTTTATCTTACTCCTTCATCTGCAGCAGATTTCTCTGTCGTCTAATTTTGTCTAACTGACTGCTTGTGGCCTCCTTTCTGCAAGCTGCAGGATTGTAGTTCCTCTTACTTCTGGTGTCTGCCACTTGGTGGGTGAGATGGTTACTGAGCAGGGTCTCCCCTTCGCCCTGTGGTTGTCACTGCCCTGTCAGGCACATGATCTGCTCGTAGTTGTTGAGACAGAGGCCCTGAGATCTGTTTCTTAGCTGTGTTTCTTATCTGCAGTGCAAGGTCGGTGGGCTTGGAGCACTCCGCTGGGAGAGGGGCCTCTGAGGATTCCTGCTCTCGGGCTGTACACCTGGGAGTGTGCTCTGTTGTGTCGCTTTTCACACACTTGCAGGCTCAGAAAGTACACTGTTGTTGGCACTGTTCTCTCTTCCACCTTAACCGTGGCTATGCTGACAAATGGCCCTGATGACTCTCAGGTCATTTTCACTAGGCCACTGGTGCAGATCTGCTGAGGTCATGTCCCAGGACTGCAGTAGTCACGTACCTGGACCCATTCAAGGGTCCCTAGGACCTATGGGGCTGGAGGAGGCTATGGCAGGGGTGGCGCTTAGGCCCACTGGGGCCAGGGCAGCCAGAGGAGGCTTTGATGGGGGCAGCGCTTGGCCCTACAGGGGCCTGCTTGGCCTGAGGAGGCTTTGGCTTTGGATCAGGCAAGCACCCCTCTTAATGCCCACAGAGGCCAAGGAGAGGACAAAAATTAAGATCAGAAATGAAAGCATGGACATCACTGTATTTACAAACCCCAGGGTCATTAAAAAGGATAAGAAATACTATGAACAACTCTATGCCTACAATTTGATATCCAAAAGAAAATGAACCAATTCTTTGAAAGATACAATCTGCCAAAATTCACACAAGAAGAAAAGGACAATCTGAATAGGCCTATATCTATTATTAAAAAGCTGAATTAATAATTAATAACTTTCTGAAACAGAAAACACTGGTCCCTGATGAGTTCACTGGTGAATTCTACCTAACATTTAAGGAAGGAATTATACCAAATCTCTACAACCTCTTTCACAATGGAAGCAGAAGGAATATTTCCTAACTCATCCAATGAAGCCAGAATTACCCTAATACCAAAAGTGAAAAAAGACATTATGAAAAAAGAAAACTATACACTTGTCCTTCTCATGAACATAGATGCAAAAATTCTCAACAAAATATTAGTAAATTGAATCCAACAATGTATAAAAAGAATTATATAACATGACCAAGTAAGATTTATCCTAGATAGCAAGGCTGGTCCAATATTCAAAAATCAATTAATGTAATCCATCACATCAACAAGCTAAAGAAGAAAAACCATATGATCATATCAATAAATACAGGAAAAACATTTGACAGAATCCAACACCCATTCATCTTAAAAAATTATATATTTGATCTTTATCCTCGTTTCTGGCAGAGCTCCTAAAATCCTTAGAATTTCCTATGTAATGAAACCAATAAAGTTGTCTTTTGTTATGTTACTGAGGTGACTTCTGGATCACACCTAAGTTTGCCAGGAGAATCAACTGCGTGGTTATTGCACTGAAACTTTCAGTCCCACTTCCCTGATCTCTGGGCCGAGAAGGTTTGGAGAGTCAATCACCCACCCAATGGCAATGACTTAATCAATCACGTCTATGTAATGAAGCCTACATGAAAACCCAAAGGAGAGGGTTCAGAAAGCTTCAGGTTGGGGAACAAGGATGATTTCACCAGGCCATGCCCCAAACTCCGTGAGGACGGAAGCTCCTTTGTTCAGGACCTCCTCATCTTATATATCTCTTCATCTGGCTGTTTATTTGTATCCTTTAATATCTTTTGTAATAAACTGGTAATCTAGTGAGAAAACTGATTTCCTGAGTTCTGTCAGGTGTTCTAGCCAATTAATCGAACACAAAGAGGGGTCTGTGGGAACTTCTGATTTACAGCCAGTCTGTCAGGGAGGAACTTGGATTTGTAGTTGGCATCCTGAGTTGGAGGGTGATCACCTGAACTTTCAGTTTGTAGCCAGGTGGTCAGAAGCACAGGTAGCTATCTAGGCTCAAAACCGGCATCTGAGGTGGGGGGCAGTTTTATAGAACTGCTCCCTGTACTGTGGAATTGGATGCTACCTCCAGGTTGACAGCACCAGAACTGAGCTGAGTTATAGGACACCCTATGGATGTGAGAGTTGGACCATAAAGAAGGCTGAGCACCGAAGAACTGATGCTTTTGAACTGTGGAGACGATTCTTGAGAGTCCCTTGGAGAGCAAGGAGATCAAACCAGTCAATCCTAAAGGAAATCAACCCTGAATATTCATTGGAAGGGCAGATGCTGATGCCTTTGGCCTCCTGATGTGAAGAACTGACTCATTAGAAAAGACCCTGATGCTGGGAAAGATTGAAGGAGGGAGGAGAAGGGGACGACAGAGGATGAGATGGTTAGATGGCAATACCTACTCAATGGACATGAGTTTTAGTAAACTCTGGGAGCTGGTGAAGGACAGGGAAGCCTGATGTGCTGCAGTCCATGGGGTTGCAAAGGGTCGGACACAACTGAGTGACTGAACTGATAGGATACCCAGCTCTTGTCTGAGTATTGCCTGAAGTCAACTCCACACACTGGAACTGGGTTTGGAACCCTTAATGGTCCATATCACATGACATCAGGGAAATTAAAATTAAACAGCAATGAGACACCAATACACACCTACTGGAGCAGCCCAAGTCTAGAAAACTGACAACACCAAATACTGATCAGCACGCTGAGCAACAGGAGCTCTCATTCATTACTGGTGGGGATGCAAAACAGTATAGACCATTAGGAAGACAGTTTGGTAATTATAAAACTACACATCTCTTACTACATGCTTCAGCAAATATGCTCATGTTATTTACCCAAATGAGTTGAAAACTTATGTGCACACAAAAATCTGCATAAGAATGTAAATAGCAACTTTTCATGTGCTGTGCTGTGCTAAGTCACTCAGTCGTGTCCAGTTCTTTGCAACTCCATGAACTACAGCCTGCCAGGCTCCTCTGTCCATGGAATTCTCCAGGAAAGAATACTGGAATGGGTTGCCATCCAGAGGATCTTCCTGACCCAGGGATCGAACCTGCATCTCTTAAGTCTCTTGCATTGGTAGGGGGATTCTTTATCACTAGCGCTACCTGGGAAGCCCAACTTTATTCATAATCACCAAAACAATCAAGGATGTCCTTCAGAAGGTAAATGGATAAATATACTGTAGTACATTCCTACAATGGAATATATTCAGTGATAGAAGAGCTATGAAGCTATGAAAAGATATGGAGGGAACTTAGAAGTATATTAGTTAGTGAAAGAAAATATGAAAAACCTATAAACTATGTAATTCCAAAGGTATGACCATCTGGAAAAGGCAAAACTCGAGACAGCAAAAATATCAGGTTTCTGAGGGTTTGGGGTAGAAAGAGGGAAGAACATGGGGAACACGGAGGATTTTTAGGCTGCTGAAATTACTCTGTATGATACTCTCGTGGTAGATACACATCATCACACATTTGCCCAAACCTATAGATATACAACACCAAAGAGCAGACCTACTATAAACTATGAACTTTAGGTGATCATGATGTGTAGGCTCATTGACTGTAACAAATGTACCACTCTGGTGGAGAATGTTGTGAATGGGGAAGGCTATGCATGTGTTGGGGCAGGAGCATATGGGAAATTTCTGTACCTTTTGCTCACTTTTGCTGTGAACCTAAAACTTCCCTGAAAAGTAAAGTCAACTAAAACAAAACAAAACAAATCGTAATATCTTTAGGAAAAATACAACACCCTAAAGAGTTCAATATAAATTTCAGAGGAACAGCTAAATAAATATTGGAATGATTTTCTCTACTCTCTTTGCTGTCAAAACTATACATCCTTCAAAGTCTAGCTTGAACGCCCGTTCTTCAGTGAAGTCTTCCCCAGTTTCTGGACATACTTAGTCACTCTACTCCCTGTGACACCATCCTGCTATCACAGTACTAACACCATGCTATAGAGTAGGAGTTCTCAAAATAGACTGAGCATCAGAATCACCTGAGAGAGCTTGTTAAAACACAGGCTTCTTATCCCTGCCATAGACCTGAATATGGGGATTCTGATTCTGGAGCCGATGAATTTCTGACATCCTTCTAGATGACACTGATGCTGTGGTTCATGGACCACACTTACAAAAGCAGTGTTACGGTTTATTCTACCCGTGGCTGGCTCCCATAAGACTGACCCAAGGAACCTCTCCAGCACATAAAAGGCATTGAGTAAGCATCTTACTTTTTTTTGCTTCTTTTTATCGGTCTCATCCTGTAAATTTTGAAGGGCATTTTGCATGAGCTTCATGTTCAAATCCTGCTCTTCTCTGTATTCCTGCTGCATACGCTCCATCTTCTCTTGGAGGGCTTTTTGCAAAGCAACCCTTATTTCCTGTTTTGTCTTCTGTTTCTTTAGCTTATCCTGTTCATTCTCAAGTTTCACCTGTGCATTTTCATTTTCCTAAGGCAGAACAATAATGAAGATAACGCATCAGTACAGTTGGACAAAACAAAAAAGTTAATGCATTTCATTTAAGAGGTGAGAATAAAGAGTTTCTTGGAAAGCATACACTCCTGGGTGTAAAGGGACTATGAGACATAAAACTTGACTTTTCATTGCTGAATCAACAATAAGGCTTTGTGAAATTGCTGTGTGTGATTATAAAGTAATAAATAGTGTGGAGTTCAAAATGCAGAAAAGTATAACGATAAATCACTTTTATTCTTAGTAACCATTCACCTACTACCATTCTCAACATTTTGGCGTGTTGACCTTCCCGACTTTAGTCTTCCATGCATATCTGCATATCTAGATTTGGATACATTATTAACCAGCAATTAGAGTCTAAGAATGGAAATGTGCACATCAGTCAAATATACAAAAGTAAATTAAGCATTTTTTTCTTTAAAAGTACTTCCCATTCCTCTCATTTTCTTATCTATCTGACCCTCCTGGCTGGCTTACCTGCGTGACTAATCAAGCAGTTTTAACTGGGACACCAACACTGCTGGGTGTTGGGAGTTTGGTAGAAAATCTGGGTATGGCATAAAGTGAGGCATTAATCCTCCCACCAAAGGCATTTGAACTCTCCTGGAAGGATAAGTCCTTTCCCAGCTGGGACAGGAGATGACACAGTTATAGTGAGGAGAGATACAAGTCCCAGCTGACTTGATCTGAGACTCACAACAGCCTTGAATATCACGATTTTTGGCTCTCCATTAATGCCATGAGCAGTAAATCCACACTGAATTGTGAGAGTCAAGTGAGGTAATATAAGTGAAAATGCTCTGCAGTATTTAAGGCAAAACAGTGGACATCAAACATAAAAGCCAGTGGTATAGCAGGCCACATTTTTTAAAAAGTAAGATTGACTACAGGAAGCAGCAATCATCCAATTCAAACTATAAAACAGGCAGAGATGGAAATAGGAGAGAATTGTTCAAGACTAAGAAACCTACAAGTAGTTTACTATGTCTTGGTTTCCCCAGGTTAGTTCTGATTTTACACTGTTATGCTGAGGCACTGAATTAACTACACCCCCTTTCAATCTCAAACATGCCCAGATTTTAATGATAAACAGTCACTCTTTCAAAAAGACTTATGACAGGACAGCAATGTTTGGATTCCAATTTAAACATCAAATAACTTAGACAATAGTGGAAATCTGATACTGATTTTCGATAATAATGAATTATTACTAATTTTTTTAGGTTTGAAAGTGTATAAGAAAAGTCCTTAATTATATTGTTGTTGAGATGCATACTCAATAACAAGAATGTATTTAAAGGGGAAATGACATGTGTGGGGCAAATTGTAAGTCAAAAATGGAAGGGGGTAGAATATAGGAAATCAATATATCAAAATATAACAGCTGTTGAAACTGGGAGATTGGTACACAAGGGCTCATGGGACTCTCCACTTCTGTGCATTTGAAAATGTTCATATTATTACTATTTAATATAACAGCATTGTTATAACACATGTTATTATTATAACATTTAAAGGGTGAAATTTATATAACATATAAATTACAAAATAATAGTGTTAAAGAACCTATCAGTGGCTGCTAGGGGTTAGGGTTGAGGATAGTGATTTTCTTCTAGAAAATTTATATTTTGAGGCTAAACAAGAGAATTTAAACATAAAATTCTCTCTGCCAGTTAGGGCCTCCTCCCTCCCTCTTTACAGTGCAATATGCATCTTCATTACACATTAACCAGACCTCCTCAAAGATGAGAATGCCTTCTTCACAATAAAGATAAATTTTTATTTCCTTTCTTCTGACACTAGTAATGGAACTTCTTAGATTAGTATTCTTTCCGAATTCTGTAAGGGGCCATGGTGACTTACTGCTTGCTTTGTATGTGCTTATCTAGACTATTTATATTTGATGAACTTTATGTAAAATACCAGTGTGTCATTTTGATGTATGACCCTTTGACTTGAAAAGGTATATGAATCTGGCTTCAACCACTAACAGGCAGAGCAATTCTCAGAGCTTCTGAGAGTCTGTCTCCCATATTATAATCCTTGGTTTGGCTTGAATAAAATTCTCCTTTTCTTCTTAAGCAGGCCTGCAAACCGGGTATTGTACCCACTGAGTTCACCATTCTACCACAAGCAGAATTTGAAAAAACCCACCACAAGGCGTGCCTCTTCCTCCCTCAGCCACTGCGCGGCCTGCCTTTGCGCCTGGATGCTAGTGACCTGGGCGTTTAGCCCCAGGCGCGTGTTCTCCACGAGCTCCTTCTGCCTCCTCTCCTCCTTAGCCTCTCGCCTTTCTTTGGCCAGGCGGTCTTCCTCCCAGAGCTTTGAGAACATCTGCTCTTCCACCACCTTCTGCCTTTTCAGCTCCTCGTTAAACGCTATCTGTGCTTTCCGATCCTCGCACACCGCCTTCTGATGGATACAAAACAGCTCAGCGCGTAGCTCCTGGCAGCGTTCCCTGAAAGGGCAATTTAAAAAAGAAACCGGGCCTTTCATAAGACATTGCTCTCTTTAGGCACAAATCTGCACTGTCAGACACTGAAGTGAGCAAGTTAAAAAACTGGATATAGGCCATCTGAGCGCGGATACACATCGGGGAGCAGCAAGGAGGAAGATGCCAGGATGCCACAGACAAAATCCAGGCCCTGGAGTCAAGCGGAGCAGCCTCTGAATCCTCGTTCTGCCGTTTCCTGTGTGACCTTGGGTCACAAACTCTATCTATCTGAGCTTATTTTTATATCTGTAAAAGAACTGTCTTTTAAGGTTCTGCTAAGGTTCAGAGATAAATGGATGTAAATACCTGGTAGATAATAGGAACTCAGTAAATGGTAATTACTGTGATTACTATGGAGGAAACAGGAAAGGAACAAGTCCCTGCAACATTACAGTTAGATTAAGGCTTTGGTAGAAAGAGACCCTGCGTGCACACCCAAGAAGAGATCCAAGGATTGAGTCTGCATGACCACGGTGACGCTTCCCTACTGCCTCTGGATTCCAGGCAGGACAGGACACATGTCCACTAAAGGGCTTACTGTTAGAGTTGAGAAAACAGTCCTATTCTTGCCTTTTGGCAACCAGGTTTATGTCACTATTCAAGAGGAAATGTGATTTCAGTAAGTATTTAGACTTATCCTTTCTTCAGCTTTCTTCAGATGTTCTTCATTGAGCCCATTTTTAATATAAGAGCTGTAAAATTCAACACTGACTGTACTTTAGAATTATTCAGCTATATTTTCTAAACTTCACTCTTCCTTTCCTCCAGATCAGACTTGTTAAACTAGAATATCAGGGGATAAGTCCCATCTGCATTTTTTTAAGAGTGCCTCATGTGGTTCTGACATTTAGACAAGTTTGAGAGAACATTTGATGGGAAGGCTTTAAAAAAAAAAAAATCAATTCTTCCTGTCTTCTAAATCAAATTCTACATGAAGAAGCTAAAGTCTGGAAAATGAGCTCAACGAAGAATTTTAAAGAAATTTGAATTGCTAAGACTGAAAGAAAGGATGAAGTCTAAACTCTTATTACCCAAGGGTGGCCAATGTCACACAAAATGACATTTATCAGATGCAGTTGAGTATTGTTTACCATTTGATGAGGATTAGTCTCATTTCTCTAAAAGAATCTCTGTGAGAGCTGGGATTCAGGATATATTTCAGAAACACGACCCATACTACTTACCCAATGGCCAATAAATAATTGTTGGTTTAACTGATACATAATTATACTGATTAGCAACATACCAGCCATCCACATTCTGTGGAAGGTGCAATAGGCAACAGAAGCTGAAATTACTAGGTTACAAAAAAGGAAAACAAAGCACACACTTTAACACTGAAAACAAAATTCATCTGTCTAGAATTCATCAGTGAAATTCTCAGATTTGGCCATGATAACTTACTAAAGTCCTTCTCAATCCCATGATTCATATTCTAACAAAGCTATTCAATTAATGGAAATCTAAAACCTAAGAAATATGGCTTATATTTAAAATTATTTAAAATAAAATAAACTCTTTATTCCTAAGTATAAAACTAATACATGCTCATTGCAGAAAAACTATAAAATAAAATTATGAAGATACTATAAATAATGCTAGTCCTACTATTAAGAGATAAACACTATTAGTATGTTAATATATATTTCTTTCTTATGTATGTATCTTTTTACTAGAATTGGGGTCTTTCTGCATATCTATATCTCCTGTATTTTAAATTTTCCACCTATCATTTTATTGGGAGTGTTTTCTCATGAAATATTCTTTAAAATATTTTCTAACTTCAAAACTTTATTATAGTTTAATAAGCTGCATAGTAGAAACTAGAGTCTATAAATACATCACAGTTTACTTAAACATTCCCTTGTTTGATAAGCATAAATGTTACTTCTGGCTTTTATTACAGTGTTGCAACAAACATGGTTTCTGTCACTCTTTCTGTTTATTGCTAATGATTTTTTTAAGGTAATTCCTTCCTTAATATAAAACCAGAGTACAAAAACATTCTTAAGGCAGTTAGTTGAAGATACCTGCTGCCAAGAAGGCCAGAAGTGATACCATATGAAAGAGCTCATATCATATTCATTTTTTTAGATCAGTAGGTCTTCAAACTTTTTTGATTATTCATGTCTTTCAGTAAAAAAATTCTAAGCACCCATAATATTATTTATAAATTATATGAGGTTATTAATATGTAACTATATCATATAAATTAGCTAGCTACAAAAATTAAAATGAGCTGAGCTAAAAAGCATCAAATAGAATACTTACCTATTTTAATGATAATAATTACTGATACGAGGAAAACTTTTTGTCAGTGCTTTACATGGTACTTTTACATATAAAATCTTATTTCATCCTCATAAGGACCTTATAACAGCAAGTATTATCCCCATTTCAGAGTTAAAGAAATCAAATATCAGGAAGCCAAAATTTCTTTCCAAGTCACAAAGCCAGGAGTAATAATATTATAAACTATAGTTATTAAGTGCCTATTATTTGCCAGGCACTGTTCTAAGCAGTTTACATGTCTGAACTCTTACAATCTTCATAACAACCAATATTGCAACAAACACTATTGTAAGCTCATTATCACTATTATTTTATCCTCAGTTTGCAGATGAGGAAATGAAGGCACAGAGCAATATTGGCTAGCAAAGGTATCCACTGACAAAATGAAGGGAAAGCTACTGAATAGAGAAAACATTTGCAAATGGCATGACTGATAAGGGGTTAATATCCAACATATAAAAACAACCCATACAACTCAATTAAGAAAAAACCGATTTAAAATGGACAGAGGAACTGAAGACATTTTTCCAGAGAGGACATGCAAATAGTCAACAGGCACATGAAAAGATGATTAGCGTATCATCAGGGAAATGCAAATCAAAACCACAGTGGGAGAACTCCTTGGCAGTCCAGTGGTTAGGACGTCATGTTTTCACTGCCGAGTGCCTGGTTTCAATCCCCGGTCAGGGAATTAAGATCCCATAAGCGACACAGTGTGACCGAGAGAAAAAGGAACAAAACAACGAGATTCCAGTTGCACTTGCTTGTCCGAATGGCTATCATGAAAAAGAACACAAATGACAAAGTTGGCAAGGATGTTATGCCGCCACGGTGGAAGACAGTATGAACGCTTCTCAAAAAACTAAAAATAAAACTAGCACATGACCCAGCAATTACACACCTGTGTACAATATCAGAAAAAAATAAACAACAACAAAAAAAACCCCAAAGCTAAAAACACTAATTCAACACATGCACCACAATGATAGCAGCATCATTTATAATTGTCAAAACATGAAAGCAACGTAAGTGTCCATTAACAGATGAATGGACAAAGACGTGGCACAGATAGACAACAGACAACGCAGCCATAAAAAGGAGTGGAGTTTTGCCGTCTGCAGCAAAATGGATGGACTGGAGGGCATTATGCTAAGTAAAATAAGTCAGAGAAAGAGAAATACTGTATGTTACCACTTATATGTGGAATCTAGAAAATACAACAAGCTAGTGATTATAACAAAAAAGAAGCAGACTCATGGATATAGAAATCAAACTAGTAGTTACCACTGGAGAGAGGCAAGTGGGAAGGGGCAATACAGGAGGAGGGGATAAAAACATTTTTTTTTCCACAATGTACTCGAAAGCATGATCCGTAAAAGAAAAATCGATAAATTGGATTTCATAAAAATTAAAAACCTTTTCTATGTGAAAGACCCCACTAAGAGGATTTAAAAAAAACAACAACAACAACAAGCTACAGACCAGGAAAAAATATTTCAAAACTATATATCCTACAAGGACTCATATCTGGAATATACAAAGAATTCTCACTATTCAACAGCTAATCCAATTAGAAAATGGGCAAAAGACATGAAGGTATATTTCACTAAATTGAATATACACATGGCAAATAAGCATATGAAAAGTTGTTCAACATCACAACCCATTAAGAAAATGCCAATTAAGACCACAATGAAATATCAGTGCACACCTCTGTCCTAATAATGACAGTATCAAAAGCTGGCAAAGATATGAAAAAAACTTGATCTTTTATACATTACTGGTAGAAATATAAAATCATACAGCCATGTTGGAAAATAATTTATTAGTTTCTTACAAATTTAAGCATACATATAAGACCAGCTTATGGCAATTATCTGAGAGAAAGGAAAACTTTTGTTCACACAAATATATGAACACAAATGTTCATATTAGATTCATTCATAATAGATTAAAAACTAGAAACAATCAAAATGTCAATGAGTGAATGGTTTACAGAAATTTAAATACATCCACACAATGGAATACTACTCAGCAATAAAAATGACTATTAACACATGCAACAATTTAGATGAACTTCAAAGACAATTCATTGACTGAAAAGGCCAATTTTGACAGATCACCTACTGTACAAGTTCATATATACAATATCAGGAAATTATGAAGATGAGGGTAAGCATGGTAGTTGTGACTATAAAGGGAAGCACAGGAAGACCCATGTGCTGATTGGATAGTTCTGTATCTTGATTGTGTGGGGTATTAGATGGATCTACATAGATGATAAAATGGCACAGAACTGTACATATACATTATGCCAATGTCAATTTCCTTGTATGATATTGTGTTGTAACCACTGAAGGAAAACTGGGGTAAGAATATATGATATTTCTGTACTATCTTTGCAATTTATATGAATATCTAATTATTTTCAAGTAAAAAGTTTTAAAAGTCACTGGTTATCTTGTTGTTATTATTCATTTCCTTTCATTACTGTTACTGAAAGTAATTTTGCTGTTTAGAAGACCTGGACCAATAAAAATGATCCATTCTAATTATCAAATATTTCAGGTATGCCACTAAATATACTGAAAGAAATTAATGTACTTATCTGCCGGAAAACATGTACAAGAATGTCCACAGCAGCTTTACTCATAAGGATCCCAAACTGGAGATACATGAAATGCCTATAACCTGGAGAATGAATAAACTGTGGCATATTTACACAATGGGATACTAAAAGGAAGAGGAAGGGGAAGCAGAGGGAGAGGGATAATTTCATCTTGCTTTATACGTACATTAAAGCTTCAGTTATATTTGCAGTAATGGGGCATAATTTAGTATCCTTGATCAAAATTTAATCCTGGCCTTTCACTTTTATAATGAATTTAAACTGTATTTATGTTGCAGTTCTGTTAGAAGTACTGCATTAAAAAACACTGAAAATGGTTTGCTTTCAAGTAAATTATGGTAGTCTCCCTTATCCACCATTTCACTTTCTACAGTTTCTATTACCCATGGTCAGCTGTATTCTGAAAACATTAAGTGGAAAACTCCAGAAATAAGAATTTAAAATGTTTTCAATTGCACATTGTTCTAAAGTGTGATGAAATTTTGCACCACCCAGCTCCAGTCCACTTGGGATCTCCAACAACTGACATCCTCTGCTCCTGACATTCAGTCATCAGCTTCATCACAAATCAATGATCCAGAATCACCCAAAGCAGGTGACCGGTAGTCAGGTCAATAGCCTAATGCTACATCACAATACGGGACTTCCCAGGTAGCACTAGTGGTTAAGAACCTGCTTAAGAGGATTAAGGGACCGGAGTTTGATCCCTGGGTCAGGAAGAGCCCCTGGAGAAGGGTATGGCAACTCACTCCAGTATTCTTGCCTGGAGAATCCTATGGATAGAGGAGCCTGGCAGGCTATGGGCCACAGGGTCACAGAGTCAGACAACTGGAGCAACTTAGCACACACACGCATGCACGTCACAATACATCATTCATCTTACTTACCATATAAACATTTTATTGGGCTTCCCTGGTGGCTCAGATGGTAAAGCGTCTGCCTACAATGCAGGAGACTCGGGTTCAATCCCTTGGTCAGGAAGATCTCCTGGAGAAGGAAATGGCAACCCACTCCAGTACTCTTGCCTGGAAAATTCCATGGACAGAGGAGCCTGGTAGGCTACAGTCCATGGGGTTGCAAAAGTTGGACACGACTGAGCAACTTCACTTTCACTTTTAGACATTCTATTAATCTCACATCATCACAAGAAGAAGGGTGAGTATAGTACAATAAGATATTTTGAGACACAGAGAGAGAGAGGGAGACCACATTTATAAGTTTTATTACAGTATATTGTTATAACCACTCCATTTTATTATCCTCAATTGTTACTGATCTCAGAAATGTAACTAATTTATAAATTAAACTTTGTCAGGGATGTATAGGAAATGTATAGGATGTATAGGAAAAAAACAGTGTATACAGAATTCAGTTTCAGACATTTACTGGGTATCTTGGAATGTATGCCCTATGGATAACATGGGTGACTGTTGCAGCATATAACTATTTCTTCTAAAATTCTAATTAATTCATCTAACAGCAAAGTATACAACATGAAGTTGTATACTCAGTTGTATAAGATTTCTTTACAAAATCTTTATAATTGTTACCAAATTAATAAGCATTTTAAGAATCCAAACCACTTATGAAACTTCATTTTTCTTATTGTGTAAAAAAGAAAAAAAAAAAACCATTTACTAGAAAGTGGGAAATATACTAATGGTCCATTGAAATTCACTTCCTAGTTTCCCTTTTGCCCCTTACAGCATTTTCTCCTCCAGTAGCCAGTAGGGAGTATCTAGATCCTAACAAAGACAGGAGGTGAGGCGATGCTTTACATGGGTTACAGACAACAAGTGTAGATCAGGTGCATCCACAGAAAGGGTATGAGAAAGTCTTAGAATCGCTAGCTGGGCTGATTGGTGAAGGTATTTCTTTCCTGACGTCAGTTAGTAAAAGCTGGAAGGGGTAAATACTACTTCACATGCAAACATAGCCATACAAAACTTCAAAGAATACAAAAATGAAGGAAAATATACACCAACAAAGGAATACAATGCTTTTCTAGTAGTCAATCCCAAAGAAATAGAGATGTACAAATTACCTGCTCAAGAATTCAAAACAACTGTTTTTAGGAAGATCAGTGAGTTAGAATACTGACAGATGACTCAACAAAATCAGGAAAACAACATAGGAACAAAATGAGAAGTTCAATAGAGATGAAAATCATCAAAAAGAACCAACCAGAAATTCTGGAGCTGAAAAATACAATGCATGAAATAAAAATCCAAAAGATAGCATCAACATCAGACATGGGCAAACAAGAGGAAGAAAAAATCTGAGAATTCAAAGACAGAGGGGCCGAATGGATAAAAAACAAGATCCAACAACATGCTGCTTATAACAGACCTGTTTCAGGTTTAAGGCTGCTGCTGCTGCTGCTGCTAAGTCGCTTCAGTCGTGTCCGACTCTGTGCATCCCCATAGACGGCAGCCCACCAGGCTCCGCCGTCCCTGGGATTCTCCAGGCAAGAACACTGGAGTGGGTTGCCATTTCCTTCTCCAGTGCATAAAAGTGAAAAGTGAAAGTGAAGTCGCTACATATCTTTAAAGTCAAGGGATGGAAAAAGATACTCCATGAAAGTAGAAACCAAAAGAGAGCAGAAGTAGCTATACTTAGACAAAATAGACCTTAACTCAAAAGATGTTACAAGATGTAACAAAAGACAAAAGATGGAACAAGAGACAGAGTCAATTCATCAAGAGGATATAACAATTATAAAGTCATCCCTTCATACCTGTAGCAGATTCACTTGAGGATCTGCCACAGATAACAAAATCCACAGATGCTCAAATTCTATAGTCAACCTTCCATATCCATGGTTCCACATTTGCAGATTCAACTAATCCCAGACCATATAGTACTACATTTATTGGGAAGAAAACACATTTAAGTGGACTTTCAGAGTCTGTGTTGTTCGAAGAGTCAGCAGTATATGTGCTCAATATCAGAGCACTTAAATATGTTAAACAAAGATTAACAGATATCAAGGGAAAAATAGACAGCCGTGCAGTAATAGTAGGAGACTTCAATATTCCATTTCAGCAGTGCATAGATCATCCAGACAGAAAATCAATAAGGAAACAATAGATTGAACTATATTTTAGATCAAGTGAGTCTCACATACATACACAGAACGTTCCATCTAATAGCAGAATAATCTTCTCAAGTACACATGGAGCATTTTCCAGGACAGATCACATGCCCCATCACAAAAAAGTCTTTCGTTTAAAAAGACTGAAATAATGTATCTTTTTTTTTTTTTTTACCACAATGGCATAAAAGTAGCAATCAATAACAGAAAGAAAGCTGAAAAAATTAACAGATGTGTGGAAATTAAAAAAACACACTCCTGAACAACCAATGGGTCAAAGAAGAAATCAAAGGGGAAATTAAAAAAAAAAACCTTAAATGAAAATGGAAATACAACATATCCAAAATTATGAAATGCAGCAAAAGCCCCTTTAAGAAGGAAGTTTATAACAATAAACACCTATATTAAGAGAAAAGAAAGATCTCAAAAATCTGACTTTAAACCTCAAGGCACTATAAAGAAAAAACTAAGCCCAAAGGAATCAGAAGAAAGGAAATAACAAAGATCAGAAAGGAAGTAAATGAAACAGAGACTAGAAAAATGATAAAACATATCAATGAAACTAATAGCTGTTTTTTCAAAGAGGTAAAATTGACAATCTTTAGCTGGACTAGCTAAGAAAAAATGATTCAAATAAATAAAATTAGAAATAAAAGAGGAAACTTTACAACTGATACTGTAAAAATACAAGGGATCATGAGAGACTACTATGAACAATTATATGCAAACAAATTAGATAATATAAAAAAATGGATTAATTCCTAGATACATATAACCTACCAAGACTGAATCATGACAAAACAGAAAATCTGAAAAGACCAATAATGAGTAAAGAGACTGAATCAGTAATCAAAACTCCCCGAAAAGCAGCCCAGGACCAGACGGTTTCACTGGTGAGTTCTACCAAACATTTAAAGAAGAATTAATACCAACCTTTCTCAAATCCTCCCAAAAAAATAAAGAAGAGAGAACACTTCATTATCCCTAATGAACACAAATGTGAAAATCCTCAAGATAATACTAGCATATTAGAAGAATCACATACCATAATCAAGCACAATTTATAGTTCACTATATGCAGATCAGTAAATGTGCCACATCACATTAACAGAATGAAGGATAAACATTATACGATCATCTTAATAGCTGCAAAAGAAATTTGACAAATCCATGATACAAAAAACTCTCAACAAATGAAGTGTAGAAGGAATGTAGCTCAAGACAATAAAGGCTATCCATAACTAGCACACAGCTAACACCATGTTCAAAAGTGAAAAATTGAAGGCTTTTTCTTAAAATCAGGCATAAGACAATGGTGCCCACTCTTGCCACTTTTATTCAACATAGTACTGGAAATCCTAGCCAGAGCAGTTAGGCAAGAAAAAGAAATAAATATATCTAAAATGAAAAAGTGGAAGTAAAACTGTCTGTTTGCAGATGACATGATATTACTTTATGTATACAGAAAACTCTAAAGATTCCATCAAAAAGTGTTAGAACTAATCAGTGAATTCAGTAAAGCTATAGGAATCGAAATTAATGAACAGAAATCAGTCACATTTTTATACACTAAAAATGAACCATCTGAAAGAGAAATTAAGAAACTAATCCTATTCCCAATAGCTTCAAAAACAATAAAAATAGGAATAAATTTAAGCAAGGAAGCTAAAGATCTGTACACTGAAAATTATAAGATACTGATGAAAGAAACTGAAGATTCAAATAAATGGAAAGATATCCTTTGTCCTTGGATTGGAATATTAATATTGTTATTAATAAAATGTCCTTACTACCCAAAGTGACCTACGTTCAATGCAATCCCTATCAAAATTCCAATGGCATTTTCACAGAAGAAGAAAAAACGCCTAAAATTTCAATTGAATTACAAAAGATCTCAAATAGCCAAAGCAATCTTGATAAAGAACAAAGCTGGAAGTATCACACATTTGATTTCAAACTCTATTACAAAGCTATAAAAATCAAAACAGTAATGATAGTGGCATAAAAACAGATGAATAGAGCAACACTCAGTTGGTAAAGAATCCGCCTGCAAAGAAGGAGACCCTGGTTTGATTCCTGAGTCAGGAAGATCTGCTGGAGAATGTATATGCTACCCAACTCCAATATTCTTGGGCTTCCCTTGTGGCTTAGCTGGTAAAGAATTCACCTACAATATGGGAGACCTGGGTTCAATCCCTGGGTTGGGAAGATTCCCTGGAGAAGGGAAAGGCTACCCACTCCAGTATTCTGGCCCTAGAGAATTCCATGGACTGTATAGCCCATGGGGTCGCAAAGAGTGGGACACGAATAAATGACTTTCACTTTCAGAGCAGTGGAACAGAACAGGGGGCCCAGAAAGAATACCACGTATCATATATATGGTCAACTAATCCTTTATAAAGAGGCCAAGAACACACAATGGGGAAAGGACAGTCTCTTCAATAAACAACCTTGGTGAAACTGGATGACCATAGGCAAAAGAATGAAACTGGATCACCATTTACAAAAATTAATTCAAAATGGATTAAAAACTTAAACATTAAGACCTGAAACTGTAAAATATGTAGAAGAAAACATAAGGGAAAAGCTCCTTGACACTGGTCTTGACAATGATTTTTTGGATAAGACACTAAAAGCAAAGGCAACAAAATAAAAAATAAACAAGTGAGACTATATCCAATTATTAATAAAAAGTTTCTTCACAGCAATGGAAACAACAAAGTAAAAAGGCAACCTACAGAATGGGAGAGAATATTTTCAAATCATGTATCTGTTAAAAGTTTAATATCTAATATATGTAAGAAACTCATATAACTCAATAGCAAAAAAACAAATAATCTGACTACATAAATGAACAAAAGCCCTGAGTAGGCATTTTTCCAAGAAGACGTACAAATGGCCAAAAAGTATGTGAAAAGGTACTCAACATCACAAATCACCATAAAAATGCCAATCAAAGCCACAATGAGATTATCACCTCACACCTGTTAGGATGGCTATTACAAAAAAAAAAAAAAAGAGAAGACAAATGTTGGCAAGGATGTAGAAAAAAGGACACCTTTGTACACTGTGGTGGGAATACAAATTGGTAGAACCATTATGAAAAACAGTATGGAGATCCCTCAAAAATTGAAACTAGAACTACCATATGGAAACAAACTGTTTACTGAGGTATGAATGGATAAAGAAATTGTAGAATGGAATATTGTGTACTCAGTCATGTCTGACTCTTTGTGGCCCCATGGACTGTAGCCCACCAGGCTCCTCTGCCCATGGAATTTTCCAAGCAAGAATACTGGAGTGGGTTGCCATTTCCTACTCCAGGAATGGAATATTACCCAGCATAAAAAAGAAAATTCTGCTCTTCGAGACAACATGGATGAACGTGTAGGATATAATACTAAGTGAAATAGGCTGGACAGAGAAAGACCAATACTGTATGATCTCACTACACATGGAATCTAAGGGGAAAAAAAGGTTTGACATATAGAAACAGAGAGTAGGATGTCAGTTCTCAGGGGCTAGGGGATAGAAGAAAAGGGAAGATTTGCTCAAAGGATATAAATTTTCAGTAATAAGATGAATGAGTAAGTTTTGGGGATCTAGTATAGAGTATGCTTATAAAGCTGAGCGCTGAAGAATTGATGCTTTTAAACTGTGGTGTTGGAGAAGACTCTTGAGAGTCCCTTGGACTGCAACGAGATCCAACCAGTCCATCCTAAAGGAGATCAGTCCTGGGTGTTCATTGGAAGGACTGATGTTGAAGCTGAAACTCCAATACTTTGGCCACCTGATGCGAAGAGCTGACTCATTGGAAAAGACCCTGATGCTGGGAAAGATTGAGGGCAGGAGGAGAAGGGGACTACAGAGGATGAAATGGTAGGATGGCATCCCCCACTCAATGAACATGAGTTTGGGTAGGCTCCAGGAGTTGGTAATGGACAGGGAAGCCTGGTATGCTGCAGTTCATGGGGTTGCAAAGAGTCAGACACGACTGAGTGACTGAACTGAACTGAATGTAGAGTATGGGGACTACAGGTAGTCATACTGTATTGTATACTTGAAATACGTTGAAAATAAATCTTATGCATTATCACCACAAAGCAAACAGACAAAACTTCTTAGTGCAATGATGTATGTATAATTACCAAGACTTACATGTACAACTGCTGTGCCCTGTTAGGGCTACACTTTATTGTAAATCAGTCTTCCTAAATAATTTTTAATATACAAACTTCAGATTCTATGTGTATGTTTTTCTGACATCATTACCTGAATTGCTGGTCTAGCTTTTCAGCCACAAAATCCTGTCTCTCTTTTTCTTTCTTCTCTCTTAATAATCTTATTTTATCTCTCATTCTATCTTTTTTCTCCTCAATTGTTTCTTCTTTCAATTGCATTTCAGTAAAATACTCATTTTCTTCTGATGCTAAAAGTTCACGTAACCTAGGTTCACAAAACAAAATGACAACAACAAGCAAAGGAATTAAAACTGTCATGCTACATGCACCATTTCATTAATTGGTTTTTATTTTGTTAAATTCAACTTCAGAAGTATATGTTCAGTTGTAAATTTTGTAAGAAGGAAAGATCATTACAGTATTCCATAAAATAAGTTGTCACCTAAAGCAATAAAGAGACTAATCTATGCCACATTTTATTTGATCACGTACAGATGAGATATGTGATTTATATTTCAAGAAAAAAAGCAAAATGAGCAAGCTTTTAATTATAATAACAAAATATGATACAATATGTTCTTTTGATTTCTATCAATAGGTTATCACAAGTGAAAATAAAAATAAGCTATTGGTTTGGTAGGAGTAAGAATAGCTCAGCCATGATCCTTACTATAAAAATTCACTTGATTTTTGATTGGTCAATCTCAGGCTCTGGTTTCAGCAATATCTCAGAGTCTGGATGAGCCAGGTTTAAGCCTTACTTATTCCGTCTTTCTTCAGTGTTGATGATAAACCCTTGCACGGCATCCTTGACTCTTGCTTTCACAAGACTGTCCACAAACTTGCGGTCATTGTGCTGCTCCCACTCAGTTTTCAAGCGATCCCGCTCGATTGACTTAATGGAGGCCAAGAGAGCATGATGTTTCTGATGACTGTGTTGGATTCTTTCCAGATGATGCTCAGCTCCTTGGACTTTGGGAGGCTTGGCTCTCTGGAACAAAAAAAGAAAAGCAAGTATCACTTATGATAGACTCAAAATCCACTGTATATTTTCAGTTAATCCAATACCCATATTAAACAAAACTTGGTATATAAAACTAATATCCTGCTATAACTGTAAACAACTTAAGTGTCTAAGATGTAAGTTGTTTAAATTATTTGAAACCTGTACCTAAGATGTCATCAAATCAGTCTCAAATATTTCTCAAATAAATAAAATTCATTTGAATAAAAGTTGAATAAAAGTTCATGGAATTATAAAGTCAAAAATTTGAATGGGACTCCAGAGATTATCTAATCAAATCAGAGACTTAATTTATTTGCCCAAAGTGCTCTGAGTAGTGAGGGTAGAACTGGGTAGAACAAGAATTAAAGGTCTTCTAATTCCTGACCTTAATCTTGCCACCTACTATCCCACCTTGCTTTTCAGGGCTCTGACAACATAGTTACCACCATCAAAATTCTTTCAATTAAAGTAAACTACTCACTAAGTATATAGGATACACATAACAAGTTGTAACAGTGAAATATGCTTTACTAAGAAGGAAGTAAGGAAGACAGAAAGGGAGAAAGGGAAAGAAGGAAAAGAAAAAAAAAAAAACCCAAAAACTAATGGTAGAATTTGATTCCTATTTCTACTGTCCCCAGAAGTTTAATGTAAGAGCTGTGCTCCTGACAATCTGGGATTAACTTGAATTTCTGTGAATATGTTCATTTTATACAAACTTTCACCAAAAGAGTTGGAAATGCATATACCATTGTGAATAAATATTGACACATTTGCTAAAATCATATGCTATATCTTTTCTATTTCTGCATTGCTAGCATGAAGCATGTCTACCAGCATCAAGTTCTCAATATGAATGAAGAGGAAAGATGAATGAATGAATGAAACTGTTCATGGGTGGGCTTGATGTGACTCTTGCCCCTCCTGGGGCCACCATGAAATCCATGGTTTTGAGCTTTGTATTTTCAGCCAGGTTTATTAAATCACCCTTAGGTGAGCAGTCAGACTCTGGTGTGCTGATGCACCACAACAAATGTTTTAACTCAAGGCACAGAGTCAGTCTGATCATTTACACTGAGAGCATCGTTGTCGGGTTACCAGAATACTGGCATTGAAACTTGGTAAAGGAGTCTCCTAAGGAAAGGAAATCAACATTTGAAGATAGCCTCTTGAAAAGATTCAAGGTTTGGGGTATACACATGGGTGCCCAGAATAGCTGAACAAGATAATACAAAGCTGAGGTAGGTTGGAGACAGAAGGTGATGTCGAAGGTTACATCATGGGAAGTAGCTAATTCATACTGAAATTATTTACAGCCTAGATGTAGTTAAACTACTGTTCTCTAATATGTATGGCATCCTATGAACGCAGATTCAGTGATAACAAAGCAGAGTTGGGTCAAGGCTTCACCCTGAGCAGGACACACTCAGACTCCTAGTAGAGACAGATGGGCTGAGAACAGGAACTAAGCACCAAGGTCATCAGGAGTCAACTGTCTTAAGTCATCAGGGCAAGAATCAGGCTCTGAGGTACATTTTGACTAAAGAGGAAATAGCAGGGGAGGGCAGCGAGAAACAGACTGAGCAGTAGCAGGGAATTAGGAAGCCCTTTAAGGCTGTGACATCCGGGGTAGGAAGGACTTTGTGGTCAGCGAGGACCTTGTCTCTGGATGAATAAAGTAAGATCTGGAGTTTCCAAACAAGATGGTGCCAATCCATGCAGTCTCAGCATTATGTACTCAAAACCTGTATCTTTAAAAGAAAAAAAATATAAACTAGATCTGCAATTTAACATTTTGATGTAGCTATATTTTTAAAAATAAAGAGAAACAGGGGGAATTAATTTTAATATATTTTTATTTAACCAATATATCGAAAATATTATTGTCTCAATATGTGACTCTAGACATATTACAAGTGCTCAAATTTGTGGCTAGTGGCCGCCTTACTGAACATTGCAAATCTTAAACCATGGTAAAATTGGAATAATGGGTTTAATAACTACCCTGTACCTTCAAGGTCACCGAAAGCTTTTGTTACTGTAACCTCTCAAATTAGTTTCTCCTATTACAGTTTACTGTCTTAAAGAATAACATCTTACAAGCTGAGGTTTGATTCTGGCCTCTACTGATAACTGTGGGATCTTGAGCAAGTTACTTGACCTCTTTGAGTCTCAGTTTTCTCACCTGTCAAAAAGAGCAAAACAAATGGCTTCCTAAAAAAAAATTATTTCAAGAAGTAAACAACTGGGTCCCTAGGAGGCACTCACCAAACAGCTGCTCCTTTTGCTGCTTCATCACCTCAGACATTACACCTTTCACCACCTTCTCTTGAAGAAACTGTTTAGCATTCAAGTCCCATCTCTGGTGGTTTTAACTCTTCTCCCGTCACAACTCTACAACCTCTAACATCCACACTTTTTATCACACTCTGATATCTGAGATACACCAGCTCTGACCTTTTCCCTTTCCTCTTTATTCTTCTATAAACGTAAAATATTCAGTAGGCCTGCTTCTCTGGTTTGGTGGTATGGAAATCCTTATTGGTTTCTGACACAAGGAATGTCACCTGACCAGGACCCCAGCTGAGCTCAGGGTTCAGATACAGAACCCAAAGAACACCCACTTCTGTCCCTCATAAAGAAAATAATAATCACCTCAAACCCTACAGACTGTAGAAGACTCCAGTCTACTGATTTCCAAACCCAGAGCCTACAGTCCCTGGACCTGAAGAGGAGGGAGCAGGTCTATAACTGACAACTGCTACGTGCACTACAGAGCACAAGATTATATCGTTATCATTCTGATCTTCCTTCCAGTGTGCCGACACAGACAAGACAGAACACCGTTATCAATTGTGCTGGCACACTGTGTTAATCTTTAACGATTTGGGGCGTGAGCAAGTTGTTTCTGCAGTTAGATGATAAGCAGTTTGAAGGCAAGGATCAAACTTTTAGAGAAAGTGAAATCTCCCAGGGTCAAAGTATTCACCCCTGTATCTTCCACAGAGCTGTGCACACAGCCGGGACTCACGTGATACCTCTATCGTTGCTTACCTACACATGGAGGGTTTCCGGCCTGTGGAAACTAGTGTGTAGAAGCAAAGGAACGCAGGTGCGTGGACCAACTGTCTGAGGTTCTGGGCAGCGCTCATCAAATTCTGCAGGACAGTGTTCCCCTGGTCTCCTACCACCACCGCTGCCTTAAAGGCAACCAACCTCCTATTCCCAGGCCGGCAGGTATGCTTCTGTTAGAGTTAAGTCAGCAGAGGAAGGGCCCTAAGACCACTCAAAGCCCCCACAGTCCAGCACTCTTCAACAGACGGTTTTCCTAAGCTTATGGAACTAGTCCCGACCGTACAGCTGAATGACTGCCAGCCCAGACCCCAGATTTCCTGCCACCTGACCCAGCGCCCTTTCCTTGACACACAGTCCGCATTTCAAGGGGACGACCTCTTTTAAAAGTCTTGCGAGATCTTCAGCCTTCAAGATCGCCAGTGGTGATTCTCCAAATACAGAAGCTAAATACAACTGACGCGGGGACGGGAAGGGTAGGGAGAGCTAGGCAAGAGACCTTTTTCTTCCCTCGTTCAAAATTCAAACTACTGCCTCAGGCACCTGCTTCCCTTGAGAGAACCCCTGCTGGGGGCCAAGGCTGGGTTGGGTCCTGAGACGGGGGAAGATACAGAAAACGGTGGGATCCCACACACATATCCCGTGCTTACCACGATCACCACTTTGGGAGTGGGCCCCTTAACCTCTCTCTGTACGATGCCAAACCGCTGGCTGTACATTTTGGAGCTTCCTCGGATTGGGGACGGTGTCCGCCGCGGTTCCCCAACCACAGCTATCGGCGGGACGAGCTTGTGAGATGCACAGGTCTGGTTGCGCTTCGGGGGGCTAGGGACAGGTGAATGGGGCGGAAGTTGGTTCCGTTACCATGGTGACCACAGACGCGGGCACTCGCAACTTCCTCTTGGAGTGGAAGAGCTGAGTCTGCGCAGTCCTCACCCCGCCCTTGACCAGGCCTCCCGCCGACCTCGCTCCCTTTCTAGGATTCATCATATAGCAAAAAAAAAAAAAAAGAAAAAGAAAAAAAAAAGCCTCCTTAACCCGAAGAAGTCGAAGATCTAATTACATTCCAACTGACTTTGCTATTTATATCCTGTAATGTCTAAAAGCATGAGAAAAGTTAGCTGACACTTTGTATGATGGTCAAATTTTGAGGCATCTCTAAGTTAACCTTCAGGGCAAATCATCACTGGACCACCTTATTCGTGTAGTTCTTTACAGGAATTTGTAAGGTATTTTCACACATAAAGCCTTTCAGTCTCACAAATACCTGACTGATGGAGCAGCGGGTTATCCTCATCCTACAGCTAAAACAAGCTGAGAGCACCTAACTGGTTTGTCAGCTAACCCAGCCAGTAGTGACAAATTTGTTAATAAAACCAGGAAACCAGGGCTTACACTTGAGGAACCCTAGGATGGGGGCGCAGCGGCACGACCTGACTGGGCACAATAAAGACCGGGGCCAGGATGTGGATCAGAATTTCGGTGATCAGGCTCTGGCATTCCGGATCCCAGGCAGGAAAAAAAAAAAGAACACAGGTGAGGCAACCTAAAAGGGGCCCTCAACACAGGTGGAGACTACAGCTGAACTTCCGCTCAAGAGCAAAGTGGTGAGTGAGTCAAAGTCGAAATCTCGTCCGACTCTTTGCGACCCCATGAACTATGAGTTCATGGAATTCTCCAGGCCAGAATACTAAAGTGGGTAGCCTCTCCCTTTCCCAGGGGATCTTCCCAACCCACGGATCGAACCCAGGTTTTCCGCATTGCAGGCGAAATCTTTACCAGCTGAGCCACAAAAAGTAGTAGGTAATACCTAAAAAGTCAAACGACACTTTGGTACTTTCTGCAACGGGGATGAACATAGAGCTTTAACAGGAAAAAATCAGCACCTAGTAGGTCACTGACGTATAACAAAAGCACAGCTAGTACTGCGTATCCCAATTTAAGACCGCAATTTACTATAAATCAGCATTCCCTAATCATTTATAATCCGCCCACTTCGGATTTTGCATGCGGCATGTTTCTAGGTTTGGGCTCCATTTCCTGAATTGTTCGTCCAGCCTTTCAGCCACAAAATAACGTCTCTTCTGAAATTCCTTTTAATAATCCTTTCATTTTGCCTTTTATCTCCTATAATGCTGCTTCTCTTAATTGCAGTTCGGTAAAATACTCATTTTCATTTACTGTTAAGAGTTTACGTAGCCTGAAACAAAAGAAAAAAGAAATTAGACGATCGTCTCCGCTCCCTGGACCGGGTCTTGAGGGCTAGATGCTGGATCTTCGATTCCCACGGGTGCCTGGCCCGCTGGCTGGTCTGGTCTGGTGACACCACACCCTCAGAAGGGCGGTGACGCCCTGGGCCTAGGGGCGGGGTTTGGTAACCGCCAGATTTTCGGGCGCCCGTTGGGAACCTCCGAGGTCCACAGCCTGGAGGGTCCCGTCAACGTGAGTTTTCAGCGACATGGGAAGCGGACTCTCGGCGACACCCGGCGGCCGTGCAACGTCCCGGCGCCGGTCCTCAGTTCGCGCTGCGTCCTCACCGCGGGCGTGTCCCGTAATTTAATCCCGCTTCAGTTTCCCCCGTGGAGCCACCGCGAAGAGGGGAGTCGGCTTCCCTCTGCGCTGATTCTGGACCGCCTCGGCCCAGGGGAGGCCACGCCCCAGGGACAGGGAGTTGAGGGGCCGCGTCTGTCCAGCCCTGGCCGGAGGACCAGGGTCCGGGCGCCAGCGCCCCCTGGTGGGCGTATTCGGAGGGTGGCGGGACCGGCCCTGGCGTGACAACCAAGTCTCAACCTCCACGGGGATCTAGGAGAACTGATTCACCCAAGATCCTCGAATAGAACTTGACTTTGATCTTGCCACCCACTTTCTATACCAGTTTCTCAGAGGCAGTCTATCAACACTTAAGCACCATTAAGATACTCCCCCCCAAAACACTAAGTATATATAAATCAGTAAACGGGACAATAAAAATCATTTAAAAATAATTTTAAAATAGAATAAACTATATTTCCAATGTCTATTGTGCCCCAACAAGGTCACACAAGGGCTGTCCTCCCAACAGTTTCCTCAATTCTGTATTTTCACCATTAAATTCCACGATAAAGTTGGAAATTCATTCACCATTTGTAAATACATATTGATGTATTTAATAAAACTGCATGGACTATATCTTTTTCATTCCTGAATCTCAGTATTAAGTATAGTGCCTACCATGGATCAGGTTCTCAATACCTGAACGAATGACACAAAAATAGCCCAGAACAGCAAGTTTTTTTCTGGATGGGCTTGACAGAATTTCTGTACTTGCTGGGGTCACCACGAAATCCATGGTCTTCAGCTTTGCATTTTCAGCAACGCAGCTTTACCAAGTTATCCTCAGGTGAGTTGTGAGACCCTTAGGAGCTGATTCATGGCACGGTGGCTTTGTAACATGTCACCTTGACTAGGTTACGTTGCCCAGTATCCCCTTCCCTGCATGCTTCCAGTTAGGACAGGCCACAAGAGATTCTGCTGGTAACTGGAGGGCAGATGTGAAGCATTAGCACGCTCGGAAGGCTGATGCAGGAGCACCAGGCACTGTTGCAGTTCACACGTCATTATCTGCTGGCTCACCTCGTTGGCATGGGGCAACAGCCAGGCCTGCGGCTGCTCCACCTTCCCCAGGATCTTCCTTCAGCTTTTCTAATTCCTGGACCAGATGCCTATTTAACTCTGTGATGAAGGGCACCAGCTTCTTCTGCAGGACACCCACATCACCGAAGTTGGAGGTGGTGAGAGGCTGACATGGCTTTCAGGCCATCCTTGTGGTTTCCAGCTCGTGCGCGTGGGCGCCAGTGTGTCCTCCGTCTCCCACATTTTACATCCATCTTTCCTTCTCGATTGCCTGCCCTGCAGACTTCAAGCTCCAGCATTAGATGCAAAGACAACAGCCTTATACAGACTGTTCAACCAGCTCCCACAATTGCATAAGATCAAATCACCTACAATAAATCCCTTAATATACATATTTATATATACATATACACACATATATGAAATCTTTATATTAGTAGTGCTGCTTTTCTGATTGTATCTTGACACACACAGTAACCAGACTTATCTCATGAGTCAGAATGCTATTCTCAAATTTCATTTAGGGCACCACTGTCAAAATACCACCAGAATATGAGAATTGGATGGTTGGATCCTGGGAGGGAGCAAAACAGTATGAGAAAATTATCCAGTCTTGAGTCTGGCTGAAGTTAAGTAGGGTAAGGCAAAGGAAGGAGCGGAAAAGGATGGCAGAGGGCTGTACAATGAGTTAAACTAGAGAAATGCTTAATCTACCTCTGAATTATCTAAAGCTGCAAGGCTGGGACTACAGTAAGCAAGGGAGGCACATAGGCTACAAAATTTAGGAGGCCGGCACTCAGTCCCAGCCCAGTAAAGCTAAGTAATGAATCACACATGTAATCTTTTTGGCACTTTATGAAGAACTGGAAAGTGAGGCAGGGCTGAGTCAAGCCTGGCCCTTAGGCGGGACTTGAAGCAGGAGCTCAGACTCCTAGAAGACAGGATGAGAGTAGAAACCAAGTACAAAGGTCAGCAAGGGAGAGGGGAGGCAAGCTGTGAGGAAACAGGAGCCAGGCCAGGAGCTTTCACTCTGAAGACTGCTTTGGCTGAGGATAGGGAGTGATGGTTAAGTATCAGCCGTGGGGAAAGATGCCCTTTTGGGTTTGAGGAACCCTATGTGGCACCCAAGGCCTGGGAATAACCCAGTCTCAGGAGGCATGCGTGCTTTGACAAGGTGGTACGATCCACACTGTCTTGGTGTTTCCTATGCCACCCCAGGGGCAGCAGCTTTGTAAGGGGTTTGTTATTATGCTTACAAGAATCCAGCTTTGGAACGTCACTGGAAACTTGTTAATATGACACTATTACACACTACTGGATGTAGGTTACAGTTAACAGTTTAGTGGCTTAACTTAAAAACAAGGCTTTTACAACCTGGGCTTGACCTTGATCCTAGGCTCTATTGATACTAGCTGTTCGACACTGGACAGATTATTTAGTTTCTCTGAATCTCATTTTCCCTTCTGCAAAAAATGGGCACAATCAAGCCGTTCTAAAAAGATGTTTTTGAGGATTAAACCAGGTCCATGGGAGGAACTCAACGAATAGCAGTTCCTTTCCTCATTTATTCACATTACATTCCCAATACATTCCGAACTGCTGTCTCCCTGAGGAAATGTTTAGAGACACTACCAGGTCTCATCCAAATCCATTCAGAATTATTTATGATGATGGCTTGTTTAGGCCGAAGGTGGCTTTAATCACGTCAGCTCTCCCATCCCAGCTCCCCCATCTTTAATATCCACACTTCTTATGACACTCAGGCTCCTGGGGTTTACACTGTTGGAGGAGATGCACAAGCTTCCTACTCTTTGTCTTCCTTTTCTGCTTATTTCCTCTATAAGCTCAGAGTACTGAACAGGCCTGCTCCTCTGGCTTGCTGGTAGGTTTTCCCAGTTCCTACTGACTCCCACACAAGCCCTGGCAATCCATCTATGGTCCAGCCTCTGAGCAGATCAGTGTTGTCTCTGATAAAGTCGGTCTGTAAATATCACCTTGAGTCCTACAGTCTGTAGAAGCCTCCAGTCTACTGTTTTCTACCTCCAGGTTTTTTAAGGTCCTTGGACCTAGAGAAGAGGGAGCAGGTCTGTATGTTGAATGAGGTTCCCTATGTGCAAAATGAAGCATCACAAAACCATTTCCTACTCTTCCATTTCCCCCTAATTATCCCTTCCCTCTCTTCTGCAATCTTCCATTGCAGACAACATAGCCCATCATTAGTTTTCTGTTAATACATAATGATCTCATGCGTAGGGGAAACGGTGTCACCACTTGGATTATAAGCTCCCTGAAGGCAGGAATCGTATGTCTCCTGAAAGATAAGCCTCCCAGGGTTATTGATTCACCACTGTGTGCCCAGCAGGGTCTCAATCAGTACCCCACTACTCGCCCAAGTATAGGTGGAGCAGTTTCTGGCCTGCAGACACTAGTCTGCAACAAAGGAATCCAGGGGTCAGGTCAACAGTTTACGTTGCCTGTCTGGGCTCTGGTCAGGGCTCTCAGCAGTCCTGCAGGAGGCAGCGTTCCCCTGATCTCCTCCCACCAGCCCAGTCCTACAGTCCTCCCACCTCCTTATCCTTCCTTCCACTGCCACACCTGTAGGGACAGTTCTGTGCAGCAGCTGAAACAGTTAATGACCTCAACAGGCTCCAGAAAATCTCAAGAAACACAGCCTGATTCCTTCCACTGAGGTTACTTCAGTTGTGTGTGGGCCCCAATCACAAAGCCATCTCAGGACCAGATCTCCTCACTACTCCTCACTGACCAGCCCACCCATTCATCTCTTGGAAACTCCACAGGCCTTCAAGATCCCAAATGATGATTCTCTGAATAAGAATTTGTAAGTCTGACCCCTATGGCTTTTCTTAATACAGGGGAAAAGCTTTCCTTATCTTCCCTTTTCTTTCCAATCTTATCACAGGGCACCAACTCCTCTCCCACCATCACCTGCTGTAACCCTTCTCAAGGAGAGCCCTGGCCCAGACCTCAGGAGAAATCTCTAAGGTCCTGCACACACTCCATCACTGATGGTGACCAGTCATATGGGGCCTTTACCTCCCACTACCCCATGCCAAAATGCTGGCTGCTCTCATGACTCAGGGGCCACATCTGGCCAGAACCCCGCCCTCCAACTGCCATCCCAACCCCTCACAGTGTGGGGCACACCTTGGCAACCAGACTGCTGTGTCCCGGAGGCGGGTTCCACCCAGGCTGAAAATCTCCGTGATCTGGGGAAGAATTAACATCAGGGTCAACATGACTGGTCGGCCTACAGCAGGGTCAGGACAGGGTGGGGCATCCCCCAGCACTGACCACGGGCGTGCCAGCCCCTCCTGCCTCCTCCTCTGGGGCCAAGTCAGAGGTGGAGTCAGCCTTGTTGTCGTCCTTCTCCTCCTCAGGGTCAGGTGGCTCTTGCTTCACTGATGGCAGGCCTGGGTCTACTGCCTGGGAGAGGTGGGAAACGGGCAGCTGTCAGAAGGGCAGGGCTGGCCTGGGGAAAGTGTCCCTACCAACCAACCTGTCCCTGTGCTGACACTCCGTCACACCTGAGCACAGAAAAACCATCTCTGTCTACAGACCTTTCCCATTCCTCACAGATTTCCATTTTCCTGTTAACTGGGCAGCAAAGCAGGCCAAACTAGTTGCCTGGGGAGGGTGAGGCACCTGTCAGACAGGCAGGATAATTCTGTGAGAGGCTGTCATCAGCACGCCTATTACTGTGCTCAAAGAATCACCATCACGGCTCCCCATCACTCTGCTCACAGACCACCCATCACTGACCCCCACCTTGCTGGGGCAGCCAGGCAGCAATACAGGAGAAGTCAGGATGGCTGTGCCCGGTGTCCAGTCTTCCTGGGCATCCGCCTTCTCTTGCTTCACCTGGGGTAAGGCCACGACCCAACTCAGGCCAGGGCACTGGGCCTCCTGTATGAAGGAGGATGGCAGCAGACTTGGTCCCAGCTTCCCTGCACGAGGCTGGGCGGGGTTGGGAAGGGCAGGATAAGGCGGGACCCTCACCTGCAACCGAGTTTCTGTGGAAGCCGGGGCTGGGCCAGGAACCTGCACGGGACTGCTTGCGCCCTCCCGTAAGAACACAAGGTCAGTGCCAGGTGGGGGCAGCACAAAGCCACTGCCTGCTTCCTCCTTCACTGGAGTTTGGGCTCGGTCTGGTTGAGCTGCCGGTGTGGCCAAGGGAGGCTTCAGGGTCTGACCCAGATGAGGCCTTCGAGTAGAGCCAGGCCTCTTTCGATGAGGGTGAGCTGGGGGCGGCGATGCCCCATCCTCGGACCCTGCCCAGACACTTGGCAGAAGCCGCTTCTGTGAGGAGAGGTGGCGTGTTATGGCCACCAGGTACAATACTACCCTGCCCCGATCGACGCGCCCAACCCCGTTAGTCCCAGCACGGAATCTCCTTATGGACAAGCCCCTCATCACACAGGCTGTGAGTCTCCTATTGGCAATGACAGTACCTCCCAGTTTCCTCATTTATCCCAGCACAATGTCTGCTAATTGGTGACAAACCCACTGCCCCACCCACCACTCTGAAGCTGCAGGACCCACCAGGCCGGCCCGCCCCTCCCAGGCATCGGGTGGCGGGGGCATGAGGGGGAGACTGGCACTATTCCTCCCACCCACCAGCCCCTTCCTGCCACACCCACCATAGCAAACTGCAGGCACTGGCGCCAACGACACTTCTGGCGCTTCTGGTTGCTGCCCCCAAACTTGGGCTTGTCACAGCAGAAGTCACAGTGGCCACAGTCCGTCCGCCTCAGGCAGGCTGCACAGGCCCCACACTTGCGGTTCTGCCGACGGTTTGTGTAAGGCTGCTGGGAACAGGGGGTGCGGGCCTGTCACTAGGATAGTAACAGTACTGCTCCTGTTGCTCGTCCACCAGCCCTGCTGGAGGGAACTGGCTCCCACTAGTCACACCTCCTGTCTGCGAGTCCAGCACCAGGTGGTATCACTGTCCTGGAAGGCCCTTGATACCATGAGGACGGTGGCTGCTTCAACATGGTATCCATCGTTCTATCTGCTGGTCCCCCACTAGCTACCAAGATAACGTCTCTGACCCCCGCCTCCAGCAGAATTCTGAGACGCTCCATTAGTTCCCATCGCTGCGCCCGCTCATCCTATGCAGACTTCGGGCACTGTGCCAGCTTTTCCTCTGTGAGCCCCATCAGAGCGTTGGTTCATCTGACACCAGGTCCTGTCACTTCACCTGGGGGTCCCATATTAGTTCCTACCCCACTGTCTGCTCAGCCCATACTAGTATCCATCACTGTACTTTACTACTCCCCTACTAGGCCCATTGCAGCATCTGCTTCTTTGGGTTAACCAAGCGCCCTGGGAGAGTCTAGGCTTATTCAGGTAGGGTGAGGCCACTCACTAGCTCGTCCTCGTCTACACAGTAATAGATGAATTCAGCAGGAGGCGAGGGGGCCAGGGCTCTGGGGTGCTGCAGAGGCAAATGGGGTGGGGTCAGGGCAGGTAGCCAGTGAGGTTACGGTTGTGCCATCCCCCTGCCCACCAGGGCCTCACCAGCTCCGGAGACTCTGGAGGCTGCGGTGGGGGAGGTGGAGGCGGTGACTGGGCTCGGGGTGGACGCCGCCGGGCCACCACCTTGGAGTCGCAGCCTCCCCTACGGCGGCCGTGTTTACCCTGAGAGAAAGGCAGAAGGCAAGTTTAGGCTTGGCGGCACCAGGCAGACACAGACCACCGCCCTCCCCTCAGGTGTACAGATAGCATGCAAGGGGGACAGGCAGGCAGAGTGAGGGCTGGGGCACTCACAGCAGGGGGAGCCACAGCGAGGGGAGGGCGTCGTTGACATCGCTGATGGTGGCGACGGAGACGGTGAGCAAGGTGCTGGCAGAGAGGGGCAGGCAGGTGAAGCCAGAGAGGTGAGTGTGAGCAGGGGGAGAAAAGAAGACATGAGGAGGGCAAGGCTGGTTGGAAAAAAGGAAGCAGCAGCAGCTTCAACAGCAGAGTAAGCTCTGCCCCACCCCGCACCTGCACCCCCCACTGGCCCCTCCATTCTGACTTACCCGGAGGCAGCGCCGCTGGACGCACTTCCACTGGCGCCGGAGCCCAGGGCGGGGAGGGCGAAGGCAGACTCGACAGCGGCCACAGTCCTCTCGGGTCTGACAGCCCCGGCACACTCCACACCCTCGGCTCTGTGGGGGCCGGAGGTGTGAAGCGTGGGGCCAGGGCTGAGGGCCAGGAGCACGGGTGAGCCTGGGGCCCACCCCAGCTGCCTGACTCACCCTTTCCACAATGCGGAGGCACCGTCTTCGCTCACACTTGCAGAACAGCCCCGAGGCCACATCATGGGGCAACTGCAGGAGGCAGGTGGAGCAGGCCCCACAATCTTCCTTTACCTGGCAGGCCGTACACTCCCCGCAGCCCACACGCTGCCAGGAATGGGTGGGGCAAGGTCACGGGTCCAAGCGGAGTGGCTCCAGGAGCACTGCCCCTCACGTGTCTGCTGACCCCACATTGGCCCCCATCACCACGTCTGCTGGTCCCCCGTCTGCCTCATCACTGTCTAGTAACTAGTGATTAGCCACCATCACTGAGGCCGTAAACAACGTCTACTCTCCCCTGTGACCCTTATCACAGTGTCTACTGATTAACTTCCATTACTGTCAACTGCCTGCAGCCAGCTCCCTACAAAATGACCCTGACAACCCAGTGGATCCATCACTGTTCCTTCAGACTCCGACCAGCCCCCGTCACATCCTGCTCCCACCGCACACTTGTGAGGAGGAAGTAGGCTGTGCTTACCTTAAACATCCTCTGCTCCCGATTGAAAGCGATCCTCTGTGCTGCAGGGAGGGAGAGAGAAATGTTAAAGAAGCATCAGGTATCTGACCTCATGACTCCCTCTGCCCTGTCATCTACCATTCAGCCCCCAGCCAGATATCTGTATGCCAGCCTGACACCGAGGCTGCTCCAGCTCTACCTCCCAGTGCCCCAGGGGCCACTCACCTCGGCAGTCCTTGCACAAAGTCTTAAGCCGCTGCCTTCGGGTGCCATCTCCTGAAAAGCTGATTCCACAGTTCTCACAGCACCTAGGATGGGAAACATGGGTGTGGGGCCGAGTGCACCCCCAAAAAGAACCCTCACGGACTTGGCTCTAGCTCAACACTCACCCAGGGGCAGGAAGTGAAGCTGGGACTGTGTCAGTGTCAGCCTTGGTGTCATCCCTTGGTGCCTCCTTCCTGACTTCACTCTTCTGAGGTCCAACCTGACACTTCCGAGCCTTGGCTGGCTTTGAAGGCTTCTTCCGCTTCCTGCTGGTGATGGCCAAGGAGTGGGCCTGGAGATAAGAGCAAGGGCAGGAGACCAGTGGGCGGGTGTCAGGAGGCTCAGCACCCGCGCCCGAGTATTCCAGACTGTACAGTACCTTGGAGGATGGATAGCACAGGACGCCTTGTTTGAAGTCGAAGAGGGTGAGATCACATGCAGGGCCCAGGTATCGGGTCAGCTCAACTTTGCTTCGGATTCTGTCTCCTGTGGGGCTGGGGATGGGCCAGGACAGGTTGGTACCTAGCTGGAGCTACTGCCACTCCACCCACACAACCCTCCCACAGGGCTGCTGAAGAGGCCTGTAGAGCTGGTGGGATACAGGAAGCAGCCTGGGATCAACCTATGAACCCCAACCAAGAAACTACCCCAAATAACTCCAAACAGCTGGAATATAAAAGGTGTATAAATGCCAGCATGTAGACAAAGATTAATAAATAAGATAAATGTAAATGGATATGCACAGATTTATAATATGTGCTACTACTGGCATTCAAGTGAAAGGAAATACAAGTAGCAACACCAATTAATTAAATAACATACATATATTAACATTACATACTATGTACACAAACAAAATTTATACAAGAAAAAAACATGTTTTAAATATAGCTGGCTCTTGAACAACACATGTATAAACTGCATAGGTCCACTTACACATGAATTTTTTTTCAATAAATTTACTGAAAAAGTTTTTGGAGATTTGTGACTACTTAAAACAATTTGATGAATCATGTAGCCTAGAGATATTGAAAAAATTAAGAAAAAGGTGTGCCATGGATGCATAAAATATATGTAGATACTAATCTATTTTATCATTTACCACCATAAGATACATATATGAAGTCTATTATAAAAAGTTAAAATTTACCAAAACATGTACACAAATACTTAAGATCGTATGTGGCACCATTTGCAGTCAAGAGAAACGTAAACAAAAATAAAGATGCAATATTACATCATAACTGCACAAAATCAACTGTAGCACGTGTCATACTACTATAGTCATCTCACAGCCACCTCCTGTTGCTGCTGCAGCAAACTCAGGTGTTGAAGTATTTACTTTAAATGCCATGGAAGGCTAATCATCTCTGTGAGCAGTTTGTTTCTCCATAAAATTGAGCATCACAGCAGAAAGTGACCGCTTGCAGTAGTTTTTCTCATGTCATTTTCACTGTATTTAGTGCAATACTGTAAGCTTTTAATAACACCTTGGGATCCATAACAAAGTGTCACTTGTGATACTGGAAGTGCTCCCAAGAAGCAGAGAAAAGTCATAACATTACAGGAAAAAGCTGAATAGCTTGACATGTACCATAGATTGAGGTCTGCAGCTGTGGGTGCCCACCAATTCAAGATTAATGAATCCAGTATAAAGTGAAAGTGAAAGTGTCAGTTGCTCAGTCGTGTCTGACTCTTTGCAACCCCATGGACTACAGCCTACAAGGCTCTCCTGTCCATGGAATTCTTCAGGCAAGAATACTGGAGTGGGTTGCCATTTCCTTCTCCAGGGGATCTTCCTGACCCAGGAATGGAACCTGGGTCTCCTGCATTGCAGGCGGGTTCTTTACCATCTGAGCCACCAGGGAAGCCATCCACTGTAAGGACTATTATTTAAAAAAAAAAAAAAGGAAGGAAGGAAAACAAAGAAAATTCAGAAACTGTCGCTGCAACTATGCCAGCAGCTCGAAAACCTTGTACTTTTTGCAAAATACGTTTTTATCTTGTACTGAAAATGCAGCTTTTATGTGGATGCATGATGGCTATAAGAAAGTCATACCTATAAATTACAACAAGTTTTGAGAAAAAGTCAAGTCATTATACGACAACTTAAAGCAAAAGCAAGGTGAAGGCTCTAAAGCTGGGGAATTCAATGCCAGCAAAGGATGGTTTGGCTTTACAAACACCAAGATAACAGAAAAAGAGGCTTCTGCCAACCAGGAAGCAGCAGACAAGTTCCCAAACGCCACTAAGAAAATCACTGAGGAGAAAGGCTCTCTGTCTGAACAAATTTTTAATGGAGATGAAAGTACCCTATTCTGAAAAGTAAAAAAAAAAAAGTGCAAAGGACATTTATTAGTAAGAAAGAAAAGAGAGCACCAGGATTTAAGGCAGGAAGGGATAAACTAACTCTATAGTTTTGTGGAAATGCAGTCAGGTTTATGATCAGGACTGCCCTTATTAATAAAGCTGCTAACCCTCAAGCCTTGAAGGGAAAAGATAAACACCAGCTGCCAGTCTTTTGGTTGTACAAGAAGGTCTTGATAGTGAGAACCATTTTTTTTCTTTTTAATGGTTCCATTGATGCTCTGTTAGGAAGTCAGGAAGTACCTCACCAGTTAAGGGACAGCTTTTAAAGTTCTTTTGATACTGGGCAATGCCCTGCCCACCCAGAACCCCATGAATTCAACAGCAAAGGTGTCGAAGTGGTTTGTTTGCCACCAAACACAATGTCTCTAATTCAGCCCCTAGATCAGAGGGTCATAAAGGACCTTTATGGCTCCTTACTCGCAGAATTCTATGAAAAGAACTGACAACACTATCGAAGAGAATCTTCATAGACAGAACATCCTAAAAGTCTGGATGCCATTGAAGATGCCATCTTCGTTATATAAAAGAGTGTGAAAGTCATCAAGTACAAAACAATAACTTCCTGCTAGAGAAATCTGTGTCCAGATGTTGTGCATGACTTCCCAGAATTTACAGCCAAGTCAATCAAGGAAATCATGAAAGAGATTGTGGATATGGCAAAAGTCTGGGAGGGAATGAAGAGTTTCAAGACATCGATCTTGGACTCAAGCTAATAGACACCACACCAGAGGAATTAACACAAGACAACTTGATGGAGATGACTGCTGCTGAACTAGTACCAGATAATGAAGAAGATGAAGGAAGAGTACCGGAAAAAAACTGTTATTAGACAATCCAGCAGAAGGGTTCTGATATTCAAGACCACTTTTTATTTTATATAACATGGGCACTAAAATTAAAGCGAACACAGGAAGAAAGATTGAGACAACGTAGAAACATTTTTGGAGAATTGAAAAAGCAAAAAAGTCAGAGAGAAATTACAGTGCATTTCTATAAAGTTACACCAAGTGTTTCTGCCTCTCCTGCCTCCCCCCACCTCCTCCTTTTGCCTCTGCCACCCATCCTCAGTAAGACGAAACCCCCTTTCTCTTCCTCCTTAGCCTACTCAACGTGAAGATGACAAAGATGAAAACCTTTGTGATGATCCACTTCCACTTAATAAATAGTAAATATTTAATCAGGCTGTACAGTTAATACTGTTAATACTTACACATTTGTGGGTGAGTATCTTTGTGTGAAAATCTAACAATTTTAAGGCAAGAACTGTATGAGAATTTCCCTAGTAGTCCAGTGGTTAAGAACCTGCCTGCCAATGCAGGGGACATGGGTTTTGATTCCTTGTCCAGGAAAATTCCACATGCCGTGGGGCAACTAAGCCCGTGTGTTGCAACTACTGAAGCCCAGGCACCTACAGCCTGTGCTCTGCAACATGAGAAGCCACCACAATGAGAAGTCCATGCCAGCAACAAAGAGCGGCCCTCACTTGCCACAACTAGAAAAAGCCCCCGAGCAGCAACCAAGACCCAGCGCAACCAAAACAAAAGAAGAACTGTATGAGACATTTCTGTGTCACCATCATCATCATGGCCCAAGTATTCATCTATGCAAGACTCAAAATGGATAGCCTATCTTTATTCAGGTATTTATAAGTGAATGGTATTTAACATAAAATTAATAACATGTTAATTTTCTTACTGTTTTATAACTATGCTGTCAAAGAATTACATTACCATACAGTGTGCCTCGCTCCCTGTGCCTATCATCACAGGTAAGTGGCTTGAAAAAAACCAAAAATGCACCAATGTAACAACACTGTATCATAAATATGATTATAATACTGTATGCCATATAAACTTTTAACAATTTATTCATTAGTGTACAGGCTAGGCTACCAGAAAGCAACCATATTGCTCCTTCTCAGTTATCAATGCATGAATTGTTATACCTGTAAATAAACATAAATTTTTCATATTATGTTTTCATTTTTGATATCTGGTATTAGTAATATGTATAAGATCTACGATGCCTTGTGTCATATAAGATAATATTAATGTAGGCACTTGACAGTCAGACAACTTATCCTGTAAACAGATGATGTAAATTTAATGTATTGCTAAATACAGTACAGTGCTGTGAATGAACTTTTTCTTCCTTATGATTTTCTCCTTTTGGGGCTGTACCACTCAGTCTATGGGATCTCAGTTCCCCAAACAAGGACTGAACCTGGGCCATGGCAGTGAAAGCTTGGAATCCTAACCACTAGGCAACCAAGGAACTCCCACATGATTTTCTTTAATCTCTTCTCTAGCTTATTTTCCCGCAATACAGTATGTAATACATACACCATACAAAGTATGTGTTAGCCAATGATTTGTTATTGATAAGGCTTCCAGTCAACAGTAGACTATTAGTAGTTAAGCTTTTAAGGAGTCAAAAGTTATATGTGTATTTTTGACTGCACAGGGGATTGGCTCCCCTAATCCCTACATGGTTCAAGGGTCAAGTGTATGTGTACAAACAATATACAAATACAGGTGTAAACAAATAAATGCAACTACATACAAAACAAAGCATAAGTCACTGATGTTGGGAGACAACACTCCACAGGTCACTCACATTTTTGCATGTCTTGCAAGAGAGGCATTGACTACCCTTTGCAAGGAGCTATCTTTTCAAGGATGTGTGTACAGCAGCCTTGAGAGATAAGAGATACGGTGTTCTTCCAGAGCAAGGAAGGCATCCTTACTGTCCTAACATTATTAAAGATTGGATTCCTTAAGCTCGGAGTTCCTTTCCCACAAGAGTGCATGTGCAGATGCTAATTAAGTAGCCCTCTTCACGTCACCCTGTGGGAACTGGCATTTGGGGAACTGACACAAGAATGATGACGTAAGGATACTGCTGATGCAGTGAGGAATGAACTGTCAGTCACCTCTGACCTAGGGGTCCCATATCTCCTACTGGCACCTCCAAAACTGAAACACACTCACTTGTTATCTTGCCCTAATTTGGGTAAAACCTCTGGCCTCTTCTATTCTCAATCACTGCACTCATTTTGAAAGTTTTAGAAAAACTGTAAATACATGAATAAATGTACAATATAGACATAAAAATGCTTATTTAAAAGCATATAAATAAATGTAATTCTAGTTACAATTTTACTACATTCCTCTAAGCAAAGAACAACTTACACACAAAAAAGTTTAGAAAATTTAATAACTACATGACTAACATATTCTAAAAGACCTCAAATCCTTAAATGTAACTTTTTAATAAACACATATTTTCATGTGTTTATAGTCAATTCTCATTATTCACAGTAATTTGGTTCTATAAAGTCACTTTGAACACTGAATTAGTGAGTACAGAATCACTGCTCCTAGGGAAACTACAGGTTAGGTTCCTGTAAGCCTCTGGTCACATTTTTGTCAACCAATCAGTATATTACCTTGTTTTATGTGTATTTCTGTTTAAAGACACCTCATTTAATATAGTCCTCTTACAAATAATTAACTACATGGTCTTTGAATGATTTAACAATAGCAGTTTTGGAAGCCATCTGTGTTATACAGGTTCCTTTGTCAATGTCCTTGTAAACCAAGCCAGCCTCATCAGCACTGAAAACCTACTCTTCCTCATAACCCTTTTCCTGTATAGCACCTATCAGGTGTTTTTAAAAACTCTTCCATGGACTCTTTTATCTTCAGAACCTGCCTCACGCAAATTTAACACTTTTCACAAAGTATCACCTTTGGAAACGTGTGAGCTAGCCAGGACCAGGTGAAAGAGGCTTACTGTTTCCCTAACCCTGGGAACATGACAGCCGTTGTCCTTTGCTTTTGGCTTCACCACACTGTCCACGAAACCCTGGTCACCATCTCATGGATCCACAGATTTAGCCACTTTTTCACCTTTTCCTTAGCTTCATCATGTACTATAGACATTACTTTAGCATTTCCTGGAGCAGCCTTACATACTAATTGGCTAATTTCCTCTTTTTTTTCTAGATATACTGCCTTTTTGATTCATTAACATTGAACTCACAGCCAACAGCACTGCGACTCATGCCTGAACAAAGCTTATTTAACATGCATTTTCTCCATATAGCACAAAACAGACTTCCTGCACTTAGATCACTGACAGCACTTCAACACTACACTCGAGGGCAACTCTACAGAGCAAAATCACCACTAAAAAGTGCAAAAAAACAGAACACTAAGTAGCCCTCAATAAGGATACTTGTTTACAGCTTGAGAGCTAATATAAGAAATCTTCATTGAATCTTAGCTGGGAACGCAGGCATCAGGCGACCTATTTTTTGCTGCTCTGTGCATATCCACAAATGATCATGAAAACACAGTTGAGTATGACTTCGGGGGTACAAACAACAAATCTTAGTGAATAACCAAATCTTCAAATATAGAACCTTTCAGATAATAAGGATCAACTGTACATGCATACCCATAAATCTAATCACAAACCCCTGATTTCACCCTGCCTAACCAGGTTCACCCCTAATCCCTTTGTCCACAACCCACCCAGTACCTCTGGTAGTAGGTGTCTGAGCGTCCACAGGTGGCACCTGACTTGCGAAAAACCTCACGGCGCTTCCAGCCAGGGCCCAGAGCTGGGCAGTCCAGCCAGTCCTCAGCCATGGGGACCACGGAAGAAGTAGCCGCCTGCAACACAGAAGGGGCAGTGGGAAAAACTGAGGCTTTAGAACGGGACATGTTGTGCCCCAGGCCACACAAACCTGTGTTTCTATTCATGCTTGTTTAAGACTAGGACCTGCCACAAGCAACTGGCCAACATAAGGAAGGGTAAAGCCCCATTCCCACTTCATTCTTCCCTGTCCTGGGCCCAGGAGCTTGTCATCCCCCCCGCTTCTTGATCTGGCAGCCCCATCCTCAACCCAAGGGTCCCCATCCTCAACGCATTCCTCACTCTCACCGTCCTAATCCCCAGTACCTCCCTAGCCTCAGCCAGAGAGACCGCATTCCTCCCATCTCTAGTGCGAAAGGCCTCCACAGGACTTGGCTAGCTCAGTATCCTAACTTCCCATTCATTCCCTTCCTTGACCCAAGAGTCACTAATTTCTGTTAGTCTTTTAACCCTCCCATTCCTTTCCTGTCTGCTGTCCTCTTATCCTTCTACCTCAGTAGTACTGCCTCCATTTCCCTGTCCTCTGCCCAAGAATACCCAGCTCCCCTGCATCCTTGACCTGAACAGCCCCTCATTCCCTCGGTCCCCTCTTCTAACGCCTCCCCATCTCACTTTCGCTCTGTCAGTGTTTTGAGTCCCAACTGCTTCCCAAGTCTCCGAACACTCCCTGTTTTCCTCTTCTGCAGTTAACAAGTTTCCTTTGGAGTCCTCACCCTCCGTTACTCTCATCAGCTTGAGACACTCTGATTTCTCCCTTTAGCATCTGAACCCCCCACCCCATTCCTCTCCTCTTGGTCCAAGACCAAGCCATCCCTAACTGTTGGCGTTCTGTCCCCTATTTCTCATCGTCCTCCATACGAGACCCCCGTCCCTCCCTTTCAGCGTCCCAACTCCTCATTTCTCCCCGTCATTAGCCCGAGGGCCGCTCATTTCTTCCCTTTAGCATCCTGGACCCCCATTTCTCTCTCCTCAACCCGAGAGGCCCCGATCTCTCCCCTCAGCGTTCGGATCCTCCCCATGCCTCTGGGTCCTTGTCCAAGAGCCCGACACTTCCACCTGTCAGCCTTCGGGGCCCCTAGTCCTCCCTGTCCTCCGCCTAAATCTTCCCAAGACTCCCTTCAATATTCCGAGGCCGCCATTCCTCCCACTCATAGGCCCGAGGGCCCTTCATTGCTCTCCGTCAGCGTTCTGAGCCTCAACCCTTCCCCATTCTCCGCCTGAGCGGTCTCCATTTCTACCCCCCTTGACCGTCTCACCAGCTCGGCTCCCGGCCGGAACCTTCCACCGTTCTAGGTCCGCGGACCCATGGCGAGAATCCCGCCAGTGGCTCCCGCCTTCTCCGGCTCCTCGCCTTCCTCCTCCGCAGCCGCTTCCTCTGAAGCTGTAGCTGTCGTCGCCTCGGCCGTTCGTTGCTCCAGGAACCGGAAATCCGCTGTCCCTCTCTCGGGTTCCGCCCCCTGGCGGGACGCCTGCGCCCTAATACCCCGGAGCGTGGGTCGCGAGCAGGAAAGCTCCACGCCTGCGTGTTGAGTCCAGCGGCGGAGCGCGCCCCTTTAGACGCGGCCTGCTGCGCTTGCGCACTGACGTCCTAAGAGGCTCGCGCCTCTTTAGAAAGCCGCAGAGCTTGCGCACCCCTCTTGAGCTCCTCCGCCCAGCTTGTGGTCACGTGTGCTTTCCTATCCCAACTTGAGGGGAGGAGGAGGATTGGGATTGGATTTAGTCTGTTAGTGGCGGTCCCCACAAGAGGTAACTAAGAGGGAGGGGTGGAAAAGGCTGGGTCTGTAAGCCCTCTTTGCCCACTTTTTAACCTTGTTTGCACATGTGCTCTATCCTTCCTCCTGTCAAGGAAAAATGAAGCAGTAGTCGGTCTAAAGGAGAAATAGAAAATTTTATTTGTTCCAACCTGAGGGCTCTAAACCCAAAGACAGTGTTTCGGAAAACTCTACGGATTGTTCCACTTGTTTTCATTGGAAGACACAGTTACATACATTTTTGAATCGAAGGATATATATATATCACAGTGACACATTTTATGTAAAGTTCAGAAGAGATATTGTGTAGCTGGACCACGCTGACTCCGTGTTTTTCAGCTCCATCGTAGGACTAAGACACACAATTCTGCCTCTTCCCTTTTCTGCATGATTGAGCTTTAGCCTACTCAGAAAGAATGCGTCCTGCCAGAGAAGCTCAGTATCAACTTTTACCCTTGCCTTCATCTGATAGGAAAATTGGAAGAATGCCTTTTGCTGAAGCAGACGGTTAATGATTTTTGAGGAATAAAAGTTATGAGACCCCTGGGGGAGGGGGAAAAAACAAAAATCTGCTTCCCGTTGGCATGATGTGCTTCTTGGTTAGTAATGAAACCAAGAGCTAACCTGAGAAGACCCGCCAAACCTAACCTGCCATGCTTACTTTCAGTTGCTTGCTTTTAGTTGATTTTAAACTAAACTTCCTCTAGCTTTTCTATATGTAATACCTCTGACATTTGGATCACTGTAGTAACAGTTGGTTAAATTGTTTTTCAGTAACATGGAGCCGGTTCTTGGCCAGTTCAGACCACTTGAGACTACCGACTATCCAGCTGGGCCTGCATGAGCGTCAGATGGATGATGTTTTAATAACAAAGGGTGAAAAACTCCATCCTCAGAACATGCTAACACTGCCATCTTATGAACAGGTCTCCTATGAAGAGCCATTAAGCTTGACTACACCACTCTAATTACCTCGCTTTCCTTACTTCCAATCACCTTTGGCCATGATGAGACCTCCCTGCCTCTTTATCTCATAAGTGTTCCTAAAACCTGTCTTCAAAAGAAGATGCTACACCTGGACATCACCAGATGGTCCATACTGAAATCAGATTGAGTGTATTCTTTGCAGCTAAAGATGGAGAAGCTCTATACAGTCAGTAAAAAGAAGACTGGGAGCTGACTGTGGTTCAGATCATGAACTCCCTATTGCAAAATTCAGACGTGAATTGAAAAACTAGGGAAAACTGCTACACCATTCAGCTATGACCTAAATCAAATTGCTTATGATTATACACCAGGAGTGACAAATAGATTCAAGAAATTTGATCTGATACAGCGCCTGAAGAGCTATGCACAGAGGATTGTAACATTGTACAGGAGGCTGTGATCAAAACCATCCTCCAGAAGAAAAAATGTAAAAAGGCAAAATGGTTATCTGAGGAGGCCTTATAAATAGCTGAGAAAAGAAGAGAAGCAAAAGACAAAGAAGAAAAGGAAAAATATAGCCATCTGTGTACAGAGTTCCAAAGAATAGCAAGGAGAGATGAGAAAGACTTCCTAAGTGAACAATGCAAAGAAATAGAAGAAAACAATAGAATGGGAAAGACTAGAGATCTCTTCAAGAAAATTAGAGATCTCTTCAAGAAAATTACCTTCCAGAGGCATTGCAAGGGCTCAAAAAAAACCTTGTGCCCCACAGAAACTGAGCCAGACCTGTCTTTGAGTGTTTGAGTGTCTCCTCCAGAGGTACGGGTCAGCAATGGCCTGCCGCAGGGGCTCCAGTTGCAGCAGACCTGGATATAGCATAAGCCCTATTGGAGGAGGTTGCCATTAACTGCACCATAGAGTCACCAGAATGTACATAGGACTGGGGAAACAGACTCTTGGCACAAACAAAAGCTTGTGTGCACCAGGACCCAGGAGAAAGGAGCAGTGACCCCACAAGAGACTGACTCAGACTTGCCCAGGAGTGTCCAGGAGTCTCTGGAGGAGGTGTGGGTGGTCTGCTACAGAGTCGGGGACACTGAATATGGCAGTGCCTGCACCAGAGCTTTTGAAGGAGGTTGCCATTATCTTCATGAACTCCACCATAGTTGGGCCTCAGGTTAAACAACAAGAAGGGAACACAGCCCCACCCATTAACAGAAAATTGGATTAAAAATTTATTGAGCATGGCCCTGCCCATCAGAACAAGACCTAATTTCCCCCTCAGTCTCTCCCATCAGGAAGCTTCCATAAGCCTCTTATCTTATCCATCAGAGGATAGATAGAATGAAACCCACAATCACAGAAAACTAATCAAACTGATCACATGGACCACAGCTTTGTCTAACTCAATGAAACTATGAGCCATAACATGTAGGGCCAACCATGACGGACAGGTCATGGTGGAGAGTTCTGACAAACTGTGGTCCACTTTAGCATTCTTTCCTTGAGAACCCCATGAACAGTATGAAAAGGCAAAATATAAGACACTGAACTATGAATTCCCCAGGTTGGTCGGTGCCCAGTATGCTACTAGAGATCAGTGGAGAAATAACTCCGGAAAGAATGAAGAGATGGAGGCAAAGCAAAAACAACACCCAGTTGTGGATATGACTGGTGATGGAAGTAAAATGTGATGCTGTAAAGAACAATATTGCATAAGAACCTGGAATGTTAGGCCCATGAATCAAGGTAAATTGGAAGTGGTCAAACAGGAGATGGCAAGAATGAACATTGACATTTTAGGAATCAGTGAACTAAAATGGACTGGAAGGATGAATTTAACTCAGATCATTATATCTTCTACTGTGGGCAAGAAACCCTTAGAAGAAATGGAGTAGCCCTCATAGTCAACAAAAGAGTCTGAAATGCAATACTTGGCTGCAATCTCAAAAATGAAAGAATGATCTCTGTTCATTTCCAAGGCAAACTATTCAATATCACAGTAATCCAAGTCTATGCCCCGACCAGTAATGCTTAAGAAGCTGAAATTGAAGGGTTCTATGAAGACTGACAAGACCTTCTAGAAGTAAGTCCAAAAAAAAAAAAAAAAAAGATGCCCTTTACATCATAGGGGACTGGAATGAAAAAGTAGGAAATCAAGAGATACCTGGAGTGACAGGCAAGTTTGACCTTGGAGTACAGAATGAAGTAGGGCAAATGCTCACAATTTTGCCAAGAGAATGCACTGGTCATAGCAAACGCCCTCTTTCAACAACACAAAAGAAGACTCTACACATAGACATCACCAGATGGTCAACACCGAAATCAGATTGATTATATTCTTTGCAGCCAAAGACGGAGAAGCTTTATACAGTCAGCAAAAACAAGACTGGGAGCTGACTGGACTCAGCTCATGAACTCCTTATTGCCAAATTCAGACTTAGAGTGAAGAAAGTAGGGAAAACCACTAGACCATTCAGGTATGACCTAAATAAAATCCCTACAGTTATACAGTGGAAGTGACAAACAGATCAAGGGATTAGATCTGACAGAATGCCTGAAGAACTATGGATGGAGGTTCATGACATTGTACAGGAGGCAGGGATCAAGATCATCCACAAGAAAAAGAAATGCAAAACAGTTAAAATGGTTGTCTGAGGAGGCCTTACAAATAGCAGAGAAAAGAAGAGAAGCGAAAGGCAAAGAGAAAAGGAAAGATATACCCATCTGAATACAGAGTTCCAAAGAATAGCAAGGAGAGATAAGAAAGCTTTCTTAAGTAAATAATGCAAAGAAATAGAGGAAAACAATAGAATGGGAAACACTAGAGATCTCCTTAAGAAAATTAGAGATACCAAGGGAAAATTTCATGCAAAGATGGGCACAATAAAGGACAGAAATGGTATGGACCTAACAGAAGCAGAAGATATTAAGAAGAGGTGGCAAGAATACACAGAGTAAGTAAGTAAATGTTAGTCGCTCAGTCGTGGCTGACTCTTTGCAACCCCATGGACTGCAGCCCACCAGGCTTCTCTGTCCATGAGATTTTCCAGGCAAAGATACTGGACTTGGTTGCTATTTCCTTCTCTAGGGAATCTTCCCAACCCAGGAATCAAACCCAGGTCCCCTGCATTGCAGGCAGATTCTTTACTGAGTGAGCTACAAGGGAAGCTCATATACACAGAAGAACTATTAAAAAAAAAAGATCTTCACAACCCAGATAATCACGATGGTGTGATCACTCACCTAGAGCCAGACATCCTGGAATGTGAAGTCAAGTGATGCTTAGGAAGCATCACTACGAACAAAGCTAGTGGAGGTGATGGATTCCAACTGAGCTATTTCAAATCCTAAAAGATGATGTTGTGAAAGTGCTGCACTCAATATACCAGACAATTTGGAAAACTCAGCAGTGGCCACAGGACTGGAAAAGATCAGTTTTCATTCCAATCCCAAAGAAAGGCAATGCCAAAGAATGCTCAAACTACCACACAATTGCACTCATCTCACATGCTAGTAAACTAACACTCAAAATTCTCCAAGCCAGTCTTCAATAGTATGTGAACCATGAACTTCCAGATGTTCAAGCTGGTTTTGAAAAGGCAGAGGAACCAGAGATCAAATTGCCAGCATTCGTTGGGTCATCAAAAAAGCGAGCGAACTCCAGAAAAACATCTACTTGACGCCACCCTTATGGCAGAAAGTGAAGAGGAGCTAAAAAACCTCTTGATGAAAGTGAAAGAGGAGAGTGAAAAAGTTGGCTTAAAGCTCAACATTCAGGAAACGAAGATCATGGCATCCGGTCCCATCACGTCGTGGGGAATAGATGGGGAAACAGTGGAAACAGTGGCAGACTTCATTTTGGGGGGCTCCAAAATCACTGCAGATGGTGACTGCAGCCATGAAATTAAAAGACACTTACTCCTTGGAAGAAAAGTTATGACCAACCTAGATAGCATATTCAAAAGCAGAGACCTTACTTTGCCGCCTAAGGTCTGTCTAGTCAAGGCTATGGTTTTTCCTGTGGTCATGTATGGATGTGAGAGTTGGACTGTGAAGAAGGCTGAGCACCGAAGAATTGATGCTTTTGAACTGTGGTGTTGGAGAAGACTCTTGAGAGTCCCTTGGACTGCAAGGAGATCCAACCAGTCCATTCTGAAGGAGATTAACCCTGGGATTTCCTTGGAAGGAATGATGCTAAAGCTGAAACGCCAGTACTTTGGCCACCTCATGAGAAGAGTTGACTCATTGGAAAAGACTCTGATGCTGGGAGGGATTGGGGGCAGGAGGAGAAGGGGACGATCGAGGATGAGATGGCTGGATGGCATCACGGACTCGATGGACGTGAGTCTGAGTGAACTCCGGGAGATGGTGATGAACAGGGAGGCCTGGCGTGCTGCGATTCATGGGGTCGCAAAGAGCTGGACACGACTGAGTGACTGAACTAACTGAACTCTGCTTCATTGACTATGCCAAAGCCTTTGCCTGTGTGGATCAAAACAAACTGGAAAATTCTTAAAGAGATGGAAATACCAGACCACCTGACCTGCCTCCTGAGAAATCTGTGTGCAGTCAGAAAGCAACAGTTAGAACCATACTTGGAACAACAGACTGGTTCCAAATCGGGAAAGGAGTATGTCAAGGCTGTATATTATCACCCTGCTTATTTAGCTTATATGGAGAGTACATCCTGAGAAATGCTGGGCTGGATGAAGCACAAGCTGGAATCAAGATAGTTGGGAGAAATATCAATAGCCTCAGGTATGCAGATGACACCACCCTTATGGCAGAAAGTGAAGAAGAACTAAAGAGCCTCTTGATGAAAGTGAAAGAGGAGAGTTGGCTTAAAACTCAACATTCAGAAAACGAAGATCATGGCATCCGGTCCCATCACTTCATGGCAAATAGATGGGGAAACAATGGAAACAGTGACACACTTTATTTGGGGAGCCTCCAAAATCACTGCAGATGGTGGCAGTAGCCATGAAATTAAAAGACACCTGCTTCTTGGAAGAAAAGCTATGACCAACATAGACAGCATATTAAAAGGCAGAGACAATACTTTGCCAGCAAAGGTCCATCTAGTCAAGGCTATTTTTTTTTCCAGTAGTCATGTATGGATGTGAGAGTTGAACTATAAAGAAAGCTGAGCACCGAAGAATTGATGCTTTCCAACTGTGGTTTTGGAGAAGACTCTTGAAAGTCCCTTGAACTGCAAGGAGATCAAACTAGTCCATGCTAAAGGAAATCAGTCCTGAATATTCATTGAAAGGACTGATGCTGAAAATGAAACTCCAATACTTTGGCCACCTGATGGGAAGAACTGACTCATTCAAAAGACTCTGATTCTGGGAAAGATTGAAGGCATGAAGAGAAGGGGACAATAGAAGGTGAGATGGTTGGATGGCATCACCAACTTGATGGACATGAGTCTGAGCAAACTCCAGGAGTTGGTGATGGACAGGAAGGCCTGGTGTGCTGCAGTCCATGGGGTCACAAAGAATCAGACAAAACTGAGCGACTGAACTGAAAGCCTTTGAATGTGTGGATCACAACAAACTGTGGACAATTCCTACAGAGATGGAATACCAGACCACCTTACCTGCCTCCTGTGAAACCTATAAGCAGATCAAGAAGCAACAGTTAGAACCGTACATGGAACAATGGACTGGGAAATTCTAAATCAGGAGATTGGAATCCCAAATTGGGAAGGAAGTTCCAAATTGGGAAAGGAGTACGTCAAAGCTGTATATTGTCACCCTGCTTATTTAACTTATATGCAGAGTACATCAAGCGAAATGCCAGGCTGGATGAAGCACAAGCTGGAATCAAGATTGCCAGGGGAAATATCAATAACTTCAGATATGCAGGTGACACCACCCTTATGGCAGAAAGCAAGAAGAACTAAAGAGCCTTTTGACAAAGGTGAAAGAGGAGCATGGAAAAGCTGGCTTAAAATGCAACATTCAGAAAACTAAGCTCATGGCATTCAGTTCAATCACTTCATGGCAAATAGAAGGGGAAAAAATAGAAACAGTGACAGATTTTATTTTCTTGAGCTCCAAAATCACTGCATATGGTGACTGAACCATGAAAGTAAAAGAGACTTGTTCCTTGGAAGAAAAGTTATGACAGACCTAGACAGCATATTATATATATTATATATAGGTATATATCTATATACCTATATAGGTATATAGGTATATATAATATATATAATATACATGTATTATAAGGGACTGGAATGGCAAAGTAGTAAGTCAAGAAACATCTAGAGTAACAGGCAAGTTTGGCCTTGGAGTACAGAATGAAGCAAGGCAAAGGCTAACAGAGTTCTGCCAAGAGAATGCACTGGTCCTACCAAACACCCTCTTCCAACAACACAAGAGAAGACTCTACACATGGACATCACCAGACGGTCAACACTGAAATCAGATTGATTATATTCTTTGCAGCCAACGATGGAGAAGCTCTATACAGTCAGCAAAAACAAGACTGGGAGCTGACTGTGACTCAGCTCATGAACTCCTTATTGCCAAATTCAGACTTAGAGTGAAGAAAGTAGGGAAAACCACTAGACAATTCAGGTATGACCTAAATCAAATCCCTAACGATTATACAGTGGAAGTGAGAAATAGATTTAAGGGACTAGATCTGATAGAGAGAGTGCCTGATGAACAATGAATGGAGGTTCAAAACGTTGTACAGGAGGCAGGGATCAAGACCATCCACAAGAAAAAGAAATGCAAAAAAGCAAAATGACTCTCTGAGGAGGCCTTACAAATAGCTGTGAAAAGAAGAGAAGTGAAAAGCAAAGGAGAAAAGGAAAGATATACACATTTGAATACAGAGTTCCAAAGAATAGCAAGGAGAGATAAGAAAGCCTTCCTCAGTGATCAGTGCAAAGAAATAGAGGAAAACAATAGAATGGGAAAGACTAGAGATCTCTTCAAGAAAATTAGAGATACCAAGGGAACATTTCATGCAAAGATGGGCTTAATAAAGGACAGAAATGGTATGGACCTGACAGAAGCAGAAGATATTAAGAAGAGGTGGCAAAAATACACAGAAGAATAGTACAAAAAAGATCTTCACGACCCACATAATCACGATGGTGTGATCACTCACCTAGAGCCAGACATCCTGGAATGTGAAGTTAAGTGGGCCTTAGGAAGCATCACTACAAACAAAGCTAGTGGAGGTGATGGAATTCCAGCTGAGCTATTTCAGATCCTAAAAGATGATGCTGAGAAAGTGCTGCGCTCAATATACCAGACAATTTGGAAAACTCAGCAGTGACCACAGCACTGGAAAAGATCAGTTTTCATTCCAATCCCAAAGAAAGGCAATGCCAAAGAATGCTCAATCTACTGCACGATTGCACTCATCTCACACGCTAGCAAAGTAATGCTCAAAATTCTCCAAGCCAGACTTCAGCAATACGTGAACCATGATGTTCAAGCTGGTTTTAGAAAAGGCAGAGGAACCAGAGATCAAATTGCCAACATCCGCTGGATCATCAAAAAAGCAAGAGTTCCAGAAAAACATCTATTTCTGCTTTATTGACTATGCCAAAGCCTTTGACTGTGTGGATCACAATAAACTGGAGCAAATTCTGAAAGAGATGGGAATACCAGACCACCTGACCTGCCTCTTGGGAAATCTGTATGTAGGTCAGGAAGCAACAGTGAGAACTGGACATGGAACAACAGACTGGTTCCAAATAGGAAAAGGAATACGTCAAGGTTGTATATTGTCACCCTGCTTATTTAACTTATATGCAGAGTACATCATGAGAAATGCTGGACTGTATGAGACACAAGCTGGAATCAAGACTGTTGGGAGAAATATCAATAACCTCAGGTATGCAGATGACACCACCCTTATGGCAGAAAGTGAAGAGGAGCTAAAAAGCCTCTTGATGAAAGTGAAAGAGGAGAGTGAAAAAGCTGGCTTAAAGCTCAACATTCAGAAAACGAAGATCATGGCATCTGGCCCCATCACTTCATGGCAAATAGATGGGGAGACAGTGGAAACAGTGACAGACTTTATTGGGGCGGGGGGGGGGCTCCAGAATCACTGCAGATGGTGACTGCAGCTGTGAAATGAAAAGATGCTTACTCCTTGGAAGAAAAGTTATGACCAACCTAGAGAGCATATTGAAAAGCAGAGACATTACTTTGCCAACAAAGTTCCGTCTAGTCAAGGCTATGGTTTTTCCAGTAGTCATATATGGATGGATGTGAGAGCTGGACTGTAAAGAAAGCTGAGTGCCAAAGAATTGATGCTTTTGAACTATGGTGTTGGAGAAGTCTCTTGAGAGTCCCTTGAACTGCAAGGAGATCCAACCAGTCCATGCTAAAGAAAATCAGTCATGAGTTATCATTGAAAGGACTGATGTTGAAAATGAAACTCCAATACTTTGGCCACCTGATGCAAAGAACTGACTCATTTGAAAAGACCCTGATACTAGGAAAGATTGAAGGCAGGAAGAGAAGGGAACAACAGAGGATGAGATGTTTGGATGGCATCATCTACTCAATGGACATGAGTTTGAGTCAACTCTGGGAATTAGTGATGGACAGGGAGGCTTGGCATGCTGCACTCCATGGGGTCACAAAGAGTTGAGCACAATTGAGCAACTGAACTGAACTGACTGAACTGACTGAGACAGCATATTAAGAAGTGGAGACATCACTATGCTGACAAAGGTCTGTATAGTCAAAGCTATGGTTTTTCCAGTAGTTATGTATAGATGTGTGAGTTGAACCATAAAGAAGGCTGAGTGCTGAAGAATTGATGATTTATAATTGTGGTGCTGAAGAAGACTCTTGAGAGTCCCTTGGACAACAAGGAGAACAGACCAGTCAGTCCTAAGGTAAATCAACTCCGAATATTTATTGAAAGGACTGATGCTGAAGTTGAAGCTCCAATAGTTTGGCCACCTGATGAAGAAGTTGACTTATTGGAAAAGACTCTGATGCTGGGAAAGATTGATGGCAAAAGAAGGGAGAAGCAGAGGACGAGATGGTTGGACACCATCACCAACTCTATGGATATGAACTTGAGCACATTCTGGGAGATAGTGAAGGATGGGAAGCCTGGCATGCTGCATTCTATGTTGCAAAGAATCAGACATTGACTTATTGACTGAACAATAACAACAGCAAGACTTGGCCATTCCACAGCTAGTCAGGGAATTACAATCTTGGGTGGGGGGAGATTACCAGGTTATTGGCACATTTTCATACCTCATTTGGCACTAATGAGGCCAATAGTCTCTCATTTGGCACTAATAAGAGTCTATACTCTCTAAAAGGGACAAAAATGGAAATGAGACTGCCCCACTATAACCTGCAGCAATGATCCCTGAGCTATATCCTTGGTTCCATTGGCTGAGCCACTGATCCACTGATCAGATGAAAGGTGGACTATATCGACCCATACTACCCTTATCAGAGGGACACAACCACACATTAACCTTGCTGCTACTGCCACCAGTCTGATGCAATCCTTGGCTAGTAAAAGAGCAAATCAAACAGTCACCATTACGGGCTTGACCAAGTTGGAAAATGTGTACAAAGTCCTACTCACATAGATAGCAACCAAGGGACTGATTTCACTGGACATGATACACAAGACTAGTCAGAAGCCCATGAGATTTCATGAACCTCCCATCGGCTGTATAACCCAACGGCAGCAAGATGGGTAGAAAGAGCCAATATAGTATATTAACACATATATATTAACACATATATGTGGAATTTAGAAAGATGGTAATGATGACCCTATATGCAAGACAGCAAAAGAGACACAGATGTAAAGAACAGACTTTTGGACTCTGTGGGAGAAGGTGAGGGTGGGATAATTTGAGAGACTAGCGCTGAAACATGTATATCACCATATGTGATAGAGATCGCCAGTCCAAGTTCGATGGATGAGACAGGGTGCTCAGGGCTGGTGCACTGGGATGACCCTGAGGGATGGGATGGGGCGGGAGGTGGGAGGGGGATTCAGGATGGGGAACACATGTACACCCATGGCTGATTTATGTCAATGTATGGCAAAAACAACAACAATATTGTAAAGTAATTAGCCTACAATTAAATTAATTTTTTTAAAAAAGAAGAGAAACCAAAAAAAAAAAGAGTTAATTGGTTACTGAAAGAGGGAGTGAAGACGATTTCTCTGGACAAGTCTTTATGAGAATGGTCTTCACAATCTAACCTGGATCTTAGAAGCCATCCAGCAAAGAAACACAGCAACCTGCAGCAGGCTATACACCAGTTTATGCGACACTGACTGTACCTGCTCTGTCAGCTCGGGCCTTAAAGTTATAAGACTTAGAAGGAGGACTGAGACCCATTTAGCATGCTATGGATATTATATTAAGAATGCCACAAGACTTCCCACCTTGGAGACTATCTTAGATTGGAGACTTAGACGGTATCTCCCTCCCAGTTGGCTTGACATCCTTATACCTTTGTAGGAAGGGCCAGCCCCTGGCATAGTATTTCCTCAAACTTTCTAATCGAAGCCCCACCCATAAACAAGGTGATCTCCTCCTTGAAATTAGGTGGCGGACTCAAGGAGTGTTCCTCTCATGGGTGCTACCAAAATTCCCACATATAACAGCTCCCTGCCCACTTCTGACATAAAGAGAAGACATGTCTGGCATTGTCCTCTGAGAAAAGTGCCAATGCCTGGGGTGATCCCTGTACATGGAGACCAGACGTGTATGGTGTTTCTGAATGGAGAAACTCTTATCTATCATTCTTGGTCTTTCCCTTCTGAGATTCATGCCACCTGCCTCCAACAGTGCATTTCTGTCCTGGGCTACCACTTACGCTGGAGTCCATAACTGCTCTGACTGCTAGGGGTGTGGATTGCTGCCAGTGTCTAGCGCTGAAGGAACGTCGTGGGTCAGTCTGCCTGTCAACCTCACAGCACAGGGACAGTGGGTGGGCAGGTAGGTAAACTCCTGTTGGGAACACTAGATGTCACCATGGCTCACGTTTTCCCCTTTGACAGGAATGATAGTATTAATAAAAAGTATTTCCTCCTCAGCTTGAACCTAGTTCCTCTAGACTTAACACTGCCTTGGTCATTATCTAGGATGGTCTGGGGTGGTTATGTGTTAAATACAACCAACTTGTACTTACTGCTCTTCTTGTAAACAAATGTTGGGGCCAGTGTGAGGAAAGCAGGAGAGACTTCTTCTTGAAGCCTGTCATCCATCTTAAAGACAGGATGTGAACTGGGTCTGAACCCTGCCCAAGAGTGAGAAAACCATTGCTAATGAAAACCAGGTCTCCTGGAGACTTCCCTCCCAATAGATGACAGAGATTGTAGTTGAGGTCAGGCTGCCCCTGTTAGATTAACCGTGGAGACATCCCCCCTTGATGCATAATCATTGTTCCCCCTACCCTTTAACCTTAATTGTTTGTTCTCCTAGCACCTACTTATAAAACTCATATACAACAAAGAGGTTGCTAACATGTAACCAGTCATGTGGGGGAGAGGGGTATAAAACAGGGCCTCTCAGAAACATCAGGGTCCTTTTTGGGAACTGATTCCCCTTGGACCCACTGGCGTAATAAACTGTGCTTCACTGTCTTAAGTGTCCTCCGAGGTGTGTTTTGCGACTCTGGATTCCACAGCCAGAGGACAAAAACACCTGGTTGGCCAAATGTAACCATATGGAGTACTACCACTATCCTCTCTTTCTTTTGTCCACCTGGTTTTTCAACTGAATGGACAAGTCAAGGAAAGAAGACTCGTAAAGCAAGGACTTTCTTATCACCCAAAGGTGTCACCTGAATATGTGACACCAGTCTTTGGCTTTATCTCCCATATGGGTGGACTTTCCCCTCTTTGTCTAGAAAGGTCTATTCTTCTTTGTCAGACACTTTCTGAAACCTGCTGACTCTCAAAACCGGATGGAGTTATAATCTCTCCTTGTGGGGATGGCTGGTCTCCATCTTTCTCCCTCAGTATGGAGACACTCATGGTGGCTGGCTTGCATGCTCAGTCATGTCCAGCACTTTGCCATGCCATGGACTGTATAGCCCGCCAGGTTCTTCTGTCCATGGAGTTTTCCAGGCAAGAATACTGGAGTGGGTTGCCATTTCCTCCTCCAGGGGAATCTTCCTGACCCAGGGATCGAATCCGTGTCTCCTGCATTGCAGCCAGATTCTTTACCACTGAGCCATTGCAGTGCCTATGGGCGTTCATGTTAAATTAGAAATACAAGCTCTAGCTGAGCTCCCCGCCTTTGTATTAAATAATTCTAGGTAAAGCGTTTTTCTACTAAATCAGGAAACTAAATGTTCCTCATTTAATTCCAATTTCCTAGTAGTTTTCCAAAACTATATGGCTCTGGACATGTTGACAGAGGTACGTGGGGAAACATGTCCTAATTCAACAACAATATCATACTTACAGCCCCTCTTATCAATCTAGCATCACTGATTTATCATCTCATATAAAAAAAGCGATTAGCCATGAACAGAACATTTCTCTTGCAGATGACTGCATCTGTTGGTTGACCTCCTTACCAGGCAAATGTGCCATGGCCCTGCCAGGCACTCTTCCTTGTCTAACAGGGATTCTTTGTATGTTGCTCTTGTGGTACAGGCATGCAGATTACCTCCCAATATCTGGCCCCAGAGTATTCAGCAAAGAATGGTGGATAAAATTGCATGGGCCATATAGATGTCTGGGTGAAATGTGTGGCTAAACCACACTGACTCCATTTTTTTTTCAGCTCCATCATAGGCCTGCAGTCCTGACTCCTCCCCTTTCTATGTGACTGAGCTTTCAAGTACTCAGAGGGGAATGCACCTGAGCTAGATAATCTCCTTATCAACTTTAACCCTTGCCTCCATCTTATATGAAAACTGAAAGAATGGTGCTTAGTTTGTCTATTTGTTTGTCTGTTTGCTAACATAGATGGTTAACGGTCCATGAGGAATGCTAGTCATAAGACCCCCAAAGGGAAGGAAAAACCCCAGATCCCATTGTATGGATGTATTTCTGTCTTAGTATTTAGATTCTACCTTTAGTTTTGATTCTGTTAAATGCCCTCAGGAGAGCCGAGTGAAGCTGCTGATGCTCCCAGATTGTTGGGTCATCATGATCCTATGAAGGATTAGGGGAGAAAAAGATTAATGTCTAAGGAGTTATATTGCTAGCACCAGAAGAATGAAAAAATTATCTTTATGTTTGAGCAGACATTCCTGCCTTCGAGGAGATCTGTTTAATGTATAATGCAGATATACATTGCTCATTAGGGAGGGACAAATATGCGTGAGGAGTATGTTATATTTAAATTTTCTTGTTTTGCCTCAAGAAATAAATTTTATTCTCTCTTTTCCCTCTTTTGATCATTAATCCTTCAACAGAAAACATTAGGTGATTAAATACTTGGTTCTTCAACACCAGAGTGGTTTCTTACCTGCCTTGGATCCGTTCTGTCCTACAAAGCCAGATCCCAATAGGCCAGTTTCTTCTTTCAGGAGTTTATGTGTCAATAAAGTACCAAGCCAAGGACTCACGACTAATAATGTTATGTTGAACATGTTCAATATAACTCATGCCAATTATTGTCCAATCATCCTCCTATGGACATTATGCATGTCCACCATTTTGCATCAGTTCAGTTCAGTTCAGTCGCTCAGTCATGTCCGACTCTTTGCGACCCCATGAATCTCAGCACGCCAGGCCTCCCTGTCCATCACCAACTCCCGGAGTTCACTCGGACTCATGTCCATTGAGTCAGTGATGCCATCCAGCCATCTCATCCTCTGTCGTCCCCTTCTCCTCCTGCCCCCAATCTCATCAGAGTCTTTTCCAATGAGTCAACTCTTCGCATGAGGTGGCCAAAGTACTGGAGTTTCAGCTTTAGCATCATTCCTTCCAAAGAAATCCCAGGGCTGATCTCCTTCAGAATGGACTGGTTGGATCTCCTTAGAACTATAGTTTCAAGTCACTTAGACATCATTATTTTACTAGCAAGGTTGGATATGCAGCAAAAATCACAATAGTTCTCCATAAGTGATACAGAACACAATCAGTATAACCAACAACATTAAAGTCAAGCTGAGATTTAAGCCATGAACCCTCAGAACTGAACCATTTACCAAGATGTAACCTAGACTAGGAAGGGGATCCAGGATCCCTTAATGCAGAAATTTAATTTTCCATGTGATGAAAACTAAATGAAAATTTAATTTTGGTATGAAATTACAAAATTCAGTCTGGATTGTAGTACAGGTTCCTCCTGGCCAAGTGGTTAAAATGCCAAGACGTATTTGGTTTTGTAACTTTGCTTTCCTTAACATAAGATTTCAGAATTAAACAAACTAAGGGAAAAATCAGTTAATTGAATGCAGTGAACAATACAGGGATATATGCTAACAGAGAAACATTCTACAGGCTATACAGGTTGTTGATCATCTTGACTGTTGCACAAACATTGTGTGTGTACCTTTAGCAGTGCAATTTAGAAAGCAGTGGTACATGCCATCAGTAACTTGAATAGCTATGAAAATTATAATAATATAATGAAAATAATAATCATCTATACAATAAAGTGAGAAAAATTACGTAGGCCTGCAGGGAGCCAACTAAACATTATCAAAAGGGTCTGGGTTTTTGTTTTGTTCGTTTTTTACTCTTATAACCATTTTGCTTTTCGGAAATTTTATCTAGGAATATCTCTACTTCTGCAGAGGTATTGATATAAAGGCCACAAGTCAGGTGAGCAACAGGAGAAACAACTCCTTGGTTACCTCTTAGAAAATCGAAAGTAACTGTATTATCCAGTACTACTTGGGTTAAGGAATTGAGGGCTGTCCAATAGATTTGCAGTCTCTTCAAATGGTGGCTAATAGATTTACAACCATATCTCTATTTATACTCCTGCACCAGGAATCAAGATTCTCAAAAGACTTTGCTACCAGGTATCTTGGTATCCTAATAACATAGGTCTCTTGGTCCCTTAATGGAGAGAGAAAGGTGATCCAGCTGTCTCTTTTGTATAGACATAGCATCCCAATAAGCATAAACCTTCTAACTGCCAGCAATTAGGATATTTATGTGCCCATTCATGGGAAGGTGGGTCAATTCCAATGCCACATCTGAAGACAAAACCTGGGAGAGCTAAAGTCATCCTTCCAAGAGAGCTCTCATTAATGCATTCATCAATAGGAAGTGCTGCTAACATGGTATTAAACTATGGGTCACTTCTCTTGCAGGCTTTCCAAGAGCCATCCGTGTGGTATTGGACATAAGAGAGTTTCTGGCACAAGTTACTTGTCTTTTTCTCTTCAGGACATTCGTTAATTAAGTAAGAGATGGAGCAGAAAGGTCCTAGGCTAAGCTGTGCTCAGTCTCTATGGGCCAAGGACAGTATCAGACAAGGGATGGACATATTACTAGGCTGGGGGATTTGAACCTGAAAGGCCAGGAGGAGGTGGATCCAAGTAAGTGATGACATTAGGAATATCTGAAAATTCCATGACAGGAATTATAAGGGGCCTGTATCAGTCTTGTATTGACTGAAGAATTTGATGACAATCCGACAGTTGGTTAAATGACCCGCAGTAGCTATTCTCTGTGACGACTTTACTGAAGAACTAATTCTCTTTCCATTCTAAACACTGGGGCAAAAGGATAGCTAGAGGTAAAACAGTAACCGGAGAAAGCAATGGCAACCCACTCCAGTACTCTTGCCTGGAAAATCGCATGGGCGGAGGAGCCTGGAAGGCTGCAGTCCACGGGGTCGCTAAGAGTCGGACACGACTGAGCGACTTCACTTTCACTCTTCACTTTCATGCATTGGAGAAGGAAATAGCAACCCACTCCAGTGTTCTTGCCTGGAGAATCCCAGGGACGGGGGAGCCTGGTGGGCTGCCGTCCATGGGGTCGCACAGAGTCAGACACGACTGAAACGACTTAGCAGCAGCAGCAAAACAGTAACTCTCAATGTTGACAGAGAGACAGACAGTTGGTAAACAGTTCAATTGAACCAGTAGGATGAGTCCAACAGGGCTGGTCAACTCTCAATGTTGACAGAGAGACAGACAGTTGGTAAACAGTACAATTGAACCAGTAGGATGAGTCCAACAGGGCTGGTCTTACCTGTCTACTGCTGTTAGTGACTTCTCGTGCCAGCTTGGTGATGCTCATCTGAGTCAAAGCCAGGTGTGAGAAACAGAGTTCACAGTCCATGTAGGAGCAGAAGCCCTTTTTAAAAATTGAGAGATAGAAACCCAGGGTTCACTCCTTTGAGCTTTACAACACAGGAATTAGTTAATAATACATGATAGGGCCCTTTCCGACACAGCTGCAAAGAATCTTGTATTTGATACCTTTTCCAATAGACAAAAGTCTCCAGGTTGCAACCCATGATCCATAAGGTCTTCATCTCCCAGAAGCTAGCTGTGAAAGGAATTAGTTCCCAGGTTTCATTTTCTTTAAGTGCCTTAAGAAATCGAACAATGAAGCATATCATCACTCATATAATACTGGTTTGTACACGCCTTCATCTGGTGCATAGATCATCCAGTGGTTATTTCAAAAGGAGACAATTGACACTTGCCAAAAGAAGTAGACCTAAGGTTGAGAAGCACCAACAGAAGAGCTTTTGGCCATGAAGATGAAAAGCCCCTGAGAGTTTTGCCAGTTGAGTTTTGATAGTCAGTTAGTGCTTTCTATCAATCCTGAATACTGGGGGTGACAAGCACAGTGAAAATGCTCTTATTGACCAGAAATCACAAATTGATTTAATTATTTATCTGACAAAGTAAATTTCTTTGTCCCTATGCAACTCAGAAGGAATTCTCCAAATTAGATTTATTCTTTTTAATAGTGATTTACCTGCTATTAATGTTGCTCTCTTTCAAAGAAATGCTTCTACCCAGTGTGGAAATATTACCAAGATACATTTGCGTCATTGAGATGGAGGCATTTGGACAAAATCCAACTGCCATACCTCAAAGGTTTCCTTAAGAAGGGCTAAGTGGTATTGAAATGCATGAAACAGTTTTCTGGGATTGTATTTCAGGTAAATAGTGCATCGACTTATGTTCTGTGAGCCAGTGTAAGGAAGGGAGTCCAAAATTGCTGTTTTCCCCACAAAATCATTTTTTCAAGAACCCTGTGGGTCAGGGAGTGCACTGCTGGAATAAAGGCAATTGAACCCCTACAGACACTATAAGTCTCTTATTTGGTCCAAAACATATTTGTGAAGTGGGGTTAAAAAATCCTCCTTTCCTCTCCTGCATTTGCTTCTCACCTTCTGAGGCTACTTCTCGAGCCTGTAAAAGAAGTTTCTTGACAGTTTTGTCCAGGTTAGGTTTGAGTAGCGGACATTCTCAGAACTGGCTAGAAACAGAACTTACAGCAGGTTGTTTGGCTGCTGACTCAGTGGATTGATTCCCTTTGGGCTCTAGTGAAGCAGATTTGGAATGTCTAGGTATTTTAATAATGGCCTTTTTTAAGGCATTTGTATAGAGTCTAATAATTCTAAGTCTATTTTCCCATTCTTTATGGGTTTTCCTAATGACATAAAACCCTCTCTTATTACAGAGCACTCCAAATCATGTCACTTTGAAAGCATTGCAGCTATCATCGTACATGTTTGCTCTTTGGTCCTTAGTTCATTGACAATCTCTGATCAGAGCAATGAGTTCAGCTTGCTATGCTGACTTTGCTTCTGATAGATGAGAGCTCCCAGCTGCATCTACAATTTATGTTATTAACACAGACCCAGCTCAGTATTGCCCCTGCTGCTGCTGCTGCTAAGTCACGTCAGTCGTGTCCGACTCTGTGCGACCCCATAGACGGCAGCCCTCTAGGCTCCCCCGTCCCTGGGATTCTCCACGGAAGAACGCTGGAGTGGGTTGCCATTTCCTTCTCCAAGGCAAGTAAGTGAAAAGTGAAAGTGAAGTCACTCAGTCGTGTCCGACCCTCAGTGACCCCATGGACTGCAGCCTTCCAGGTTCCTCCGTCCATGGGATTTTCCAGGCAAGAGTACTGGAGTGGGGTGCGATTGCCTTCTCCGCAGTATTGTCTCTGCTCTTCCTTTAAGTAAGATCCATCTGTAAACCAAACTAAATCAGCATAACTAATAGGGTTTTCCTGAAAAGCTTTCCTAGAAACAAGAAAATAATCAGTGAAGTGTAATTATGGTTGCTGTCACCTTGGCGTTATGGGGGTAAGTTGTGGGGTTAAGATTATTGCACTGCAGCCAAAGTAATATGAGGTGAAGAAAGCAGCAATATCTCGTAAGAGGCCAACTTACAGAACAGCATTGACTCTGATGAGAATTCAAGAGACTCGGGTGTGGAACATAGTCAAAGCAGAGATCCCATCACTATTTATTCAGTCCCTTGTGTTGGCAAGCTGTCCCTGAAATATTAATAGTTCTCAGACAGGATGAGAGTCCTCTCACTATGAATCTAATTGACAACTATAGCATCCTCCCAGTAGATGTTGATCACCAAGACTCTCTATTAGTATCCCTAAGACACTACCTTTCTCTTCATGTAAAGAGAGAAAAACCTGTAACTTGTAATCAGAATGGCCTAATGCCACAGCTTGGTTAACATGGACTTCAAACTCCAATGGCTATTTTCTCCTTCTGTTGTTCTTCAGTTGGGTCACGTCCACTGGACTTAAGCAGTGCGTGAAAAGGTTGATAGAGGAAAACAACAGATTGGGAAAGACTAGCGATCTCTTCAAGAAAATTAGAGATACCAAGAGAACATTTCATGCAAAGATGGGCTTAATAAAGGACAGAAATGGTCTGGACCTAACAGAAGCAGAAGATATTAAGAAGAGGTGGCAAGAATACACGGAAGAACTGTACAAAAAAGATCTTCACGACCCAGATAATCATGATGATGTGATCTCTAATCTAGAGCCAGACATCTTGGAATGTGAAGTCAAGTGGGCCTTAGAAAGCATCACTACGACCAAAGCTAGTGGAGGTGATGGAACTCCATTGAGCTGTTTCAAATCCTGAAAGATAATGCTGTGAAAGTGCTGCACTCAACATGCCAGCAAGTTTGGAAAACTCAGCAGTGGCCACAGGACTGGAAAAGGTCAGTTTTCATTCCAATCCCAAAGAAAGGCAATGCCAAAGAATGCTCAATCTACTGCACAATTGCACTCATCTCACATGCTAGTAAAGTAATGCTCAAAATTCTCCAAGCCAGACTTCAGCAATACGTGAACTGTGAACACCCTGATGTTCAAGCTGGTTTTAGAAAAGGCAGAGGAACCAGAGATCAAATTGCCAACATCCGCTGGGTCATGGAAAAAGCAAGAGAGTTCCAGAAAAACATCTATTTCTGCTTTATAGACTATGCCAAAGCCTTTGACTTTGTGGATCACAATAAACTGTGGAAAATTCTGAAAGAGATGGGAATACCAGACTACCAGACCTGCCTCTTGAGGAATCTGTATGCAGGTCAGGAAGCAACAGTTAGAACTGGACATGGAACAACAGACTGGTTCCAAATAGGAAAAGGAGTACGTCAAGGCTGTGTATTGTCACCCTGCTTATTTAACTTCTATGCAGAGTACATCATGAGAAACACTGGACTGGAAGAAACACAAGCTGGAGTCAAGATTGCCGGGAGAAATATCAATCACCTCAGATATGCAGATGACACCACCCTTATGGCATAAAGTGAAGAGGAACTCAAAAGCCTCTTGATGAAAGTGAAAGAGGAGAGTGAAACAGTTGGCTTAAAGCTCAACATCCAGAAAATGAAGATCATGGCATCGGGTGCCATCACTTCATGGGAAATAGATGGGGAGACAGTGGAAACAGTGGCAGACTTTATTTTTGGGGCTCCAGAATCACTGCAGATGGTGACTGCAGCCATGAAATTAAAAGACACATACTCCTTGGAAGGAAAGTTATGACCAACCTAGATAGCATATTCAAAAGCAGAGACATTACTTTGCCGACTAAGGTCCGTCTAGTCAAGGCTATGGTTTTTCCTGTGGTCATGTATGGATGTGAGAGTTGGACTGTGAAGAAGGCTGAGTGCCAAAGAATTGATGCTTTTGAACTGTGGTGTTGGAGAAGACTCTTGAGAGTCCCTTGGACTGCAAGGAGATCCAACCAGTCCATTCTGAAGGAGATCAGCCCTGGGATTTCTTTGGAAGGAATGATGCTAAAGCTGAAGCTCCAGTACTTTGGACACCTCATGCGAAGAGTTGACCCATTGGAAAAGACTCTGATGCTGGGAGGGATTGGGGGCAGGAGGAGAAGGGGACGATCGAGGATGAGATGGCTGGATGGCATCACGGACTTGATGGACGTGAGTCTGAGTGAACTCCGGGAGATGGTGATGAACAGGGAGGCCTGGCGTGCTGCGATTCATGGGGTTGCAAAGAGTCGGACATGACCGAGTGACTGAACTGAACTGAACTGGAAAAGGTTGGACAATACATTAAAAATTAAGTACCCAACTCCTACAACATCAGTCAGACCCAGAAATCCCCTCAATTGTTATTCTGGGTGGGGGTGGGGAGAGTGGTGAGAAAATAATTATTATTTTATTTTTTTTGTTTCAATCAATAGTCCTTCCTGAGATATTAAGCGGCCCATATGTTTTGCAGTAGGTAGGCAAAGTTGGAGTTTATCTTTAGAGAACTGTGTCCCTGAGAAGGGGCTTCCCAGGTGGTTCAGTGGTAAAGAATCTGCCTACCAATGCAGGAGACACAGGAACTACAGGTTCAATCCCTGGGTTGGGAAGATCCCCTGAAGGAGGAAATGACAACCAACTCAAGTATTCTTGCCTGGAGAATCCCATGGACAGCGAAGCCTAGAAGGCTACAGTCCATAGGGTCACAAAGAGTTGGACATGAATGAAGCGAATGAGCATGCATGCATGCATGTCCCTTAGAAGCTAACTTGGGTAACTGATGGATAGTATCTTTTTGAGAATCCAGTTCAGTTTTAGAGCATAATATCAAATTGTCTATGTATTGAATTAAAGTATAACCACCAGGAAAGTCTACATCAGTTAAATCAGCTTTAAGCATTTGAGAAAAGTAGGTGGGGTTCTAACTGGTAGCCTTGTGCATAGCTGTCCAGGTATATTAATGATTTTCCCACATGAAGATAAAAAGTCATGTGATTGTCCTTCTCTACTGGGATGCTAAAGAAGGCACTGCTTTTAGTAGGAATGACTGAGAGTAAAGTGCATGGATTTGGGACCAAAGGATATCAAGGAATTGCAATATTATTTATTGCTCACAGATCTTGAACAAATCTCCAGCCTTTTCCATTCAGCTATCTTGCTTGCAGGGTAGGCATGTTTCAAGGACTAGTACAGCAAACTACTTTTTAAAAGACATTCCTGAATAACAGGCGATGGCATAAAATCTATGTTTTGAAGCAGGACAAGAAAATTTAACTGTAACATAGTCTCTGTCCATTTTGTGCCTTTCCTAATGGGCAATGTGAATCAGTATTTTACATTAACCAGACCTCCTTAAAGGCAGGAACGTCTGCTCAACCATAAAGATCATTTTTTTTCCTTCTTCTGACATAGCAATGTACCTCCAGAGAAGATTCATTTTTCCTTTCCTAATCCTGTTAAGGGTTGTGGTGACTGCTTGTCCTGTATGTAAAGATCTGCTTTATGTAACTTTGGTGAACCTTATATAAAATGTCAGCGTGTCATTTTAATGTATGATCCTTTGTCTTAAATGTGTATATAACGGTGCCTTTGACTTCTAACAGGTGGAACAATTCTCTGCGTTTTCCGAAAGACTGTCTCCTGGGTTATAATCCTCAGGTTGGCTCAAACAAAATTCTCTGTTTCTACTGAAGATCAGTATTGATTACTTTTTTGTTGACATTTGCTGGGTATAGTTAGTAGGATATCAGAGACTCCCACCAGAGGACACCTGGAGTCTACTCTAAACCAGCGCTCACACCAGCATGGGCTCTTTGAGCCCCTCTGGCTTTTTGGTATTTCTCAGATGGTTTGGAATTTTCCTGATATTCGGACCTCATCGATTTGCATGATGATCCTGAATTTTATCCCATCTGTTAAAATTTTAGGACTTGTAGTCTTAACAGGGTACCAGTACATTTCCAGGTAAAAGGGACCAAGGGGAAATTTCCTAGGCAATGGCCTAGATGGAATTTCCTAGAAGGGGAAATCCAAGAAGGAAATTTAGAGTGAACTGGGTTGGCTGGTCCTTTTTAATCTGGCTCAAGTTTGAAAGATTTTGTATAAATGGTCTTTAGCTCTGAAGAAAAGGGACATTTCTCTGGTGACTGAGAACCTAGAAGAAGTGTCTGAGGTGCTGTGCTCAGATGCTCAGTTGTGTCCGACTCATTGAGACCCTGTGGACTGTAGCCCTCCACGGGATTCTCCCAGCAAGAATACTGGAGTAGGGTGCCATGCCCTTCTCCAGGGGATCTTCTGGACCCAGGGATCGAATCCACTTCTCTCACTTCTCCTGCATTGGCAGGTGGATTTTTTACCACTAGTGCCACCTGGGTACTAGAGATTGTGACGACACAATGAAAACCAAACAAAAGAAAAGGGAGGGGGGTGGGAAGTGTGCTTTTAAAGCCGACCAACTCCCAGATGGGCAGCCACCCACTGGAACTTGGAGGGCTTCATGTGCAATATATATGGAGCCAATATTTGTAAGAACTGGGTAAAATGGGAAGATCTAAAGAAAAATAATTTAACTCTTAAATGGCCAAAATGGGAAACTTACCAAAATTAGTTTACTTGTGTGCCCAGTTGGAGAATGTTGGCTATGAAATTACATAGACAAGATGGGAAGCATCCTTCAATTGGTACTTTGAAGCTTTGAAGCATGGTAATGAAAAAATGGCATCTTTACAGGAAACTAACTGAAAACTATTAGAAATAGTTGTTGTTAGAGGAAAGCTCAGGAGTTACCCTATCCCTTCCTTTTCCTCCTTCCCCTCCTTTCTGAACTTGATGTGTCCATGGGTGTGTGCTCAGTCATGTTCAACTCTTTGGGATCCCATGGACTGTAGCCCACCAGCCTCCTCTGTGCATGGGATTTTACAGGCAAGAATCTGCAGTGGGATGCCATTTCCTCCTCCAGGGGATCCCTCTCCTTTCTGAATATCCATATCTCGATTTGTCTGCTCTACCCCTCCCTAAACTCCAAAGGAGAAATGAACTGGACCCCAGGGATTAAATGTTGAGAGCCCACAAATCATTACAACTCCCTTTAAAGAGAAGCTTACTGAAGAGTCGAGCCTGCACTAACTTCTACTACCTCGACTAGCACCGAACTTAAATTTAACTAAGACTTTCCCAGGCCCTTTACAAGATCCTCTCAGTTCAGTTCAGTTCAGTTGGTCAGTCGTGTCCAACTCTTTGCGACCCCGTGAATCGCAGCACGCCAGGCCTCCCTGTTCATCACCATCTCCCGGAGTTCACTCAGACTCACATCCATCCATCCATGATGCCATCCAGCCATCTCATCCTGGGTCGTCCCCTTTTCCTCCTGCCCCCAATCTCTCCCAGCATCAGAGTCTTTTCCAATGAGTCAACTCTTCGCATCAGGTGGCCAAAGTACTGGAGCTTCAGCTTTAGCATCATTCCTTCCAAAGATATCACAGGGTTGATTTCCTTCAGAATGGACTGGTTGGAAATCCTTGCAGTCCAAGGGACTCTCAAGAGTCTTCTCCAACACCACAGTTCAAAAGCATCAATTCTTTGGCACTCAGCCTTCTTCACATTCCGACTCTCACATCCATACATGACCACAGGAAAAACCATAGCCTTGACTAGACAGACCTTAGTCGGCAAAGTAATGTCTCTGCTTTTGAATATGCTATCTAGGTTGGTCATAACTTTCCTTCCAAGGAGTATGTGTCTTTTAATTTCATGGCTGCAGTCACCATCTGCAGTGATTCTGGAGCCCAAAAAATAAAGTCTGACACTTTCTATTGTTCCCCCATCTATTTCCCATAAAGTGATGGGACCCAATGCCATGATCTTCATTTTCTGAATGTTGAGCTTTAAGCCAACTTTTTCACTCTCCTCTTTCACTTTCATCAAGAGGCTTTTGAGTTCCTCTTCACTTTCTGCCATAAGGGTGGTGTCATCTGCATATCTGAGATTATTTATATTTCTCCCAGCAATCTTGATTCTAGCTTGTGCTTCTTCCAGTCCAGCGTTTCTCATGATGTACTCTGCATAGAAGTTAAATAAGCAGGGTGACAATATACAGCCTTGACGTACTCCTTTTCCTATTTGGAACCAGTCTGTTGTTCCATGTCCAGTTCTAACTGTTGCTTCCTGACCTGCATACAGATTCCTCAAGAGGCAGGTGAGGTGGTCTGATATTCCCATCTCTTTCAGAATTTTCCACAGTTTATTGTGATCCACACAGTCAAAGGCTTTGGCATAGTCAAGAAAGCAGAAATAGATGTTTTTCTGGAACTCTCTTGCTTTTTCCATGACCCAGCGGATGTTGGCAATTTGATCTCTGGTTCCTCTGCCTTTTCTAAAACCAGCTTGAACATCAGGAAGTTCACAGTTCACATATTGCTGAAGTCTGGCTTGGAGAATTTTGAGCATTACTTTACTAGCATGTGAGATGAGTGTAATTGTGCGGTAGTTTGAGCATTCTTTGGCATTGCCTTTCTTTGGGATTGAAATGAAAACTGACCTTTTCCAGTCCTGTGGCCACTGCTGAGTCTTCCAACTTTGCTGGCCTCTTGAGTGCAGCACTTTCACAGCAGCATCTTTCAGGATTTGAAACAGCTCAATTGGAATTCCATCACCTCCACTAGCTTTGTTCGTAGTGATGCTTTCTAAGGCCCACTTGACTTCACATTCCAAGATGTCTGGCTCTAGATTAGTGATCACATCATCATGATTATCTGGGTCGTGAAGATCTTTTTTGTACAGTTCTTCCGTGTATTCTTGCCACCTCTTCTTAATATCTTCTGCTTCTGTCAGGTCCATACCATTTCTGTCCTTTATCGAGCCCATCTTTGCATGAAATGTTCCCTTGGTATCTCTAATTTTCTTGAAGAGATCTCTAGTCTTTCCCATTCTGTTGTTTTGCTCTATTTCTTTGCATTGATCGCTGAAGAAGGCTTTCTTATCTCTTCTTGTTATTCTTTGGAACTCTGCATTCAGATGCTTATATCTTTCCTTTTCTCCTTTGCCTTTCGCCTCTCTTTTCACAGCTATTTGTAAGGCCTCCCCAGACAGCCATTTTGCTTTTTTGCATTTCTTTGCCATGGGGATGGTCTTGATCCCTGTCTCCTGTACAATGTCACGAACCTCAGTCCATAGTTCATCAAGCACTCTATCTATCAGATCTAGACCCTTAAATCTATTTCTCACTTCCACTGTATAATCATAAGGGATTTGATTTAGGTCATACCTGAATGGTCTAGCTGTTTTCCCTACTTTCTTCAATTTGAGTCTGAATTTGGTCATAAGGAGTTCATGATCTGAGCCACAGTCAGCTCCTGGTCTTGTTTTTGTTGACTGTATAGAGTTTCTCCATCTTTGGTTGCAAAGAATATAATCAATCTGATTTCGGTGTTGACCATCTGGTGATGTCCATGTGTAGAGTCTTCTCTTGTGTTGTTGGAAGAGGGTGTTTGCTATGACCAGTGCATTTTCTTGGCAAAACTCTATTAGTCTTTGCCCTGCTTCATTCCGCATTCCACCAAATTTGCCTGTTACTCCAGGTGTTTCTTGACCTCCTACTTTTGCATTCCAGTCCCCTATAATGAAAGGACATCTTTTTTGGGTGTTAGTTCTAAAAGATCTTGTAGGTCTTCATGAATCCTTTAGGGTTTATTTCTTTATTTATTTTTGGGGGGGTGCCACACCATGTGGCATGTGAGATCTTAGTTCTCAGACCAAGGATCAAACCCGTATCCCCTGCGTTGGAAGCATGGAGTCTTAACCACTGGACTGCCAGGGAAGTCCCCTTTTAGGATTTTTATGAGAATTCATTCTGTAAGGACACATGAGCCAAGATACTCAGATTTGTAATAACTTGAGCATCTGCTAGTATCCAATCGATCCCCGGGTCCATTCGATCCCCTAGAGAAGGAAATGGCAACCCACTCCAGTATTCTAGCATGGGAAATCCCATGGACAGAGGAGCCTGGCAGGCTCTAGTCCAAAGCGTCGCAAAGAGTCAGACACAATGGAGTGACTGAGCACACACGAACAAAGGTATGACTACAAAAGGCAGAGTGGGAGTCAGCTGTGGAAGATTTTCACAAGCAAACGGATGTCCACAGGCGTCAAGAATGTGCTTGTAACTTGTAACAAGAAATCCCCCAAATTTTTACTGAGAAAATTGAGTGGACAGTGGTTCACCAATGTAAACAAAAGCCCAAAGAAATTATTTTTCATTACTTTGAGAGGTTGGAGAAAAACCTTCCAACAGGACTCTGTAATGGCCCCTGAAAGTTTTCAAAATCATCAAAATGATCCAATTCTAAATTCAATCTTTAAGCGGGATTAGATGAAAAAAATAGCAAAGCTAATTAAAAAATGTCAACTGGACTGGGCCACAGTACACGCTAGTGTTTTAGTGGCCCAATTAAAACATTGTTTTCTAACTCTGGCCCAAAGCAAAGTACTCACATTTGTTTTTATTGCAAAAAGTCTGATCTCTTCAAATGAGAATGCCATAAGTTTAAACAGAACTTGAACCAAAGCAAAACTAAAAAGGACTAGGGCTGCTTTGATGATTATGAGAAGGAACCTCCCCCTGCTCCTCACCAATAGTGAAAGTCGCTCAGTCGTGTCCGACTCTTTGCGGCCCCATGGGCTATACAGTCCATGGAATTCTCCAGGCCAGAATACTGGAGTGGGTAGTCTTTCCCTTTTCCAGGGGATCTTCCCAACTCAAAGATTGAACCCAAGTCTCCTGCATTGGAGGTGGATTCTTTACCAGCTAGCCAAGGCTCCTCACCAATATCTTAGGGGAAATGGAAACACCAGTTCGGGGGAAATTTAAAGGCCTTTGTAGATACTGGGGTTACAGTCCCTGTTCTTTACCCTGCCCTATTCATTGCCCTCTCCCTCAAAATAAACAGTCAAGTCAAATATTAACAGTAGGGGTTTCTGATGTACCTATGCAAATTTTAAAATCAGATTCGATAAGCATTCAATTAGGAATTATCACAGTGAAACTTGTGTTTCTCCTAGTAAAATGTGCCCCAATTCATTTGATAGGAAGAGAACTTTTAGAAGCCAACAATATCCATACTGCCTTTTCACAAAAAGGGGAAATGCTTCTAGATTTAGAAAATTTAATGTTTGTTGAACAAAATCTAGTTACTGAGAGATAGATGGTTATAAAATCAGTGACTCAAACAGACCAAGAAAAATTAATGACCTGTTATTGCCAGCACCTAAAGAATTATGGCCACCTTCTTCCTTAGAAATTGAAATATTTAAAATGGCCACTCCTATCAAGGGGACTGTTGACAACTCTAAGCCCCTACCTGATATTTGACAGTATCACTTCAATCAGTGGCATTAAATGGGACAACCTATTATTCAGGGATTCCTTAAGGAGGGACTTACAGTTCCCCGTATGAGACCTTGTAACATACTGATCTCACCAGTGAAACAAAGTCTCACCCACGGAGCTGACATGATGCCTGGGACTTTTCCCCAACTGGGACTCCAGATGTGCTGTTACACAAGACTTCCCAGCACTGTTTAAGTCTGGTTGTTGGTCAAAACCCAGTTTGATGATGTATCCTCTGCTCTTTCTATTTCTCTTTTCTTTTAATGTTGGTATATTGAAAGTAAGCTAGATAATTATCTGATAAATATTTGTATTATTTATTTGCATATAACGGCTTCCCCGATAGCTCTGCAGTAAAGAATCAGCCTGCAATACAGGAGACGCAGGAGACGCAATTTCAATCCCTGGATTGGGAAGATCACCTGGAGAAGAAAATGGCAACCCACTCTGGCATTCTTGCCTGGAAAACCCAATGAACATAGGAGCCTGGCGGGCTTCAGTCCAAAGGGTTGAAAAGAGTTGGACATAACTAAGCACACAGGCAGGTACCAGTGAAAAAGGAAAATGGGAAAGGTTGGAGGTGAGTTCAAGATCTGAAAGCTATAAATAATACTGCGATTCCTGCACATCTTCTGGTCCCAAATCCACATACATTCTTCTCAGCCATTCCAGCTGATAACAGCTATTCTTCATAATTGATTTATGTGGTGCCTTCTCCACTAGTATGGAGAATAATTCAGTTCAGTTCAGTTACTCAGCCATGTCAGACTCTTTTGTGACCCTGTGGACTGCAGCACATCAGGCCTCCCTGTCCATCACAAACTCCTGAAGTTTACCCAAACTCATGTCCATTGAGTCGGTGATGCCATCCAACCATCTCATCCTCTGTCCCCTTCTTCTCCTGCCTTCAATCTTTCCCAGCATCAGGGTCTTTTCAAATGAGTCAGCTCTTTGCATCAGGTGGCCAAAGTATTGGAGTTTCAGCTTCAATATCAGTCCTTTCAATGAATATTCAGGACTGATTTCCTTTAGGATGGACTGGTTGGACCTCCTTGCAGTCCAAGGGACTCTCAAGAGTCTTCTCCAACACCACAGTTCAAAAGCATCAATGCAGCGGGCAGGTGGGTTCCGATTGGGAGTCAGTGTTTCCGGGCCTCCTCCGCCGTCTCCCGCAGGCCCGATGCGGGTGAAGGGCGGCGGTGGCGGCGGGCGGGGGAGGCCCAGGAGGGGGAGTGGGGCGCCCCCGGGGACACCCCACCCGGCCCTGTCCCCCACCCTTTGGGTGGGAGTTGTCCTTTTCGGCGCCTCGGAAGCTACCGTGGTCCCCTTGGAAGAAATAAGGAAATTAGCTGCATTGTCCTGCCTCAGAGAACAAACTCATCTACTGTAGGCCTAGCCTGGATTGCTGCCTTTGAGAGCAAGGGAAGGTCAGTACAATATCAACCACAACTCAGCATGGAATTTCCAGAGAAGTCTTACTTCAGAACTTTATAAAGAACAAGAACCACATGGACTTCTGCAAGGGAGATTGAAGTCGCCTGAGTATGAGCGAAAGGATAATGTGTGCCCAGCCTGTAGCTAACACCAAAGAGGTCAGGTGGCAGAAGGTCTTGTATGAGCCACAGCCCTTTCCTGATAACTATGTGGATCGGAGGTTCCTGGAAGAGCTGCGGAAAAACATCTATGCCCGGAAATACCAATATTGGGCTGTGGTGTTTGAGTCCAGTGTGGTGATACAGCACCTGTGCAGTGTCTGTGTTTTTGTGGTTATCTGGTGGTATATGGATGAGGGTCTTCTGGCCCTTCAGTGGCTTTTTGGGACCGGCCTGACTTCTTCACTGATTGGCTATGTTTTGTTTGATCTCATTGACGGAGGTGAAGGACGGAGGAAGAGTGGGCGGACCCGGTGGGCTGACTTGAAGAGTGCCCTAGTCTTCATTACTTTCACATATGGCTTTTCGCCGGTGCTGAAGACCCTGACAGAATTGGTCAGCACTGACACCATCTATGCCATGGCAGTCTTCATGCTGTTAGGTCACCTCATCTTCTTTGACTATGGTGCCAATGCTGCCATTGTATCCAGCACACTGTCCTTGAACATGGCCATCTTTGCTTCTGTCTGCCTTGCCTCCCGCCTGCCCCGATCCCTCCATGCCTTCATCATGGTGACATTTGCCATCCAGATTTTTGCCCTGTGGCCCATGTTACAGAAGAAACTGAAGGCATGTACGCCCCGCAGCTATGTGGGGGGTCACACTGCTCTTTGCATTCTCAGCCTTAGGAGGCCTGCTGTCCATCAGTGCCGTGGGAGCCATACTCTTTGCCCTTCTGCTGGTTTCCATCTCATGTCTCTGCCCTTTCTACCTCATTCGCCTGCAGCTTTTTAAAGAAAATATTCATGGGCCTTAGGATGAGGCTGAAATCAAAGAAGATTTGTCCAGGTTTCTCAGCTGAGTTGGGGACCTCCATTCCGTTACTAAGACAAGCTGATAGACCAGTCTTCCAACTAGTAGAAGATTTGAAGGCAGAGTTCCATTCTGGAAGTGGCATGCTGATGTGGGTGGGAGATCAGAGATCAAAAGAAAATGTTAACAAAAGTCTTGGGCAGTGAAGGTGATTATCCTTTCTGTTATCTTATGGATGAAAAAGCTTCCTGGGGCCCTCGAATTATTGCCTATCATTTTTCTCTGTAACAAATGAAGTGGTGTGGTTTCTATTTATTAAAAAAATAACAACACACACACACACACAAAACAAAAGCATCAATGCGTGGGCACTCAGCTTTCCTTATAGTCCAACTCTCACATCCATACATGACTACTGGAAAAACCATAGCCTTGACTAGACGGACCTTTGTTGGCAAAGGAATGTCTCTGCTTTTTAATATACTGTCTATGTTGGTCATAACTTTCCTTCCAAGGAGTAAGCGTCTTTTAATTTCATGGCTGCATTCACTATCTGCTGTGATTTTGGAGCCCAAAAAAGAGTCTGCCACTGTTTCCATTGTTTCCCTATCTATTTGCCATGAAGTGATGGGACCAGATGCCATGATCTTAGTTTTCTAAATATTGAGCTTTAAGCCAACTTTTTCACTCTCTACTTTCACTTTCAAGAGGCTCTTTAGTTCTTTGCTTTCTGCCATAAGGGTGGTGTCATCTGCATATCTGAGGTTATTGATATTTCTCCTGGGAATCTTGATTCCAGCTTGTGCTTCATCCAGCCCAGCGTTTCTCATGATGTACTCTGCATATAAGTTAAATAAGCAGGGTTACAATATACAGCCTTGATGTACTCCTTTCCTGATTTGGAACCAGTCTGTTGTTCCATGTCCAGTTCTAACTGTTGCTTCCTGACCTGCACATAGGTTTCTCAAGAGGCAGGTCAGGTGGTCTGGTATTCCCATCTCTTTCAGAATTTTCCACAGTGTATTGTGATCCATACAGTCAAAGGCTTTGGCATAGTGAATAAAGCAAAAATAGATGTTTTTCTGGGACTTTCTTGCTTTTTCGATGATCCAGTGGATGTTGGCAATTTGATCTCTGGTTCCTCTGCCTTTCCTAAATCCAGCTTGAACATCTGGAAGTTCGCAGTTCACATATTGCTGAAGCCTGCCTTGGAGAATTTTGAGCAGTGGAGAAGAATAGTCAATATCTTTTTGCCTTCACATGGGGTGATCATCAATATACCTGGACAGTCATGCCACAGGGCTATAGTAAGAGCCCCACTTTCTTTTCTCAAATGCTTAAAGCTGATGTAGGCTTCCCTGGTGGCTCCACTTGAATTCAATGTGTAGATGATTTGTTTTAATGTTCTAAAACTGAATTGAATTCTCAAAAAGACACCATATCTGTTACTACAACTAGCTTCTAAGGGACAAAAATTGTCTAAAAATAAACTCCAATGTGTCCACCTATTGTAAAACTTTAGGCCACTTAATATCTGAGGAAAGACTATTAACCAATTCCAAAATAACCAACAGGATTTTATCTTGCTTAATTCCCCAAAGAAATAATTGAGGGGCTTTCTGAGTCTGACTGAATACTGTAGAAATCAGGTACCTAATTTTCCACTTGCTTCTCAACCTTCATATGCATCACTTAAGCCCAACCAGCCTGATCTGATTGAATGGGTACTGAAAGGAAAAGAGACCATGAACACTTTAAAATCCATCTTAACTCAGGCACAGGCTTTGGATTGCACTAATTATAATTCGCCTTGTTCTCTTTGCACTTGAAGAAAAGGAACTGTTTTAGGTGTATTACTCAAAAACGTGGTGATCAACATTGACCCGTAGGATATTAGAGTCAACAATCAGACTTGGCAGGAAAAGGACTTCTACTTTGTATGAAGGTTATTTCAGCAAAGGCTTTGTTATGTTAGATTATTGAAGAAATAATAATGAGGTCTCCTTTGTTTATGTCCCACCCTCAACTGAGTCTTCTCTAAGCTCTCACAGACAGTCAGCATTGTTCTGTAAGCTGACTAGCTTCTTCTTATTATCTTATTGTTGCTTTCTGTACCTAATATTACCTTTGTTCAATGTAACAATCTTTTTTTTTTGAGTGTCCCTGGATGGGCATGAACTACAATGTAATAGTCTTAATCCTGCAACCTTGCTTTCAGCACCACAGGAAGAAAACAACCAGGACTGCATTTTCTTTCTTTATTTATTTTAAATATTTTATTTATTTATTTGGCTGCACCAGGTCTTATTTGCAGCACACAGTGTCTTTGCTGTGATATGTGGCTCTTTCCTTGCAGTGCATGGACTCTCTCCAGTTGCAACGCATGGACTCCAGAACATGTGGGCTTCAATAGTTGTGGGGCAGGGGTTTAATTGTTCCAGGGCATGTGGGATCTTAGTTCCCCAGCCAGGGATGGAATCCGTGTCCCCTGCATTGCATGTTGGATTCTTAACCACTAGACCACCAGGGAAATTCCGACTGCATTTTATCAACAGGCTAAATTCTTGTTCCAGGTATGACTTACAAGAAATTCCTATTGATAATGTTGATTTAATTTGGTTTACAGAAGGACCCTACTTAAGGGATGAACGGGGACATTAGTGAACTGGATATGCAATGACATACACAGGGGACATAATTGAAAGCTCTTATTTACCAGCAACAAAGTCAGCACAGCAAGCAGAATTAATTGCTTTAGCCCAAGCTTGTCAACTAGCTAAAACCCAGATAGTAAATACATATATATTGGCTGTTGTTATGCCTTTGGAGTGGCACACAACATTGGATGTGATGGAAATGAGGGCTTTTAACCTCTTCCAGAAAGCCTATAAAAACAGGTTGCAGTTATTAAATGCTATACAACTACTAAAACAGTTGGCAATTATTAAAACACCAGGACATCCCAAATCTGACACTAAGGAAGCTAAAGGAAATTAGCCTGCTGACGCTGCAAACGGACAACTTTAAAAATTCCTCCTGTTCAGCTTTGAGAATGTCCACTGCCCTCTGTGAACCCTGCTAACCCAGGGAGAGTTTCTTCCACAGGCTTAAGAAATCACCACTAAAGAAGATAAACAGATGTGACAACAAAAAAGGGGGAATTTTTTACCCCATCACACAAATATGGTTTGGACCTGATTTTAAAAAAGACCCTGACAGTGCTTGTAAGAGTGCAATGGCCATGACTGCAGCGTGCATTTTCTTTAATTCATTGGGCAACTGAGAGGCAATTTCATGGGGAAAACAACCGTTTTGGAAACTTTCTGCCATGAAGACTTGTAAAGTATGTACTTGCTGTAGTCTATGCCCTAAATGTAATCCCAGAAAACCGCTACATGGGTCAGAAGGCCACATTCCCCTTCCTAAGGGACCCTTTAAAGTATGGCCATTTATATCTCAAGGATATAAATATATCTTGGTGATGATCTGTATGTTTTCACACTGGGTTGAAGCTTTCCCTGCAGGAGAGCAAGGGCTATAGCAGCAGGTAAATCACTGCTGGAAAGAATAATTCCTGTTTGGGGAATCATTTTCAAGTTATATAGTGATGCAGTTATATAGGGACTCACTTTACTGGACAAATAATTAAATTAATTTGTGACATTTAGCCAACAGTGCAGCATTTTCAAAGCACTTATCACTTCCGATCTTAAGGATGGAAAGAAAGAACCAACAGCACTATCAAAATGCAACTGACAAAACCCTCAGGGGCTTTTAACCTTTCATGGCCAAAAGCTCTCCCATTGGTGCTTCTGTCTTAGGTCCCCTCCTTTTGTTGTTGCTTAGTTGCTAAGTCGCGACTGACTCTTCTGCAGCCCACCAGACTCCTCTGTCCATGGGATTTCCTAGGGAAAACTACTGGACTGGATTGCCATTTTGCTAAGCATCAACTGTCTCTTTTTGAAGTAACCTCTGGACGGCCTATGCACCAGACGAAGGAGTGTACAAATCAATATTGCGTAAGGGTGATGATATGCTGCACTGTTGTCAGGGACTTCTTTTATTTTTTGATGATTATAGTGGCTTTTTATTGTACCGGATTCATACATTTTTCATTCCTGCACTGTTATTTTCCATCAGTGAAAGCTAGAATTCTGTTCAGTCACCTCAATTATCTTCTATCAGGCGACTCAGGAAATTTTTCTCTATTTTGTATTTCAGTACGATGTATGGTAAAGTTATTGAAAATTCTCACAATGATGCTTCTTACTTCTCTAAAGGGCATGTCCTGTGTCAGTCACAAATACCATCTACCTAAATTAAAAGGCGCTTACTCCTTGGAAGGAAAGTTATGACCAACCTAGATAGCATATTGAAAAGCAGAGACATTACTTTGCCAACAAAGGTCCGTCTAGTCAAGGCTATGGTTTTTCCAGTAGTCATGTATGGATGTGAGAGTTGGACTGTGAAGAAAACTGAGTGCTGAAGAATTGATGCTTTTGAGCTGTGGTTTTGGAGAAGACTCTTGAGAGTCCCTTGGACTGCGAGGAGATCCAACCAGTCCATTCTGAAGGAGATTAGCCCTGGGATTTCTTTGGAAGGAATGATGCTAAAGCTGAATGCTCTCTTGCATACAGGGTTATCGTTACCATCTTTCTAAATTCCATATATATGTGTTAATATGCTATATTGGTGTTTTTCTTTCTGACTTACTTCAGTCCATATAATAGGCTCCAGTTTCATCCACCTCATTAGAACTGATTCATATACATTCTTTTTAATAGCTGAGTAATATTCTATTGTGTATATGTACCACAACTTTCTTATCCATTTGTCTGCGGATGGACATCTAGGTTGCTTCCATGACCTAGCTATTGTAAACCGTGCTGCGATGAACATTGGGATACACGTGTCTCTTTCAATTCTGGTTTCCTTGGTTTGTATGCCCAGTAGTGGGATTTCTGGGTCATATGGCAGTTCTCTTTCCAGTTTTTTAAGGAATGTCAGGAACTTCTTAAGGCACTTAAGGAAAATGAAAAGTGAAAGAAAGTGAAGTCACTCAGTCGTGTTCAACTCTTTGCGACCTCATGGACTGTAGCCTACCAGGCTTCTTTGTCCATGGGATTTTCCAGGCAAGAGTATGGAGTGGGTTGCCATTTCCTTCTCCAGAGGATCTTCCCAACTCAGGGATCAAACCCAGGTCTCCCCCATTGCAGGCAAATGTTTTACCCTCTGAACCACCAGGGAAGACCCAAGTGAAAAGCTGGTAACTAATTCCTTTCACAATGAGCTCCTGGAAGATGAAGACCTTTTGGATCATGGGTTGTAACCTGGAGATTTTGTCCATTGGAAAAGGTATCAAATACAAGATTCTTTGCTGCTGCTTTGGAAAGGGCCCTATCAGGTATTATTAAATAACATCTGTGTTGTAAAGCTGAAAGGAGTAAACCCTGGGTTCCTATCTCGCATTTTTCAAAAAGAGCTTCTGCTCCTACATGGACTGTGACTCCTATTTCTGACACCTTGTCTTTGGCTAAGAAAAGCTGGATTGAGACGTCACTAACAACAGCAGACAGCTAACCCAAGAGTCCAGACCAGCCCTGTTGGACTCATCTACTAGTTCAATTGAACTGTTTACCAGCTGTCTGTCTCTCTGTCAACACTGAGTATTATTGTTTTACCTCTAGCTATTTTGCCCCAGTGTTTAGGATGGAAAGAAAATTCTTTAGTCAAGTTGTCACAGAGTATAGATATTGGGGGTCATTTAACCGACTGTCGGATTTGTCACCAAATTCCTCAGTCAATACAAGACTGATACAAGCCCCTCATAATTCCTGTCACTGAACTTTCAGATATTCCTAATGTTATCACTTACTTGGATCCATCTCCCTCTGGCTTACCCTTTCAGGTTCAAATTCCCCAGCCTATCAATGTGTCCATCCCCTATCTGATACTATCCTTGGCCCTTAGAGATTGAACATGACTTAGCCTAGGACCCTTTTGCTCCATCCCTTAACAAATGTCTTGAAGAGAAAAAGCAAGTAACTTGTGACAGCAATTCCCTATGTCCAATACCATACAGATGGCTCTTGGAAAGCCTGCAAGAGAAGTGACCCATGGTTTAAAGACATGTTAGCAAAATTTCCAGTTGATGAGTCCATCAATGAGAGCTCTCTTGGGAGGATGACTTTAGCTCCCTCAGGTTTTGTCTTCACATGTGGCATTGGGATTGACAGGCCTGTCCATGAATGGCACATAAGAATCTTAAGAGCTGGCAGTTATAAGGTCTATGCTTATTGGGATGTTATGTCTATATAAAAGTGACAGCTGGACTGCATTTCTCTCTCCTTTAAGGAATCAAGAGACCCATGTTATCAGTACACCAAGATACCTGGTAGCAAAGTCTTTTGAGACTCTTGATCCCTAGGGCAGGAGTATAAATAAAGAGAGATATAGTTGTATATCCAACAGCTACCATTGGCCAGCCAGAGAGTCTCCAAACAGTATAATATCCTTTAATTCCTTAACTCAGTTGTACTGGATAATACAATTTCCTTCCATTTTCTTTTCATTTTTGATGTTTTTGTTTATTTGGCCATGCTGCTTTCAAGACCTTAGTTCCCAGAGCAGGGATGAAACCCATGCCCCTGTACTGGAAGCTCAGAGTCCTAACCACTGGACCACCAGGGAATTCCCTACCTTTCATTTCCTACTGGCTAAATAAGGTGTGCTATTTATCACCCACCCTGCTTGCTGCACTTATATAAATACCTCTGCACGAGTGTAGATGATCCTAGATAACACTCCCAAAAGACAAAATGGTTATAAGATTTTAAAAAAAGAAAGAAAGAAAGAAAGAGATCCTTTTAATGATCTGTTTAGATGGCTCCCTTCAGGACTAGGTATTTTTTTCACTCAGTTTTACAGATGATTATCGTTTTCATTTTATGTATTATCCTTTCAAGTACTCATGGCGTGTATCACTGCATGCTTTAATTCAACTTATAAAAGTACATGTACAATGTTTGTGCAACAAATCAATATGACTGATAACATGTGTAGCCTATAAAATGTTTCCCTATCACCATATACCTGTGTCAGCCACTCCTATTAAAATGACTGCTGACAATTCCAAGCTTCTTTACCTAATAGTCAGCCATATCCACTTCAACAAGAGGCACAGAACAGAGGAAGACTTACATTGATGAAAAATTAATCAATAGTCGATCTAAAGGAGAAATAGATGATTTTCTTTGAGCCAACCTGAGAATCACAACCCTAAAAATAGTCTTTCAGAAAGCTCTAAGCACAGAAGTCAAAGGCACAGTCATATATATATTTGAGACAAAGGATCATGTATCAAAATGACACACTGACATTTTACATAAAGTTCACCAAAGATACATAGTCCAGATCTACACATAGGAAGCAGCCGCAGGTTACAAAATTAGGAAAGAAGAAAGTTATAATCTAAGGATTACATTGCTGGCATCAAAAGAAAGGGGAAAAAACATTGATCTTTATGGTTGAGCAGACACTGCTGCCTTTGGGGAGGTCTGGTTAATGTATAAGGCAGGCGCACACTGCTCACTAGGAAGGCCCAATACAGGCAAGCAGCATGTTATGCTTAAATTTTATCTTCTCTTAAAACTTAAGATCTCCTCCACAGCAATTTTGCCTCCCTCTCTCCCTGCCACCGCACCCCACCACCACTTCCCAAGATGAACAGCCACTGGAGCACCCAGAAAAGTCATGCCCCCTGATGGCCACAGCTCTTTCTCCCACAGGGGGAGATGGCAATACTGCTCTGCAGATAAAACGCCAGGTCCGTGGAACCCACGAGGGTGCATCCATCCTGGAAAGGCAGTGCCTGGCGCTGACTGGCCCTGACATTGGGGGTGGTGTGGGGGGTGCTCCTGGTGTATGTGCACCCCAAGAGAGGGGTTTGCAGGGAAGAGGAAGGCCTTGTGTCCATCATTTAATACAACTCTGGTCTGGAGAATATGCGTAAGAGTAAGAAGATTCCTGTTCACATAGGAATGATAAATCAGCCATTCATGGAAGGAATGCTTATCTAACACCTAGTCTCACAATAACAAGATGGCAGTGGAGGTCACTGGACTCTCATTCAGCAAGGCAGATCCCCACGCCCAAGGTGGGGCCTGCAGAGCACCAAATGGGCACCAGCTGAATACATGCAGCCTCGTGCAGTCTACACCTGTACACAGCCACTCTGAAACACAGGTGCGCCCCTCTACTCTAGGACCGTAGGAACGTATTTGCAACTGAAAAGTTTGGAGACCACCAACAGTTATCTTTTTTGTTTCATCAAAATTTTATTAACAAAACCAGAGTTCGGGGAGGCACGGGTGAGCAGACTCCACAGTCCCACCCAGGCACAGAGAACGGAGAGATGTGAAATTCCGAGGCCCTCTGGTAAGGGCAGACAGGCAGTCAGACGGTGGACGGACGGGCACAGGGACTCGGGACCGTCGGAGAAACATGAATGGCAGACCAGACAAACGGGGGTCCAGGGCCGGCCCGCCCGCAGCGCAGGGAGAGAGGACGTGTGGGCCGCCGAGGCTCAGCGCTCCGCGTTTGACCGCAGGTCGGTGGTGAGCGGGTCGTGCTGGATGGTTTGGTGCAGCATCAGGGCCAGTAAGCCCGCCCGGTTGGTCATGGCTGTGCGGACGTTGCGCTCCTGCTCAAATAGCTCGTCCAGCTTGTACCACTGCGTGGGGAGCAGAAGCCTTAAGAAGCGGCTCTGGAGCCCCGCTCCACCCGACCGCGGCCGCATCCACATCGGCATCCGCACATCCACAGTCAGGGCCTAGCACGCGGTCAGGACCTACCACGCGCACACGCTCCAGGTCCACCTCGGCGCGCCGCAGCTTCTCCCAGCAGTAGTGCCGGTTGCACTGGCGCTTGGGCAGGCGGCAGAAGTCACCCGTGAGCTCAAAAACATCCCTTACGAGGGGGCACCCGCATACCTCGTCAGCTGGCACCTGCAGGGAGGCCGGGGTGGGTGGGGGAAGTTGCAAGTTCAGAGGAGAGTGGGAAGGAACCAAGAGGCGGGCAGAGGGAAGAGAGGAATGCAAGGAAGGGGTGCCCCAGAAAAGAGAGGGATGACGGTGAGGAGGCCGGGCAGCGGAAGGGGCAAACATGGGCGGAGGAAGGGAGCGGGGATGGGAAAGCCTTACTTTGGGGTCCCGTGAGTGCTCGGGGCATAGCACCTGGAGCCGCTTACAGTACGTCTTGCTCTGAGGGTTGTAGACATCACAGAAGAGCCGTGTGGCCCTGGGGGTGTGGAGCGGAGGGCGTGGAAGAGGAGGACGGCAGCGCCCCCGCCTGCACCGGCGGCGGCCACCGACCCCGCCGTAACCCCGCGCTCACCCCGCACACGCCCACACTCACCCCTCGATGCGGGTGGGGTACATGGACCCAAAGGACGTCTGGCTTTCGTACTGGAGGGGCGAGCACAAACGAGGGAACTGTGGGTGTGCGCTGCGGGCCCTCGCCAGACGGCCCACCTGCCCCCCAAGGACCCCACGATGTCCCCACACCGTCCACCCCCTTGGGCCGACACCCTGACCTTGGCGTAGCAGCGCTCCATGTGGCGCAAGGCAACGCGTGGGTTGATGGGGTGCCCGCAGGAGACGCAGAAGATCTGCAGGTCCGTGTCGTCACTGTCGCCCTCATTGCTCTGCGCGGGCGGAGGGGACCATGAGGCCAGACAGGGCCAGGCACGTGGCCCCGCGCCGGGCTGCCGCAGCCGCGGCCCTCACCTCCTCGTCCTCGCGCACCGCCTGCTGCTTGGCGCGCAGGATGATGGCCTCGAGCTCGTGGAAGCGGCGCTCCATCTCCTGGAGGCGGGTGCGCGCGCTCTGCTGCTCCCGGCGGATGCGCTCGAGCAGCTTCTTGCCGTGCTCCTCGGCGATGCACGGGCTCTGCTGCCACTGCTGGATGCGCTGCGGGAGGATCTCGTAGATGCGGCTGCAGGGACGTGGGGAATTCGGTGCGCAGGGGAGGAAGCCAGCAAGGAGGCGGGTAAGTGGGGTGCTCCGATGTAGGATGGAAGGGGACTCAAGGGTGAAAGGGTGCGTAACCAGGGGAATGAACGGGCAGACAGAGGATGGGTGCGTGAGCAGGTGGACGGACAGGTAGGTGCTTGGTTGACTGAACAGTGGCCACGTGAATGACTGGGGGCTCCGGTCATGCCCTACCGTGTCCTCCCCGACACCCCCAAAATGACTCACTTGGCCGCCAGCTTCATGCCGCAGTCGTCGGAGCAATACTTGGAGCCGGGCTGGGCGGCGCGCACGCAACCAGGCCCCAGGCACTGCGGCAGCGACGCGGGGTCCTTGGCGTCAGCCCGCTCTGGGTGTTTCCATTTGTCCTTGTGCTTCTGCTTCTGTCGATGGCGCTTGTATCTTTCGTCCTTCTGTGGGACGACACGCGTGGGGTCAGGGCAGGGCTGAAGTCATCTCTGGACCCCTGACAGCCCCGGTGCCCCAGCCGGTCAGGCCCTGACCTTTCCCTCCTCACACCCACTGCACCCTGTCACCTTCTTCTCAGACTTCTTCTCCCGCCGCTTCACGTGCTTCACTTTCACCGCCCTCTTCCGCAGCGCTGGGTCCAGGTACTGGGACTCCTCCGTGTCGCTCATCCAGGGCTGCCAGTGAGGCAAACGCTGATTGTCCTGCGCTCCTGGTGACCTCCCCACGACCTACTCAGTCCCCGCATCAACCTTCCATACCCTCTGCCTCCTCTCTCCTCATTACGGATACTCTCTGCTTCTGTAACCTCTACTTGATGCGAAGAACTGACTCGTTTGAAAAGACCCTGATGCTGGGAAAGATTGAAGGCAGGAGGAGAAGGGAACGACAGAAGATGAGATGGTTGGATGGCATAACGACTCGATGGACATGAGTTTGAGTAAACTCAGGGAGTTGGCGATGGACAGGGAAGCCTGGCATTTTGCAGTTCATGGGGTTGCAAAGAGTCAGACGTGACTGAACGACTGAACTGAACTCAACTGGGCTGACCCTTCCACCATGGGACGCTCTGCCTGCTCACCAGGCTGTGGTCATCGAAGGCCCCTGCACAGAAGTCCTGGTACAGTTCAGAGTCCAGTGGGAGGTCCTCATCCGAGAGTGGCTCGGGTGTTGCCGTAGCCTCCGGTGGCTCCTTGACTGTCGCAGATGCCACTGCCCCCTCGTCCTCTCGGAGGCGCCCCAGCTTCTGCGACGGCTGTGGCTGCGGCTGGGTGGGCAGGGGCCGGCGAGGCCTTGGCAGGGACTCTGAGGGCGTCACCGGCGAGAGCTGCGGGGCAGAATCTCAGGACTGGCCCTGACCGCCCGGCCCGCATGCCCCGCCCGCCCTGGGGGGCTGGACTCACCGAGGAAGGGAAGTACTTGTACGATTCCTGTGCCGGCAGGAGGAAGGCCCAGGTCAGCCCCAGGTGGAGAGAGGGGGGCCCTGCCCTCGCCCTGCCAAGTGCCTGACCCCACCCACCAGCCTTGCCTCACCTCCCCAGACACACCAGCCTGCCCACAGCTCATCAGCAGGACACATTCAGCCCTGTCCCAGCCAGGCCCGACCACCTAAAAATTCCTGGCCCTACCCTGTCCACCTGGAGCTGGAGGTTCCCCTGCCAGCCCGGCACATCTGGTCACACCCCGCTCATTTCGACAGGACAGGCTGCTTGCCACCTGTCTGAATGCGGTTAGACCCCACCCCGCCTAGCTTCCGGCGGCTCTTCCTGGACACGCTGGACCCCCACCTGACCTCGCCCAGCTCTGCCCATGCTCACCCGGGCCCGAAGCTGGCACTGACGCAGCCGGCACTTCTGCCGGATCTTGTTGGGGCCCCCAAATTTCTTCATGTCTCGGCAGAAGTCACAGTGACCACAGTCCTCCGTGCGCCGGCAGGCCTCGCACTCGCCACACATGCGGGCTGATCGTTTGACCTGCTGCTGCTGCTGCTGCTGCTGCTGCTGGTGATGCTGACGGAGGAGCCCAGAACAGAACTCAAGGACCAAGCAGGGCCTCCCAGGGGAGCCCCTCACTGATCCCAGCCATCACTGCCACTCACCTGGCTGGGCGTGGCCACCAGGGGCTGTGGAGAGGATTTGTGGGGCGAAGCAGATCCCCGAGCAAGCATGGTCCCAATCCCTGTCCCTGCCCCTGCCCTGCGCTGCAGGTCCGGATCCGGGGCAGGCCTCTTGCGCCCTCCACCCTCATCCCGGGGCTCACTGCCATCTCGCTCGGAGCTGTCTCGCTCCCGCGACTTCTTATGCCGATATCGGATCTCCAGCTTGGGGTCCTTCTCTGTGGGGCAGAGGGCAAGGCCAGTGGGGGTTGTTATGGGGGGACCTGGAGGGGCCCCAGAACTCTTTCTTCCTCCTCTGGCCCACCCACAGGCTCTGTCTCCCTACTCCAGGGCAGAGCTGCCCTTTCTATCACAGCTCACAGGGCACCAACCCACAGTCACTCCGTCCACAGCCGCCCATCCACTGCTCCCCATGACCCACCCTCCCATGAAGGCTCCTCTTCCTCCCTCGAAGCCCCAGCTGCCTGCCCCTCACCTCGGCACTCACGACAGTACCACTCCCGGATGGCCTTGGCCATCTTCTCAGTGATCCGGATGCAGTCCCCGTGAAACCATTCATTGCAGTTGTCACACCCGCTGTGGAGGACGGGGCGAGTGGTAGGAGACCTGAGGGGCGGGACCCACCGGCCTCACCCCCCCTAGCCAGGTGTCCGTCCCGCCCGCCTCTCCCAGGCTCACATCATGAAGCAGTTGATGTCTGGTTTGCGGCAGATGCAGTAGATGGGCGCATTCTCCCCGTTCTCGGACTTGCTGTCTTCCCCGGCATCTGGAGGCTCTGGATCTGAAGCGTCGCCCTCCTGTGGGACCCGCCCCCCATCATGGCACCTCATCCGACTAGTACAGCCCCATCACGGCTCACCACACATCTCAAGTCTCCCCGTGCAGACTTCCCACCATGGCTCCTCATTAAATCTCTCCGTCGTGGTCCCCGTAGACCACTCCCCATCGCTCACCCGTGACACCTCCTTTATCGTCTTATTCACTCTTGTCTCAGACTTTCCAATCACTTACCCCACTGACACCCCATCACTAGGCACCCACTCATATAATGGCTCGCTGCAAACACCCCGCCACTCGCCACATTTTGCCCCTGTCATGGCTCTGCATGGGCCCCCCATCACAGGCTCTCATAGGTACCACTTTATTCATTCGGCAGACTTCCCACCACGGTGCCTTTCAGGTTCTGGAGTGATCAACTTCACCGGCGGCCCCGCCCCCCTGGATCCCTGATACGGACTCATCACGGCTCCCTCCAGACTGCCCCAACACAACTCTTCGAAAACCTCCCCATCACTCTGCACAAAGAATCCCCCATCGGGACCCTGAAGGCACTGCCATCAGGGATCCCCGCTAAACTTCCATTACAGACCCCCATGATGGCTCATCAGAGAACTCCCCGATGGTTCCCCCACGAGCAAAAATTCGGACCATCAGACCCCCGTCATTCCACCCAGGGACCCGGGTTAAGGCTCACAACAGACCCTCCCCCTCCCCCATTCTGCCCACAGTCCCTGGCTATGGATCACCACAGACCCCCACGAGCCTGCCAATGGACTCCACCATTTCCTACCTCACTGAACCTCTAACCGCCGACTCCCTCCTGGGACCGCGCACTTACCATCTCTTGGCTCCCGACGCACCCGTTCGCGAACCCCGCCAGTGACCCGCGAACCTGCACAGACCACTCGGCGGCGTCCGCGGCCGTTGCAAAGGCGCCCACAAGCACTTCCGCTTTTCCTGGTGCCTCCCAGGCACCATACTCCTACTGCGCAGGCCCAGTGCGTCGGTTCCGCGACCCGCCAGTTGGTGTCTCCCGGCTAGAGCTCTGACTGTCTCCGAGGTGCCTCCATCTTGACTACAGACACCGTACGGCAGCCGAGCTCGTGTGCTCTCAAGTGTTCTCGGGATACAGGGCGGCGCCTATAGTTCAGCTTTACCAAAGGCGCCGCCATCTTGTTGGCTGGGCTAGTCCGTACAGTCACTACCTGTACGGCCGCTAAGTTTAGGAAATATGGTCGCGCCTACTGCGCGACTTCCATGCTGACGCCGCCATTTTGGAATCGTACGCTCAGTAGCAGCGTCCTAATCGGCCACCGAGAGGGCGCCGCCATCTTGCCGGTGGATTCTGGCGCCGGTAGCTGGTATTGCGTAGATGTCTGTAGGGAAGGGGATCCTCTTTTAGGAACACTACCTGGATTAGTGTTCCTAAAATAGTAGCTAAGTGTTCCTAAGATAGTAGCTCTTTCCACTCTTCAGTCGTTTTTCCTTTCCGCGTCTACTAATGGACGTCCGCATACTGTGTGCCTTATGCTGGGAAGGAAAGCAAGTCCCTTCGTTATGCGTCCCACATTACCTCTGACAGGTAATTTTTGCCTATTAGGGGCAGGGGAAGCCCAGTCAGGCTTATGTCTCATTTGGCCTAAACTTTATGTAAAACTGGAACAGCCTGATTTATGATCTGTCAAGTACACGTTGTGGAGAAGGCAGTGGCACCCCACTCCGGTACTCTTGCCTGGAAAATCCCATGGGCGGAGGACCCTGGTGGGCTGTAGTCCATGGGGTCGCTGAGGGTCGGACACGATTGAGCGACTTCACTTTCACTTTTCACTTTCATGCAGTGGAGAAGGAAATGGCAACCCACTCCAGTGTTCTTGCCTGGAGAATCCCAGGGACGGGGGAGCCTGGTGGGCTGCCGTATGGGGTCGCACAGAGTCGGACACGACTGAAGCGACTTAGCAGCAGCAGCAAGGACACGTTGTACATTTGTGCTAACCACTGCGATTAAAGAATGCCCACTTTCCGATAGGGAGAAACGCCTCCCTTTTGTGGTTAAGCAAACCTGCTTTCTCCAGTAATTATTAACTTACAGGAGTTTCCCATATTTTTCTACTTAGAATCAATCCCCTAAGGGGGATTAACTACTTAATCACCTATTTTGTCCCTTCATTCTGTCTTATTATTCCTGTGACACCAATGGCAGTACGTCTTGGAGGGTAAGGTTCCTGTCCCACATGCCAAGGTCATGCTCACTCACTATGTGTCTGCTAATTTGTAACTACACATCGCTGTTGAAACCTCGAAGGAACGTACCTTTGCCATGTTTGATGTATTAATATGTTCTTTGTTCTGATGCTGTATCAGTTCAGGTCAGTTCAGTTCAGTCAGTCGTGTCCGACTCAGGGCGACTCCATGAATTGCAGCATGCTAGGCCTTCCTGTCCATCACCAACTCCCAGAGTTCACCCAAACTCATGTCCATCGAGTCAGTGATGCCATCCAGCCATCTCATCCTCTGTCATCCCCTTCTCCTCCTGGCCCCATCCCTCCCAGCATCAGAGTCTTTTCCAGTGAGTCAGCTCTTTGCATGAGGTGGCCAAAGTATTGGAGTTTCAACTTTAGCATCAGTCCTTCCAAAAAACATCCAGGGCTGATCTCCTTCAGAATGGACTGGTTGGATCTCCTTGCAGTCCAAGGGACTCTCAAGAGTCTTCTCCAACACCACAGTTCAAAAGCATCAATTCTTTGGCACTCAGCTTTCCTCACAGTCCAACTCTCACATCCATACATGACCACTGGAAAAACCATAGCCTTGACTAGACAGACCTTTGTTGGCAAAGGAATGTCTCTGCTTTTGAATATGCTATCTAGATTGGTCATAACTTTCCTTCCAAGGAATAAGCGTCTTTTAATTTCATGGCTGCAATCACCATCTGCAGTGATTTTGGAGCCCCCCCAAAATAAAGTCTGACACTGTTTCCACTGTTCCCCCATCTATTTGCCATGAAGTGATCAGACCGGATGCCATGATCTTCGTTTTCCGAATGTTAAGCTTTAAGCCAACTGTTTCACTCTCCTCTTTCACTTTCATTAAGAGGCTTTTTAGTTCCTTTTCATTTTCTGCCATAAGGGTGGTGTCATCTGTGTATCTCAGTTTATTGATATTTCTCCTGGTAATCTTGATTCCAGTTTGTGATTCTTCCAACCCAGCGTTTCTCATGATGTACTCTGCATATAAGTTAAATAAGAGGGTGACAGTATACAGCCTTGACATACTCCTTTCCCTATTTGGAACCAGTCTGTTATTCCATGTCCAGTTCTAGCTGTTGCTTCCTGACCTGCTTATAGGTTTCTCAAGAGGCAGGTCAGGTGGTCTGGTATTCCCATCTCTTTCAGAATTTTCCACAGTGTATTGTGATCCACACAGTCAAAGGCTTTGGCATAGTCAATAAAGCAGAAAGAGATGTTTTTCTGGAACTCTCTTGCTTTTTCCATGACCCAGCAGATGTTGGCAATTTGATCTCTGGTTTCTCTGCCTTTTCTAAAACCAGTTTGAACATCAGGAAGTTCACGGTTCACGTGTTGCTGAAGCCTGGCTTGGAGAATTTTGAGCATTACTTTACTAGCATGTGAGATGAGTGCAATTGTGCGGTAGTTTGAGCATTCTTTGGCATTGCCTTTGGGATTGCAATGAAAACTGACCTTTTTCAGTTCCGTGGCCACTACTGAGTTTTCCAAATTTGCTGGCATATTGAGTGCAGCACTTTCACAGCATCATCTTCCAGGATTTGAAATAGCTCTACTGGAATTCCATCACCTCCACTAGCTTTGTTTGTAATGATGCTTTCTAAGGCCCACTTGACTTCACGTTCCAGGATGTCTGGCTCTTGAGTGATCACACCGTCATGATTATCTTGGTCTTGAAGATCTTTTTTGTACAGTTCTTCTGTGATACTGTATAAAACTGTTGAAAACTATGCTTCTCTAGAGTGCTTTCTTCCTTGGTGGAGGCTGCACTCCTGGGCCAGTCCTCAGCTTGGTTCAAATGAAACTCTCTTCTATTCTTTAATATAGATTGTTTATTGATTATCTGTGTTGACACCTCCCACCACTGTTTGCAGCTGTCACTCCTCCCAGCAGTGCCTTAGCCAGGCCTACCTGATGATTCAGCCTCTGGGCCTCTACAAGAACACTCATCCATCAGAATTAGGCAACAACTGAAGGCCATGCATGATAGTGACCTGACCATCTCTGGTGAGAATGGCTGGACCAAAGTAGATTTTTAAATCAGCAACCACCAGCTTCATCAAGTCTTCCCTTGAGCAGACACAATGGGTCTGTCATTTGGGTTATTTAGCCAATGACCACATCAAGAACTTCCTTGTCACAAGTAACAAATAATAAAGCAGAGGCATTTATTATTTGTTACTTGTGACAAGGAAACAAGGAGATAGTTCTCAAAGCACTGTGTCCCTGGGGGCGTTTTAAGTTAAGCGACAGAAGGCATGATCATTATAATGAAACAAAGGTTACTCTAGTTTGCCCAAAACTGCAAGTAAGTAGGCACTTGGTTACTTGCTCTCACTGTAGTATCTTGTTGACTGGAATACACTGTAACCTTTTTGTAACATCTAGTGGCTGCACCTTTCTGCAAAACAAAACTCACTTTGGTTTAAACCCATTCTATCCCTGCCGCTCCCTAGCTAACACACACCACCAGAGTGTCACTTCCTGGCGATGTCCACTTGGGTTCTCTTGTTTCATATGTATTCACTTTTCTCCCCCATAAATTTAATTTTAAAGTTTTTAAAAAATTTATATTATGTATTACAAAAAATCCTCTGACTGGAGAGCCAGAGTTTCCTCAGGGTAATGCTCTAACGTGGGCCACCCTGAAAATCAAATAAGATACAAAGTATCAGTACAGCCCCTCCCTGCCCCACACACATGCACACACTGAAAGGGGAGGTTGTGGTCATTATAAATGTCCTCATGTCCACACTCAAAGCCAGAATGACTTTATTCATTTCCAGTTTAAAAACAAGGGATTATAATTCAGATTTAAATTAAATCTAATTGCATGCATGCATGACAGAGGATGAGATGGTTGGATGGCATCACCAACTCAATGGACTTGAGTTTGGGTAAACTCCGGGAGTTGGTGATGGACAGGGAGGCCTGGCGTGCTGCAGTTCACAGGGTCGCAAAGAGTCGGACACGACTGAGCAACTGAACTGAACTGAACTGAACTGAATGTTCAGTCACTTCAGTTGTGTCCGACTCTGTGATCCTATGGACTGTAGCCCGCCAAACACCTCTGTCCATAGGACTCTAGGCAAGGATACAGGAGTGGATTGCCATGCCCTCCTCCAGGGGATCTTCCCAACCCAGGGATTGAACCTATGTCTCCTGTGTTTCCTGCATTATAGGCTGTTTCTTTACCCACTGAGTTACCTGAGAAGCCCTACATTTAATTACTCAAGCTAAATTTAATTTAACATAATTGAACTTGGATTTATTCATGCAGGCAATTTGCTTTAAAATAATTTAATATTAATTTAATGTATGAAATTCAATGTCTTACATATTTAATTTCAATTTAATTTTAGTTCAATTTATTATATGACATTTTATTTAATATGATTTAATTTAATTTTACATATTTAAATTTTAATTCAAATTCACCTTAATTCATTAAACTAAAATTTAATATCATTGAGTGAACTAAATTTATAGTCAATTCTATATTTTTGAAATATATTTTATTAAAATATTTATTTAATTATAAATTAAATATTTATTTAAATATGATTTAATTTAATTAATAAACACAGTGAAAAAACAGAAATCACCCCCATGACGAATGAAAAAAGAGCCATCAGTACAGACCCAACAGACACAGAATAGAGAATATTATTCACTCGTCTATACCACTTAATTGGAGAAGGAAATGGCAATCCACTCCAGTACTATTGCCTGGAAAATCCCATGGACAGAGGAGCTTGGTAGGCTACAGTCCATGGGGTCGCAAAGAGTCGGACACAACTGAGCGACTTCACTTTCATACCAACTGAATATATTTGACAACTTAGATAAAATGGACAAATTTCTTGTCTTTAGCAAGACAATTTACCAAACTAACAAATGAAGAAATAGAAAATATGAGTAGCCATATTGATATAAAATTATTTGAATTTATGATTAAAGACCATCCCACAAAGAAAGCTTCAAGTCCACATTAGTTCACCAGCAAATTGTGTCAAATATTGAAGGTGTAAAATAGTAATCCTAAACAAACTTTTTGAGAAAACAGAAGAGGAAAGAATACTCCCCAATTCCTTTTGGGAATCATTTCTCTGACACCAAACTAGAAAAAGACATTACAAGAAAAAATAATAGACAAATATACCCCATGAACATAAATGCTGCAAAATTTGAGAAATGGTGTCCAAGAGACCACCTTTATTTCTGAAATCATTGCAGGGTTTAAGGGTTATCCAAGATGGGCTCAATAAAGGACAGAAATGGTATGGACCTAACAGAAGCAGAAGATATTAAGAAGAGGTGGCAAGAATACACAGAAGAACTGTACAAAAAAGATCTTTACGATCCAGATAATCATGATGTTGTGATCACTAATCTAGAGCCAGACATCTTGGAATGTGAAGTCAAGTGGGCCTTAGAAAGCATCACTACTAACAAAGCTAGTGGAGGTGATGGAATTCCAATTGAGCTGTTTCAAATCCTGAAAGATGCTGCTGTGAAAGTGCTGCACTCAATATGCCAGCAAGTTTGGAAAACTCAGCAGTGGCCACAGGACTGGAAAAGATCAGTTTTCATTCCAATTCCAAAGAAAGGCAATGCCAAAGAATGCTCAAACTCCCACACAATTGCACTCATCTCACATGCTAGTAAAGTAATGCTCAAAATTCTCCAAGCCAGACTTCAGCAATACATGAACTGTGAACTCCTTGATGTTCAAGCTGGTTTTAGAAAAGGCAGAGAAACCAGAGATCAAATTGCCAACATCCGCTGGGTCATGGGAAAAGCAAGAGAGTTCCAGAAAAACATCTATTTCTGCTTTATTGACTATGCCAAAGCCTTTGACTGTGTGGATCACAATAAACTGTGGAAAATTCTAAAAGAGATGGGAATACCAGACCACCTCACCTGCCTCTTGAGAAATCTGTATGCAGCTCAGGGAGCAGGAGTTAGAACTGGACATGGAACAACAGACTGGTTCCAAATAGGAAAAGGAGTACGTCAAGGCTGTATATTGTCACCCTGCTTATTTTACTTATATGCAGAGTACATCATGAGAAACGCTGGGCTGGAAGAAACACAAGCTGGAATCAAGATTGCCAGGAGAAATATCAATAACCTCAGATATGCAGATGACACCACCCTTATGGCATAAAGTGAAGAGGAACTCAAAAGCCTCTTGATGAAAGTGAAAGAGGAGAGTGAAAAAGTTGGCTTAAAGCTAAACATTCAGAAAACAAAGATCATGGCATCCGGTGCCATCACTTCATGGGAAATAGATGGGGAAACAGTAGAAACAGTGTCAGACTTTTATTTTTTTGGGCTCCAAAATCACTGCAGATGGTGACTGCAGCCATGAAATTAAAAGATGCTTACTCCTTGGAAGAAAAGTTATGACCAAGCTAGACAGCATATTCAAAAGCAAAGACATTACTTTGCCGACTAAAGTCCGTCTAGTCAAGGCTATGGTTTTTCCTGTGGTCATGTATGGATGTGAGAGTTGGACTGTGAAGAAGGCTGAGTGCCAAAGAATTGATGCTTTTGAACTGTGGTGTTGGAGAAGACTCTTGAGAGTCCCTTGGACTGCAAGGAGATCCAACCAGTCCATTCTGAAGATCAACTCTGGGATTTCTTTGGAAGGACTGATGCTAAAGCTGAAGCTCCAGTACTTTGGCCACCTCATGCGAAGAGTTGACTCACTGGAAAAGACTCTGATGCTGGGAGAGATTGGGGGCAGGAGGAGAAGGGGACGACCCAGGATGAGATGGCTGGATGGCATCATGGACTCGATGGACGTGAGTCTGAGTGAACTCCGGGAGATGGTGATGGACAGGGAGACCTGGAGTGCTGTGATTCTTGGGGTCACAAAGAGTCAGACACGACTGAGCGACTGAACTGAACTGAGCTGAAGACCATGTTTACTTCTGACACCAACTGCAAATCTGGGGATCCCTAACTAATTTGCAAGAAGGACTTACCAAACTCACTGAAAGTTGTTACACCCATAGTTATCCAGGAAGAAGATACAGATTAAAATCATTCATAGGACAGAGTCCAGGAGGGTTTCAAATGCAGAGCCTCCAGTTATCCTCTCCCTGAGGAATCATGGACAGGCTTAGCTGCTCCCAGGGACAATATGCATGGAATTGCCAACCAAAGCTCACCTGAGCTTTGGCATCCAAAATCTTTACTGTGGTTCCATTACATAGACACTGTTGATTGCCCATGTGCCTGATCTCAGTTTTTAACCACTTAGGAGGTTGAGATAACACCATGTGACCCAAAGTCCTCATCCTAAATGACATTGTTAGACTTTGTGACATGGCCAGCCCCAACCTGACTTACTATATTGACTATCAGTTCAGTCAGTTCAGTCACTCAGTCATGTCTGACTCTTTGCAACCCCATGGACTGCAGCATGCCAGGCCTCCCTGTCCATTGCCAACTCCCGGAGTTTACTCAAACTCATGCCCAGTGAGTCAGTGATGCCATCCAACCATCTCATCCTCTGTTGTCCCCTTCTCCTCCTGCCTTTAATCTTTTCCAGAATCAGGGTCTTTTCAAAAGAATCAGTTCTTCGACTCAGGTGGCCCAAATATTGGAGTTTCAGCTTCACCTTCTAGTGAATATTCAGGACTGATTTCCTTTAGGATGGACTGGTTGGATCTCCTTGCAGTCCAAGGGACTCTCAAGAATCTTCTCCAACACTACAGTTCAAAAGCATCAATTCTTTGATGTTCAGCTTTCTTTAAACTCCAACTCTTACATCCATACATGACTACTGGAAAAACCATAGGTTTCACTAGATGGACCTATATTGACTATAAAGTGACTAAAATATCCCCAGGCAAACAAAGACACTCCTGTGAGGAATAACACGATGGGGCTTAGATATTGCCACCCAAAGCCAAGTAGGGAAGAAGGCAGACCTCTCTTTGTTTAGTCACTAAGTCATGTTGACTCTTTTGTAATATTTGTAAAATGTAATATTATTCCATTACATAAAAGAGTGAAGTACTCATATACCATGCTATAACATGCATGAATCTTGAAAACACTGCTAAATAAAAGAAACACACACAAAAAGTCACATATTATATGATTTCATTTACATGAAATGTCTAGAAAAAGCAAATCTGTAGAAACATAAAGTAGACATCCTTGTTGTGTTCCTGCCCTTGAGGGAAAGTATTCAGTCTTTTACCAGTAAGTATGATGTGAGCTATGGGCTTTTTTGGACTTTTTATCAGAATGATGAAGTTCCCTACTATTCTTTGTGTGTTAAGTGTTTCGTTTTTTGAATCATGAAAGACTGTTGAATTTTGTCAAGTGCTTTTCAGTGTCTGTAGATGAGGCTAATATTCTATAAATATTGATTTATAAAGGTTGATTTTTTTTAACGTTAAGCCACGCTTGTGTCCCTGGAATACACCCCACTTGATCATTGTGTATGATCATTTTATATATTGCTGGATTTGATTTGCCAGTAATTTATTGAGGATATTGCTTTGTACTCATAAGATATCTTAGTCTGCAGCTTTATTTTCCTGTGATATTTTTGTCTGGTTTTGGTATCCGGGTAATGCTAGCCTCTACCTCTGATGAGTTGGAAGTGTTACTTCCTCTCCTACTTTTTTTTTTTTTTAGGAGTTTGTGAAGGCTTGATATTAATTATTCTTTAAATATTTGATAGAATTCACCAATGGAGTCATGTGGGTTGGCCTTTTCTTTGTGGGAAGTTTTAAAATTACTAATTTAATCCTTTTGCTTGTCATAGGTCTACTCAGATTTTCTATTTCTGTTATAGTCATATTTTGTAGTTTGTGTCTTTCTAGGAACTTGTCCATTTCATCTAAGTTATCTAATTTATTGGCAGTGATTTACACTATTTTAAAAAATAATCGTTTACTTCAGTAAAGTCGGTATTTCATTTTTGATTTTAGTAATTTGAATCAATCTTCTGTGTTTTTCCTTCTGGTCATTCTAGCTAATTCATCATTTAAAAAATCTTTTCGAAGACCTAACTCTTTGTTTTTTGAATCTTTATTAATTTGCACTTTAATCTTTATTAGTGTTCCTTCTGATTGCAGTGGGTTTAATTTTCTTTCCTTTACCTATTTATTTTAAGCTGAATAACTAGGTTGTTTATTTGAGTGTAAGTGAGTGAGTGAGTGAAGTCGCTCAGTCGTGTCTGACTCTGTGACCCCATGGACTGTAGCCTACCAGGCTCTTCCATCCTTGGGATTTTCCAGGCAAGAATACTGGAGTGGAATGGACTCTAAAAAGAGAAACTAAGCAAGTGAACAATCAAAAGTCAGTTTTCCAGCAAAGCACATGATAAGATAGGCAGTAATGTAGGAATTCTAGAAGCATACCTCCAACGGATAGAAAGCTCAGCCTCATGGTTGAGTATGGGAATAAAAGATTATATATGATCTTTCTATGTGTTTGACAGGGGTTGTGTTCAACTGGTAGATCAATTTTGGGCAGGCCAACACAACCCTTATCAAACCCTATCAAAAATCCTACCTTATTTATTTGAAAAATTAAACAAGCTTATGGAAATTTAAGGAATTCAGAATATCCAAAGCAATTCTGAATGAATAACAAAATTGTTTGACTCACAATTCCTGCTTACCAGGGGCTTCCCTGGTGGCTCAGTTGGTAAAGAATCTGCCTGCAATGAGGGAGATGGCCTTCAGCACAGGGGGCCTGGGTTCCATCTCTGAGTCTGAAAGATCCCCTGGAGAAGGAAATGGTAATCCACTCCAGGATTCTTTCCTCAGAAGCCTGGTGGGCTGCAGTCCATGGGATCGAAAGAGTCCGATATGACTTCAGTTTTTCCCTTTACAAACACAGGATGTCATTCTTTCCTCTTCATATGAGTCCTGACTGCAGGTCCAGCTGGGCTAGGCTGGGCCTAAGAACTGGAGGCGGCTTGGACAAATGTCTGGAATCTAGGGCCCAAGTCATTAACTCCCTTCCTTTTCCCCTTCCTCCTCCCGTGTCCAGCTCCCTGCCCTCCAACTCCTCAGTTGCCCAGGTCGCCAAGAGAGAGTGTTATGCCTTTCACCTCCCAGTGTCCCAGAAAGCCAGGAAGTTGTCTTTACATTTTCAGAGTACCGGGTACCTTCAGCAGCCGCCGCCTTGGCAGGATGCCTCAAATCGCAGAGACTAGTGAGGAGTGTTTCCAGAAGCGGCGTTCTGGTTGCCCCGGGCTACCCACTCTGCGCGGTTTGCACCTGGCCGGAAAAGGGCCCCGTGACCATGGCAACGTAGGACGCCGAAACCAGCTACTTCCTCTCGGTTGAGGCTTCGAGATTCTCTACTCCACCTCTCTGGATATTTTCCAGTTTCTGCTCGGAAGGCAAACTATGTAGTATGCCTTTCCTCTTGGAAAAGTTGAAGGCCAAAATACAACTCTATTCAGCTAGTTGTATCTTATAATGGAAATAAAGGGTTGGTTACATGCCATCTGATCCTAAGAGTGCACAGTTCAGGCTTTCTTAGCACGTCGGGAAGACTTTTGTGATTTTTGTTATTTATTGTACTGGCTTAAACTGGGGGGAAGCAGGAGTGCCCCTCCAGATCAGGCGAAGGAGTGCGAGGTTATGGTAGTGGCCATGGCCCCTCCGCAGCCTCCAGCAGCAGCCGCGGACGCGCCCGCGCCGGGTCCCTTCTGCTGCCTGCTGCTGCCGCGGCTTTGGCATCGGCTGCAAGGGCCCCACCGGAGACCCCGGGCACTCCTAGAGCTCCTCATCCCGCCAAGGAGCCCCGGAAGTCGAGTCCCGCGTGAGGTCCGTCCGCACTCTGCAGTCGTCCAACCTCGGAACCCGTTCTTGGGAGGGAGGGTTTTCATAATGGAAATCCTGCATCCCTCGGCGATCAGGGCGCGCCAGGAGCTGGAGGGGCCTCAGCTCAGCAACAAGAGGCCCGTGCTGTCCCAAAGCCCGGCACTCCCCTGGAGAGACTTCGCCGTACGCTACCCACCGCCAGGGTGACTCTCAGCCGTGCCCCGGGGACGGGGACGGGGTGGGGCTTCTGCGCCTTCTGGCCGGGTCTGAAAACGGCTGCCGGGCGGCCTTCACTCCCGCGGGGAAACCCGTGTCGACATATGGAGAATGTAACTAAGCTACTCCTGGGTATTGCTGCCTCCTCGTGCATTTTGTTTGGCCAAGCGGTTTGCAGAGACCTTAAACTGACATCAGCCCCCTCACACAAGCACGCACCCTCTATGGCCGCTACGGAGTCACAAGCAAACATAAGTTCCTGAAATGCCTTCACCAACAGCTCCTGTGATCAACAGTCTCTCCTGCATCCCAGCGCCTGGATGCCTTATGCACCCCCTTAGATAGACTTCTGTGGCTTACCAAAACTCTGGTCTGAATGGATCACTGGGACCCCATATTAGGAAGCCCAAAGCACTCCACCCAGGGACCCTTATGATAAAGGCATCCGGCCTCTCTGCACCCTGTCTTGACTTGAAGACCACTGGAGAGACGAAGTGTACCTTCTCCAGGACCCGTGAGTAATAAGCTTATCTATTTTAATTACTCTTGTGGTCCTGTTGCCACCATCCTGCTCCTATACTCCACTTGTGTGTGTGTGTGTGTGTGTGTGTGTGTGTGTGTGTGTCATTCAGTCGTGTCTGACTCTTTGCAACCCCATGGACTATAGCCCACCAGGCTCCTCTGTCCATGGGATTCTCCAGGAAAGAATACTGGAGTGGATTGCCATGCCCTTCTCCAGGGATCTTCCCAACCCAGTCATCTCCCACAATGTGGACATTCTTTACCTTTTGAGCTACCCGGAAAGCCCTATACTCCACTTAACAAATGTTAATTTAATAAAGTCACAAGATTGGTGGCATAAGACAGAAGCCCACGGTCAAACCACTCTCTTCCTCCTCAAGGACTCAGCCCTTTACCTCTACCTAGGAAGAGCCAGATCACAGAGCCCTGGTCCAGCCAGTTCATGTCCGGAGACAGGCAGCGTGAAGAGCATGCTGCCTGGGAACTGAGTCACCCTCAGTAAGCCAGGAAGTGTATCATGGGCCCCTGGGGACCGTGACACCAGGAGGAGCAGGAGTCTGAGAAAACCTGCTGCTTTGGCAGGTTGGGGTTTGCAGCTCATCAGGAGCAAGGGTCACCTGGACATGTTGCAGGAAGGGAGTTTGCCCTCCAGGGCCCAGACTGGGCTCTTGTCTAACACTTGGAAATGAATTGTCCAAGGAGACACACGTGCTGACCAAGCGAGAGACTTTACTGGAAAGGGGTGCCCGGGTGGAAGGCGGGAGGCTGAGGGAACCCAGGAGGATCGCTCTGCCTTGTGGTTCACAGTCTCAGGTTTTATGGTGATGAGATTAGTTTCAGGTTGTCTCTGGCCAATCATTCTGACTCAGGGTCCTTTCTGGTGGCATGCACATCTCTCAGGCACAATAGAGTCTAGTCAGCAGGTTTCTGGGAGGTTGGTAGGACAGGCGGACTGGTGTCTCCTGTCTCCTTTTGACCTTTCCTGAATTATTCCTCTTGGTGGTGGCTTGTTAGTTGCATATTCCTTACCAGGATCTCCTGTCATAAATCACTCATGCAAATGGTTACTGTTATGCCTGGTCAGGGTGGGCAGTTTCAATCCATGTTTCCACTAACAGCCAGAGGACCTGAGACTGCTTTCTCAGGTATCTGACTGTTTGTCAGCCTGTATCCTCATTGCCTTTGTGGGTCCTCAGTACTAGGATAGATAGAGAAATCTTTCCGGCATCGGGAGATAAGCTGGAGGCCTTTGTGTGACAATTGTTCTCTCCCAGGCATGGCCTTTCACACCACAACTGAAGTAGAAGTTATCACCACCACTTGCCAAATTGTGGGGTTTTTTCCCCTAGTATTGTGATATGACTTTGTTTTCTTCCTGTGTCCCCAAATTACCATTTCCTCCTCCTGATGATTTAGGAAGATAAAACCAATGTTTGCAATTTTCAGAATGCTTATGGTAGGCTACCATGTTATGGCTCTGTTTTGTGCTATTTTAGAAATGGTAATTGTCCCAACATTCTTTTGGTTTCAAGCATAGGAGAGAACTGTGTGAAAACAAAACAAAGAAACCTGCCCCCAAATTCTTGTGTTTTTGAAATTGTTTTAAATAATTTTTTCGTGTTTTACCTTAATATGGACAGTGTTTTTGTTTACATTTCAAAAAACAAATGTACCTATAAAACATATTTTTTGTTCTTAAATGTGTTTGTAATCTTTATGAATTTATAATATATGTGTTTACATTTGCTCATTATATAAAGAATTTTCCTTTATATAATATATAAATTATATATTATACATATAATATATAAATTATATATTATACATATAATATATAAGTTATATATTATATGTATAATATATAAATGTATAACATATAATTTTATATTATAGGGAAGCCCCATGAATATATGTATAATATATAATTTTATATATGTTATATATATTATATATTATATCATATTAATTGTATGTAATAATATATTATACATTATTATATTATATATAATATATTCATATATTATGTGTTATAAAATACTATTATAATATAATAATATATTATCTATATATAAATAAATATAAATATAAATATATATTTAGATAAATATATATGATATTATATAATATCATATAATATATATTATATTATAGCTTCCCCAGTAGCTCAAATGGTATGAATATAAATATATATAATCATTTATTTATTATTTATATAATTTTAGTTATGTAATATATAAATATATTTTATAATATATTAATAATATAATATAATATATAATCAATATAATATATTGATTATATATTATATAATATACAATTTTATACATTATACATATAATATATAATTTTATATATTATACATATATTCATAGGGGCTTCCCTGATAGCTCAGTTGGTAAAGAATCTGCCTACAATGCAGGAAACCCCAGTTTAATTCCTGGGTCAGGAAGGTCCGCTGGAGAAGGGATAGGCGTCCCACTCCAGTATTCTTGGGCTTCCCTTGTGGCTCAGCTGGTAAAGAACCTGCCTGCAAAGCGCAAGACTGGGTTTGATCCCTGGGTTGGGAAGATCCCTGGAGAAGGGAAAGGCTACCCACTCCAGTGTTCTGGCCTAGAGAATTCAGTCCATGGAGTTGCAAAGGGTCAGCAGCGACTTTTAGTTTCTTTCAAATGTATTATGTAATCTTTATGAATTTACAATATGTATATATTTGCTCATTATATAAAGGATTTTTTGAAAAATCACTTGTAATGTTACAAAGAAGAATGGCAAATACAAAGGTTATTGTTTTGATTTCATGAATGTTTTCCTTTGATTTGACAAATATGGGAGAAGAGGATTTTTTTCTCTACCATTAAGTTGCCTGCAGAGTATCAGTCTCATAATCTGAAGGTCCTGAGTTCGAACCTCAGAGGGGGCAACGCAAAGCTTTGGGCTTCCCATGTGGTGCTAGGGGTAAAGAATATGCCTGCCAGTGCAGGTACAGACTCGATTCCTGGATCAGGAAGATCCTCTGGAGAAGAAAATGGCAACCCATTCCAGTATTTTCTCCCCCATGGACAGAGATCCTGGCAGACTACAGTCCATGGAGTCATAAAACAGTTGGACATGACTTAGCAACGAAACAACAAATTACTGATTCGCTTTGCTGTACAGCAGAAATTAACACAACATTGTAAGTTAACTATCAGTTCAGTTCAGTTCAGTCGCTCAGTCGTGTCCGACTCTTTGCAACCCCATGAATCCCAGCACGCCAGGCCTCCCTGTCCATCACCATCTCCCGGAGTTCATTCAGACTCATGTCCATCGAGTCCGTGATGCCATCCAGCCATCTCATCTTCTGTCATCCCCTTCTCCTCCTGCCCCCAATCCCTCCCAGCATCAGAGTCTTTTCCAATGAGTCAACTCTTCGCATGAGGTGGCCAAAGTACTGGCGTTTCAGCTTTAGCATCATTCCTTCCAAAGAAATCCCAGGGCTGATCTCCTTCAGAATGGACTGGTTGGATCTCCTTGCAGTCCAAGGGACTATCAAGAGTCTTCTCCAACACCACAGTTCAAAAGCATCAATTGTTCAGCACTCAGCCTTCTTCACAGTCCAACTCTCACATCCATACATGACCACAGGAAAAAGCATAGCCTTGACTAGACGGACCTTAGTTGGCAAAGTAATGTCTCTGCTTTTGAATATGCTATCTAGATTGGTCACAACTTTTCTTCCAAGGAGTAAACATCTTTTAATTTCATGGCTGCAGTCACCATCTGCAGTGATTCTGGAGCCCCAAAAAATAAAGTCTGCCACTGTTTCCACTGTTTCCCCATCTATTTCCCATGAAGTAATGGTACCGGATGCCATGATCTTCGTTTTCTGAATGTTGAGCTTTAAGCCAACTTTTTTATTCTCCTCTTTCACTTTCATCAAGAAGCTTTTTAGCTCCTCTTCACTTTCTGCCATAAGGGTGGTGTCATCTGCATATCTGAGGTGATTGATATTTCTCCCGGCAATCTTGATTCCAGCTTGTGTTTCTTCCAGTCCAGTGTTTCTCATGATGTACTCTGCATATAAGTTAAATAAGAGGGTGACAATATACAGCCTTGACATACTCCTTTTCCTATTTGGAACCAGTCTGTTGTTCCATGTCCAGTTCTAACTGTTGCTTCCTGACCTGCATACAGATTTCTCAAGAGGCAGGTGAGGTGGTCTGGTATTCCCATCTCTTTCAGAATTTTCCACAGCTTATTGTGATCCACACAGTCAAAGGCTTTGGCATAGTCAATAAAGCAGAAATAGATGTTTTTCTGGAACTCTCTTGCTTTTCCCATGACCCAGCAGATGTTGGCAATTTGATCTCTGGTTCCTCTGCATTAAAACCAGCTTGAACATCAGGGAGTATCACGGTTCACGTATTGCTGAAGCCCGCCTTGGAGAATTTTGAGCATTACTTTACTAGCATGTGAGATGAGTGCAATTGTGCGGTAGTTTGAGCATTCTTTGGCATTGCCTTTCTTTGGAATTGGAATGAAAACTGACCTTTTCCAGTCCTGTGGCCACTGCTGAGTTTTCCAAACTTGCTGGCCTCTTGAGTGCAGCACTTTCACAGCAGCATCTTTCAGGATTTGAAACAGCTCAACTGGAATTCCATCACCTCCACTAGCTTTGTTCATAGTGATGCTTTCTAAGGCCCACTTGACTTCACATTCCAAGATGTCTGGCTCTAGATTAGTGATCACATCATCATGATTATCTGGATCGTAAAGATCTTTTTTGTACAGTTCTTCCGTGTATTCTTGCCACCTCTTCTTAATATCTTCTGCTTCTGTTAGGTCCAGACCATTTCTGTCCTTTATTAAGCCCATCTTTGCATGAAATGTTCCCTTGGTATCTCTAATTTTCTTGAAGAGATCTCTAGTCTTTCCCATTCTGTTCTTTTCCTCTATTTCTCTGCATTGATCACTGAGGAAGGGTTTCATATCTCTCCTTGCTATTCTTTGGAACTCTGCATTCAGATGCTTATCTTTCCTTTTCTCCTTTGCCTTTCGCCTCTCTTCTTTTTGCAGCTGTTTGTAAGGCCTCCCCAGACAGCCATTTTGCTTTTTTGCATTTCTTTTCCGTGGGGATGGTCTTGATCCCTGTCTCCTGAACAATGTCACGAACCTCAGTCCATAGTTCATCAGGCACTCTATCTATCAGATCTAGGCCCTTATATCTATTTCTCACTTCCACTGTATAATCATAAAGGATTTGATTTAGGTCATACCTGAATGGTCTAGTGGTTTTCCCTACTTTCTTCAATTTGAGTCTGAATTTGGTAATAAGGAGTTCATGATCTGAGCCACAGTCAGCTCCCGGTCTTGTTTTTGTTGACTGTATAGAGCTTCTCCATCTTTGGCTGCAAACAGTATAATCAATCTGATTTTGGTGTTGACCATCTGGTAATGTCCATGTGTAGAGTCTTCTCTTGTGTGTTGGAAGTTAACTATACTCCATTAAAAATTAATTAAAAAAAGAAAATCCCAAAGAATTCACAAAAATAAGCCATGGAATCTAAGAAACAATTTAACCAGAGTTGCAAGATGTGTGGTACAAGATCAACTTTTTAATGTGATAAAGTGCATCCATTAAAAAGCCTAGAGCTAACATCATACTTAAATAGTGAATGACTGAATGCTTTCCTCTTATGACTTGTTGAGAAAGGCAGTCAAATGCAGCTCTTGCCCCTTGCAGTTGCAGAAGAGTGACCTTGGGTCTGGAATATGTTGCAAGCGAAATGACACAAAGACAAAACACACGAGACACACAAGAGACAGACAATACACACTCCGGCCGGAGGAACAGAACTGTGCAAACAATTTGCGGTTTATTATTATAAAGCCCCCTAGGCAGAATTCCAGACTGCATGAATAAGCCTTTTCAGTACAGTGCATACATGTTATCGTACAGCAAGGGGAGTGAAATCCCTGTCTACTGCAGAGTCTGTCCAAAGCCCTCTTTTCCTTCTTATCACAAGAAGGGAATGCTCCCTCGTTTGCAGGGGACTTTTCAGCAGGTGCATACATGTTATCGTACAGCAAGGGGAGTGAAATCCCTGTCTACTGCAGAGTCTGTCCAAAGCCCTCTTTTCCTTCTTATCACAAGAAGGGAATGCTCCCTCGTTTGCAGGGGACCATTAAACTCAAGGCTGTGTCCAGACTCTTTGGCAGAACGCCTCGTTTGCAAGCATGTTCAGCCCGAGCAGAGACCCGTTTGTAGGCACATCTCTGCTACCCCATTAACCCTTCATCTCCCCTTTTTTTATTTGCTTTTATAAATTGTAGCATGGTCTGGATCTTCTCTGCTTTGAGCTTTAGTTGTTTCTCTTTCCGCCACCACTGGAAGACTAGAAAAGCAACACAACATAAAAGTAATATAAACACAGTGTTCCCAAAGGTAATCCCAATTAGTGAGGATACATGCCCTAATGGATTTAAGTTATTCATTCCCTCTTGAAGACTTTTCAGCAAATCAGACCCTGTAATGTCAGGTAAAGTCCTGCTAAAAGTAGACAAAATTTGTCATTCCAGGTCCATAATCTCCGTAGTGAGATTTTGATGCCCAGTCAAGGATCGTTTTACTTTATCCCATCCTTCACTCATGTTAAATGGTACAGGTGTACAAAACTGAGAAGAATTCCAATCACATTTCAACACAATTCGTGTAGATAAAACAGCCAATTGATCTCCAAGCCAGGAAACGGTGTGTTGAAGATTGAGCACATCGGTAGCAAGTTGTGCATCCAAATCTCGCTGTTGTTGCCATAACAAATGAGAGTCTTTATGCCAGTCCCGAACAAAATCAGCTGTTTGAATTCCTTGGTGTAACGCAAGACCTGCTACCGTCGCTGTTGCAGTTACTGACACGACTGCTAGAATCGAAGCAGTGACCACGCCAAGCATACGTCAAGATCGGTGTAGCAAAATCTGTACAGTGGTTACTAGATGAGAAACAGCAAAAGAATCTGACCACGGCCGAGTCAGATTTATAGGTAACCATACTTCTGTCCGAGCCTTAACAATTACTAACGAGAAATTGGAGTTATAGGCTTGTCTTTCAAATTCTTCCCACCAAGACTGATTTACACATTGAGTTAGATTACGATAGTCACATGACACAGACCCCACAGTATCATTCTAGGTTGAATTCCCAAATAACAATGCAAAAGGATATTTTACACATGCCATTGCAGAATAAGATTTATTTACATGTAAATTAACATGGAATGGACCTGAAGAGTCACCACTGTCCAAAGTATAGTTTCCTGACCAGATAGTGAGATTACCAGAAACTGCCCATAGTTTCCAAATATCTCCTTGAATGTGCAGATATCCTTGCAATTGTAATTGAGGAGGGACAAGCGCAAACTGCTGTCATTTAACTGTTTCATTACCATTACCCATCAAAGTGCTATTTGCACGATGCCACCTAAGAGATTTATTTGACCATTTTTCCAAGAATTGCCCATGATCTGGACTGCAATCTACAATGATGGCCCCAGAATAATTCATGATTTTAAAGGGTCGATGACCTCGGCAACATTCCCACTCCAAAGATTCTAGACAAGGAACAAAAAAGTTAACGGGACATAGTGACATGTGTTTTCCATTATGAATGTCTATCGGTTCTGTCGAGGTGTTAAATCCCCTGGTGGAAACAAGCACACTAAAAGTAACAAAATGGCAATTATTATACTTTATCCCCCATGTATTATATGGATGATGAGAATGTTCCTTGGTGGACAGACAAAAGGGGTGTCCTCCTATACACAAGGGAATACCTTCCACTGCAATGGTCAAATTACTAATATTATATTGTTGTTTATGATGAGATAGTTGTTCTATTCCCCCGCAGGCTGGCAGGAGAAAGAAGGCAGTCTCATTAGTACATACCTGCATTTCTGGTTCCCCCCAGGAAACTGCTCTTACTAATGGGGGATTAGGTATATATGCCCAATATGTATGATTACTTGCCGATACACCGATTACCTGACATGTCATTACCGCCATCATGGCAAGCAAAAGATTGGTAGAATTCAGAGGCTGCCCTGCCTTCATTAATGTCTTCTCTGCTTCCTGGGTCAACCTCTTCATTTGACCCCACGTAGGAGGTGTTGCTTCCCTTGTACGGAAAGTAAAGCTTCTCTGCATAGTAAGATCTTCGAATTTTTGAACAAAGGGATCAGCCATTGTTGATTTTGATCAATCTTGCTGGGGTCCAAAACCTGTAATTATTAACAGAAATGAAAGCATACCCTCGTCCCAAATATATTAATGATGCTGGGATCCAACCTTTCTCTTTATCTTTATACCAAATAGGCGTATTCAAGATCTTCTTATCCTCTTCTTTCCCTTGAAAATGCAACTCTGCTGCTGATAGATTTCCCTTGCTCCAAACATTCAAAAAATTTAGGGTAAGTAAGGTTTTATTCAGAATGTCTTTAGGTTTCATAAATCTCTCTTGTTCCCCCTTTTTATTTTTTAAAGATAATCATGCAAGGTACGATTAGCTCTTTCAATGATAGCTTACCCTTGACTGTTATAAGGAATACCAAAAGTATGAGTTATATGGTATTGAGATAAAAAGTGAGCTAATTTTGCGGATTGGTAGGCAGGTGCATTGTCAGTTTTCAATTCAATTGGTAATCCCATAACTGCAAAACAAGATAACAAATGAGTAATAACAGCGTCAGCCTTTTCAGAATGTAATGCAGTGGCCCATTGAAAATGTGTGCAAGTATCTATAGTATGATGCACACATTTTTGTTGTCCGAAAGAAGAAATGTAAATTACATCCATTTGCCATATCTGATTTGCTTGTTGTCCTCTCATGTTGACACCTGGTGGGGTAAATGGCAAAGCAAAGGGTGCACATACGGAACAAAAACGAACAGTATTTTGAGCTTGTTTTCGAGTAATAGCATGAGATTTTTGTAACCCTCTGGAGTTGGTATGCTGTAAGAGATGTTCTTGTTTTGCTGCTTCTATAGGATAAAGTAAGGCATCAGTTGTAGCATTTCCGAATGATAAGGGTCCAGGAAGGGCAGAATGCACATGGATGTGAGTAAAGAAAATTAACTCTGAATGCTGCAAGAGCAGTTGTTGTACTTGGTAAAACAATTCATCAATAGCTGTTTTAAGGGTCAGTGGAAGGGAGACATGGGGAAGCTGTAGGCAAGAGAGAACAGCATATCGAGAATCTGAAACAATGTTAATAGGAAGTTGGGGGAAATCTTGCAAAACTAAATAGATAGCCCACAATTCAGCGGGCTGTACAGAAGAAAATGAGTGGGGGAGAACCTTGGAACTTTCCGGGGTCCAATATCCAGCAGTATTTTTATTTGCATCTGTAAAAATAGTGGGTCTCTTAACTGGAACATCTGAAATTCCGGAATGAGATATCATAGCGTTAGTCTGGAGAAAAATCAATCAATTTAGATGATGGATAATGATTAGAAAACGAACCAGGATATGAGGCAAGAGAAATTTGCCAGTTTTCATTAAATTGTAAACATAAAGATATCTGAGCAGTTGTTAACTGAGTAACAATCTGGTGTGGTTCACATCCTGACAGTTGTAAAATACGATGGCGACCTTTCTGTATAAGGAAGGCTAATTTATCCATATATGTAGTCAATTTTTTTGAAAACCTGTTAGGTAAGAAAACCCATTCTATTAATCCTTTTTCTTGAGCAATTACACCAGATGGAGAATAAGGGGTATGAAATAGTATAAACGAAATAGGTTGAGACGCATGTAAGTAAGTCAAAAAGCCGTCATTTAGTCGTTGCTCAACAAATTGAAGTTCCTGTAAAGCCAATGGGGTTAAGGTCCGGGGGCTATCCAGAGCTGTATCTCCTTCTAAAGTAGAAAACAAATGTTGTAATTGATAAGTAGGAATCCCAAGTACCAGGCATAGCCAATTAATATCTCCCAATAACTTTTGAAAATCATTTAAGGTTTTAAGATGGTCTCTTCTAATTTGCAACTTTTGGGGCCTTATTCTATGTTGTTCCAATCATGTCCCTAAACATGAAATAGGAAAGTCCTTTTGAATTTTTTCTGGGGCTATTGCTAATTGTATAGTCTTAAAGCCTCCTGTACTTTTAAGAAGAATTCATCACGTTCAGCAATACTAGGAGCTGCTAATAGGAGATCATCCACATAATGATATAGAACATAATTGGGGTATACTCGACGGAGGGATTGTAAAGAGCGAGCTATGAATTCTTGGCATAAGGTAGGACTATTTATCATTCCTTGTGGTAAGACTGTCCATTGATAACGCTTAACAGGCTGAGCATGATTAAGAACAGGAACTGTAAAAGCAAATTTATCTCTATCTTGCAATTGCAGGGGAATGGTAAAAACAAACAAACAAACAAACAAACAGTCTTTAAGATCTAGCACCATTAAGGGCCAATTCTGAGGAATAAGAGCTGGAGAGGGGAGTCCCAATTGTAATGCTCCCACAGGTTCAATACATTTGTTAACTTCTCGTAAATCAGTTAACATTCTCCATTTTCCAGATTTCTTTTTTATAACAAAAACAGGAGAATTCCAGGGGGAGGTAGAGGGCTCTATATGACCGAGTTGGAGTTGTTCTTGTACTAATTGGTCTAATGCCTTGAGCTTCGTTTGTGGTAATGGCCACTGCTCAACCCATTTTGGAGTATTAGTTAACCATTTTAATGGGAGTGCTCGAGGAATTTGAGCAGTGGCTACTAGTTTTCCAGGGGAATGGTTACAGAAGCCCCCAAACGAGAGAGAAGATCTCTTCCCCATATATTAATAGGTATATTTACAATATAAAAGGTAACAAACACTGATCTTCCATTATGGAATTGGCATTGCAAAGGATGGGTACTCTTCCAGACATCTGCAATGGAGCCCAATCCCATCAGCATTAAAGGGCTTTTTTCTTTTTCCCAATCTTGGGGCCATTGTTGAGAAGAAATGACTGAAACATCTGCCCCTGTGTCTACTAGTCCCTCAAAGTTGTTTCCTTGTATAATCAAGGAGAGAACAGGGCGAGAATCTTTGATAAGCATTTCCCAAAATATATGTCGCCCAGTGCTTCCAAATCCTCCTGTTCGTTCATTAGGAAGAGCCGAAAAGGGGTGATAAGGTAGGAGAAGTATTTGAGCAATATGTTCCCCAGCTAACAATGAAAGCGTGGTAGAAGTAGAGACCATAATTAAAATTTCCCCAACATAGTCAGAGTCTATTATCCCAGGAATTATGGTTAAACCTCTCACTGCCGCACTGTTACGGCCTAATATCAAGCCAAAAGTGCCTTTAGGCAGTGGTCCAAATACATTTGTTTTTAATTTATAAATGCCTCCCCCTGGTGACAAAAGAACATTCTCAGCTAGTGGCAAATCAGCAGCAGCATTCCCTGAAGTAGCAGACCGTAAGTCCGAAATCATCATCTGAGGTCCTTTTAACGGGGCATCGACTCGTAACGGTTGCTGGGAGGGAACAGGGTTGGGGCAGGTGGGATGGCAGGAGACCAAGGAGGAGAAGTCCCCGGTATTGTTCCTGGGCCCCAAGGACTTAGGCCCACAGGATAGTTTCCCGGTATTGGGTTGCCCATTTTGTCTGTTTTAGATCTGCAATGAAACCCCTTCCCGCACCAATGGCAAAGTCTAGGAGGAGTCTTATTCTTCCCAGCAAGAGATCTGTCTTTACGAATTGCACCTTGATCAGCTTTGAATTTCTGACACTCTCTTTTCATATGACCAGGTTTTCCACAATGGAAGCAGTTACCTCCCTTTTGTGGTCTCATAGCTTTGGCCAAGGCTGTAGCAAAGACATTAGCCTGATGCTCAGTTCTTCCTACTCCCGAGCAGGCTCTGATATATTCAGCTATAGATGCACCCTGTCCCTTTAATGGTCCCAGTATACGCTTGCATTCAGGATTTGCATTTTCAAATGCTAAAGTTTGTAATAATATCTCTGAAATCTCATCCCTCCCTACAGCCTATTCCACAGTTACCCTCAATCTTGCTAGAAAATCAGTATATGGCTCATTGGGGCCTTGCATTGTTTTAACAAAGGAGGGCTGGGTGTGGCCAGTAGGTACCACACGGCGCCATGCTTGTAAAAAGACCTGGTGGACTTGTTGTAAGTCCTGATCAGAGTACTGAGCCTGTTCTCTTAAAGCCCGACAAGGGCCCTCTCCCATTAGCTTGTCCTCAAGAGGACCAGGGGGATTCTGTCCCTCATTAATCCGAGCCTGCTTTCTAGCTTCTTCTTCCCACCAGCTGCGCTACTGCAGCTTTAAGATCTTTAAAAAATTTATATTCCAAAGGAGTGTATTGAACATTTATCACATTGTCATTTTGCTGTCTCTGGATGGGAAATAATTGTGGAGGATTGATAAACCCACCGGGGGAGCAGGCAAGTCATCATCATGAGGCATAGACAAAGGAAAGGAGAACCGACAATGTTCCCTGCCCACACCGGGCCGATCAACCGCAGTGGGGAAAAGAGAAGCACAAGGAGGAGCAGAAGGTGTAGATTTTTTCTCCTCCTTACGGGATTTCCACCACTCCTGGAATGGATGGGTCATTTCTTTAATCTCTTTGCCCTCCTCTGATGAAACCGAAGAAGCCTCTGAATCTGATTCTGAACTATCAGATGTTTCACCATTTACAGGAGGAGGCTCATTTGTATCCTTGCCTTGAGGCGATGCAGAAGCCCCACCAACGTCTGACACATCCTCATAAATTATTTCTCCCCTCCTTGAAGCATTAGATTTAGTTTCACTATCAGTAGAGAGCAAGGTCAAAGCCTGTGTTATAGCACTACACAAAGTCCATAACTTCAAAGGGATCACATTACCCTTCTGATGTTGCTTTCTCAATTCCTTTTGAATTATTTTCCATTCCTTTAAGTTTTACTGTAACTTAGTTTGATATTGAAACCAATGACAATATTGCTCCACCAAGCGAAAGAGCTCACTCAATCGACGAGTCGAGGCTTTAACGCCTATGGAGTGGAGAAGTCCTTTGACTGACTCCATGTATTGTGTCCGTAATGATGATGAGGAATTACCCATGATTTTCTGAAAGTTCCCCTGCTAGGGTGAGGAATTCCCCATGATTTTCCCAAAAGTTCCCCTGCTATGGATTTAAAATCCCCCCGGGGTTACTCACCCTTTCGGTTTCACTCGAGCCCCACGTTGGGCGCCAGATGTTGCGAGCGAAATGACACAAAGACAAAACACACGAGACACACAAGAGACAGACAATACACACTCTGGCCGGAGGAACAGAACTGCGCAAACAATTTGCGGTTTATTATTATAAAGCCCCCTAGGCAGAATTCCAGACTGCATGAATAAGCCTTTTCAGTACAGTGCAGGTGCATACATGTTATCGTACAGCAAGGGGAGTGAAATCCCTGTCTACTGCAGAGTCTGTCCAAAGCCCTCTTTTCCTTCTTATCACAAGAAGGGAATGCTCCCTCGTTTGCAAGGGACCATTAAACTCAAGGCTGTGTCCAGACTCTTTGGCAGAACGCCTCGTTTACAAGCACGTTCATCCCGAGCAGAGAGACCCATTTGTAGGCACATCTCTGCTACCCTATTAACCCTTCAGGAATATTTCTTAGCAAAGAGACAAAGAGCCCTCACAGGCTGAGCTAGGCATATCGCTTTGGGAATATTTTTCCCTGATCCAGTCTTAACGTGTACTTCTTCATTCTGTTTATGGGTGTGTGTCCTATAGCACCTGGCTAACCCCATTGCTATGTCTGTTCCTGGAGGAGAGGTAAAGGGGTCCTTCAGCTGCAGCACAAGAAGGGGTGTGCAGACCATCTTCTTGTGCCAGCAGTTTCTTGTGTCCCTGCTGGCCATAAGGGACAGACACTCAACTGTTGAAGCTGGTCTTCCTCTGTCTCTTCTCTACATGAGGAAAGCAGTGTCCCGTTCAGCACCTATGTGAGGCGTGTCTTTCTCTGCTACCCTAAACCTGCAAACCATGGAATTGTTGCTGCTAGGCAACAGACATCACTTGTTCAACATTTGCTCTCACCTCTCCTGTTACACATGATACTTACATCTACTCAGTAAAATGAGACATAAGAAAGAAGCAAAAGGCATACAGATTGGAACAGAAGAAATGAAACTTCCCCTATTCTCAAACAACTTGATTTTCTACATAGAAATTAAAAAAGAAAAACTTAAAAGAAATAAGCTCCAAGAACTTATAAATACTTAGTTATGCTGCAAGATAAAGGGTCAATAGACAAAATGAATCATATGTCCATATGAACATCACACTAACTTGAAACCAGAAAAATTCAAATAATACCATTTAAATAATTTCAAAATAATGAAACGTAGGTATAAATCTAATAAAATACTGTGCTGTGTCTGTATGCTGAAATCTACAAAACACTAATGGGAAAATAAAAGAAATATAGTTAAATGGTGAGACGTGTCAGGTGTATGGATTAGATGATTAAGTACATTTAAGATGTCAGTCATTCCAAAGTTCGGAGAAGGCAATGGCAACCCACTCCAGTACTCTTGCCTGGAAAATCCCATGGACGGAGGAGACTGGTAGACTGCAGTCCATGGGGTCGCTAAGAGTCAGACATGACTGAGCGACTTCAGTTTCACTTTTCACTTTCATGCATTGGAGAGGGAAATGGCAACTCACTCCAGTGTTCTTGCCTGGAGAATCCCAGGGACGGGGGAGCCTGGTGGGCTGCCGTCTATAGGGTCTCACAGAGTCAGACACGACTGAAGCAACTTAGCCACAGCACCAGCATTCCAAAGTTGAATGACAGACTTTACACAATTCCATTCAGAATATCAGCAGAATTTTCAGTGTATATATAAACAAGTTTATTTTAAATTTTTATAGAAACTTAGGAACTAGAATACCTAAAATAATTTCTAAAAGAAGAAGAAATTTGGTGGGTTCACACAACTTCACTTTAAAATATGAAACTTTGGTGATCAAGGCAGTATGGTATTAGTGAAGGGACAGGCATCATGCAACAGAATAGAAAGCCCAGAAATAGATTCACTCAAATATGACTAATTGACTTTTCACAAAGTTACAAACACAATTTAATGGAGAAAAGATAGTATTTTCAACAAATAATGTTGGAACAATTGGACACCCACCTGTAGACACTGAGACAACTCCAACCCCAACCTCACACTGTATACAAAAAGTTACTGAAAATTTACCTTACGTTTGAATGTAAAACATGGAACTATAAAGCTTCTAGAGAAAACAGGAGAAATATGGGAGAAAAATCTTCATAACCTGCAGCTCAGCGAACAGTTCCTAGACATGACATCAGGTGTGATCCATTAAATACAAAATAGATAAGCTGAAATTCATAAAAATTAAAAACTTATGCTGTGTGAATGATACAGTTCAGAGAATGAAAAGGCAAGACAAAAGCTGGGAAAATATATATTTGAGAAATACATATCCAACAAAGGACATCTATCCAAAATGCATAGGAACTTTCAAAACTCAATAATAAGAAAAACTAAACAGTCCAATCTTAAAATATAAGCAACAGATTTTTTTTTGGCTGTGCTGGGTGTTCGTTGCTGTGTGTGGGCTTTCTCTAGTTCCTGCACGTGGGCTCTACTTTCTAGCTGTGGTGCAGGGGCTTCCCATCGTGGGGGCTTCTCTGGAGAGCCTGTGCTCCACAGGCTCTAGGCCCTCGGGCTCGGGAGTTGTGGTGCTCGGGCCTACCTGGCCCGCATCATACGAGATCTTCCCAGACCAGGGATCGAACTAGCGTCCCCTGCACTGCAAGGTTGATTCTTAACCACCGGACGGCCCGACCACCAGACAAGCCCTGCAGGCAACAGATTTGAACAGACGTTTCACCCAAGTCTAATTTCTCTGTGACGTTTTTTCAGATGTCAGTGCTTTTACGTATATTTAAAAACGACAGGTTATCAATTTTGCAACGTTCGTTACCTGGTGCTGCGGTTGTCTTAAGATTTGATTTCCACGGTGGACATTGTGAATGGTGAACGTAGCTTTTCATCTAAGAGTGCTAACAAATTTTTTTAAATAGCCATTATACATTTAAAGGGGAGATTGTGTTTTGGGGGTTGGAGTTGGGATTATGGTTAGGTATGGGTGAAACTCATGGTGAGTGAGGGAAGAGAAAACTCTGAGCAGGGGGTATTTACAGAGAATACTGGAAATGGTCCACATTTACCCCTGTTACTCTAGGAGCAGCACCTGGACCCTATGTTTATTTCTGACAGGTGGAATAATGAGCATTTTCATTTTATTCTTTGTCCTTTTCTGTGTTCAGATTTTCAATTAAAAACATGTGCTTCTTTTATAACAGGAAAAACAAGTGCTAGCAAAGAAGATGATGCGGGCATGCTCAGTCGTGTGCGATTCTTTGTGACCCCATGGACTGTAGCCCACCAGGCTCCTCTGTCCAAGGGGAATTCCCTTGTGAGAATACTGAAGTGGATTGTCATTTCCTCCCCCAGGGAATCTTCCCAACTCAGGGATCGAACCTGCACCTCCTGCATTGGCAGGTGGTCTTTACCATCGAGCCACCTGGGAAGCCCTTACTCAGTCGTGTCCCACTCTTTGCGACCCCATGGACTGTAGCCTATGAAGCTCCTCCATCCATGGAATTTTCCAGGCAAGAGTACTGGAGTGGGTTGCCATTTTCTTCTCCAGGGGCTCTTCCAAACCCAGGGATTGAACCCGGGTCTCCCGCATTGCGAGCATATGCGTTTACCGTCTGAGCCACCAGGGAAGCTTAAACAAAGGAGATATTGACGTTTAATTTCATCAACTTTCAGAGCAGGTGGACTGCGCATCTGTGGCCACAGGGGCCTGATTTTCTGTGAATGGTGCTGCCCTGCCATCTAGTGGCCATGTGGCATGGGAGCCTTCCAACCAGAATTTCAGTAAAGAGGAAGTCTGTCTTTGAAGAAGGCAAAAAATATACCATATTTTAGGTAAAACTTTGATTTGGTTGAGTTTTTTAAAAATGAGTAAAAATGATTGATGTGGAAAATGAAGAGGAATGTAGATAGGCCATTGTGAGCAAAGACACAGAGGGGATGAACCACAGGGAGGGGCTGGCAGGGTCTGTGCATATCTTGGCAGGGGCCATGCCCCGGGGCCCAGGTGCATCCCTATGAGCAAGAGGTGCTGGGAGATGAAGCTGAAGGGCAGGCAGGCCCAGGTAGAGAGTGGACTTGGGCATCAACTTCAGCATTTCAGCAGGGCAGCCTGGAGACCCATCTCGATCACCACACTCACTCCTGACCTCATCCCTGCCTCCCTGACTTGGCTGCCCTCCGGTTGGCCAAATCACGATTCTGAATCTACTTTTGTAACCAATGACAAGTGTGAGTCGAATGATAGGAAGGAGAATGCTATTACCACACCCAAAGCTGCTGTGGATGGCTGGGATTCAGGGTAGAATAGAAGGGGCAGGACAACATCAGGGCAAGATTCATGGAGCATAATGATGGTGAAGAGATCTGGGCCAGACGAGCAATAGGGTGAATAGTGCAGAAATGCATAAGCGAGTGCCAAAATGTAACCATATGTCCTGGCTCCCTTCTGCCTGCCCCTCAATACCCACTCTCCATGAATTTCCATTCGGCCCTGGAGCCAGATGGCCTGACCTATACGAACTGCTTCAAGGGTTTCCTTTGCCTTCTGACTTCAGGAGTGGGGAGGGGAGGTGAACAGTTGGGCCCAGGCATTGAGGTGAAGGGCGTGGTAGAGGGACCTATGCTGGATACGAGGGGAAAGGCCAAGGGGAAAGTCTGGGCTAGTGAGGTCCTGGGAGCACCTTCACTGGTATGTGGGGAAGGGGAGCAGAGTCACTCGATTGCATAATGTGCACAACGGCTAAGCCGCGGATGGCGGAGGGCTGAGCTTTGCACCAGGCGCAGGCATGGCGCAGGCACACGTGGGCTGGCCAGATTGTGTTGCTCACTGTGAACGCGGCAGGGAGCCTTCAACTGCGGCTCAAATTACTGAAGGCCTCAGCGTCTCAAACATCAATAGTAACTGAGAGGGTAAAGGTGCTGGGCTTGGGTTTGTTGACTCTCCTAAAACAACAGTATCATGATGCATCGTGAGAGATTTCTGATGCAATCTGACCATTTTCTAGATTATCCAGAAAGCTTATCTGGAGGTTTGGGGGGATACAGTAAATCCTAAATGTGTTCTGATTTCTGATAAATCTTTGAGGCAATGATGGAAAATCTTGCAATTTATTAAAAGCACCTTTGAAATGTATGAAAGTATCAGTTGCTCAGTCGTGTCCAACCCTTTGCGACCCCATGGACTGTAGCCTGGCAGACTCCTCTGTCCATGGAATTCTCCAGGCAAGAATACTGGAGTGGGTTGCCACTTCCTCCTCCAGGGGATCTTCCCCATCCAGGGATCAAGCCTGGATCTCCCACATTGCAGGCAGATTCTTTACCACTGAGCCGCCAGGGAAGCCATGAACTATTATTAATTTAGCTTTAAATAAGGCTTACATGGGCTTCCAGGTGGTACTAGTGGTAAAGAACCCACCTGCCAATGCAGGAGACACAAGAGATGTAGGTTCGATCCCTGGGTCAGGAAGATCCCCAGGATTATGGCAACCCACTCCAGTATTCTTGCCTGAGAAATCCCATGGACAGAGGAGCCTGGCAGGCTCCATGGGGTCACAAAGAATGGAACATGACTAAAGTGACTTAGCATGCACGCACAAATGTTCCACAAGATTTGTAAACGTACCTGCTATACCAAATGCACTTCAGTGTGTTTGGTTGCATCCACACAGACAGAAGTTATCCAAAACATGGAAATTACTTCATCATATAGACTTGGACATCATAATGACGGTTAATAAAATGAAATTCTAACTGTGTTTTCCTTTTCATTGCTAAGTTTTTCTTAAGGAAAAGAACTTTCAGAAGGTAAGCAAGAAAAACACCTTAGTGCCAGGAAATGAGAACGTATTCAGCAAAATGAACACCTTGATATAAATGATACCCAAATGTCTTTTCTGGCTTTCATTTGACCTATGATGAGATCTGACTGGCAGCTATTTCCACAATTAATTGATCCTGGAAAATTTGGCAAGCCTTACTCTTCTCCAGTTCAAGAACTGGACAACTGCCCACTTTGTAAGTATCAATATAATAGTATCTATCAAGTGTTTTAAAAGCTTTGGGAAAAGCATCTGTCAAATAAAATAAACAGTTATGTAACTTATTATAGTAGTTGATTTCAAATATTTATATGTAAATATTGATGCCTGTTCTAAGAAATATTTTATGAAATTCACAAAGCATGTCAGTATGTGAGTGCCATAATCTAACTGCGTGTCCTGGCTGCCTTCTGCTTGCCCCTCAGTATCCACTCTCCATGGTTTTCCATCCAGCCCTGGAGCCAGGTGACCTGACTATATGAACTGCTTCAAGAGTTTCCTTTGCCTTCTGACTTCAGGATGGATGTGGTCAACGGCAGTGGGAAGATCCACAGGTAGGAAGAGAGGGGAAGTAGGTACTTACTCTCTCAGCTTCCTTCCTGCTGCACAGGGACGCTCTGAACCTAACCAGAGGCCACAGCTCCTGCCAGGTCACCCCTCCATACGGCCTCCACCCCAGGGTCACATGACCGTTAGTCTTTGTGCTTAGAGGTACTAACTGGTCCTTGAGGTTGTGAACCCCAGGGAAACTCACCATCATTTGTTACCTTCTATAATCTCTGACTGCACATTGTGGACAGCCCTTTTTATTAACTCTCCTCCAATTATCCAATTTGACTTTTCCTTCTGATTCTTGCCAGGATATTGAATGATAAAATGTAAAAAGTTAAGCACACCCTGACATTTTCCTTTCTTGTAGTCAATTTGCTTATCACCTTAATGCTTAAAGAACTCTTTCTTTTCAAAGTTCAGAGAAGGCAATGGCAACCCACTCCAGTACTCTTGCCTGGAAAATCCCATGGACAGAGGAGCCTGGTAGGCTGCAGTCCATGGGGTCACGACTGAGAGACTTCACTTTCACTTTTCACTTTCATGCATTGGAGAAGGAAATGGCAACCCACTCCTGTGTTCTTGCCTGGAGAATCCCAGGGACGGTGGAGCCTGGTAGGCTGCCGTCTACGGGGTCGCTGTGGGCCTGGGATTCAGTCCTTGATTGGGGAACTAAGATCCTGCAAGCCATGGTGGGCAGCCATAGATAGGTAAATAAATACCAAAGGGAAGTCAAAGGAATGTAGTTTAGTAGGAAATGTAAAAACATAATCTGCCTCGGGTGTAATAACTCCTTAAAAGGTCAGACTCTCCTGCGTGATCAGTGAGGTGTCTCAGAACACAGTCCACCTGTTACAGTGGGCCTTCCCTCTTCTGAAAGGAAGACCCATCAGCAGAAAGCTATGAACCTGTCCCCAAACTTACTGGACCAATTGGTCGCTAGTCACTGGAATAAATATTTCCCAAGCTGCCTAGAAATGCAGAGTTCTATTGCTTAAAGAAATCTGTGATCTTTATTCTACAGTGAAGACTTTCATTAATTCTGATTTAGGGACATCTGGAGGTTAAGCGTGACACTTAACTGCAAGAGAAAGACAGAAAGAAGTACAAAACGTACAAGTAAAGTCTTTTCTGTCAGAGTCAATTGGGTATGAAAAGCTTGGAATTCATAACTAATTTAAAATTGTTCATGGGGTGATATGTCATGAGGGAATTAAATGATGATGGAAGTCTATAGGTTCAGAAACACAAAACATGGGAGCAGATGACCCCTGGCTCCTGGTGAGTAGCAGAGCATCATGGGAAAGAGGACCAATTCTGAGGTCAGGGTCCCATTTTGCCATCTATTGACTTGGGCAAGTTACTTAATTATAAACCTCTGTTTCCTCATCTGTAAAGTGAAGACCATACTATAAGTATTCATACATTTATTACAAAGGTTAAATAGGATAACATATGTAAAATGCCTAAATTAGAATAAGTACCCCATAAATGTTAACTGATGTTATTGTTGTTATTATTTGCTCCTGAAGACTAGAGTTCACATCACTTTTGCTCATATTTCTTGCAAGGAACGGTCCAGCAATTTCTTACATCTTGCTCTTTCCATCTTTTTTCCTCTTGGATATATGTGGTCATAACTCTGAAGAAGGTTTTTGTTTTGTTTCATATCTCCCTGTCCCCATTGTCTCATAAATGTTGCTAGATGTTCCTTTGAGAAATTACCTCTGTCCTACTCTGAGACTCTGTAGGGTAAGGCTATCCTGGCTTCCAACTCCAGGCTGTCTAGTGAATCAGGCCATTTCAAATAGACTGATTGACTCAGGAGTGAGTAGATAACCCAAGTCAGACTGATGAGATTCAGTCCTGGGGGTTTTGCTAGATCTCTAAGGAAATCGAGAACTGCTAACCCAGTAGGGTATAAATCTGGAGATACCAGTGGTCATCATAGGGAACAGGCCGCCTGAGAATGGAACCAACACAGAGGAACACATAATTGAGAGATGGAGTGGTTTCCTAAAGGTATGAGTACCTGGGTTCAGCTGTAACTAAACACACACACACACACACACACACACACACACACACACTTTACAATTTTATAAGCCAAATAAAATCTTTTTCTTGCCTGAGTCAGTTTGGATTGAGTTTCTGTCATTGCAGCTGAAGGAGTCCTGCCAAGTCCCAGAGAGAAATCAGAAGTAGATAGTATGATCCAAATGCTCATTTCTGTATTTTTCCCCCACATTTCCCCCTTCTCTTGTATTCAGTACTTTTAAGCTGTCTTCTTCTTCATTTTTTTCATGGGAAATAATCTGATAATGTTTGCCCTTGATGCTGCAGGGTGAATTTCTGTTATTATGTTATTTTTTGTAGAGTTGATATTCTAAGCTGTACATTTAGCCCTACAATGAAAGGCTTTGATCCTGCTATAGGATTTTAGCTCTAAATAAGGTGTGTCCCAATCTAAAGAGTTTTAAGAAATGTATCAACCAAACAACAATTTGTAAATCTTGTTTGAATTCTACTTTAAAAAACCAACAGTTTTTAAAAATAAACACTTTTTTAAAAGTTTCTATCTTTAGGAGATAAACATGGAAATGTTTTTAGGTGAAAAGATACATTTGAGATATGTTTCAAAATATTCTGGGAGGCAAGAGGTGGGAGGAGATGAAGTATAGCTGAAACAATATTTGCTATAAATTAATAGTGGTCAAAACCCAATGATGGGTTGAGCGTGGGGTTCATTGTACTCTCCTAATTGTATATGTTCACATTTTTCAGTAATAAAAGACTTTTAGAGAATAATAAGTAGAAATGGCCAAGGCAGCTGTTCACTGCCCCCAGAATCTCTGTTCTCCTTCTCACTTACAAAAAGAACCCCTTTATTGTTGAGGATGCAATGTAACTGTCCAGATTTTTTTTTTTTAATTTCAATGATTTTATTTTTTTCTAGTCTCCCTTGTAGATGTGAGTGACCGATGGAAAGCAGATAGAACTCATTATGTGTGGTTTCCGGGAATACTCTTTAAAGGTGCTTCTTCAGCTAGTTCTTTCTCAAAGAACTGAGAAAGGTACCGAGTTATTTTGCATCACAGGAAAACTTCACACCAGAACGCATGATGCCATCGGGATGGGTGGAAAAGATAGACAGAACTTGGGTCCGTGATGACTGTGTAGCTGCCACACCAGCCCTGGGCAACTTTTCCTCTTTTTTTCAGAGAATTAAACTTTTTTTTTTTAATTTGCATTTGCCCTTACAGAGGTTGTTAACTCCACGAAAGAAGGGAGGATCTTTCAGTCTTACAGCTCACTAAGTGGGCTGCTTTCTGGAAGTACCTGGTGTGCTTTTAAAAATGTTAAGGTTTGGACCCCACTTACAGTGTCTGAATTCATTGATTTAGGGTACAGCTTGGGCGCTGGAATTTGTAAAAGCTGCCCTGGTGATTCTAATGTGCGGCCAGTTTGGTGATCCAGTGTTGAAGCTCGCGATTTGATCGCCCGAGCGCTGGGCTCTGGCTAGGGGTACAGTCTGCTAAGCGCGTTGGTAGTCTTCGGCGCCGGAGCCAATCCGGCCCCGCCTTTTCCCCCAGATCGGCCCCGCCCCCAGCCCGGGCCCCGCCCCGGCCCCGCCCAGCTGTGGCCCCGGATAAACGCGGAAAAGCGTGATCCCTCCGAGCAGCCTTCCGGGAGTGCGGCTGTGCGCCTGCGCGGCGTCGAGTGCGGGAGTGCGGCTGTGCGCCTGCGCGGCGTCGAGTGCGGGAGTGCGGCTGTGCGCTTGCGCGGCACCGAGTACCAGCGGGCTGTTTGAGTTTCGCTCCCGGAGCCAGGTCTCGAGACCCTACGCTTCCGACCGAGATTGGGTGGGGGAGGGGGCGGTTCTCGGCGCCTCGCGACCCCACTGAGTGGGCCCTTTGCTCCCGGACCCGCACGAGGTTAGAGTCTGGTGTTGAAGATCCCCCCTTCGGAAGCGGGCATTGTTTAGGCGGGGCGGGGGGCCGGGGCGGCGCGGGCCGGGATGAGGAGCGGGCCTTAGCCGCGTTAGCTGGAGTGGAGGCTTTATTTAGACCTTCTCACCTACCCTCGGGCTTCCCTGCTGGTTCAGAGGGTAAAAGCGTCTGCCCGCAATGCGGGAGACACGGGTTCAAACCCTGCGTCGGCTCCCCTGGAGGAGGACATGGCAGCCCCACTCCAGTATTCCTGCCTGGAGGATCCCATGGACGGAAGAGCCTGGTGGGCTATATATATAGTCCATGGGGTCACTGAGAGTCGGACACGACTGAGCGACTTCACTTTCTTTTTTCACTTTCTTTCACCTCCCTTGAAGTGAACGAACAGTACCGGATTTCTTTCCTTCCCCTCCTTCCGTCTCCTTGTGGGCTTTGCTGTGCTCAGTAAAAGACCCTATAGAAGAGCCAGGCTTCTCTGTCCGTGGGATTTTCCCTGCAAGAATACTGGAGGAGGTTGCCATTTCCTCCTCCTGGGTCCGCCTCCTTACCGATCCCAGTAGTAAAGCCCCAGTCCCCACAGCGTAGGAGAAATGCTTCCCTGGACCCGTTTCTTTGAACTTCCTGTGTTTTTCCTTAAAATTCTCGGGTATTTAAGTTTTCAGAGACAATACTGATGTTGTCTTTCTGTATAAATAGCATATTTGTCCGCCTGAATCTCTGAGGAAATGACACAGTCTTGTCTTCTGTACCTTGCTTTGGGATGCACTGACTATAGAAAGACTGTGGTTTTTCCAGTGGCCATGTATGGATGTGAAAGGTGGACTGTGAAGAAACCTGAGCGCCGAAAAATTGACGCTTTTGAACTGTGGTGTTGGAGAACACTCTTGAGAGTCCGTTGGACTGCAAGGAGATCCAATCAGTCCATTCTAAAGGAGATCAATCCTGGGTGTTCTTTGGAAGGACTGATGCTAAAGCTGAAACTCCAATACTTTGGCCACCTCATGCGAAGAGTTGACTCATTGGAAGAGATTCTGATGCTGGGAGGGATTGCGGGCAGGAGGAGAAGGGGACGACAGAGGATGAGATGGCTGGATGGCATCACCGACTGGATGGACGTGAGTCTGGGTGAACTCCGGGATTTCGTAATGGACAGGGAGGCCTGGCGTGCTTCGATTCGTGGGGTCGTAGAGAGTCGGACACGACTGAGCGACTGAACTGACTATAGAAAGCTCTAAGACGGGTCATTACTGGACATTGGTGGTGGTGGTTCAGTCACTAAGTCGTGTCTCTTTGCGACCCCATGGACTGCAGCACTGCCAGGGTTCCCTGTCCTTCACCACCTCCCAGAGCTTGCTCAAACTCATGTCCATGGAGTCAGTGATGCCATCCAACCATCTTGTCCTCTGTCGTCCCCTTCTCCTGCCTTCAATCTTTCCCATCAACAGGGTCTTTTCCAGTGAGTCGCTCTTTGCATCAGGTGGCCAAAGTATTGGAACTTCAGCATCAATCCCTCCAATGAATATTCAGGATTGATTTCCTTTAGGATTAACTGGTTTGATCTCCTTGGTTAGAAACTGAATTTTGTAGAATTGAAAGATATTACTCATGAGTTTTTGTACTTTGTTTTCCAGGAGATGTGACTTACTGGATATTTATCATTCTTAAGTTTTGAAAGTGAACAGAAATTTGTTTTTTTTTTTTTGGTAAATGTGTTTATATTTTTTTCTTCAGAGGCTTAAAGGATGGCCTCAGATCTGGAACGGTTATGCTCTCATATTAATGAAAAGATTGGCAATATTAAAAAAACTGTGTCATTGAGAAATTGTGGTAAGTAAAACAGATTCCACTGACTTTGTATATTGAAAATACGTTTTGATTATTGTCCCACTTTGATATCTTATGCGTGGATAAGTGAATGTATCTTAGAAAGTTAATTTTCAGTTTTGAATAGTGATTTTTAAAGCAATCTGCTATCTGTATTTTGAATATGGCAGAGGATACTAAAGTGTAAATCACATTGAACAATGAACTAGCTAATAATTACATTTATTTATTTATGTTTTTCTGAGACACACAAGGCTGAGTAGTAAGATTTTAAGGTTATGTTGAGTTTCTGATTCTAGAGCTAAGCAGAGATACTAAAAGATAAGGAAAAAACCAGAAATGGAAAACACCCATAGCGATAGAAGTATCCCATAACTCATATTGCAGACTGCTTTGATAAGGAAGGTTATCAATATATATCAATATTACCAATATATATCACTAGGAAACAGCTAATTGAAAATGAAATAAATTATTTTAACATCCAGAAACCTGGAGGTTGTGACCATCTTCCAAACTAGTTTGAAGTGCAGAGAAACGGGATCCTGGAAAAATATCATTTACAAAAACGATGTGCTCTCCAGCCTTATCTAGGAGAACTAAAGATTTGATAGGCAGAATTCCATCTGCAGGGGGGATCCTGTTGAACTTTTATTGTATTTTGAACGGATACTTTTTAAAAAATTCAAAAATGAAATTATACTGTTGGAATGTCCTTTCAAATTTTACATGTCCTTCTGAGACTTGCATATTCTCCCTTCCTTGTCGAGAACCACTAATAAAGAGACTCATCCGGTTTACAGTTGGTGGCTATGTATTCTGTAGATAGTTAAAGCTGAAGCAACTGTGGGTTCTTCTGTAGCCCCCAGTCTCATATGAGGAAACTGAGGCTCTAGAAGTCAGGTGACTTGCCCAAGTTCTCCTGCTTATCAGTGGTCAGTTGGGACTACAGCTTTTGTGTCCTGATTCCCAGTATAGTACTTGTCTATTTCTATGCCTGTTTTATGGAATAATCTAAAAAGGACATTTAAATATTTAATAAGTAGTCTTTAGATTTTCTGAGAGCATGATTACTCTTGGATAAATATAACTTAGAGATTATAAAACTATCCAACTTTGAATTCAAATGGCCCCACTGAAGCATGAGGCCTGGCAGAAGCAGTCTGACCTGTTAGGTTACTACTCACCGGGTAACTGTTGTTTGTACGTGGGGAGAATATGGTAACTGTTGTTTGTACGTGGGGAGAATAATTTGTCTGTTCGGTTCCGCAGCCTATTCAGGAAAGCCCAGTAATATGTTTGCCACGTTGGCTGCTGTAATTTAGTAGATTGCTACTATCAAAAGTAGTGAATTTACTTAGTGCACTTATTTTACTACAGATCAGCAAACAAGGCCCTAAAATTTAGGTGACTGGGTTATTTGAGATACCAGTATCGCCGACTAATCCCCCTGAGATTAGTCTCAGCAGAGACATCAGTACTCTCGTTTATTTGTTCATTTCTTTCAGCTGTTACGGTCAAATGCTTTATTAGATTGTTGATTTGTAACAGCTTGCCTTTAGTGGGTGCCTTACTAGGTTGCAAGCAGAGTGCCCACACCTCTTCTATGTACTTTCTTGCTTCTCATTAATTATCTGAGGGCAAGTGCTGGTGTCTCTGACTGCAGGCCTAGAAACTCTAGCCATTTCACTCTGCATCTGTAATCTCCAGTGTGGTCACATTTTGTTTTCACTTAGGGATGTTTCATGATTTGGTTGTTAGAAGAGAAGATGGAAAATATTTGGTTATGAGGATGGTTTTCCCTTTTGTGCTTTTGAGGTGTCTTTAAAAAAAAAATCTTTTTTTTTACTTCTTTTATTTCTAAGGAGGAAGTTTCTCTGGTTTTCCCATCCTTGTATCTATGAAGCTGGGGAGAGGGGCCCGGCGGTGGGGCTGGGAACTTGAGAGCAGGCTACTCTCCCCTGCCTACCCCAGACACTTGCAGGCCAGTCCAGAATGTAAGCTTATCTTTCTGGCCAGTGATTAGAATTTTTCAGGTTTACACATTCACAGGATATATCCCATGAAGAGAGTCCTGGCCTGCTTCAGGATTCTCACTTCCAGCATCCTGTGCTTTAAAGGCCCAAAGCCGGGACTCTTATCCCCATTAAAACCAAATATATTAGGTTGCTGAGGTTGACAACCTCCTCTCTCCTGCATTTCTCTGCACCTTGAGTCCCACTTCTGCATGCCCCCCACCCCCCTCCTTAGGGCTACTGCAGCATCAGCTCATACATTCTATCTGGTCTGTGATTCTTTCTTCAAGTTGAAACTCATGGAGATTTACCTTTTTTCTCCTAAGAGCTCAACTATGCATGCAAAAGGGTGTTTATTTTATCTAGCATTTCTAAGTGCTTTATTATAGTGGAAGAATTTTCCAAAAACAAAAGATTCAGGGGATACTTTGTATTTACCTCCTCCTTCCTTTTTTTCATATTACTTAGTAACGAGTTCTTAAGATTCTTCATGGAGACAAGTCCTAGGGGCTGAAACATTGTTCTTTCCTCAGGGTCCCTTTACCCTAAGGCTCTGTTCCAGGAGTTCCCTTGGCTACATGTAGGTTTTATGGTTTTCTGTATGTTTTATTTTCCATTTCATCTTTGTTTATTAATAGGGAAAGAGCCTACCTTGAAGACCATTTTAAATAAAATAGGAGATGAGATCATTGTAGTAAATGAACTTCTAAATAAATTGGAATTGGAAATTCAGTATCAAGAACAAACCAACATTTCCCTCAAGGTAATGGTTTTTCTAGTGATGAAACAAAATAAAAAAGGCAATTAATATAAACACCTAATCACCAGGGAATTCGTAAGGATTCTTTATAATGTTGTTAGCTTTGATTATTAACAGTAAAGAGTACTATTTGCATTTTGTTTTCCCAGTGTAAAGGACTCCAGAGTTCCAGAGGTATTTCTTTCTCCATGCTGGTAGCCAATTTATTTACTAAGAAGGGAATATTTCCTAAATAATTCTTGGGAGGTTTAATTTAAATAAATGATCTCCTGGGAGTATGGTGTGGGAGGAGTGCCTGCCCTGGGTTGAGGAGACATGGTTTCCCACCCGGGCTCCCCCAGCGTGTTCTGCCACCCTAAGAAACTCTTGGAGTCTCAGTGCCCTTAATTGAAAAGTAATGGGTCATACTGAAGTATTTCTTGGGTCCCTTCTATTGTGCATTTCTTTCTGTTTGTACAGATTGTAGTGTAAAGATTCTCAGGTTAAAAAAAACACTTGAGCCTCATTCACACACACATTTTGTTCTAAATAAGCCTTTACCTAATAAAAATGCTTCTGATAGGATGGGAAAAGAATCTGTACCATAATTACCTCGTGCTCTTAGAGCCACTGATATGTTCAGTTGGATTGATCAAGGTGGCTTCTATAGTCCTTTTCAAATGTTATAATCCTCAGTGTCTGTAAAGATTTTTCAGGGGATTTTCTGTAGGACTGGACATGATTATGCCTATCCTGCTGTTGGTTGAAATGAGATCAGTATCTCTGAACATGATCCAGGTTTTTAAAAGAAAGATGTCATACGAATTCAAAACAGACCAATAATGGTTACATTTCTACCTTGCCCAATAAGGCCCAGGGTTAGGTGTGAGTTTAGAGAAGGTCCAACTCAGGATTAAAGCCTGTTTGGAATTTTTATTTACATGATGACTGAAAATCAGATGACAGGGATCCAAAGGTACAGAGTATTTTTTCTTATTGAATTTCCTCAGATTCTTGGGAAAGTTAAATAAAGACAACACAAAATGAAGGCAGTTATGATCAAGTAGAAATTTTCATTAAGCTAGAATATACAAAACCTTCCTAAGCAATATCTCGTCCTTGCATTCCAGGAGTGTGTTATCATTTGGTGCCGGGGAATGCTTGCTAAGTCAGCAAAAGCACTTTTACCAGAATGACAAACATAAATCTTTCATATACTTTTTAGTTGCTTCCCAAGGTTGAAGTATTTTAGAAAGACATGCATGTCAATCCTGTCTGTTGTAATGTTATTCTAGCAATTGTTCTCTGAACAAATCCAGTAGAGAAAAATAATGTATCACTATCCCAAGTCAGCTCTAGAAACCAAAGGGCTTCTTTTAAATATTGCAGAGTTCAGTGCTTTTTAACCCCTTCCACTCAGCATCATTGTAGTTGAACTCAGTCTTTCCTGCTCTTTTTAACATGTTAAAACACACATAGGCAGGACAGATGCTTATTTGTGAGCTTTTTTCTTTTTTTAAAGGAACTCTTTGAATCTCTTGAAGAAGATTATAAAGACGTGGAGCATCTCAAAGAAAACATCCCTCCCCATTTGCCTCAAGTAACAGTTACCCAGAGCTTGTAAGTGTGTTTATAATTATTTTTATTCTCTGGACTTAGAAAACTATTAAAACAAGCACTTTAGATCTTTTTGCTTTTCGATATACTTGCAGTTTTGTTAGTGATTATCCAGTTTTGTTTTGTTTTGTTTGCACTTACACAAGAAATAATCTTTCCCTCATCTTTACCAGTTTTCTTATCCCAGTGTCTCTAGGGAAAATGTGGTGCCTCTTTCCCAAGGATCAGTCCCTCAGAGCAGAGTTTGTTAACATTGGCTCTGTTGACATTTGAGGTCAGATAGTTTTTTTCTGTAAAAATAGCATATTTAGCAGCATCCCTGCTCTCTTCCAATGGAGTATCAGTAGCTCTCCTGTACCCTCCTCCCCCCGGCACCCTCCACCCAGGTGGTGACAATGAAAAATGCCTTCAGACATTGTGGGGGTGGAAGATCTCACCTGACCCTTGAAAAACACTGTCTTAGGGTAAAAATAAACTTAATGAGCCTCCTATCTTAAAAATAGCTCAAGGAACAAAGGCTTAGCTCTATTTTTACCCTGAAACTCCTGTCCTGACTCTCTATTCACTGCTGGTAGATGTTCCTGCCTGCCCTTTCTCCTGAAGCCCCGAAAAGAGGCCATCCTACATCTTTGACTAGGCTGCCCCCCTGTTCTCTGCCCTCCTTTAAGTTACAAGTGTCTCCTAAGACACTGTTACTTAACACCGTTATTAATGCTCCCAGATGTCCAACTCCAGCCTTGACATGGCCCCTGTGTCAGCTGTTTGAACTGCTTGCTGGGAGTCTCACAAATGAGCTGTTCTCTCCTCCAGGTTTACGTATGTGAGACTAAATTGGCTATCTCCTTGTCACCTACCCATCACCTGGACGGGAACAGGGCGTCCCCAGCCTCTCTCTCCGTCTTGTAGCCCCTTGGCCTCTGCCCTCCCTCTCATTGTCTGGCTCCATGAGATCTTGCATCATCTTTCGTCTTTATGATTTGGGAGTTACTTGTGTTTTCTTTCCAGTATTTCTCCACTGCCATCTCTCCAGTCCTCTGCCACCAAAATTGTATTTCTTTTTTTAATTTTATTGACGTATAGTTGATTTACAAAATTGTATTTCTAAAAGGGGCTCCCCTTGTATACCACGACTAACCTAACTATTTTAACTTTTGAAATGGATCATATATACAGAAAAGTAATTGAAGTATTATTAGTGCAAATTAAAGGAGAATAATAAACATCAGTGAATCTACCAGTCTGATTAAGAAATAGGACACTGCCAGTACCTACAACACTTCTTCTGTTGCAGATTCTCCTTCTATCAAAGAGGTAATCACCCTGGCATTTGTGATAATCACAGTTTTGTGTATGTGTTTCCACCAACAATATACTGCTCAAATTTGAAAACTAAAAGGAAAGCACGAATCTTGCTGTGTAGGAAAAGAGCCATGTTGCTGCCGATAGTTGAAGGTCTCCAGGAAATAAGCTCAACAGAGTCCCTGGCGTGCCAGGGTACCTTGGAATTTCCCTCCAAGGAGAGAAAATTAGGGAGTTCCTTGGCAGTCCAGTGGTTAGGACTTGATGCTTTCACTGCCATGGACCAGATTCAGTCCCTGGTCAGGGAACTAAGACCCCACAAGCTGAGCAGTATGGCCCAAAATGAAAAAAAAAAAAAAAAAAAAGGAAGAGAAGATTAGTGGGCAGGGTCATGAATGAATGGAGGAACAAAAGACATCTTGGGGTATCTGCCAGGTCTGTTGGGCTGGACACTGGCCACCCAGCAAGAATGTGGCCCAAGGAGTAGGGGGGGTTTTCTTCTAAACTCACTGTGGCCTAGGTTCAGCATTCAGGGCCAGGTCACAGCAGAACCTTTGTATAGGCAGAAAAGGTTGTTTTTAGCTGATGCGCACAGCAGGGCCTGAGAACAGGCAAGTACAGGTAAGAACCAGCCAGGCTCAGCGTGGAGTCTCAGGATAGGTTTCATGTAAGGATGATGCTACAAGCACTGGGCATCTTCACCTTCACAGCCTGTCACACGGTCGTCTCCTCGTCGCACTGCCTCCGTCAGGCCTGGTCGCTGTCTGTGTCTGGTACTCAGCTGTCATCTTGGGATCTCACCTCCCTGTCTGTGGGATTCCCTTTGTATACTCCTGGGTTGGATCATTTCTTTCCTGTATCCCTTTTTCTGTTTGGAGAAGTCAAGCCAACCTGACTTGCTGCTGGCACGGGGGTTTCTTCCTTCCCTGGCAGTTTAACAGCCTAGAAGCTATAACCTGTTCCTGGACTCTGTTTGCCAGTGCAGAAGGAGCTGTATCAGGCTTCTCACCCACACCAAAAAATGGAGCAGGACTGGCCCTAGGGTACCCACGTTCATTTCTGGCAGCTGAAATGAGTCTGCAGCAGGTGGGACTGATACTAGCAACCAGTGGGGTAAATTAGAAGTATAAGATGATTGATGTTTCCACATCCAGAAATAGGGGAATCAGAAAGATAAGTTGTTTAGAGGTTAAATTCAGCTTCACACATACTGACTTAGAGGAGCCAGTGAGATAACAGATGAAGATGTTAGGCATGTGTATTATTTGCACCATGTTTTGCGTGCATAAATGACGTGATTATGTTACTGAAGATTTGGGAACTTAATTTTTCAGTGTTCTCCTCACTATTCAAAAAAAAAAAAACCTTTTTTTGTCTGCGCCATGGGGCATGTGGGAACCTAGTTCCCTGAGCAGGATTGAACCCGTGCCCCCTTCATTTGAAGCTTTTGGAGTCTTAACCACTGGACCACTGGGGAAATCCCTTCACTATTGAGATCTTCAAAGCATTAGCAGTAGGGATAGAAAACGAAAATGTTGCCTATAAAATTATAACAAGATGGAAAAATTATAAGATCATGTGCTTAATACTGGTCATTTTCAGTTGCGAAGCCTCCTACTATGCCACAGAATTCTGACAATTGTGTGTCTCTGTTCTGTAGTGTTAACAGATCAGATCTTGACCCTGAAGAACCAGTCAAAGTTGAGGAACCTGCACCCACAAAGAAGCCTCTCAAAGAACAAAGAAGTATTAAAGAAATGCCATTTATAACTTCTGATGAGTTTAATGGCATTCCTGCGTAAGTATCTGAGATAAATTTTAACATTCAGCTCTTTAGTAATCAGCATACATGATTGTCATAAACCTTGAATATATTATTTGTAACATGCTGTATTCCAATATTGATCTTTTCTAAAATAGTTTTACATTATGCTGCAGGAATCTTTTGTGGAAGATACTTAAAATTTTGTTTTTTATTTAGTTGTAAAATCTCGTCATAAATCTAGAGATGAATCAGTTTGTTCCGGAGTCCTCTCAGGGTCATTTTATGATACAGATATTTTATCCAGTTACATTTTAGAAGTAGCCTCAGTTTTGCTACAATTTTAAGGAAAGGGAGTATGTTGTATAGATTTGGAAATTAGCACAGAGAGAGCTCTGTTTGATTTCCATTTGTCCATTAACTTGTGCCACGCACTTGTTTGAGTCTGCTCTATTCTGGGCTCTGGGTCACTGAGGAGAAGAATACAGGGGTGAATGCGACAAGATGCTCCCCCCCAATAAGGACTCCATTGCTCTTCATAGAAGACATTAATGGGGAATCAATTATGGAAATCCCTATTATAATTCCAGGGCTTAACTTCACATCTTGGCTTTATATTGTTGCATTTCTTTTTATTTTCTTATACAAATAATGCATGTTGTGAGACTGATAACTCATCTGTAATTCCACCACTCAGACAAGATAGAGTATTTCCTTCTGTATTTTAATTTACAGAACAAGTTGTTTCTGATTGTTATTACAACAGTGTAGTTATTCTATGAATATAATTTACTTTTTTTATTGAGCATTTTTCCGTTATTAACTGTCATTGAAAACTTGGATGTTAATAGTTGTATAGTATTTTATGATGTGACTACTCTATAAGCTATTTAAGCATGACTTTATCAAATATTTGGGTTGACTGTGTTGTTATGAAGAATGGTACAGTGAAATTTCTTTTACACAGGTCTATTTTGTAATTCCTTTATTATTATTATTTCCTTGAGATAGAGTCCTAGGAGGAGACTCCCTAGGGCAAAGAGCATGGTTATTTTACTTCCCTGAGAGTTGTCCATCCAGATTTTTTTTTTTTTTTAGGTTTACAGAAAAATTGAGCAGACTGAACAGTGTTCTCATAACTGAAAACAGTTTCCCTTATTACTGACATCTTGCGTTAGTGCGGTAAATTAGTTACTATTGCTAAACCAGTCTAGATACTATTAACTAGATATTAACTAAAGTCTGTAGTTTGCAGTAGGGTTCATTCTTTGTGTTGTGCAGTCTGTGGATTTTGTCAGATGTGGGATGTCACGTCCCCACCGTTATATCATACAGAATAGTTTCACTGCCCTAAAAATATCCTGTGCTCCTCCATTTCATCTCTCCCTCGAGACCCTGGCAGCCACTCATCTTTTTATTGTCTCTGTAGTTTTCCCTTTTCCAGAATGTCATACAGTTGAAATTATACACTGTTGCCTTTTTGGACTGGCTTCTTTCACTTAGTAATACACATTTAAGATTTCTCTAGTGTCTTTTTGTGACTTGATAGCTCATTTCTTTTTATCGCTGACTCTGATGCTGGGAGGGGTTGGGGGCCAGGAGAAGGGGACGACAGAGGATGAGATGGCTGGATGGCATCACCGACTCAGTGGACGTGAGTGTGAGTGAACTCTGGGAGTTGGTGATGGACAGGGAAGCCTGGCATGCTGCAGTTCACGGAGTCGCAAAGAGTCGGACATGACTGAGCGACTGAACTGAACTGAATATTCCATTGTGTAGATGAAGTAGTTTGTTTATCCGTTCATCTATGGAACAACATTTTGGTTACATCCAGTTCGGGGCAGTTATGACTAAAGCTGCTGTAAACGTTCACCTGCAGGTTTTTGTGTGGACATGTTTTCAGCTCACTTGGGTAAGACCTAGGAGTGTGATGGCTGGATCATATGGTAAAACTGTTTAGCTTTGTGAGAAACTGTGACGCTGTCTTCCCTAAGTAGTTGTACCATTTTGCATTCCCAGCAGAACAAGAGTTCTGTTGCTCCATGTCCTTGCCTGCATTTAGTTCTGTCCGTTGTTTTCTATTTCAGCTGTTCTAGTCAGTATAATGTGCCTCACTGTTTTAATTTTCAGTTTCCCGATAACATGATGTTGAGCATCTGTTCATATACATAGTTGCCCCTTGAAAAATATATGGCAGTTTCACAAATCTGAGACTCGGAATGAGGCTGACATTTTAGTTTTTTTGTTTGTTTTGGCCGCTCAGTCATTTCCTTTGTTGACAGCTTTATGTGATTAAAGTTGTTTGATGCTATTTGGTTTTCTAAATTTTTGTTGTTGCCAAGAACAAATGGCTGTGAGGAACGGTGCAGTAGAAAGGTCTTTAGAAAATGCTTTCTTGGGGACTTCCCTGGTGGTTCAGTGGTTAAGAATCCACCTTGCAGTGCAGGGGATGTGGGTTCGATCCCTGATCGGGGAGCTGCGATCTGACGTACCTCAGAGCAGCTAAGCCCACGTGCCACAACTGCTGAACCCACGTGCCACAACTACTGAACCCACGTGCCACAGCTACACAGATAAAAGAAAATGCTTCCTTGTAGGGAGGATATTGAAATAGTCATGGTAGAGTATTCGTTTTTAAACTAAGAGATTATTTAACGAATGAGAGAAGTTAAAAGGTTAGGATAAGAAGAATGTGTTCCAAACATGGGGCTTTGGTTCATTTATCTTTAAAAAGTTGATACTGAGGGTGCAGTTTAAAGTGGAAAACACTGGCACTTATTTTGAGGAAATTAGAGGATAGTTCACATGGTTTAAAGCAGGGGTCCCAATCTCCGGGATCTAATGCCTGATGATCTGAGGTAGAGCTGATGTAATAATAATAAAGGGCACAATGAATGTATCACACTTGAATCATCCCCAAATCATCCTCCCCTACCCTGCCTGACCTGGTCTGTGAAAAAATTGTCTTCCATGAAACTGGTCCCTGGTGCCAAAAAGATTGGGGACTGCTAGTTTAAAGGAATGTCTTTGTGTTGAGCTGTGGCATCAACTGTTTGTGGAAATTGTGGTTAAAAAATGAGTGGAGAAAATGAATTTAGAAAAGAGAATAATGAAAAAAATGGTTTTGGTCAATATGAATATTTTTCTTTAAACATTTATATATTATTTTATATTAAGAAACTTTCTATTAGAAAACTGCCCCTTTTAACAGAGGGGAAGGTCAGAGTTTAATATATAATGAATCCACAATTTGTTGAAGGGAAAAGGGAAGGAGATTATGAAAATTTTGTTTTGGGTGTATACAGACCACTCAAAATTGAAGGTCTCCTATTCTTATAGTCTAAGACTGTGATTGGCATCACTGACTCAATGGACAAGAGTTTGAGCAAACTCCAAGAGATAATGAAGGCCAGAGAACCCTGGCATGCTGCAGTCCATGGGGTTGTAAGAGTCAGACAGGACTCAGTGACTGAACATCAAGAAGACTCTGGTGACTGGGAGGACAGGCAGGAGGGAGACTGAATTGGAAGAATGGGCTTTAGAGAGACAACATTTAATCCACCTGCCAATGCAGGAGACACAGGAGATGCAAGTTCAACCCCTGGGACGGGAAGATCCCTTGAAGCAGGATCCCAGTATTCTTGCAGGCTTCCCTGGTGGCTCAGATGGTTTAAAAAAAAAAATCCACCTGCAATGCAGGAGACCTGGGTTCAATCCCTGGGTTGGGAAGATGCCCTGGAGAACGGAATGGCTATCCACTCCAGTATTCTTGCCCGGAGAATTCCATGGAGAGAGTATCCTGGTGGGCTATAGTCCGTGGGGTCACAAAGTGACTGAGTGACTTTCACATTCACTTTCAGATAGTACTTAAGGCCATTTGAGTGCGAAACGAGTGGGGCTGTCCATCCTTCTCCTCTGCCAGGCAGCTGTGCAGCTTAGCTTCTGGGCCCTCTGATCCCTTTGCAGCCCTTCCACCACCAATTCTTCTTCGTCGGCTCCTCATCTCTGTTGTCTTCTTTGTCATTTCCCCTCCCTCCTCCCTTTTTTCTCCCCCCTTTATTTCTCTGAGCAGATCTGTTTCTGCAGAAAACTGAAGTGGTATGAGTTATATAATTTATTAATACTAAAATATTTCTTCCGCTTGCTTACAAACATTTTAAAATATTTAAATAAACTGTTATATTGGAATTAACCCATTGGAATCAGAATTTGAGATTAAATTGTTAATTTAAATTGTTAAATTGTTACAGTAATTCTGTAAGGAGTAGGGATAGAGATTTCTGCATCCAGATATAAGTAGAGGAGATAAGCACTAATACATTGTAGCCTCTACTTAATTTTTCAGTGGTTGAGACACATCTAGTTTATTTGGAAGTTGCTATAAAATATTTTTCCAAAGAGTGCTAATAGCTTGTATAAAGTAGTTGACTGTATAAAGTCACTATATGTAAATATTTTTCTTCAAAGAAAACAATTTTGTATGATGATTCTTTTAAAAAATTAATCATTTTCTTTTTTTACAGGTACATGAAATCCCGCTTAACCTATTGTCACATTAATGATGTTATTAAAGAAATCAACAAGGCAGTTGTTAGTAAATATAAGATCCTACATCAGCCAAAAAAGTCTATGAGTTCTGTGGCCAGAAATCTCTATCATAGATTTATTGACGAAGAAACGAAGGAAACCAAAGGTAAAATCAGTATATGTGTGTGTGTGTGTGTGTCTGTGTCTGTCTGTCTGTGTGTGTGTGTACATGTCAGCTGTTTGGAGTGTAACTAAATCATGAGAAACAAAAGTAATTCCAGAAAATTCTAACTCTAGAGAGGTAGTTCTCAACCAGGGGCACTTTTCCCACCAGAGAATATTCTGCCATCTCTGGAGACAGTTTTGATTGTTACGCCTGGGGTTGGGGGTGCTCCTGGCGCCTGGTGAGTTGAGACCAAGGGTCCTGAGTGGAGTAGAGACCACCAATAGTGTACCCTATAGTGCACAGGGCAGCTCCGACAAGAAAGAATTATCTAGTCTAGAATATCTAGGCTATCTGTCTAGATAGTTATCTAGAATTATCTAGTCTAAAACAGTAGTAGTGCCGAGCCTCAGAAATACTGCGTTGGCGTCTCTTACGGAATGATACCCAGTGTTTTCAGAACTAGAATAGTAATAACAGCTGGTGATGCTTAGGTAACACTTACTATGTGGCAGAGAGTGTACCAAGGGCTTTAGTCCTCACAGCATCCTTATGAGTTGTGTACTATTATTACTCCTATTTTACAGATGAGGAGGACTTCAGTTCCTTGCCCAAGGTCAGTCAGTTGAGTGATAAAGCTGCCATGGGTTTCTGGGTTACATTCTCTTAACCACTACCATATTGCTTCTTGAAAAGTGAATTGTTCAAAAGATACCAGCAGATAGCCAGTGATAAAATAAGCAAGGCTGCACTGCTGAAATGCTATAGTAAACATTATGCAACTTCAGTTGAAAGAACAATTATTTTAGCAAGAATACCCGTTCTCACTTTGGTTCATTGATGATAGTCAAAATCATTAATGCCATTCATAGTCATAATGTAATATATTAAAGACTCATTTTGAAAGTTGTCCTAATAAAAATTAGCACTAATATCTTTACTTTCAGGTCATTATTTTGTAGTGGAAGCTGACATAAAGGAGTTCACAGCTTTGAAAGTCGACAAGAGGTTTCACGTGATACTGAATATTTTACGACACTGCCGGAGGCTATCAGAGGTCCGAGGGAAAGGGCTTACCCGATATGTTATAACATAACGTCCTTGTGAGCTTTTGAACCAGCTAACAGGGTTTAGAGGCTGTTCCTATAGTTTCCTTACATGTAATTTTTTAATACATAATTTTTTTAGCTTTTTCATTCCTTTTTTGTTTCTTCTAAAAATAAAGCATGTATATTTAAAAATCTGCTACCTTACAGTAAGTCCTTCATCACCTACCATGTGAGCCTCTGTTGTAGGCATACAGTGGAACTAAGAAATGTTCCTATTTAGTTTTTGTGTTCAGTGACAGTGGCGCCAGTCCCAGTGAGAGGGATGCAGATAGAAGCCAAAGTTCAAGAAGAGAAGACCAAGGAAGGCCAGGCTCTCTGGAATTAAAGGTCATTAGTGTCTATATTCCATCCCATAGACTGATGATATTTCAGGCTATAGTCAGAAGTTGGATATGAGGGCAGCACATTGATCCCTGCGTTGGGAAGATCCCCTGGAGAAGGGAAAGGCTGCCCACTCCAGTATCCTGGCCTGGAGAACTTCCTGGACTGTGTCGTCGATGGGGTCGCAAAGAGTCGGACACGACTGAGCGACTTTCACTTGTTCACTTTCTTCCATGTGGTTTTCTGCTTTCCCATATGTGGTTAAGGGACAGCTTACCTGAAATGCCTTCAGTGTAAATCAGTCTGTAAACATCGACCTGTAATGAAATTGCAATAAAAGTATATTGAGATGAAAAAGATGATACGATGTGCGAGCAGATTGATAGTGGTCACGGAAAATGGGTGGTTGGATTGTAAGAATTTAATGGAGTTTTACTTCCACACTTGGGGAGACTGTTAGTGTAATCTGTGTCTTAGTGTTCTCTAGAGAAACCGAATCAACAGGCTGTCTATCTGTCTATGTGAAGGGAATTGGAAGTGACTTAGTCATGTCCAACTCTTTGTGATCCCATGGACTATACAGTCCGTGGAATTCTCCAGGCCAGAATACTGGAGTGGGCAGCCTTTCCCTTCTGCAGGGGATCTTCTCAACCCAGAGATCGAACCCAGGTCTCTCACATTGCAGCTGGATTCTTTACCACATGAGCCACAAGGGAAGCCCAAGAATACTAGAGTGGGTAGCCTATCCCTTCTCCAGCGGATCTTCCCAACCCCAGAATCGAACCGGGGTCTCCTGCGTTGCAGGCAGATTCTTTACCAACTGAGCGATCGATATCTGTGTCTGCATCTCTCTCTCTCTATCCATCTGTCTCTAGTGGAGATTTATCATGAGGAATTGGCTCATGTGATCATGGAGGCTGGGGCCCCCCAGATCTGCTGTCTGCTAGTTAGAGGCCCAGGAAAGCCAGTGATGTGATTCAGTCTGAGTGTGACAGCCTGAGAACCAGGGAAGCCAGGCCAGAGCAGGTGAGATGAGAAGCTGCAGCTCAGCAGTGAGGCAGGAAAATAAAGGAACACTTTCTTCCCTCCTTCCTCCGCCTTTTGTTCTACTCAGGTCCTTCCTGGATGGATGGGAAGACACCCACCCACATGGGGAGGGCAGTCTTTGTTTCATTGAGTCCACTGATCCAGTGCTCATCTCATCTTGAAACACACTCATAGACACACCCAGAAATGATGTTTAATATGGGTGCCTGGTGGCCAGTTAATCCTCACAGTCTATGTCTGTGCCATCTGCTCGGCAGGCTGATCCTTGCAGCCAAGAAAAAAGTGGCCTGGTTAACACTCACTGTGATGACCCCAGAATATGTTACGGGCACTGCTTATTTATTGTTATTCTTTCTTTCTCCCTAATTTAAATGCAGCTATGTTTAATTTTGACCAGATGGACCTTTGTTGGCAAAGTAATGTCTCTGCTTTTTAATATGCTGTCTAGGTTGGTCATAAAACTTACCTAGTCAAAGCTATGGTTTTTCCAGTAGTCACATATGGATGTGAGAGTTGGACTATAAAGAAAGCTGAGCACCAAAGAATTGATGCTTTTGAACTGTGGTGTTGGAGAAGACTCTTGAGAGTCCCTTGGACTGCAAGGAGATCCAACCAGTCCATCCTAAAGGAAATCAGTCCTGAATGTTCATTGGAAGGACTGATGCTGAAGCTGAAGCTCCAATACTTTGGCCACCTGATACAAAGAACTGACTCATTGGAAAAGACCCTGATGCTGGGAAAGATTGAAGGCAGGAGGAGAAGGGGATGACAAAGGATGAGATGGTTGGATGGTATCACCGATTCGATGGACATGAGATAAACTTTGGGTGTCGGTGATGGACAGGGAAGCCTGGTGTGCTACAGTCCATGGGGTTGCAAAGAGTCGGACATGACTGAGTGATTAGAACTTCATTTTCAAGCAAAATGACAGGCTTGTTCTACTTACTTACTTTTGAAAATAACATTTTCTTAAAATCCAATTTTGAAAGGACTTTGTGGTCCTGGCCTCTTTGCCCTCAGGCCTGTTCCTTGCCCTTTCTTTGCCCCCCATCTTCTGCAGTAGCATCAGTAGCTCACAGCCCAGAAGCACCCGTGCTGTCCAGTGCCCCCGTAGCATGGCCCTCTCTAGGTCTTTATGCCCTGAACCTCATGTCAGCTTTCTGCTGCAGGTCTCACAGCCTGGAGGGGAACAAATTTCAGCTGACTGTCTCCAGCTGAATTCTGCAGAGCCTGACGCCTGGTTTACCACCCTCTAGTCCTACCAGCCTAGGTAGAAGAAGGACTCACAATAGTGACCGAGGACCTCACTCGGTCTTCTTTGTTGAGATACTCATTTTTAAAAAACATTTTATTTTTTTCTGGGATATAGCCAATTAACAGGCTTCCTTGTTGGCTCCGGTGGTAAAGAATCCATCTGCAATGTGGGAGACCCAGGTTTGATCCCTGGATCGGGAAGATCCTCTGGAGAAGGGAATGGCTACTCACTCCTGTATTTTTGCCTGGAGGATCCCATGGACAGAGGATCCTGGCAGGCTACAGTCCATGGGGTTGCAAAGAGTCGGATATGACTGAGCAAGTAACACATACATAGTCAGTTACCAAACAGTGTTGTGATTGTTTCACATGAACAGCAAAGGGACTCAGCCATACATATACAGGTATCCATTCTCCCCCAAACTCCCCTCCCATCCAGGCTGCCACATAACACTGAGCAGAGTGCCATGTGCTATACAATAGGTCCTTACTGGTTATCCATTTTAAATATAGCAGTGTGTACATGTCCATCCAAAACTCCCTAACTATCTCTTCCCCCCTGGCAACAATAAGTTTATTCTCTAAGTTTGTGAGTCTCTTTCTGTTTTGTAAGTAAGTTCATTTATATCATTTCCTTTTAGATTCAACATATAAAGCATGTCATATGATATTTCTCCTTCTCTAACTTCACTCAGTATGACAATCTCTAGGGCCATTCAGTTGCTGAAAGTGACATTATTTCATTCTTTTTTAATGGCTGGGTAATATTCCATTGTGCAATTTGTAGCATGTCTTCTTTACCATTCATCCATCCATGGACCTTTAGGTTGTTTGCATGTCTTCACTATTGTAAACAGTGCAATAATGAACATTAGGGTGCATGAATCCTTTCAGATCAGGTGTTTCTCTGGATATGTGTCCAGGAGTGGGGTTGCAGTGTCATATGGTAGCTCTATTTTTAAGTTTTTTTTAAGGAGCCTCCATACAGTTCTCCAGGCTTCCCAGGGGGCACTAGTGGTAAAGAACCCGCCTGCCAGTGCAGGAGATACTACAGACGCAGGTTCAATCCTTGGGTCAGGAGAAGGGAATTGCAACCCACTCCAATATTCTTTCCTGGAGAATCCCATGGACAGAGGAGCCTGGCCGGCTGCAGTACATGGGGTTGCAAAGAGTTGGACATAACTGAAGCAACTTAGCACGTACATACATACTGTTCTCCATAGTGGTTGTACCAATTTACATTCCCACCAACACTGTAAGTGGGTTCCCTTCTCTCCACACCTTCTGCAGTATTTATTGTTTGTGGATTTTTGATAATGGCCATTCTGGCTGGTGTAAGGTGATAATGTTGTTTTGATTTGCATTAGCCATGTTGAACATCTTTTCATGTGCCTCTTGGCTATCTGTATGTCTTCTCTGGAAAAATGTCTATTTAGGTCTTCTGCCCATTTGTTGATTGGGTTGTTTGTTTTGATGCTATTAAGGGTCATGAGCTGTTTGTAAATTTTGTGATTTACAAATTTTTATGTGATGAAATCTTTTAATCTGTTCCTTTATAGGTTCTATGTGATAGAAAAGTGGGTTATTTGTAAATTGAAACATTTTTCCCAGGTAACGTGGGCTAGCTAAAAGTGGTCATGCTAGATCACCACCTAAGTCTTATTTTACTTCTCCTAAGGACCCCTGTCCCCTTTCACCTCTCCTGAGAATACTCTATCCCCCTTTACATTTCTTGACTGTGTGGGTGTCCCCTCAAATTGGCCTCATCCAGTTTGAATGTCTGGATGTGAATCTTGTGTCTATCCTACTTTCTAGTTACAAAGGGGAAATGTAACTTTAAATGAAGAGATCTGACTGTACTCCTTGTGGCAGGTTGTATTTTCCGGAATGGATGGATGATGGGAGAATTCCATACTCCACCCCATGCGCTCTTTCAGTGTGATGTCAACACTCTTCCAGCAGGAGGCAGGAGCTTTGTTCCTTCTCTTGAATCTGGAGATATATTTGTAACTGCTTCAGCCAGTAAAATTGAGAGGAATGCCACTGCCTGATTTCCAAGCTAGCTATTAAAGAGAATATGAATTCCATCTGGTCTCTTCCTTGGGATGCTTGCCTTTGGAACCCTGTCACCATATTGCAAGAAAGCCCAGGCGACATGGAGAGGTCACATTAACTGCCACTGACTACCAGTCATGTGAGCAAATTATTCCAGCCCCCAGCCTTAAAGTGTTCTTGCTGAAGTCCCAGACATCCAAGAATGGAGATAAGCTGCCCCTACTGTGCTCTGAATTCAGGACCTGCAGAAATCATGAAAAATAAATGATTATAGTAGTTTAAATATATTACCTTTTTGCATAATTTATCATACAATGAGAGAGAATGAAAATACTACTCAACCTTTGCATCACCAATAATGGGACATCCTGATATTATATGCCTCCTAATGTGACACGATATGAAATAGACAGCACTGCCTGTGAAATAATGTCAAAAAGATTCAGCTCGAATCTGATGAAGACTTCGGTTCTATCATTTTTGTAGGAAGCACAAGGGATAGAAAAACAAGTTAAAAGTCATCATGAAGAAATAATCAGACAAATCCAGATATAAGTAATCTGGTCTCTTAAAAACAAGTCAATAATAGAAAAAGATAAAGGGATCCAGTTCTAGATTAAAAGAGCCTATGTTATAGTCAACATAAACCATGAACCTTACTTCCTTTTGAAGAAAAAGATACAGGGACAGTATGGAAACTTAGGTTGTATATTGGATGCTGTGAAAGAACTAGTATCTGTTTTCTTAGGTCTGATAATAGTCTTGTGGTTATGTAGGAGAATATCCCTATTTTCTGCAGGTATGTCTGAGATATTTTGGGATAAAACAATATGTTTATAAATGGCCAATCAATATAAATGGATACATACATACATAGAGTATACACGGCAAAGTGTTAATAATTGTTCAATCTGATAAAATAGCATTCCATTATAACATTCTTTCTAATCTTATGTGTCAACATTTTTTTCCTAATAAACTTTAGAATACTTGTGAAACAAACAGTGATTAGATATTTACATTTCATGAAAACACAGATAAGAACTTGTGGGCTGGGAAGGAAGGGTTGTTAGCAATCCTTGTGAAATTTAGGTTCCTGTATCCATGCTTCCTAGCACTGCTCACTGAGCCTAGACTGGTGTTTGAGTTTAATGCATTAGATGAAATTTCTTGAGTTACGCTGGATGTAAATATCATGATTACACATGAAGCAATGTGTTGGGCATCTATTAATAACTTCTGCATGGAGAAATGATGCACAGTGTATAAAGCTTGATATCTGGAAAATATGTCACTTTTAATGAACCATGTTTTCACAGAATCTTAGGTAGGTCATCTACTCCACGAGTGAACGTGGACAGATGTTCGTTTCAAATGCATGTTTAACTTAATGATGAGCCCACTTGCCTGCCTTTTTTACAACTGTAGTGCAATTTCAAACTAATATTTTAAATCTAAGATCAATGCACCAACTCCCAAAGCTCAGCTAATTAAAATTCCCTTTGTCCTAATGGGTCAACATGACAAAGTGGGCAATTCTAATGACAAAAGTTTTCTTGGTAGAGTGATTGTCAGCTATGCCTCAACTGCATACTAAAAATTACAACTCTAATCCTAACTGTGACTCAGAAATCAAATTATTTCTTGGGGATACTCTCCAACTTAAAAAATCCAGTAACAGGGTGCATCAGTAAGAAAACTTAAGGCACTCTGGGGCTTCCCTGGTGGTCCAGTGGATAAGAATCCACCTGCCAATGCAGGAGAGACAGGTTCGATCCCTGGTCCAGAAAGCTCCTACATGCCACGGGGTAACTGAGCCCATGCACTGCAACTACTGAAGGCTACGTGCCCTGGAGCCCGGTAGCTGCAATACGAGAAGCCACTGCACAGCCAAAATAAATACTTTTTTTTTAAAGGGAAGAAAACTTAAGCTTCAGAAACATGGTTCTATTCCCACCTCTGCAGTTTACTCTCTTGGTTCTACCTTCAAAAATTTGACCCCTTCTCACAAGCTACCACCCTGGTTCCAGAAGTCTCTCTTGGATTAACTCAAAGCTTCCTGACTGGATTCTGCGTGAATTCTTGCCCTGCTACTGTCTGTTCTCCACATGAACTCTGGGAGTTGGTGATGGACAGGGAGGCCTGGCGTGCTGCCGTCCATGGGGTCGCAAAGAGTTGGGACACACTGAGCGACTGAACTGAACAGCCTATTTGCCACATGAACCAAAGCGATTCGTTCACTCCACTGCTCAGAACCCTCCAATAGCTCCCCATTTCTTACAGAGCAAAGGCTGAATCCTCATGAAGGCCTGCGAGGCTCTTCATGGTCCCTCAGCTCAGTGGTACCGTTTCCTACTCCAGCCACTGTGGCCGCCACGCTCTTCCTGGACGGGCCCAGCGTGAGTCTCCCCAGAGCGCTGCACTGGCTGGTGCCTCTGTCAAGAAAGTTCCTCATCCTTCACCCAAGTGACCCTACCCTCTCCCCTCCTTTATATCTAATCAAGTGTCATTTGCTCCTTCAGGCCTTCTCAGACCGCCTGTCATTATATTTACAGCTCCCGCTGGTAACACTTTCCTTTGCTGCTTTATTTTCCTTCTTAGCACATACGTCTGTCTGATGGTTTATATACTTTACCTGTTTATTTGTCTCTCTCCCCACTAGAATATAAACTACTAAGGCCAGGAGGTTTTTTTGTCCCTCTCATTCCTGGCTCAGAGGGTAAAGAGTCTGCCTGCGATGTAGAAGACCTGAGTTCGATCCCTGGGTTGGGAAGATCCCCTGGAGAAGAAAATGGCAACCCACTCCAGTATTCTTGCCTGGAAAATCTCATGGACGGAGGAGCCCGGTGGGCTACAGTCCATAGGGTCGCAAAGAGTCTGAGCGACTTCACTTATTTCTCTGCAGTGTCCCCACTTTAACAAGGCTTTCCAGCAGAGGGCGCTAAACAAACATTTACTGAGCATACAGTAACGGACAGTTTGTGGCTGTGGGCAAGTGACTTCATCTCTCCAGGTCTTGGTTTTCTGTATATATTGAGATGGTTGAATAAAACTTTCTCTCTGGACCTTCTAGTTTTAATATTCTATGATTTTAATATTCCCAGTTACTTCTGGGAAATATACTAATGTTGAGATTAAAGGATATTCTCTCTGCAGGATTATAAAAATTGTTTTTCAACCCACTCCAGTATTCTTGCCTGGAGAATCCCCGTGAACAGAGGAGCCTGGCAGGCTACAGTCGATGGGGTCGCAAAGAGTGACACGGCTGAGCATCCAAGCACACGGACATTTTACTATAATTACATGGAGCTCTCATTGTTGGGGCCAGTGTGAGGAAAGCAGGGGAGACTCCATCTTGAAGCCTGTTATCCATCTTAAAGACTTGATGTGAGCTGGGCCTAAACCCTTCCCCAGAGTGAGGAAGCCATTGCTGGTGAAAACCAGGTGTCCTGGAGAATTCCCTCCCAATGGATGACAACGGAGATTGTACTTGAGGTCACGCTGCCGCTGTTAGATTAACCATGGAGATATCACCCCTTGACATATAATCATTGTTCCCCACCTTTAACCTTAGTTGTTTGTTCTCCTAGCACCTACTTGTTGTAAAACTCAAACATATACAACAAAGAGGTTGCTACCATGTAACCAGTCACGTGGGGGGGTATAAAACTGGGCCTCAGAAACATCAGGGTCCTTGTTGGGAACTGATTTCCCTTGCACCTGCTGGCGTAATAAACTGTACTCCACTGTCTTGAGTGTCTTCCGAGGTGTGTTTTGCGACTCTGGATTCCACAACATCAACTTTTAACCAAAGAATCTGTAAAGTATTACGATTCAAGAAATACTGAAATTCTAATTACTAGTTAAATAATAAAAAGAAGCTTTCATTGACTAAAGCGTTAGTCACTCAGTCGTGTCTGACTCTTTGCAACCCCATGGACTGTATAGCCTGGCAGGCTTCTCTGTCCATGGAATTCTCTAGGCAAGAATACTGGAATGGATAGCCATTCCCTTCTCCAGGGGATCTTCCCAACCCAGGGACTGAACCTGGGTCTCCTCTACTGCAGGCAGATTCTTTACCATGTGAGCCACCAGGGAAGCCCCCCACTGACTAAGGAATGGACACTTCTGAAAACAAAACAAAACAACAAATCACGTGTTTTATGGGGTCACAAAGAGCCAAACACAACCGATAGACTAACGCTGTGCACTGTTGCCTAAGGACACTTACAAAAAAGTGTTTTTTCTTTTTTCAGCCAACATCTTTAGCTTTCTAATCTTGCTTATTAAAAATACTTTTAGGATTTCATAATTTATAAATGTTATACGTAATCATAAATGAAACTACTGTGGTGCATTGAATAGACCTATGTGTTATAGAATGCAGTTTTGTTTTATGATATTAAAGGATTTCTTTTATGAAACATTCCACCTCCTAATAACCATTGTCATTGTTGCATAAATACATCTACTAATACAAGTGGCATAAAGGGATGGTTACTCAAGATATTGAGGACTCTTCCTGGATATATTCCCAACAGTGTTACTCAAACTGGTGCCAAGAGTATATATATGCATGATTCAGTTCAGTTCAGTTCAGTCGCTCAGTCGTGTCCGACTCTTTGCGACCCCATGAATCGCAGCACGCCAGGCCTCCCTGTTCATCACCATCTCCCGGAGTTCACTCAGACTCACGTCCATCGAGTCCGTGATGCCATCCAGCCATCCCATCCTCGGTCGTCCCCTTCTCCTCCTGCCCCCAATCCCTCCCAGCATCAGAGTCTTTTCCAATGAGTCAACTCTTTGCATGAGGTGGCCAAAGTACTGGAGTTTCAGCTTTAGCATCATTCCTTCCAAAGAAATCCCAGGGTTGATCTCCTTCAGAATGGACTGGTTGGATCTCCTTGCAGTCCAAGGGACTCTCAAGAGTCTTCTCCAACACCACAGTTCAAAAGCATCAATTCTTCGGCGCTCAGGTTTCTTCACAGTCCAACTCTCACATCCATACATGACCACAGGAAAAACCATAGCCTTGACTAGACGGACCTTAGTCGGCAAAGTAATGTCTCTGCTTTTGAATATGCTATCTAGATTGGTCATAACTTTTCTCCCAAGGAGTAAGTGTCTTTTAATTTCATGGCTGCAGTCACCATCTGCAGTGATTTTGGAGCCCTCCAAAAATAAAATCTGACACTGTTTCCACTGTTTCCCCATCTATTTCCCATGAAGTGATGGGACTAGATGCCATGATCTTAGTTTTCTGAATGTTGAGCTTTAAGCCAACTTTTTCACTCTCCTCTTTCCCTTTGATCAAGAGGCTTTTTAGTTCCTCTTCACTTGGGGTGGTGTCATCTGCATATCTGAGATTATTGATATTTCTCCCAGCATTCTTGATTCCAGCTTGTGCTTCTTCCAGTCCAGCGTTTCTCATGATGTACTCTGCATATAAGTTAAATAAGCAGGGTGACAATATACAGCCTTGATGCACTCCTTTTCCTTTTTGGAACCAGTCTGTTGTTCCATGTCCAGTTCTAACTGTTGCTTCCTGACCTGCATACAGATTTCTCATGATTAGAAAGTAGAAATAATTCAACACAATGTCAATTGAACTTTGTTCAAGTTAGGTTGACAGAAGATAAGTCTAAGGAACATGCAAGAGAAGTGTTTATCAGAAATTATGGTGCTTAGTAAGTTATACCTCAAATTCTTCATTGTGAGCACGCTTTTGCCCTGTTCCTTTTTAAAGAATATTTTTAAAAACTTCTTATTCTTTATTGTCTGCTCTGGGTCTTTGTTGCTGCTCTTGGGCTTTCTATAGTTGTGGCAGTGGGGGCTACTGTCTAGTGCAGTGTGAGGGCTTCTCACTGCGGTGACTTCTCTTGTTGCAGAGCATGGGCTCTCGGACGTGTGGACTTCAGAAGCTGCAGCGTGCAGGCTCAGTAGCTGTGGCTTGCAGACTCTAGAGCACAGTCTCAATAGTTGTGGCGCACAGACTTAGTCACTGCATAGCATGGTCTGGAAAGATCCATGTCCCTTGCATTGGCAGGCAGATTATTGAAAAGGAGTAAATGTAGCTGGTTTCCCAGGTAGCTCAGACGGTAAAGCATCTGCCTACGATGTGGGAGACCCAGGTTCAATCCCTGGGTCGGGAAGATCCCCTGGAGAAGGAAGTGGCATCCCACTCCAGTATTCTTGCCTGGAAAATCCCATGGACTGAGGAGCCTGGTAGGCCACAGTCCATGGGGTCGCAAAGAGTCAGACACAACTGAGCAACTTCACATTCAAATGTAGCTAGGAGGTTACATCATTTCTTTAAACTTGAGATTAAATTTACCTCCAGTGAAATGCACAGTTCTTAAGGATACAAATCAATGAGTATTGACCACTGCATCTATCCATGTAACTTATACCGCTATCATTTTCTTTTCTTGAACTTCTTATTTTGAGATAATTATATGCACTTGTACAAAATAATACAGAGAGCCCTTAACCTTGTATTCTTCACCTCAATAGCACCATCCTCCACAATTTTTGTACAATTATCAGAACTTGGATATTGACACTGATACAGTGGAGACAGAACATTTCCATCCCTCACAAAGCCCCTTTCTGGCCACACCCACTCCCCTCCCATCATCGCCTCCCCCTTAGCCCCTAACAACCACTCATCTGTTCTCCGTTTCCATAATTTTGTCATTTCAAGTGAAGTCACTCAGTCATGTCCAACTCTCTGTGACCCCATGGTCTATATATAGCCCACCAGGCTCCTCCATTCATGGGATTCTCCAGCAGGAATACTGGAGTGGGGTTGCCATGTCCTTCTCCAGGGGATCTTCCCAACCCAGGGATTGAACCCAGGTCTCCCACATTGCAGGCAGATGCTTTACCCTCTGAGCCACCAGGGAAGCCCAAATTCTTGAAATTCTTTCAAATTCTTGAAAATCTTGTCATTTCAAGAATGTCATATAAACGGAATGATACAGTATAAAACCGTTTGAGACTAGCTGTTTTCACTCAGTGTAAGTCTCTGGAGATTTATCCAGGTGGTTGTACATAGCAAGAGTTTGCTCTTTTTACTGCTGAGTAGTGTTCCCTGGTGTGTGGATGTACCATAGCTTCATCATTCTACCCGTTGAAGTACAACTGAGTTATTTCTAGTTTGTAGCTCTCATGAATTCAGCGGCTATAAACATTCAAGCACAGGTTTTTGTGGGGAAACAACTTCATTTATGTGGGAGTACAACTCCCAGGAGTTCAATTGCTAGATCCTGTGGTAGCTGTATGCTTAGTTTTTTATTTTTTTTTAACTGACAAATTGTTTCCCAAGTGGCTGTACTGTTTGAAATTTCCCTCTGAGCACTGCTTTCATGACATCCCACAAATATTTGCTAAGTTGTATTTTCATTTTTCTTCCTTCAAAATATTTCAAAATTCATCAAAATTTCTCTTCAGACTCCTTGTTTACCTAGGTGTTATTTGGAAATATTTGTTTAATCTCCAAATAAATTTTTTGCCATTCTCCAGCTATCTCTCTGTTATTGATTTTTAGTTTAATTCCATGTTAGTCTGAGGACATACTTCATATTCTTTCTAGTTTACAAATGTGTTATTTATGACCAGGGATGTGGTCTCTCCTGGTGACTCTTCCATGTGAGCTTGAGAAGAGTGTGTAGTCTGCTGTTGGATGAAGTCTTTTATAAATGTCAATTAAATCCAGTTGATTGATGGTGCTGTTCACCTCAACTCTGTCCTTACTGATTTTCTGCCTGCTGCGTCTGTTGATTACTGACAGAGGGGTGCTGAAGTCTCCAACTGTAAGAGCGGCTTTGTCTATTTCTCCTTGTTCTGTCTTTTTACCTCATGTATTTTTCTGCTGTATTGTCGGGTCTATACACGTTGCTGTTGTTCAGTCCCTAAGTTGTGTCTGACTCTTGCGATCCCATGGTCTGCAGCAGGCCAGGCTTCCATGTCCTCCACTATATCCCAGAGTTTGCTCAAACTCATGTCCATTGAATCAGTGATTCCGTCTCGTAATCTGTTGCCTCCTTCTCCTCCTGCTCTCTCTTTCCCAGCATCATGTTCTTCTCCAGTGAATCGGCTCTTCGCATCAGTTAGCCTAAGTACTGGAGCTTCAGCTTTAGCATCAGTTCTTCCAGTGAATATTCAGGACTGATTTCCTTTAGGATTGACTGGTTGGATCTTGCTGTCCAAGGGACTCTCAAGAGTCTTCTCCAGCACTACAGTTCGAAAGCATCAATTCTTCGGTGCTCAGCTTTCCTTATGGTCCAACTGTCACATCCATACATGACTACTGGGAAAACGATAGCTTTGGCTAGACAGACCTTTGTTGGCAAAGTGAAGTCTCTGCTTTTTAATATACTATCTAAGCTTGTCAAAATTCTCCAAGCCAGGCTTCAGCAATACGTGAACCGTGAACTTCCTGATGTTCAAGCTGGTTTTAGAAAAGGCAGAGGAACCAGAGATCAAATTGCCAACATCCACTGGATCATGGAAAAAGCAAGAGAGTTCCAGAAAAACATCTATTTCTGCTTTATTGACTGTGCCAAAGCCTTGACTGTGTGGATCACAATAAACTGTGGAAAATTCTGAAAGAGATGGCAATACCAGACCACCTAACCTGCCTCTTGAGAAATCTGTATGCAGGTCAGGAAGCAACAGTTAGAACTGGACATGGAACAACAGACTGGTTCCAAATAGGAAAAGGAGTGCGTCAAGGCTGTATATTGTCACCCTGCTTATTTAACTTATATGCAGAGTACATCATGAGAAATGCTGGGCTGGAAGAAACACAAGCTGGAATCAAGATTGCTGGGAGAAATATCAATCACCTCAGATATGCAGATGACACCACCCTTATGGCAGAAAGTGAAGAGGAGCTAAAAAGCCTCTTGATGAAAGTGAAAGAGGAGAGCGAAAAAGTTGGCTTGAAGCTCAGCATTGAGAAAACGAAGATCATGGCATCTGGTCCCATCACTTCATGGGAAATAGACGGGGAAACAGTAGAAACAGTGTCAGACTATTTTTTTGGGCTCCAAAATCACTGCAGATGGTGACTGCAGCCATGAAATTAAAAGACACTTACTCCTTGGGAGAAAAGTTATGACCAACCTAGATAGCATATTCAAAAGCAGAGACATTACTTTGCCGACTAAGGTCCGTCTAGTCAAAGCTATGGTTTTTCCTGTGGTCATGTATGGATGTGAGAGTTGGACTGTGAAGAAGGCTGAGTGCCAAAGAATTGATGCTTTTGAACTGTGGTGTTGGAGAAGACTCTTGAGAGTCCCTTGGACTGCAAGGAGATCCAACCAGTCCATTCTGAAGGAGATCAGCCCTAGGATTTCTTTGGAAGGAATGATGCTAAAGCTGAAACTCCAGTACTTTGGCCACCTCATGCAAAGAGTTGACTCATTGGAAAAGACTCTGATGCTGGGAGGGATTGGGGGCAGGAGGAGAAGGGGACGACCGAGGATGGGATGGCTGGATGGCATCACGGACTCGATGGACGTGAGTCTGAGTGAACTCCGGGAGATGGTGATGGACAGGGAGGCCTGGCGTGCTGTGATTCATGGGGTCGCAAAGAGTCGGACACGACTGAGCGACTGAACTGAACTGAAGCTTGTCATAACTTTTCTTCCAAGGAGCAAGCGTCTTTTAATCTCATGGCTGCAGTCACCATCAGCAGTGATTTTAGAGCCCAAGAAAATAAAATCTGCCACTGTTTCCATTTACCCCATCTACTTAGGACTGTTATATCTTCTTGAAGAACTGATCCAATCAATTATTAATGCCCATCTTTATCTCTAGTAATTTTCCTTATTCTGAAGTTGGCTTTGCCTGAAATTAATATAGCTACTCCACCTTTGTTTTATTATTAACAAGACATACCTCTCTCTATTCCCTTACTTTTATCTGTCTTCATAATAAAGTTCATTTCCTATAGATAGACAACATATAGTTGAATCTTGATTTTTTTTAAATCCACTTTGTCAGCCCCTGTCTTTTAATTGGGAGTTTCCAGGCAAGAATACTGGAGTGGGTTGCCATTTCCTTCTCCAGGGGATCTTCCCCACCCAGGGATCAAACCCAGGTCTCCCACATTGCAGGCAGACGCTTTACCCTCTAAGCCACCAGGTAAGCCCTATATTTAGACAATTCATATTTAAAGTGATTATTGATATATTTGGATTAACATCTGCCATACTTTTTACTGTTTTCTGCTTGCTACATTTGGCTTTAATTCTTTAAAAAAACCTTCTTTCCTGCCTTGTCTGATTTTGAGTGTTTATATGAATCAATTTACTCTTTTCTCTTAGCTTGTAAATTATACTTATTAAAAATTTTTTTTCAGTCGTTGGCCTAACATTTGTTAACATACATTTACAACTAAATGAAGTCCACTTTCAAATAACACTATAGTGATTCACAGGTAATGCAGGTTCTTTATAAAAGAGTGTTCCCAGTTGCTCCCTCCCATCCCTTATAACTCAGTGTTATTCATGTCACTTATCCATAAGCTGTAATAGTTCCTATTTTTATTTTGAACCAACAATTATCTATCACATCAGTAAAAAATAAGAAACATAAAAGATTTTACCTTTATTTCTACTCTAAAGGTTCTTCCTAACTTTATGCAGATCTGAGTTTCTGACCTGCATAGTTCTTTTTGTCTCTAAAGAACTTTTAACATTTTTCTCAAGGCAGGTCTACTGGCAACAAATTCCCTCAACTTCTGTTTGTTTGAAAGAGTCTTTTCTTTTTCACTATTTATTGTTGTCCTATTTATTTTTAATGTTTATTCATTTATTTGGCTGTGTTGAGTCTTTGTTGTGGGATACGGGATCTTAGTTCCCGGATCAGGGATCGAGCCCGTGTCCCCTGCACTGGAAGGCAGATTCTTAACCACGGGGCCATCAGGGAAGTCTCCGAAAGAGTCTATTTTTCTTTCATTTTTGAAGGATAATTTTGACTTTTTTTAAAGCCCATCACCTTAAATATTTCACTCCATTCTCTTCTTGTTTGCTTGGTTTCTTATAAGAAGTCCAGGATAATTCTCATCCTTGTCCCTCTTTAGGTGACGTATTTTTTTTCTCTGACTCCTTTCCAGATTTTCTTTTTCTTTGATTTTGTGCCATTTGAATGTAATATGCCTGGATGTGTAGATTCAGGTATTTATCCCTGCTTGATGGTTTCTGAGATTCTTCTGTTGTTAATTTTGGAAATCCTCACGAGTTATTACTTCAAGTATTTTTTCTCCTTTCTTTCTTCCCCTTCTGGTATTCCCATGATATTTATGTTCCCCATCTGTTCCCTCATTAGTCCTGGGACATAGGTTGTTTGCTCAGAAGGCTCTGCAGCCCTTTCAATGGAAAGCCAGTAATGTTTAACAAATTCCTCTCACCTAGGAGAATTTTATCTGAGAAGGCAATGGCACCCCACTCCAGTACTCTTGCCTGGAAAATCCCATGGATAGAGGAGCCTGGTAGGCTGCAGTCCATGGGGTCTCTAAGAGTCGGACACAACTGAGCGACTTCACTTTCACTTTTCACTTTCATGCATTGGAGAAGGAAATGGCAACCCACTCCAGTGTTCTTGCCTGGAGAATCCCAGGGACGGGGGAGCTTGGTGGGCTGCCTTCTCTGGGGTCGCGTAGAATCGGACACGACTGAAGTGACTTAGCAGCAGCAGCAGAAGTCGATATCCAACTCTGTCTCCTCTTGATGAGCAGCAGCTGATATCTTTCCTCGACTTTTCAGCAGTTGTTGCCCACGTGCTCCTCGCAGGCTCCTCCTCCAAGCCCCTCCTCCCCTCAGCGCAGCGCAAAGCAAACTTCTGAGTGGAACGTTTGAGTAGATCTGAGGGCTTCTCTCCCTGTGACTCCTTCGATTCCATCCTATTTCCAGTCACTCTGGCATTCCCAAGGTCCTTCCTCTGATACTCCCATATTTTGCAAGGTAAGGTTGGCGCTTTCTATTTGAATTTTAGTTTACGGTCCACACAGCTGGGGAATGCCTTTCTAAATGTGGGAATCACCTAGCACAGTTCCCTTTTTCCAAGGGCCATATTCCGTCCAGTTCTGCCTGTGTGTAGTCATTTTCCAGAGCCTTCAAACAATAGTTTTTCTTTAAATAACTTAAATAGTGTTGACTGTTGTTATCTATGGGAGAGTTAGTTCATTTTATTCCTCCATCACTGGAACTAGAACCTAGGAAGCGATTTCTTCATCATTTTGATGAGACCAGCAAGGTAACCTTTAGGATATAGACATTACCTTTAATTCCCTGGTGGCTCAGAAGTTAAAGCATCTGCCTGCAAGGCGGGAGACCTGGGTTCAATCCTGGAAGATCCCCTGGAGAAGGAAATGGCACCCCACTCCAGTACTCTTGCCTGGAGAATCCCATGGACGGAGGAGCCTGGTAGGTTACAGTCCACGGGGTCGCAAAAAGTCGGATACGACTGAGCGACTTCACTTTCACTTAAGTCCCTAGATCACTAGTAATTTTTAAAAAAAGTCATGTGCTTGCTGTGTGCTCTTAAGGGTCCATTAATATTTTTCTACTAAGAATAAAGCCACCATTTTCTATTTTCGACAGGTGTATTTTGGATTAAGGAGTTTCTTCCAGCAGGACGTATTTATATATCTAGACTTAATCCTGGCCTGTTTCTACAGCTTGGACTAATATTGAGAGAAGTGTTCTGTTTATACTTTTCTTACCTACTCTAATCATTGAGGAATCATTGAGAAGAAGCTCTCTCTCCTTCTCTAGTCCTTTGTGTTATATCAGAAGCAGCTCTTGGTATTAATAAGCTAGAAATAATGATTCACTCCTGGTTATCCTTTCAAACAATTGTTTGTTTCCCTAAACTGGAACACCCAAGCTTTGCTGTAGCGCGTGGGCAGGGCATGGAGGTGGGCGGTTCTCTTCTATTCCGAGGCTCTCCTTGGAGGTGGGGTTGGATTCAGAGATGTTTATTCACAAACACCGTTGTCATTTGTGAGTGTGAGCTGACTGCTGTCTTGGGGGAGGAGTGAGAACGGCATTTGTTCTTTCTGCCTCCTGGACCGGCTCTGAGTCAGAAGAGACTGCCTACCACATGAACCCCCATATTTTGCGGGTTCTCCAGCCCAGAGCACCTTTTTGAGATGAGTAAAGGGCAGTACTCTGATCACACAGGTTGGAAATTCATGTGTCAGATATGATTCTCTGCTCATCTGTACTACTGGGGTAGAGACACAGTGATAAAAACAGTCACTGTGTTGTTAAAATACTTGTTTGCAACATTAACAGGCTGAATCCCAAGAGCTTTGATGGGCTATAATGTGTAATTTTATTAAAAGGTAAATCTCATGTTATGTGGACCTCTTTTAGGTGGCTGTAATCTTAGATGGTGAAATGTCCCCTCTGCCATAAAGGATTATGTGGATTATTTATGAAAATGGAAAGTGACTCCCAGTTTTCTTTCTTTTTAAACCTCTTAGCTTTTTAAATTATTTTTAAAAAGTTTGGCTGTCCTGGGTCTTCGTTGCTGTGCAAGGGCTTTCTCTGGTCACTGCACCTTGTCTTAGTTGCTCTTCAGTATGTGGGATCTTAGTTCTCCAACCAGGGATCAAACCCATGTTCCCTGCATTGGAAGGCAGATTCTTAACCACTGGATCTCCAGGGGAGTCTCTGCCCAGTTTCCTTAGCTACTAGTTTCTCTTTGTATCAATTGTGTCTCCTAGTTTGGCCATCTCTCAATCATCTTTTCTATCTACCCTTTGGTTCACCCCGCATCTATTTCTAATCCCAGCCTGATTTTCAGCCTATTGTGGCTGCGTATGATCTGAACCCTTAGCCTCCTGAGCTATGCCTGCCTCCTCATGCCCCTTTCACCCCGTATGGCTTCTGTAGAAGCTCTTGGGAGAAACTTTAACACAGTGCCCCTCCATCTTTTTTTCCTGTCTGATAGACAAGATAGATGTGTTTCTCCACTTGACAAATGGTTACTGAACATCTGCTTTGACTCAGGTGTGTTAGAGCTTGGGGATTAGAGATATTGAAAAAAAAAAAAGATACGAGTTTATGCTTCCATGAAGCTTCTATTCTAGAAGGGATTACAGCTAAGTAAGTGGAAAATATTTGTGCCATGAATGCTTTGATGTGCGTGTACAGGATATTGTAGTGACACACAGAAACACCTGACATAGATGTGCAGGGATCAAGGAAGAGTTCTGGGAGGAGTGGTATCCAGGCCAAGGCCTAAGGGTGATTAGGAGGAGCGGGGATCCAAGCAGAAGGATCATGCCCATCCTTATGGCAGGGCATACGCCCAGGAAGGATCCAGGGTTAGACCCAGCCTCCAACTACATCGTCTACCCACCCTTTTCTCTCCTGTTTTAGAGAGTGTATAGACCACAAGGAAGCAGTAAAGCCCCTGTGGGGGATAAATCAGAATCTGCTCTTTTTAAAAAGATAAACCATAAATTATTCACAAACTCTGCTAAATAAGAGTCTAGGTATGATCCATAGTTAAGGAATGCACTTCGAAAATAGTTTAATGTTCCAGTGTGGTGCTTTAATACAAAGCAATTCATAAAATAAGAAAAGTCATTAGAAATACACCCCCTCCCCAGAGACAACCACTATTAAGAGTGGCGATACATTCTTCCAGATTTTTTTCTTTCCAGCTGTATGTTAGGTGTATAAGTCTTGTGCAGTATTATTGGTCCTTTTGATTGAATAGATCATAAACATTTTCCAGTGTCATTAAATACTATCCTACAGCATCACTGAAGTAACCGTATACTCTTTCATATGATGTATTTATAGAATTAGTTCCTTTTTGTTTGGCATTTGGGGTGCTTCCAGATTTTTATGAGTAACATTGTAGTATCTCAAAAAAGTCTGTAAGGTATGTAGCTGAATCTTTCTAGTTTTGGAACTTCTATGAAGTGATTCTTCCATTTCTTAAAGTTGAGATTCACTCAAATACAATGGGGTAAGTGACACAATAAAAGAGTTTTTGGTTTTTTTTTTTTAAGTTTGAGAAAACTTGGTTGTGAAAGCAGCAAGAATAAAAGGAAGCATTATAATTTTATAATTTTCTTCTTCATAAACCTAGATAAGGTTTTCAAGTTATGTTTGCATGGTTGATAATATTATTTACTGAGTTTTATAGAACTTTGAGAAATAGAATGAAAAGCCTTGGATAATAGATTTAGGCACACAATGAAAATCATATTTTCTTAAAATGTTTACCATCAAAAACATAAAGGTGTAATTAAAGAAAATTTGCATTTATAACTTACTGCATTTGGTAGAAATCTAATACTTCATGTAAATTCTGGGAGAGTGGGGCTCGAACTCCTAAGTTCAGGTTAGTTATTTAAAGCATTTTAAGCTATTTCAGTTCAGTTCAGTTCAGTCGCTCAGTCGTGTCCGACTCTTTGCGACCCCATGAATCGCAGCACGCCAGGCCTCCCTGTCCATCACCATCTCCCGGAGTTCACTCAGACTCATGTCCATCGAGTCCGTGATGCCATCCAGCCGTCTCATCCTCGGTCGTCCCCTTCTCCTCCTGCCCCCAATCCCTCCCAGCATCAGAGTCTTTTCCAATGAGTCAACTCCTCGCATGAGATGGCCAAAGTACTGGAGTTTCAGCTTTAGCATCATTCCTTCCAAAGAAATCCCAGGGTTGATCTCCTTCAAAATGGACTGGTTGGATCTCCTTGCAGTCCAAGGGACTCTCAAGAGTCTTCTCCAACACCACAGTTCAAAAGCATCAATTCTTTGGCTCTCAGCCTTCTTCACAGTCCAACTCTCACGTCCATACATGACCACAGGAAAAACCATAGCCTTGACTGGACGGACCTTAGTCGGCAAAGTAATGTCTTTGCTTTTGAATATACTATCTAGTTTGGTCGTAACTTTTCTTCCAAGGAGTATGCGTCTTTAAATTTCATGGCTGCAGTCACCATCTGCAGTGATTTTGGAGCCCTCAAAAATAAAGTCTGACACTGTTTCTACTGTTTCCCCATCTATTTCCCATGAGTGATGGGACCAGATACCATGATCCTCGTTTTCTGAATCTTGAGCTGTAAGCCAACTTTTTCGCTCTCCTCTTTCACTTTCATCAAGAGGCTTTTTAGCTCCTCTTCACTTTCTGCCATAAGGGTGGTGTCATCTGCATATCTGAGGTGATTGATATTTCTCCTGGCAATCTTGATTCCAGCTTGTGTTTCTTCCAGCCCAGCATTTCTCGTACTCCACATATAAGTTAAATAAGCAGGGTGACAATATACAGCCTTGACGTACTCCTTTTCCTATTTGGAACCAGTCTGTTGTTCCATGTCCAATTCTAACTGTTGCTTCCTGACCTGCATACAGATTTCTCAAGAGTCAGGTCAGGTGGTCTGGTATTCCCATCTCTTTCAGAATTTTCCACAGTTTATTGTGATCCACACAGTCCAAGGCTTTGGCCTAGTCAATAAAGCAGAAATAGATGTTTTTCTGGAACTCTCTTGCTTTTTCCATCATCCAGCAGATGTTGGCAATTTGATCTCTGGTTCCTCTGCCTTTTCTAAAACCAGCTTGAACATCAGGAAGTTCATGGTTCACGTATTGCTGAAGCTTGGCCTGGAGAATTTTGAGCATTACTTTACTAGCATGTGAGATGAGTGCAACTGTGTGGTAGTTTGAGCATTCTTTGGCATTGCCTTTCTTTGGAATTGGAATGAAAACTGACCTTTTCCAGTCCTGTGGCCACCGCTGAGTATTCCAAATTTGCTGGCATATTGAGTGCAGCACTTTCACAGCATCATCTTTCAGGATTTGAAACAGCTCAACTGGAATTCCATCACCTCCACTAGCTTTGTTCGTAGTGATGCTTTCTAAGGCCCACTTGACTTCACATTCCAAGATGTCTGGCTCTAGATTAGTGATCACATCATCATGATTATCTGGGTCATGAAGATCTTTTTTGTACAGTTCTTCCGTGTATTCTTGCCACCTCTTCTTAATATCTTCTGCTTCTGTTAGGTCCATACCATTTCTGTCCTTTATCGAGCCCATCTTTGCATGAACTGTTCCCTTGGTGTCTCTAATTTTCTTGAAGAGATCTCTAGTCTTTCCCATTCTGTTGTTTTCCTCTATTTCTTTGCATTGATCGCTGAAGAAGGCTTTCTTATCTCTTCTTGCTATTCTTTGGAACTCTGCATTCAGATGTTTATATCTTTCCTTTTCTCCTTTGCTTTTTGCCTCTCTTCTTTTCACAGCTATTTGTAAGGCCTCCCCAGACAGCCATTTTGCTTTTTTGCATTTCTTTTCCACGGGGATGGTCTTGATCCCTGTCTCCTGTACAATGTCATGAACCTCATTCCATAGTTCATCAGGCACTCTATCTATCAGATCTAGGCCCTTAAATCTATTTCTCACTTCCACTGTATAATCATAAGGGATTTGATTTAGGTCATACCTGAATGGTCTAGCGGTTTTCCCTACTTTCTTCAATTTGAGTCTGAATTTGGTCATAAGGAGTTCATGATCTGAGCCACAGTCAGCTCCCAGTCTTGTTTTTGTTGACTGTATAGAGCTTCTCCATCTTTGGCTGCAAACAATATAATCAATCTGATTTCGGTGTTGACCATCTGGTGATGTCCATGTGTAGTCTTCTCTTGTGTTGTTGGAAGAGGGTGTTTGCTATGACCAGTGCATTTTCTTGGCAAAACTCTATTAGTCTTTGCCCTGCTTCATTCCGCATTCCAAGGCCAAATTTGCCTGTTACTCCAGGTGTTTCTTGACTTCCTACTTTTGCATTCCAGTCCCCTGTGATGAAAAGGACATCTTTTTTGGGTGTTAGTTCTAAAAGATCTTGTAGGTCTTCATAAAACCGTTCAACTTCAGTTACTTCAGCGTTACTGGTTGGGGCATAGACTTGGATAACTGTGATATTGAATGGTTTGCCTTGGAGACAAACAGAGATCATTCTGTCCTTTTTGAGATTGCATCCAAGTACTGCATTTCGGACTCTTCTATTGACCATGATGGCTTCTCCATTTCTTCTGAGGGATTCCTGCCTACAGTAGTAGATGTAATAGTCATCTGAGTTAAATTCACCCATTCCAGTCCATTTTAGTTCGCTGATTCCTAGAATGTCAACATTCACCCTTGCCATCTCCTGTTTGACCACTTTCAATTTGCCTTGATTCATGGACCTGACATTCCAGGTTCCTATGCAATATTGCTCTTTACAGCATCAGATCTTGCTTTTATCACCAGTCACATCCACAGCTGGGTATTGTTTTTGCTTTGGCTCCATCCCTTCATTCTTTCTGGAGTTATTTCTCCACTGATCTCCAGTAGCATATTGGGCACCTAATGACCTGGGGAGTTCCTCTTTTGGTATCCTATCATTTTGCCTTTTCATACTGTTCATGGGGTTTTCAAGGCAAGAATACTGAAGTGGTTTGCCATTCCCTTCTCCAGTGGACCACATTCTGTCCTTGTCTTTTAGCCACCGCCATTTTGGACTCCTTTTCCCTATCCTAACTACCTAACATTCCGAAAGAAAAATGTGTTATGTTCCTGGAACCAAGGGAGATTCAATTGCTGCTTTCAGGTGTAGTTCAGTAAGGTCCTGATTTGGCCTGCAGCGGCAAGTAGATCTATCACAGATGAAGTGAATATAAAAAGAAAAACCCTCACACCTCATAAAGCTTCAGGACAGCATCTCAGAGAGACTGATATCCAGTGGTTTTATGAGGCCACCGATGGGGCAGGCCCTCAATCTGTTGCCAGAAGCTCATGGACCTGTCAGAGATGGGGCAAGGTACAGATGCTGCTCACAGTTTGTCCGGGATAAAGAAACTGATTTAGGATTAATCTCGGTGGATGTTGTCTCAAGTGCAGCTAGAACGTTCTTTACTGCATTAACGCCTTCCTTTTATTGTGTTTTCCTCCTGCCTTGGTAGGAAGATTCATTTCCAGAGGGTTACATGTCTGGTTTTTGTGACAGAAAAATGGGTGATTGCTCTAATTTCAGCAGGAGAAGGAGACGGGACTCCAGAGCATTCACTACAGCAAGCAGCTGGATTCCTTGCTGAGCACTTTTGCAGTCTAATTAGGGAGAGTTACACAAAATGTAATTTGGCCTGAACTGCCTTCATGCAGAGGTAACAGACTTTCTGCCTAATCTTAGCCTCCAAGATGAAACTGAACAGAAACTGGAAATTAGTGAATCTTTAAAAAGTAGCTCTAAGCCCTTCTTGAATTAACAAGAGTTGCTGTTGTTCAGTCGTTCAGTCGTTCAGTTGTGTTGTTGTATCCACACGTTCCGGGAAACAAACTCACTCAGAAGGATGATGCAGATAGTGGAGTGCAGTTTATTACACCGGTGGGCCCAAGGCAGAGTCTCCTCTTAGCCAAGGACCCCAACTGACTTTTGTGAGAACCTTATATACCTTAAGTGTACTGCTGAAGCCCACATCCCCAAATTCCTTAAACCTAGCCTCAGTTCAGTTCAGTTCAGTCGCTCCATCGTGTCCGACTCTTTGCGACTGCATGGACTGCAGCACGCCAGGCCTCCCTGTCCATCACCATCTCCCAGAGTTTACCCAAACTCATGTCCATTGAGTTGGTGATGCCATCCAACCATCTCATCCTCTGTCGTCCCCTTCTCCTCCTGCCTTCAATCTTTCCCAGCATCAGGGTCTTTTCCAATGAGTCAGCTCTTTGCATCAGGTGGCCAAAGTGTTGGAGTTTCAGCTTCAGCATCAGTCCTTCCAATGAATATTCCAGACTGATCTCCTTTAGGATGGACTGGTTGGATCTCCTTGCAGTCCAATCAAGAGTCTTCTCCAACACCACAGTTCAGAAGCATCAATTCTTCAGCCCTCAGTCTTACAAAAGAGTAAGTGAATGGATAAAACTCAGTCATTAAACCTTCTGACCGAAAGCATCTCCCTCGAAGCCTTTGATGAGCCCCCATCCTAGTATGCTGGTGCCTTTTGTTCAGCTTGGGCAAAAGTGAATAACAAAGTGGTTAAGGGCCTTGTTTGGGGTTTGACATTTAAACAGACCTTGCAGGTGCTGAAGAATCTCTAGAAGACAATAGCATTCAGGCAGGGAGTCTTTCTCATTGTCAAAGAAATGCCATGGCAACATCTCTGTGAAGCTGTGTGTGGGTGGACGGGATGGAGCCAAATGCAAGTTCACTCTATGTGTGCTCATGTGTTTCACATGGATCACCCTCCTTTCTAAATCCTCATGTAACTATATATAATCAGTCACATATGCTTATATCAGCTACCCCAAAGCAGCTTCTAATTGGTACTTCAAGCTGAGAACAAGGAGTGAAACTGAATAAATTTATCAGTGAGGGGGACAGAAAGTCTGCACACAGTCCTACACTGTATGAATGGACCCAAGAAAAAAAGGCACTTTTTAGCTTAGAGAGCTCTCCAGGCATGGAGGTCACATGGAGGAATCAAGAACAATCACTGCTATAACAAGCTGGGACTTTGAGAGTGACTTGATTCTTTCTGCAGGTAGAACAAAATTGAAAAGTCTTTTTCAATTTAGCAATTTAGTTTTAACCACAGCTTCCTTGGTGGCTCAGATGGTTAAGAATCTGCCTGCAATGTGGGAGGCCCAGGTTCGATCCCTGGATCATAAAGATTGGCAACCCACTCCGATATTCTTGCCTGGGAAATCCCATGGACAGAGAAGCCTGGCAAGCTACAGTCCATGGGATCGCAGAGTCAGGCATGATTGAGGGACTTTCACTTTACTTCACTTTTGAGAAGATTCAGAGTAAAGTTTTCACAATTTAGTTGTTTCAGATGTTGTTGTTCAGTCACTCAGTCATGTCCATAGTGATTTTGTCGTCCAAGAAAATAGAGTCTGTCACTGTTTCCATTGTTTCCCCATCTATTTGCCATGAAGTGATGGGAGTGGATGCCATGATCTTGGAGTCCCAACGCTGTCACTGAAATCAGGAAATTTATTTCCACTTCGGGATCTCTCACCAGTATCCTCGGCCTGTAGAGAATGGGCCCTACCATTACTTTTGAGGATGATGACAATACTTTCACCAACATAATTCTCAAGAGCTTGGTAAAGAAAGTATATCCTGGGTTCTCTTGAGGTACATAGAAGATGGATGAATGGGATGCCTGTGGTAATTCCACCTCAACATTCATATACCCCACACGTTGGATCCTTTCCTCATATCCTGACTGCTCAAAGTGAATGAGGAGCAGGAATACTGGCATCACCTGAAGCCAGTTAGAAACCCAGAATCTTGGACTCTCTCCCAGACTTTACTGAATTAGAATTTTAACAAGACCTCCATGCTATTTATGTGCACATTAAAGCTTGAGAAGCACTAACCTACAGTTATGCCAGCGAGTTTCTGGCATCTCAGCATCTTGCAGTTAGGCCACCCCTGAGCCCAGGTATCAGTCACCTAATTGAAAACACAAGGAAAATCATTTCCACCTGCTCAACCTGACATACTGAATTCAGAGTTTGGGGTACACCCAAATACCAGTAAAATCAGCCTGTTGTAACGTTATGTTTCTCTCTCCTTGGCCTAGACCCCCTATTCTCCATGTTTTTGAAAATAAAAATCAGCAGTATCTTCCCCATCTTTTGGTGTGTTCATCTCCTCCTGGGTTTGTCTTTGTAATTACATTCCAGGCTATGCAGTTACTGGAAACTGGAATTTAGTCAAAGCTTGGAAACAAATAGGGGTGGCAGAACTGAATCATAAGGAGAATGGGTTCCCTTAGCAAGGTACCCACTGAGAAATGGAATATTGCCTGCCATGTTAGTAAACAAAGGATGTCACAGCCATAACGGATTGCAGCCACCACCAGACTACGGCCACCACCTGCCGGTGAGCTGGTGAGCCCTGAGGAACTCAGGAAGGAAAAGAATACCTGCCTTTTGGCAATCAGCAGACTAGCAGACTGCCGTCATTCCTCATGGTGAGCCCAGAGGAAACTCAGGATGTGAAAACACAGGATCCTGGCCCCACATATCTGAGTTGCATATCAAAGGAATGATTTCAGTGAACCCAGACTGTTGCATTTTCTCCTACTTAGAAAAGTGCTAAATTCCTTAACTTGAGATGTCTGATTTTCCTTAATTTACAAGACTTTTGACATTCAGACCACCTGCCCTTTGTTGCAGAACTCCTATTATACTAGCTCCCTCCTTGCCTCCTGGAAGCAGTTCTCTCAGGGTTACTTGAGATGCTGCCTCCTGGGCTTGAAGTCCTGAATATTTCTGCCAAAAAGCACATACAACTTTTAGACTGTGAATATATTTTTAGTTGACACCACTTCAGCTGTGATCTGTAGGCATCCCCGGGCAAGGAAAGGATGACTTCATCAGGAGGGAAAGGAAAGGCTCCTTCTGAGGCATTCAAACCCTCCTGTTACATCCGTTTGATTTTACATGTCCAAATTTTTACATAAGAATCAATGAGGCTGTGAATTAAACCAGTGCTGTAATTCAGCAACCCAGAGCTATCTATGGCTATGCTCCCTGATTCCTGCCAACGAGAGATGGGAGGAGACAAGCTATTGGGCTTGTCTCAATAGCTTATGGGCAAGCTATTCATCCTTGCCCCCAAGAGGGAACCAGAGGGGAAAGACGGTTTCTGTCTTCCTCTGGAAGTCTGAGTCTAGAGGTGTTACATGGCACTGCTGCAGTTTACCTGCTATCAGCCTGAGCGTGTAGACATCACTGAGACTGGGAAAGAATGAGAGATGCCAGGGACCTGGGGCCTTGGAGACATTGCTGAATCTTTGATTCCACCAACCCTGGGGACTGTTTTCCTTCCGTGTTTCCTGTTATGTGAGATGACATCTTTTATCATCTTTTTAGCCTATTGGAGTTGGATATTTGTTACTATGGCTAGAATCTGGGTGTAGAAGGACTAGGATGTCCATTGATACCAGATCCCGTGGCAAATAAGTGAGAGGCCCAGGATTTAAATTGGTCTGAAGGCGAAGCCCATGCTCTAGGAATGTCCCTGCATATAGAAGGCACATTGGGATTTTTATTAGTCATTTCCTGGTAGTTCTAGGGCAGGTGATGGCAAGGGCCAGATAGTAAAGATTTTAGGCTTTGTGGGCCATATGGTTTCTGTCTCAGTTACTCAACCCTGCCATTGTAGCAAAAGTAGCTATAGACAATATGCAAATGAATGAATATGGCTGTGTGACAATAAAACTTTATTTAGGTTGGTGGACTTATGGGGTTGTATTTTGCACATCATGGTAATAGAGTAAAAGGTTGACAAAATCTGGAATTAGATCCTACATTTTAATTACAAGTGTCATTATATGAAGTATTGACTGATCTGATTTAAGTGTTTGCGGCAAAATGTGAAATTTCAACACAGCCAAATCATGTGTTGCATTTTTTAAAAGTTCTACCTACATCTTCCAGTAGTAGGATTTGGGTCACCATAATGTGAGTTGAAGGTTTCCTGGATGGTGTTAGTGATTAAGAACACACCTCCTAATGTTCTTTGCAGGAGGTGTAAGAGACAAGGGTTCGATTCCTGTGTTGGGAAGATCCCCTGGAGGAAGGTATGGCAACCCACTCCAGTATTCTTGCCTGGAGAATCCCAGGGATAGAGGAGCCTGGCGGGCTGCAGTCCATAGGGTTGCAAAAAGTCAGACACAACTGAAGCGACTTAGCATGCACGCACAGTGTGAGTTGATTTCTAAATACAGAGTGAGTAAGAAAGTTTTGCAAGTAAAGGGTTATGACCAAGCACCCTGATGTATTTGCAAAAGGCAGCCCTGGGAGGCTGAAAGGATGTGATTCCTGCCTGAGAGTGCCAGGAGGTAATATGGTTGACTTTCCCTCTGTTTGCATCAGTTGCTTCCCTCCTCCCCGTAAGGCAGTGACTGGGAGAGAAACTCTCTAGCTGGGAGTGGTTATTGCACAGGGCACTGTGGGTGTGACTTAGAAGTAGGGGTGGGGAAGTGGATTAGGGATGTGTGGACCAAAAATGTCACCATATTAGTAAACGAAGGATTTTGCAGCCATCAAGCTACCAGCACTGCATCCACCCCCGAACAAGCATCCTGAGGGGGCTCAAGATGGAGAAAAATGGAATACTGGCCGCAGATAGCTAAAGTGTATATCAGAGGCATGATTTCAGTGAGCCCAGACTCTTGCATCTTCCCATACATAGAAACGAGCTGAATTCGTTAACTTGAGATATCTGATTTTTCTTTAATTAACAGTAGTCTTTTGATGTTCTGACTACCTGGGGTTTTTGTTTGTTTGTTTGTTTTGTTTTTATTTTGCAAAAACTCCTATATGTCCTGGCTGTTCCCTTACCTCTTTGGAGTGGATCCCTCTGAGAGGTTGCCTCCTGGGCTTAAATCCTCAGCAAGTCTACCTAATAAAACTTAATTCTCAACTTTAAGGTTGCGCATTTCCCCCCTGGCTGACAGTGGGAATCCCTCCCATGTCTTTTCCACAGAGAATGTTCAAGTAATCCTAGATAACCAGAGCTTTTGATGTGTTCTACCATGATTATTAGTGAATTAAATGGTCTTTTGAGGGGAACCTCTAAGATTTTTGGTCTACAGGAAGAACAACATTTATAGCCCTCTTTACTTGATTTCTGTCCTAGGGTTCACAACAGTAATTGAAGGGACTTCAGTGAGGGTCCAGATCAGGATGTTGGCCAGAGCTGGGGAGAGAGGAGCCTGGAAACTCTCTGAAGAGATACAGAATGGAGCTTAATGATGTTGCCACGGCTGAAGATAACAAAAAATGAAATGCTTCCATTTGCTACACAGTGAACATACATTTTAAGATTGATTCTCTGCAGAGCCAAGTATTTAATATGTCAGCTTAGTGGTAATACTGTCAAGAGCATCACTTCTGTACCTGCCGTGATGAAGGCCAGCTCTGGCCTGGGCTTAGACAGTGCGTTTGTGCCTGGCAGATCCTCCTCAGCATAGGGAGCATTCGAGGTCCTAGCTCCTGCCTCAGGCTGGCTTCCTGGCACTCCCTTGGGGTTGGCTCATCTTGTCTGTTATGGCTGGAGGGAAGCCTCCTGGGGCTGTCGACCTGAGCAGAGGGTACCCGAGACACAGTGGAGCCCTTTCCTGTTCCCCGCAGGCAGGATGAGGTCCCCATCGGTGCTTTTTAATTTCAGCCATGGGATCCTCTGCTCGTGGTTCAGGAGGGAGAGTCACAAAGTGAATATGACAAGTATTTCATTTTATGGGACACTTTCTGAAGCCCTTGCTAGGAGAAGAGATTTCAAAAGGTAAAACGATGAACTGGACATCACAGGTATTGACCAAACAAAGCCACAGCCCAGGAACCGCCACAAAGCTCGGGGCCTGTCTGGGAGCACAGAGTAGCCCCTTTCAAAGGGGATTCTTAGACAGAAAGTCATAACTTATTCATGCTTCATAAACACACGCAGGCATTCAGGTCCCTTAAACACCGTATGCCACTTCACTTCAATTAACAGCAAAGTGGTGCCATTTGCTCATAAATTCTGCCAGCTTCGGTGTAGAGAGAGCTCCTGCAAGGAGGTGGCTAGCCATCAAACCCAGAACTCTAGCAACTGATTTGAATCCAAGAAATGCCAGCCTCCTTGGCCACAGGAAAGACATTTGGGGCCATTTCTGTTTTTTTCTTAATTTGGAATAATTTGTTGTCATTAACTAGAAAGTCTTAGTATCTGAGCTTCACTTGATGGGTAAGAAGAGGTACAAATTAGAAATAGCAAACCTCCTATAGAAGTCACAGCCGCATGAACTGAGGCCTGCCAAGCTCCTCTGTCCATGGAATTTTCCAGGCAAGAATACTGGAGTGGGTTACCATTTCCCACTCCAGGGGATGTTCCTGACCCAGGGATCAAACCCGTGTCTCTTGTGCCTCCTGCATTAGCAGGCAGATTCTTGACCACCAGGTCCACCTGGGAAGATCCTGAGAAAGTGAAGAAGCAGAAAACTCATTATCTGATGACTGGATGTGCTGTCTGGTTGGAATCAAGAGCTGGGCTGTCGAGAGCAACCTTTTCCCAAGGCCTAAATGGCTTCAGTTCAGCACTCCATGTAACTATAGGCATTTGGGTGGGGACAAAACACCAACATTACGTGGCTCAGTGGAAAAGGATCTGCCTGCCAATGCAGGAGACAAGAGTTTGATCCCTGATCTGAGAAGATCCCACATGTCGTGGAGCAGCTAAGCCCGTGGGCCACAACTACTGAGCCTGTGCTCTAGAGCCCAGGAGCTGCAACTACTGCAGCCCACGTGCCGGGAGCCCATGCTCTGCAACTTGAGAAACCGCTGCAATGAGAAGCCCGTGCACCATAGCCAGAGGGTAACCACCACTCGCTGCAACTAGTGAAAAGCCTGTGCAGCAAGAAAGATGCAGCACAGCCAAATAAATAAATACATAAAATTATTAAAAAAAAAAATAACAGGATACTCCAGCACATGTGACAGCTGCATAGGTCTTTATTGATAATGCTTTTGCAAGCCCTTGTTGACACAGCACACCTCAAATAATTCAGAGAAAGAGCCCTTACGTCATCATGAAAACCAAAACCACCTCCAAACATTTCTGTAATCATATGGCTGGAAGGCTCTTTGGGAGATTACTTAGTTGAGTGACAATTGACTGGAGTATTATTACCCCATTCTCCCCTACCCACCCTGCCATGGGGCATCTGGAAGTGTTTGGAGGTACTTTTGACTTTTATGATGACTAGGGGTAGGGGCTTTGTAACTGCAGTTAGAGCTCAGGATTTCAGGGACCTTAAACATCTCACCACAGTGAGCAATTCTGTCCAAGAAGAATTGTCCCACGTAAAAGTCAGTAGTGTTCAATTTAGACCGACAGCCACATTTTACAGATGAGAAAGCTGAGGCTCCGGTATAGAAGATCTTTTGTCTAAGATCATCCAGGTTGTATGGGAGCTCTTTGCCAGGAACTGGGGACATAGACCACAACTATTTCTTCTTACACTACAGTCACACTTAGCACAGTGCCTGGTGTGTCATCAACCCTCAGTAAATGTCATCTGTTACCATCATCAATATCACCATTACCTTCCTGAGTTAAGCTATTCTCTTACAAGTAAGGAAGGTTCCTGGGGTGTAGATTGGAGATACAAATTACAGTTTCTAATTAAAACAGGAAAGCAATCAGAAAAATACAAGGGTCAGTACACTGAGACAGGACATTCAGAATCATTCAGTTAATTCCAAACAGACTGTCTCAGCCTGAAAGGCTTTACTCAGGGCAAAAGGCCATATGGTGGCTTGGTTGGTGGCATCTCCAGAGTGCTGAAGAACTGCCCTTTGGCCCAATTGTTTTTAACTTAAATGATCTGGAAAAGAGAATAAATCACACATCATGGCTACCCAGAAGTGTGTCAAGCATTAAAAACAAGTCAGAAATAAGTTGCAAAATATTGGTTTCCAAGATGGAAAATAAAAATATGACTTCATGAAGAATGTTGGCTGTGCCAATCCGTGTTAATTCGCATAGGCTTCTGAGTCCCTGGTTTGATAGAATTACTTTTTAGGCAGGCTAAGATTTTAATTAAAATGGGAAAAGCCTCACTGCACTCTCTCTAATGATCATTATATACAAGGCTCATAAGGTTGGAAGAAATGGGGGAGGATTTGCAGGAGAAATAACTTTGCAGAGAACTTCTGAAGGCTGTAGGAGTCCTGAGAAATTATTTTATTTAAAACCATTACTTTATAAGAAGAGAAACTAAAGCCTAAGGAGATGACGCAGTTTACCCACATCCTACGTAGTAAATGACATAATTCAGCACCGCCAGCCTCCATCCAGGACTGCCCTCACCACTATACTTCTAAAGAAACTGTAGAAATTGGTGATGGTGCCTCTTGATTTTTTTCTACTCAGCCTTAAAAGGAGAAATTTTCTGAATACAGAGGGTTTCTGATATGCTCATTTCCTGAGCTTTTTTATGCTTTGAATATTTATGTATAATGAGATGATCTTCCATCATGGGAAATAATGTCAGGTTTTTCTCCCAGAATCTTCTCTGCAGCATCCTGGATAGGCATTTACCTGTAAAGAGAGAGCTGGTCAAGCCTAAGGCCAAGGTCCATTCCAATCCCACCACTGTTCCACCTTCACGTTCCTTAGAAGCCAGGCTCTGCTCTTGCAAGCCTACTGAACTGGCTGGTGTCAAATAGATTGTGCAACTGAATGAAATGTGGAATAATTGCACCTTCCCATTAATCAATTATACAAGACTCAGAGTCATCCTTCCCTTAAAAGCCAATTGCTTCAGCAGTGGAGATTTCTCCCTTTCCATTAAATATGTCAGAAGTTAAGCTGGAAAGAAATCACATGGGTTCATACATCAGTGAAAGAGAAGTGCACTCACACAGAATAATGGGAGTGAGAACAACTTGAAACAGATTGAATGCTAACGAACTAGTTGCCTACTCTTTCTTGCCCTACAGAACAGAAAATACAAGTAAAGCTCAGTTATTAAGGGTAGAAGAAAGAGAACAGTCAAGAGATTTCCTTGGGGAAAATGTTCCAGGTTCTTTTGCATCCCCAAGATTAAGCTCTGTCCTCATTTATGATGATGGTTCACAGTTTTTCCATTTGATAGGACCAAATGCTTTTCAAATGTCATGCTCTGTTGTCATCAGCAGCAGCACGTAGTGTCCATCTCTGCATCCCATGAGATGATGTCTTAGTCCATTATGGTCCTATAACAAAATACCACAGGCTGGGTGGCTTATAAACAGCAGAAGTTTATTTCTCATAGTTCTGGAGGCTTGAAGTCTGAGATCAGGGTGAGGGCACCCCCAGTTTATGAGGGTGCTAATTTTTTCACATCCTTGCCTTTACTTATAATCTGTCTTTTTAAAACTTTTTATTTTGTATTGGAATATATTAGATTAACACTGTTGTGATAGTTTCAGGTGAACAGCAAAGGGAATCAGCTGTACATATTACATGTATCTAATTCTCCCCCAAACTCCCTTCCCATCCAGGCTGTCACGTAACATTGAACAAAGTCCTGTGTATCTGACTTTTTGATTATAGCCACCCTAGTAGGTCTGAAGTGGTATCTCATGGTTTTAATTTGCGTTTCCCTGATGCTGGTTTTAGAAAAGACAGAGAAATCAGAGGTCAAATTGCCAACATCCGCTGGATCATCGAAAGAGCAAGAGAATTCCAGAAAAACATCTATTTCTGCTTTATTGACTATGCCAAAGCCTTGACTGTGTGGATCACAATAAACTGTGGAAAATTCTGAAAGAGATGGCAATACCAGACCACCTGACCTGACTCTTGAGAAACCTATTTGCAGGTCAGGAAGCAACAGTTAGAACTGGACTTGGGACAACAGACTGGTTCCAAATAGGAAAAGGAGTACGTCAAGGCTGTCTATTGTCACCCTGCTTATTTAACTTATATGCAGAGTACATCATGAGAAATGCTGGGCTGGAAGAAGCACATGCTGGAATCAAGATTGCTGGGAGAAATATCAATAACCTCAGATACGCAGATGACACCACCCTTATGGCAGAAAGTGAAGAGGAACTAAAAAGCCTCTTGATGAAAGTGAAAGAGAAGAGTGAAAAAGCTGGCTTAAACCTCAACATTGAGAAAACGAAGATCATGGCATCTGGTCCCATCACTTCATGGGAAATAGATGGGGAAACAGTGGAAACAGTGTCAGACTTTATTTTTGAGGGCTCCAGAATCACTGCAGATGGTGATTGCAGCCAAGAAATTAAAAGACACTTACTCCTTGGAAGGAAAGTTATGACCAACCTAGATAGCATATTGAAAAGCAGAGACATTCCTTTGCCAACACAGGTCCGTCTAGTCAAGGCTATGGTTTTTCCAGTAGTCATGTATGGATGTGAGAGTTGGACTGTGAAGAAAGCTGAGCACCGAAGAATTGATGCGTTTGAACTGTGGTGTTGGAGAAGACTTTTGAGAGTCCCTTGGACTGCAAGGAGATCCAACCAGTCCATTCTAAAGGAAATCAGCCCTGGGTGTTCTTTGGAAGGACTGATGCTAAAGCTGAAACTCCAGTACTTTGGCCACCTCATGCGAAGAGTTGACTCACTGGAAAAAACTCTGATGCTGGGAGGGATTGGGGGCAGGAGGAGAAGGGGATGACAGAGGATGAGATGGCTGGATGGCATCACGGACTCGATGGATGTGAGTCTGAGTAAACTCCGGGAGTTGGTGATGGACAGGGAGACCTGGCGTGCTGCGATTCATGGGGTCTCAAAGAGTCAGACACGACTGAGCGACTGAACTGAACTGAACTGATGCTAATAATGTCAACCATCATTTCAGGTGCTTACTGGAAGCTTGTCTATCTTCTTTGGATAAATTTCTTTCAAATCCTCTGTCCATTTTTAATTAGGTTATTTAGACTTCTTATATATCCTCACATGATGGAAGTGGCTAGGGAGCTCTGTGGGTCTCTTTTATAAAGGCCCAAAATCCATTCATGAGGGCTCTACCCTCATGGACCTAAGCACCTACTGCCATCCCCTTGGGTATTAAGATTTCAACATTTGAATTTATGGAGGAGACCAATGTTCAGACCATAGCAGATGGTGAGAACACTGCGCTTTTTAATCTATTCTTGAATTTGAAACCAGAGTGGTAAGTAGTGAGAGCTATTTATGGCAATGAGATGGACTCTGGGTGTGAAAATTCAAGTCCACATCTTAGTTCAGAGATCTTCCTTCTCTCCTTGAGGCTTCCTGATCAGCCGAGTGCACACAGCTGGATACACTTGGTGAGGTCAGACCCAAGACATGCTGAGGAGTCTACAGTCCTCAGAAGCCTGCTGTCTCCATCTGCTATGCTGGAGTCTCGCTTCCTGGGAACCTGTGGAGGGGCCTCTAGATCCTCCTGGGATTCTCTCCTTTCTTGTTTTCAGTTATTTGGGACTTAAACATACCCCCAAATGCATAGGCAGAGAGTCCCTAGGCTCTCAGAGTAGGGGATCACCTCCAGGGGTCCTCCTTTTGCATTTAGTTTGGGGAACTGTGGGAGTCATTTACTAACATGCCCATGATGCCAGCTCTCAGAGTGGTGTGGGTAACAATGATATCAGAGAGTATAGGAGCAGTAATATCTGTATACCATCAAAGCCGTTTATGGAGTGTTTACTAAGTGCTAGGAACGATGTTAAGCATTTCACAGTCTTTCTTTTTACTTCTAACAGCCCAGTGAGGTGGATGTTATCCCTCTTTTACAGGTGAGAAACTTAAAACTCAGAGGTGAAATAATCTGCCTAAAGTCATACACAGCGAATGGTAAAGCTAAGATGGAAGTCTGTCTCACTCTCGGACTACTTGGCCACTACTTCCTGCTCCTCACAAGTGTTCTTTAGTGAGTCAAGACCCATCCTTGGAAATTAGTGGGAAAGACCTACAGGCACAAGCTATCTTCCCTTAATCTGGCCAGCTAGCTGGCCAGCCTCAGTCAGGCTGGCTCCTGACATTTGTGGGCTTGCCCGGGTTGTAAATGACACCCCACATGACTAAATGTCTAAATATTTTAAAAGTATAAATCCAGCTAACCCATAGTTAAATACAGTATGTTATATATTTATTATTTAAGTATAGTTGAACTACAATATAAGTCTCAGGTGTACAACATAGTGATTCAATATTTTATAGATTATATTATATTTAAAGTTATTATAAACTAATGGTGATATTTCCCTGTGCTGTAGGATATACCCTTCTTGCTTATCTATTTCATACATAGTGTTAATAGTTTATATCTCTTAATTCCCTCCCCCTCTCATGTCCCTTCTGCTATTTCTCTCCCCAGTGGTAATCACTAGTTTGTTCTCTATATCTGTGAGTCTGTTCTGTTACATACATTCATGTGTTTCAGTTTTTAGATTCCACATATAAGCTGTAACATGAGTATTTGTCTTTCTCTGACTTATTTTGCTAAACATAATAGTTCCTAGGTCCTTCTGCAATGTTACAAATAGCAGAATTTTATTCTTTTAATAGCTAAGTAATATTCCAGTATTCTTCTTCAAATTTCAAATTTGCAGAAGCAAAGATGCACACTGAGGTAAATTCACAGCCTTGAGTGCGTGTGTGCTAAGTTGCTTCAGTCCTGTCTGAATCTTTTGCGATCCCATGGACTGTAGCCCTCCAGGTTCCTCTGTCCATGGAATTTTCCAGGCAAGAATACTGGAGTGGGTTGCCATTTCCTTCTCCAGAGGGTCTTCCCAACCCGGGGATCGAACCCATGTTGTTTATGTCTCCTGCATTGGCAGGCAGCTTCTTTACCGCTAATGCCATCTGCAAAGCCCAATATATTCATATATTTATTTATTTATTTATTTATACAGGAAGATCCCCTGGAGAAGGAAATGGCTACACACTCCAGTATTCGTGCCTGGAGAATTCCATGGATAGAGGAGCCTGGTGGGCTACAATCCATGAGCTTGGTGAACAAATCAAAATGTTTGGAGGATGTTTTTGTCTTGAGATTGGAGATGGCATGTAAGCTCTGAGACCACTGCCCGCTCCTCGGCTGGCAATACCTTGCCCTGTGCATCTTCCATTTAGCTATTCCTGAGTTTATCCTTAAAAAAAAAACCCATAATAATAAACAAAGTGTTTCTCTGAGTTCTGTGAGACACCCTAGAGAATTGCTGACCCTGAAGAGGGGGTTGTGGGAGCCCCTTAAATAATGGCCTACAGACAAGAGTATAGGTGGCCCCTGGGAGTTGCCAGTGGCGTCTGAAGTGGGGGCTATCTTGTGAGACTGAACCCTTAACTTGTGAGGTCTGCACTAATTTAGGGTAGTTAGTGACAGAATTGAATTGTTGGATGTCTGGTTGGTCTCAGAGAATTGGAGAACTGTTGGTGTTGGAAAAACCACACACATTTGGTCTCAGATGTGGTTTCAGAAAACACCCCACAATGTATAAAATATGCCTTTTAAAATAATTCTTTAAAGATAAACTGGTTTGTAATATATTTGTGTATTTACTTATTCGGCTGCATTGGGTCTTAGTTGCAGCATCCAGGATCCTTGTTGCGCCGCGTGGGATCTTCTGTTGCATCTCATGGTCTCTCTAGTCGTCATACGTGGGCTTAGTTGCTCCGTGGCATGTGGGATCTTAGTTCCCTGACCAGGGGTTAAACCTGCATCCCCAGCATTGCAAAGCAGGTTCTTAACCACTGTATCACCAGGGAAGACCCAAAGCTACATCTCTTAAATAAATTGAGTGACTGGAGCACACGATTTTGATTGCAGGTGTGATGTGGATCCTGGAAAACACAGGCCCAGGGCTGGGGTCCGTCTTGTCCAAGACTAAGAGTGGTACTGGCTTTAGAAACATCAGGGATGGTCTAGCATAAATCTAACTCTTTGACTGGAAAACATGGCTCAGACAGCATCCTCTTTATAAAAGATAACTTACTGTGAGTTTGGGGTGATGAATTAAATGAAGTCACAATAAAACTTAAAATTGAGCTCTGCAGTTTGATCTCATTTTTGCTATAGTAATTCAGTTTTTAAGTTACCATTTGGCATGAAAATTACTTATTCCTAAACTCAGGCAGAATGATTGACTTTTCTTGGGTGTGTATTTAAACTCTATTAGGCAATATAGGGTTGAGCTTCGAGGCTTAACAGAAGTACAGTTTATCTTTGGAGAAGTGTGTTAGTCACTTTTCACCCATGCGGAAACATCCATTTGCCGTTTGAAAGGAACAGTTCTCCAAACGGAAGTAGGATTTCTGATTTTAAACATTTTAGGTCAAAGACAAAAGGTTAAGATCCCTGGTATACAGAGTTTACTTATGAGTAAGATAAAAATGAAAATGCAGTAGAAAAAAAGGAAAGGACACAAATCAACACTTCACCAAAGGAATATAAGTGGTCAACACATGTTATAAAAGATACTCAACCTCACTAATCATTTTAAAAACGCAAAGCAATAGGTGTTGTTTTGTGGGTTATCTTTTTTTTTTTTTAGCCTATTAGATTGGGAGGGGGAAAGATTGCTAATATGAGAGAACAGACTTTCTAAACCTGCAGGATGAAGTGTCAAGTGGGTAGACTATTTTGGGACATGGGAACAGCATATAGTGTTATCTGCTATTACTGGAAATGTTTAAAAACATTGATTTGACAACTGATTTCTAGGAATTCATCTTAAAGAAACAGTCCAAACATAGATGAATTAGGATGCTCCTTGCCACAGAGTTTGTTAGAGTATGAAGCTGCATATTCAAGAATCTCTAGGTCTACCATCTGATACCAGCTGCAGGTTTGGAGAGCCCCCAGACTACCTTCAGTTTCAGTAATTTGCTAGAAGGACTTGCAGAACTCAGCAAAGCCATTTCAACAAAGCCATTACTCTAACAATTAAATTTATCCCAGCAGAAACATGGATTAAAATCAGCCAAGGGAAGAGGCGCACAGGGCTGGGTCCAGGAGACACCAAGCACAGTTTCCAGATACTCCCTCCTGCCCTCTCAGTGGACCAGCTTCTCCCAGAAACTGTATATGACCGTATGCATGGCATATCGCCAAGCAGTGAAGATCACTTGGGATTTGGTGTTCAAAGATTTTACTGGGGCTTAGTCACATAGACCTGACTGACCACCTGCATGGCTGATTTTAATCTCCAGACCCTCCAGAGTTCGAGCTGCTACTGTATGACTCAAAGACCCCCAGCCATAAATCACACTGTTAGCCAAGACTATCCAGTATGGCCTGAGGCCCCCAGATAAACAAGGACACTCTTATCGGGCCAGAGAGTTTGAAGGTGTCTAATGGATTTTATTCTGTAGATGGAGAAGATTCACTGAAGAACCTTAATAAGGCGGTACCAGGAGTAACATGTGCTGTAGACAGAATGTTATCTAGGTTAGAGATGCAGACGGGATCACAGTGCTTATTAATTCCTGCCCCGGGCAGCACTGCTCCCCACTGAGGCCCAGTCTCACATGCACCTCCGAACTGGCTGCCATCACTTCTTGGCCTTTTGGTTAAGACCAAGTGAACTGGTTACCATTATATTTAGGTTGGTGCAAAAGGTTAGTGTGGTTTTGCCCCGATATCAGCTACATTCGTAAAGAAATGTGGTTATGTTATACATCATTTTAATACACATTTCTCACTCTATGTTTTTTGGCTAATGGTTTATTATTTGCTATGTATTTTATATTTATTTTAGACTAGGGAAATGATGTTAGACAAAAATCAAATTTGAGCAGTTTTCATATTTGAGCTCAAAATGGGTCATAAAGCAGCAGAGACAACATCAACAACGCTTTCGGCCCAGGAACTGCTAATGAACATACAGAGCAGCATGGTTCAAGAAGTTTTACAAAGGAGACGAGAGCCTTGAAGATGAGGGGAATAGTGGCCAGCCATCGGAAGGTGACAATGACCAGTTGAGAGGATCGTCTAAGCTGGTGATCCTTACAGCTACACGCTGAGCTGCCGAAGAACTCAGCACCAACCATTCTGCAGTTGTTTGACATTTGAAGCAAACTGGAAAGGTGAAAAAACTCATAAGTGTGTACCTCATGAACTAACTGCAAATAAAAAAAAATCATTGTTTTGAAGTATTGTCTTCTCTTATTCTGTGCAACAGCAACCAACCATTTCTTGATTAGATTGTGGTGTGCAACTACAAGTGGATTTTATACAACAACCAGCAACGACCAACTCAGTGGTTGGAGTAAAAAGAAGCTCCCAAGCACATCCCAAAGCCAAACTTGCACCAACAAGAGATCATGGTCTCTGTTTAGTGGTCTGCTCCTCAACTGATCCTCTACAGTTTTCTGAATCCTGGCAAAACCATTACATCAGAGAAGTATGCTCAGCAAATTGATGAGATGCACCAAAAACGGCAATGTCTGCGGCCACCTTTGGTCAACAGAAAGGGCCCAATTCGTTTCTGGGACAACACCGACCACACCTCGCACAACCAATAGTTTAAAAATTTAATGAATTGGCCTATGAAATTTTGCCTCATTTGCCGTATTCACCTGACCTCTCGCCAACTGACTACCACTTCAAGCATCTCGACAGCTTTTTGCAGGGAAAACGCTTCCACAACCAGCAGGAGGCAGAAAATGCTTTCCAAGAGTTCGTCAAATCCTGGAGCACAGATTTTTATGCTACAGGAATAAATAAATTTATTTCCTGTTGGCAAAAATATGTTGATTGTAATGGTTCCTATTTTGATGAATAAAGATGTGTTTGAGCCTAGTTATAATGATTTAAAATTCACAGTCCAAAACCACAATTACTGTTTCACGAATCTAATATTAAAACACTGTTCTACTAATGAGTGGGCTCTGGAATGGGACCAGTTGCCAAGAGCTTAGTGTCTGTGGTATGTGCCGTGAACCTGGGAAGCCCAAACCTTCCTGGGTGCATCTCTTTTTGCCTCGTCTACCTGATTGTGTCCGCCTCTGTATCTGTTTCCTGACATGTGCTCCAGGTGTCTGAAGGTGAGCTATCCTGAGCTGTCCACTGTTTGACCAGCTGCCTGGACTAGGCCTACTCACTCAGGCATGAAGGTCAGAACATCCTTCTTCATCTTCATGTCTAGACATGGTTCTAGAAGGATCTCCTGGAACCGTGATTCAGCCATTCATCCAACTCCCAGCATCATCCAGAGAAGAGTGGCTAACATACACTCTCTCCCCTCCCCTAGACCCATGTCAACAGGGCCAGTGAGCCCAGCAATCTTGCCCGCTGTCATGGATGCAGCTTCAAGATCTTTTTCTACACAGTATTCCAAGCAGCCACTCAAAGATTAGTGTTGGCTATCAAGATGAAGGCCATTTCTCATTCTTGATGGAGGGCCCTGCCCCCCTTGGATGTCAGTGCAGTCCAAGGTGACTTCCACTTCAACAGAATCCTCCAGTGTTGGTTGTTGGCATGTCTGGGACCTCACCTGGCCTTGAGTCCACTTACTCCTGGCTTTTCTCTTCAACTTGGCTGTCTTAAGGTCAAGTCTGCCTGAGCCACAGTTCCAAGATATGAATTATGGAGATAGTTTGTGCTTCTGGGAATTTGGAAATCTTTGGAGACCAGTCAAGCCTTTTTTTAGTCAATACACTGAGAATTTCTACTCTCCCCGCAGCACTGGGCGCAACCGGCTTGCTTCCCCAGGAGCTTACTAGCTAGTTGGAGAGATAATATGTGGGGCCATGAGATGAACCTAAAACTCCAGGCATCATAAGCTAAATGCTAAATGAGCAGAGAGGGTGACAAGTGCCAGAGGAATTCAAAACACATGGGAGCAGATGCTTTCAGAAACAGCACACAGGGCTCCACTCCAGATTCACCACCCAGTCGCTGGCACTGGCCCCACAAGTGCCAGATGATGGGGAGGCAAAGCCAGATGCTGCGGAATGAGCAGGCAGGAGGAGGTGGTGTCCTGCCAGCCCAGCGGGGCCCCCAGGGCTTTGGTGATGCCTCCTGGTACTGGCAGAGGTTGCAGGAGGCAGGCAGGAGTGGGCGAGCAGAAGGAACGCCAGTCACCGGGAACATTCATGTGCTTCCCTGTCATTATCTGAACTAAACTCAGCTACACCCACAGGGCCCCAAATCCCTAGGGAGGCAGCAAGCAGAGAAGCCATTTCTGGGGGTGGGTGGGAGGCTGGGGCGTGTCCTGTGAGGTTTCTCGGTGGCTTCACAGCAGCTGGTTCATGTGGGCTTAGGAAAGTGGAGGAGGACGAGGGTCTGGAACAGCAGGAACACCTTGACCACTGTGACTCCATTTTGAATTACTTACCATGTCTTAACATAGCTTAAATCCCACATATTTCACACGAGATGAGTAGGAATCATAGCACTGAAGAAATCACATCATAACAGAAAGACAAGGAAAGTGCAGAATATCCTCAGAGGAGGTAACTACAGAAAACCAGGAAAGTCACACCCACCTCCTGGAGCAAACTTAGAAGACGTGTGCTGTGCCTCCCCCCTGCCCCCTCAACGTGTTGCAGTCATCTCCATGGCCTGTTGCCAGACATTGAGGGGGTCCTTTCTGGGGTAACTTGTAAGCATCTGCCAAATCAGCCCCTTTTTGCTCCACCTCTGTTGCCTGCTCTGATGGAGGCCATGGGCTTCCCTTGCCCACACTGGCCCCTACTTGGGCTTCCAGATTCTAATCTTGCCTTATAAACAAATAACCTGGATTTTACATTTCTCTTCTGGGAAGGCAATCTGTTGGAAAAACAAAGCTCTTTGTGTCACTCTCTTATTTAAATCTGAACTCTAGATCACAGCTTTCACACCTCTTAGAGACCTGAGTTGGAGAAAAATAATTTACAACATGAGAGTTGTGAGTTAAGTTTTACTGGGGGCAAAATGAGGAATGGGGCCCAGGAGGCAGCACTTCAGATCCTCTGAGAAACTGCTTCGAGAAGACGAGGCAGGAGCCTGGTGGGCTACACTCCATGGAGTCGCAAAGAGTTGGACACGACTGAGCGATTAACACACACGCAAACCGTGTCTGTGAAGATGCAAGAGTCTGGGCTCACTGAAATCTTGCCTGTGATAGGCACTTCAGCTATCCTGGCCTGTGTCCTGCTTTTCTCCACCCTGAATCCCCTCAGGGTACACAGTCCGGAGTGACTGCAGTGGCTGAGGGCTTGGCAGCTGGCAGCCTGTCTGTCTCCATCATTTGTCTCCATCCTGTCTCCCTCAGGGGCTGGCTGTAGTGGCTTGATGGCTGCAACGTCCTTTGCTTACTGGTTTGGCAGCAACATTTTTTCACACACACCATGAACTAGTCAAGAAAGCTTTTCCCATTGTTTAGGTCCCACGGAGAACGTGTCTTATTTCCATAAACATGAGAGGGATCCTTGCCCACTTGCTGCCCTTCAGCCACATTATCACCTTTGTTGATGTCTTCAATTTCAAAGAAATAAAACAGGAGACAATTGCAGGGAGGCAGAGAAGCCCACTGTGGTATGGGCTGGGGCTACCCTGAGCTGCTTGCACCCCGACTCCGCAGGAGCATTAGGAACAAATGAGATCGTAGCGATGTTTTCTTAGGTCAGTCTCCCAAGGCAATAGAAATAAAAGCAAAATAGACAAATGGGAACTAATCAAACTTACAAGCTTTTGCACAGCAAAGGAAACCATAAACAAAACAGACAATCTATGAAATGGGAGAAAATATTTGCAAATGATGTGACCCACAAAGGCTTAATTTACTGAATATGCAAGTAACTCATACAACTCAACAACAACAAAAATCCAAACATCCATATCAAAAAATGGGAAGAAAATCTACATAGACACTTCTCCAAAGAAGACAGACAGATGGCCAATAGGCATGAAAAGATGCGCAACATCACTAATTATTAGAGAAATGCAAATCAAAACTGTTACTACAATGAAATATCACCTCACACCAGTCAAAATGACCATCATCAAAAAGTCTGCAAGCAATAAATGCCGGAGAGGGTGGGAAGAGAAGGGGACCTCCTATACTGCTGGTGGGAATGTAAGTTGATAAAGCCACTATGGGAGATAGTATGGAGGGTCCTCGGAAAACTAAAATTAGAACTACCATATGATCCAGCAATCCTACTCCTGAACATATATCCAGACAAAACTATACTTCACAGCAGCACTATTTACAATGTCCAAGGTATGGAAATAACCTAAATATCCACTGATAGATGAATGGATAAAGAAAGTATGGTACATATATACTATGGAATACTCAGCCATAAAAAAGAATGAAATAATACCATTTGCAGCACCGTGGATATAACTAGAGATTATCATACTAAGGGAAGTAAGTCAGAAAGAGAAAGACAAATACCATATGATATCCCTTATATATGGAACCTAAATATAACACAAATGAACCTCGCTATGAAACAGAAGTGGAGTCACAGATACAGAGAACAGATTTGTGGCTGAGTAACACCCCAAAAAGATGTTCTTTTCATTATACGGGACTGGAATGCAAAAGTAGGAAGTCAAGAAACACCTGGAGTAACAGGCGAATTTGGCCTTGGAATGCGGAATGAAGCAGGGCAAAGACTAATAGAGTTTTGCCAAGAAAATGCACTGGTCATAGCAAACACCCTCTTCCAACAACACAAGAGAAGACTCTATATATAGACATCACCAGATGGTCAACAGCAAAATCAGATTGATTATATTGTTTGCAGCCAAAGATGGAGAAGCTCTATACAGTCAACAAAAACAAGACCAGGAGCTGACTGTGGCTCAGATCATGAACTCCTTATTACCAAATTCGGACTCAAATTGAAGAAAGTAGGGAAAACCACTAGACTATTCAGGTCTGACCTAAATCAAATCCCTTATGATTATACAGTGGAAGTGAGAAGTAGATTTAAGGGTCTAGATCTGATAGATAGAGTGCCTGATAAACTATGGAATGAGGTTCGTGACATTGTACAGGAGACAGGGATCAAGACCATCCCCATGGAAAAGAAATGCAAAAAAAGCAAAGTGGCTGTCTGGGGAGGCCTTACAAATAGCTGTGAAAAGAAGAGAGGCAAAAAGCAAAGGAGAAAAGGAAAGATATAAGCGTCTGAATGCAGAGTTCCAAAGAATAACAAGAAGAGATAAGAAAGCCTTCTTCAGCGATCAATGCAGAGAAATAGAGGAAAACAACAGAATGGGAAAGACTAGAGATCTCTTCAAGAAAATTAGAGATACCAAGGGAACATTTCATGCAAAGATGGGCTCGATAAAGGACAGAAATGGTATGGACCTGACAGAAGCAGAAGATATTAAGAAGAGGTGGCAAGAATACACGGAAGAACGTACAAAAAAGATCTGCACGACCCAGATAATCATGATGATGTGATCACTCATCTAGAGCCAGACATCTTGGAATGTGAGGTCAAGTGGGCCTTAGAAAGCATCACTACGAACAAAGCTAGTGGAGGTGATGGAATTCCAATTGAGCTGTTTCAAATCCTGAAAGATGATGCTATGAAAGTGCTGTACTCAATATGCCAGCACGTTTGGAAAACTCAGCAGTGGCCACAGGACTGGAAAAGGTCAGTTTTCATTCCAATCCCAAAGAAAGGCGATGCCAAAGAATGCTCAAACTACCGCACAATTGCACTCATCTCACATGCTAGTAAAGTAATGCTCAAAATTCTCCAAGCCAGGCTTCAGCAATACATGAACTGTGAACTCCCTGATGTTCAAGCTAGTTTTAGAAAAGGCAGAGGAACCAGAGATCAAATTGCCAACATCCGCTGGATCATGGATAAAGCAAGAGAGTTCCAGAAAGACATCTATTTCTGCTTTATTGACTATGCCAAAGCCTTGACTGTGTGGATCACAATAAACTGTGGAAAATTCTGAAAGAGATGGCAATACCAGACCACCTAACCTGACTCTTGAGAAACCTATATGCAGGTCAGGAAGCAACAGTTAGAACTGGACATGGAACAACAGACTGGTTCCAAATAGGAAAAGGAGTACGTCAAGGCTGTATATTGTCACCCTGCTCATTTAACTTCTATGCAGAGTACATCATGAGAAATGCTGGGCTGGAAGAAACACAAGCTGGAATCAAGATTGCTGGGAGAAATATCAATCACCTCAGATATGCAGATGACACCACCCTGATGGCAGAAAGTGAAGAGGAGCTAAAAAGCCTCTTGATGAAAGTGAAAGAGAAGAGTGAAAAAGTTGGCTTAAAGCTCAACATTCAGAAAACGAAGATCATGGCATCTGGTCCCATCACTTCATGGGAAATAGATTGGGAAACAGTAGAAACAGTGTCAGACTTTATTTTTTGGGCTCCAAAATCACTGCAGATGGTGACTGTAGCCATGAAATTTAAAGACGCTTCCTCCTTGGAAGAAAAGTTATGACCAATCTAGATAGTATATTCAAAAGCAGAGACATTACTTTGCCGACTAAGGTCCGTCTAGTCAAGGCTATGGTTTTTCCTGTGGTCATGTATGGATGTGAGAGTTGGACTGTGAAGAAAGCTGAGCGCCTAAAAATTGATGCTTTTGAAGTGTGGTGTTGGAGAAGACTCTTGAGAGTCCCTTGGACTGCAAGGAGATCCAGCCAGTCCATTCTGAAGGAGATCAACCCTGGGATTTCTTTGGAGGGAATGATGCTAAAGTTGAAGCTCCAGTACTTTGGCCACCTCATGCGAAGAGTTGACTCATTGGAAAAGACTCTGATGCTGGGAGGGATTGGGGGCAGGAGGAGAAGAGAACGACCGAGGACGAGATGGCTGGATGGCATCACTGACTCGATGGACGTGAGTCTGAGTGAACTCCGGGAGTTGGTGATGGACAGGGAGGCCTGGCATGCTGCAATTCATGAGGTTACAGAGTCGAACACGACTGAGCGACTGAACTGAACTGAACTGAAGGGGGAGGGTTTTGGTGGAGGGACAGAATGGCAGTTTGGGGTTAGCAGATGTAAGCTATTATATATATTATAAATGACAGGGTGCTACTGTATAGCAACGGGCACTCTATTCAATATCCTGTGATAAGGTGTGATGGCAAAGAGTATTAAAAGAGAATATATATATAGAACTGAATCACTTTGTTGTACAGCAGAAATTAATATGACATTGTAAATCAACCATACTTCAGGAAGAATTTTTAAAATGTATAAAAAGAGTAAGTGAGGACCATTCAACTTTGCAGGCAGGTGCCCACCCTCTGCTCTGCGGGGCTGAGGGAGTGTGGGCTTTCTGTCGAAGGAAGCTCCTTGGCTCTCCACGGTGAGATGATGCTCACAGGCGATGACCTACTTCAAAAGCACCTGCTTAGTTACTCTCTGGCATCCCAGGCTTTCTGATAAGGAAATGGTTTGTGGGGACTGGGATTCCAAGGTCAACAGGAGTCAGGACATGAGCTTAGAACAAGGGGCATGTACTATGAGTCTAGAACAGGGGGCATGAACTTTTGTTTATAAAGGCCAAATAGTAAATATTTATGACTAAATAGAGACCATGAACCATGTGATTTCTGTAGCAACCTCCCAACTCTGGCCATTGCAACGTGAAATAATATGCAATTGATGGACCTGGCTGTGTTCCAAGAAAACTTGTTTAAACAGCAGGTGGTGGGCTGAATTTGGTCTGTGGGCCATGCTTTGCCAACCTGTGGTCTAGAATTTCACATTCAGAGATCCTGGGGGATTGTGTGTTGACGTGTTGGGCCACTTCTTGGATCACCCAGTTGCAAATGTGCATTGTGACTTACTCAAAGTCACACGGCTGGTAAACAAGGCTGGGATCCCAGGCCAGGTCTCCTGATCCCTGTCCAGTGCAAATTTTCACTGCCCAGGGAAATGCCACCTCCTACTGTTCTCCTGATGTACCTACTATACTGACAATCCCAGATGGTGGGATGGTGGCACACAGAAAGGAAAATGGGTGGCCTTTTCATCCCCCTTTAGCCAGAAGGTTTAGTAGGAAAAACGATCAGTCACTCTGAGTTGCCTTCTTCTAGAAGTCCAGCACAGAGTGACTCTGAGCGGGGTTGAGGGTCAGCCTTTCCTTCGCCTCCTGGATCCACCGGGCTGCAGCGAATCAGCGTTCAGGAAAAGTCGCTGTGGTTCACTTCTCAGCCCAGGTTCCCTGGCAAGGACACTGCTGCTCTAATCCACTGAACTGCTGCTCTGATCAGAGCAGAGCAGGCAAAACGAGGCTTGTCTTTGGGGAATTAACCTTAATTTGCCATGTGATTTGTTTCTGTCCACCTGACTGTAGAAGTGTGGTGCGTTTTAACTCTGATTCTGCTTCAAGGTTCCTACAGTCTAGTTGTCAGAGTTAATTAAAATGCAACACTTGGAAAACATTTCCAATGCAATAAGAAACCTCCACGTGTATATGCTTGTATACGTGTGCGTGTGTACATACACTGTTCTTTCAGTGAGCAAACAATAATTATTAGAGACCGTGTAGAAGCATTAAGCCACTTTAGGAAAGACAAAATTTTTTGTGAGTATGCTGTGATCTATCCCACCCCTCCTTCCCGTCATGCCCTTTCTATTGCTATGCAGAGCAGTTTTGGTGTTTTTTTCCCAGCTTGCAGACAATGCCCGAGATTCAGTGTGGTCTAAGAAAATGAGGGTCACTTCAGTGTCTTGCCGGCCAGAACCATTCATCCCTGTTGGATGCCTTGAATTACCTAAAACTAGTAAAACCTTTTGAAAAGTGTCCTTTCCTTTCTTTGGAAAGAGAAGTTTTAGCTTTTAGGCAAGGACCATTGACTGGGCAAACTGTCCTCCTTTCAGAAGAAGGGTCATGCAAGGATTTAGAATCCTCCTGGCCACACTACAGGGAAATGGGTCATTCTTACCAGCACACACTGGATGTTTCATCTGGTCATTTCACAAAAATAAATATCGAATATTTACTCTGGGGAAGGTGCTCGGTGTTCCTAAACCTAAAACGATGAGAACAGCGACTTAAGACTTCTTTGATTTTTAACCTGACATTAACCACAAAATGGAATTATTAACCTTCCGTTAACAAAGCAGCAGAGCAGAAACGGTGGTGAGGGTCCAGGTTGTTTCCCTAGGGAACTGGGTATGTCATGCGTGTCCTGGTTCAGGGAAGAGCAGTGGCCGGGGATCTGCCCTGCTGCACAGCCCTGGCCTGGCGATGCTCCTGGGCCCTGCTCATAGAGGGAGCCTTGACGACCAGCCTGCGGATGTGAGTGCTGAAAGGGGCTTCAGGACATCCCTGGTCCCTTCTCTCTCTGTGCAGCTGCACTGGAACCAGCACTGCCAGGCATGTGGCCACTGAGCAAACCAGAACCCGGGGCTGGCACAGTCCCATTGGAGAGTGCTGCTCCTGGCTGGCCAGCTGTGCTTTGTGCCTGCACCTGTGTCTGAGCTGCTGGAGTCTGTACCCATTTCTGATTCTCTCCCTGACCTCTGGCTGCCTTCCCCTGGCGCTCGGTCTGCTGGATCACCTGCCAGCTTTCCACAAACAACCCTCCTGACAACTCCATCTCCAGTTGTTTCTTTTCCAAATCTGGTCATTAGGAAACATCTCCTGCCCTCTGCACCTGGCCCCCCATCCCCTTCCAAGGCCCATGGATGGTTCCATTTGTGCCTTAGCTTGGAGTTATTAGCTACTATTTTTCTGGGATGGTATGAGCCTTCTGGAAACTTCATATTAACAATTGCCACAGGAACAACCAGTTTAATAACAGCTTTAATCCTCTGAAATCCAGGTCCTCCCAAAAGAGTATCCCCTTGCCTCAATCTGTCATTTTCAAAGCAAGTGAATTTACTCATTAGCAATCAAAATGATTACAGTTCAGATGTCTATTTGCTAATAAACCTGATATCATTTTAAGGGCATCAGTTGTACAGTGAAATTCCTGCATTTGTCTGGAACCATGATGCTTTTGCCATTTTATTTCATGGCTCATGTTTTAACTCACTGCATATCTTAACCAGCTGTATTGTAACAGGGTGGTGCTATATTTGAAAAGTGACTTCACTTAGCCCAGAGATATAGAAAGACACTGACTTAAGGGGAGGAACCCTGATTTTTCCTGTCTCTGCTTAGTTTGGACTTGTCATTTTAAAGGGACATGATCTGCTAAGATGATGTCAGAGCAGTGGTCCACATGGACCTGGTTATTCCTGGATTTTTGCCACGGATTCAGGCTTCCCAAATGTCAAAAAGAATTTGATCATGGCCCTGGCTGTTCCCTTGTCTTTGGCATTAAAAACCAGCAAACGTGTGTCATCTCCCAGCTTCCTGGTTACCTCCCACTCCCCCATTCCTGATGATGTCCAATCTCTTTTCCGTGGTTTGCTTCTGGATTTTATCAACCTAGCTTCCTAAGTATGATTTAATCTTACAATTCACTCTGAGCTCTGATCCCATCTAGTTTTTTTAAATGAATAGCTTTATGGGTTTTTTTTTAATTACACATTTTCATTGAAATGAATTCATACAAAACAAAAAAGTACCAAGAAAAAAATTTAAATACCACCTGACCTTATACCATCCAATGACAAGCACCAACTTCTTGCTAGATACCCTTTCAGGCATCTATATACAGTTTTATAAAAATGGGATTTACTTTACATTCAGTTCTATGTCTTGCTTTCTTCACTCAACCAGATGTCATTGTGGAGAGAGAGTTCCCCATGGGTCTCTTGTGCTCCTACAGGTCTTTCTGGGCATGCACAAAATTGCAAGGTCATTTTTCAGGATTGCGTTGATAGCAGACTACCTGAAGGATATCTTCCTCCTGGACAAAGGGCCGTCTTGCTTACTGCTTGCAATAAAATGGTGGGTTCACTTGAATGTCAATGAAACCTCTATCTGAAAGGACACAGTTTACATGTCTATAGACAAGAATTATTTTGGAGTAATATCTACAATTTTTCAAGAAGTAAAATTGCTTCCATAGCATCAGGGTACCCCAGGGGTGTCCTTTACAGTCTGGATAAATCCACAGTTTCCACTGAAGCGCGTTTCCCCCATTAGCACTAAGCAAACAGAGGCAATGAACTCTAGTTGCCTCTCAGAGGGCAGCAAAACATTGGGAAACATACAAGGGCAGGGTTGACTTCAAGTTCAGCTAGAGGAGAGCCGCCTTCTATCCTTCCTGATTCAGAGCAGGGCTGGTCTCAGAGCTGGGGGGTCAAGGTGTTGAGGGTGCTGAGAAGCTAGAGGGGGGCAAAGAAGAGGAGAGAGCCAGTAAAGTCATTACAAACACATCCATCATATGTGATAGTAATGGATTTCTATTCAAACCCACTTGAATTTCATGAAGCAAAACTGGTGTCCCGTCAAGTGTTGTAAAGCTGGGTGTTAATAAATGAAAACTGAGAGTAGGAAAAAAACTAAAAATGATACAGGATTTTGGGAAAGGGTCTAGAAGTAGCTCTATTTTCCCTTTTATTGCATCTCAGTTTTATTTCCAGACACAAATTTTCTCGGTGGAAGTGCCCACAGTTCAAAGTTCTGAGACTGGCCGTGAATATCTTTTTAGCACCTTTTCATGGTAAAAAAAAATCTGGGTTGTTTTCCTCAGGGCTGGCCTGGAAGGGGCCTCCCTCCCTCCTGCATTTGGAGCTGCATTTTAATGAGACCCCAGGGGATGACTCTGGGGATGCAGGGAGCCAGCACTCAGGTTCATTTAAGAGACTGGCTTTTTTAATTTTATTTTTTTCCTTCTGGGTCTTGGGCAATGCTGAGCACTCCAGCTGACGAGTTTAGCTCTCCATTCTGAAGCACCAGTGCTTTGGTTCACTGAAAAGTCCCGAGAGGACTCAGGGACATAAGAATGATGTGTGTCTAGTGACCACAAGGCTGTCTTTAAACGAGGAACAGTTTCATAGCGCGAGGAAGTCTGCTCAATATTCTTTAATAACCTATGTGGGAACAGAATTTGAAAAAAAGAATAGATTCATGTGTATGTGTATCTAAATCACTTTGCCACACACCTGAGATTAACGCAACATTGTCCATCAACTATACTCCAATATGAATAAAAATTAAAAACATTAAAAGAACGGTTAGGAAAATTCCACCTCTGCCAGCTGCCCTGTGTCAACTTCAAGGCCCATTCAAGTGTTCATTCAGCAGCACTTACATTAAGCACATGTTTTAGGTTTCAGAACCTCCAGGATGAGCAAACACAGAACTCATGTCTGTTGAGGCTTGTTGTCCAGTACATGATAACTCCCCAAACAGACCATTGTAAGCAGCCTTTTTTGTTGTTGTTAGTTTCTCAGTTGTGTCCAACCCTCTGCCACCCCATAGACTGTAGCCCATCAGGCTTCTCTGTCCATGGAATACTCCAGGCAAGAATACTGGCACGAGTTGCCATTCCTTTTTCCAGGGGAATCTTCCCAACCCAGGGGTTGAACCTGGGTCCCCTGCATTGCGGTCTCCTGCATTGCAGGCAGACTCTTTACCATCTGAGCCACCAGAAAAGACCCCAAGCAGCCTAGAAGTGGCCAAAGATTCATGATGATGAGAAAAAAAGCTAGGAACAGACCACCTGACTAATACCCACTCCCATTTGAGTAACAAGAGTTATTTATACATATGGAGAGACATAAGACATATATGCTTATATATGCAGAGAACATTTCTGGAAGCATAGAGGATAACTGGTTATTTCTGGAGGTTTGGCTTTGGGGAAACAGGCAAAGAGATTTTTACTTTCCACTTTATACCCCTCCATATGTTCAGAAAGCATTCTTTTTACAATGAGCAAGCATTACTTATAAAATAAAACAACAACAACACAGCATGGCAGTGCCATCAAAGAGATATAGATGATGAGTAATGGAAGCGATGAAACGAGTTACTGGAACTAAACTTAGGAATTTTCTTGACCACCTTAACTGGGGTCAATTTTTCTGTCTTCTGGAATCTCATAGGCTTTTGCTTACACATCTCATGCATGATACCTATCATTCTAAACCAGCATTTCCTTCCCCTTCCTCCTTCCCTCCCTCTCCTCCCTCGTCTCCTTTCTGCCTTCTTCCTTCTTTTCTTCTACAGATGTTGATTGAGATTCTATTATGGGCAAGGCAGATGATTCAATACTGTGTCATGACCAAGTTTTGGGACTTCCTCAGTGGCTCAGCAGTAAAGACTCTGGCTGCAATGCAGGAGATGCATGAGACATGTATTCAGTCCCCGGGTCAGGGAGATCCCCTGAAGGAGGGCATGGAAACCCACTCCAGTATTCTTGCCTAGAAAATCCCATGGACAGAGGAGCCTGGCAGACTACAGTCCATGGGGTTGCAAAGAGTTGGACACAACTAAAGTGACTGAGCACAGCACGTGATCAAGTTTTGCTGAATATGACAGAAAGAAAAAAAATAGTGGCTCAAATAAAAAACAGAAATTTATTTCTCTCACACGGGTCACGCAGAGTCTGACACGACTGAAGCGACTTAGCAGCAGCACACATGAAAAGTAGTCCAGAAGTAAGCACTCCAGGATCTCTATGGTAGCTCCAGAGTCATCAGAAACCCAGGTTGCTCTAGCTTGCTGTTCTATCATCCTTGGCATGGCAATTCAGGGTCTAAGATGGTTGCTGCATCTTCAGCTCTAATGTCCAAATCCAAGCAAGCCGAAATGAGGACTAGAGAGGAGCTCATACTCTCCCTATTTGTGAGACTTTCTAGAGCTACCACACCACACTCTGCTTAAATCTAACTGGTCAGAGCTTAGCCATATAGTCACATCTAGCTGCAAGGGAAGCTGGGACCTGTAAGAAAGTTGGAACATGTAGGGAAGCTGGAACATATAATATTTTAGTGGGATGCATTGCTGCCTTCGATAAATTTAGGATTCTTTTTCTAATTAAAATAAGTGGAGACCAGATATTGGAAGGTCATGCGCAATCTCTGCTACACATAGGAGCCAAAACAGTCCTTGTCTTTATGATGCTATTCTCTAGTAGGGAAACTAGACAGTAATCCAACAATCATGAAAATAACACTAAAATTGCGCATTGCAGTAAGTGAAGTAAAGAGAAATTTCAGTGGGTTCTAGAAATATATAATTAAAAGTCCTGACCTACTCTTGGGGGAAGATATCCCCAAGAAGTATGTAATGAGGTTGGAGAAATAGGCAGAGGTCAACCATGCAGGGCCTTGTTGTCTATGTCAAGGATTTTGATCTTTGTCTTAAAAATAAAGTCATTCATGGAAAAGTTTTGAGCAGGTTGTAGGATTGATTTTGTTATTCTTCTATGATTATGTTATAAAAGATCTTTTTGACAGCTCAAAGCAGTATGTGCTAAAGGTAGGAAGAGTGGATGTGAGGGGTGAGATTGCACATCAGCAAAGGGATGACTGTAGTCCAGTTCAGAGTGTCTTCCTCTTTTGGAAATTGCCAGTGGTTGCTGGTGAGGCTGCTCGGGGTTGTGCCATTTGTCTTGTCCTATCCTACTGAAGGAGGAGGGAAGGGCCTACAGCCACAAGAGAGGAAGGTCTGCACTGAGTCATGTGGAGTCATGTGTTATTTATCTGTGTTTTTCCAGTGATAGCACAGCCTGGTAAACATGGTCGGTTGCCTACCCAGCAGCTATTTCACTCACCTTTTTCCTGCTGAGTGAACCCTGATTTACTCAGTTGCATGGTAAACTCAGTAAGATCGATCCCTCCTTTATCCCCTGGGGATAACTCATGATAGTACAGATATGATAATCCCATACTTCTTCCCAGATACTTTCCCAGCTTTCCTGTATCTAGTGATAAACTTATGACTCAGTGAGGTGAAATGGAGTTTCTTGCCTAATTGCCCTAGCTAGAGAGAGCAATGTTGAAAAAGTGTGCTGAACGTAGGCATCGTGCCTTGTTACTAATCTTAGAGGGAAAGTCTCCAATCTTTAACCATTAAATGTGATTTCAACTGTGGGTTTTTCACAGATACCCTTTATAAAGTTGAGAAAGGTTTTTTTGGGTTCTTCGTTTGTTGAATGTTTTTATCACGAAAAAAAACATTGAATTTTCTCAAATGCTCTTTCTGTATCAACTGAAATCATCATGTGATCTTCCCCTCTTCATGCCATTAATGTGTATTACTTTGATTGATTTTCTAGTGTTGAGCTATCCTTGAATTCCTGGGATAGACTTAGTCACAGTTTAGAATTCTTTTTATATGCCGCTCGGTTTGTTAGTATTTTGTTTATGATTTTTGCATACATATTCAGAAGAGCTATTGATCTGTAGTTTTCTTGTTAGTGTTTGCCTTGCTTTGATAAGACAGGGTAATACTAGCCTCATAGAATGAGTTGAGAAGTGTTCTGCCTCCTTCTGCTTTTTGGAAGAGTTTGTGAAGAATTGGAATTAGTTATTCTTTAAATGCTTGATAAAATTCATCAGAGAAGCTAGCTGGTTTTGTTTTCCTTTGTAGGCAGTTTAAAAAATATCATTACTAATTCAATCTCTTCCCTTGCCTTTTCAGATTGTTTATTTCTTCTTAAGTCAGTTTTGTTCATTTATGTCTTTTTAGGAATTTGTCCATTTCATCCAATTTATCTAATTATTTTGCATATAATTCCATTCATTTTGCATACATTTCCTTTATAATTTGTTATTTTTGTAAGATTGGTAATACTGTTCCCTCTTTTGCTTATAATTTGATTAAGTTGAGTTTTCTTTCTCTTTTTTTCCTGGTCAATTTAGCTAAAGGTTTATTAATTTTATAGATTTTTTTCAAAGAATCCACTTTTGGTTTCATTGCTTTTTGTCTATTTTTTCTATTTTCTATTTCACTAATTTCCACTCTAGTTTTTGTTATTTCTTGCTTTCTGTTGACTATAAGTTTTTTTCCAGTATCTTAAGGTAGAAGGCTAGGTTACTGATTTGAGATCTTTCCTCTAAATATTGGAATAGCTGCATTCTCTAAGTTTTAGTATGTTGTATCTTTATTTTCATTAATCACCAAAGTATTTTCTAACTTCCCTTTTGATTTTTGCTGTGAAAGTGAAAGTGAAAGTCACTCAGTCCAAATCTTTGCGACCCCATGGACTGTAGCCTGCCAGGTTCCTCTGTCCATGGAATTCACCAGGCCAGAATACTGGAATGAGTAGCCTTTCCCTTCTGCAGAGGATCTTCCCAACCCAGGGATCGAACCCAAGTCTCCCACATTGCAGATGGTTTCTTCACTGTCTGAGCCACCAGGGTTTATTTAGTAGGAGTATGTTGTTTTCCCACATATTTTTGAATTTCCTAAAGCCTTACATATTCTAATGAATAGAATGTTTCAAAATTGAGAATATATCACTGTGGTGATTAGAGTTTTGAAAGACTGGTACTTCTATATTGTTTGCACAAATTTTCACAAATTGGTATACAGCCAATTTGTGGAGAACAGTATGGAGGTTCCTTTAAAAACTAAAAATAGAGCTACCATATGATCCAGAAATCCTACTCCTTGTCATATCTGGAGAAAAACATGATTTAAAAGGATACAAACACCCAAATTTTCATTGCAGCGCTATTTACAATAACCAAGACAGGCAAGCAACCTAAACATCATTGACAGACAGATGGCAAAGAAAATATGCTACATATATACAATGGAATATTACTCAGCCACTAAAAAAGAATGAAACAGGGAGGAGAGAGGGGGGTTCAGGATGGGAACATGTGTATACCTGTGGTGGATTCATGTTGATGTATGGCAAAACCAATACAATATTGTAAAGTAATTAACTTCCAATTAAAATAAATAAATTTATATATATAAAAAAAGAAAAAGACAAATTCATTTAAGGCCATGAAGCAGGCATTCAAAAGAGGATGAACACAGTAAATATGATACAATGTTTTATATGAATAAAAATAAAAGTGTAATAATATAATAAATATAATTTTTATTAAATAAAAAGAATGAAACAATGCCATTTGCAGCAACATGGATGGACCTGGAGATTATCATACTAAGTGAAGTAAGTTAGAGAAAGACAAATGTCATATGATATTGCTTATATGAAGAATCTTGAAAAATAATGCAAATAAACTTATTTACAAAACAAAAACAGATTAACAGATTTAGAGAATGAACTTATGGTTTCCTGAGGGCATGAGTCAGGAGGAGGGATTGGTTGGGAGTTTGGGATTGACATGTACACGCTACTCTATTTAAAATGGATAACCAACAAGGATGTAGCATAGGAAACTCTGCTCAATATTCTGTAATAACCTAAATGGGAAAAAGAGTTTGAAAAATAATAGATACATGCGTATGTATAACTGAATCAATTTGCTGTATACCTGAGACTAATACTGTTAGTCTCATGCTGTTAATCAACTGTGCTCCAATAAAAAGTAAACATTTTTTTTTAAAAAACCTAGTACTTTCATCTTGTTTGTACAAGCTCTTGCTTTTTCTAATGAAGCAAGCTGCCATGTTGCATACAGATAGAGAGGCCTAACCATCAAGAACTGAGGGCGGCCCCTGGCCAACAAATCAGAGTCCAATGGCCCACAAGCAACTGAGCCAAAGGACCCAGCCAATGCATAGTTGACTTGCAGAAACTGTGAAATCATAAATGTTGTTGTTTTTAAGCCACTAAATTTTGCATTAACTTATACAGAGTTTCTCTGTCCACAGAATTCTCCAGGCAAGAATACTGGAGTGGGTAGCCATTCCCTTCTCCAGGGGATCTTCCCCACCCAGGGACTGATCTTGGGTCTTCTGCATTGCAGGTAGATTCTTTACCATCTGTGCCATCAGGGTAGCTCGCAGTAGATAGCAAATATAATGTAGTTAATTCAAAAGAAGGGTCCAGGTCCTTTGGGTGGACCAGCCATTTCTTTCTTTTTATTTCCTGTTTCCATGATGTATGAGACCTTGAAAGAACCCTAACTCATACATTCTCTCTTTGCTCCAGCAGCTCTACTAAGAACTAAATGGTAAATCAAATTGGGTCTGCTCTAGGGAACTGACCATCTTAGACTCAAGAGAGGAAGAATCAAGAGACCCTTCTGTAAGTTCCGTTTTCCAATCTTTCATTCAGTACTGGGGTTAGATGGAGGTTGCTGTTTCTAAAGCATTTCTTTGTTTACCATTTGGTTATTGTACCCTGGTGGCTCAGAGGTTAAAGCGTCTGCCTGGAATGCGGGAGACCTGAGTTTGATCCCTGGGTTGGGAAGATCCCCTGGAGAAGGAAATGGCACCCCACTCCAGTACTCTTGCCTGGAGAATCCCATGGAGGGAGGAGCCTCAGTCAGATATGACTGAGCGATTTCACTTTCACTTTCACTTTCACCCAGTGAATAAATTTGGTTGTTTATAGTGGTAAGGGAGGAAGGGGAATAAAAGACTAGAACTCTCAAACCTTTACATCTAATCCTTATTATGATGAAAGCAGAGTATTCAGTATTCATAGTAGGTGTTCAATAAGTGTTCATTTTTTCCCTATCATGTTCCTTTCCCTTAGATAGTCTTCCAAGACAGGAAGACTCAGAGAAAAGACTCAAACCATTGGCATTATACCCCAGAACCATGGTCTAATGGGAGGTTATAAAACTCCTAATTTGTCTGCTATTGACATGCTTATTGATAACCTTTGTTGAAAGGGGAATTCAACTCAACAAACATCTAGACGATGGGTATTATTACATTGAGACCTCACAAACTGAGATGAATAGAGCATGGTTTCTGTCCTCAGAGCTTTTAGTCCAGAACTAGTACCTGTATGGGATAAGTTCATCTTTATGGATCATCTCATAATTTGAAGTTAAATTACTAAGAATCCACTGATTTTTTTTTTTTTCACTACACTTTCCATAACCCGTCCTGCTAAGTGATCATTTCAGGAAATCTAATAGTTCTTCCATTGTAGCTTTAGTCCTGGTGATGGATTTTTCCTGAAGCTATCTACCTGGGTGCCGCCTTGGTTCCCACTCCTAGAACAGAAGCCTACCCTGAAGGAACTCTACTGGCCTATACGGTAACTAAAGTGCCTAAACATCAAGTCACTTCACGGCCATTGGTCACAAAGTGTCCACAACTCTATGACATATATGGGGTAAATGGTTCCCCACAGTTGTGTAAAGTATGCTTGCACAAACATGAGAGATAAACAGCTTGTACACTTACAGGGAGCAGGAGTGGAAATATGAGAAAATGCTTGACGTGGAGCAGGAATCCAGGGATGCAGGAGAGGGGTGGAGCAGGGGTGTCGGAGGAGGAAGGAGAGGAAGGCCTTGTCCTGGGCGTCTCCTCCAGGTGCGCACCCGATGCTAACATTCACACAGGAATTTGCTAGCCCACCGTTGCTATCAGTGCCTGTACAACCACAGGATTTGCAGTGTCCTCCTTCTAATTCTGGTCTCAGAGGGTCTCAGACCAAGTAGGCTTGTCTCTGTGTTGAGCGCCCCTGCCCTGCAACCACTTGAGGGCAGCATCCCACCACTGGGGCTGCTGCCAAGTCTGTTCTCAGAGACCAGTGACCACCCCTTACAGGCAACGGGTTTCCCAGGTGGCTCACTGGTTAAGAATCCGCCTGCCAAAGTAAGATATGCAAGAGACGTGGGTTCAATTCCTGGGTCAGGAAGATCCCCTGGAGGAGGGCATGGCAACCCATTCCAGTACTCTTGCCTGGAGAATCCCATGGACAGAGGAACCTGGTGGGCTACAGTCCGTGGGGTCACAAAAAGTTGGACCCAACTGAGCATGCCTGCCCTGCACTACTTAGGCTACAGTAGCCTTTGAAGAACAGCAGAGCACTTCAGGTGCCGACACTCCCGTCTGCGTTCCCTCCCGTCTCTGTCCGTCGAGACCCACACTGTGTCCCAGACAGAAATCTCCCGCCCAGATCCACCCTGGCTGCGGCTCTCAGGCGCTTCAGCAACCATGCTTGTCCCCTAGACTTCCCTCATGCAGACGGCACCCCAAGATCTTTTCTGCTTTAATATTTCCTCCATTATACTTCCAACCAGAGAATCCCAGGGACGGGGGAGCCTGGTGGGCTGCCGTCTATGGGGTCGCACAGAGTCGGACACGACTGAAGCGACTTAGCAGGAGCAGCAGCATACTTCCAACACCTCCACCAGTAAGATACAACCAGCTTCTGAACACCCATCATGGGGTGTCAGAGAAACTCACATCACCCCATTACAGTCATTCTGGGAAGTGGACCTTTACTTCAGGGAAGAGGTTTCCAGAAGTTTTGTGAATTAAAATGGTACTGTCTCCCTCCTGCAGCCATATTTTTGTTGGTACAAGAGGTAGATATGGGTGAAGAGGGATAAAATCCTTGAGCAAATTGTTTCATGTGACTGTATGTGTGAGATGTTGACCCACATCAGGATTAGAAGATTAGAATGGAAGCCCCTGCCAGCTTCACTCTTTTCCCTTCTGGAAATCCCAGCACACCTCTGGCTCCAGGTTGGGAATGGATCACAGCGAGATTTCTGAGGACAATAACCAGTTTCCAGAGCCACTGCCTGGAGCTTTGGAATCTGCCCTGAAGGGGCTTCTGTGCTGGACACAGAAGCTGTGTTGGGGGGACTAGCTTCCAACCAGAAGGAAACTCAAAGTTCAGTGTTCAGATGAGTAAATAACTACGTACCAATATCTGTCAGTCAAATGTTGACTGAAAATTTCCTGGATTTTTCCTGGTCTTCTGAATACATCCAGACCTTTCTTTGATCTTTTCTAGGAGGTGATTGTATTCTCACTCTGAGTCAGCTCAATTAAAAAATTAATGAATGAACCTGCGTGGAGGGAGAGAAATGATCGAAGAAAAGAAAACTGAACAGGCGCTGGGAGACCATGGCTCAGGGTTTTTCATTAAGTATTTGGGTGACACTGTGTCTTAGTGATCTCACCGTTAAGATAAGTGGTTGAGGCAGCTCCTTCTTGAAGGCAACCTGCAACGCAAACGTTCTCTGCGGACACCCTTTCCCTCCCCCTTTGCCTGTCCGCCCCTATTTCTCCCTTCTTGCTCTGCTTCTTCGGCACTCTCTCCTTTCACTGTTCCTTTTCCTCTTCTCTCATGTCTGTTTTTATTTCCAGATCTTTACACAGACTCTTTTATTTTCATCACCAGGCGATCTGTGCCAACAAGTGTGATGCAAATAAAGTTAGACAGGATTTTGGTTCTGACTGAATAAGAATTGCTCCACTTGAATTTTTTAAAAAAACAACCCAGTCCCTCTCAACTGATTCTATTCAAAGTTTCTTGGCCTCTGAATTTAAGGAACAAGTTGTTCTCGTGGGAGGTTAATTATAAAATGTTCGGCCCACCCCCTGCCCCAGGAGTGACCAACACACAAAACGAGTCCCCAGAAGGATGTGCAAGCTCGGAACAGTCTTCCAAAGTGAGGACTTTCCCCTCACCTACCAGGTCAGTGAATCCAAGTTCAAAATTTTAAAATTCTATGAAGCCAAGTCTGTCTAATGATAGTGAGTTGAGGAGTCTCAGGAACATTCAGCATTTTCTGGCACACACACACACACACACACACACACACCACACCGGACCGTCGCTGTCAAAGCAGACTGGAATTAGCAACTCCAACTTTCTAAATGGTCTCTCTTGCTTATAGAAACAAGTGGCCGTGGTGGGGTAGTACATTTGGGAAGAATAAGAAAAACCACAAAAAGATGAAGCATCTTACACTTCCTAGTTATGAGTTAGGGAGAGAATAGGATTCAATTGCCTGAGGTGGGTGACATAATATGAATAAATCATGGGAACAGGACAGAATTCTACTCTTTCCACCATTTTTTATCAAGGAGATGGAAAAATCAAATTGAATCAAGTGGAATAAACAATACCTTTGTGCCTAAAGTCCAAGATAGGTGAGAAGAAATTAAGAGAGCTCCTAGCTGCCCAGATAAAGTACCCTCCAGGCAGTTAAGATGGGCATAGCGTCTTAGCAGATGTTTTGATGCCTTGTCCCATATCCCTGGAAACCACCCGAGTTTGCAGCTACGGTGAGCAGTTTCTGCGTGCTGCCGGCTTCCCAGCTCAAGCACCTGACCCTCTCTTCTCTGTATGAAGGCTTTCTCCGTCCTCACCAGGCATCATTGGACTGCTCCCAGGCACAACCCAGAAAGTCAAACGGGAGTTAATGCCCGCAGAGGCAAGTCTCTGGGAAGTAAATGGGAAATAGGAGCCAGTGATAGATGCCGCAACCTCCCCCATTCTCCAGAGACATGCTCTTACATCACGGCCCACCTGGTACTCAGGGTAAGGCAATGATTGCCCACAGGTGGAGGCTGCTCCTTGGCGCTTCCTTGAACGGGCATTTGGCTTTCTCCATCTCACTTTCCCTGTTTCCTGCCTGGAGCCTCCTGACTTCACTTCCCAGACAACCTAAACCCAAGTCCTTGAAGTCCTTGTCTCAAAATCTGCTTTTCCGGGAACCCAAATGAAGGCTCCACTAGGTAATTATTTTTTGGTAAATATGCATAATATAACATTCACCATTTCAACCACTTTTAAGGTTAAGTGGCTTCAAGTTTCATCCATGTTGCGTCATGTCATAACTGCATTCCTTTTTTTAAAAGTCAGATGTATTGAGATACAAGTTGCATATAGAAACATTCACCCCTTTGAGCTATAAAGCTCAGTGGGTTTTGATCAGTGAACATAGTTGTGGACCTGCCCCATAAATCAAGATACAGACCATTTTCCTCACCTTAATGCACAGCGGCATTAAGTACATTCACATTGTCGTGAAACTATCACCACCATCCACCTTCAGAAATTTCTCACCTTCTCAAGTTCAAAGCCTGCACCCGTTATCTAACAACTTCCCATTCTTCGCCTCCTCCCAGCCTTTGTAACCACCATCCTACTTTGTGTCTCTATGAACTTGACTGTTCCAAGAAACTCATATGAATCGAATCATACATTTATTTTGTCTTTTTGTGGCTGGCTTATTTCACTTAGCATAGTGCCTTCAAGTTTCAACCACGTTGTAGCATTTGTCAGAATTACATTTTTTTTTTAAATTCAGATATACTGAGGTACAAGTTACCATATATATCAGTCACCCTTTTGAGCTATACAGTTTAACGTGTTTTGACAAATGGACATAGTTGTGGAATGGCTGCCATCAATTAAGATATAGAACATTTTTATCACCTCAAAATGTCCTACTGTGTTCAAATAGCCAGCACACACATAAAAAGATGCTCAACATCACTATCATCAGGGAAATGCCAATCAAAGCCACAATGAAACCTCTTAGGATGGCTCTTATCAAAAAAATTTCTTTCCTTTTTAAGGATGGATAATATTCCATTGTATATATATACTATTTGTAACCTTTAAGAATTCATGTTAATCACTGGGTAGAATTGTTGAAAGACTGTAGATGGACTGGTTTTCAAAAAGGAAAACATTCGTTTTTGCTGCACAGCAAACAATCCCCAAATCTCAATGGTTTATAACAACAAATATTCATTTTTCTCACTGCCAGGTGTGCAGGTCTGCTAGGGCAGCTCTGAGTCACACTGTGGGTCTGGTTCAAATCAGCAATATATGTCTTTCATTCTTTGTGGACCAGCAATCCCTGGCACAGGTGATTTTCATGGTGAATGGTAGGAGCACCTGAGGAGGGACGGGATGTGTAGGGCCTCTTGTATGTTTTATAAGCCTGCATCTCTGCATCTCCCCCATCTCTTCTGCTGCCTTCCTTTGACTGGCCAGAGCTGCCATATGGCCACACCACTGTCAGTGCTGGGAGGAAACAGAATCTGCCATTTCCCATGGGAATCCTGCAACGTCACACAGAAAAAGACGTGGATATATTATTCCAATGTAGGAGAGTGGAGAATTAGTAGCAATAATCCAAGCTATAACAGAGTTGGTTATGGAAAATAAGAATTGATGCTTTTGAACTGTGGTGCTGGAGAAGACTCCTGAGTACCCCTTGGGCTGCAAGGAGATCAAACCAGTCAATCCTAGAGGAAATCAACCCTGAATATTCATCAGAAGGACTGATGCTGAAGCCGAAACTCCAATACTTTGGCCACCTGATGGGAAGAGCTGACTCACTGGGAAAGATGCTGATGCTGGGGAAGATTGAGGGCAGGAGTAGAAGGGGATGACAGAAAATGACATGGTTGGATAGCATCACTGACTCAATAGACATGAGTTTGAGCAACCTCCAGGAGATAGTGGTGCTGCAGCCCATGGGGTTGCAGAGTCAGACGCAACTTAGCAACAGCACAATAACAACAACAAAACTTGATAATGATTCCCAGTAAATTTCGAATGGGATTCCTTAATGGGTGGTTCTGGAGTACTTAAAGAGAATGGCAGGTATTCAGTATAACGTCATTAAGAGTAAATCAGGTCAATCTAATTTCAGATCTTTTTTCTCCTTTAGATTTGCTTTACAACCAAATCCAGGGAATGTGGCAGTTTTACTTAATTTAGATTTTAGAAAGGCAGTCTGAATTTTTGTCTGCTATGTCCACCACACTGCACAATACGTCCCCGTGGCCTGCATTCTATCCCTATGCTATACACGCTGATCCGTATGCTGTACAATACATCCTTATACACAATAGTTTGTGCCTCCCTTTCCCCCGTCCCTATAGTCCCCTCCCCCATAACCACTAGCTTGTTCTCTGAATCTGTGCATCTGCTTCTCTTTTGTTATACTCACTAGTTTGTGGTATTTTTTAGATTCCACACATATGTGATATCATACAGTATTTGCCTTCTCTTTCTGACTCATTCACTTAGCATAATACCCTCCAAGTCTTTCCACATTGCTGCAAATGGCAAAATTTTCTTTCTTGTTTATGGCTGAGTCGTACTCCATTGTGTATATATGCCACATTTATTTATTTATCTGTTAATGGACACTTAATTTGCTTCCATATCTTGGTAATTGTAAGTAATGTTGCTTTGAACATTGAGGTGTATGTATCTTTTCAAATTAGTATTTTCATTTGTTTCCAGATAAATACCCAGGAGTGGGATTGTTGGATCATATGATACTTCTATTTTCAGCTTTTTGAGAAACAGCCATAGCATTTTCTGTAGGGGCTGCACTAATTTACACTGCCACCAACAGTGTAGGAGCGTTTCCTTTTCTCCACATCCTCGCTGACACTTGTTATTTGTGTTCTTTTTGATGATAGCCTTCTGACAGGTGTGAGGTGATATCTTGTTGTGGTTTGCATTTCCCTGCTGATTAGTAATGTTGAATATCTTTTCAGGTGCTTGTTGGCCATTTGAATTTCCTCTTTGGAAATTCATCTTCAGCCCACTTTTTAAATGAGTAGTTTGGTTTTCTTTATGTTAAATTGTATTACCTATTTATCTATGTTGGGTATTAATCTCTTATCAGTCATATCACTTGCAAGCATCTTCTTCCATTCAGTAGGTTGTATTTTTATTTTATCAATGGTTTACTGTGCAGAAGCTTTTAAGTTTAATTTTGTCTCACTTATTTATTTTTGCTTTTGTTTCCTTTACTTTAGGAAATAGATCCAAAAAATACTTCTGCAGTTTGTGTCAAAGAGCATTCTGCGTGTTTTCTTCTAGAAGTTTTATAGAAACCAGTCTTATATTTAGGTCTTTAATCCATCTTGAGCTTATTTTTGTATGTGATGTTAGAGAACATTCCAATTTCATCCTTTTACATGTTGCCATATAGTTTTCCCAGTACCACTTATTGAAAGACTTATCTTTTTATCATATATTTTGCTTTTGTTATTGTAGATTTATTGACCATAAGTGCATGGGTTTATCTCTGGGCTCTATATCCTGTTCTATTGATCTATGTGTCTGTTTTTTCATGCCAGTACCATACTCTTTTGATTACTGTAGCTTTGTAGTATAGTCTGAAGTCAGGGAAATGTGAGTCCTCCAGCTCTGTTCTTCTTTCTCAAGATTGTTTTGGCTGATTTCTGTCTTTTGAGTTTCCGTACAAATTTTTAAATTACTTGTTCTAGTTCTGTGAAAAATGCCATTGGTATTTTGATAGAGATTACATTGAATCTGTAGATTGCTTTGGGTAGTGTAATTTTAACAATGCTGACTCTTTCAGTTCAAAAACATCTTTCCATTGGTTTGTGTTGTCTTCAGTTGGCAGATATATTTTATTTGAATTTTAGAAAGGCATTCTAAATTTTTTCCATAATATCCTTGAAGTTGAAATGGAGACATACAGATTATATAACAGTATTGTTATATAACAATATAAACAGATGTTTACACAACTGCTCTTAGATACTTTTGACTAATAGATCATGTGTCATTCTGGGAGGGAATCTTTTATAGCATGGCACAGAGATAAAGCTCTGTTTGGGCCTCCATTTTATATCAGTGATATGTGTGAAGATAGACATGGGAGTGAAGCAAGCACAGAATGGAATTACAGATAAAAACCCAAAGCATAAAAGTTAACAGATATAAATGCCAACTATCCTACTTAAACATTTTTTAAAACACCAAAGAAGCAAAAATCAGCTACAAGAAGAGGTACACAAGGCAATGAAGAAAACTTTAAAACTCTACTGGGGATCATAAAGGAGGACTTGACTAAAGGGAAAATATAACTAATTCTTACATAGGAAGATTCAGTGTTATAATGCTGTCAATATTCCCTCAGTTGATACATATTTTAATAAATGAGTTTATTAACTAATTCATATTTGAATTACTGATACATTTGCAGTTCTTTCTTCTGGCTCTTTTAATTTGGGGGAAAGCATACGGGGACTTGCAGGATACTGGCAAGGTTCTATTTACGGACCTGGGTGGTGTCGTATAAAGGGGAAACCCCTCTGTGTTTCTCCTTTATGCTTATACCACTGCCAACACTTTGCTTCACTTCTGACACCAGATGTGTGGATTTTCCACACTTCAAGTAGTTCTCTGATGCCAACTGGGTGTCCTACAATTTAACTTAATTCTGATACCATCAATTTGAAGATAGCTTCAGACCTTACACAGGAAAGGCTCCTTCCCACAAGACATACTCCTCCCCACTGCCATTTTTAGATGCCAGTCACAAGTCTCAGGTTATTATCTATACTGGTTATAAATCAGGTTTCTGTGACTCCCTCTTGCATTCAGTACTTTGCTGGAAGGTTCACAGAACTCAGGGAAATTCTTATGTTTACTGGTTTATTATATAATGAAGGACACAGATGAACAGCCAGATGAAGAGGTACATGAGATGAGATCTGGAAGGGTCCCAAGTGCAGGAGTTTCTGTCCCTGTGTAGTTGGGATATACTACCCTCTAAGCATTTGGACTTGTTCACCAACCCAGAAGCTCTCTGATCCTTACACTTTGGGAGTTTTTATGGAGACCTTATCACGTAGGCATAAACTCAATCTCCAGCTGCTCTCCTCTTCCTGGGTGATAGTGGAATAGAGCTAATAGTTCCAAGCTTCTAATCATGGCTTGGTCTTTCTGGTGACCAGCCCCCATCCAGGAGCCCACTAAGAGCTGCTTCATCAGGACAAAACACATCCCTATCACCCAGAAAATTCCAAGGGATTAAGTTCTGTGTCAGGAACTGAGATCAAAGACCAAATGTTACTCTTGGCACTTAGGAAATTACAACAGTTTAGTAGCTCTGTGCCAGAGAACAGGGGCAAAGACCAATATAAATATCTTCTATTTTACATGATACCAGGGCATTTGCTTTATAATTTATTGCTTTACATTTGTTTTATGCCCTCCTAATCATAATCTCCTTCCTCTCCCCAAATGTAGCCATCATCCAAACTCTTATAGTAATCAATTTCTGGCACTTAGTTTATATATCTGAATGGTATAGTTTAATTTTACCTATTTTTGAACTTAATATGAATGGAATGAAATAGTACATATTTTTAACGTCTGGCTTTTTTTTCCCTCCAAACTGTATTTAATATTCATACATTTAAATATAATGCAATGTATTTTCTGTCTTACTGTTGATTATTTTGACGTGTTTAGCTTTTGAGTATTAAGAACATTGCTACCACGAGCCTCTTCTTGTATATGTGTTTTGGTGCATATGTGCTCGAGTTTCTCTTGTATACATAACTAGGAGTAAAAATGCTGAGTCACACAGTATGAGACTCTTCACCTTTAGTAGATAGAACCAAGCAGTTTTTCAAAGTGATTATAGTAATGTATACTACTCCTGGAAGTGTTCAAGCATTCTTGTCCATCCACTCTTTCCAACTCTTGGTATTGTCAGGCTTTTAGAATTTAGCCAGTGGATTTGGTGTGATTATAAAGTTGTCACATGCATACTTAATGTACATTATTCTCAGAAAGTCTCAAATTAATAAGTATGTATAAAAATATATATGTTTTTTCCCCTGGGACAGGAGAAGGATGTTAACATACTTTAATTTCTCACTGCTCCCCTGGGGCCTCTACCACCTTACACATACCTACCTATGTTGTCTTCTAGAATCTTAGACTTAATTATTTTAAAAAAAAATATTTTTATAAGTAAAACTGATTATATAGTTTACTTTTGTCTGTGTGGTATTACTTCTTCCATCCCTTTACTTCTTTCTGGATTCACTTCCCTTCTTAATGGAGAATTCTCTGTGAGGGTCTGTGGGTGGTGAACTTCCTGAGTATACTAAAATGTCTTTATTTCATGAAAATAGTACACAACAATATGTCTTTTTATATCATTGGAGAAAAGATGAATTATTTACTCAACAACAGCTTAAAATTAGATCCCTACATCACTCTTTTTTAAAATTCATTTTTATTTCTTTATTTTTCAGTTGCGTTGGGTCTGCATTGCTTTACATGGAGTTTCTCTAGTTGTGGCGAATAGGGGCTCCTCTTGGTTGCGAGGCGGGGGCTTCTCACTGCCGTGGCTTCTCTTCTTGCGGAGCACAGGCCCTAGGGTGCGTGGGCTTCGGCAGCTGCGGCACCCGGGCTCAGTCACTGCGGCTCGCAGGTCCTAGGGCGTGGGCTCGGCAGTTGTGGTACGTGGACTTAGTTGCTCCACAGCATGTGGAATCTTCCTGGACCAAGGATCGAACTGGTTTCCCCTGCACTGGCAAGCAGATTCTTATCCACTGCGCCATGAGGGAATTCCCTTATATCACTCTTTATAGTGAAAAAATGTTCAGATGGATCTAAGATTTGCATACGCCCAAAGGGTGAGATTAAGCATCACATCATTAAAAGTGGACATGCAGTTACTGAGTGTCTCCTAATTTGATCCAGTCAGATACAGAGCACTTGCTAAGAAGTATTCCTGCCCTTCACAAATGAGCCTAAATCCAGTCAAGTTTTAGATCTACCAGAGAAATACAGGAGATGGTGCTACATATTTAGCAATACCACAAGGACATAGTCAATCAAGATCAAGGGTGGGAAATTCTAAAGTCTACCCCAAATTGCCCACATTATTAAAAATTAACTGGCTCACACAGACAACACAACACACACACACACACACACACACACACACACAGAGGAAACTACTGTGATTAAAAGAAACAAGACGTAATAGCAAAATTCAAGGTATGACTTTATATGGACCCTGCATTGAACAAACTAACTGTGAAAGACATTTTTGCTACAATCGGGAAGACTTGAACATGGACTGAAGATTAGACGATATTGAAGAATTATTATAAATTTCATTGGTTGTAACATGGTTTTGTGGTCTTTTAGAAAGTCTTTATCTCTTAGAGACATACACTGAAGTATTTAGAGACGAAATGATATGATGTCTGTGATCTATTTTAAAGTAATTTATTAAAAATGTATGGAATCTAGAAAGACGGTGCTGATGAACCTCTCTGCAGGGCAGCAGTGAAGACGCAGACATAGAGAAGAAACGTGTGGACCAAAGGAGGAAGGAGTGGGTGGGACGAAGGGAGAGAAGAGCGCTGAAACATCTACATTACTGTATATAAAATCAAATGGCCAGTGGAAATTTGCTGTATGCTTCAGGGAGCTCAAAGGCAGTGCTCTGTGGCAGCCTAGAGGGGTGGGATGGGATAGGAAGTGGGAGGAAGGTTCAAGAGAGAGGCAACCCACATATACCTATGGCTGATTCATGTTGATGTATGGCAGAACCCAACCCAGCACTGTAAAGCAATTATCCTCCAATTAAAAATAAATTAATTAAAAAAAGAAAAAAATTGGGGGAATGCATGAAAAAAGAATAACAGAAATCAATCATTTGGTGTAAGGAGGTGTTCAACTTTTGTGTGTGTTTGAAATTTTTCATAATGAAAAGCTGAAAATAAAGACAGCCTTTGTAAAGCATCTGCCTCTGCTTCTAGGAAGCACTCAAACGTGTTAGCTATAATCACAATAACCACACACATAGAATGCTAGACAATATTCTACCAATTTTTACTAAGTTAATAAAATACAGTTGAAGTTGCTAATATTGATATGATTTGTGTTAAGATATATTTTAACTGGGAGACTTGATTAACAAAGGGCTCTGACTACCAACTTAATATATTTACTTAATGTCTCAAATACTGCATATAAATAAGTTCTTGGACTGTGATTAAGAGACTTAAAAAAATAAAATTCTTAAGTTAGCCATTTAGGTTTCCTTGGCTTAGTATTTCTAGACAACAGTTTATTCCTGGTATTTCCTGCTTAAATAATTTCTGCCTTTTTCTCATTAATATTCTCACACTTTCAAAACTCAGCATAAAGTAAATTAATAGGAACTTTCTTTTCAAATTACGATTATGAGATAAGAAGCAAAATCTTGTGTGATAAATGGATATGAGATCTAATTTTTTCACTCTTTCCTGCCCATTTCACACATACTCTTTCAACATACAATTAACCTAATTAACTCCTGATTAGTCCCTAATAGGTAGGGAGGGTTTGTTATCTTTTGAGGACCATTTACTAAACAATGCAAAAAAGAAACCTCCCTGTGTTCTTCCTCCTCATGTACATTCTACAACAAATTAAGGATAAAGAATCCACATTGAGAGAACTCTATGGTCCACGTATCCCAGAAGTAGTCTCTGGAAATTCTTTGCAGCCAAAAATGGAGAAGCTCTATACAGTCAGCAAAAACAAGACTGGGAGCTGACTGTGGCTCAGATCATGAACTCCTTATTGCCAAATTCAGACTTAAATTGAAGAGAGGAGGGAAAACCACTGGACCATTCAGGTATGACCTAAATCAAATCCCCTACGATTATACAGTGGAAGTGAGAAATAGATTTAAGAGACAAGATCTGATAGAGTGCCTGATGAACTATGGATGGAGGTTTGTGACATTGTACAGGAGACAGGGATCAAGACCATCCCCAAGAAAACAAAATGCAAAAAAAGCAAAATGGCTGTCTGAGGAGGCCTTACAAATAGCTGTGAAAAGAAGACAAGTGAAAAGCAAAGGAGAAAAGGAAAGATATACCCATTTGAATGCAGAGTTCCAAAGAATAGCAAGGAGAGATATGAAAGCCTTCCTCAGTGATCAGTGCAAAGAAATAGAGGAAAACAATAGAATGGGAAAGACTAGAGATCTCTTTAAGAAAATTAGAGACACCAAGGGAACATTTCATGCAAAGATGGGCTCGACAAAGGACAGAAATGGTATGGACATAATAGAAGCAGAAGATATTAAGAAGAGGTGGCAAGAACACACAGAAGAACTATACAAACAAGATCTTCATGACCCAGGTAATCACGATGGTGTGATCACTCACCCAGAGCCAGACATCCTGGAATGTGAAGTCAAGTGGGCCTTAGGAAGCATCACACGAACAAAGCTAGTGGAGATGATGGAATTCCAGTTGAGCTATTTCAAATCCTAAAAGATGATGCTATGAAAGTGCTGTACTCAATATGCCAGCACGTTTGGAAAACTCAGCAGTGGCCACAGGACTGGAAAAGGTCAGTTTTCATTCCAATCCCAAAGAAAGGCAATGCCAAAGAATGCTCAAACTACCGCACAATTGCACTCATCTCACATGCTAGTAAAGCAATGCTCAAAATTCTCCAAGCCAGGCTTCAGCAATACGTGAACCGTGAACTTCCAGATGTTCAAGCTGGTTTTAGAAAAGGCAGAGGAACCAGAGATCAAATTGCCAACACCCGCTGGATGATGGAAAAAGCAAGAGAGTTCCAGAAAAACATCTATTTCTGCTTTATTGACTATGCCAAAGCCTTTGACTATGTGGATCACAATAAGCTGTGGAAAATTCTGAAAGAGATGTGAATACCAGACCACCTGACCTGCCTCCTGAGAAACCTATATGGAGGTCAGGAAGCAACAGTTAGAACTGGACATGGAACAACAGACTGGTTCCAAATAGGAAAAGGAGTACGTCAAGGCTGTATATTGTCACCCTGCTTATTTAACTTATATGCAGAGTACATCATGAGAAATGCTGGGCTGGATGAAGCACAAGCTGGAATCAAGATTGCTGGGAGAAATATCAATCACCTCAGATATGCAGATGACACCACCCTTATGGCAGAAAGTGAAGAGGAACTAAAGAGTGAACTGTGGTGTTGGAGAAGACTCTTGAGTTCCTCTTGGTGAAAGTGAAAGAGGAGAGTGAAAAAGATGGCTTAAAGCTCAACATTCAGAAAACAAAGATCATGGCATCTGGTCCCATCACTTCATGGGAAATAGATGGAGAAACAATGGAAACATTGGCAGACTTTATTATTGGGGGGCTCCAAAATCAATGCAGGTGGTAACTGTAGCCATGAAATTAAAAGGCACTTACTCCTTGGAAGAAAAGTTATGACCAACTTGGACAGCATATTAAAAAGCAGAGACATTACTTTGGCAATAAAGGTTCTTCTAGTCAAGGCTATGGTCTTTCCAGTGGTCATGTATGGATATGAGAGTTGGACTATAAAGAAAGCTGAGCACTGAAGAATTGATGCTTTTGAACTGTGGTGTTGGAGAAGACTCTTAAGAGTCCCTTGGACTGCAAGGAGATCCAACCAGTCAATCCTAAAGGAAATCAGTCCTGAATGTTCATTGGAAGGACTGATGTTGAAGCTGAAACTCCAATACTTTGGCCACCTGATGCAAAGTGCTGACTCATTTAAAAAGACCCTGATGCTGGGAAAGATTGAAGGTGGGAGGAGAAGGGGATGACAGGATGAGATAGTTGGATGGCATCACCAAGTCAATGGACATGAGTTTGAGTGGACTCCGGGAGTTGGTGATGGACAGGGAGGCCTGACGTGCTGCAGTCCATAGGGTTGCAAAGAGTCGGACACAACTGAGCGACTGAACTGAACTGAACTGAACTGAATGACCTTTGAGATGCTCAGGGTAATCATTAGCTTTCAACTTTTTGAGTCCAAAGCCTGCTGGTACTCTTTGATAGTTTGAGAAGATAATATTGCAAAGAAGGGGAAAATGCTTTTCAAAATCACAGTGGGCATCACGGTCGGACATAGCAGAGTCTTTGTCAGGCTTCTCATATGCTGTGTATGTGTGCTCAACTGGGTCTGACTCTCTGTGACCCCATGTCAGGCTCCTCTGTCCATGGGATTCTCCAGGCAAGAATACTAGAGAGGGTTGCCATTTCCTTCTCCAGGGATCTTCCCAACCCAGGGATCAAACCCGCATCTCCAGCATTGACAGGAGGATTCTTTACCCATTTGGGAAGTTGTCATATGCTAATGAGCCCTATTTTTCAATTGATGACTCGATATGGGCCCGAATGAGTTAAGGACTAGGGGTTGAAGAGAACTGACATTCAGGTCTAGAGAATTGACATTCAGGTCTTAATAAATAACAAGAATTTTTAATTCCTGGGGACAGCATTGGGGAAGGAGGAGTAAAGAAAGGAAACTGAGGGATAAGGGAAAGAGAGTTAGCTAATTGGCATAGTGCCTTGAATGTAGGGAGCACAGCCAGTGAAATGTCCAGTGGCACAGTAGCCAAGATGACCTTTAAGAAAGGGAGACCTAATACAAAATTTCAAACAGTTTGTATTCTGCAGTATAAACACATTTGATTTCCGCATAAACATTGATGCACAAGCAGAAACCTTTATGATCAGACTGTGTTTATTTTTTGTAGGAGAAAGGTGAAGATAATCAAAGAAACAAGTTTCGTTTCCTACAGGGATGGGTTTAGCATAGAATAATGTGAAGTTCATTAACTCAAGCATGTCATCAGAAGAAAGAAATTGGAGCCAGAGGTGACCATGAAAAACCCAAGCTTCTGAGAATTTGTAAAAATTGGTGGTAAGAGCTTAGACTTTTAAAAGTAGTGGAATGGGCATTGGAGCAAACCTTCTCCAGCTCTTAACAAGCAGGGCTACCTTGACTGATATGAACCATACAATCCTACTATTTGTGCTCATCCTAGAACAACATTGCGCAAACTTCAAGGATGTCATGTCTGCTTTCTAATGTCGACATGAAAGCGATATGCCTTTCATCAGTCCCCTTCAGCCTGTTCCCATTTGAAGCCACACCCAGCCTCTGAACCCTGACATTGAATTAAATCTCAGAATGCTGGGTGAAGTAGAAAAGAATAGTTTTATTGCTCTGCCAGGCAAAGGGAGGCAACAGCAGGCTCATGTCCTCAAAACTGTGTGTCCCCACCTGGAGAGGATAGTGAGAAGTTTTATAGTATTAGTTCCCAGAGCACATGATCAGCTCCTGGACATTCTTCTGATTGGTTGGTGGTGAGGTTAAGTCAGAGTCAGCATCTTCAAACCCTCCATTTCCAACTGGTTTGGGATTTACATGCTTGTGGGCAGCATACCATTGTTAACCTTTAACTTGTCCCATCTGGTGGGGGTTTCAGTATCTACAAAATAGCTAAAAGATATTCGCGCATGTGTCCTTTGATGGGGAACCAGGACCTTGCCCCAAGCTGCACTGTTGTTCCTCTTGACTGTTCCTCCTTTGTCTCCCATTCTCTCCCTTCCCTCATTAGCAACTGTTTGAACCTGCCTGTTGGAACTCAGGGAAGGTCATAGAAGCTGAATGAAGAATCAGAGAACTGAGGGACACAGGAAGGCTTTTGTGCCCAGGAGCCCCACAACATCCTGCTTGGTGTCCAATTTGCAACTTTGAGCAAATCAGTTGTATTTGATTACAATTAGTAGTTGTATTCATTTCAGTCTGCCTTTGAGAGAGAATGGTTCAATCTCCATAAGCTTTTTTGCTGAACTTCTCTGACTCAATTCTATTACGATGTACTTCTTGTGTAAGGCTGTGTTTTAAATAAATATTATCCAAGTTCAACGTTTCTAACCATTACCACCGACATCAAGAGGGTTGAGTGTGCCCTAGATTTGATCATCTCAGAGATGCAGAGGACTCCAGACCAGGAGTAAAAGTTCCATGTTTGCGTCTCAGATTTGCCACTGAACTCACAGTGTGACCTTGAGCCTCAATTTCCTTATCTGCAAAACAGGGTGACAGACCTTCACTGCTCACCTCATAAGACCCCTGGAAAAATTAGAAGAGATAATTTATACCAGTGATATTTTTATATCATAAGAATAGATAAATTAGAAGAGATAATTTATATCAATGATATTTTTCAGCATATAGAATTATGTAAATAAAGGTGAATAACTGAGCTGATGATATTTAGATTACAAAGACAAATGTATTTCGTTTGCTAAGGACTATTTGATCTAGCGATGTACCTCAGAAAAGAATTACTAAACCCTGAATGTTCTTTCTCGCTCAGTGGGTGATCTGATGATGGTCTAAAGAAACACAAAATTGGGAATTCCTTTAAGCCTTTCTGGTTGTTAATTTTCCTTCACGCATTCAAGCAGGCCAAGGACCCAGCTAACTTCTAGTTTCTCTCTCGTGAACAAACTGCAGGGAGAACTTCAGCTGAACTTACTTTCAGGGTTACCGCCCTGAGGCTCTTGACGTTTTGCAGGACTTCCTCTGCAAGCCAAGAATCAGATCTTTACCAGACTCAGGTAAATAGCCTCAGGGCTGTAGTGCTTCAGCTGAGGAAGAGAAACACCTTCCAGAATAGCTTCTCTGGCTCTCCCACTGCTTCACACCCCTTCAGCTGCTCTTCTCAGCTGTCATCACTTTGGTTGAATTCTCTTCCTTGCTCCAGGGAGGGAGACTGAAGAACCTGCAGGTCTCACCCATGCATGTTTTTCAGACTTAGTAACTGGATGTTTTTATGGTAGGGGTGAGAAAGTTACTATTATGACACAAGAAAAATAGAAACTAATTAGAGAATACTTGGTATAGATTATCATGAATGGATAATCATTGTTATCTGGTTATACATTTATCCAAACCCAGAGAATGCATTACAGCTTAAGGCAAACTAGGGCCTTTGGTTGATGAGGATGTGTCAGTGTAGGTTCAAGAGTTGTAACAAATGCACTGCTCAGGCTGGGATGTTGATTAGGGTGGAGGGTGGCAACGTATGCATAAGAGGGCATATGGGAAATCTCTGTACTTTCCATTTTGCTATGAATCTTAAACTGTTCTAAAAATTGAAAGTCTTTACAAAAGAAATGCAACAAACTTAATAAACTATACAAAGATTAAAAAAAAAACTATACAAAGATTAAAAAGCAGAGGCATTACTTTGCCAACAAATGTCCATCTAGTCAAAAAACTATGGTTTTTCCAATAGTCATGTATGGACATAAGAGTAGGACTATAAAGAAAGCTGAGCACTGAAGAATTCATGCTTTTTGAACTGCGGTGTTGGAGAAGACTCTTGAGAGTCCCTTGGACTGCAAGGAGATCCAACCAGTCCATCCTAAAGGAAATCAGTCCTGAATACTCATGGGAAGGACTGATGCTGAAGCTGAAACTCCAATACTTGCCACCTGATGCAAAGAACTAACTCATTGGAAAAGGCCCTGATGCTGGGAAAGATTGAAAGCAGGAGGAGAAGGGGATGACAGAGGATGAGATAGTTGGATGGCATCACCAACTCAATGGACATGAGTCGGAGTAAGCTATGGGAGTTGGTGATGGACAGGGAAGCCTGGCATGCCACAGTCCATGAGGTCGCAAAGAGTTGGACATTGAGCGACTGAACTGAACGGATACAAAGATATTTTAATGCTAGTATCAATACATCCTTTCACAATCTAAACCTTAAAGTTCTTGATACATCACACACACACACAAACAAAAGCAAAGTAATTACAGAGCAAGCTCCTTACCCACTTGTCAAGGCAATCACTGGTTCTGCATGAATGGCTGAGTCTGGGGGTCGCATGCTGGCTCTCAGCTCCACGTTGGTCCCCCAGCTGCTTACTCTTGGGTCACCAATGGTTATCACCAGGCAGTTACAGCCATGCGCTCCCTGAGACCTGAGCTCTATGCTTTGCTTCTCCTTTATTTTTTCCTTAGTTGTGTCATTTCCTTGGTTCTACCACTTTTCTCCTTTTCTTTCATTCCTGAGAAGAGCAAGTATGACCCATTTATACATGTCTTTATTGTTGTTGTCTAAATATCATCAGGCCAATTAGTAATCACACACTCTGTTACACAAAGCAAATTGATCAAGGAGCAATGGATTGCATTCCACTCACCCCAAAAACGCATGGCTGGGAAAATGAAGTTGGCACTACTTATAAGGCTTTTTAAAAATAATTTTTTCTTTTTATAAAATAATAAATGTTCATGATAGAATTTGGCAACATATAAGAATAGCTCTAAAACCCTTTTGTTGGAGATGTCTGATGTTGCATTTGGTTGTACGAATGGTGTCTGAACCTAGAACGTCTTCCTCTTTACATGGTGCCCACGGGAGAGAAATGCACAAAAGAAACAAGGCCAGGAAGGGCCTCCTTGCCACGAGGAGGGGTTCTGGATCTAAGTCTGACACTAGACTTGTGCTGGATCACATGGAATGCTCCCTTTTCTGAAAATAATTGGGCTTAAACGGCTTTGAACCAAAGCAGACTATAAACTGTGTCATCTGGGGCCTCCAGTCCTGAGCCCAAGGGGAGTGACAGCTGCCCTTATTGGAGCCAAAGGGAGAGAGGAGTCAGGACAGGGGCCACTGAGGCCCCGGGCTCGCCCTGCTCTGGTGGGCAGTAGCCTTGGGTCCAGCTGTCGGTGGGGACTGCAAGGCCTCCCACCCCAGCCACCAGCTGTTTAGTTGCTCCGTCACGTCTGATTCTTTTGCGACTCCAGGGATTGTCACCTGCCAGGCTCCTCTGTCCACGGAATTCTCCAGGCAAGGATACTGGAGTGGGTTGCCACTTCCTTCTCCAGGGGATCTTCCTGACCCAGGGCTCCTGTACTGGCAGGCAGATTCTCTACTACTGAGCCACCAGGGAAGCCCCAGCTACCTGTGCTGGCCCAGAAAACAAGGCCCCTAAGAGACCTGAGATCTGATGGATACAGAGCCCTCTAGACCTCTTGGGGGTGATGATGGGAGAAAGGGGAAGGATGAGGAGAGAAGAGGAGAGGACGTTTTCCCCCAAGAGACCTTCACCTTTGACCCAACAACCCCACTCCAGGGATTGTATCTAAGGAAATGATCAGGCACATGTGAAAGCCTTGGCTATAAGAATGGCCATTACAGTTTTTCCCGGCTGGAACCATGGAGGGTGCAGAAGAGAAGAAAAAGAAGGTTCCTGCTGTGCCAGAAACCCTTAAGAAAAAGCGGAAGAATTTCGCAGAGCTTAAGATCAAGCGACTGAGAAAGAAGTTTGCCCAAAAGATGCTTCGAAAGGCAAAGAGGAAGCTTATCTATGAAAAAGCTAAGCATTCCCACAAGGAATACAGGCAGATGTACAGAACTGAAATTCGAATGGCTAGGATGGCACGAAAAGCCGGCAACTTCTATGTACCCATGGAACCCAAATTGGCGTTTGTCATCAGGATCAGAGGTATCAACTATGTGAGCCCAAAGGTTCAAAAGGTGCTGCAGCTCCTTCGCCTCCAGCAGATCTTCAACGGCACCTTTGTGAAGCTCAACAAGGCATCAATTAACATGCTGAGAATTGTGGAGCCATACATTGCATGGGGGTACCCAAATCTGAAGTCTGTAAATGAATTGATCTACAAGCGTGGTTATGGCAAAATCAACAAAAAGCGAATTGCCCTGACAGACAACGCATTGATTGCTCGATCTCTTGGGAAATATGGAATCACCTGCGTGGAGGATCTGATTCATGAGATCTATACCGTTGGAGAACGTTTCAAAGAAGCAAACAACTTCCTATGACCCTTTAAATTGTTTTCTCCACGAGGTGGAATGAAGAAAAAGACCACCCATTTTGTAGAAGGTGGAGACGCTGGCAACAGGGAAGACCAGATCAACAGGCTTATTAGAAGGATGAACTAAGGTATCTACCAGGATTATTTTTGTAATCTGGTTAATAAACAATTGAAACAAACAAACAAAAAAGAATGGCCATTACAGCTTTACTCATGATATTTAAAGTAATTCAAATGTTAAGTGTTAAATTATGGAAACTAAATTATGAGGCTCTTAAAGGCAGACTCTACATATCATAGTTAGGGTCCCTGATCCTATCAAAGCCATTTTCAAGAACTTCAGCTTATAGCTCAAGAATACTTATTTTTCTAAATTTTGCAGGATTAATCCATTTCTCCCACAAGGAAAACATCAGAAAAAGACCAGTGAAATGCCTTTCACAGATCCAAAGAGCAGAGAAAAAGCCAAAAATAATACGGACATTTGGAGCTGGACAGGACTTTAGAGATCATTTGGTCCAATACTTCTCACTGTGCAGATGATATAAAATCGAGTTCCTGTTGAGGGGACATGACTGACTTGAGATGGAGTCAGGATCAGATTCCTTTTTGTGGGTGCCCCCCACCCTTGGGAGCCTTCTTCTGCCCCTCTGAGGCATTTACATTCTGGGAGGGATTTGGATCAGACCTTTCCTGTTGATGTAACCTCTGATTAAATTTGGCATTCAAATAGAGTTGCTCAATTTAGCAAATAGAAATAAGGACACCCAGTAAAATTCAAATATTAGATAAACAACAAAAGTTTTTTGGTATAAGTACGTCCTATGCATACTTTTGTTGTTTATCTGATATTCGAAGTTTACTGGGTGTCCTTATTTCTATTCGCTGAATTGAGCAACTCTATTTGAATGCCAAATTTAATCAGAGGTTACATCAACAGGAAAGGTCTGATCCAAATCCCTCCCAGAATGTAAGTGCCTCAGAGGGGCAGAAGAAGGCTCCCAAGGGTGGGGGGCACCCACAAAAAGGAATCTGATCCTGACTCCATCTCAAGTCAGTCATGTCCCCTCAACAGGGACTCAATTTTATATCATCTGCACAATATATAGTGGGCTTCCCTTGAGGCTCAGCTAGCAAAGAATCCGTCTGCAATGTGGGAGACCTGAGTTCGATCCCTGGGTTGGGAAGATCCCCTGGAGAAGGGAAAGGCTGCCCACTCAACTATTCTGCCCTGGAGAATTCCATGGACTGTATAGACCATGGGTCCACAAAGAATCAGACAAGACTGAGCGACTTTTGCTTTCACTTTCACATATATACTAAAAATGGATTTGTTCATATATATATATATGTTTATATATATAGACATATATGTCAGCTTCCCAGTTGGCACTAGTGGTAAAGAACCCAGCTGCCAATGCAGCAGATGTAAGAGACATGAGTTCGATCCCTAGGTTGGGAAGAGCCCCTAGAAAAGGCATGGCAACCCACTCCAGCATTCTTGCCTGGAGAATCCCATGGATAGAGGGCTACAGTCCATAGGGTTGCAAAGAATCGGACATGACTGAAACTACTTAGCACGCACACATATACATTTAGTATATATATGCACGTTCAAAACTATCTAACTTTCAAATTTTACTGGCTACTTATTTTTAAAAACTGGATATGTTTTTATTTGTTAAATCTGGCAACTCCACATGCAAAAAGAGATAGGAGTGAAAGGTTGTTAGCATAAGAAAGGATGAGCTATTTCAATTTCCTGGATTTTGCGGATGAAAAAACTGATGAACAAAGAGAAGCTGTGACTTTTTCAAGGTTCTGAAGCTGTCGGACCAAGTTCAGATCAGAAATCAGCGTGATGACTTCCAACCTGTGACTCTTTTAAGAATGAAATTCCAAGGAGATGGTCTCTTGTTCAGTCAGTACCCCTCCACACGTCTCCTAGGCTACAACCTCACAGTGAGGACTTTCCAGGTTGCCAACACAACTTGTCCAGCACAGCATGCTGGGAAGATCTTTTAGAACAGTGGTTCTCAGATGCCAGCCTGCATCAGAATCCCCAAGAGGCTTTCACAGATTGCTGGCTCCCACCTCCGGAGTTTCTGATGCTGGAGGTCTGGGGTGGCCCTAGACTTCGCAATTTCCAATATTTTTACAGGTGATGCTGATGCTGATGCTCTGGGAACCACAGTGGAGAATCACTTCTTATTCAACAGGAGTTCCTTGATTAAACAAGAAAAGACAAAATCGTTATGCTGGGTAATCGTGTATGTCAGTCATTTAAAATCTTATCTTGTGTGTTATGAATGACACTTTTTAGGAGAAAAACTGATTTAAAATGATTTGCTGAGCTGAGCCCAGTATGACTGGACTAGAGCAATGAATTACATGATTATGAGACAAATTTAGCTGGCAAGGGGAAGAGGGAGTAGGGAACAATAATTTAGTTTCAGGAATGAGGAACCACGTGAACAATTTGAAAACGCACTGTAGTCAAAATGTTCTGTGACTATTTCATACCTTTTGTTTTTTCCCCTCAAACTTAGCTATCCAATTAGGTGACTAATTGCAGCTGAATGAGACATTTTGTTGAGATCGTTAGGGCCCAGATACAAAATTTTGAGGCCTTTGTTCAGTAACTTTTGTGGGAACTGAGCGCCCTATTTCCACTCATCCAAGCTGCAGATGGTTTCTTGTTGCCCCTTCCTCCTCCTCACCCACCACAGGGCCTTCTGGACTGTCCCCTGAACAACGACCTCATTGTCACACCTCTTTTGGCTGCTGAAAGAAACCATCGAACCGAAGTTTCCAGATCTCCCCTTCTCATCTTCATCCTCCTCCAGTTGGCCCACCACAGGCCTGAGCTCCAAGGCTGAGAAGTCAAACCCATGGTCAGCATCTTCTCACCTCATCTCTCTGCATCTATGCCATGATTATTTGACCTTGCGCCAAATGACATAGCTTAATTCTAAAATTACTAGAAGATGCTCTTTTAAAGAATCGTATTGTATTTGGGGTGGGGGGTGGGTGGTGCTGTGCTGGATCCTAGTTGCATGGGCCCTTCTCTAGTGGTAGGCTCAGGCTTAGCTGCCCCGGGTCATGTGGGATCTTAGTTTCCCAACCAGGGATCAAACCTGTGTCCTCTGCACTAGAAGGCAGATTCTTAGCCATTGGACTACCAGGGAAATCAGCCCCGTCCCACCCCACCCCAAATCATATTGTGTCTTGAAACTGAGGGGTCTGCTAGATACATTGTCATGGGAAGAGCAGTCTTTCTGGGAAACTCAGGTAGCCACTGTGGAATTCTATGCATGAAGTTTCACTGGAAACTGTCCATGGCAACAAATAAAGAGCAAAGGGGGAACAAGCCACACCAGCCAGTGGCTGAGCTGAAGAGTGGTATCCTCAAGGCTTACTGCTCCCAGAAGTACATCCCCAGCTCACCTGAAGGTAGAGGCCCACGGTCCCTTGAAGCTGGGAGCTAAAAACAAAGGGAATTGGTTCCCTAAATTAACTGCAGCCCAACAGCTCTCCCAGGTAACAAGAATGGCACCTCACTTTCGTGGAAATGGCAATAAAAGCACATTTCAGATTCCAGCTGGATATTAAGAAAACAGCAATTAGAATGAACTCCTTTAGGGATAGACGTGTGGTAGGCAATTTATTATAGGGTTCTGATTTCCTCACTACCTCTCAAATATCATGCCTGTGACTCTCAGCAGGGAGCTTGGTGGAGGTCAGGGATAAAGGCTTGTGATATAGCCTGATAAATAAGACCACAGTGAGAAACAGCATTGGTGTGTGGGATTACAGCAGTGAAATGTAAGGCAGGCGTGTCCCTCAGACTTTCTCGCTGCCATGTTGCCATGTTTCAGAGGCTTCAGGGAGCTGAGTGAATACAGTCTTGGGGAGAGGCTGGGCCAAGGCATGCTATTCAGAAGGCCACTATCAATCATTGGTTAAATAGACCTGCAACTCAGCAGTAAGGCTGGGCAACCAGTCACGTGGTAATGGGATTTTATTTTTCTCTGAGTTCAGAGGTTGAGGAATTTAAATAGCTTACCCAAGATCCAGCATCTCTAAGTGGCAGAGTCAGAACTGAACTGAGGTCTCTCTACCCATCCCATCTGTGGTCCATGCCCACCCATTCTTGTGAAGGAAGAGTAGTTAAACACAGAAGGAAAAAACAAAAGAAGGGAGTTGATCCTTGTGTTCACAGTTCATGAAAAGGATCAGAATACAGTCCTTCCAGTGGTAATTGGTCTGAAGATCCTATGGATAGAGGAGGTGAATGAGAGAGCACTAGAGGGAGGAAACAGAGTGGCCTCGAGCAGAGAAACAGAGGGTGGTGAGGCAAAGGAAAGAAACGATGACTTAAAATAGTGGCAAATATGTATATACACATGCACACACGTGTACACACGCACGCTAGTGTGACAGGCAGTCTTCTAAGTGCTTTACCTATAAAGGTATTAGCAGTTCATAATCCTATGAGGAAGGTGAATGAGTGAAAGTCGCTCAGTGGTGTCTGACTCTTTGTGACCCCATGGACTATACAGTCCACGGAATTCTCCAGGCCAGAATACTGGAGTGAGTAGACTTTTCCTTCTCCAGGGATGAAGTGGGTACGTGGTCAGATATTAGATAGGTGGTCGATTATTAATATTTTTGTCATTTTACAAATGAGAAACCCAAAGCACAGACAAGGTAATTAGCTTGTCCAAGGTCAGATTGCTTAGCCACACTACCAGTTAATAGTAGAGCTTGTATTTGAACCTATAGAGTTTGGGTCCAGCCTCTGTGCACCTACCTCTATGCGACTCCAGCCCTCCCAATGAGTAAGTCAACTCTGAGAATACCATGGACACGGAAAGAATATAGACCATCGCGAGCTCTAGGTGAAAATGGTTCAGGTGGGACTGGTTGTCAAAGAGGAGCAGTGCAGGCTGAGCTCAGCTGATGGAGGAGCAGAGTGATGCCTCGCTTAACCAAGGCTTGGAGCCAGTGTGTCTGAGTAGGCGTGTGGATTTGGACCCTTCTCTTGCCTCACGTGAGCTTGGTCATCTTCGACAAATCACATAGGATCTTTAGACTTGGATTCTGTAAGTGAGGAATCCAGCAGAACCCTCATAATATTAGGCAAGTAGTAATTAAGCAATATTGCCTTGTTGCTACCCCTAGGGATGTTTAATGGTGTTTCACAGAAAGTGTCTTGGAATTGAGTGACTGGGGATCAAATTTTGGACCCCTCTCCAATCCAGGAAATTCTTCGCCCCAAGAGAGATTTTGGACATTCATTCTGTTACCACCATGTGCAGAAAATGCTGGTCCTGCAGAGAGGAAGAGCCAGCCAAGAATACAGAGACCCAAATCATCCATATTAGACAATCATAGAGGCACTACTTTATTTATTAAAGGAGCAGGCAGCCAGCATCTCCTGGAAGGTACTGGTGGGAACAGTCTTTATAGAAACCATTTGATGAAGTTCAAGTGGAAGTCTACTCACATGTCATGGTGGGAAACCTGCTGCTGAGGGCTTAGCCTAAGGCATGAAATAGGCTTCTCAATATAGCAGTTGAGCAGACATGCATAACAGTGTCTCAGATTGGCCCAATAGGACATGGCCTTGGCTGCACTGATTAAGGCCTAGCTCTTGTGAGAAAGAGCTACAGGATGGTATCAGGACTCATGGTTCCCTTCATAGTCCTTTTGTATGTAGCCACACCAAAATCTGTATATCAGTTAATCTATAAGTTTGTGCTCTTCATAGAGTATGATGCTAGCCCCTTCGATGTCAAGCCTCAAGTTAAAGAAACCAGCCTGGAATGTTGAGTGTAGCTATCTGAACTTGGTGAACCCTATTACATGCACAATTCTGTGCCTGGAGTAGATAAAACAGGCAATTGGCACGCTTAAAAAATTCTTTATTGGTAAGATTCATTTATACATGTGTATAAGTACCTTAGGTATACAGACCTATACATACCTTAGGTCTATTGTTGCTGCTGTTGTTGCTAAGTCGCTTCAGTCATGTCCGACTCTGTGCGACCCCATCGATGGCAGCCCACCAGGCTCCTCTGTCTACAGGATTCTCTAGGCAAGAATACTGGAGTGGGTTGCCATTTTCTTCTCCAGCCTTTGGTCTATAGATGATCGTTTTTGACTTGATGGAGATTACAAAGGGAAATTGGACAGACAAACAAACCATAGTTGATCACACATCTGGATAATCGTTAATGGCTTGCTAGGGTGATCAGAATGGGAGAGCCCACTGAAAACCTTCAAGGACATTCTGTGGATGAAGTGTGGGTGGAGGACTGTGCACTGATAAGAGAGGAGGGATTCAGGTTTGGAGAACGGGGTGCAAGTTCACTGAGGATACATATCCTGAATTCCAGCAGAGGAGGAGATATTGCATCGGCTCAAAAGTTTCATTCTGGTTTTCCCGTAACATCTTATGGAAAAACCTGAATGAACTTCTGGGCCAACCTAATAGAATAAAACATGAACATAGTGTCAGCCGGGTAAGAAGAGGATGTCATTGGCTGAAATAGTTAGAACATGTGGTTGGGCCATGTGGTCAGGTGGTATACTGAGAAGATGCCTCCAGCAGGATCAGGAATAATCTGTCCCTCAAACAGAGCAGGAAGATGGGTTTCCTGCCAGGGCTATGACGTGCAGGAGAATGATACACATTTCCTGGGTGAAAGGAGGATAAGACCAACAAGGAGCAGGGAAGAACTCGCAGAAGTTTCTGCAGTAGAATGGAGCAGTTATTTGGGGCAGATGGTGTGTCCCTAGCTATAGGAAAGCCAAGTGCTGAAACCAGACGATGTCACAGAAAAAAGACAGCCAAGGGTGTGTGGGCTGTGTGCTCCTTCTAGATGCTTCGAATGCGGGACACTGGGTTTTTACACTGGAGCACCAGCACCCAGCCAGCAAGCCAGATCATGAGAGCCAAGACGGACATACACATAGATGAGGAAGAAAAGGCAGGACAATGCGGGATCAAATCCAGTGAGTGGTGCTCGGAGGATGAGGCCAAAGGAAGCCAGCAGGACAAGAGACAAGAGGAAGCATGCATGCATGACTTGCCTTTTAAAGGAAGGGACAGGAAAACAGGCGAAGAAAAGAAAGCCATTCTGCTTGACCTTTCAGTTCTCCAAAACCAGTGGGTCTCAAACTTGAACATGCATGAGAATCACCTGGAGGTCTTGTATTAACAAGTTGTATTACAACTGTGTTAAAACACAGATTCCTGGGCTCCAAACCCAGAATTTCCAATTTAGTAGACTGGGAATGGGACCTGAGAATTTGAATTTCTAGCCTTTTCCTAGATGACAATGATGTTGCTGGTCTGAGGACCATGCTTTGAAGACCATGGATATGAAACAGTGGTGAGGAAGAGTTTGGAGTTTCATTTTACAAACTTGGTGCATCAGTGCCCTTCAGAAAAAACAGAATTAAGCTTGGTTAGCGTCAAGAACAAGAAAAGCTTACATCAATGTGGTCCTGAGGAGGAAGATGCCAAGGATGTGAAGTCCCAAACTGACTCAATTAGCAGAAAGAGGAGGACAGGACTGGTCCTCTGCTCAGTCAGCCAGGGAGACCAGACAGACACAGAGGGTCTGCTTGTGCACTTGGAGTCAAGGAACATTTGAGAAAGGGTCTCTGAGACCAAAGATTTCTTCCATTGCCTTGTCAGCTGTCTGAAATATTAGTGGTATGGTTCCATCTAAAGCAACAGGAAGACCTCTGGGCATTACCTTCTGAACTTGCAAAGAATTCAACCAGAGTAAAGTCTATAAATTTTGTCCAACTCCAATTCTGCCTTGCACTGGTGACCTCTGTCCTCCCTCAGCTCATAGTCTCCACTCAGGACCCGGCACTGTTACCATCTGAGCTCCTGACACCTGAGGGTCTTTGAGGCCGAGATTCCATCTACTCGTATTTATTTCACCTCCCACACCTAAGGATCAGTGATTTACACATAATGCATATTCTTATAAATCAGTTTGGTTCAGTTGCTCAGTCGTGTCCAACTCATTGTGACCCCGTGGACTGTAGCACGCCAGGCCTCCCTGTCCATCACCAACTCCCAGATTTTACTCAAACTCATGTCCACTGAATTGGTGATGCCATCCAACCATCTCATCCTCTGTCGTCCCCTTTTCCTCCCACCTTCAATCTTTCCCAGCATCAGGGCCTTTTCCAATGAGTCAGTTCTTCGGATCAGGTGGCCAAAGTATTGGAGTTTCAGCTTCAGCATCAGTCCTTCCAATGAATATTCAGGACTGATTTCCTTTGGGATGGACTGGTTGGATCTCCTTGCAGTCCAAGGGACTCTCAAGAGTCTTCTCCAACACCACAGTTCAGAAGCATCAATTCTTTGGTGCTCAGCTTTCTTTATAGTCCAACTCTCATATCCATACATGACTTCTGGAAAAACCATAGCCTTGACTAGACAGACCTTTTTGGCAAAGTCTTATAAACAGGTAAGTTATTCCATATGAACAGGGCTTCCTTGTGCCTCAGATGGCGAAGAATCTGCCTGCCATGCGATAGACTTGGGTTTGATGCCTGGATTGGGAAGATTAGAATGTTACCCACTCCAGTATTCTTGCCTGGATAATCGCATGGACAGAGGGGCTTAGCAGGCAACACTCCATGGGGTCACATAATTAGGCACAACTGAGCAACTAAGCACGAGCAATATGAATAATGAATAGTTTTCAAATTAAATACACAGGGAATGCTTTCATAAGACGATCTGATTTTAAACTGTTACTTATTTTTATTTTTACAGTGTTTTTTTTGAAGCATAGTTGATTTACAGTGTTGTGTTATTTTCAGCTATACAGCAAAGTGATTCAGTTATATATATATTCTTTTTCAGGTTCTTTTCCATTATAGGTTATTACAAGGTATTGGATAGTTCCCTGTGCTATAGAGTAGGTCCTTATTGTTTATCTATTTCATGTATAGTAGTGTGTATCTGTTAACCCCAAATTCCTCATTTATTCCTACCTCCCTTCACCTTTGGTAACCATAAGTTTGTTTTCTATGTCTGTGAGTCTGCTTCTGTTCTGTAAATAAGTTCTGAACTCTTTCTTTTAAGCACACATATCTGCAGCACAGTTTCACATGTAGCAAGTTGGATTTGATGTTGCCATTGGCTTCTGGGCCCACTTCTGACAGTGAGAAGCTGGAGAGACTTTGCCTCTCTCAGGTTATTTGATTCCCCGTCAGTCACCTGGAGAAACCTACCTGGCTTATCTCATAGCATTGCATAAGAGGAGGCTCAAGTGAGATGGATGAGAAGTGCTTTGAAGCTTTTAGGAAAGGTACCAAGACAAGGGGCCTAATTAGATGTGGCTTCTCTCCATTGTTGCCTCTCGTGTAAATGCTTGGTTGTTGAACTCTGGTCTAGTCACTGGATGACAATCGCAAATGCGTAAGACAAAGACACTCCTACCCTTGAGAAAGGAGATCAGCTCACTTTGAAGCTCTTCAGGGAACCAGTCTGTATGCAAATTGAGAGCAGGTTGCAGATCCCTTGATACCTGATGATAAATTTAATAGACCCTCATCAAAGTTGGGGCAGAGGTCATGCAACATTGAGTCGTCATCCAACAGCAGCACTTGCTGTGAGGATCCTTTTGGAACAAAGCAAATCATCATTAACTCTCAAGGTTTAACGTGCCACTCTAGCTAAACAACATCTTTTCTTTTGTTACAGCTGTGCAGCTTGATTTTTCAGACCAACGTATAGGACCTTATATTCAGTTCAGTTCAGTTCAGTCATGTCCGACTCTTTGCAACCCCATGAACTGTAGTACGCCAGGCTTCTCTGTCCATCACCAATTCCTTGAGTTTACTCAAACTCATGTCCACTGAATTGGTGATGCCATCCAACCGTCTCATCCTCTGTCGTCCCCTTCTTCTCCCACTTTCAATCTCTCCCAGCATCAGGGTCTTTCCCAATGAGTCAGTTCTTTGCCTCAGCTGGCCAAAGTATTGGAGTTTCAGCTTCAGCATCAGTCCTTCCAATGAATGTTCAGGACTGATTACCTTTAGGATGGGCTGGTTGGATCTCCTTGCTTAATTTTATTCAATTTTGCCCTTTGGAAAATATAAGTAAATACGGGCTCAGTGCAAGGATAGCTAAATTTCATGGTGACAGTTTGGGGACCAGAGCGGGCTGAAGCAAAAGCCCTGAGGAATGTCTCTGGAATTCTTCCTCCAGGTGGGGATGGTGCAGATGCTTTTGCATGGATGCTCTTAGATGTTCAAAGTGTCCAATACTTTGTAGCAACCCAGATCCATCACCAACTGTGTAATCCTATTTCCCAGCCCAGAATCCCTACTAAGGTAGAAAATGAGGTTAGGGTTTCCATTCAGGTCCTATGGTCACTCCTTCCTTTACACTCAATGCCCACAAACCATCTCTTTCATCATCTGAATCGACATCAAGCAACCTGTTTCCAGTCTTCCAGCACCTCGTCCCTCCTTGCACATCCTCAGAAGTTACGGCTGTGGCCGATCCATCTCCTTCATGAGCCCTTTCATTTCGCCAGGAGGCAGCCCACCTAGGCTGGGAGGCTTGAGGTGCTTGGCCCAGTTCATCACTTTCCAGATATGCTGTTCATTCATCTCTGACCGCCTGGCCTCACGCATGTTGGTTCTGCCCTTTGCAGTCCGAGGCTTGTTCTCTTTGATGGAGAAAGCTGAAATGCATGGGGAAGGATTAAGAGTCTATTTGCTCAACGTCACTCCTGGCACATCATTTTTAGTTTCAGACAGCTTAGGGAAACAATTCTGCCGTATCCCTCCCTGATACTTGTTTTCTGCAGGGAAACCAGAATTATGTCAGATTCTCAGAAAACCTGTGATGAAGCTTATCTGTAGCTGCCCTCCATCTTCTGTATTAGCTCCCTCTTCCCCCCAGCTGGGGCCACTCTGTCTGGTGCCTAGGCTCTGTGGGTTTTCTGTCCTACATTTGGGGATCCTGCCTGGCACACACTCAAGCTAAAATAACAGAAGGGTCTTCGGTAACAGAGCTAGAAGTGATGCAGGAAACAGACATTCACTTTAGCATTATAATGTCCAGGGAATAAATTGGCAGGGGGCTGGCCTTGGCAGAATGGAAAATCTGACTGCTCACCTGTATCTCTCCCTGAGGTTAGATCATGATGTGGGCCTGTCACCTCTCCCCTCCTCTCTTCTTCTCTCCCTACTGCTGGACTCCGCTTGGTAGTGATAATGGATGAAACGGAATGATTGACCGCTGACACTGGCAACCTAGCCCAAGAGGACATGGGGCTGCAGAGTGGACTGCGGCTGGATGGGGACTATGGGAGGAACAAAGGAGTTAACAATGACTCAGAAGCTGAGGGAAACGAGGTACAAGAGAACCAAGGAGGATTCCAGGACCAGATGTTTCTCTGCTCCTGACAACGGGGTGGCCATTTGGGGAATCTGAGAGTCTAGAGAAAAGACTGAATTGATTGAACAGTCTGGCAGGTCAGTTGAACAGAAGGGATACTCCCCACTCCCTAAATCCCACTGTTCGGGGAAGGCTGCGGAAATGAAATGAGAAATGAAGGACTGCTCATACATACATCCTTCTAGGATCCTGAGTATGCTTGGCTGGCTCAGAATAGGGTTCCTTGCTCATGGATGCCTCATCCTCACTCCCATGGCCCCACATTTCTCCTGCGACAAGTAGCATAGAGCTAGCAGCACACCTGGGTTGCATTCTTGCCCTGGCAGGCTGTCAAGTCATTTTTACTAAGGCGCCAACTGACTAGTAAGGTGCTATCTGTGAGAACGAATTGCATGTTGTAATATTAAGTTCGCAAGTATGAACCCTGTGCTGTACACACCGCACTGTGGTTGGTACCAGGGCTATAGCATTGAATAAGACAGTACCTATCGTCATGGGTCTCATATTTAGTTGGGAGTCAGATATTGAGCACTTGATCACAGGAATGATGAGAGTAAGATGTACTATAGAAGAGAAGCCCTGGGCACTTAACCTTTTCAGGGGGACTTTCCCTAACCCTGAGGAGCCAGGAAGACTTCCTTCATGAAGTGACCTTTCATTTGAGTTCTGAAAATGGGCAGGACTGGGTAAGTGCAGAGAGGCAAGGACGTAGAATGTTCTAGAAAGAAATGAGTGTGTATATGATTACTCTGAAGTAGGGGGAACAGGCTTCCCAGATGGCTCAGTAGTAATGTATCTCCACATTAGTTATCTCCTTCAGGTCTCCTTCAATGCAGGAGACCTGGGTTCAATCCCTGTGTTAGGAAGATCTCCTGGAGAAGGGAAAGGCTACTCACTCCAGTATTCTGGCCTGGAGAATTCCACGGACAGAGCCGCCTGGCAGGCTATAGTCCATGGAGTCCCAAAAGAGTTGGACACAGCTTAGCGACTATACAACTATACAACAAAGGGGGAAACAGAAGTTTCCATGAGTGGAGTACAGTGACTCCATGGGGAGGCTGGGGAGATGGGCAGGAGCCAGGTCACATAGGACTTTGCAGACCATTTCAATGCTTGAGGATTTTATTCGAAGAGCAATGAGAAGCCAATTAAAGGCTTTAAATGGAGGAGTGAAATAATTAGATTTGCATTTTAAAAATGCAAATGGATAGAGTAGGGGAAATAGACTGAAAAGGGTCAAGAGAACATGTGGTGAGGCCAGCTGGGCGTCTATTATTAAACAGCATAGATAAGGAATGGGGGCCTACTGAACAAAGGTGGTGGCAGTGGTGATGAAGAGAAGTAAATCTATTTGAAACCCATTTAGAAGGTTAAATATCCAGACGTGGGGGTTAATTGGATAAGGTTTAAATGAGCTATCCAAAATAGCATGGAGAAACACCCTTTGCTGATGTAGAGTGATGGAGGGACACAAGTATGGGAAGAAATCAGGGCTAGGTTCTGGATATGTTGCATTAGGGAGATGTTGGAATAAAACCGTGCATCTCATGTGACAGTCTGGAACAGCCGTCAGGACCCATGGGCAAATGCCACCCAGAAATAAGCCTTCAACTACAGATCATTTATATAGTGATCCTGGCTGACCTGGGATTACTGAGGTGTGTATCTGAAGACAATGAGGGAACGACTGAGGAAATTTACAAAACGACTTCATTAAACTGTATCAAAGCAAAGCCGCAGCATACTGCTTAAAAATTCATTTTGCTGTGTCTTTCTTTTTTTGTTTTTTTTTGAGGTAAAATTCACATAATAGTCACCATTTTAACCATTTTAAAATAGTACTATGGTTTCCAGTATAATCACAGTGTTGTGATTGTGATTCAGCCATCCCCACTATCTAATTCTAGAACATTTCATAGTGTTCCCCTAAAAAACCCTGTACCCTTTAGGTACTCACTTCCTGTTTCCTCTTACGCATGTTTATTTGCAGGCTTCATCATTTTTGTTGTTGTTGTTGAACCCTAGACATCTTGAATGCCAGCTCTAGAAATCAGATTCTCCTCCTTCCTCAGGGTTTCTTGTTGATGCTTGTGGTTACTGTTTGTTTTTAGTTTTGTGACTTTTCCTGAACCAATTAAAAAAAAATCTGTTCTTTATCATGTGTGGCCACTGAAGTCTGTTTGATTTGCTTAATTGTCAGCTAGCTTCCCAAATGGCATGAGTGGTAAAGAACCCACCTACCAATGCAGGAGGCATAAGAGATATGGGTTTGATCCCTGGGTTGGGAAGATCCCCTGGAGAAGGAAATGGCAACCCACTCCAATGTTCTGGCCTAGAGAATCCCATGGACAGAGAAGCCTGCTAGGCTACAGTCTATAGGGTCATGAACAGTCAGACACAACTGAAGTGACTCAACAGATTTCCTAAAATGCCCAGAACTAAACACAGAAAAATATCCAGGTCTGTGCAGACGTGTGTGCATGTGTGTGTTGGGGCATGCCCCCCACTATACACTGGGCAGGTTACAACTCTGCCCTAGCCTTCACTTCCTGCTTCTGCAGAACATGCAGGTCAACCAGAGGTGAAAGCTTAAAGCCCTCTCTGGTCTTTTCAAAGCATATGCCCTACCCTGGGCATGTGTGTGGCCTTCTAGATCCCTAGGAATATGGGTTTTCAAAGCCCTTATTCCTAAAGAATCTCACTCTTCATCCTTTCTTCTCAAGCTCTTGGGTATGTATACCGTGTGCCAACTGTTATCCCTTCCTCTGGCAGCAGTGGCTAATACATTTGCCTTTAAGTATTTCTGACAAATGTCCTTGTAGGCAGCTGCCTCTCTACTCTGTGAGAGTTCCAGTCTAAGTAAAATATAAACAAGAGGGAGCCACCATTCAGGTCAAACTAAACAACCGTAATTATTTGGGCACCGGGTCTGCTCTATATCCACCAGCACCAGGAGCCCATAGCAGCAATGTAGGCTCCATCTTTAAGACTGCAGGCAATCCAAGGAGGTGGGGATGAAGCCAGGATAAGCTACAATGTCACAAAGATTTCCTACCGAGATTCAGCCACCTTTTTCTTGTTTAAGCATTCATCTGGCTGCTATAAACCTTTGACTCATCTCTAGAGTCCCAATAAAATTGATTTGACATTATTCACTGTTTTTATAGAGGGATGGTCTCTTGGAGTTTCCTACTACACCATTTCATGGGCATCTTAACAGTCTTTGCCTAAAAGAATGACAGGCTTTGAGTGCTGGCACAGTTTGTGATGGTTGATGAGAAACACAAGAGGCAGAGAAGCTAAACATTGTCATTAGCTTGCTTAGGACTGGCAATGTCCATGGAGTGTGACCAGGGCACAGGGGAGGAGCAGAGTCACTAAATAGACACATAATGGATGGGGTGAAGAAGATAAGCACGGGAAGATCCAACTTTGGTCAAATGTTTCCTCTTACTTCTCCCTCGTATCATCTACCTTAATAAATGGTAATTGTTCAATATTATGCAGCTTGGTCTAGCTAAGCACTGTTTAGGAGACCAGAGAAAGAGAAAAGTACATCTGGGCTCAGAGGACATGCTTAATTCTACTGATGAGATGTCATTCATTTGCCTTGAACAGCTCTGGAACTGATGTGGGGAGTTGGGGGGCAGTGGACAAAGGTTGCTGTGACGTGATTAGGATTTATAGGGACTTCTTTGGGATTTGAAAGGACTCAACCTGTGCACTCCAATTTGGGAGCCACCAGCTACATGTCTGGAGAAGGCAATGGCACCCCACTCCAGTACTGTTGCCTGGAAAATCCCATGGACGGAGGAGCCTGGTAGGCTGCAGTCCATGGGGTTGCTAAGAGTTGGACATGACTGAGTGACTTCCTTTTCACTTTTCACTTTCATGCATTGGAGAAGGAAATGGCAGCCCACTCCAGTGTTCTTGCTTGGAGAATCCCAGGGACGGGGGAGCCTGGTGGGCTGCTGTCTGTGGGCTCGCACAGAGTCGGACACAACTGAAGTGACTTAGCAGCAGCAGCAGCTACATGTCACTTTTTAAATTTAAATTTTGATTAGGTAAAATGAGATAAAATTTAAAATTCAGTTTCTCAGTCCTCCAGCCACATTTCAGATGTTTAAGTGCTACTTGTGGTTACTGGTTACTGTATCAATGTACAGCATGGCTACCATTGCAGGAAGTCCTACTGGATAGGGCTGGGCTGGGGTGTGGAAAATGTACTCAGAATGCAATTTCCTCCTTTTGAGAAACTTAAAATTCCTTGAAGAAAATCATATACTGTTGGGATGAGCAATATAAGGCTAACATTCAGTTTATGCGCTGTCGGGTCAAGATTTATATCTTTATGTCTTGGTCACATGATCTCCTTAAAGGTCTTCTCCTCACAGTTTGCCTGAGAGATGGAGGTGTCACCCGGGGAAGAACTCCTCCTGAGGGTAAAGGTCGGGCACAAAACTGGCTCAATAACAGTGGCTCACTATCAAAGAGCAAAGGTGGTTCTGGGTTTTCCAAAAGTCTGTCTCTCAGATTTGTCCTCCTAAGTCTCACAAATTCACAACCAAGCTTAGAGAGAAAGGCTCATGTGGGTAAAATGGAGACAGTCTTCCCACTCACATCTCTGGGAAACATGGCCATGATAAGGACTAACATCTTGACATTACTGGGTCTTCCAGTCACTCTATCTCCGTCTCTCCATTTTGTTGTTCAGTCACTCTGTCGTGTCCCACTCTTTGTGACCCCATGAACTGTAGCCCACCAGGCTTCTCTGTCCATGGGGTTCTCCAGACAAGAATACTGGAGTGGGTTGCCATTTCCTTCTCCAGGGACCTGTCCATTTATTTAGCAGTATTTTGTAGTTTTTAGTGTAAAGGTCATGTGCATCCTTTTCCAAGCTTATTCCTAAGTATTTTATGCTTTTTGATGATATAAATAGTAGTTTTTAACCATTTTATTCTCCATATTGTTTGTTGCTACTATAGAGAAATACAATTGAATCTTCATATTGATCATGTATTGTGCAACCTTGCTAAATTAACTTCTACTATTTCCCACAGGTTTGAGGTCTTTGGATTCTCCATCTACCCAATCATACATGTTGAAAAATGACTGCTTCTGGTTGTGTCTTGGCTACTGAAATGGGGAGTTACTGTTTCTATTAGGTCATTCTTGGAAATGGAGACACTTTACCCTGTTTGCACCTAGTTTTTTTTTATTTATCACCTCTTGAAAATATTTTTCATATCAGTAGATGTAACTTCCTTTCATTCCTTTTTGTAAAGTAACATGCTTCTCCCTTGGGTCGATGTATCCTAGTTTATTCATCCAGCTTTTTGAATGGACTTGGGTTGTTTTCCATCTTTTACTCTCACAAACTAGGCTGCAGTGAGCCTCTTTGATAACCACTCTTTCATATGTGTATAAGATCAACTCTAGATGAATTCCTGAAAGTGGAATTATTAGGGCAAAGCATATATGCATATGTAATATTGGCAGATTTTGCCTCATTTTCTTCTGTAGGTTTATACCACTTTGCCCTCCCTCAGCCATATGGGAGTAACTTTTCCCAAAGCTTTGCCAACAAGGGATTGTCCAGTATTTAGGTGTTTTCCACAGTGATAGGTGAGAAATGGTGTCTTGGCATCAACTGCTTGAGTCACATGGAATCTGAGTGCACAGCTGCGGATTAGTGGGTGTGTCCTTCTGTGGGTCTCCAGTACTGCCTGAGCTGAGGGTGGATATTGTGCCTGACTTTGGGTCACCGAGAGAGGGAAAAAGCATCTACCCCAAACTGACCTGTTCCCACACTCACATTTGTATCTGTGTGTGCCTTAAATAGAACCAGCTGAAAATCTCCTTTGGACCCCAAAGAACGAAAGAACATTCCTGTTATTGCCTAAAGGAGAGGGGATTGAGAGGCAAAGCAAGGGTTAGGACCGGTATCAACCAGAAGCACAGTGAACCATCTCTGAAAACCTAGGAGCTCGTGAGCCTTCGGTCAGCGCCTCCGCCTGGCGGCGTGGCCGTCTCCTCCCCACCGGAAGCTGTACTGCAGGACCTGGGGGGCGCCGGGGACGGAAGACACACGTTTCCCACAGCTTCCTTTCAACTTGACATTATTTTCCGGGTCTGCTGGGGTTGCACGTCCAGAAACCCTGAGACAATTTCCTCAGATCTCTGTTTGCAGTGCCCCGCAGCCAGACCTCTCCCGGAAAGTGACTTTTGTAAGTTGCTTCCCCTGAAGAATCTCCCTCAGGTTTCTTTCTGCCTGAGGCCCTGGCCGCTCCCACTGACCAGAGCTGTAAACACACACCCGGGGCTCCCGGGCTCCCGGCGGCTGCTTCTCACACGTGGTCTGTAGAGCTGTCCGGAGGAGACAGGCATGACGTCCGAGCTTCTCGGCGCGAAGGCGCGGGATTAGCCTCGGCGGCATTTTGAAAGCCTCTTCAGGAGGCCATCGAGATGTCAGTTATTTCTCTGACCTTTCTGCCCATTGTTTCCCCACTCGGAGCTTACCCCTGAGGCCACCGCTGCCTCCGCGGCCTGTGTTCACTCCTGCTTCCTTGTCATTGCTGGTGCTGCGCCCTGCCCCTGGTTTATTCCTCTTTTCTGACTGTTTAATTTCTATGCCTTTTTCAAGTTCAAGGTCAGCTTGCATCTCCTGAACAAAACTTCCCCTGAAAGTGAAAGTCGCTCAGTCCGACTCCAGCCCAGAATACTGGAATGGGTAGCCTTTCCCTTCTCCAGGGGATCTTCCTAACCCAGGGATTGAATCCAGGTCTCCTGCATTGCAGGCGGATTCTGTACCAACTGAGCTATCAGGGAAGCCATCTCCTGAACAAAAGCTTCCCCTGAACTCTAGCCTGAAGTCACCTCCCCCTCTTTCAAATTCTAGTGCTTTTGTTGAGACTTTACTTGTTACTTGTCCCCTACTGCCTTGTGACTTTATCTTTCTGATATGTCAAACCGTTTGGCTTTTCTACTGACTTCCAAGTGCCTGCAGTGTGAAACCATGAGCAAAGATCACTTTATTTTCACTCCTGTGTCTAGAATTTACTATGTACATAGCAAGTGTCCAGGAAACACCTGTGGGATGAATAAGCAACTAACTCCAGCTCTTTTCAAGATATGGCAGCCGTTTTACTAAACACAGATCACTGTCACATGTTTTGACTCCAAGCAAGTCTTTTATGCTTTGTTTTCTCATCGTGCTGCTTCAGAACATCCCTGATTCACTCATATCCAAGCAGCATTTGGAGCCCATTTGTTCTTTTTTTTACTAACATCTCCTTTTTGTCGATGGCAGCTCTAGGACAGCACCATTTTTCCTGCACTCAGCCCCTATGGTCCACACTTTGTTTGCTTCTCCCTCTGAGATACCCAGGCTCCAGGATCAGTTCTTTGCTTGAGGAGTTTCTGAATGGCGTAGAGTCAAGGAAAGTGAAGTGGGACAGGGTATTCACTTTAGAATTTGGCTTCCCCATAGAGCAGTGGCAACAGTGACCAGCACTCATGTGGTTTCTTGTGGTTCACAAAGATTTTGCATATTAGTAACTTCATGTGACCCCCATAACCACACTGTGACGTACATCCAGAAACATCTTGTGTGGGAGGAAGTGGGAAGATCTCTAGGCTGGGTAGTGGATTCCTTCCTTTGCTGTGAGGAATATCACAACAGGCCTCTGTGTGCCTGGAGAAGAATTAAATTTAAATGTAATAGGATGGGTGACAACCTAATAATTGTGTTCCTCATTTGTTCTTAAGGAAATCCAGAGAATGTTCTATAATGAAATCTATCCAGGGGAAAATAACTTTTATCACTCATGCCTTCTTGAGGTCCTGAATAACTTAACCTAAAGCATAAGCACCTGGACTTGGAGGGGGCTGTGGTGCTGCTAGGAAGGTGGGTGGGGAACAAAGGCTGCATAGAAAATAAATGCTAATTTAGAAACATATAGAGGAAAGTATAAATTTAAGAGGTTCTCCTGTAACTTTTGATAGTTTAATGTTCTTGTTTCCTGCCTTTCTCTTTGCATATGAATAGTATATTAATATTACACATAAATTTATAATCATAATTTTACAGCCTGCTCTTTTTTTTCTTGATTCATTATGAATATTATTCCACCCTGTTAAAAAATTCTTTCAAAATATCACATATATTGGCTGGAACAGTATTCCAGAATGAAGCTTATCATAATTTATTTAACAATTTTCCAGTTGTGTGATATTTATGTTGTTGCCGATGTTTCTCTGTTACAGATAAAACTGCAATTATCCTTATGCTTAAATCTTTGCCGTATCTCTAATCATTTTCTTTGAATAGATCTCTAGAAGTGAAAAATCTAGGTCAAAGCTCAACAACATTTGAAGTCTCTTGGTATATACACAGTCAAAACCTCTTGAAAGAACTGTCTACATTTGATGTATCCATCCTTGTGTTCTTTTCCTCTTGGCCCACTGAAATCTGGCTTTTGCCACATCAGCCTCTCTGAAACGGCTCTCGTGCAGTTCACCGGTGACTTCTTACTTGATACGCCTGTTTTCCAGTCTCATCTTCCTTTTGACTCTTCTATAGCATTTTTACTGGCAGTCACTCTCCCCTCCTCAAACTGTGCCTTCTGCATCTTTGTCTTTCTGGTTTCTCCATCACATCTTTCTAGGCTCAGGAGTGATTTTTGCTATAACAAAAAACCCTACTAACAGAATCTGAAATAAATAAGCACACAAAAAAGATGAAGTGCAGCTGCTGAAACCAGATTAGTAGCTCAAAGATGCTAGGACCAACATCCCTGAGATTCCCTTGGCCTTCTTCCCATGCTTGTTGCCTCAAGATCACCATGCAACTGCTGTAGAACCAGGCATCACATCTGTATTCAGGACAGGAAAAATGTGGCAACTTTTGTCTCTTTGCCACCTTTTAATTCAGGAAGGGAGTTCTCTTTAGCAGACTACTTGCTATGTTTCATTAGCCAGAACTGGGACACATATTGGTCCTTAAATCAATCATGATTCATCCTCTGGAGGTCTGGGAAAGGATTAAGCTCCTGAGATCAAGAGATCTCAAGCTCCTGTCTGAACAAACTAGTGTCTTAGTAGGAAAAATGGGGACAGAAAGGCGGAGAATGGCTTTGCATAGTCAATAGAGAGAGTTGCTGCATTGGTGATTTAGAGTTTCTCCTCGACCCTCTATCCATTTGACTTGCTTTCTGGGAACCTGAAACTCAGATACTGACTCTTTCCTACCCACATTGTGATGACAAATTCAAATCCTGTCTCTCCAATCCAGAGTCCAGCTACCTTCCTCATTTTTCTCCTAAGATTCCTTAGGCCGTAGTGTTCCCTGCAGGTGCATTCAGAACCCACCATCAGAAACTCATGTCACCCTCTGACTTCTCCCAAATTTGCCCAACGTTAAATAGTCCAAGAGCTTTCAAATGTGTTTTAATGTCTGAGCTTTAAATGAATTTCACATGCTTGCCTTATAGTTCTCCTCTGCCTGCACAGAGTGGGTGGGAGTGGGGACTAAGCTCCTTTGAGAATCTTCAGGACACTGAGGAATCGTTTATCTTAGTGTCTTAGCTTGGGATCCCCAAAGCAGATTCCAAGACAAAAACTTATGTCAATACTTTATTAGGAGGGGCTTCCCAGGGGCTGCCATCTATGGGGTCACATAGAGTCGGACACGACTGAAGTGACTTAGCAGTAGCAGTAGCAGTCCCAGGTCGCACTAGTGGTAAAGTATCTACCTGCCAATACAGGAGACTCAAGAGACTGGAGTTTGATCGTTGAGTGGGGAGGATCCCTTGACAAAGGAAGTGGCAACCTACTCCAGTATTCTTGCCTGGAAAATTCCATGGACAAAGTCCCTGAGCAAGGACAGCCCCTGTTGCAGCCAGAATAAGATGAGACCACAAGGACCTGAGGCAGTGGCTGGGGAGAGTGTGATAAGTGGATGAGCACTCCCATTTTATAGATGAGAAAGTTATAACTCAGCGAGGGGAGAAGACTTGCCCAATGTATACGGCCAGTGAGTGGCAGAAGCTGCACACCAGACTCTCAAGCTGGTGCTATTTTACCATGCCCTGGGTCATTGAATGATTTGGGGGGCTCCTCTTCCTCTTGATTCAAGAAAGCGTAATCAAAGCTCTGATCCTTCTGAATTGAATTTCCCTAGTGACTTTGGCACCAAATCCATCCATCACAGACCGTGTGCACATCGTAATTGGAACTTTTTTTTTTTTGGTCAGCCGGTTGTCTTTAGAGTTCAGAGAAAGCAACCCTGTAAAAGCCAAGTGGAAGTCTATTATGATCAGCCACATCTGTCCATATCAGGCAGGGGTTTTGCTCATCTTAGCCAAAATTGAATAGCAGCTGTCTTTATTTAATAAAATCCTGAGAATAATTGTAAACCGAGACTGGTGTACTAAAACTTAGAAGAGTGCTTTATAGCTTCATATGTCTTTTAATATTGCAAAGTGCCTCCTGTCCCTCTCTGTAATCGACAGGTTACAAATCAGGCATAACTATAACATAATCATAAATAGATTTTCTTCCAGAACACAAAAACAAACTGAGGAGCAGGTATTAATCATTCATAAATCCACAGTGTGTGTTTTTCAACATTGTCCAGCAGTTCTCCAGCTCTCAGTGGACACTGACTGAGTGTCCTGCCTGCAACTCAATGTCCACACTGTCTACCTGGAGATAGCCTCCGATCCCACATGGTAAGGGCTCGGTGCCGCAAAACTGCACCCTCTTCAGATGCCAATCACAAGTCTAGGTTGTTGCCTGTGCTTATGACAGGACAGCTATAGATCAGAAGCCCCCATGACTCCCTCATCAGGTTTGATTTCTTTGCTAGAGCTAGAGTGGCTAGCAGAATTTAGAGGAACATTCACTTACATTTACTAGTTTATTAAGTGCTTCCCTAGTGGCTCAGCGGTAAAGAACTCGCCTGCCAACGCAGGAGACGTGGGTTCCATCCCTGGGTTAGGAAGATCCCCTGGAGGAGGAAATGGCAACCCACTCCAGTATTCTTGCCTGGAGAATCCCATGGGCAGAGGAGCCTGGTGGGCTACAGTCCATGGGGTCACAAAGAGTCGGACATGACTGAGCAACTGAACAACAACTAGTTTCTTAGAAAGGACACAGAGGAACAGCCAGGTAAAGAGGTATACAGGGCGAGGCCGGGAGGGCTCCTGAGCTCAGGAATTTCTGTCCCGTAGAACTGGGGTGTGCCACCCTCCTGGCATGTGGGAGTGGTCACCTACCGAGCAGCTCATCATTCAGGAGTTTTTTTTTTTAGTTGGGATATAATTGTTTTACAATGTTCTGTTGGGTTCTATGAGTTTTTATAGAGCTTAATTTATAGTCATTCCCCCTGTCCATACCCAGAGGCTGTGGTTGGGCCTAAAAGTTCTAGTGCTCTGATCACTTTTCTGGTGACCATCCCCATCCTGAGGTTATGCAGTGGCCTCACCTTAAGTCCCCTCATTAGCATAAACTCAGGTGTGATGAGAGGGGCTCCCCGTGAAGAGCAAAAGACACTCCTGTCACTCAGGAAATTCCTAGGGTTTGAGGAGCTTCTTGCCGGGAACGAGGGACAAAGATCAACCATTTCTTATTACCACACAATAAATGAGTCATATTTTTAGTTTGCAGAGAAAGACAGTCGTTTACTACCTCTTTTGAAACCCTGGGCCTTCCTGAGAGCTATTACTCTGTTGTCCAAGTCTTTTCAGGCTGCTGTAACAATCCCAGAGACTGGGTGGCTTACAGACAGCAGAGATGTTCACCTCACATTCTGGAGGTCGGGAAGTCCAAGATCGAGGCGCTGGCAGCGTAAGCGTCTGGTGGGAGATGCTTCCTGACTGATAGATGCTTTCTTCTCACTGTGTCCACACAGGGTGGAATGAATGAAGGGGCTCTCTGGGCATTCTTTTATAAGGGCATGAATCCCACTCCTGAGAGCACCACCCTCATGACCTCATCACCTCCCACAGCCCCCCCACCTCCCAATAACATCACTTTGGGAGATTAGGCTTCAGTTTACGAATTTGAGGTAGAGGGGTATGCAAACATTCAGTCTATAGCAACTGTGAAATGATTTCTTGGGGTTGAATGTCTCCTAGGAAATGATGCTTAAGGAATTCACTCACTCTTGAAGAATTCAAGCACAGTCCCAGTAACTGACAAGCAACGAGTAACTGACACATCAGAACTGTGAAAACAAAGGCACTAGTTTACAAAGTGCAAGCACACATTCCGAATACATTCACCGATCTTTGCTTTCCCTCCTGGCGAACGTGTATCCTGGCCATGAGATTCCCTTTATGTGGACTCAGTTTGTGCTGCAAATTCTATTCACAAAATAATGGTACTTCCTGAGAGATTTAGGTTGTTATATTCTTGACTTAGTTGAATAGAATGTATATTCTGATCTTTGATAGATGACTGATTGCCCTGGAGAAATAACTGGAACTCATTATGCTTTCACTGGAGACTTGCGTGTCTGTGTGTGTTATTTATATTAAAAATATTAAAAACACATTTTTGTGTAATCTACTCAACTGCAATTTTCTTTCTCCATGAAAATTATTCACAGAAGCTGGGCTGCTCATTGTATCTATCATTACTAGCAAAATTCCTGATGCCTAGGACAGAGGCTGGCTTAGACGAGTGCTGGGATCATAGAAACTACAGTCTCTTCTTGCCTATACATTTTATAATGGTCTCATAGAGCCAGAGACAATTTCTGGTGAAGCAAAAATGATTTCAGCACTTAAGAAAAAACTTCCTAAATGTCCCTTGAGATTTTTTCATTCAACTACAAAACCACTGGGGTACGTTTGCGATCGTAGTCGTGTGTATCTCCTTCTGACGTTGGGAGATTGGGATTCATGGGCTAGAGATCCAATTCCACATTTACTGAGTGCTTACAGAGGTGGTATGTGGCTTCCCCCCACCCCCATATCTGTCAAGTCCACATTCAGGTTCAGAAAAACTGGGGTGATGATAATACCAATCTGGAGGTGGGGAGAGGAAGAAGGGCAGGAAGAGAACAAAGAGATGACACTTTGGTGCTAGGACCTTACTAGCTTGGCATAATATCTGTTACGAATCTAGCACAATAGAGTATTCCTAATGAAGATTTCAGGGATCGAAGGTTGAAGTTCATGGACCATTCTGTGGCTGGCAAGCTCAATCAGGTACTAATGAGGCACAGGTGATGAGTTTTCTGTCCTTATGGGTGTGAGCTACTCATCAAACCATGGGTCACTTTGATAAGCACGAGTCCCTGTTGATAACGATAAAAATCGAGTTAAGGAGCAAGATTAGGAGATAAATGCCAATATATTATCATACTAGTGGATTGTTTGAGAGGAACAGGATGTTTTAACAGGTTAGGAGATGAAAAAAAATGACTTGGAGAAATGAAATGAGGTGAAGTAGAAGAATCAACTCTCTGAGTTCAAATTTCTATACAAAGCAGAGGTGGAGGAAGGAAAATAGTAAATCTCAGACCTTTTTCGATTGTGACCCATAATTAAGAAAATAATTTAACTCTGTGAGTGTGTACGCTCACACATTGTCATCCTCATACAACATATATATCTGAAATTAAATTAGCATCAAGTGATGCTCTTATCACAGTGAACTCTGAAGTTTTCAATTCCATTTCATGGTTTCAAAAATGCTGGCAAGATCTGCTGAATTGATTTCGTAGCTCATAATTATTGGGGTTATGGCCTATAGTTTGAAAGGCAGATGACTGGGTGAAGTAAGGACAGAGCAGAGAACGTGCAGTTAGAATTTCAGTGAGGTCTTATCGCAGGCTGGAAGAAGAGAATGCTGGGATGGTCCAAGCAGTGAAGAAACTTCTGGGAAGTTAGCACCCTGAGCATTCAGCCCTGCCTATGGGAATCAGGCCAGCATCAGGTTTTGCCCAAATCATCTGATACCTCATACCTGGACTGACTTGCCTTGAAGGCACTGCAGGATTTCCATGAAACAACTAAAATAGGGAGCATGTAGGGGATATTGGTGGCCAGTATCACTGAGTGATGCTCAGTTCAGTTCAGTCACTCAGTCGCATCTGACTCCTTGTGACCCCATGGACTGCAGCACGCCAGTCTTCCCTGTCCATCACCAACTGCTGGAACTTGCTCAAACTCATATCCGTGGAGTCCATGATGCCATCCAACCATCTCGTTCTCTGTCATCCCCTTCTACTCCCACCTTCAATCTTTCCCAGCATCAGGGTCTTTTCAAATGAGTCAGCTCTTCGCATCAGGTGGCCAAAGTATTGGAGCTTCAGCATCAGTCCTTCCAATGAACACTCAGGACTGATCTCCTTTAGGAGGGACTGGTTGGACCTCCTTGCAGTCCAAGGGACTCTCAAGAGTCTTCTCCAACACCACACTTCAAAAGCATCAATTCTTTGGCACTCAGCTTTCTTTATAGTCCAACTTTCACATCCATACATGACTATCAGAAAAACCATAGCCCTGACAAGACAGACCTTTGTTGGCAAAGTAATGTCTCTGCTTTTTAATATGCTGTCTAGGATGGTCATAAATTTCTTTCCAAGGAGTAAGCGTCTTTTAATTTCATGGCTGCAGTCACTATCTGCAGTGATTTTGGAGCCTCTCAAAATAAAATTTCTCACTGTTTCTGTTTCCCCAACTATTCACCATGCAGTGATGGGACGAGATGCCATGATCTTCGTTTTCTGAATGTTGAACTTTAAGCCAACCTTTTCACTCTCCTCTTTCACTTTCATCAAGAGGCTTTTTAGCTCCTCTTCACTTTCTGCCATAAGGGTGGTATCATCTGCATATCTGAGGTTATTGATATTTCTCCCAGCAATCTTGATTCCAGCTTGTGTTTCTTCCAGTCCAGCGTTTCTCATGATGTACTCTGTATTTAAGTTAAATAGGCAGGGTGACAATATACAGCCTTGACATACTCCTTTCCCAATTTGGAACCAGTCTGTTGTTCCATGTCCAGTTCTAACTGTTGCTTCCTGACCTGCATATAGGTTTCTCAGGAGGCAGGTCAGGTGGTCTGGTATTCCCATCTCTCTCAGAATTTTCCACAGTTTATTGTGATCCACACAGTCAAAGGCTTTGGCATAGTCAATAAAGCAGAAAGAGATGTCTTTCTGGAACTCTCTTGCTTTTTTGATGATCCAGAGGATGTTAGCAATTTGATCTCTGGTTCCTCTGCCTTTTCTAAAAACAGCTTGAGCATTTGGAAGTTCACGGTTCATGTACTGTTGAAGCCTGGCTTGGAGAATTTTGAGCATTACTTTACTAGCATGTGAGATGAGTGCAATTGTGCGGTAGTTTGAGCATTCTTTGGCATTGCCTTTCTTTGGGATTGGAATGAAAACTGACCTTTTCCAGTCCTGTGGCCACTGCTGAGTTTTCCAAATGTGCTGGCATATTGAGTGCAGCACTTTCATAGCATCATCTTTTAGGATTTGAAACAGCTCAGCTGGAATTCCATCCCCTCCACTAGCTTTGTTCGTAGTGATGCTTCCTAAGGCCTACTTTACTTCGCATTCCAGGATGTCTGGCTCTAGGTGAGTGATCACACCATTGTGATTATCTGGGTTGTGAAGATGTTTTTGTACAGTTCTTCCGTGTATTCTTGCCACCTCTTCTTAATATCTTCTGCTTCTGTTACAGCCATACTACTTCTGTCCTTTATTGATCCCATCTTTGCATGAAATGTTCCCTGGTATCTCTAATTTTCTTGAAGAGATCTCTAGTCTTTCCCATTCTGTTGTTTTCCTCTATTTCTTTGCACTGATCACTGTTGAAGGCTTTCTTACCTCTCCTTGCTATTCTATGGAACTCTGCATTCAAATGGGTATATCTTTCCTTTTCTCCTTTGCTTTTCACTTCTCTTCTTTTCACAGCTATTTATTTGTAAGGCCTCCTCAGACAGCCATTTTACTTTTCTGCAGTTCTTTTTCTTCCGGATGATCTTGATCCCTGTCTCCTGTAGAATGTCATGAACCTCCATCCATGGTTCTTCAGGCACTCTGTCTATCAGATCTAGTCCCTTAAATCTATTCCTCACATCCACTATATAATCATAAGGGATTTGATTTAGGTCATACCTGAATGGTCTAGTGGTTTTCCCTCCTTTCTTCAATTTCAGTCTGAATTTGGCAATAAGGAGTTCATGATCTGAGCCACAGTTAGCTCCCAGTCTTATTTTTGCTAACACTATAGAGATTCTCCATCTTTGGCTGCAAATAATGTAATCAATCTGATTTCGGTGTTGGCCATCTGGTGATGTCTATGTGTAGAGTCTTCTCTTGTATTGTTCAAAGAGGGTATTTGCTATGACCAGTGCATTCTCCTGGCAAAACTCTATTCACCTTTGCCCTGCTTAATTCTGTACCCCAGGGCCAAATTTGCCTGTTACTCCAGGTGTTTCTTGACTTTCTACTTCCAAGGAGCAAGCGTCTTTTAATTTCATGGCTGCAGTCACCATCTGCAGTGATTTTGGAGCCCCCCAAAATAAAGTCTCTTACTATTTCCATTGTTTCCCCATCTATTGGCCATGAAGTGATGGGACCAGATGCCACGATCTTTGTTTTTTGAATGTTGAGTTTTAAGCCAGCTTTTCCACTCTCCTCTTTCACTTTCATCAGAGGCTCTTTAGTTCTTCTTCACTTTCTGCCATAAGGGTGGTTTCATCTGCCTATCTGAGGTTATTGATATTTTCCCCAGGAATCTTGATCCCAGCTTGTGCTTCCTCTAGTCCGGCATTTCACATGATGTACTGTCCATATACGTTAAATAAGCAGGGTAACAATATACAGCCTTGACATACTCCTTTCCCAATTTGGAACCAGTCTGTTTTTCCATGCCCAGTTCTAACTGTTGCTTCTTGACGGGCCTAAATATTTCACAGGAGGCAGGTAAGGTGGTCTGATAGTCCTATCACTTGAAGAATTTTCCAGTTTGTTGTCTGTGAAACAAACTGAAGTCAAAGGGTTTAGCATAGTCCATGAAGCAGAAGTAGATGTTTTTCTGGAATTCTCTTGCTTTTTCTGTAATCCAATGGATGTTGAGTGATTCTAGGGACCAGAAATCGGTGGGAAGTGCTGCCCTGCTGTGTCGTTATAATCTCTGCAGACCTTACAGATGAGGTAATTTACATTATAGAGATGCTGCTGCTGCTAAGTTGCTTCAGTCATGTCTGACTCTGTGTGAACCCATAGACAGCAGCCCACCAGGCTCCCCTGTCTCTGGGGTTCTCCAGGCAAGCAAGAACACTGGAATGGTTGCCATTTCCTTCTCCAATGCATGAAAGTGAAAAGTGAAAGTGAAGTCGCTCAGTCGTGTCTGACTCTTAGTGACCCCATGGACTGCAGCCTACCAGGCTCCTCCGTCCATGGGATTTTCCAGGCAAGAGTACTGGAGTGGGGTGCCTTTGCCTTCTCCGTGTAGAGACGCAACTCTTCCAATTTAAAATACCAGCTTTCCATGACATTTATGATTAAGGCCAAAATTTTTGCCGCAGGCCACACAGCCTTAATGATTTGTGTTCTGACCCTCTCTCTGACTGCTCTTCCTTCCGCCCACCCTGCTGGGCACCCTGTGATCCTTTCAAATGCTCTTGCTGTGTCCTTGGCCTTCCCTGCACTCTTCCCTCCCCTTGAGCCACTTTTTTTATTCCACACACAACCCAATTTTTGCTGCCCCATGAATTCTGTCTTGATCCCATCCTCCACACATATTGGAATGAAACTAGATCTGCCAATTAGAACTTCCATACCAGGAAATTCAATTATTTGTGTAAGCATGAATTAAATATATGTCTCCCCACTAGACTATGATCTCCATGAAAGCAAGAACAGTAACTGATTTAAAAAAAAAAAAAACAGTTAAGACAATGAATTTAAATTAAATGTCTTACTATGGAATGGCACTCGATTTCTTAAAAATATCTCAGGCTTCCCTAGTGGTCCAATGGTTAGGAGTCATGGATTACACTCCTGGTCCGAGAGGATCCCACATGCTGCAAGGCAACTAAACCCATGCGCCACAACTACTGAGCTTATGCTCTAGAGTCCATGCTCGGCAACCAGAGAAGCCACCGCAATGGCAAGCCTGCACAGTGCAGCTCAAGAGTAGCCCCAGGTTGCTGCAACTAGAGAAAGCCCATGAGCAGCAAGGAAGACCCAGAGCAGCCAAGAGTAAAGAAATGAATAAAACATCTCTTAAATCTATGCTTACATTACTTTTTAAATTATATATTTCTTTCTTTTTTCCCCAAGACTTCTGAAATATTTATCAATTTTATTGCTCCTCTTAAATAACCAGGTTTTGGTTTTATTTTTTCCTACTATTTCTAGCCACTGAATCACATACTCTTATTATCTCTAGTAGTTTTATATAAAAAAAAAAATAGCTAGAGGCCCAAGGTTTTTCATTGAACAGTTACAGCATCTATAATAAAGACGGTTTTGTATCTTTCTTTTGAAAAGTTGTATTTACTATTTCATTTTCATGTGTTATTGCTTTATTTTAGCCACTTAAACAATGTTAACAACATTGATGATAGCACACATCTCTCTCTTACTGCTGAATTTGGTGGAAATGGCTTTAGTATTTTTCTATTTTTTATGCTGTTTGCTGTGCTATTTTGAGTAGTTCATGTTTATTTTTCCCTGAGAGACCTTACTGGCCCTTACTGGTTGAATGAAAACCAGAAGCGTCCTGGGAGCCATTTCAAGACAGGAGTGATTAACCATGTCCAGTGCTGGATGGGTCAAGTAAGACAAAGCCTGAGAATTGGTTGGTAGATTTAAAATCATGGAGGTCACTGATGACCTTGACAAGAGCAGTTTCCATACAGTGGTAACTAGAATTGGTTAAAGAAAGAACAGAAGAGAAGAATTAGAGACACCATGCAGAGATAAGTTTTGTTTTGCCAAGATTTGTTATAGAAGAAGGAAGATACTTGGGAGAGCTGCCAAAGCAACAGAGTCAAAAGAGTTTTTGTTTTGTATTGTTATTTTCAAGATTCAAGACATTAAACCCTATGGGGAAGCCTCTGCTTATGACCTCTTTATGAGGACAAACTAATGATCAAAGAGTATGCTTAGCTGCTAAGTTGTGTCCAACTCTTTGTGGGTGGACTCTAACCCACAGGGCTCCTCTGTCCATGAAATTTTCCAGGCACGAATACTGGAGTGGATTACCATTTCCTTCTCCAGTGATCGCAGACGTGGGGGAGCATTTATAAAGTCATGTCCTTAAGTGAGAGGATGGGTCTTGCACGTAAGTGGGAGGTGACTTCAGATGGAGCAGGGACAGCTTATTTACAATAAGAGAGGTGAAGGCAGAAGAGGACAAATGGGGACAGACATTGGGGAGTGGGTCATTGTAGTCTCTTATTACTTCTTTTGCTCAGTGTATTTAAAGATTTTCTGGGTGATTCTAGTGAACATGTAGGTTTGGAGTCACTGGCCTATAGTTAAAACCAAGCAAACCAAAGGGCTTATTGCTCCTCTCTTCCAACTCTAGGCTTGTGTCTCATTTTTCTGCTGGTGAGAAAAGAGCATATCCAGAGCATCCTGGGGTGATGGTGAGGAGTGAGTTGCCTCAATTTGTCAACCTTAGGTCCCACACTGTGAGAACCACCCCAGGCCTGGCTCACTTTCCTAATTGTACAAACTGCACATATGAGAATAGAGAGGAGTTAGACAGATACATATACAGATAGACAAGTAGACAGAATGAAGATAGGTCAGATCTCTCCCAAAACAGAGCACCCCAAGAGGGAGCAGGACACCTGGGCCAGCATAGGCTTACTTTTATGTCCCTGCTACTGGGACTCCACCTTCTAGAAGCCATAGTCCAGTCAGTTCCTTAAACATGACCAGTCCATACCACAAGGAGAGAGGCCACAAAGTCATGAACCCTGATGCCAAATTCTCCTTGGAATAGAAGGAGTGGGGCAGGGGGAAATTGTTTAATAAATCTAAATTGCCTCCCCTCCTCCACCTAGGCCCAAGTCAAAAATGGGTGTCACAAGAGAATGATTTAGCTAGCACAGTTGTTGCAGTCCCTTTGGACTGATATAACAAAAATACTGTAGATGGAGTGGCTGATGCACACATTTATTTCTCACAGTTCTGGAGGCTGGGAAGTCCAAGATCAGGGGGCTGGCATATTTGGTGTCTGGTGAGAGCCAGCTTCCTGGTTCTTAGATCATTGTCTTCAACCTGTGCCATTTTATAAGGGCACTGATCCCATTGTTGAGGGTTCTACCCTTATGACCTAATCACCTCCCAAAGTCCCCAGATACCATCACACTGGGGATTAGGTTTCAACATATAAATTTTGAGGAGACACAAGCATTCATTCTATAGCCACAATAATTTGAAAATTATTTAAAATTAAATTTATTATTTAAAATTAAAATTATTTAAATTAAATTTTAAAAAGTGTATCTATCCACCCTAAGCAAGGTGGGCATGGCATTTTCCTGATTAAGGCAGCAACTCCCTGCTTGTGTCCTGCAGGACCACAGCAGACATCAGCACCCTGGCCTAGCCAACAAGGTACAACTTGCATATCCAGTTGTAGACAGTGGGAAAATGCTGGTATATTTTTTTCCCTCAGGAAAAAAGAAGTCCAAAATAACCTGGTGGCTTTTCCACCCCCTAAGCATTGTGTGGTTATTTTCTGCTGGTTCACCCCTGCTTAGGTCAGCTGTTTCTTTAGGTGTCTTCTCTTGAGGGGAAAAATAAGGAACAACCTGTCTCCTGGTAGCAGCATCCACAGGAGGATGACAGCATGTGATATCAATGTGATGGAGGGAGTCTAGTGCCTCTTCGTTCCCCTGGCATTGTGCAGTAATGGACTCCGATATTAAAATGCATATTTCACACCCTTGTCCCCCGATTTGGAGGATGGCCATTCACTATGCATGAGCCATTCACTCATGCTCATCACACAGAGAAAATTACATTTTCCCAGTTGCCAAATGAAAGAGATAAATTATCTCACGTGGATAAGAACACTGCTTCCACAGCAGTTCCACAGACCCAAGACACTGATCTAAAGCGCCCAGGAGGGAGAGTAAGATTTCCTGGGGTCTTCCTGGTCAGACGAGGTGGGACACTTGCCCTTCCAGCTTTTTTGGGTAAAATGAGCATCCTTGAACCCTCTTATTCTTCCTTCCTAGGAAATATGTTATAAAAGGAATAAATCAGCACAGAGCATTTCAGATTTATGCCTACCCACTGAATTGATAACACTTACTTGTAATGAAAATTAAAGAAGCAAAATGTTAAAATGTTTTCTTTGGGGAAAATACACTGGAATATCTCACCACTGATGTACACATATCTGCTTCTCGCACACTCTCTCCTTATCCCAGTGCATTCTTTTAGGTTAATGAGGATCAGATCACTGCTGTCTCTAGAATCTATTCCTAAACCTGTTGGTGGCAGCAGTGGTAAAGAATCTGCCTGTTAACGCAGGAGACACAGGTTCGTTTCCTGGGTCAGGAAGATCCTCTGGAGAAGGAAATGAGAACCCACTCCAGTATTCTGGCCTGGAAAATTCCATGGACAGAGGAGCCTGGTGGACTACAGTCCACAGGGTCCTAAACAGCTGGACACAACTAAGCACACGCACTTAAACCTATCAGTCCAGCTCTCAGTTCAGTAGCTCAGTCGTGTCCGCCTCTTTGCGACCCCATGAATCGCAGCACGCCAGGCCTCCCTGTCCATCACCAACTCCCGGAGTTCACTCACTATACACATATAATTAATAGCAATTGTATCTGTACAGTAATTACAGCTACCATTTATTATCCTTCACATGGACATCACTATTCTAACCACTTAATGCATTTTTCTAATATAATCTCATAATTTAAATTTTTTTGTTTTTGCCCATGTTACAATTAGCACAGTTATATGATTCACACAGTAATTCTTTCAACAGTTATCCAGCGCCTATTACACACCTGGAATTGTACGAGGCCCTGTAGGCTGAGGGGGGCATGAAGCAGAACCAGAGTACATGGCAGACCCTCCAGAGTGTCGAAGTGAGGTTCCCGCACTGATTGCTTTGGAAGTTGGGAGAAGAGAGGACTCAAGGGCAGCTAAAGCCACTAGTGACCTCATTATACAATATTTAGGTTATCGTATTTTTCTCTGCCTAGAAAAGCGGCTTCTCGATCATCCCACTGCGGCGCACGCATTAAGCGACGCCCCTAATCAGTGTGGACCACTTTGGATTTGCCCGAAGGCACCACCTAAACGCTAATTATTACTAGTTTATGGGTCTAGTGGCTTCTGCTTTCCTTTTCTCTGGCTTCTTAAGTGTTGCTTCCCTTCTGTTAGTTTTATCCCGGCCGTGCAAAGGAGCACAGATTCACAGCCCCGGTGCCAGGCTCTGGACTGGTGCACGTGCGATCGGTGCCCCCTCAACCTTCGGCGGGGTCCCCTCTCCCGCGCCACCCAGTCCGGGCTGGCCCCTTCTCCTCCCGGGCGCCCCCGCCTCCGGCCGCTGCATCAGAGCAGGGCGGACGCGGTAGAGAGGCCAGGGTTTCGGCCGAGCGCAGAAGCACTCCGCTTCCCGCCGCCCCATCCCTCGCGGGCAGAGCTCAAGGGGGTCCCCTCCCCCGGGGAGGAGTGAGGACAAGCTCCAAAGGTGATGGAGGATTCTGGGGAGCCTGCTCCCAGGCAGGAAGGGCAGGCTACCCCGGGGAGCTGGGTTCGACTCAGAGAACGCGGGTCCCCGGTCCTCCAGGTGAGGTTGCCTCCGAGAGGGCTGGGTCGGAGAAGGCCGGTCTACACTGCGCGCGCTCCGCCCCGGAACAGCGCGGCGGAGCGGCCCGGGGCTTGCGGGAGGAGGGAGCCGGGCGCGCGGGGGAGGCAGCCGCCCCCTGCCGCCCAAGGCCGGTCTCCCCAGCGCGTCCGCCGCCGCAGCAGGTGGGGGCCCGGCGGGTCGGGGGCGGGGCCCGGCTCGGGGCGGAGCCGCGGCTGAGAGCGCGGGGCTGCGAGGACCCGGGCCGGGGCCAGAGAGGCAGCCGGAGCCGGAGCCGCGCGCCGCGCTGTCCGGGCGCCCGCGGGAGCTCGCCGCGCGCCGGGGCTGGGACCGGCTGGGCAGAGCGCGCCGGCGCCGCGGCCGCAGACAAAGACGCCGCTCGCTCCCGGGCCGCCGCGCTCTCGGGCTCTGCCTTGGGTAAGTGGCTCCCCCCTACGCCTTCTTTCTTCTCCCGGATGCCTGCTCCCCTCGGAGTTCCACCGGCTCCCGAGGAGCCGCAGAGAAAGGAAGAAATGAGACTTCTCGGCTCTCTCTGCAGTCCTCATTACACCTTAAAAAAAAATTCCTGAACAAAAACCCTAGCCGATTTCACACTCGCGAGTTTCCGAGCGGTAGGACGTCTCCCGTGGGATCGGCGCGGCCGCCCTCTGTGACCCCTTGCTCCGCCGACTGAGCGCGCGAGTGTAGACCCTGGATCGGCGGTTTGGACGTGAAAGTGGACGCTGGGCTCCCCCGGGGCGGAGGGGCGGGGGGTGTAGGGAAGGAGGTCGTGGGGACCGGTTGCCGCGAGGGGACCCTCATCTCCAAGGACTGCTCGGCGCGTTCTGGAGCGCCGAGGGGCGGTTCGCACTGCAAGTTCAGATTTGGATCTCGGTTATGGGGTCTGCCCCAGTCCCCTCGCACCCTGCTTTCCAGCCTTCTCCCTGTCTTGTTCATGGTTTATATAGCGCCCCCTACGCCCCACCCCACCGAAGCGCCCACTCTGCCCCTTCGCGGCCCCAGGGTGGGGGCTCCGGACGTCTGGGAAGGAGGAAGCCCCGCCGCGTTCCCGGCTGGGGGAACCCCAAACGCGTATCTGCGGCGGGAGGGCGGGCGACCGCAGGCGGAGAAGGAGGTTTGACATCACAGCGTGGTCCCCGGCGGCTCCCCCAGCCTCTTCCCGGGCTGCCCTCCGTCAGAAAAGGAATCCCGGCTGCCTTTTTTTTTTTTTTTTTTTTGCTTTTGTTCTGCCGGGAACTCTCCGGAATCCGGGGAGAAGCCGGGGCGGGCCGATACCCCCGGGAGGGGGACCTTGGAGGAAGCTCCAGGTGCAAGCCCAAAGTGACAATAGGAGGCAGCAGCTGTCTCCCGCCCCCGAGTGGGAAAGAGATCCCGATCACTGATCAATGCTCGGGAGCAGGCAGTGGGTCGGCCGCCTGCCTAAGAGTGGGATGTCCGCCGCGGCCGCGCGGCGTCACGCGCCGCTCCCGCACTCTCGGAAACGCTTCCTCGAAACGCGCATCGCCATCCACGGATCTGTGTCTGGGACTTGATTAATGTCACCTCTGCCCGGGTTCTCTGAGGAGCGAGCGTCTGCTTCTATTCAGTTTAATAGCCTTTTATAGGGGCCTACTGTGTGCAAGGCAGCAGCCCTACGATTATCCTAAGAGATACTTAATGGAGCGCCTACTGTGTGCAAAGCAGGTGTGTTACGAACTTTTCAGTTTAGCGGAGTTTATTGAGTACTTGCTGTATTCACGTTACCAATGCTCTGACCGTATCTTAATAGATATTTACTGAGTTACTACGCGTACAAGGTCGTTTTTGTTTGTTTTGTTTCTGAAGGGCTGCCCAGTGTGTCTTTGGGGGCGGGGGACACGTGGAGGCAAGAAAGCCAAAATATGTCTTCGAACCCTTCAATTCTTTTGGTAACCTGCCTTTAACTTTCCCGGACTGCTTGCTATGTGTTGTAGGAAGATCTGTTCTGTACACTCCAGCTTGAGGGGTTTATCAGACGGGGGCAGGGCAGAATAATGAAAAAGACCTCTTTCCAATTCAGTTTCCTCACTTTAGAAAGAAGGAGGGAGGAGGTGGTTCCCTTTGTGCAAAGCACGGTGGTAGTTATTGCAGGGAATCGAAGGTTAATGAGGCAAAGCATTGACACTTAGAGGGGGGAAAGTCTATGGTGGGGACAGAAAGACAAAAGACAATCAAGCCAGGAAGCTTGTGGGGTGGGGCATGAAGAGAGGGCCAAGATAGACCCCCCCCAGCCGCTGGCTCCAAACCGCGACCCTGTTGAGAGTGGCTTTAAAATTCTATCTTTCTGGTGGCTGGGGACGTAGAAGCAGAATCAAGTGGTCTGAGGGCCCTACCTACTGAGAGATTAGATGAGTCTGTTACTCTGAAGGGGTCTTGAGACACACTGGAATATCAGGATTGGGAAGAAAACCATGGATCTTCAGCCTCTTGGCATAGAGTTGTTGTATACAGGCTGTTATCAGGAACACGTAGACTAGTAGGTATGATGTAGTCTGGTAGGAGTTCTTGTGATAAACACATAAACGGGCTGTTGGGGCAGCATACCTGAAAAGCTAGGAGCAAAGTCTTCCTAGAATTTAATGTCAAAAACAAAATTCTATGCTCATGGAATTGTGCCTTTCCTTTTATGAGACAGTGAGAAATTCTCTGTGTCTAGTATGGTTGTCTTTTTAACTTCAGCTCAGTTCAGCCACTCAGTCGTGTCCGACTCTGCGGCCCCATGGACTGCAGCTCGCCAGGCTTCCCTGTCCATCGCCAACTCCTGGGGCTTTCTCAAATTCATGTCCATTGAGTTGGTAATGCCATCCAGCTCTCTCATCCTCTGTCATCCCCTTCTCCTGCCTTCAATCTTCCCCAGCATCAAGGTCTTTTCCGCTGAGTGAGTTCTTCGCATCAGGTGACCTAAGTCTTTTTAACTTGGCCTCCAGCAGTTTCTGGTAACTGCTTTTCCCTAGCTTCTTGGTAGGTTGATCTTTTTCTTCCCAAATCATTTCCAATCGCCCTTGGGGGAAAAAAAATTTTTTTTTAAAAAAAAACTACAAGTTATTAATTTTTTGTTATGAACTTGAAAGCCCCCTTCAGATCTTTTCTGGAAGTAGCCCCATTATGAAAGATACCTAGGAAATATAGTAAGCACTAGATGAATGACTTGGAGGCCCTGTACTTATAAGAGGAGGGAGGGAAAAAAGGTCAAAATCAGTCTATTTTCAGGGCAGGAGTAGAGACATTGCCGCAGAGCACAGACTTGTGGACCTGGGAGCGGGGGAAGGAGAGGGTGGGGTGGACTGAGAGAGCAGCACTGAAACATACACTCTGTCATATGTGAACAGACAGTGGAAGTCGCTGCGGAGCACTGGGAGCTCGACTGGCGCTCTGTGACCACCTAGAGGTGTGGGCTGGGGTGGGGAGGGAGGGGCGTGAGGGAGGGGACATGTGTATACTTACGACTGATTCATAGTGCTGTATGGCAGAAACCAATGCAACACTGTAAAGCAATTATCCCCTAATTGAAAAAAAGTCAAAATCAGGAATTACAGGGAAAAATATAAACTGGCCTTGAAAGACAGAGTGTGATTTAGATAGGCAAAGAAGATGAACAAAGACCTCCCTTCTAAATTGAGGGAAAGGATGTCAGCCTAAGGGTGATGGAAACCAACCATCTTTTGAGCACTTTAGAAATCTGATAGCTCTTCATCTGGAAGAGGTTTGAAGCGCTGCCTGATCATTTGGCTCTGTGCCCAGTTTTTTGCGCGGTGTCAGGCGGGGGCTTCACCCATCCTGGCCTGGCGTTCACTTTAATTCCCATGGCTGGTGGCTGGTGAGGATCCTTGTCTCCTGTTCCAGCCGCAGGGAGCACTTCATCCCTACCATTCTTTCCAACATTCCTAGGGTTTTTTTCACCTGAGCCGAACTTGATTGTAATCTTCTTCAAAGCCAAGAATGTGACTTGGTCTTTTCTCTACATCCTTCCCTCCCTGGAGGCTCGGGCGTAGTCTGCAGGGTAGATGACTTTTATTCCAGAACCCTGAATTGTCCATTCCTTCCACCTTTCCCTACTTCCTCAGGGCCTGACCTTTCTCCCTCTCTACCACTTTCAGCTCCTCAGAGCCTTTCTCTTGACTTGGAGTGTAGGTCACTGTTCTGTCTTCCAGGGGTCCTTGCACTTTAAACCTCATTATAGAACGAAAGGCTTTATCTACCATGAGATTTCAGGCATAGACAAGTGGCTGTTGGAGGTAATTGGGGAGGCAAAGTGCCTTTCCTGGTGCTTCTGAAATGATGGTGCTACCACCTCCTCATGTAGCCAGTCTTGGCAAAGGTCCCTGTGGGCCCACGATCCACAAAAGTCTGGAGCCTTCGTTGCTTGGTGGCTGGCGTGGCGGCTGAGGTCAGAGAGCAGTCCTGCATGTGCTATCCCGGCCTTCACTCGCTCTGTTCTTTACAGGTTAATCCTTTTCCAGACAGGATTCTTTCTTCCTTCCCTACATGTGCCCTCATTCTAAGGCTGGGATTCTCAGCCTGAGCACTCTTGGTGTCGTGAGCTGGAACATTCGCTGTGGGGCCTGTCCTGTGCATTGTAGAATGTTTAGCAGCAGCCCTGGCCTCTACCCACTAGATGCCAGTAGCACCCCACATCCCCTCCCCAAGTTGTGACAATGAAAAGTCCCCAGTCATTATCAGATGTCCCCTGGGGAGCAGAATCACCCCCTGTTGTGAACAGCTGTTCTGAGGAGTACTGGTTACTCTGTACAGTGCTTATATAACCATTCCCACTTTTCTGGAAGAGGCCTTCTTTTTTGTAACTTGGTTTTCAAGATAGGAGACTTGGTAAATATAAGGTGTGTGTGTGCAGAGTTACTTCAGTCGTGTCTGACTCTTTGTGACCCTATGGACTGTAGCCCACCAGGCTCCTCTGCCCGGGGGATTCTCCAGACAAGAATACTGGGGTTTGTTGCCATGCCCTCCTCCATGGGATCTTCCTGATGCAGGGATCGAACTTGGGTCTCTTACATCTCCTGCATCAGCAGGCCGGTTCTTTAGCCATTAGAGCCACCTGGGAGGCCCGCAAGTGTGTAATGTACATTGTGGCATTTTCCATGTGAATAATTTCCTAAATCAGAATAAACATCCTTTGCAGGTCACATATCCTAATCTGGTCATCAGTCAATCTTTTGGGACAAAGTAACAACAACCATCCTTCCTCCCCCCCCCCAAAAAAAACCCCACAAAACACCTCTCAGCTTCTTCCCCAAGCATGTGTTTGATTTATATAGCAGAAATTCAGGTAGTAGAACCACTGTTGGGAACTACAATTGCCCACAGGGTCCTCCCAGCCCACTGCTTGGACAGTGGCTGGTGGGTGGTAGTGGAGGTGGGGAGCAGTGGGTGAGGATCCAGTTCTGGTGGGATAGGATGCTTGTGTAAGCTGAGCAGTCCTGTTCACGAAAGACAATGACCACGTGAGTGTGTGCTGGGGCCCTTCACTGGCCCTGGATGGGGCTCTGAGTTTTCAGTTTCATTTGCTTCAGGTGAAACTGGCTCTGGGCATCGTTGACGGCAGTGGCTGCACGAACAGGAACGTAGAGGCTTGCTGCTACCCGTGACTGTCAGGAACTGAGAGAAGCTTCTCAAAGACTTGACTTCAGGAGAGCACAGGGATCAAAACAGGATGGTTGAACGCAGGGTAGCCAGTACTTCTGTTCCTCAGTCAGTTCAGTTGCTCAGTCGTGTCCAATTCTTTGCGACCCCATAAATTGCAGCACACCAGGCCTCCCTGTCCATCACCAACTCGTGGAGTTCACTCAAACTCACGTCCATTGAGTCGGTGATGCCATCCAGCCATCTCATCCTCTGTCGTCCCCTTCTCCTCCTGCCCCCAATCCCTCCCAGCATCAGAGTCTTTTCCAATGAGTCAACTGTTTGCATGAAGTGGCCAAAGTAGTGGAGTTTCAGCTTCAGCATCATTCCTTCCAAAGAAATCCCAGGGCTGATCTCCTTCAGAATGGACTGGTTGGATCTCCTTGCAGTCCAAGGGACTCTCAAGAGTCTTCTCCAGCACCACAGTTCAAAAGCATCAATTCTTCGGCGCTCAGCCTTCTTCACGGTCCAACTCTCACTTCTGTTCCTATCTATCTGCCTTCAAAAGTAGAACTTCCACAGCGTTAGCAGCAACTGCATCTTGTAGGATGGAAGAAGGGGCGTGGCTAGTTCAAGTTTAGAAGCAGGATTCTTGAGTTCTGTCCAGTAAATGAAAGTAACTTAATGGACCTTGTAAGTGAGATTGGTCTGCTGCCCAAGTTATTGCTTCCGAAAGTGACTGAAACTCTTTTTGGGGTCACTATAATCGTATTTGAAAAGTTTACAGTAAGATTTGGATTCAGACTTCTATTTTGGACCACTCCAGTGTGAGGTGAGACTTTTCCTGTCATTGAAACAGGCCAGATAGGAAATACCTTCTGGGGGCAAGGTGGGAAAATAACTCGAGTCCTTAAATACTTAATAAAACAAACAAATAAAACCCCTCTATATTTCAGGCTTTTCATTCACCTACAGTGTTTTTCCTTAATCTAAACTGACCTATTTTCAAGGAGGAAGAGAAAGTGCTATGATTTGTATCTAAATGTGCCTGGCTGTGCATGAAACTGATCTGCCAATATTGCCATTGTCTACATTTAACAAAAATAAAGACTCTTATTAGAAAATTTGATGTAGGAGGGATTCTTTGAAAAATTAGTAGTTTTTCTATTTCTGTTTGAAGTGATTCAAGTTTTATAAAACTTTTCAAGAATCAAGATCAGTTTGGAGATTTGGTGTCAAATTTACACAGTATCGAAGAACATAGACTTGCAAGGGATCTTGGGGGTCAGTGACCAGCTCTCCTTGCCCCACTGTGTAAATGGGGAAACTGAGGCTGAGAGACGTTAGGTGGTTTGCCAAGGTCATGCAGAGGTCAGGGCCATGGCTGGGCAAGGAGTCAGGAGTTTGTCCCATTCTCTTGGACACTCAGTACCACTGGGGAAATAACTCAAGTACTTAAAAACCTAATAAAACAAACAAAACCTCTCTATATTTCAGGCTTTCCATCTTTCCAGGTGAATGTTGGTGGAGAAAGAGCAAGGAAGGAAAAGAGCTTGATAACTTGTCTCATTTCCATGTTGCCTAATCCTGATAGAACTAATCACTGATTCAGACTGATTACATCTGTCCCAAAGGTGTGTGCACGTACAGGTCTCACTGAATAAAAACTGAAACAGTTGGATTAGTGGAACAAGGTTGTTTTATAAAACTTGCAATGTACAGCACTATGATTATAGTTAACAATGCTGTATCATATGTTTGAAAGTTGCTAATAGAGTACCAAATAGGAAAAGGAGTTCGTCAAGGCTGTATATTGTCACCCTGCTTATTTAACTTATATACAGAGTACATCATGAGAAACACTGAGCTGGAAGAAGCACAAGCTGGAATCAAGATTGCCGGGAGAAATATCAATAACCTCAGATATGCATATAACACCACCCTTATGGCATAAAGTGAAGAGGAACTAAAAAGCCTCTTGATGAAGGTGAAAGAGGAGAGTGAAAAAGTTGGCTTAAAGCTCAACATTCAGAAAACGAAGATCATGGCATCTGGTCTCATCACTTCATGGCAAATAGATGGGGAAACAATGGAAACAGTGACAGACTTTATTTTTTTGGGCTCTAAAATCACTGCAGATGGTGACTGCAGCCATGAAATAAAAAGGTGCTTATTCCTTGGAAGGAAAGTTATGACAAACCTAGATAGCATATTGAAAAGCAGAGACATTACTTTGCCAACAAAGGTATGTCTAGTCAAGGCTGTGGTTTTTCCGGTGGTCATGTATGGATATGAGAGTTGGACTGTGAAGAAAGCTGAGCACCAAAGAATTGATGCTTTTGAAGTGTGGTGTTGGAGAAGACTCTTGAGAGTCCCTTGGACTGCAAGGAGATCCAACCAGTCCATTCTAAAGGAGATCAGCCCTGGGTGTTCTCTGGAAGGAATGATGCTAAAGCTGAAGCTCCAGTACTTTGGCCACCTTATGCGAAGAGTTGACTCATTGGAAAAGACTCTGATGCTGGGAGGGATTGGGGGCAGGAGGAGAAGGGGATGACAGAGGATGAGATGGCTGGATGACGTCACCGACTCGATGGACATGAGTCTGGGTGAACTCCGGGATTTGGTGATGGACAGGGAGGCCTGGCGTGCTGTGATTGATGGGGTCGCAAAGAGTCGGACACGACTGAGCGACTGAACTGAACTGAATAGAGTAGATCTTTAACGTTCTCATCACAAGAGAAAAATTGTAGCTTTGCATCAGTTCAGTTCAGTCGCTCAGTCATGTCCGACTCTTTGCAACCCCATGAATCGCAGCACGCCAGGCCTCCCTGTCCATCACCAACTCCCGGAGTTCACGCAGACGCACGTCCATCGAGTCCGTGATGCCATCCAGCCATCTCATCCTCGGTCGCCCCCTTCTCCTCCTGCCCCCAATCCCTCCCAGCATCAGAGTCTTTTCCAATGAGTCAACTCTTCGCATGAGGTGGCCAAAGTACTGGAGTTGCAGCTTTAGCATCATTCCTTCCAAAGAAATCCCAGGGCTGATCTCCTTCAGAATGGACTGGTTGGATCTCCTTGCAGTCCAAGGGACTTGCAAGAGTCTTCTGCGACATCACAGTTCAAAAGCATCAATTCTTTGGCGTTCAGCCTTTTTCACAGTCCGACTCTCACATCCATACATGACCACAGGGAAAACCATAGCCTTGACTAGACGGACCTTAGTTGGCAAAGTAATGTCTCTGCTTTTGAATATGCTATTTAGGTTGGTCATAACTTTTCTTCCAAGGAGTAAGCGGCTTTGCATGGTGATGACTTTTTGTGGTGAACATTCCTGGTATATATACAAATTTTGGATCATTGTCTTACATCTGAAACTAATACAATGTTACATGTCAATTACATCTCAATAAAATTTTTGAAAAAAATTTTAACTTTCTTTAATGTTGTTTTATATTGTCTTTACAATAAATAGAATGAAACATTTATTTCCCTATTGGGGAAAGGAATACGGATTCATTATAGAGAGTAGCAAGGGGAATGAAGATGACCCTTCTACCTGTGATAGACTGATCTGGTCATATTGTGCTATGTTTATTTCCAGTGTTTTTCCCTCAGCTCATTTTTAAACACAATTGAGATGACACTGTGTTGTGTTGTGCTAAATTGCTTCAGTCGTGTCCGACTCAATGTACTGCAGCCCGCCAGGCTCCTCTGTCCATGGGATTCTTTAAGCAGGAATACTGGAATGGGTTGTCACTTCCTTCAGGGAATCTTCCAGACCCAGGGATCCAACCTGCATCTCTTAAGTCTCTTATATTGGCAGGCGAGTTCTTTACCACTAGCGCCACCTGGGAAGCCCATGCATATAATTTTAATTTTTTATCTTGCTTTTTCTCAGCTAGTATTGTAATAAGCAATTTCCATGTTATTACAAATGCTTTGTAAACATATTTTTAATGACTATGTAATTCAGTGCTTTGGAACCCTGTTAACTTACTACAATATTTTGTTATTAGTGGGCATTATTTTCTCCCAATTCTGATCACTGTGTCATGACAGTGAGTAGCTTTGCACTTATACTTTTCTACAATTAGGAGTGTTTTCTTAGTAAATATTTCCAGAAAGTGAAATTAGTCAGCCAGGGGAAAGCACCATGTTAATACCTTGCTTTCTAGAACTGGAAATGATTTTACCACATCATTGACAACATAGGGTCTTTTATTTTTTTCAACTGTTTATTTAAGGTAAAATATATGTTGCTTTCATTTGCATTTTGGTTACCAGCATGGCTAAACATTTCTCTGTAAGAATTGTTACCTATTTGTATTTTTTTTTGTCAATTATCTACTTTTCTATTTGGGTTTAGTGCTTTACAAAAAAAATTGATCTGCTTGTAGAAAACCCATTTTTAAAGAGGAAAACAGTAAACCTCTGATTGCATGGATATTATGAAGGGTTCCATCTAACCCTCATGTTCCACAGTTGCAATACTTCACGGGCTGTATTTCAGGCTGAACTCTTTTTGTCACAGTGATGGAGCTGCCTGTTCCATTCCTGAAGCAAGCTCGGGTGGACAGGGAGCTCCATCGTCCAGCCAGCAGGCAGTGAGCACTTATTCGGTGCTTCCCAGGTACTGAATTCTCAATCCTTGCTTTGTGAAGTGGGTACTGTTTTACTGTATCCATTTAGATATGAGGATAGTGATGCACAGAGAGGTGAAATAACCATGGTCCCATATTCCTTTTAAAGGGTTCTGATCACCAATTGCAGCACACATGGGTTTTCGCCACACATCTGATAAATCCTCTGTGACACCAGGTGGGTGTCCTGCGGTTCAACTTGATTCTAACCCTCTACCCGAGATAGCATCAGATCTGATGGGTTATGAGCTCAGCCCCACAAGACTGCCCTCCAGCTCCAGTCTCAGGCCTGGTTGTCACCTGTGTCTCTGACAAAAGTGAAAAGTGTTAGCCGCTTAGTTGTGTCCGACTCTTTGTGACCCCATGGACTGTGGCCTACCAGGCTCTGTCCATGGAATTCTCCAGGCAAGAATACTGGAGTGGGTTGCCATTTCTTTCTCCAGGGGAATCTTCCCAACCCAGGGGTTGAACGTGGGTCTCCCACTTTGCAGGCAGACTCTTAACTGTCTGAGCCACCAGGGAAGTTAAATCAGAGGTTCTCATGACTCCCTCTTTGAGTTCAATTAATTTGCTAGAGTGATCTCAAACATAGGAAAAGCCATTTACTCTCTAGATTACTGGTTTATTACAAAGGATATTAAAGTATGCAAATCAATAGCCAGATGAAGAGCTAGCCAGGGTGAGGGCCTTAACATGGGAGGTTCTGTCCTCGTGGAGTTTGGGGCCCAGCATGGTGGCATGTGGAAGCATTCTTGTTCTCTAACTTGGAAGCTCTCCAAACCTTTTGGATTTTTATGGAGGCTGCATTACAAAGGCATTATTGGTCAAATCACCAGCCACTGGTGGTTGATTCAATCTCCAGCTCCTTGCCCCAACCTGGAAATCAGGGAGTGGAACTGAAAGTTCCATCTCTTTTTCCACTGTTGGTTTCCTTGACGACCAGCCCCCATCCCTAGGTACTTTCCAAAATCGCATCATGAATATAAACCCAGGTGTGCTGGATTGGGATACAGAGATACCCATTTCACCTTTGTGGCTCTGAAGCAATGTCAGGATCTTAGGACAAAGGACAATATTGTAACAAAATATATTCCCATTGCATATATGGCTCAGGAAATTCCAAGGGTTTGGGGAGCTGTGAGCCAGGAACCATTGATATGAAGACCATCTATATGGAAAACATATTTTGTTCATCTGAACAGGCAGATACATGTTCCTCGTAAATCACAATATTGAATCTATTTATTTTTGGCCGTGCTGGGTCTTTGTTGCCGTGTGTCGACTTTCTCTAGTTGCAGTGCATGGACTTCTTGTTGCTTCTCTTGTGGAGGAGCACAGGCTCTAGGGCGTACGGGCTCAATAGTTGTGGCACACGGGCTTAGTTGCCGCACGGCATATGGAATCTTCCTGGACCGGGAATCGAACGTGTGTCCCCTCCATTGGTGGTGGATTCTAAAGCACTGGGCCACCAGGGAAATCCACAGCATTACAAGTTTCAACCACTGTTTCCAGCCTCTGAGTCTTCCCCGCAGTGACCTGCCTCCGTTAGTCTTTGAGGAAGCTAGGCTTAGGAAAATCAGCAACTTTTTCGGAACTCCACTGCCGATTACTGGGAGAACTTTGTGGTGTAAGGTAAATTTGCTTCCTTAAACATCTTCTTAACTTTTATGTCTCTTAGCCTCTCTTCTGCTTCTCCGTCCTTTTTATATCTCCTAGCTACATCTGGTAGTTCTTCTGACCTATCTTCTAAGTCTCACCGTGTCTCTTCAGCTGGGTCTAATCTGCAGTTAAATCCATCTGTTGCATTCTTAATTTCAGTTACTGAATTTCAGTTCTAGAATTTTTAGCTCTTTTTCAGATCTTTAATGTTACTTTATATAGTCCTGGTTCCTTGTTCTGAAATTTTTAAGCCCAATTTCTATCACCATGAGCATAGTTATGTACTATATCGTTGTCTTACATTCTGTGTCTGGTAATTTTTCCATCTGGGATATGTCTGTCTCTTCTGTTTGGTGTTTGTCCTAATTCTCATGTTGGTTCGTATTTTATGTCATTGTACCTCCTCGTGTGCCTTGTTACCTTTGAATGTGTATTAGATGTGGTTTTGAAAAAAAAATTTGTATAAATAATACAAAAATATACAAAAATATTTGTATAAATACCATATTTCAATCAATTAAGTACAATTGATGTACTTCAATCAATTAAGTACATTTTTTCACATTTTAATCTCTGAAATTCAGATGTAATTTACAGTTGATCAAGATGTACATTTATGATTGGTAAGCATTTTCCCCTTTTTCATTGGCTCATGTAAAAAAAATAGAGCATCATATAATTAGCAGGACTGAAGGTTGATGAAATGGAATAATCTGAGGCTTTGAATGATGATAAACATGACAAGGGTTCTAGAGAGCCTTTTAAACAACCTCTGCCGGCTTTCCGGGTACCAGCAATCCCAGATCAATTGGGCACTTGAGATTTCCTAGGCCATCCAGATGACTGAAAATTTACTTTTTGTTTTGTCTTTCCTTGTAGGGCTTAGTCATTGAGGTCCCAACCACAGGCGTGAAGTGGCTTGTCAGGCTTTAACCTTGCGGATGCTCTGGGTCCCTGACCCTGTGAGGCTGTGAAGGTGATGCTCAGCTTTCCAGCTCTCTCTTCCTGCTTGACAGATTCTCCCCAACTCGCTAAGAGTGGCTTCTAAGACCTAGGGCCACATCTCAGGCTCATATTCCAGATCTGAAGCCTGAATCCCCCCTCTCTTGAAAGCTCTTTGATACTTTTGTGTGCTGTGTGCTCAGATCTCAGTTGTGTCCAACCCTTTGCAACCCCCTGGACTGTAGCCCGCCAGGCTCCCCTGTCCATGGGATTCTCCAGGCAAGGATGCTGGAGTGTCCTCCTCCAGGGGATCTTCCTGACCCAGGGATCAAATCCCAGTCTCTGACACTCTCTGCATTGGCAGGTGGATTCTTTAACCGCAGCGCCACCTGGGAAATTTCTAGGAATAATTAAGGCATTTCATCTGGGTTTCTTTGTTGTGGTCACTGGGAAGGCTGGTTCTAATTATGCAGTTTATCACTGTCCGGAGGAGGCAGTAGTGAATCTCATCTGTCTCAGAGACAGAAGAGCTTAGAATACCAGCTGCTCTTTGCTAGCTCATGGTTAGGGAGCTTCCTCCCTCCACTCCTAGTATGTCATCCGGGTTGTAACTGGAAAGTGGGGGTTGGGATGAATACATTTCCACAAACTGGATATAGCTCAATATAGATCTATTTCCCTATATAAAAGAGATGAATTCCACAGGCTTTTCTTAATAAGGTGCGTGACTTGGCAGAGAAAGCGGTTCTAGGAGTTGCTTCTGGATCCCCATCAGTCGTCAGTTTCCATCCGGCTTCTTCCTTCTTGTTCATACTGTCCTGCAGAGAGATGGGGTTTAGGACCAAGGACCCCAATGAGGGAGCAAGATGCTTTGTGTTCCAGCAACTGTTAGGAAGTAAAACAAAAAACTAGACATATTTGAGCTAGGTGAGGTTTCTTCCCTTCAGCATGGGCCCAGGCCTTTCCATTTGGAGAGCAGAATTTCTCACCCCTGGCCGAGGCTATTCCTTGCGGAAACTGACCTGTTGTTTCCACAAGGCTCAGGGTGGCCTTTCCAGAGGACTCTTCTTAAATCTTACTTTTCAAAAGAAGTTCTGTGTTCCCTTCTGGCTTCTCAAAGGCATATGGTTACCTATGTTTTCTCAAAATCAGCTGCCAATTGTATTTTCCCCCTGCCTCAGTCCAACTCTTATAGAGGTTTTCCCAGCAGCTTTCATGAAGCCAGAGAAATTTACCATGAGTTTCAAACTCTGTATTGAGTTTGGAAAGATTGGGTGAAGGAGCACAGAATGGCAGGAAGCCCTCCCTCCCACCAAACCAGAGCCTCCACTGGCTTTTTTGAAGGGAGAGGGCTCTTGTGTTTATTTGGGGATCTTTTTTTTTTTTTCCCCTGAAAACCTTAGAACTGTCCTCTCAGAAAATTGCTTCTGCCCAGGGGACTGCAGGTCAGGAGTGTAGCCATTGGGTGTAATGATGAAAGGTATGTTATCAGGGATCTGTCTTTCTAGAAAGGCTTGTTTGTGGGGAGGGGAGGGTATCCCCACCACCTGTTTGGAGACCATCTCTTCTTACCTTTTGTGTATTCCATGATGATTTATTCAGCTTATTTGGATTTTCATTTACTTTTACAGTATTTCACACATAGGAAAGATTACGTGTAACTATTGTAACATATTGCATATAACTATGCATATTGCTAGAGATGGAAACCCTCCAATTAGCTTTTAATAACTGTCCTTAGGGACTTCCCTAGTGGTCCAGTGGCTCAGACTCTGCACTCCCAATGCAGGAGGCTTGGGTTCGATCCCTGGTCAGGGAACTAGATTCCACACGTTGCAACTAAGAGTTTGCATGCTGCAACTAAGACCCAGAGCAGCCAAACAGATAAACTGATAAATACACAAATATTTTTTAAAAGATAATTAAAAGAATAACTGTCCTTAAGCAACAAGTCTGTCATTCCACTCCTAAGTAATTCTTGATTGTAACTGATCCCTTTGGAAGAAATGATAAATGACTTAATTAATTTTGAAGAAGCAAATTTTCTATTCTCCCAGAAAATGTGCCCCCCCCCCATGATTATTTTTGGAGGCAGAACTGCTAGAAAACCCCACCAACCACAAGAACTTACGAACCAAGACGTCTGAAAACTCTTCAGCCTGAAAGGAAATGAATTAATTCCTCCGGCATGATTCATTTTAGGTACAAGCCAGCTTCCTTTATTTACCAGTAACTTAGACTCTTAAGCTGATTTTTCTAAATAGGTATAATTATTTTGGCATCAAGGCCATATTCTATATCTCTAACATCAGATTTTCCATTTATTTGAAGCTGAGGTTTTTCCCAGCCATTTTGAGACCGTTTTGTCTGCTAATAAGAGATAATATGCTGTGATTTCAATAACATGTGTGAGAACCACAGGACGTTCAGACAGAGTCAGCTGAGCAAATTTCTGTACTTGTCATAGAGAGCTGCACACTGCCTTCAGAATGTGTCTGTGATAGCGTGCATGAGAGCTACGTCTCTTCAGTTGTGTCTAATTCTTTGCGACCCTATGGACTGTAGCCCGCCAGTCTCCCCTGTCCGTGGGATTCTCCAGGCAAGAACACTGGAGTGGGTTGCCCTACCCGCCTCCAGGGCATCTTCCTGACCCAGGGATTGAACCCGCATCTCTTATGTCTCCAGCATTGGCAGGTGGGTTCTTTACCACTAGCGCCACCTGGGAAGCCCCGGTAGCCATAGTACCTTTTACCAAACTTTTTACCAAATAGAACTTTTAGAAGACTCAGAACAGTAAAATGTGATAGCTCTTTCAACAGAAATAAAAGGGACAGAGAAATTCAGAAATCTGCAATGATTTTATTGGTAAGAAGAGAATAAGGAAGATGATTGCAGTAAACCACTTAGAAGAGATGAGAAGTATGTTAACAATAGAATAACCGCACTGACTGTTTTGAGCTTTCTGGAAAGAAGGAGCGAAAATGAAAAATGTCTTGACCAATTACTCTAACAACCCACACATCTGCTGTGTAATAAAGCCAGTGAAATACGGCCCATCAAATGGACAGGGAGAACTTTAGGGTGTACAGAGTAAAGAGAGAGAGAGAGAATTTTCTTTTTCTGCACTGTGAGAATTTGTCTAGTAAATAGTTCTGGGCATGTTGTGGCCTAAATAACTGTAAAAATTTTCCTATACTTTACCGTTTTCTTGAGCTGAATGGAAATTAAAGACAAATAAAAGGCTTAGATCCTTAACTAATTTTGTTATGTCTCTAGATGAAGGGCAATAAGGAGTAGGAGTCCAGGAGGAAAATGCTCATAGTTTATTATTTTAGTTATAAGCTTGCTGTCTTATTTCTAAATTTTTGTGCATGCATTCATTCTTCAGGAGTCATTCGCTGAATTTGTTAATCCTGAAAACCCCCTTTTTATGAGCAGTCTTTGAACCTGAAATGCATTTAAAGAATAGGAGAAGGTAAAAAAAAATTCTTTGACTTCTCTCTCTGATTTATTCAGAAACAGATCCGCAGAACCAAAGATCTATGTATAGGTCCTTTAGCAGCTGAATTTTATTTCACCAACAAACAATACTGTTTTGCTCTGCACTCCTTAGTTGAGGATTTAGCAACTAAACCACCACAATATATTAAATAACCTTCTCATCTTCTGTTCCACCTTTCCTATTGGTAAGAAATAATAAGAGCATTATTATTTAATTATCACCACTCGAAGCTATGTCAGATTTCAGTAATCTAAAACTATATTGTCTTAACCTGAGATTGTTTGAAATAAGATCTTTCCTGTCCAGTAATGGATACCTAGAAAAGGAGGTGGATAGTTACAGATACCGGGAGTAGACTCAGGAATATATACATACATAGTTTTGACTATGGGGTAATCATAAGCTTTGCTTCTGGAAGAACCCATGAGACATTGTGAGTAGTGGCAAAGGAAGAAGTAACTGGTTACACAGGTGGTGGTGTTCAGTTGATCAGTCACGTCCGACTCTTTGCAACCCCGTGGACTGTAGCATGCCAGGCTTCCCTGTCCTTCACCATCTCCCAGAGCTTGCTCAAACTTACGTCCATTGAGTAGGTGATGCCATCCAACCATCTCATCCTCTATCGTCCCCTTCTCCACCTGCCTTCAATCTTTCCCAGCATCAGGGTCTTTTCCAGTGAGTCAGCTCTTCGCATCACATGGCCAAAGCATTGGAACTTCAGCTTCAGCATCAGTCCTTCCAGTGAACACCCAGGACTGATCTCCTTTAGGATGGACTGGTTGGATCTCCTTGCAGTCCAAGGGACTCTCAAGAGTCTTCTCCAACACCACAGTTCAAAAGCATCAATTCTTAGGTGCTCAGCGTTCTTTATGTCCAACTCTCACATCCATACATGACTACTGGAAAAACCATAGCTTCGACTAGACAGACCTTTGTTGGCCAAGTAATGTCTCTGCTTTTTAATATGCTGTCTAGGTTGGTCTTAGCTTTTCTTCCAAGGAGTAAGCATCTTTTAATTTCATGGCTGCAATTACCATCTGCAGTGATTTTGGAGCCCAAGGAAATAAAGTCTGTCACTGTTTCCATTGTTTCCACATCTATTTCCCATGAAGTGATGGGACTGGATGCCGTAATCTTACATGTTGAGTTTTAAGCCAGCTTTTTCACTCTCCTCTCTCACCTTCATCAAGAGGTTCTTTAGTTCCTCTTCACTTTCTGCCTTAAAGGTGGTGTCATCTACATATCTGAGGTTATTGATATTTCTCCCTGCAATCTTGATTCTGGCTTGAGCTTCATCCAGCCTGGCATTTCACATGATATACTCTGCAAATAAGTTAAATAAGCAAGGTGACAATATACAGCCTTAACATACTCCTTTCCCAATTTAGAATCAATTCGTTGTTCCATGTCCAGTTCTAACTGTTGCTTCTTGACCTGCATACAGATTTCACAGGAGGCAGGTAAGGTGGTCGGTATTCCCATCTCTTGAAGAATGTTCCATAGTTTGTTGTGATCCATGCAGTCAAAAGCTTGAGCGTAATCAGTGAAGCAGAAGTAGAGGTGAGGGAAGGGATTTTTAAATTTTATAGTTTTCCATACTATTTAATTTTTACCATGAACCTATATTTTTATTTAATAAGTGAATATGGGGGAAAATTAAGAAAGTACAAAACAGAAAATAAGCCACTGTATGTGAGATCCTGCAGCTCTGAATTTAACCTCTGGATTCCTTTCTCAGTGGAAACTCTAGCTTTTATGAGTCTATATCGACTCAGTTATGTCATCCTCCATGGTTTTGTGTAACTTATCTTATGTAGCATATTTTCAGTCCCTCTCATGCCTGTGTTTCCTTTGAGCTTCACAATGGCACTGTCCAGTATGTTGGACTGGTGTTATATGATTCCCATTTTACAGGTGAAAAGACTGAAGCTTAAGAATAGGTGACTTACCAGAGGTGACATGTTCACTACCCATGAAGTTCAGAACTAGAAGTCAAGTTCAGTGTGCCTTTAACCCTTGTAGAAAGAACTTGGCCATTTATTTTGGACATTAAAAAATATTCCAAGCCCTCTCCTCTCCGGTTTCATGCCATAGCATCTATTTCATTCTGTTTTATATCATGGTTAGATGTGTAATTGTTTTCCTCATTAATTTTTATCACCCTAGGCTGTCTGTCTTCTTTCTCTAGCTTTTCTGTGTCTGGTCCATTTGATGCATATATTAGTTCTTAATCTTTGTTTTATGGAATTGGATACTCAAGGTACTTTCTCCTACATAATAATCCATTTTTAGGAAAACAAAATAGTAAAAGCCATTTCCACAAGACTTATATCATTGTCCACAAGAGAATTCAAGCCACATAATGTTTGAGCTGGAAGAAAACCATCTTTGTGAGTATTTATTTTGTTTTAGAAATGAGGAACCTGAAGATCAAAGAAGTGGCTCAAGATCACACAGGAGTGAGAGGTGACTTGGTATCAGAGGACGGTTCTCTTTCAGCCCAGCCTGGCTCCTGCTGCAGCAATCATTACAGACACGTATTCTTCTCGTCATCAGGCATTTAGATGAATGGTCAGTGCCGGCAAAAGAGAGGTCACACTTGAAGCAGTAACCATGAAGTGGCAACTGCAAAAAGAAGATGAGGTTTTGAGCTGATTTTTCCATGTTTTAGTGAATGATTTTGCAGTTTACTTCGTTTTCAAGCAAACTTGGTATATACATGCCAGCATTTCCACAAAAGGATTGGGAGTAGGAATCTTTTAGATGGTAAGTAATCCCACCTTGAGCATTTACAATAGAGTCAAATCACCCTCGCTTGTGGGCAAATCTAGGTGCATAGCATCAAAGTTGTGAATGAGGAACTAATAGTGTTTTCTGTCTTACTTGTTGACTTTTTAAAATGCGAGCCATTCCTGGCTTGGTGAATAAGCCACCTGTTCTCCTCTTAAATGAGGAGTGACAAGTCCTCCAGTTCCTAAATTCATCTCTGGGTACCTGAGCACTCGAAAGTGATTCCCAGTTTTCAAATATACTGAGAAGGGAGCTGGAAAGACTCTTTTTTTTGTCTGAAGCTATGCAGAGGAGAAACAGAAGGATAAATTCCAAATAGGGCGACAGTATCAAAAGTGTGAAGACCGGGGGAGCCCTGGGCGTCGGATTCACTAATGAGACAAAATGCCTTTTTATGACGTACATTCTTTTTCATGCCACCTCCTATTGGATTCATACAGGCACCAGCTCCAGAAGGTCTAGTTGTAAAAGACATCAGGGGAACAGACATCTTTAAAAATTCATTCCAGTTCAACAAATATTTACGGTAGGTGCTGTAGGAGAGTTACGGTAAAAATCGCAGAAGACCAGCCCAGCTTTTCTGGAGTTTGGAGTCTGTGCTCTCCAAACTTGTCTGCATGTGGGAATCATCTAGGGACCCTCAAAAATGACTGAGGTCTGTGTCCAGTCTACCACCCCCGGTCGAGCTTGTGATCCAGCTGGTTTGGGATGTGGCCTAAGGTTTGGAACAGTTGAAAAGAGAATTTTAAAAGTGGAGTCAAATTTGGGAATTAGTGGTCTGTGGAGTGGTTTTCAGCCTTGACTGACTATATTAGAATCACCTGGACTATATATGTATGTCTGTACATATGTATGTGTATGTGTATGCACGTGTATATAACCATAAGCATATGCACACGTGTATACAAATGCATGTGTGTATAAGCATGTGTATGCATGGTCATATACCCACATGCATAATATACATACAGGGCTTCTGTGGTGGCTCAGATGGTAAAGAATCTGCCTACAAAGCAGAAGACCCGGGTTTGATCCCTGGGCCAGGAAGACCCCCTGGAGACGGGAATGGCTACCCACTCCTGTATTCCTGCCTGGAGAATCCCAGGGACAGAGGAGCATGGTGGGCTACAGCCATTGGGGTTGCAAACAGTTGAACACAGCTGAGTGACTAGCACTTTGTTAGCCCTTATACATACATGCCCAGGCTCCAGCTCTTGAGATTCTGATTTACGTGGTTTGAGGTGGAGTCCAGACAGCCATATTATTTAAAATCATGGTTCACCAAATTGCTGACGCCTGGGTCTGACTCCAGACACTCTGGTTTAATTGGTCCGGGGTCTTGTCTAGTCATAAGAATCTTTTCAACCCCCTTCCCCCTGCCATGTGATTCTAATAGGCAGTCAAGGCTGCAATCTACTGGGTTAGTGAGTGAGACCTGGCTACCTTGTGCATAGTAGGTTCTCAAGAAAAATGGTTCACTCTGAAATGAAAACGAGATAGAAGAATTTGTAAGAAAAGTCAGTGCTGAAAAATTGTACATTCCTTGTTCCTCAGGCCTTTCTGCAGGCCTGAATATATGATGCAGTGATTTGGCGGGAGAGTGGGGTGTCAAAAACCTCATCAATTCAGCTCACAACCATAGCCTTTGTTGTGGCCGCCAGTGAAACTTCCAGCTGAAACTGACAGCCAAGATCTTCCTAATTGCTCTACTCCATTATATCTGCTTGTGATGGGCGGGGCGATCTGCCTGTCACACTCCTGATGTGTCCCACGTGTTTTAAAGAAAAACAACCAGAAACTGGCTTCTGTCAGATCTCAGTGCTCCAGCCCTGGATTCAGCCTGAGGTGAACTCTGTCCCGGGCAGCCAGCATCTGCGAGGGCCCTCCCAGGGCTGGGGAGAGCTCTCTGGAGCCCAGAGCACAGAGTTGCCTGGTTTCCTTTGTTCCCTAGGTGAGTCTTGATTAGTCCAAGGGGTACTGGGAGGGGAAGTATTTCCGCATCTGGCCCCGGTAAATGCAGCTGCTTTCAGCCGTGGAGAGGCTCCACCACCCTGGAAAGGGGGAGACTGCCAGGCAGGGAGTTCACTGCAGCTGCTTACAGGGCAAAATCTGAACCCTCCCTCCTGTTGGTCTTTGAAGGCTCTAGGGCACTGATGCTGAAACTCGAGTGGATCAGAATCCCCTGGAGTCGTGTTAAACTACAGATCACTGGGGCAGCTCCCAGATTTTCTGATTCGGTCGGGCAGGCATGGGGCCAAGAACTTGCATGTGTGATACAGGAGGAAGGACCCAGATGGCACCTGTGTGATTTAGCAAAAGGACATTACTTGATTGCTGCAAATTTACTTAATGGTCACAGGATCAATTGAAATGACCTCCAACTATAAGATTGATAGGTTAATTGATTTTTAAAAATTATGTCTACATGCTGGGTGCTGTTCAAGCCTTGTTGCCTCAAGGAAGAGGAAGATGTGGTTCCTCACTGAGCAGCTTGTCTTGGGGGGTGGGTGACGCGGCAGTAAAGGACAAGCACAATACTGACCGCTTAGTGGAGGGAATGCCCGGGCTCCGTTGGGGCACACGTGAGCAGGAGGAGTGTGGCTCAGGGTTGGCTCCCAGGAGTAGGTGATTCTGGGGTGGGATCCTGGGGGATGACTAGGGGACTGCCAGGTGAAGAACGTGGGGCAGAGTTCCAGGGGCAGCGTGAGCAAAGATGAGCGGGAAGATGAGCACGCCTGGTATGGGGAGCCCCACGTGGTTTAGGGTGATTGATGGGGAGCAGAGAGCTTAGTCTGGACAGACAGGCAGGGGCTGGATCCCGGGGGTGCCTGTTTTCCACATGGAAGAGTCTGGGCTGATCCAAAAGCCAGGACGGTCATTGAGGGGTTTTAGGTAGGTGAGTAACACCATCAGCTTAACCTGCAAGTTGAAAAACGGGCTGCAGGGAGCAAGCGCCTGCAGGAGGCACGGGAGACTGTCATGGCAGTCCCCCTGGGAAGTGATGAGGCCACAGGGGACGTGACCTTTACATCACCTGTCCTTGCATCACCCTCTGCCTCTGCTCAGTACTTCAGACACTCAAAGTCATTTCCAGTGGGTGTATTAGCTGATTTCTTGAGTGTCTGCTCTGTGTGCTTTTAGAGTGGAACCAGGCAATCAGTCTTATGCCTCCCCTATGGAGATGCTGTGTTTCAAGGAAAATTAAGTTAAAATGAACGTCAAGGGCAACAGTTGAGCCCCACATGAAGGGCCTGTGTGGAAGGGATCAGACATTTCCAACTGTTTAGTCTGGATGAGGTCAGGGAGGGATGGTCTCTGCATGTTGTCTGTCTGTTGTGGTCCAAGTTTTTCCTTTTTGGTTCTAACTGGGAGTCACTCTTCCCTCTCTTGCTCCTACCTTGAGAACAGATTCCAAATCCGAGTCTTAGTCCAGCCACCTGCTGTCAGCTGTCTTCCTCCACCTCTCTGCCCTTCGGTTTGGGGACTTACCCAGGGCAGTTTCCTAAATTCCTAGTACCCTGGAGATGGCTTGAGTGCTGGGCATCATGGAGGAAAAGAGATGTTCAAAGCCGATAAGACCCACGCATGCCCCCTGCAGTAGTTAAGGAATTGTGCATGAAGGAAACCCCAAAGAGGGCTGCAGTGAGTGCTTGGGTAGAGAGCACGCTCTCATCTGTCCCTGACCCATCTTAAAAAACAAAAACAACACTGGTGGATTCTGCTTGTGGTCCTTCATACTTCATCTGGTAATGAAAGTTTGATTTGTGGTTTCCTCTCATAGGGCTCTTCAACTCAGCATAATTGATCCATCTCCAACAAGTGGCTCTTGAGGAAATCAATTCCTACAAGTCTTGTCAGGACCCAGAGAGCCTTCCAGGGATATTCAAGCCTCCTTCTCCCCTTTGCACCCCTTCCTCCTGCAGGTTGTGGGGTTTTACCATCGGCTGAGTGAGGGGCTCCCTCAGAAGCTCTGAGTGGGCTGCTGCTGGGGAGGCAGCGGTCCCCTTAAGTAGACTGATGACCAGCGTCAGTGAGCAGTCTGTGCTCTGAGGTAATGGCATCAAGATTTACAGGTCATCAATGCCGAGGTGGCTTTGCTGCTTCACACCAGCACGGTAGATGTGAGACTTGATTGCAGAATGAATTGCTGGCAGCCTGCCTCAGATTGCAAGAGTAAGAACAGAAAGGACTGGCGTGACCCTCGGTTGGTGTTTGCTCTGGCCACTGGATGCTGTCCAAAGAGGCACAGCCTGAATTCCTCAATGAGGGCTGTCCCAGGCTTTTTGCTGGTGACATGGCCAACTGGGGTTCTTCTTGCTGGAGGGCTGCTAAAAAGGCTTGCTGAATGTCCAAGCAGATTTTCCTTGACTTTTGGCTAGTTAAGGCAGAGCTGCTTTTATCCTGATTCCATCTGCTGTTTGTCTCTGAAGGAAACTCACCATATAGTGGCTACCATCTTGGAAGTCTGTACTTAGGCCACTTGAGGGGGCTCTGCTTTCTCTCTCTTTCATGGTGTTTACTGTCGGCCCTGCCCAATGGACCTGCGTGTGTGCTAAGTCGATTCAGTTGTGTCTCTTTGCCACCCTATGGATCGTAGCCCACCAGGCTCCTCTGTCCATGGGATTCTCCAGGCAAGAATACTGGAGTGGGTTGCCATTTCCTCCTCCAGGGGATCTTCCCAACCCAGGGATCGAACCCACATCTCTTGCGTCTGCTGCATTGGCAGATGGGTCCTTATCCACCAGTGCCAACTGGGAGGCCCCAGTGGACCAGCGCTAGAATACAAATTGTTTAATTCTCTAATGACATTGACTGTGCTAGTCAGAGGCTTAATAAATCTTCAAGTCAGGAACATAAACATATTACTGACCTTTCCTGCCGCCCTCTTGCTTTCCATTTTCCATCACACAGCAGCTTTTGTCTAACTGTATGCTTGATCTAGGTGCCTGGGTTCCCTATGGCTCTGAGTCAATGTGTTATCGGAATGTGTCTGCCTTTATGCTGCTCATGGGGCCTTTTGCCTTATACTGGCTCAGTAGGAATGCTTGATGCATTTATTCCTCCTTCACTCTGTGAGTAATGAGGGTCATGGTCGGCATATTCATTCTGGGTCTTCTCAATATACCAAGATGCTCTAGTGTTTTTACTTAAAAAGTGAGGAAACAGGATGTATTAATTGTCTGTTGCTGTGCAACAAATGATCCCACAATTTGAAAGCTTAAAATGGCAAGCGTTTGTTATCTTATAGTGGTTATGGGTCCGGAATTTGGAAGTGGCTTGGCTGAGTGTATCTAGTTTAGGATCTCTGGTGAGGTTGTAGTCAAGATGTTGGCTGGGGTCGCAGACATCTGGAGACTTGCCCTGGGTGGGAGAAGGAGGGGTCAAGTTCATGTGTGGCTGTTGCCTAGAGGCCTCAGTTCCTCCCTTTGAACATACTTTAAACCACGTGAAGTGTGTGGGTTCCTGGGTCTGACCAAGGGGATGAGCAGGGGTGGCTGAGTCCATTCTCTGCTAAGAGCTCACTTCTTCGGGTGGGTGACTTGGAGCCTGCTCTAGAGAACTCCCATGAGCTGTTGAGGGTGAAAAATGGTTGGGATACCCAGTTACAGAATTTAGAGTTACTCTGACAACAGTTATTGACTAGCAGGCATATCAGTACAGTCACTGCAGGCAAGTGCTTCTATACATTCCTGGGAATATGAAGCTCATTTTTCATTTAAATCTTTACTTTGGGGATGGGATTGCTACCTGATGGTGACACCTGTAAATTGCAGGGTGTTTTGAGACATGCACCCTGGTGGCTCAGATGGTAAAGAATCTGCCTGCCCTACAGGAGACCCAGGTTCTATCTCTGGGTTGGGAAGATCCCTTGGAGAAGGGAATGGCTACACACTGCAGTATTCTTGCCTGAAGAATTCAATGGACAGAGGAGCCTGGTGGGCTAGTCCATGGGGTCGCAAAGAGTCAAACCCAACTGAGTGACACTTTCCCTTTATATCTTTTAAAATACTTTCAATTTGAAAAGATAGTTATGAAATGACAGCTGGGAGAAAATTTCCATCATACCTTTCAAAGCCCATTTAACAAACTCTACCTCACTTAGTTACAACAAAAATTCTGTAGAGTAAATGGGGCAGGCGTTATCATCTCTATGTTATAGATGGGAAACAGGCGGTAGAGACTGAAGCGTTGCCCAAAGCTTGGAGTAAGTCAGTAGAGCAAGAGCGAGGGCTGGAACTTAGGCCTCCAAGTCTACACCAGCAGAGCGGGTGGCAGATGCTTCGAAAGAGGGTTTATTAAGTAAAGGGGGAAGGAGGGGCACATGGAAGACATTTCACTCCCCAAGACTGCTACTGAACACAAGATTCCAGCTGTTGGCTTCACAGAAGTGTTTGCAGTTCTCTGTCTACGTGGCTGATGATGTCTTTTATGTCAGTATTGCTGAGTGTTCTTTTTTCGCGATGGCATGAAGAGACCTTGCTGCTTCTGTTCTACTGCAGCCTAACAAACCCACCCTGTAGGCTTCCTTGGAGGTGCAGTGGTAAAGACTCCACTGGCCAATGCAGGAGACCCAAGAGATGCAGGTTTGATCCCTGGGTAGGGAAGATCCCCTGGAGAAGGAATGGCAACCCACTGCGGTATTCTTGCCTGGAAAATTCCATGGGCAGAGAAGCCTGGTGGGCTACACTTCATGGCATCGCAAAGAACTGGACACGATTGAGTGCACAGCACAACAAACCCACCCCAAAACTTGATGTCTTCACACAATAGTGACTTATTGTTACTTCTCATGATTGTGTGATTTGGGCAGTGCTTGCCTGGGTGATGATTCTGCTTCATGTGGCATCAAATGGGACTATTGGTTTCGCTGCTGTCAGCTGCTGACTGGGTTGGGTTGGCCCAGAAGGTCCGAGAAGGCTTCCCTCACAGGCCTCACACCTCGTGTTCTTCCGTTGTGATCCCTCTCCGCGTCTGGCTTGGGCTTCCTCACAGCATGGTCGTCTCAGGGTAGCCAGACTTCTTACGGAGAGGCTGGCTCCTGAGGGAGCAAGCAGCAGTTGATGGTTCTCTTGAGACCCAGGCTCCAGAGTCCCAGAGTGAACATCATTCCCATCACCCTCTGCTGGTCAGAGTTAGTCACAAGGTCAACCCAGACTCACAGGGAGGAGAAACGGACTCCACTTCTTGGCGTGCAGGGTGGCATGCAGACACAATGGTGGGAGGAGATGCTGGTGGCCAAATTAGGCCTCTGTCTACTACAAAAACATTCGTGTGTCCACTTGCTAAGGAAAACCCACCATCCGTAAGCACGAGGAAAAACTATCTGTTAAAGCCACCAAGTGTGCATAAGGCATTTGTGAAAATTCAGGAATAACAAGTTCAGCCCAATGTGAAGATTAGATGGAGGAACAGCCCTGGGGTACGGGTCCTCTCTCTGCCTATTGGCAGACCAGGCTCTCGTAGGGGCTCTTTTCTGGGATTGCAGGTAGTTCCAGGAATCATGGCCTTGGTCTTAAAGATTACTTTATGTTTCAACGCTATTCTCTCAAATCATCCCACCCTCACCTTCTCCCACAGAATCCAAAAGTCTGTTCTAGCCCTGAAACATGTATGTTACCATATATGAAACAGATCACCAGTCCAGGTTTGAGGTATGAGACAGGGTGCTCAGGGCCAGAGCACTGGGATAACCCTGAGGGATGGGATGGGGAGGGAGGTGGGAGGGGGGTTCAGGATAGGGGACACGTACACCCGTGGCTGATTCATGTCAATGTATGGCAAAAAACCACTACAATACTGTAAAGTAATTAGCCTCCGATTAAAATAAATAAATTTTTTAAAAAAAGATTATGCATCTAACCCAAACTCAGTTCAGGTAGATATTTATAAATAGAGGAAAAAGCTTGAAAATATGGCCTTAAAAGTTGGCTTGTTGGATGGTAGAAAAATATGAACTCTTCATGTCATGATAATGGTATATCCAAACCCTTTTATTTGGATTTGAATTATGGTTCAGATTCAAATATGCTCAAATACGTACTTCTCCAATTGTTTATGTCTAGAAAATGGTCCCTCTCTTTCCCTGTCTTTCCGTCCACCCACCCAACCACAGTCTTCGTTCCTGAGCAAGCTTTTTTGTTAGCTCTTAACTGCATTGAGAGAATAGGATGCAGGCGTTCAAATTGCAATTAACAGAATTCCCAGCTGGAGCTTCTATTGTTCTGTGTGGTTGTCCTCTCACCTGCAAATTTGCATTGCCAATGTATTTGTAGAGCTCTTCATTTTTTCAGAGAGCTTTCAGATGCATTATTACATTTTAATTTTCATGGCAATACCCTAAGATAACACTGAGTAAGATTGCTCCCTGGCAGAAAGAAGGAAATAGAAGTCCAATGATGTTAACGCATTATTGAATGACCGGGGGCGGGGTGGGGGGGGGTGGATTTTTGTAGAAACTAATGCCTGTGGCTGATGATTTGTTATATAAATGCATATTGAAACACTCCAGTCAATAACATTCAGGTAACAAAAAATGTACTAGTATGTCTCTGGTGAATACATTGTTACGAATTTGGTCAAGAAGTGGCAAAGCCAGATTTATGTCCTTTTTTCAGTGTTTTCTCCTCTATTCCACATATCCAGCTTATAATCTGTTTTACCCTAATGCCCAGGGCATGGTGACCAATCATGATGAAAGAATAGTTCTTAGACTAAAACATTTGTTAGAAGCTTTACAACAGCCTTGGTCTTGAAGTTAAGATGCAAACATATGCATCTTTAAGTAGAATTTCAGTTATGGTGTAAAAACTTGCTTTTTGCAGCCAGTGGAGGGAACAGCAGAAACGTGTTAGCCGGCCCTGATGGTGGCTTTCTCTTTGGAGGGGGATTTGAGCTCATTCATTCCCTCACAGACCTGAGCGTCACACAGGACAGGAATAAGGGCAGGGTGCTCATCAGGGGCTGAAGCGCTTCCACGGTGCCCACTCGGATCTTTACTGCCCAGGAGTTGGCTCCCCTGTGGAGCCACCAAGCCAGCTCAGAGCCCCACATGCAGATTCAAGAGGAAACTATCTCGATAGCAGTGAATGGGCTTTTCTGCTATGCTAAAATTAGAGCTGAAAGATAAACACAGGTATATCACTGGCGTGGAATAATGATGTTCTGCCATATGCGGAAAGGCCAGGGTGGGTTAGTGGGCCTATCATCCTTGGAGTTCTTCAAGACTGTGTTATGAGCTGTGCAGAGATGGGGGTGGGGTGCGTGCATTCTGGTTGACCAGCGAGATAGTCTCAGTACATTTTCTTATCCTCGCGTAATATTATATGGTATGTTTCCTTTTACTCTCAGAACTGTTCTGTTTGGGTGATAATTATATAGCCCCCTGAAGCATGAAGCTCAGCACTGAGTAGGCGCCCAGGGAAGGTTAGTCCCTTTCCTTGCCAAGCCAGTAACGTATGCAGGGAAGTGACCACACGGTGTGTATTTTGTGCTTTTTATTTTATTTTTAATTAATCTACATTGGAGTATAGTTGCCTTACAGCACTGTGCTAGCTTCTGCTGTACAGCAGAGTGAATCAGCTATATGTATACATATATCCCTTCTTTTTTGAATTTCCTTCCAATTTAGGTCTCCACCGAGCACTGAGTATTTCCCTGTGCTCTATGGTAGGTTCTCATGCGTTGTCTATTTTGTGTGTGTGTGTGTGCACTCAATCGTGTCCGACTCTTTGCGACCCCATGGGCTGTGGCCCACTAGACTCCCCTGTCCATGGAATTCTCCAGGCAACAATACTGGAGTGGGTTGCCATTTCCTACTGCAGGGGATCTTCCTGACCCAGGGATTGAACCCACGTCTCTTGTGTCTCCTGCATTGGCAGTTGGATTCTTTACCACTGGCACCACCTGGTAATAGTATCAATAGAATATCTATGTCAATCCCAATCTCCCAATTGATCCTACACACTCCCCCCACCTCCTACCCCCAGCTTTATTTTGTGCTTTTAATGAACCTGTTCTTCTTGACACTGCTGCTGCTGCTGCTACTAAGTCACTTCAGTCATGTCTGACTCTGTGCGACCCCATAGACGGCAGCCCACCAGGCTCCCCGTCCCTGGGATTCTCCAGGCAAGAACACTGGAGTGGGTTGCCATTGCCTTCTCCAATGCATGAAAGTGAAAAGTGAAGGGGAAGTCGCTCAGTCGTGTCTGACGCTTCACGACCCCATGGACTGCAGCCTACCAGGCTCCTCCTTCCATGGGATTTTCCAGGCAAGAGTACTGGAGTGGGGTGCCATCGCCTTTTCTGCTTCTTGACACTAGAAGTTGAAATAAGGGCTTTTCCCTTGTTTGACCTCTTCTTCTTAAAAGTGAAAACACTATTTGAATTCCTTTTGGCACAGTAATAGGCTTGACCTCTGCTGGCTTTGGATTCGGTTGAGCACGTAGAAAAAGTGTCTCTGGTTCTTCATAGAGGAATCAGTTATATCCTTGTAATAATATCATCCACTGTATTGATAACTTAGTAAACTGTTTCTCATGCATGCTGTATCTCACAGCAGCCCTCTTCAGTGGAACTAGAGTTATAGAGAGAATCCCACAACTGAACAATACTGCAGAAACCGGAACTGAGACTTTTCCCACCTTTTGATCCTACATCCTTGTCTTAATCCCGCCTTTCGCAGAGGCTCCCAACGGCTATATTTGGCCATGTTGGCTTAAGATGTTTCTCTTAATGCCCAGGAAAGCTGAAGACCCAGGGAAGTGGGTGAAGTTGGAACATGCTGGCCTAGGTGACAGCACAGAATGGGTTACTCTGGAACATGCGTTGTTGCTAGTTTACTCGTCTCGTGTGGCCAAGGGGCACTGTTATTAAACAAGCCTTCTATTTGTTTAGAGCTTTTATGGTTTGCAAGGTAATTTTCTTGCCCTGTTTGCAGCATCCGTTTGATGCATCAGAAGTGTAAAGCACAGGTGAGAGGTCTTATGATCATCATTTTTCCCTAACAGAGAAGGGAGGAGGCTCAGCAAGATCAAGTGGATTGCTCAAGGAGACAGAGCAAGTGAAAGGCAGTGCTTGGCTCAGAGCTCAAGTATTTCTGACAGTTGACCCCCCTCCTGGCCTCGCATTCCTGATTTCATGGAGATTTTGGAGCATGTGGTTAAACTCGGGAGAGATGGTTTGACTCCGGGGCCTCAGGGCTCTGAATGAGCACCTCGTGAGAGGCTGAGGTGGAGTCTCCTCTACGAAGAAGGACAAGCTTGGTTTCTTGATGCCACACTGGTGAGAAGTGAATTAAAGCAGCTCATTTTCAAATGAAGCCAAGTGGACAGAAGGTAAGCAGAGACAGGCAAAGGACTTAGGAAGGAGAGAGTTTTTAAGGCTTGCAGACCCTGCCTATCATGAGGGAGAAATGGGAAAATGCTGGAGGCCCACAAAGGTTGGAGAAGATTTTTTTTAAAGGCCCAGAAAAGGGTTCAAGATAGGCCAGTGGCTCCTTCCACAGGGAAATTGTGTTTGGTTTCTCATATGGATCAGGGAGGACTCAAGGGGCAAGGAATTTTAGACAAATATTGTGCAAATCTATAAAGACCACAGCTAGAGAAGAAACTGAGGGCCAAAATACTCACTTGCTCTGAGTTAGAATCATGCCTTTGCCCCTCGCCATGGACTTTGAAAGACCTCAGTAAGAGAGTCAAGGCCGCACCAGAGAAAGCAACCAGCTCATGTTGGGAGCAAACTCATTGTAGCTCCTCCTTTTGCTTTCTTTTCATCTTATTTCTCTGCTGTTCTAGTTTTTCTGTTCTATTTTCTGTTTCCTTTGCGTGATGGAGGGCACCGACTGATACAGATTTCCTCATACCAGTTATAGAGGCTTTGTCTCCAAGCAAGCTGGCAGTTACTGATGGAGTGAAGGGAGAAGAGCTGATTGAATGAGAGGAGGGAATTGTCATGCCTTTTGTGCAGTTCCTAACTCTGGAAGGAGCTGACTTAGAAACACTGGATGTTAGAACTCAAAAAAGGAACCCTGGAAACTGGGTAGTTCAACTTTTCATCAAATGCAGGTACATTCAACTTTTCTGCAACTACATACATTGATGGCAATTCAGAAATTTTGGGAACTCTTTTCAGAGAGTCAGAATTTCTAGGCATACCTCATTTTATTATGCTTTATTGCACTTTGCTGATATTGCAGTTTTTATAGATTGAAGGTTGGTGACAATCCGGCATAGTCAAATGATAGTTAGCATTCTACGCAATAAAGTCTTTTTTAATTAGGGTGTATACTTTTTTTTTAGTCATAACGATATTGCACACTTTGTAGGCTACCGTATAGTGTGAATGCAACTTTTGTATGCACTGAGAAACCAAAAGAAAAATCGATACTTTTTGCAATGTTCACTTTATTTCTGTGGTCTGGAACTGAACCTGCAATGTCTCCAGTGTATGCCTGTACTGTCTCAGGAGATGGCCCCTTCCGTCTCATTTTTTAACCTGTGGATGTTGACATAGCATCTGCCATGTGCCAGACACTGACTGGTGTGGGTCCTTACTTAGTCATGGGGCTAACACAACTTTTATCCCTATTTTATAAAGGAAGAAATTGAGAAACAGAGAGGTTAAGTAACTTACCTAAGGTCACACAGCAAGTAAGTGACAGAGATAGATAGGACTGGAACCCAGGCAGTCTGACTCCATAGTCTGTGCACTTAACCACCAACTTAGCTACCTCTCTGATAAGCAGTTACTTATCAGAGTAATCACTGTTTGTTTTGAGTAATTACTGTTTGTTTCTTATTTTGCATCAAATTGGTCCCTTGCATTTTCTGTTCCAGGGTCTTTCATATGATTCGTGTGCTCTTGGTCCTTCCTCTGGTTGCAGTTGGATTGGTGAAAAGCACCGGAGATTTAAGATGAGACTTACTTAAGCTGAAATCTCAGCCTCCTTACTTACTACCTATATAAACTTGAGCAGATATTTTGTCAGTTTTTCTCAGCAAAGAGCCCTTCGTTTGTGAAATTAGACTACATAAGCTTCCTGGGTCATTGTAAAGATGAGCAAGGGTAGGACTCACAGTGTGAGCTCTATAAAAGATATGTTACTTTGTTGTAACTGTCTAACTATAATAATGACATCTGTATTCATTCATCTACAATTGATCTGTAGAGTCAAACAATCTCAATCAAAACCTTAGCTGGCTCATTTGAAGAAACTGATAGGCCAATCTAAATTTATATGAAAATGCTAAGCAATAGTGAAAAAGAAGGACGAAGTTGGAGGACTCCATTTGATTTCAAGATTTACTGTAAAGCTATAGTATCAAAGATAGTATACTTCTGACACAGGAAAAACATATAGATCAATGGAGCAGAATAGAGTCTAGAAATAGACTCACATATCTACAATTAATTGATTTTTTTTTTTTTTTTTTTTTTACAAAGAGGTAAGTCAAAAAGGGCTGTTTAACAGATGGTGTTGGAAAAAATGGGTGTGTGTGCGTGTGCTTAGTCACTCAGTCATGGCTGACTCTTTGTGACCCTTTGGACTGTAGTCTGCCAGGCTCCTCTGTCCATGAGATTTCCCAGGCAAGAACAGTGGAGTGGGTTGCCATTTCCTTCTCCAGGGGATCGAACTGACCCAGAGATCAAACCGTGTCTCCTGTGTATCCTACCTTGCAGCTGGATCCTTTACCCGCTGAGCCACTGGGGTAGCCCAGAAAAAAATGGGTATCTGTCTCTAAATAAAATGAACCTTGACCCCGACTCCACTGTACACATTGAAACTCATGTTAGATCATAGACTTTAAGTGAAGGCTAGACGTAAAATTTCAAGAAGACAATGCAGGAGATTAAGAATTGTGGTTAGTCAGAGGTTGAGACACAAGAAACATTAACCGTAAAAGGAAAAAAAGGATATATTGGACTTCATCAAAATTGGATATTTTTATTCCTGAAGAAATATTATTAATAAAATGAACAGACTATCTTATGACTGGGAAGAACTATTTACAACACTTATAAATAAGTGCGTGCATGCTTAGCTGTTCCATCATGTCTGACTCTTTGCGACCTCTGGCTTTTCCAGGTAAGGATACTGCAGAGGGTTGCCATTCCCTTCTCCAGGGGATATTCCTGACCCAGGGGTCAAATCCACGTCTCCTGCATCTCCTGCATTGGCAGGCAGATTCTTTTCCATTGCGCCACCTAGGAAACCCACATAAATAAAACTTACTTGAAGGGTTGACTCATTGGAAAAGACCCAGATTCTGGGAGGGATTGGGGGCAGGAGGAGAAGGGGACAATAGAGGATGAGATGGCTGGATGGCATCACTGACTCGATGGACATGAGTGAACTCCGGGAGTTGGTGATGGATAGGGAGGCCTGGCGTGCTGCAATTCATGGGGCTGCAAAGAGTCGGACATGACTGAGTGACTGAACTGAACTGAACTGAAAGTGTAATAACTCCTGCTGCTGCTGCTGCTGCTAAGTCGCTTCAGTTGTGTCCTACTCTGTGCGACCCCATAGATGGCAGCCCACCAGGCTCCCCCATCCCTGGGATTCTCCAGGCAAGAACACTGGAGTGGGTTGCCATTGACTTCTCCAATGCATGAAAGTGAAAAGTAAAAGTGAAGTTGCTCAGTTGTGTCTGACTCTGAGCGACCCCATGGACTGAAGCCTACCAGACTCCTCTGCCCATGGGATTTTCCAGGCTACAAATCAATAATAAGGAGACAAATAACCCAATGAAAAACATGCACAAAAGACTTGAACAGAAGATATGCAAAACCCAGTGAAGAGCTTGCATCATTTGTCATAAGGGAACTGCAAATTAAATGAGATGCTATTCATGATTGCTAGAATAACAAAAATCAGAAAAGCTGGGAATATCAAATGTTGGGAAGAAAATGGAGCAACTGAGATGCTTATACAATACTGCTGGGTGTGTTAAATGATATAATCACTTGGAGAACTATTTGTAAGTTGTTATAAAGTCAAAATACATCTATGGCCCAGCTGTTTCACTCTTATCAATAGATCTTTACACAGGAGAAATGAAAACATATGTCCATAAAAAGACTTATATGAGAATGTTTGTAGCAGCTTTGTTCATATTAGCCCCAAACTGGAATCAACCCAAGAGCTCATCAACAGGGACTGAATGAATAAACTGTGCTATGATCATGGAAAAGGGAATAATACTCAGCAATAAGAAAGAGGGAAATACTGATACACACAACAGAGTCTCAAAAACAAAATAGTGAGTGGAGGGAAAAGCCAGAAAAAAAAGTACTTCCTAAATAATTGATGTGAAGTTCAGGAACAGATAAAACTAATAACCTGTGATAGGAATTAGAAGAGTGTTTGCCTTTATCAGGAGTGGGTGGCAATTGACTGGAAGAGGCTGAGAGGAAATTTTCCAGGGGGACAGAAACATTTTGTTTCTTGCTTGGGGTGATGGTTATATAGGTGGACATAGTCATGACGACGTGTTACATACTTAAGAGCTGTATAAATTCTACCTAAACATTTAAGAACAATAATGCTATCTGAAATTGAATATGTTAATGATTTAAAGAGTAGCAAGTGCTTTTATTTCCATGATTTAAACTTTCTACTTCTATCAATGTGGCCTGAGATTGTATTTGCTTTTTTCTTTTTAAGCAGCAACTTCATTATACTCTTGCCATTTATGGAATTTGTGGCTAATGAAAACTGCCAAGTCTCTCTTTCTGTTCAGCATGAATCTCTACCAAGCAGTGCTCCTTTCTGAAATGCCTTTTTTGTTTATCTAAGTGGGTCTACAGGTAGCCCTTGAAGGAGTAAATAGAACTTAGATAAACAAAGGAGATATTTCAGAAGATGGAGTAATGCTGTAAATCATAACAGTAACTTAAAATGAGGTCCTGCTGACTACTGGGCACTCTCTGGGGCTCTACACACATTTGTCAATTTAACTCTCAGAACAACTCTGTGGGAGAAAGTGAAAGTGTTAATCCCTCAGTCATGTCCTACTCTGTGTGCCCCCATGGACTGTAGCCTGCCAGGCTCCCCTGTCCGTGGAATTCTCCAGGCAAGAATACTGGAGTGGGTAGCCACTCCCTTCTCCCAGGTATTGAACCTGAGTCTCCTGCATTGCAGGTGGATTCATTACTGTCTGAACCGCCAGGGAAGCCCCTCTCTGGGAGAGATGTTACTATTATGCCCGTTTCATGGGATGAGGTGATCTGAGACACAGTGGGAGTAAACCACTTCTGGTCCAAGGTCACGTGGTCAGTAAGGGATGGAGCTGGAATTCACATCCTGGTAGCTCTGATGCCCCAAACTCTGCTTTTAGCCCCTGGGCTAAGAGCACTCTGCCTGACCCCTGGTTTGGGTCTGCTTGATATTTTGATACTTTGACCTGTTCTGTCTCTGGTTAGTCTTCTTGGAATAGCTCAATCTAGGTTTACTTCCCTAAGGAACATCATACCCTGAGCACTTCATGAATTCCTTACGTGACTCTTACGGGAGAACCTGTCTGTGAAGGGGCAGCTGAACACGGTGATCAGCTGAACACGGTGATCAGCTGAACACGGTGTCCCTTGTGATCTCCAGACCTTATTCCAAGCCCAGCCTTTGAACTCTTTCTCCACACACCCAAGTTCAAAGAATTCCTTAAATACCGTCAATTAGCCCTGAAGGTGCATGCTGCTCTCTACATATCTAACCAAATAGACATCAATTTCATTAAGTCAGATCGGGACACACTGCCGGGTAGCAAGTCATGCCTGAAAGGAAGAGAGTCTTGGCAGTTATCATTAGCCACAAATTCCATAAATGGCAAGAGTGTGATGATGCTGCTTACCAAAAAATTAAAGTGAAATCAAACTCAAGCCACATTAATAGAAATAGAATGGCAAAGAGTCGGACACAACTGAGTGACTGAGCAGGCACATACATTCAAAATATGGAATAATAGTCCCAAAGCACTCGTCCCAGTTTAGAATAAATCTTAACATGTTCAACTTCAGGTGTCATTATTATTACATTTTAACATTTAGGAAGATTTTACACGGACATCAAGTGTTTAGGTTAATCAATGTGCTAAGTCACTTCAATCATGTCCGACTCTTTGCGACCCTATGCACTGTAGCCTGCTAGGCTCCTCTGTCCATGGGATTTTCCAGGCAAGAATACTGGAGTGGGTTGCCATGCCTTTCTCCAGGGAATATTCCTGACTCAGGGATCATTAAACTCAGCTTAATGACTATGTCCACCCATATAACCATCACCACAATCAAGATACAGGATATTCCTGTTACCCCCCAAAGTTTCCTCATTTCCCTCTCTAAGTCCATTCCCACTCATCCTCACCAAAAGCATATTTTGATCCAGACAGCAGAGGTCTTCTGGACCAGATTGGAATTTTTGTTTACTAACATTTACCAAGCACTTTATGGTCACAGACCCAGAGGAAGCGTCCCTTGGAAAGAGGTGTTATAGGCTAGAAGGCTTGTTGCAGGGGCAGATTTGATCTTACCAGCTGGGAACGCTGCTGTCCACAACTCACAGCCAGTCTTGGAGGACACTCACCTGTGCTAAAATCATGACTCTGTCTGGCTCATTTTCCTCCTAGACCAGGTCCCAGGGAGTCCTGCTAGATGAAAGCATAGGTTTCTGGTCTTTCATGCCAAAGGAAGCACTGAATTACCTAGAAAGTTCCAGGTGGTGAGATACAAGTCTTATTCAGACCTTTTAATGATCTGCTTTCTTAATAGGCTATGTCAAATTGGCCTTAAACTCAGTCAGAAAGAAGACATGAGAATGTGTTGGGCCAGGAGGCACCCACAGGACACAGGGTGATGTGTTTGGGAGAGATGCGTAGGCAGGGCTCCCCAACCCCTGGGCCACAGCCCAGTGCAGGACTGGTTCAGGTCCATGGTCTGCTAGAAACTGGGCTTCACAGCAGGATGTGAGTGGCTGGTGGGTGAGTGAAGCTTCATGTGTATTTACAGCCGCTCCCCCTCACTTGTGTTACCGCCTGAACTCCACCTCCTGTCTGATCAGCAGTGGCGTCAGATTCTCCTATGGGTGCAAAGCCTACCGTGAACCGTGAGGCAAGGGGTCATCCAGGTGGCACGCTCCTTATGAGAATCGCCCCTAAACACCCCCCGCCACCCTAACTTGTGGAAAAATTTTCTTCCATGAAACTGATGCCTGGTGCCTAAAAGGTTGGGGACTGCCGGCCTAGTGCGTATGCTTGATAAAGGAGGCAGACCTCAGTTTTCCTATGAAATTCATCATAGGTCAGCTCTGCAAATACACTTAGTTTCTTTGCACTGCAAAGTCCTCAACTGAAAATCGGGATTAATGTGGTGTCTCTATCTCAAGATTATAGGTAAAGGGTAAGTGAGATATGAAGCCGTTAGGGGTCTGAAAATGTATAAAAGCCGTGTGACATTCAGGAGCTTGGTCTGTCAAAGCATCACTATGGCTCCTTGAAGAAGCTGAGCTAGTGGAAAACCAAAGCAATTCAATAGTTGGGCTTGGGGCTGTAAAACAACTTTTTCAGCCCCTGTGTATTTGAAAATTCACCCTTAGTCATTCATCCTTTAAGACTCCTTCCCCTCACAGCCAAAACCCTGAGAAATGTTAGACTCTGACACTCTATCTAAATCGAGTCAACTGACTTTAATATTAAATATTTACCATATGCCAAGCACTGTGAAGGTTATAAAAATGAGTAAGAAATAGCTCCTGCCTTCCAGGAATTTACAGCTTGGTCAAATCCCTTACATGAGGGGAAGAATCTCAAGGAAGTCATGCTCCTCTGTTTTATTCACTAACTAACACTACCGGTCTTCTTTCTAGCTCATCTTGATCTGTCCGAGTCTCTGCTTTTTCATACATTAAATGATTCCTGAGTTTCCTTTCTACAATGAAGAATGGCCTAGCCAAGGAAAAAAATCCTTTCCTGGACTTCTAAGACAGGACCAAAATAAATTACTCTTATCTATTGAAAGAGACATAAATAAACTTGTGGTTATTGTGTTCTCAATTTATGGATGGTTTTTGTTTTAAAAGTTTCCACATACCTTTATCTTCATCATTCATGTCCCGAGGTCTCGCTCTCTCTCTCTCTCTCTCTCTCTCTCTTTTTTTTAACTAAATGCCACACTTTATTTGCATTTCACCAGCTTGTCCATTAATGTTCTCTCTTGTTCCAGGAGCCAGTCTAGAGTAAGGCATCACACTTAGTTGTTATGTATTTCCAGTCTCTCCTGGTCTGTGATAACTTCTCCATCATCCCATGTTTATTTGTGACCTTGGCAGTCTTGAGAAGTACTGGTTCAGTATCCTGTCCCCCGGTCTGGGTTTATCTGACATTCTTCTCATGACCAGTCTAGGGTTGTACGTTTTTGGAAAGAACACTACAGAGATGAAGTGACCTTCTTGTCACATCATCTTGAGGTGTAGGACGTTCACAGACAGCACTGATGATGTTAACCTTGATTGAGGAGGTGTTTCCCACAGTTTCTTCTGCTGTAGAAAGCTACTCTTTTCCCCTTCGTATGTTCTCTTCTTTGGAAGTGGGCCATTCAGTCTGGCACACTGTAAGAGTTACCTGCTGCAGCAGAGTATCTACGTATATTATTTGGGTGAATTTTTTGTTTGTTTTTTAAAAAATTTTTTGGAGTGTAGTTGCTTTACAATGTCGTGTTAGTTTCTACTGTGCAGCAAAGGGAATCAGCTTTATGTATACATATGTCACTTCATGGGAAATAGACGGGGAAACAGTGGAAACAGGGACAGACTTTATTTCCTTGGCAGAAATCACTGCAGACGGTGATTGCAGCCATGAAATTAAAAGACGCTTGCTCTGTGGAAGAAAAGCTATGACAAACCTAGACAGGATATTAAAAAGCAGAGACATTACTTTGCCAACAAAGGTCTAGTCAAAGCTATGGTTTTTTTCCAGTAGTCATATACAGATGTGAGAGTTGGACCATAAAGAAGGCTGAGCATCAAAGAATTGATGCTTTTGAACTGTGGTGTTGGAGAAGACTCTTGAGAGTTCCTTGGACAGCAAGGAGATCAAACCAGTCAATTCTAAAGGAAATCAATCCTGAATATTCATTGGAAGGACTGATGCTGAAACTACAATACTTTGGCCATCTGATGCAAAGAGCTGACTCATTAGAAAAGACCCTGATGCTGGGAAAGATTGAGGGCAGGAGGAGAAGGGGATGACAGAGAATGAGATGGCTGGATGACATCACCGATTCGATGGACATGAGTGAACTCCGGGAGTTGGTGATGGACAGGGAGGCCTGGTGTGCTGCGGTTTATGGGGTCACAAAGAGTCCAACACGACTGAGTGATGGAACAACAACAACAATACATATATGCCCTCTTTTTTGGATTTCCTTCCCATTTTGGTTGCCGTAGAACACTGACTAGAGTTCTCTGTGCTATATAGCAGGCTCTCATTAGTTACCTATTTTACATAGTTATCAATAATGTATATGTATCAGTCCCAGTCTCCCTATTGGGTGAAGGTTTCTTGAACAGAATTATTATTCAGCCTCTACCACAGTACAAGCCAACCTTGCACTACGTTTCATCCTTGCTCTGTGCTTTGAGAACATTAGCTAATTAATCCTAATTAGCCATTATAGCAGAATCTCACTAATTCTCATTTCACTGATCTGTACATAGAACAGTTTTTCTAAAAACCCATCTGTCTTCACTTCTAAGCCTAGGTGTATGTCAAGGAAGTCTGTGTCTATGAGTGTGTTTCTAAAGGGCTTATCTACAGAGTCTCAGCATGAGTAACTCTCCGCAGATATTTTACTCATTATTTTCTGCTTTCCTGTAAAGCATTATCCTAAGTCATTTCAAAGAATATGTTCATGAAAATAGCCTTGGATTTTAATCTGTTTATTATATTACGAACTCAAAATGGAGCACCTTTTTCTAAGGAGTGCAAAGCCGATTATGCCATTAATTATGTAATATCTTCACTCTCAAAACAACCCAGTCTCTTTATGACTTGGTTTCTAATAGAACACAGTTTGGTTTAGGATGAATCTGTCTTGGATTCTGTCCAGTAGAAGGTATTGTATTTGGTCCTTAAATGTATCGCCTTGTATATTATAATTATTTTCCATGTATGTGCACCTGTGCGTCTCCCCAGTCATACCCTAAATGTTTTAAAGGTGTACTCTGTGACGTATGGCTTTGTCTCCTGTAGGGATTGGCTTCTCGCCTTTGTAGTTGGTGTTGATTGTCTACGGCTGCTGCTGCTGCTGCTAAGTCACTTCAGTCGTGTCCGACTCTGTGTGACCCCATAGACGGCAGCCCACCAGGCTCCCCCATCCCTGGGATTCTCCAGGCGAGAACACTGGAGTGGGTTGCCATTTCCTTCTGCAGTGCATGAAAGTGAAAAGTGAAAGTGAAGTTGCTCAGTCGTGTCCGACTCTTAGAGACCCCATGGACTGCAGCCCACCAGGCTCCTCCGTCCCTGGGATTTTCCAGGCAAGAGTACTGGAGTGGGGTGCCATTGCCTTCTCCAAGTTTCTCATTACTTGCAGCTAAAGGCATCCTGAATAATGTATAATAATGTATCCTAAATATATCATGTGTTTATGGATAATGCAGAATTATCCATAAATATTTTTTCCTGATTGATTTTAGTGACACAGGTCCTCTTTGGAAAAGGAGATTATGACTGAACAAGAAACACTAGTTCACTTTGGGAAAGTCATTTCAAACCAGTTAGAAATTTTCAAAGAATATGTAGTCCTAATCAGTTTTTTTTCCCCCATAAACTTATTCATTACATGATAGTTCAAACTTGACATTGTTCATGTTTGATGCTATGAAATAAAATATTTGGGGTGGAGTGGACCGATCTGTCCTGTGCTAGTGTGCCTGGAGCGTGGAGCTGGTGTTGTGAAGTAATCTTGATTCGTCACCTCCTCTAAAACTCCTGCAGCCCTCTCCTCCAAAAGCTGTTTGCTCGCAGTCCCTTCCGCCCTCCCACGTGGCTTCCCTCCTCTCTCCTCAGGCCATGCTGTTGTGGGCAGGGGTCCACAGAACTGCTTTCCTGGAGGCAGGTTTAGTTTCAGCCTCCCTGTCTTGGGAATAGGACATGCCCTTCACTACTGTCCACCCTTGGGCTTCCCCCATGATTCCTTGGAGATCCTATTTGCTGTTTCATGGCGTTAACTTTTATTCATCAGGCTCTGCAAGCTGACACCCATAGGAATTCAGTTCAGTTCAGTCGCTAAGTCGTGTCCTATTCTTTGTGACCCCATGGGCTGCAGCACACCAGGCTCCCCTGTCCATCACCAACACCAAGTTGGAGTTTGCTCAAACTCATGTCCATCGAGCTGGTGATGCCATCCAACCATCTCATCATCTGTCTTCCCCTTCTCCTCCTGCCTTCAGTCTGTCCCAGCATCAGAGTCTTTTCCTGGAATTCAAGCCCAGGACTATTGTTTCTCACCTTTTCCTATAGTTGCTTGGTCACCAGGCACTTCTCCACTCTACTTTTCCTTGGTCTTGCCTGCTGCTTCCGCAGCAGCTCGCTGTGAGGGTTTACGACGAAAGTTCTCTCCACCTCCACAGACCCATCAGTTTGTTTTCCCTCCATCCTCAGGAAAAGAGCCATTAATTTGGTATCTTAAGCCTTAGACCAGTAAGTAAATTTCTTTTTTCTCTCCAGCCAGCAGCCCAGTATTTCCCAGCTGGTATGATTCAGCTCTAGCCCCTGTATTTTTATACCGTGTTTCTTACATTATCTTCCTTGGAATATAGTCCCTTAAAATGCTCTGTAGAAAAATGGTTCCATAGACTAAGTAACTTGAGAAATGTCACAGACCTTCTCAGTGAGACCCCATACATTAGGTAAGAAACTGTTGGACCCAGTCGTGTCCAACTCTTTGCAACCCCATGGACTGTAGCCTACCAGGCTCCTCTGCCCATGGGATTCTCCAGGCAAGAATACTGGAGTGGGTAGCCATTCCCTTCTCCAGGAGATCTTTCTGACCCAGGAACGAACCCACGTCTCCCACATTGCAGGCGGATTCTTGACCATCTGAGCCTCCAGGGAGCCCTGGTCCCATACAGTATAGTTCCCAATGATCCTGTATAAAGACTAAAAGCAACTGCTGAACTTATATGACTGTAACAGCCCTCAACCCCCTTTTCCCTTGGTACCGCCCCTCCCCAGTTTATTGAGTAGCCTGTAGATCCCACTGAGGAGAACTTAGAATTCCCTGAACCCGTTTGAGCTCTGCCATCTCTAATTCCCGGCTCTGGGGCTTCCTTACCCAGAATACCCTCCCTCCCGATCTCTGCGGTAGGATGCCCCCCACCCTACCCCCAGAGCCTGGTGCGCAGGAGTGTCTATGTGATAGCTTACTCTCAAATATTTCCATATAAAAGTTGCAGCAGGAGTGTGGACACAGTTTAACTCCAGTCCACCTGCTCAGGCTAAGTGTGTAATATTTGAGATACCCTAATCAGGAACCAACATTCTAGAGATAGTTACCCAGCATCCCAGGCATACCTGGTGTCTATCCCTGGGGGCTAATTAGCTAATTAGATCCCTGCTCCGTGGAGGACCCCGGCTGCCTGTGTTCGAAACAGCCTCCTGAGAAGCAAGGTGCTGGCCTCAGCGTCGGAGGGCCAAGCTGGGGCCTTTCCTGAGCTGTCGGCACTATTCCTGTGGCTGGGTTTGCAGGCCGGCTAAGAAGTGTTAACCAGTCAGCTGAATTTCACCAAAGACTCGCTTCAGTTGTATCATACTAGCTGGTAGGGAGGTGGTGGTGGAGAGGGGCCCTTCAGTTCAGATCAGTTCAGTCGCTCAGTTGTGTCCAACTCTTTGTGACCCCATGGATGCAGCTTGCCAGGCTTCCCTGTCCTTCACCATCTCCTGAAGTTTGCTCAGACTCATGTCCATCGAGTCAGTAATGCCATCTGCTGAGTTAACCAGAAGAGTCTCGCAGACAGTTTGGGCAGTCAGCAGAGGGGTCAGTCCCCGCAGGTGACAGCAAGCTCAGACCGCCCCCCACCCCCCACCCCTCTGGTGCTGGTACTGGACGTGATGCTGAGCCGGGCAAGGAGTCATCAGCCGCCCCAAGCTTTGCAGTGAATGGGCTGTCGTCTCGTACATCTCCTTTGTCCCCCTTAGTGAATGCAGCTGCATCAGGGACCTCTAAGCCTGGACACCAACATCTCCTGCCCCCCGTGACCACAAAGAGGGGACCTTTGCACCAGACACTCACTCACTAGGTCCTGCAGGTGCCCTGTGTTCCATGTCTTCCTGCTCCACCCCCCAACATTCTGAGGGTTCTGGTAGGAGCCTGTACCAGCAGATGGCACGCTGTCACTCCTCCCGGAACCCAGTCCTCCACCCCCAGGCTCCTGTGTTAGTCTTATCTTCGCTGTGCCTCAGAGTCTATACCAGGAAAATGGGTATAATAACAGGGTCCCCTTGGTGGGCCTGTTGCAGGGAAACTAGCTCACACAGGCACAGGTCCTGGAGCACTCGCTGCCCAGCTCACTGTACACCGTGCCTGCTCATCTTCCTTTCCCTTCCCTCCCTTGCTTCCTTCCCCTCTCTCTCACTTTTTCTTCCTCTCCCCTTTTCTCCCTCACTCCACTTGCCTTTTCTTCCTTCCTCCTTTCCTTCTTTATTCTTAATTCTTAAAACTTTTTCTTAACACTTAGACTTGTTATACTACTGAGGAATGAATGAGCTGTATTCCTCCATGGAAGTTTGGATCAGACTTCTATTAAACATCTATCTATGAAACAAGATAAATGTCACCAAGACCTTGTACCAATGTTCAGTTCTTTACTCAGAAAAGAGTCCTTTTGGTCGGCCCTTACTTATGGTTATGTGTTCTTGGTTTGCATGGAGTTCTAATAAGCTTGATTTACTTTCCAACTTCATAGAAGATTAGAAAAGGCCCATTAGAAGGGATCTGTGGCTGGCGCCCTCAAAGCAGCAAGAAAAGACCGCTGAAAATGAAGGAAGAGGCATATAAATATAAAATCAGACAAAAGAGCTTTTAAACTCTGGAATCTTTGGGGGTAGAAACAAACTCAGGATAGCCCCATACCTCAGTAGTTCTTGAATAGTGTCATCGTTTCAAAAGCCCACAGAAATGGTTGATGCTTGTAATGATGGCCCTGAATGATGAGATGATTCAATGATTTTTAGCATGCTTTGTTTAAAGAGGCCAAAAAGTATGTGACGAGCTTCAGAACTTCCAGCAAAGGGTTAAATGAGAGTGATAAATCATCATTTTATTTGTTAAGGCGATTTGTATTAACATACCCAGGGCCCCGATCATGCTGGATAAATGAGGCATCACTTTACATAGTTATGGCTGTTAATGTTTATTAAAATATCCCCTAATTCATGAGACACAAGCTCAGTTACTCTATTAGAGAAACAACCCCAAATCTGACTCCTTCCAGATCTGCAGGAGTTTTATAGACACACGTGAGAACACACAGTGTGTGGAGGATAATACATCTGAGGAAGAGACTGAAGCCTGTAAATAAAGCAGCCCTTTCCTAATTTCTGTTTTTAACTTCTGCTTTCTGTCTTGCCCTAGAAGGCCTTATCCACTGTTATGTTTTGCTAAGTTGGGACCAGATGTATTTTAGAGGTACCAGGGAAAGTCCTGTGGAATATTTTGCTTTGGCTGCAAAGACTTTCCTCGTCACCAAGTTTTGCCTTGGCCTTTTGGGAGCAGCTTGTCTCAAGGGTAGAGGGCCCAGAGTGGGGGTTTTGCCCCAGCAGTGACTCAGACCTGACCCAGTCTGGGCTAAATACTCGGGTTAAATAGGTAAGGGATTTGAAGGTCTGTGACGGATGATATGGAAAGAGACAGAGCTTGAAATTGCTGAACCTGCTCCCCATTAAGAAAGAGGATGGTAATTACTTTCTGACATTATTGCCATGGCCATTACCTTGTATGGAGCTCTTACTGCGTGCCAGGCACCACGCACAAATCCACGCTTCAACTCAGCTGCTCTCAACCCCATAGGGCTGGCACTTTGTAGAATGAGGAGTCTGAGACTCAGGGAGGCTTAGTGTCTTAGCCAAAGTTACACAGCCCAGAAGAGGAGGAACCAAAGTTGAGCTCCAGATCTGTCTGCCTCTGGACAGATGGCAGGGCTGTGCTTTTAACCACGAGGTGAGCACCTGGGGACACCCCCTCCCCCAGGACCAGCCCGACCTTGGTCTTGGTGTACAGAGAAGGGCCAGGAGAGGGCTCCTGGGAGGATGCACGTTCTGCTCTAAGAGAGAAATGCCAGGGATAAAGATACGCAGCCATTCGGATGGAGCCTCAGGCTCACTGCCTGGTCTGAACCCTCCTTGTGGAGTGGGCCGTCTGTTCTAGGGCCAGAGCAACGCACAGGAACCGCCAGGAGTGTCCCTCCCGCCGCCTGGAGGACGCTTTCTGTGCCCCCGCTCCCACGGCCAATGCGCCCCGACTCAGGGGCTTGTTCAGTGTCACCTCTAATGGGGCAGCTTCACTGCTGATCTCCTTAGGTTTTCAGTTCAGACCTCGCCTTGTTTTCGTGGGGGATGTCTCCCAGGAGGTAGAGAGGAAGAGAACCAGCCCCACAAGCTTCCTTCCGGAGGCTGGGCCATCAGGCAGGATGCCTGCTTTCCTGGGGGTCCAGCCCTCTGTTCCTCTTCTCTCTAGCTGAGTCGACTGCCACCCTGCTTCCCCGGGGAACATGGCAGCTTCTGTCCGTGGGCTCAGCCTGAACCCAGTTCCTCCGGATCCTCTTGTCCATTCATGAGCAGCGGTCAGAGGGAAAGGTCAGGGAAAGGGCCATGACCTCAAAGGGCAGGAGAGGTGCGGCAGACCATTGCTTCGTCCCGGTGCTCTGCAAGTTGTCCCGAAACACAGGGCTTTCTGGGCTGCAGCATGAAATGAGGGCTTGTGTTTCTCACGGGGGAAGGAAGGAACAGGTATCCTGGTAACAGAAGAGCGCTGGCAGAGGACTGGCCTCTGCCCTGGTGTCAGACGGACATGGGATGCCACGTCTCCCTGACTGTGTAGCCGTAGACATTTCCTTGATTTCTGAGGGCGATTAGATAGACAGAGGCCAAGGAATCCCTGTTAAGAATAGTGGAAAATGTTACAGGGTGGATAACAGTTTACATACACAGATGGGCTTCGCTAATGGCTCAGGGGTAAAGAATCTGCCTGTAGTGTAGGAGACGTGAGTAGACGCAGGTTCGATTCCTGGGTCAGGAAGATTGCCTGGAGAAGGAGATGGCTACCCACCCTGGCATTCTTGCCTGAAAAATCTACAGTCCACAGGGTTGCAAAGAGCCAGACACGACCGAGTGACTCTGTGTGTGTGTGTGTGTGTGTGGGTGTGTGGGTGTGCACCAGATTTTTTTAAAGTCTTGAGTGTCAGGCAGAGGGGTTGTTGGACTTTTATATATTAGGGATCCAGTCAAGTTTCCTGAGCAGGGATGTCACCCGATGAAATAGTGCTCTAGTGAGATGAGCTCCGCAGTATTAGTTCCCATTCAAATCCGTGCCTGCTCCTGGAGAAAGCTTGCGGCCATCTCGGAAATGCTGCCCCGTTGGTGGCCTGGTGTGTCACTATGATAGACATTAGTGCTGCCCTCCAAGTGGTTCCAGTTCTGTTTTCTGGGACCGTAGCAGGCGTACATCTTCCTGCTTCAAAGTTGGGTGTGGCTGAGTGACTTGCTGAGACCCGTGCTGGGGTTGGTGAACTTTCTCTTGAAGGACCAGACAGTGAATACGTGTTTTCAGCCCCTGGGTCCTGCAGTCACTGCCACACCTGCTCAGCTCTGCTGTCGTGGTGTGGAAGCAGAGGGTGTGCATGGGAGCAGATGCCACCGTATTCCAGTGAAACTTGAGGTACAAGGACAGGCAGCTGGCCCGAGGGCTGTAGTTCGCAACCCCTGAACCAATCCATTGTGAGTGAGAAAAGCTCTGATCGGAAGCACATGTGGAAGTGCAGCCTCTTCCAGTCTGGGACCTTAAGTGAGCACATGGCATGAATGAGACATAAACTTGGCAATGTGAAGCGGTAGAGACTGGTGGTGTTCTTACTGTAGCATAACCTGTGTCTGTGATGAATGATGAGTGATCCAGCATCATCCCTGCGTACACAGTGTCACCATCATCCATCAACATCCTCCTCCTCATAGTCCTCATTGTCACAGCTGGTGTCTGCAAGCCCTACTTGGGGGACTGTGCCAACTTGGTTTCAGTAATTCCTTCCCATGCGCCACCTTTCACAGAAACAAGAAAGGGACATTCAGAGAAGTGAAATAACTTGCCCGCTGTCTCACAAATGATTAAGTATGGGAACTGGGGTTTGAGCCTAGCTCTTCTAAATTCTAATTCTTAATTTCTGTATGTCCCGCCTCGGGTTCAGGTCTTTGGATTATGATTTATTCTTTTCTTTTATCCCTTCACCTCTTTGATCACTGCTCCTGGCAATGTATCCTGTTTGGACAGGACCTGCGGTGGCTCTGGCAGCAGGCGGAGAGGGAAGAAAGACCCTTGCTTCCAGAAAAGCGCTGGTCTGAGCAGTGGAGGAGGTAGATGGAAGTAACCAGAGGGATGGATCAGGTTGGCAGCTCAGACGCTCCCAGGAGGAGGACCGCTTTGGGGACTGGCAGCTCTGAGCAATGGCTCTCAGTCCTGTATTTCCTGTATTTCTGTCAGTCATCTCCCAGGCACGCTGTCCTGTTTGCTCGCTCAGCCACGCTGTCCTGTTTGCTCGCTCAGCCACGTTCCTATCTTTCTTTGAAGCAATTAAAAAGAAATTATATTCCGAAACAGTCTTGAGAAATTGTGTTACTCCCCTTCCTGGCCTGACAAAGCTATAAAGCTCTGACTGCCATCTTTAATGGTTTGGCAGATAATTTTCCAATCTGGTGTTACAAAGGCCTAGCTCTATTTGATCAAGTAATAAGAAGCCACGTAATGAGTTCTTATAACTTCTGAAGAACTACCACTGAAGACGCTATCCATTCTGTTATTCAATATTTCTTATTTAAAGTCTCACTTAATTAAATTTTTTTATTTAGTGTCATGGAAAATTTTCTCTCGTTAAAATGATCCCTTGTCCTAATGACCAGTGAGAATTACATAAGCGATTATGTTTCCCTTTTTACCTTGGCTGTTGGGATGCAGGATTTATTTTATACTTGGAGATAATACCCGTTTGGACTCAGGATCAGAGTAGATTATCTACCAATTCCCCTCTCCTCCTTCACCTCTGAGTTCAGATCACTGTTTCTGACTTTAAGTTTTAAATCGTGTAACATGCTGTTGTAGGTTACTGAAAATGCTTCTTGGAAGTAGATGAGATTTAAGTTATAATGAAGACTTCACGTGCCCATATTGTGGCAAGCCAGAGAGTGAAACTGAGAGCCACTGATGGCCTCATCCTAGGAGGAGGTTCTTGTTGTGTATCATCTAAGACTGTGCTCAATCAGAACTTGAGATTGGGCAGGTTCCCTTCCTTTTCTACAGTGATAACTCCTGGGCAAAGGGCCTTTGCTGGGGTCATGCTGCCAGGAACACCTCTCCTCCTACCTTGCAGTTTAGTTTTAGTTTCCCTCTAGCGCCCACTGTTGGCAGAAACTGACAGGGCGCCAGTTCTCAAAGAAGCCTCGTGAATTGCATTTTGCTGGTTCTCACCCCAACAGCACTGAGCAGAGAACTGACAGGTGGTTCAGAGCTGAGAGATAAGCGCTTCACAACAGGTGCACCCTCTCTGCCCCCACTTCTTTATTTATGAAGTGATGGGATCGAGCACACGATGTGCAGGGTGGCGAATGGCACTCGACCCTCTCTTGGGCTTCAGTCACAGCAAAAGATGTAGCCAGTCAAGTTCCCTCCTCCCCTGTCTGCGTTCAGTGGTGAGTAAGCATTCTGAGGCCTCATATGCCTCCCCCGCTCCCAGTTCTTGCCTAGTGCCAAGGACAGTGCTTACAGGGGACACTCATTGTATGCTTGAGATATTTAATTATTGGATTTCTAATATATGCAAGTCACCAAGTATTCAATAACTATATCCAGCCCAGGGCCAGGGAAGCAGACTGTGCAGGAGGCATGGCCTGGCGGTGAATGAGCTTATAGTCTTGTTATAAAGTGAGATAAACCCAATAAGCACAGAGCAGGTTTTTACCTTTATGATGACAAGAATACTGGAGTGGGTTGCCATTTCCTTCTCCAGGGGATCTTCCTGACCTAGGAATTGAACCTAGGTCTTCTGCATGGCAGGTGGATTCTTTACTGTCTCTGAGCTACCAGAGAAGCCCCCAATGAAAAGTCTCAAGTTTTAGTAGATTCAGGGGGAGTTTGAGTCCAGGGAATGGATAGAGATCCTCATTGCTTGGAGTAGGAGGTTTTCAAGAGGATCTGGTTTCTTACCCATCTCTCGTGTACTCACCTGGAGACACAATTACTCCAAAGACATGTGTGTTGGGAGAAGCTACTGATTCTGCCACCTCTGGCATCTGGCATTGCTGGTACTGTGCTTTTCCTCAGCATCACCATCCCACAGTGAGCACAATAGTGTGCAACATCCTACATTAGAAAAATGAATGTTTGAGACGCCAGGAGAACGTTCAGCACAGAAAATCTGCCTCAGAGGGATTCCCTCGGGAGCAGCCCTGGATGCATCCCCGCAAAGCTCCACCAAATGAGTGAGCAGAGAGGACTTTTGGCTGGAAGGCCTCTCGGAGCTCCTCATCCGGGCCTGGCCCAGAGTGTTACCTTGCGGATGTCACCCCAGGGAGAGCTGACAGCTGGGGCAATGTTCCCTGGCCTCAAGGGAAGGCTTCAGGCACTCATTTAATGAAGCAGCACTTGATCTTCAAGGTCTGCAGAGAAGGATAAAGTGGCCCAGAGGAGAAGGTAGCATTCCTTCAGAGGCCCCTGTCCATGTCAGCACGACGTGGGGACGGGCACTGGATGAAACGACTGAGGAGGACTCTCTGATGCTGGATTCCTTCGAGATGATCACACTGTTGACCCCACTTTGCCCGACTTCTTGTGCAGGAATGGGGCTGTGTTCCTCACACAGAGCCCTCAGGCACACTCTCCTCTTTTTCATTTAAATTTTTACATATTGAAGTATGTTGCATAGGGTAAAGCTTATGAATCTTAAACGTACAGCTTGATGGATTTTTTTTCCATGTGTCTACACTATGCAAGCAGAAAAGACTATAGACTATTTCTAGTTCACTAAAATTCTTCATGCCCTCACTCCCAGGCAGTTCTCTCCACTAAATATTAGCTTTGTCTGACTTTGACTCTTCTATAAATGGAATCATGGAAAATATATTCAGTTTTGTCTTTTTCTTTTGCTAAGTATTGTACAATTCTAATTTTTTTTTTTTACTATTGGGCAGAGTTGAAACAGTTCAGAGAAGTGGCATGGCTTGAACCAGGTTTGACATCTGCAGTTCTGTACTTTTTACCATTGCACAGCTTTTTACCCTGCAACCATGCATCCATCTGTCCTTCCACGCATCCTTGCAAACTCATGTTGAAAGATGACTCTATGTCAGGGATGGTGCCAGGTGCTGGACATGTAGATATGAGTAAAATCACCCTGCCTTCAAAGATCTCCCACTGTAATGGGAGTGAAATATTTCAGGAGGATAATTAAGGTGTAGAGAGTGTAGACCGGGAGCTGTGTCTTTATGCGGATGCCTGGAGGAGCATGCAGAGGCAGGGGTAGACGGGGAAGAGGCAGTGACTAGGCCTGGAGGGCTCAGGAAGGAGGAAATGGCATTAGAACAGAATTTCATCTTTCTTGTTTTCTTATCAACAGGGCTGCAGCATTTAAGAAGACAGGTAGGGTTGGGGTCATCATCTGTGTATCGCTTATAGGATATTGCATTCATAGAGCTAACAGGCATTCGTGACCCAAAAATCTCCAAACATTACAACATGTCTTCTCTAAGAGCGTGCGTAGCACACCTAGAACTTTCTAACTAGGCAGAGAGCAGAAAGCAATGGGTTACTTCCCTGATTTGATTAGACACCGAAAGATCAATGGTAAACCACAGTGACAGTTTCAGCAGAGTTCCTGGAGTGGAACTTTCTAGCTCGGGTAAACATAGGGTCCTATATGAATTTCTGGAAATTATGTTCATCAGCTTGCTTCTCTAGATAGGTAGGAACTTTTTCAAGCTCTCTCCCTTCTGTCAGGACATAAGAATACACATTGGGAGACATCATCAGGTGACCCTCAATGAGTATAACCCCTTTCTAATACCCGGTATAACTCCCTCCTCCTGAGCATGATGGAACCTATGACTTGGCTTCTAACCAACAGAATATGGCAAAAGTGATGGGGATGTGGTGGAGTCATTCTCTTAATTAGGCTACATTATGTGGGAAAGATGATAGGATGTCACTCTCATAATTATGTTACAGAAGACTCTGCCTTAGCAGACTAGAGACGGAGCCTCCTGTTGGCCTTGAAAAAGGGTACAGCCAGATTGTGAGAAGGTCTGTGCAGAGGGCCACATGACAGGTGACTGTAGGTGGCCTCAAGGACCTGAGTGGCCTCCAACCAACTGCTGGTAAGAAGCTGGGGCTCCAAGGCTTAGAGCTGCAAGGAAATGAGTTCTACTAACAACATGAATGAGCTTGGATTCTTCCCTGGTCAAGCCTCCAGATGAGAATGCAGCCCATTCAACACCTTGAGGCCTGAGCAGAGTAGACGCCTGACCCACAGAAACTGTGAGATGATAAACATGTGTTACTTTAAGCTGATAACTTTGTGGTAATTTGTTACATGGTAATAGATAACTAATACACATACTTATCTGCAAGTATTTGTTGTATCAAAATAACCCCTCAGTTGACACATGGCTCTGCAGATACTGAGTCCTGCATGCCCTAAAGAGGATGTTCAGTTCAGTTCAGTTGCTCAGGCGCGTCCAGCTCTTCGTAACCCCATGGACTGCAGCATGCCAGGCCTCCCTGTGCATCACCAACTCGTGGAGTTTACTCAAACTCCTGTCCATTGAGTCAGTGAATATAGAAGTGGCCAATGAATTCCTTTAAGGATTGCTGTTTATAACAGCATTTTACTTTCACACTGTTGTGGGTTTTGACTTCTCTAAGAGGTAAATAAGGGCACTGTATAGGACATAAGTTTAGTTGTTCTGAGAGAGACCCCATATCAACCAGCCCCTTTTCTAACATTTGTAGTGTCTGGGGCAAGAATGCAAATGGATGACATACCATATGTCTAAAGAATGAAAAGTTATAAATCACTGTTATATGTAATATGTTCTGCTATGGTGACAAATATGTATTGTAATAATAATATATGTGTCAAGGTCTTTATATCACTGAGGAATGGCAAAACATTAAAGATAATGAAATATAATTATTATTTTGCATTCTTGGCTATTCAGCTGTTGGAAAATATTTGAACAGAGTAACAAAATGTTTAATTCATATATTATTGTATTTTCCATAAAATATGTTTTCTTGGTTCCATTTCAAGAAAAGGTCACTAGTTATTTTGTTTAGTATAGTGGATGTTCAATTGACAGTAAGACTCTAAAGGATTAAAAAATAGATTTTCTGCCAAATTTGAATGTTTTATTTTTATCAAAATATAAATTTAAAGTAGTGAATAATTTAAAATTTAAGTGAAAGTTTTCAAATAATTTTTCCAAAGTATTCACAAATCTATGAAAACTAAAAAGCAAACACACCAGTTATAAATTATAAAAAACTTAGCTTTGTAAATACAGCTGAATTTTCAGTTTCTTAAACATTTAGTTTAAGGTCTTATTAAATATTCTTTTAAAAAGAAAACCACTTGTAATTGTAGCTTTTAAAGTTCGCCTAGGGACCAACGTAAAGAATCAGGGTCACATTTCATGTATATTATTTCTAGTCTCAGATTATTATTGCAAACTATCGCTCCACTTTCTATATGCAACTCTTGTTGCATACCAATCCAGTGGTACTGATGAAATCAAGAACTAGAAGAGAAGCGAAAAAAAAAACAAACCACAGATATTCTGGCCTTCTGGGAAACAATACCTCTTCATTATGCAGAAATCTGTTGCACTGATGCTCTGTGAAGAAAGATTTGATGAGTTAATCCCCCCATGCTGGCACTGATCAAATTCTCCATCCTCCGCGGCTGCATCTGTCCCCCATCCTGGCAGTGGCGAAGTCCCCAGTCTTTCACAGCCCTTGGACACAGTGGCCTTTTGTTTCGAGGACTAAGGCAAGAGATGTGGAGAAATGTTTCCCTGGGGCTTGAGTGATGTTCATCATGCAAGCGGATGCTTCGGGTGCTGATCACGCCGTGTCAGCGCTGGGTCCCAAGTGATTGGAGCACCCACATGTTCTTTAATAAGTGTGTGTGTGTGTGTGTGTGTGTGAGAGAGAGAGAGAGAGACAGAGAGAGAGAGAGAGAGAGAGAGAGAAACCCATTGCTTCAGAAGTGTGGCTCCCCATACACGCATCTTTCTTGTTTGAGTCCAAGGGGGTGTTTGCTGCCCCAAATATTAGTTTTTTAATCAGTATAACACTTGCCTTCCTTCTCACAATAGTTTGCAAGCGTAGTAGTCTTGAGCTCTAGACTTTGGCCATTTGATGTGAAGAGCTGACTCACTGGAAACACCTTGATGCTAGGAAAGACTGAAGGCAAAAGGAGAGGGGGGGTGGCAAAGGATGAGATGGTTAGATAGCATCACCGACTCGATGAACATGAATTTGGGCAAACTCCAGGAGATAGTGAAGGACAGGGGAGCCTGGCATGCCATAGTCCATGGGGTCACAATGAGTCGCACACAACCTAGCAAGTGAACAACAACAAATAATAGTCCTTGATGCGATGGCAGCTCAGCGGCTTCACAGTCTCCAGGACCCAGGCCCTTTCTCTCTGGCTGTTCCCTTTCCCCTAGGTTGGTGCCCTCATCAACATGGCTCAAGATGGTTCCCACTGTATTTCTAATTCAGCCAGAAGGAAGAAGACGAGAAGCAGGGCTTGTCCCTCTTTTTAAGAGTCTGACCCTGAAGATGCACACACCAATTCTGCACACATCCCACTGTCGACAGATGACTGAGAAATGTGGTCTTCTATTGGGTGATCTCATGTCCAGCTAAAAATTAGTCTTCTGTGAGCGAAGGGGAGAACACAGTTTGGGTGACAGCCAGTAATCTCTGTCACAAGTATGTATTTTTTTATGTAAGTTTGGAAGGATGATCATTTAGAATCACAGATACAAGGTTGCCCAAGTTCAGTTGTATTTCACAAAACAACAGACTTCTAGGAAAGAGCTTTGGATGGTTTTAAGCACATTGCAGGCTGGAGGCTGCCTGAAATGTTAAGCTGAGTGGGTGGAAAACTGAACTGGGTTCAGATCCACAAGCAGCCACAAACAACTAAAGTGACCTTGAGCTAGTCACATCTGTTGGCCCCAGTTTACTTTTCAGTAAAATGAGGGCTTTGTATTAGACTACTAGTTTACAAACTGGGTACCATGGAAACTTAGAGATCCTCAGAGTCACTTCAGAAGCTAGGGATTGGCTCTGAACCTTTCCTCCCTATGTATTAATTCTAATTAATTTAATTTCCTATGTATTAATTTGTATTGGTTGTGTGATTTAAAAAAGGGAAGAGAGCTTCTATTGCCAAAATGAAAGTTTGAAAATGCCTACACACTGGGGTGCCTAGTGGATATAGTAGGATAGAGGGGTTGGACTCAATGCATATAAGTTTTAGCAAACTCAGGGAGATAGTGAAGGACAGGGAAGCCTGGCGTGCTGCAGTTCATGGGGTCACGGAAAATCGGACATGACTTGTCGACTGAACAACTGAGGGGTCAGACTGCCTGCATTTCAACCTCAACTTTGACACTTTCTCTGATACCTTACACTGAGGTCTTCCCCCTTCCTGAGTCTCAAGTATTGCTTCCTCATCTATAAAATAGCATTACTATTATTTACCTCTTGGGACTGTCTTGAAGCTTAAGTGAGGTAATATATCTGAGAGGGCTTACCTTAGAGGATCTGGGGTAACAGATGGGTCTAATGAATGGGAACCGTTGTTATCACTGTCACCATCACCGACCTCATCTCCAAGGCTTCAGCTTTGGGCTCTAAAGCTTTGTGTTTCTGTGAACTGATGCACATAATGAAGGACCTTTCTATGAAATTAATGGCTACCCACGGGTTTTTCTCTTTACACCTGGATTTTTGCAGGTTTTCTCTAAATGAGGCACACTCGAGTTAGCCCATCCTGGGTAAAACAATTTAGACATAAGTAAGACGTAGAGTTCTGTCTTTTCAGAGGCAGTATTTAAATAATTTTTTTCAACAGAGAAAAACAATTTCAGCCTTTTAATTCAAGGAGAAAATGAATCAAGTCCGCACATGGCAGGAATAAATTGCAGAGCTTCTAGCACTTTAAATAGTTAACCAGAAGGATAAGCAGGAAAAATCCCATGATATGACTTTTTGTCAATCTTGACTTTCTAGGGATTAAAGCTGCTTTTGAGTTTAGACCACTGCTTATTCCAGTTTGTTAAACCCTTGACAAACTCCAGTGTATTCCACTCAGCAGTTCCACATGAGGGGGTCACATTACAGTCTCCACATTTCAGAGCCGATGAAGCAACAGTGCAGAACCGTGTGATCCTGGAGCTGAGACTTGGAGGTCACTGATTGCAGCCATCCTTGTGGGCCAACTGATGTTGTACCCAGAATCAAGTGGAAGAAGTGTAGTGGGTCTTTGGATCCACCCAGTCATCTTATGGTGGCTCAGATGGTAAAAATCCACCTGCAATGCAGGAGACCTGGGTTTGATCCCTGGGTGGGGAAGATCCCCTGGAGAAGGGAATGGCAACCCACTCCAATATCCTTGTCTGGAGAATGCCATGGACAGAGAAGACTGGGAACTACAGTCCATGGGGTCACAAAGAGTCAGACACAGCTAAGCGACTAACACTTCACCTTCAAAAGATTTAACAGGAATGTGCGAGAGGATTTTAAATCTTAAGATGAATGCTGTGTGGTGTTCAGTCGCTCAGTCATGTCCACTCTTTGCGACCCCATGAACTGTAGCCCGCCAGGCTCCTCTGTCCATGGGGATTCTCCAGGCAAGAATACTGGAGTGGGTTGCCATGCCCTCCTCCGGGGAATCTTCCCAACCCAGGGACTGAACCTGCAACCCAGGGTCTCCTGCATTGCAGGCAGATTCGTTACCATCCAAGCCACCAGGGAGCCAAGGTTGGGGACTATTAAATCTTTACTCTGACTTATAACCGTAAGGCCTTTGATTACACCCCAGCCAACTTGTTTTCTAGCTCTGTAATGATTCTTGTTTATAGAACCTGAAAATCTGAGCACTGAAGTGATGCTCAGAGTTTATGCAATGCCAGAGTCTTCTTCATATCATCTTTGACAGATTGTTACTGCTCCTTCCTGACTGTGTCCCCATGACGAGGACCTCACAGCTTTGTTAGGAGGCAGCCACTCCTTTGGAGGAAAGAGCCAACTTACTTGAAAATTTTTCTTTTGCCCTGAAGCTTGCTTTTCTGGTATATGTGTATTGTATATGTGTGCATATATCTGACAGCCTTTTTCACCTTCCAGATCAACCCCATTTAAAATTGATCCCTCTTTGCAGGTGGATCTTTCAAATATATGAAGCCAACCCACTTCCATCTCCAACCTTCATATGCTCTCAGTATCCCTCATATGTTGATGCCCTTAACCACCTGATCATTCCCTCCAGGCTTCCTTGGTTTTGATGAAAGTGTGTTTGTTAAAGTGACTGAAGCAAACCAGTTACCATACCCTGTGCCAACTCTCACTCCTCATTCTTCCATTTCCCCCCATTTCACTTTATTTTTTTTTTTAAATATTTGTTTATTTGGCTGTGCTGGGTCTTAGTTTCAGCATGCAGGATCTTTAGTTGTGGCCATGCAGACTCTTCATTGGGGCATTTGGAGATCTAGTTCCCTGACTGGGGACTGAACCCCAGCTCCTTACATTGGGAGCATGGAGTCTTCGCCACTGGACGACCAGGGAAGTCCCTCCCCACTTCAGTTTAGAAGCTGTACGTGATATCCCCCATAATGGCTTGATTAATGTTGGAGAAAATAAGAGGAGGAATATATATGGGCCCTTAAGTTCTATTTCTCTGCATATATTTCTGCAACAAGATGGGCTCTAAAAATGGTTTTGTCATAAGGAGTCAGATGTAAACCTGAGGTCTGCCAAGTCTCTCAGACCTTTTCCAGTGGCCATTCCTGTACTTCGGACCTTCATAGTCAACCTGGAGGGTAAGTGCTGCGTCTTTTATTCATTTACTACATTGCCCTTGGCTTTGAGGATACCTGTGCTTGTGTTTTTTAATTACCTCTAAAATGTATTAAGGTACTTTAAAAATCTATCTTTAGAAATGTTAGAGATCACTAGCATTTAGGCACCATCTACAAGGCTGATGAGAAAGCATTTGCTCTGTTGATAACAGTGTCTTCATCATAATGGAGTGGGCCTTCTCATTTGAAGGGATGGATCAGGGTAAACAAGACCATCCCACACCTGGAGAGAAAATGCACTTTGCTCTGCAGAATACTGTCTGAGTGTCACTGTGTTGGGCATTTGACACTTCCAAGATTCAGGCTCCTGGCTTATGTAACAGCCTCTCTATAGCATGTCTAAAGACATGTGGGTTAAAGTCATTACATACTGTATTAAAAAAAAGAAAAAGAAGAAGGAGGTGAATGGAAACTGAGACATGAAAAATGTATCATTTTAATTATGCTGTCTGAAAAAGTGATGAAAATATTCATCAGAAAAAATGAAATGATCAGCCATGGTGTGCTTTCCCATGAGTCATTACATATTTACCCAGTCATATGAACTGCCTTATCAAAATTCAGGAGTTTACATTAAACTAGACCTAGAATCCTTGACTTACCCAGTGAGACAAGCAGATCTGAATTATCACTGACGACTGCCTCTCACCTGCCGTCATCTTTCCTTCCCCAAGCAGGGAGCACGCTTACACCATGGAAATCTTCTAGGCTTTATTTTTAACCTCTTGGTCATTTTACCAAACCTGAGTACCGTGAACCAAGTTGATGTAGCTTTCCTTCTCCTCTGCAGGCCTTTCTCTCTGCAGCGTTGTTGAGAGAGGAAGCACAGCCTCTGCCAGTCCACAGGGGGCTTGGCATGGGTAGGGTGCTGGTCTGTGCCGCGGGGTTGCTGGCCATGGAACAGAACCAGGGGCCTGACTCTCTGAGGACACGCAGGCTGTGCAGCTTCTCTGTTTGGGTTGGCAACACAAGTCATGTGCTTCACTTTTGCTGGGGCCCTATCGCTTGCTGAATATTTATTTGTCCCCAAGATTATTTAGTTATCCTCAGGAATCCAGACTCTCTAGCCAGCTTTTCTCCTTTGGCATAAGTTCCCACAGGGGAATGTGATTGACCCCCTTCTCCCTTCAGAAGGGGCCTTATTGCTCATTGACTTGGCAGCATTAGAGCAGAAAAGCAAAAAGGGACCCGGGAAGACACATGACTGTGTCTACAGTTAGCCGCCAGGCTAAGATTAGAGCTTGGATCTTCTGATTCCAAATCCAGAGTTCTTTCTAGAACCTCTCAAACTTTGGGGAGCACGTAAGCCCCTGAGGGACTTATTTAATAACATAAGCAGCTGCAGTTGCTATTGTTCAATCATTCAGTCATGTCCAACTCTTTGCAACCCCATGGACGGCAGCACGCCAGGTTTCCCTGTCCTCCACCATCTCCTGGAATTTGCTCAAACTCATGTCCATCGAGTTGGTGATGCCATCCAGCCATCTCATCCTCTGTCATCCCCTTCTCCTCTTGCACTCTTTCCTAGCATCAGGGTCTTTTCCAATCAGCACCTGAGGAACTTATTTAATAAAATGCAGTCTTGGTTTTCCCTCTTTAGAAATTCTGATGTGGAATCTGCCTGTTGAATGTGCATCTCTGTGACCTAAGATGTCTTGTGTGGCTTATCAACCTTTACCTTCTACTTCCATTCACCTGGTGAAGCTACTCAGTTAAATATGAAGATTGTCATATACCCTTACTCATTAAAAGATTACAGCACAAAGAACATGATAAAATCATTGAAGTAACATAGAAAGTAGAAGAAATCCACCCATTGTCAAGCTCCCCATCAGCGTATCTACCTACCTACCCTGTCATCTTGGGAGAGGTTATCTATCAACCTAATAATTCTGTTATGTTAATTTTACTTCTTTTGAGCCATAGGCTTTGTTATTTGACTCCGTAAGAAATGAGGCTCTCCAGAACTATTAAAGTAGAAAAATAGTATGAATTTTATTGAGCATCTGGTACATTACTGGGCACCGTACTCAGTATTTTACACAAATTCACTCATTTAATCACATTGACCTTATGAAGAAAGTTCTATTATCCCCATTTTCCAGATAAGAAAACTGAGGCTTGGAAAGGCTAAATGGCTTGTATCAAGTTTTCTGGTTAAGAAGCAAAGCTGAGATTCAAACCCTCCTACTCCAAAGCCCATGCTCTTCCTCACCACACTGCTTTCCAAATGTGCAGACAAAAGACAGATGCCTGAACTTCAGGTCCTCATCTCTGTGAAGAAAGGAGACATTCCTAAACAGAAAACAACCAGGGGACCACAATAACAAGTGTATTTAATTTCTAAAACGTGTGCCAGAGATACATGGTGCTGTAGGGAGGAAGTATAGGGAAGTATTTACTGGATTGGAAGCTTCTGAATGCAAGGGAGGAAAAAGACACTTTTTCTTGATGGTGGAAGCTGCTATTATAGGTTTGGGGGCAAGGGAGTAACTCGGTGAAATGAAAAGTCACAGCCAGCCCCAGTCTGCTAAAAGCCATCCATTTCGGCTGACTCCCCAAGTAGAGCCTTTGCCAGAGCCACTACAGATTTGGGATTTGACTCAGTCCCATGGACAGAGGAGCTTGGTGCAGGCTACTGTCCTTGGGGTCGCAAAGAGTCGGGCATGACTGAGCAACTTCACTTTCACTTTCTCTCTCCAAGGCTGTTAATCAGCACAGACAGGACCCCAAATGAGAGGGAAAAGGGATGACAAGCTGGAGAATTACATTCTTAATAATTCAGGGTATAGGAGCTACCAGGAGCAGGGTTCTTCCCAGAAATGAAATCTCCATTGTACCCAGTGAGCTAGTTATTAGAAAAGTTTTCTTGTGATTTCCCTGGAGTTTCTTCCAGTTTCTTTCTTCCCCAACTCTCCACAGTGCTTTCATTTGACTTTAGCACTAGACATGCCTTCGTTTCAGGTACTACTCACCACTGTCAGTGACATCAACTGACATTTACTGTCTCTTTAAAACTTGAGGTATAATTCACTTATAATATTGTATTAGTTTCAGGTGTACAACATAGTGGTTTGATACGTTTATAAATTATAAAATAATCACCACGATAAATCTGCTTACCATGTCACCACCGTTACAGTATTATTGGCTATATTCCTCATGCTGCACGTTTCATCCCTGTGACTTATTTATTCTGTAACTGCAAGTTTGTAGCTCTTGGTTCGCTTTACCTGCTTCACTCCCTTTTACCCTTTCCCTCTGGCAACCTCTGTCTGTTTTTGTTTTGTTTTGTTTGTTTTGTTTTTTAGACTCCACATATAACTAAAACCATACAGTATTTGTCTTTCTCTTCTGACATATTTTACTAAGCAGAATACCCTCTAGGTCCATCCATGTTCTCACAAGCGACAAGATTTCGTTTTTATATGGATGAATAATATTCCTGTATGTGTGTATGTGTGTGTGTATCTCCCATCTTCTTTATCCATTTATTTCTTGATGGACATTTAACTTGCTTCTGTATCTTGGCTGCAGTTTTAATAATGCTGCAGTTAACACAGGGGTGCATATGTCTATTCAAATTAGTGTTTCTGTTTTCTTCAGAAAAATACCCAGAAGTGGAATTGGTGATCTATATGGGCTTCCCTTGTAGCTCAGTCAGTAAAGAATCTGCCTGCAACGCAGGAGACCCTGGTTCGATCCCTGGGTTGGGAAGATCCCATGGAGAAGGAAATGGCCACCCACTCCTGTATTCTTGCCTGGACAAGGGACACAGGAGCCTGGCGGGCTACAGTCTATGGGGTCTCAAGAGTTGGACGCCGCTTAGCGGCTAACCCACCACCAGTGGGTTTAATATTTTGAGGAAACACTACATTATTTTCTGCAGCGACTGCACTAATTTTACATTCCCACCAACAGTGTGCAAAGCTTCCCTTTTCTTCACATCCTCACCAACATTTGCTATTTGTTGTCTTTTTGATAATAGCCATTGTGACAGGTGTGAGGTGACTGCATTTGCCTGAAGAGTTCGTGATGTTGAGCATCTTTTCACGTGTGACAGTTACTCTCTCGTGCACTGCCCTGTGCTAGGCATGCAAAGCAGGTTAAGGCCCTGCCGTTGGGTGTTTGTGGCCTGTCTGGGGAGACAGGACCCGTTCATGATACCAATCAACAGCCCTTAGCGTTCACTGTGATCTCAGTGGACTTTATTATAAAAGGAGGAAGATGGAGGCCACAAGTTAAGAGGACAGACCCAAAGCGAGCCAAAGAATAGGAGGCGGGAGAGGTTATGAGGCCTGGCGTGGCCTGGGGTTCATAAGGGGCTCGTCTTCTGGAGAAGGCAGGCCTCAAAGGGGGCTCTGTGGAAGGACTGGAGTTACGCAGGAGGCTTTAGTGAGGGTCCTTCCAGCAGGTCTGTCTCCCTGCACAGACCATAGCACCTGCAACAGGCATGGGGTTCCACCACGTCTTCCCTGGGGGAGCTGCCCCTTGCATTACACGTCAGAGGCGGTGGCTGTTGGGAGGCAGGCTCTGTGACACCGATTTGTGTAAAGGGAGTTTGTTAAGAAGAAAGAGGGAAGCAGAGTTGAGGATAAGTTGGGCTGTGAAGCCATCCCAGTGACAGCCTCATCTGAGACTTGTGCAGCTGAAATGGTCTTCAGAGTTGCCCTGACTCAGAGGCCTTTCTGCTCACCTGTCAGTTTGTCCCCGGATGTAGGCTGCCCCAGGGAGGGAGCCTGGCCTCAGCTGTATTCTGGAGGAAAACAGAGGAGGCCATTCTGAGTCGGGGCTGCGGTCCCTGGTGCCGGTGCCGTGAGTCCTCCTTACCTGAAGGGGGCGCCAAGCAGTAGGGCAGGTCCATGTGCAATGGACATGTTGACTGAGAGCAGCTGTCTCCATGGCACTGGGTCCCTGGCTTGTGGCTGTAACGCAGACAGAGTAGGGTTGGAATTGCCACATTTGTTTAAAAAATAATAATTTTCCAGACCAAGAAAGACCATTTTGTGAAGGGTTGAGTAGCAGCCACCACAAATGGCCTAGTGTATGGGTTTTGGGCTTTAAAATACCAGCCTCATTTGTAATGAGAGGGAAGGCAGTGTTCCCAAGCCAATTAGTGATGGTTGGGGAGGAATTAGTGACTTGTACAGTCAAATAAATGGTATTATTTCAGATACTGTCCCCCAAAGATATGTTTTTCAGAGACAGAGAGCCCTTGCAGTAAGATAAATATCTCTGTGTACACAACTATTAGTTAATTCAGGAGCCAGCCTAAGAAACAAAATAATTTCTGGTAAGCATCCTTTCCAGTTGAAATACTTTGGGTATAATTTCTCAGCCTTTAAAAGAGCCGTAGGAGTTAGGAAGGGAACACTTATTCTATATATTTTGTTAAGATTTTGTTTCCATAAAGTAAGGAAAATTCCCTGAAGAACCTGGACCACCTGGGTCTCAGTGCTTGAAACACCAAGTTCCTTGGAGAGTCCTTGGATCACAGAAGATTTATAAACATTGTACAGCAGTGTAGTTTTCTACCAATTCATTTAGACTCCTCCCAAATCTGCATGTCCCCTAGACTTTCTAATTCATGTAAATGATTGCCCCTGGTCAGTGAAGCAAAATCATGAGGAATCTTGCTTTAGTTCTCCCTGTCCTCATTCCTTATAGCTCACCTAGTAGCACATATTGGTTCCACTTCTAGAATTCACTTTGCATCTCTCTCAACCCTTCCTCCTTGACCTTGACATCCAAGTCAGCATCCTTGCCCACCTGGACCTCCTTACTGGTATCCCTGTCTTCATGCTTACTTCCCTTGAATATATTCCTTGCATTTCAGGAATCAGCCAGAGGGAGCTTATAAACGTGCAAATTAGATCATATCGCTGCCCTACCTGAGCACTTCATGGCTTCCTGGTACAATGGAATGAAATTAAAACTGCTTCTTATGACGTATAAGACCCTGTGGGACCCTGCTCTTCAACCTTGTCCCACACTGTTCTTGTTGCTTCAGCCCTACCAGCCTCCTTCCTGCCCCAGGGAATTTGCACTTGCTGTTTTCCCTGCATTGCTTACTCTTCCTTCAGCTGTTTATATGGATGACTCCTTCTCTTTCAGTTCAGTTCAGTTCAGTCACTCAGTCGTGTCCAACTCTGCGACCCCATAAATTGCAGCATGCCAGGCCTCCCTGTCCATCACCATCTCCTGGAGTTCACTCAGACTCATGTCCATCGAGTCCATGATGCCATCCAGCCATCTCATCCTGGGTCGTCCCCTTCTCCTCCTGCCCCCAATCCCTCCCAGCATCAGAGTCTTTTCCAATGAGTCAACTCTTCGCATGAGGTGGCCAAAGTACTGGAGCTTCAGCTTTAGCATCATTCCTTCCAAAGAAATCCCAGGGCTGATCTCCTTCAGAAGGGACTGGTTGGATCTCCTTGCAGTTCAAGGGACTCTCAAGAGTCTTCTCCAACACCACAGTTCAAACGCATCAATTCTTCGGTGCTCAGCCTTCTTCACAATCCAACTCTCACATCCATACATGACCACAGGAAAAACCATAGCCTTGACTAGATGGACCTTAGTCGGCAAAGTAATGTCTCTGCTTTTGAATACGCAATCTAGGTTGGTCATAACTTTTCTTCCAAGGAGGAAGTGTCTTTTAATTTCATGGCTGCAGTCACCATCTGGAGTGATTTTGGAGCCCCCCAAAATAGAGTCTGACACTGTTTCTACTGTTTCCCCATCTATTTGCCATGAAGTGATGGGACCAGATGCCATGATCTTCGTTTTCTGAATGTTGAGCTTTAAGCCAGCTTTTTCACCCTCCTCTTTTACTTTCATCAAGAGGCTTTTGAGTTCCTCTTCACTTTCTGCCATAAGGGTGGTGTCATCTGCATAACTGAGGTGATTGATATTTCTCCCGGCAATCTTGATTCCAGCTTGTGTTTCTTCCAACCCAGCGTTTCTCATGATGCACTCTGCATAGAAGTTAAATAAGCAGGGTGACAATATACAGCCTTGACGTACTCCTTTTCCTATTTGGAACCAGTCTGTTGTTCCATGTCCAGTTCTAACTGTTGCTTCCTGACCTGCATACAGATTTCTCAAGAGGCAGGTCAGGTGGTCTGGTATTCCCATCTCTTTCAGAATTTTCCACAGCTTATTGTGATCCACGCAGTCAAAGGCCTTGGCATAGTCAAGAAAGCAGAAATAGATGTTTTTCTGGAACTCTCTTGCTTTTTCCATGATCCAGCGGATGTTGGCAATTTGATCTCTGGTTCCTCTGCCTTTTCTAAAATCAGCTTGAACATCAGGGAGTTCACAGTTCATGTATTGCTGAAGCCTGGCTTGGAGAATTTTGAGCATTACTTTACTAGCGTGTGAGATGAGTGCAATTGTGTGGTAGTTTGAGCATTCTTTTGCATTGCCTCAACCCAAACAATATCTTTTCAGAAAGGCCTTCTAGCTAAAGTAACCCTCTCTCCTGAGATAGTTGTTACATCACCTGTCTCTCTCTCTTTATTTTTTTCATTCATGGCCCTTATCACAATCTGTTTTTGTTAAAAATCACTATTTAAAAAAATATTATCTGTCTTCTCTCACTGCAATGTAAGTTCCATTAGAGCAGGAAGCTTTAGTTTACTGGTTTACTGTTATATCTCATTGCTAACACAATGATGGGAACGCAGAAGGCACATAATCAGCGTATGGTGAAAGAATGAATGAACAGGCAAACGTATAAGTTTTCCAGGGCCTGATGTACAAATGGAAGCAGAATACAAGAGCACCAGCCAAATGATGATTTCCTAATGATATTCCTAGCGGTTTGTACATGAAGCTATAATGTGCAAATATTTTATTAAAGGAGGATACACTATCTATAGGAAACCAACACAGGAGTAAATGGTAGTACTCTGTGTGATGATGCCCAGAGCTCTTAGATGATGCCGTGTCTCCTCTTAGGATTTTTTCATAGTACGTTGCTTATAAGACAGCCCATACTATATGATCCTTTTTTCCTTTAAAAAATGTTACTGTATCTATTTATAACTTAGAGGGGTGGGGTGGGGAGGGAGGGGGGAGGGAGGTTCAAGAGGGAGGGGACATATGTATACCTATGGCTGATTCATAATGATGTTTGGCAGAAGCCGACACAGTACTCTAAAGCAATTATCCTTCAATTAAAAGTAAATAAATTTTAAAAAATACTACTGTAATTATACAGCAAAGGTTAGAAGGGTATTATCGAAGTGTTAGCCAGGATTATCCAGAGTGTTAAAGTCACTCTTTGTTTTTCTTATTTTTATTATCTGATTTTTATGGTGAATTTGTAAATTTTTCATTGTTGATTTAGTTTTCGTCACGCTGGGTCTTCATTGCTGTGTGTGGGCTTTCCCTAGTTGCAGTGAGCAGGGTCTCTTCTTCGGTGAGATGCTCAGGCTTCTCCTGTGGTAGCTTCTCTTGTTTCAGAGCACAGGCTCCAGGGCTCACAGTCTTCAGCAGTTGTGGCACACAGGTATAGTTGCTCCGAGGCATGAGGAATCATCCCAGCTCCGGGGTCGAACCTGTGTCCCCTACATTGGCGGACAGACTCTTATCCACTGTACCAGCAGGGAAATCCTGTCATCCTTTTAAAAGCAGCAACTGCTTTTGTTGTTTTTCTTCTTAAACATACTAATGGTGAATCCTTTCATGGACTAAAGAATGAGCATCAGGTGTTTTTTGTTTTGTTTTTTTTTAACCTAAATCCAACTTTTCATACCTTGGTTTTACTTGCTTTTCATGAATCAGCTGTGACAGGAGTTTTGCGGAGGTGGTGGAAGTGATATCATTATTGATAATCTTGTTTTAAGAAAAATCCCTTCCTGGAGGGCCTTGTCTGCTACACTCTCCCCTCCCGGGAAGTTGTGACTGCCTCGGGGTCTCCAGAGAACCTGTTGTGTTCAGAAAATGACTCTTGAGAGCGGCTTGCCGAAGGAGTACTGAGTCAGCTGTAGGTTTTGTCAGAGCTCACGGCTGAGCCAGAGCTTTGTCCTTTGTGGCTCTGAATTCTGTTCTGATTCCCTCCCCAGGGAACCAGCATGAGCGGCTGAAGCTCAGGCCGCCCTACACACTCAGCCGGCTTTGTGCTTCCCTGAGTGGACTGGAGTGCAGAGGAAGGTGTGGAGTGGGTGCAGGTCAGGGGGAGCTGAGACCGGCCTCGGAAAGGGTCCACATCGGGGAGGCCTGGGGTCTTGACCTCAGGAGACTGAGCCTCCGGTGACCAGAGTCCTGGGATGCTAAGGGAGAGCAAGGGTGCTGGGCTTGAAATGGTGAGATTTTTCTCCTTCCTCGCTTCACCCTGCCCCTGATCTTGCCCCTGATCCTGCCTCCCTTCACCCTGCCTCTGTTTCCTCTCCCAGGCCCTGTTTCCTCTCTGAGAGGCCCTGTCTGGCCTCTTCCTTCCATAGACCCACCAAAGTCGAGGACCAACATTCTGCAAATGAATGTGCATCAGGCACTTAGCAGGCGCCAGGACCATGACACGCACAGCAGAGGCCAAGGGGCAGAACTGTCTCCCCATCGTGGAGCTTCCACTAGAAGGAGAGAGGGTGGACATGCTCACGTGGGCAGGGCAGAGTGAAGATGTGGACGCCAGGGTGGACGTGAGGAGTAAGTGCCCAGTTCAAAGGCTAGGCCGGATCCTGGAGAGGCCGAAAAATTGTGCCACATTGGAGGCCTTCTCAAAAAACGAGAGAGATGAACCTACTAGGCCCCTCCCAGGACTCTGAAAGGGGCCCTGCAAGTGAGGAGGCCTTGGCTTAAGGTTTGTTAGTTTCCTGGTGTGGTAGAGTTCTCCAGAGAAACAGAACCAATAGGATGTGTGTACACACACACACACACACACACAAAGAGATTTCATATATCTTTAGAGAGAGAGAGAAATACATGATTTATTTTAAGGAATTGGCTCACTTGATTGTGGAGACTGGCAAGTTCAAAATCTGCAGGGTGGGCCGATAGCCTGGATACCCAGGAAGAGCCGATGTTGGAGCTGAACTCCAAAGTGTGTCTGCTGGCAGGATTCTCTCGCTTGGAAGAGGCCAGCATTTTGTTCTGTTGGATGAGACCCACCCATACTATGGAGGGTGATCTGCCTTACTCAGTGTCCTGATTTAAACGTAAATCCTACCCCAAAACACCCCTACTAAAACTTCCTGATTATTATTTGACCTAATATCTTGCATCATGGCCCAGCCAAGTTAGCATATAAAACTACCCATCTCACCTGGTATATCCATCTCTGGATGTGAGGTCAACAGAGGGAAGGATCGGTATGGACAGAGCGGGCAGAGAAAGCTCCTTGGGAGAGGTGAGGGTGGACCATCCTTGGGCTTCACGGGGCCCACTGTCCTTGAATATTAAGCCACAGGAGGGGCTTGGGGTGGCATCTCACTAGAGGCTGCAAGGATGCCGGCTTGGCTAAAGGGGTTGGTGACCTTTGCCTCAAGGAGTCGTCAAGGCCATTTCTTGTGGCCTACTTGCCCCCATACCGTCCCACCATGAGAACCTGTTTTTCCTTTTACTTGTCCTCTTTCTCCTCCATTTTGCCTTCCTATCTTTCTTGCTGTCCTCTCTCAGGTTAAACCTCAGACAGGACAAGGCCCGTCTGGCTCACCAGTGGTCACAAGAAGCTTGAGCAAGGGAGCTTCATTCCAAATTCTCAGAATGAGCCACAGCCTCGGTCCATGGTGTCACTCACACACCCAGGCTTCTGTGATGTTCAGAGAAAGCCTTTGTTGTTGGTATTCCCACACCTGGTGCCCAAGTGGCTCTTTGCGGGTGTTAATTGGTGTGTGATGTCATTTATCATGTAGGTGTAATTTAAGGGAGCCTCTGCATGTTCCCTGCACAGAGAAACCAGCTTCCTTGCTCTCCCTAGCCCGCCATCAATCTGCAGGACAGATGGGTGTTTTCATTCGGCCCTGTACCTACAGGAGGGTAGAGCATTCCAACTTTCCTTTCCAATGCACTTTCTCATTCCCTGCTTAAGTCTTGGCCAAGTGTCTTCTATTTCAGCTCCCTTTGTGTTTCCTCAGTTAGATCCTGCATGGACCTCCCTGGGTGGGGCTCTAGAAGCACAAAGCTGACAAAAATCATCTAGGAGGGTCCAGTGGATAGCAGTGAGGAAGCAGAAAACAGCACCTTCCAGAACATTCCTTCCTGCTCCTTGCCACCTGCTTTGGCGTCGGCCTGGGGTCCGGGGAAAGGAGAGGCTTCAAGCACGCTTTCTCCTCCTTCCAGAAGTCAGCAATGAGATCTTTCTGACCTGAAAATGATTTGAAAAGTGGAACCAGAGCACCGCACCACCAGGGTGCATTCAAAGTAGGTTGGGCTGGTGGTGATGGCCCCTCGGCAGCATTTGGCACTGAGAGCATTCTGTCCCTCACGGCACCCGGATGAGGAGGGCACGACATGTGATCACCCCTGTTCTGTGAGGTCAGGCGAGGCCCCTGAGTGGCAGGACTTGAACCAGATCCTGAGCCCCATACGGCCTGCCCAGGAATGGCGCAGAGGGCAGGGTCTCCTGTGGCCATGCCTTTGGAGGGTGTTTACAGGCCACCCCAGAGACCTGGCTGCATGGGGTGCTCTCTCGTGGTTTCCTGGGGCCTGGAGGAAGCATCTTCATGAGGTCAGTGAGACAAGCCTGGTGACGGCCGCGTCCCCCAGCGGTGTTAGGTTCTGAGTGGAGCCACGGGGCTGGGGAGTGGGCGAGCTGACACAGGTTCTTCTCTCCAAAGCGGAGGTTTAGTCACCAGGGAATTAGCTCCCCCAGGCCGCCCCCACCCATCTGGGCCCCGTGGTGACTTGTGACTCTCACGCTGAGCTGCAGTTCCAGAGGGTGGGGTCCGGGGGGCAGGGGGCGGGGAGGCTGATTCTCATTGAAGCGCTCCCCAGATGCCAAGTTGCAGCCAGCTCAGCTAATTGGCAAGAGAAGGAGAAGCAAAAATAGTGAAAATCTGTGAATTAATAAAACAGCCTTGAAGCGACCGCCAAAATGTGTACAAATCATGAAGTAATTAGAAGTGTGAAGAATTCTATCGGGTTGACTGTTTCCAAATCCAGCAGCTGATCGCTTTAGGAGGCCAGGGGAGTAAAATTCTTTCCATTGCATTCTCATCTGGCCTCCTTGGAGCCTGGGTTTCTTGAAACCCTTTCGGGGTCCAGGCAGTGGCTCTGGGACCTGCTTGAGTCAAATGTGCACCTTGTGAAGGCCCTTTAGGACATGCAAGATCTTGTCCCAATAGCATCTCATATTTTAGAATAAAACTTTAAGGTTTCACAAAGTGGTTTTCGGATTGATGGTCATATTTAATCTCACTATCACCAAATGTTTTTATGTCAGTAAAATACTGACAATTACTCTAAAATATTTAGAGTAGGAAATCATAGTCCAGCGAGTGAAATGCTATCAACCCAACTCCAAGAGCTAGCCAGTAGCAGAACCTGGGGCCAGATCCAGGGTCTCCTGGTAACCCCACCAACCTTTCCCTCTCCCATGCACTTCTTCCTTTGGAACCTCCTGTGTCTCTCAGCCCATGTGAGCCACCAGGGAAGCCGGCTCAGATGAGCTGCTCAGCAGTGCTGGATATTTCTATCTTATGATTCTCACGGCTGAGAGCTGAATGCAGTTCTGTTTGGCCAAGGTATTAAATTTAGATAAGTTGCTCAACCCACTTGTTTGATTAATAAACTAAGGCTCAGGCACAGTCACCTATTTGTTGATTTAAATTTCATTTTATATCCAGATGAGAGCAGGGAGGAGAAAAGGATCCACTTTTCTTATCTTTTTGGAAACACTTTATGGAGACAGATTTCAGGTCTTAAGTCTTATCATTTACCCGTGAGCAGAGATAGAAGCAGTACGTGGTTAGAGTTTCTTTGTTTGGGTGTGTTCTTTCTGATCTGAGGGGACTTCAAGGGTAGGAGCTCACATTCAGTAATTGAAGGGCAGGCATCTCTCAGGGCTGAAATGCAGCCTGCTCAGGGTTAGAGATTTTGAGAGCAGACATCGGAGCAGAACCCTGGGAGAGTCATGTAACGAGCTTGACGTGTGTTGTTAATTCCCCAAGCGGCAGCGAAAGCTCCCGGGAGGATGGAGTTTACATGGTTTACAGCCAGACTGAACAAACAACAGTGTGATTAAGTTACACGCATTAGTTGGCTCCATAACCAGAATAGAAATGTACATGTTAATCTGGGATGGAAAGTTTTCAACAAAGTGGAGGCCGCTTGCAGTGACTTGTGGGAGAGGAGATGGGGGAGTCAGGGGCGGTACTGGCTGTGGAATCTGAGGCGCCCAGTGCGATAGGAAGATGGGGCCCCTTGCTTGAAAATTAAGAATTTTCAAGACGGCCACAGCAGCGCATTAAACCAAGTGCAAGGTCCTTCTGAGTGTGGGTGGGACCCGTGAGGTCGCAGAGGCTGGAAGCCCTTGAAGCCCCAGAGAAGGGAGGTTATAAGCTCTGGGCTAAGGAGGGGTCTGTGTACCAAGTGGCGCTGCCTGAAAGGTCAGAGATGAAAGGCTTTCAGATTATATTTCTGGAGTCACTTGGATGCCCCAAGTCACTTTTAAGCTGCGGGGATTCAGCCGTGAGCAAGCAAGAGCTGCTGGGTGTGTGGTTACAGCTGCGGGCTCTGGTGTCAGCCTGTCAGCTCGGAGAGTTTTAAGAGCTCCACTAACCTTGCGCATTTCCCATCTGTAAATGGGCTGAATGGTAATAACACCCACCTCTGACGTGAGGACCATGCTCATCACGAGTTATCATCTGCAAGTGTCTGGACACCTCAAGGGTTTTAACGGATGTCAGCAAAGATGACAGGCAGGTAAACAGCTGTGATGTGTGATGGAGAGCCCTGGGCCCGTGCAAGAAGGAGACGGAGGATGGGGTCGGGGAAGGCTGCCCTCTGGGCGTTCGGCCTGCCTGGATCCTGGCTTGTTCCTTTTGGATGGATACCGAGACTTGAGAGTCTGACACCACAGAGCTATTTCCTCTTCTCACTCACTCTAGACCAGCCTCTTAGCGCCATTCTAAGGATGCAGGGGTGGCCCGGTGCTGACCTCACGTGGCCTCTGTGACCAGAGCATCCTCTCCTGACCTATCCTTCAAGGTCCTAAAATTATGCTCTTTTCCAGTCCTGCCCTTGCCAGGTTCTCGGTGATCTGCTGGGTAAAGTTTGATCTCTTGTCCCCATCGTCAAAGCCCTCCCCCTATCTGACCACCCCTGCCTTGCTGGCCACGCCCCCTCCCATCACCACGTTACCCCAGAACCAGCTTCCCACCCTCGCTTTATCAGCCTCGATCATTTCCCCCACCTGAGAGCCTCCTTCATCTGTGTTTACAGTCAGATTCAATCCGCAGGTGGGGACCGAGTGTCTCTCTTCACAGCCCTTCTGTAACAGAGTGCAACTGATTCTCGTTGTTCATGGAGTCTGTGTTTGTCAACGCGCCTACCCACCAACACTGATTTGTAAGCCCCCAGCTCAGGACTTCTGCGGCTTTCACTGCTGTTCATGGTCAGAGCAGAAAGGCAAAATTTTGAGTTGCTCACATTCCCAGCTGAGATTCAACAAAGGTAACACTGGCTTCTTGTTTCAGCTCTCAGAGGCTAAACAAGCATCCTTTCTGTGTCTCTTTAGTGCCACCTTTGTGCATTTTGTCGGTGACTTCATTGTTTAGAATGCTCCTGAGTGGAGAGCTGAAGGGCTGTCTAGCTTTCCTAAGGGCAAGAAGACTGTGATGTGCCCTCAGGAGAATATGCGTGTAGCACACATTTGATAAGCATCCTTCAGATGTGTGTTATGGTGCTGCCGACCCAGGGTTCAGTGTTAATGAATCCACAATATGGTACATCCAGAAAAAGGAAGAGGAAATTCAGCAAAGTGTATGTCAAGTGGCTCCACTGTTTTGACCAAGGGAGGCTCCGAGGAGTCTGACCCTCTATTTGCCCTGGGAGCAGTGGTTCCGGGGTAACTAATTCAGTGATTATAGAGACCAAGGCTCCTCTGTCCATGGGATTCTCCAGGCAAGAATACTGGAACGGGTTGTCATGCCTGCCTCCAGGGGATCTTCCTGACCCAGGGATCGAAACTGTTACATCTCCTGCACTGGCAGGCAGGTTCTTTACCACTAGCGCCACCTGGGGAGCCCATAAAGGATATAACTACAGTGGAGAATCAACCACGGAGAATGAGAATCAACCTTGCCCCTGCCCGCCACAAAAACCTTGGCTTTCTACTAAGTGTCAGAGATCATTCAAACCCCTCTGGTACTTTGTCGCTTCCTGCTTGATCCAGACCAGTGCTTTCTCTGTCCTGTGAGCTGATTTTACATCAGGGTCTGTGCATTTTGTTGAGTACTCACCCAAACCCTGCCTTCTGGTGTCCCCTCAGTATTAACCCTCCAGTTGTGACCCCCAGATGGACACTAAGTCCCTTGAGGGCAGAAAACCATTGGCCCTCACATTGTCCTTCCCAGGGAGGTGGACAGTGAAGATGTCCTGAAGCCAAAGGTGGAAAAATTGTTAGAGTGGCTTGTGCTTATGGAGAGATGCTAGACCCAGCGGGGAATGATTCAACAGAATCATGAGCTGCAAGAAAAACCGCAGAGTGCCTGCCCCCTAGGGCTGTGGCAGAATCAGAGATATTTGTGAAAAGCACAAAGTGAGCTTTGGAAGTGCCATGCGAGTGTTCTTTGCTGTTGGCATCCGTGGGTGGCTATAGGGAGGGACCCCTGGGGATCGTGGGCTGCCTGAACTCCAGGCCAACGGGGCACCCACATAGCCTGAAGAGCCTGACTTGGTGCTATCCCAGCCAGGACCCCACCGTGTCCAACCTGCCAGGGACGTCGTGCTGCTGAGGGGAGAAAGAGGGATTTCAGATGGCCCGGAGTGGATGTTCCCAGGCTGCTGCCTACCGGAAGTGCCGCCTGCTCTCTGGAGGTCACGTCATTCTTGTCCACCTTCACGTGGCCTGGAGTGATTACCGCTGGGGCTCGGCCACCCTGTCCCCGGGCTGCGGGGATTCTCCAGAGCCCATGGCTGCTGTGGTGGGTGGTACATCCGCCTGTGTTTCTTCTATTCATTTGAGAGAAGTCAGTTTTTCTTCTTGTTGCTTGCTGCTGCTGCTGCTAAGTCACTTCAGTCATGTCCGACTCTGTGCAACCCTATAGACGGCAGCCCACCAGGCTCCCCCATCCCTGGGATTCTCCAGGCAAAAACACTGGAGTGGGTTGCCATTTCCTTCTCCAATGCATGAAAGTGAAAAGTGAAAGTGAAGTTGCTCAGTCGTGTCTGACTCTTCGCGACCCCATGGACTGTATCCTACCAGGCTGCTCCGTCCATGATAGTTTCCAGGCAAGAGTACTGGAGTGGGGTGCCATCGCCTTGATTTCCACATAATTAGATCTGTGGAGTTTTTCTCTGTGGTTTGTCACAATCCGCTGTCCTAATCTTTTGATTTCGAAGCATCCGCTCACGGGTGCCCTCTGTCTTGTATTTCCCTCAACTTTTTCTCTTGGATTCTTTCACATTCTGTCTCTCTTTATGGACATTTGTGAATAATATTAAGCATCTTCTGGTCTTTAATCTTCCTTGAGGACAGAGATTGGATCTGATTTTTGTTTTTAAACATACTACTCTGCTGATGGACATGAGTGTCAGTGGGCTCTGGGAGTTGATGAATGACAGGGAAGCCTGGTGTGCTGTAGTCCATGGGGTCGCAAAGAGTCAGACACGACTGAGCGACTGGACTGAACTGTGCTGAGTACAATACCGAGAAAGTCATAAATTATCTACTGAATGGATGGAGTCATTTACTGGAAACCTTAACAGAGGCTACAGTTTTATACCTGGGTCCCTGGGGCAATAAGGAAATGGACTAAGTCAGGCTCTCAACTGTCCCAGGTTGTCTGTGCCTGGGAAGCGTCAGCTTAGCTCTTCTCTACCTCGTGGTGAGGGAGGGGCTGATTGAGAGAGGTGGGAGGGACACAAGGAAGTCCTGGTCAAGATGAGAAGGACACTGAGGAATCCCTTTCATAGGGGATCTTTAGGGAAAAATGACATCCTTCTTTCTGAAAATGGTTGCCTGGAAACAAGGAGCTGCCTGGGAAGGGACAGCTATTCCCAGGCAGCTGGGGCCAGGTCCAGTGGCCTGAGCCCTGGTGGCCGGAGGGCCCAGGAGTCCTGCTTCCAGAGCGGTGAGCAGGGGCCCTAGTTGACTGAAATACTGTCACACGTACTGGCTTAGAGAATGTTGTAGTGCATCTCTAGGATAGTTGAGGACACGTGAGCTTCTGAAGGTGTGATTCTTCTCACCTCCTCCCTTTATTTAGTGACTCACCAGGCCAAGCCACTTGGGCAGCTAGATCTATCTCACTTAAACACCTTGATCCTCTCAACCCTCAGTGACCTCACACTGCAGAAGGGATAAAACCGTAACTCCTTACTGTGAAATCCCTGAGGTCCGGGCCTCCCTCTGATACTCCTTACCAGCGTCCTCAGACAGTGGAGATGGACAGTGATAAAATGCTGAGTGTTGGTTTGATTTTATCTGTGATCACTTCTGGAGAATGGCAGGACTCTAGAAAGTTCTGTCTGTCAGCTGACTCTCCATCCTAAGGTATTCAGAGAAAGCACAGTCCGGCACTGTCAGGGTCTCACTGTGGGCTGTTACTTTGCTTCTAGTCAGGAGGCATCAGGAAGAATTCGGGGAGCACTGGGCACTGAGCAGTGTGAGGTCAGGGCAGAGTGGGGAACACTAGTTTTGTTGGAGGTTGAAGTTCAGGTTTGTGTTTTTTTGGGTCCTTGCCGCTCCCACACTTTCATATCTCCCAGGTGCCTCATCTTTCTCCTTTTCAAGCAGGCCTGATGAAACCCAGGCCCTCCCTTCCCATCAGCCCAAAGCAAAGGTGAGTGGGAAGGTTCTGAGCGGTTCTGGGCACTGCTCCTCGAGGGGCAGGATGCGAGCTCTGGGCTCTGCGGCTGACGTGGGGTTTGCCTGGCACATGCTACTTCTTTTCAGCCTGGCTGCCCGTTTCTTTTCTTTCAAGGAAAATTGAAGAATGTCTGCTTTGAGAGTGAGTTCAAGGGCAAGGTGAGTTCGGTTCCAGAAGTGAGGAATCTGAGTGGTCCATTGTAGCGACTTGGAAAGAGGAGTACAACACGAGCAGGCTGATGTCCCTTGGTGTTTACTTTGTCCTAGGTGTTGGCACGGGTCACACCCCGCCTTACGTTACACTTGACTTCCACCTTGTGTTATAGGATCAGCTCTTTCGGAGACGGGATCATCTGTCGTCCATCTTTGTTTCTCCCATAACCATGAGACGTGTTTCTCTGTGTCTTGGGAGAAGCTCTGTGATCCAAGACAGCCAAGCCTGGTTCTTAATGAGGGAGCCAGGGAGCATCTAGGAACCAGCAATTACTAAGGATGAAAATGTATTGGTTCAATATCCAAAGACTATTATCCCTATTATACCCATGTGTTTCAGTTTTTCTGTTCTAAATCTCTGAGGCCTAAGATCTTGAGTCATTTTGCTACTTCTCGTTCCTATGTGACTAGATTCAGGCTGTGCTGGGTCTTGCATGCTCTGCAGTAGTGTTTCTCAACCCTGACTCCACCACAGTGTCACCCAGGACCACTCCTCAACACCCTGATGCCCAAGTAGCTGAGATCCCCTAGGTGAGACCTAACCATCAGTAGCTGTCAGACTTGCAGGTGATTCCAGCGTGAGGCCAAGGCTGAGCATGAGGTGTTTGAAGGAGGGGAATCTGTTCATTGTTTTATCTCCGGGGCCTCCTAGAATGCTTGGCACAGAGAGGGTATTCAGCACGTGTCAGTAACTCCTGTTTCACCGTCTCCTCACAGGTGTCACATAACTTCAAACAGTGTGATTCTGAGACCCGCCCGTCCCTCTTCCGGGGCTTCCCCATCTCAGCATTTGCATCCCCATCTGTCTAGTAGCACAAGCTTGAGCTTGAGGTCCATCTCTGATGCCCTTCCCAGCCCTCCCCAGCTTCCCAGCCCTTCATTATGGGATGCGCAAGCTGAGTCACTTCAGTCCTGTCCCACTCTCTGCAATTCCAGGGACTGCGGCCCACCAGGCTCCTCTGTCTATGGGATTCTCCAAGCAAAAATACTGGAGTGGGTTGCCATTTCCTTCTCCAGGGGATCTTCGGGGCCCAGGGATCGAACCCATGTCTCTTATGTCACCTACGTTGGCAGGCGGTCTCTTTACCACTAGCACTACTATGGGGATTTTACACTAAATCTGCCTCACAATTACGCGTTTGTTTCCATCCTCACCCACATCCTCATCTGTGGTCCCACCCTCAGTCCCTTGAACTAGCTCAGAACTGCCCAGCCAGCTGCCTGCACGCAGCCCAGCCTCACCAACCCACTGCCCACACCAATCAGAATCATCTTTACCAAGCACAAATGTGATTGTGTGGCCTGTTGATTGAAGCGCTTCAGTGACATGCTACTGCAGTTAGGGACCAAACTCTTTAATCCTGTGGACAAGACCCCATGGTCTGGTCCTCGCGTCCCTGTGGCCTGTCCACTGGACCCCAGGGTCTGGTCCTTACGTCCCTGTGGCCTGTCCACTGGACCCCAGGGTCTGGTCCTCGCATCCCTGTGGCCTGTCCACTGGACCCCAGGGTCTGGTCCTCGCATCCCTGTGGCCTGTCCACTGGACCCCAGGGTCTGGCCCTCGCATCCCTGTGGCCTGTCCACTGGACCCCAGGGTCTGGTCCTCGCATTCCTGTGGCCTGTCCACTAGACCCTAGGGTCTGACCCACTTTCACAGTCTCGGTTTAGTCCACACTCTGCCACATCTTTGCTCTCCAGCCACTCTCGCTTTCTTTCCCTTCCTTGAGTCTTCCATTCCTTCCAGTCTTGGGGCCCCTACATTTAAAAGAAGGCTCTCCCCACATGCCCCTCCCTCTTTGCCTTGTTAATTGCTGCTGCTCCTTCAGTTCTCAGCTTAAGCACCCTTATCCCCGTAAAGCCTTCTTAAACCCGTTAAAAACTCCTTTGTCTCATGGTCCTATGGCCTCAGGCTCACTTCTCCATGAGTGGTTTTATCTCAGTGTGTAGCTCACCTTCCATCTGAGTGATTTTCTGACTGGTGTCTTTCTGCCCCGCCTGACTGCAGCCACATGAAGGCAGGGCTGTGTCTGATTTTGCTCATACTCTCCCCTGTGCCAAGCAAAAGGCAGAACACCTAGAATGTGCTCAGTAAGCCCTTGTGGACTGAATGTGCATGGCTTCTTTTGTCCCAGAGCTCCGTGCCCGGGAGTAGCTGCGGCTTCTCTTGCCTCCTCTTCTGTTAGGCAGTGGCTACTTCTCCTGCCTGAGACCCTATGCTGGTTACTAGCTGCACAGTCGTATGAAAGATTCCACGTGACGCATCTGCTTTGCCCTATTTTCAGCAGCCTCCTAAAGATCTATTAATATCCACATCCATCAATTGCTTTTCTATGGGAATCTTTTGATGTTTCTGAATCTCCTTATAACTTTCCCAAATCTTAATTCTTTGGGCTTAAGGTGTATCTTCTGTCTTGCCCTTTGGCCCGCAAGGGATTTCAGGAGTTGCTCTTTTTTTATTTTAGAGCCCATGCCAGAGCGTCTTACATCATCCGTGTGCTTTTACATGTGTTTGTGGCCTCATAGTGATGCTTAGAGGATCTGTGTTTATAGAAGAGAAACACAGGGTCCAGGACTGCAGTCTCCCTGTTCCCATCACAGCCTCCTGGTTGCCTTTAATCCACTGCACAACCCCTCCCCCACCCGCCCCACTTTAAAAACCACTAGAAGCTAAAGCCTGCCTCCAAACAGTTGTTTCTTTGAACATCAATGGATAGAACATTAGCCTCGATCCTGATTACTGGTTTTTGTGACCTAAGACATTTCCCATTTCTGGAGCTCACTTTACTGATTTCATAAAATGAAAAGTTAAGACCAGATTATTAAGCATCCTTCAGTCGTAATAATGGTAATAGTAATACTAATGGTCAAAATTGTAGTAATAATAATATTAGCTAGTATTTATTGGACACTTACCATGTGTCAAGCCCTATGTGTCAGTATTTTACATTGTCTTGGGAAAATGCTGTGTTTTTCGTTTGTTCTTTCTCACAACACTTCTGACACCAGATTGTGTGGGCTTTTCTCTGACACTGACCAGTTCTGTGACACCAGCTGAGTGTCCTGCAGTTCAGCTCTGACACTGTCTACCTAGAGTTAACATCAGATTCTGCAGGTGAAGGGCTTGGTCCGACAAGACTGTCTCCACTTCAGACACCGACTGCAAGTCCAGATTGTCCCCTGTGCTTCTGAGCGATGGGCTATCCATCAAAGGTCCCAGGACTGCCTACTTAGATTCAGTGAATCGCTAGAATGGCTCACAGAACCCAGGAAAATTTATGTTCTAGGTTTCTGGTATATTACAGAGGATATTAAAGGATGCATAAGGGGAGGTCCAGAAGGGTCCTGAACACAGGAGGTTCTGTCTCTGTGGAGTTTGGGGTGCACCACCTTCCAACACTTGGATGCATTCTTATTCACCAACTTGGAAGCTTTCCAAACCCATATTTTAAGGATTTATGGAGGCTTCACCATATGGAGGAGTAATCGATTATTAACTTCTAACCCCTGTCTCCTCTCTGGAAAATGAGAAGTGGAGCTGAAAGTTCCAAGCGTCTTATCATGGGTTAGTCTTTCTGGTGATCAGCCTCCATCCAGGAGCCCACCAAGAGTCATCTCAATAGAACAAAAGATGCTTGTATCACTCAAGCAATTCCAAAGAGTATAAAAGTTCTATGTCAGGAAGCAAGATCAAAGACTGAATATTAGCAGGTGCCAGATGCAGAGACATATATATATATATATCCTTTTGTTTCACACGTTTTTAGATTCTTTAATCCCCTCTACAAACAACCAAGTAGGGCTCTTTCTCTGGCTCAGTTTTACAGATGTTGAAACTCAAACACAGTGAAGTTAAGTAACTTGCTCAATGCCACAGAGCCAGGAAATGGCAGAGCTAGGATTCAAACCACCCAGGATCACTGGCTCCACAGCCCTCACTCTTCACCAGCTAAGATGGAAGTCACTAAAGTAAAGCTTACCAGGCTTTGGGTTAAACTGACCTGGTTTGAGGACTGACTCTGCCAGTTATCAGCTGTCTGACTCCAGCATGGGCTCTTCTGTACACCTGTTTTCCCCTATGTAGAAAATGGGGATAGTACCTGTAGTAGGTCTATAGCAGCCCAGGTCTCTTGGGCTGCTATAACAAAATACTTTAGACATTTATTTTCTCACAGTCTGGAGGCTAGAAGTCCAAGATCAAGGTGTCAGCAGCTTTGGTTTCTGCTGAGGCCTCTCCCCTTGGCTTGCAGGCACTTCTCACTGTGTGCTCACGTGGTCTAACCTCTGTATTCCTGCGTGTCTGTGTCCTGATCTCCTCTTCTAATAAGGATACCAGCTGTATTGGTGTCCATTCAGTTCAGTTCAGTTGCTCAATCGTGTCCGACTCTTTGCGACCCCATGAATCGCAGCATGCCAGGCCTCCCTGTCCATCACCAGCTCCTGGAGTTCACTCAAACCCACGTCCATCGAGTTGGTGATGCCATCCAGCCATCTCATCCTCTGTCGTCCCCTTTTCCTCCTGCCCCAATCCCTCCCAGCATCAGTCTTTTCCAATGAGTCAACTCTTCGCATGAGGTGGCCAAAGTACTGGAGTTTCAGCTTTAGCATCATTCTTTCCAAAGAATACCCAGGACTGATCTCGTTTAGAATGGACTGGTTGGCTCTCCTTGCAGTCCAAGGGACTCTCAAGGTTAGGACCTACCTATATGATCTCATTTTACTTGATACAGTGACATTCTGTGATCCTGGCAGTTAGGGTTTCAACATGTGAATTTAGGAGGTACACAATCCAGCCCAAAACAGCCCCAAAGAGAGTTTTGTGCAGCTTCAAGGATATCATGTCGAATAGAGTACCTGAGTTAAACACTCAGTTAATGCCGGACCTTCTTCTCTCCCTGCCGGTTCTGACTCCACGTCCATCTTTTCATCCCAGGGTAATGATGAGACTTGACGCTCTGTTGGCAGCATGTGAGTGAGCATTGGGTTGGAATCTGTCTCTTTGGCAGCTGTTTCTAGAGTGGAAAAAAAAAATCTTTCCCTCTTTTTAGATCACTTATGGCAGAGTTTACAGCCCTTGAATTAACACTGGAGGCCTTGAAGTCTTAGAAAAATATTATGATAAGTCATAAGCCTTCCAACTTGCATGACGTACTTCATCCAAGGGTGGTAGCTGGCCTTTCATCTGTTAATTTCTCCTTCTGCCTCCAGGAAGGCAGTGCCTCCCTCCTCTTGCAGGTGAATAACTGAGGTATTAACACTTCACATACAAACAAGAGGAATCTTGGAGCTCCCCACTGCTGTACCCTGGCCCTTCCTATGTTTGCTTCTGGCCTCCTTTTCCTCTGGGGAGCTTAGCTTTCTGAAGTCACAGAAGGTAGGAGGTGAACTGGCCAAGACGAGGAGCCAGGAGAACAGAAACATTAGTTTAGAGCTGCTGAGTTACTGAAGATGCGCTAGCATGGTGACGTGGGCATGAAAGACATCCCTTCCATGCGGAATCTAAGAAGAAATGATACAAATGGACTTATCTACAAAACAGACTTAGAGAACAAACTTATGGTTGCAGGGGAGGGGGGACTGGGGGGGGGGGGACGATGGAGGGAAGGGATAGTTAGGGAGTTTGGGATGGACATGTACACACTGCTGTATTTAAAATTAATAACCAACAAGGACCTACTTACTGTATAGCATGGAGAACCCTGCTCAGTGTTTATGTGGCAGCCTGGATGGGAGGGGTGTTTAAGGGAGAATGGATACATGTATGTGTATGGCTGAGACCCTTTGCTGTCCCCTGAAACTATCACAGTGATGTATAAGCTATACACCAATATAAAATTTAAAAAAATTTTTAAATTTTTTGAAATGCCTGATTGATAGTCTCTATAATTAGCATTTCTGTTAAAAGTTTAATATGGTTTTTTAAAAAAAAGAGATGTGGGAGCCTTTAGAGACAGACCAGATTCTTCCCTGGAAGGAAGAACCAAGAAGCAGAAACATCAGCATCAATGAAAAATAGCAACTGCTGTTGATGGGCTGAGAGCCTGTTATGCCAAGCACCAAGCAAAACTCCATAGATGTGTTATCTCAGCCCTCAGAGTAGATCTGATGATCCCCTTTCTTCAAACATGGCACTGAGGCTTGGGGAGGCTAAACAACTCACCCGCGGTGTCTTAGCTCCTAAGCAGCAGAGCCAATGTCCAAAGCCAGAGGAGGGAACCTGCTCAGGGGCTCCCAGGGCACGGCCCGGGACCATCACGTGGGTGGCCAGATAGATGGGGCAGAAGAGCTGCCTCTGAAGTCACAAAGGAGTGCCTAGTGCCCAGAGCTAAAATGAACTCGCCCCTTCAGATATCCAGGGGATGGAGAAAATCACAGCAAAAATACAGCTTAACCTCTGCCTATGGGGAGAGTAAGCAAGCTGCCTTGAAGAAACGAAAGTAATTCCTTCAGGGTGGATGCCAAGCTTGATGACTGGAAAGGGAGTGAACCTGGAAAGCAGAAATTCTCACAGTCGAGCCAAATTAGCTAAATTCCAAGACAGCAACTTGTCATCTGCATTTTCTCGGTGTCTGTGGCAGACTGCGGATACCAAAATCCCCGGGTGCTTAAGTCCTATAGTCAGCTCTTGGTAGCTATGGAGGTAGGCCCTGTGCAGATGGAGAGGTGACTAGTTCCCACACCAAAAGGACTTTATTCCCTGGTTGTTGATTTGAGTGACCTCTGAAAGTTTTGTGTTTCATTAAGAGAGGTTGGGAAGAATGGGAAAGAACTGTACTCTCAATGTCAAACCACCTTTCCTTTACCGATTTTTTTCTAGTTGTAAAATTATGGTTATTGCAGGAAATTAGTGTGAATAACACAGGAAATTATAAAGAGAAAAAATTTCTATAATCTACTGCTTTCAGATAACAATCAAAAATTTTAAAGACCACCTTTCCAATCTCTTTTCTATATAATTTTAAAACCCCAAAAAAATCATACTTTTAACCCTTTATCACTTAGCACTATATCCTGCACATTTTCTAACCTCTTTAAATGTTGTTCTCTTTGAATGGAAGTTTTTCTCTGTAATGGGTGAGGTACCATAATCTAATTAAGTCCTTTTGTTCGTTGAGAGTTTTTTTCCCTTGATTAGCTCACCTGGTAGATGACCATTAGGGACCTCCCAATAGCAGGACAAAGTGTCTATTTTGGAAAATCAATGCTATTTATATACAGTTTCTCTAGTAATTATCTCTAATATCAACTAACAGAGATCTGAACTAGTGTCAGTATCTGCTGTTTTTAGCCACTTCACATTCTTTTGTCCTCCTAATAGGAACAGTTCGAATGTGTCACAAAGCTTTAATTCTGAAAGACGATTCATCTTGGGAAGTGTGGGCACAACCCAGTGTTCTTTATATACATCCACTCACATATGTGACCTTTATATATGCTCAGGCACTTCAGTCGTGTTCAGCTCTTTGCAACCCCATGGACTGTAGCCCACCAGGCTCCTCTGTCCATGGGAGTTTTCAGGCAAGAATACTGGAGTGGGTTGCCATGCCCTCCTCCAGGGGATCTTCCCACCCCAAGGGCTGAATCTGCGTCTCCTGCATCTCCTGCACTGCAGGTGAATTCTTTACCCCTGAGCCACTGGGTAAGCCTGATCTTTATATATACACATACATAAAAGCAAAGGGCAAGTGGCAAAGACCACCATATTGGGAATAGAAAAGTTCCTATTACAATGAGATATGAGATGGTTTGAAGGAGACTGACAATCAAAGACATATTACAAAATGGACTTTTTGCCCTCTTGGGTCAGAGAAGGCAATGGCACCCCACTCCAGTACTCTTGCCTGGAAAATCCCATGGACAGGGCTGGTGGGCTGCAGTCCATGGGGTCACTAAGAGTCGGGCACAACTGAGTTACTTCACTTTCACTTTTCACTTTCATGCATTGGAGAAGGAAATGGCAACCCACTCCAGTATTCTTGCCTGGAGAATCCCAGAGATGGGGGAGCCTGGTGGGCTGCTGTCTATGGGGTTGCACAGGGTCAGATACGACTGAAGCGACTTAGCAGCAGCAGCCCTCTTGGGTTCCCATCAGCAGCATGGCTGTTCAGAAGCCATGCTTGGCCACCTGCGGGATCACACCAAGGAAACAGGTTTATACCCCAGTCTCAAATTAGGAATGATCTTGGCCATAGGAACAGGAATTGTGACTGCTTCCAACCCTTCTGTTGGCCTTCACACACACACACACACACCCTACACACACCTGTGTGTTTGTAGCTGAGCAGCCAGGGGAGGAAAAGAGGGAACATTTTACAGACCTGCAGATGGAGCCAGCTTCTATGAATGTTTCTGAAAAGGAGAAGATGAATGTCTGATAGCAAACAAAAATTATTTACAAATTGACAAATTGGTGTTGTTTTTTCGCTTTGCTATTGCCCGAGATTATTATTTGTCAATTTCAGGAGGATCATATGATTTGCCACCTGGAAAAATTGTTGGTTGAAAAAGAAGCCCAGTTGGTAACACAAAATCGGCATCCATTCTTTGTCTTTTCACTAGTCACTGAGGACCCTGGAGGAGTCACTTTCTGCAAATAATCTCTTTCAAGTGTTCTCTCTCTCTGAAACATGGGACACCAAAAGCAGCCTGACCGTGTTGTCAGGAAAAGTTGGTCCAAAGCTAACCCGGTCACTAAATCCCTCTGTAGGGTTTGGGCAAGTCTCCCCGTCTGTCTTCCCCCTGATTGCCTCATCGGTGAAAAAAAAAAAGGAAAATTCATATAGATTTTATCTTTTGTGTTTGAAGGTACTTTGGTGTTGCATAGATATTTGCATTGAACTTCTTTTAAAATGTATTTTAAATTTCTTTTAAGAATTATAACCCCCAGTCACATTCACATATGTTGTGTATAGCACACTCCATGTGTTAATTTGATTGTAGCTCACCTGAAAGTTTATTCTGCCATCTCTTTTTAACTTAAAAATAATTTGAGATTGTCAGAGTGAACTATATTCTCTTTCAAAAAGCCATTTACACAATTACTATAACATCTCTGTGAATCAGGATTTTTTCAATAATATAAATTTAATAAAATTTAGACATAAACTGAACAAGTATTACATAAGAGTCAGGTTCAATGTTCTCATTGTCTTTATAATGACTAGAATTTATACTGAAAATGTAATAAGTTAAACAGTATAGTTCAGAGTCTGTCTTATAGATATTGTTAGTAGTTATTTAGAATGTTAGTGTTTCTCCATCATTTGTGTTTGGTTTTCTGTGAGATCTTTTTTTAAAAAAATGTTCTGCAACATTACCTCTGAGAACCCCTCAGACCTGACATTCTATATAAATTACATTTTTATATGTAAAACAAAATGTATTTGTGGCCTTCCAAACATTATAGTATACACTAATGGCCTTGAACGGTTTTAGTGAAAGGGGATTAAAATAACTAATTAAATTAAGTAAATGATAACCATTATAAAGGAACTGTAAGCAGAATCATAATCAGTGAATTTGCTAATTATTTTCCCAACTGCTTGGCTGCTGTTTGGTTGTCAGCTGAAACGCATTATTGTGTTTTGGGGAAGAGGAAATTTACTTGGAGATTGCAAAGACTAGCCTATGCACCAGTGCTAAAGAATTCCATCCCAGGGGACTTTAAGGAATAGGTTTTGGACAACTGTTCAATTGATTATTCTAAATTAAATTACCAAGTACTGACTCCAAATGTGGTTTAGAGAAAACTTGCTGGTATATGCATTCCATCTTCCTCCCTTTATTTTATAAGTAGAGTCCAAGAAATTGCCTAAACTCGAGTAGGCAGGACTATTGGGAAGTTATTTTCAGGGGCAGCTTTGCCATATAATATAAATTCAGTGAAGTATTAAATAGAACTCCTTTTTACGGCTGATATCCCTGGACAGAACGGATGCCCCTCATGTGATTGCTATTGATGTTGTAAGGGGTTAAATGGTGCTGGGCATGAGATCTACCATGGCATATGTGGACAGAGAACAGCGTAGCCAGGTGCATCAGTTGTTCAAAGCTCAGATGCTCCTCTGTGATGAGCACCCTGCAGGGGGTGGCTGGTAACCAGTCAGCCTCAGTCTTGAGCCTTCAAAGTGAGACCAGATCAGCTACTGTGCCATCATTTTCTTGATGGCTTCGTATTGCCTTGGGAAAAAGGTTTCTGCCCCTTCCCTCCATCTTCCAAGTCTCCCCTTTGCCAGTGGTTCTCAAAGGCTGGTCTTGAGACCAGTAACATCAGCATCACCTGGGAACTTGCTAGAAAGGCAGCTTCTCCAGTCTCACCCCATCCCAGACCTCCTGAATGAGACACTCTGGGGTGGGGTCAGTCATCTGGGTTTGAAGGATCCTTCCAGGTCTTTCTGACGCTCATTCAAGTTTAAGCACTGCTGCTCTGGGTCATGGCTCATCCAGGCAGGGTGGCCATTCCGGAGTCGGGTCTGGGGACTTCTGTTGTCGTCATACCAACTGACCTGAGAGGAAGCTTGGGCTTATGCCCTAAGTATTCATTTGGCTTTGGTTCCAGACAGTCCTCTTCTTGCTGACAGAAAATGGTATGGATGGGCTTGCTGAAGCCGCAGGAATGGCGGCTGCTTTCACACACGTGGACGCACGCGCATCTACCCTACAGCACTCTACACCTGTCTGTAGCGGTGAAAAACTAGCTCCTCTTGGCTGTATGCTGATGTGAAACATATTTCCTTATCCTTATTTGCCATCTGTGTCTCTTCTTTGGCGAGATGTGTATTTAAATCTTTGGTCCATTTTTTAATCGGGTTATTTGTTTTCTTATTGTTGAGCTTTATGAGTTCTTTCAGTATTTTAAATAATAGTCCTTTATCAGATATGTCTTCTGCAAATATTTTTTCCCAGCCTTGGGCTTATCTTCTCATCCTCTCGAGGCATCGGGAGCTTAAAAACTTCCCAGGTGGTTCTAATATGCTGCTGAGTTTGAGAATCAGCGGGTTAAATGTCAAGGCACCTGATGAAGGTGAGGAGAAGGATAAGGTGGGCAGTGAGGGAAAAGCCCAGTCACTGACAAGAGACCCACGCTCTCGAGAGATGGTTCTCTAGGCAGCTCTCAAAGCCCTCTCTTCATCTCAACATCTTGTCCCACGGAACCAAAGCAAATTTCCATCTTTAGAACATCCTTTCTGCTTTGCCCTGGTGACTATGAGGTTGACAGTAAGTGATGACTTGCAAGTCTTTCTCACTTTGCAAGCCATGGTTTTTTTTAAAAAGTTCAAAAGGGATTCATAATGAAAAGCTACCATGACCTTTCCCGTCTCGGACTGCAAACTCTCAAGCGTTTCTTGCTTTAGTTGTTTTATTGTTTAGTGTTATATCTTTTAAATAATGTACTTTACTTGCTCTTCTGTGGTTTTTCTGGTTTTGCTCATTTTTGTTGTTAGAAAAAAAGAACAAAGGGAGTAATTTAGAGAGTGAAAATCTGCTTGTCTGCCTATGAAATAACCTGATATTGTTACGGTAATATTTATTCTTTGGTGAATCCTTAATTCCTCTCTCACTGGAAAATAAGCATTGTGATACTTGACTTTGATAGTAATTATCACTTTTTAAAGAGCTTATATTTTATCCTTTAACTTCCAGTCCTTAGAGTCACTATAACTTCCTTTCTCTTACCATTAGAGTTCAGCACTAGCTTTCAACTTGGTTTGAGAATGTATTTATTTTCCTTCCCTTCTTCCCTTCCACCTTCCAAATTTTATTTGCTACTGAATCTTTTCTTGTACATGTCAAATTTGATGATATTTACCTTTTGTTTGTGACATACGCACCTATAGATTGATTCTAAAAATTGAAAACCAGTAGATGTCAAATTCATTTGCATTATGGATTTGTGAAAATAATGTCCCCTTCCCCAGTAACTCTCATCCACTGCAAGTGACAACCATGTTCCCAGAACTTGGGGTTTAAGGAGAGAGCGGGAAGGGGAGGGAGACCCCTGGGGTGATGCCGAAGGGCGTCCAGTGGTTTCCCGTGCAAACCTTCACAGAATTCCAGTTTCAGGAATTACTTCCCACCTGCCTGTTACCCTTAGTCCAGATGTCGGTGGAACTGGAGAGCACCCTCCTCTGTTGCCCCTGCCCCGCCCTCAACGTGCCTCCTGAGCAGAGACTTCCAAACTCCCACCCTTTCAGAAACGTGGTGAGACCTCTCGTCGTCTGGTTTCTATGCTCCTGTTGTCTCCACTTTTATGGGTTTCTATTGATTCAAAGGGCTTCCCTGGTGGCTCAGTGGTAAAGAATCCACCTGCCAATGCAGGAGACCTGATTTCGATCCTTGGGTCAAAAAGATCCCCTGGAGAAGGGAATGGCGACCCACTCCAGTATCCTTGTTTGGGAAATCCCGTGGACAGAGGCGCCTGGAGGGCTGCAGTCCATGGGGTTGCAAAAGAGTTGGACATGACTTAGTGGCTAAACAACAACAGTTGATTTAAAGACTTCCTTCCGAGCATTTTAAAGCCATCTCAGTGGAAAGGGAGACATCAAATGCCTGCTTGGCCCACATCAAGAACAGCATCTGAGGTGCTGCCTGTTCTCTCTGCAGCTGCCTCCCAGCAGGACTGAAATACAAGAAGATTTGGGATTTCTGCTTTGGAAAGGAGACCTTGCTTAGATTACTGTTCATTTGGGTGGGTGGGGCGGAGGGAAGAGTGAAGGGAAAAACAGAATATGATAGTGTAAAATAATGTCCACATTCGGTTGCCTTGGTAACAGCCTCCGTCTGTAAATAACGCTTGGGAGGCTGAGGGAGGAGGGGAGAGCTGGTGTCGAGGGAAGGGAATCACCAGATTGGAGCCACTCAGTGGCTAAAATCAGCTAGATGACTGAGAACTGAGTAACAGCTGTCGCTGGTATCTGGAAGGCCCCAAACCTGTTCAGTCGTGTAAGCAAAAGACTCAGGAGCTGTTTGAACAGGGACAAAAGGCAGCAGTGTTTTGGGGTGACAAGACTACATCATTACCCGTCTCCTCAAAGAGGCTCCATGACCCTCTCTTCTCCTTTTTCTTGGCACCTGAGGAAATGACCTCTGTGATGTCAGTTTACCATTCCCCTAAATAGCCAAGGTGATATCTAACCTTTCCTAACCAGGACACAGGTTTTCATTCCATAGTTAGTTTTAAGGCTTAAAATATAGATCCCCTGGGAGAGGGAACCTGGTATCTTAGTTACGGAGAAGACTAGATGGCTAGGCTCAAATTCTTCTGGAGGATTTGAGAACGGGGAGGGGTCTGGGTGTTGGGAAAAAGCAGTAGACAGGACACTGCAGAGAAAGAAAAGGAACAGGAAGTGACCTTGGAATCATCCAGGTAGATGTTTCCTCACCATTTGCCTGTGATTGGATGTTCCCTATCCTCCCATCCCACTCGTACCTGCCCCCCATCCTCTTTTCTAAACTCCCAAGTGGCTGTTCTGAGGGGGTATTGATCAGAGTTGGAGTGTAGAATATGGGATGGGATGAGGACTGGCAGGGGAGAATGCTCTAGATGGAAGATGGGGCAGCAGGAGAGAGCAGTGTTCATCAAGGGGATGGCCGGGAAAGAGTGCAGAGAGCGAAGACGGAAGGCCAAGGAGTCTTCTGCCACACATTTCAAGCTATGGGATTAAAGATGAGCGGTGAATGCTGACAAGCCATCCAAAATGGCCCTAGAACTTGGCAGAGCACCACAGGCTCTCCAATGTGGCAGAGACTAACTAGCCTGCGGCTGGAAGAAGGATGGGCTTGTGAGAGTCAGTGTAGGATCTTGCTGCCTGGTGATTATTAGACACTATATATAGCTACCTGATACTCACAATAGGAGCTAGGCACCTTTCTTGGGGTTTCCTACCATGAGCCCATTAATGTGATTGCTGTCCCTGGTCACAAAAGGAAAGGGAAGCAAGAGAAAGACAGTCCCTTGTCAAGGGGCACGTAGCACGTTAGTGGCAATTTTGTGGTGTCGCTTTCCACACTGGCTTTAGGCTGTTTACTGGGACGGCTCTCAGCACTCAGTGCCCTGCGGCATTTAATTCACTCAACAGCATCAGTCCAGTCGCTCAGTCGTGTCAAAGCAGAGACAATACTTTGCCAACAAAGATCTGTCTAGTCAAAGCTTTGAGTTTTCCAGCAGTCATGTATGGAATGGGAGAGTTGGACTATAAAGAAAGCTGAGTGCCAAAGAATTGATGCTTTTGAACTGTGGTGCTGGAGAAGATTCTTGAGAGTCCCTTGGACTGCAAGGAGATCCAACCAGTCCATCCCTAAAGGAAATTGGTTCTGAATATTCATTGGCAGGACAGATGCTGAAGCTGAAACTCCAATACTTCGGTCACCTGGTGCGAAGAGCTGACTTATTTGAAAAGACCCTGTCACTGGGAAAGATTGAGGGCAAGAGGAGAAAGGGATGACAGAGGATGAGATGGTTGGATGGCATCACCAACTCAATGGACATGAGTTTGAGTGAGCTCTGGGAGCTCGTGATGGACAAGGAAGCCTGGCGTGCTGCAGTCCATGGGATCGAATAGCCTCATGGTAAGGGCGTGGGCTCTGGAGGCGGACTGCTGGGGGTTTGAAGTCCTTCCCTGCTACTTCCCAGCTGGGTAAGCTTGGGCAAGTTTCTTCACCAGTCTGTGCCTCACGTTCCTGTTTGTAAGATGGAGTCAATACTGATACGTACCTGGGAATATCCTTGTGAAGTTTAAATGAGATGGGGTACATCGTTATCAGTTGTCATTTAGTGTGGGGAGGTGAATAATATTTATGGGGCCGTATTTTATGTGATATTTACTTTTCATGCTGCCTTCAGGGCTACTGCTTTTAACTCTCACAAAAGCCCTGTGAGATATAATATGGAAGGTGTTACTATTCCGGTTAGTAGATGTGGAAACTGAGGCTCAAGGTCACGTCTTCTGTGAGTGGCAGAGGTCGGACGTGAACCCAGAGTTCTTTCATAAGCCAGAGGCTCGCCACTCTACTGCACCCGACGGGCACCTTCTCCAGGGAAGATGCTGCCTCCTCCAGGCAGTCCCCAAAAATCCATGTGAAGCTTTGCATAAAAAGAAATGGGACATCACAGGAGTATGTCTCCCTTGGCTGTTTCCTGAGAGTCGGGTGATGTTTGGTTCTTCACCTGCATCTTCTGCACCTGGGAACACACCTAGAGCTGGTCAGTCAGAGTAGGCGGCTTCTGGGAACAGGAGATGGAGCCTGAGCACCTCAGCAAATCCCTCCACCCCCTCAGAGCGCCCAAGCATAGTCAAGGGGGACCTGAAAGCCAGGGGCGTACACCAGGACTCTCGGAGGGCCTGTGATGGCCACTGTCCCCAGGACATCCAGCCCAGAGCCCTCCTGTCTCCACTCCCCCAGCTGGAGAGCCTTTGCTCACTCTTCAGGTCTCAGCTTAGATGTCTCTTCTTCAGAGAATCTGCCATTTTCATCAAAGTCTTCTGTCCCCCCTGGCCCATCACACGCTCATCACAATGAGCGTAGGCTCTATTTGTGCCAGTATCTGTGTCGTACCTGCCTCTCCACCCCCAGACTGTAAGTTCCTTGGGGCCAGGGATCGTGTCTGCTTAATTCGCCCTGGGCCCCTCCCCACCCACTGCCCGGCACAAAACGATGCAATAAATATTCCATGGAATTATTAAATATTCAAAAATACACACAAATGCTTTGGACAATGGAAAGTTGCTTTGCAAATGTGTTTTCATCTTCATTTTACTGCTGTCTGTGGGGCAACCACGCAAGGAGAGGATGGTCTGCCGCAGCTGAGGCTCCCAGATAAATCAGGCAGGACAGTTCGTAGGAAGTCCCTGCTATTTGGCATGTCTGCTTCTGAAGAAGGAAAGTAGACAAGTGAGCCGGAGGAGGGAGTCTTGGTAAACAACCCGAATTTAGCATCCTGAGTTTGTCAGTGTGATGATCTATAAGTTGGGAGAAGGAAAAAAATGAACACCTAAGGGAATGGCTTGTAGTCGCTGTCTGGGTTTATTTTTGTTTGAGCTGGTCTGTTCCTACCATGCCGATGATGCCCGAAAGCAGTTACTAGGAACCAGCTAGCAGAAGCCATGCTCTGGTCCCAGCTTCTTTCAGTTCCGCTGGACTCTCTGCAACACTCCCACTAAATCAGCTATCTGCCTCCATACCTCTGATCAGCTCCCAGAGACCTCACTGTCCCTCACACCTTGGTGGGTGTTGTCCCAGCGCAATCTGTAAGCCCAGCCTGATCTTCAGCATTCGCTGTTCAGCCGCCCCCTTGTTCCCCATGAACATCCTGTTGTTGTCCAGAGAGCCGATCTGGCTTCCACCAGCACACCGCCCCTCCAGGCAAGGCGCCATTATGAATCACTTCCCCAAGTGCCCCTTCTGAACAGTTTCCACTCTCAAGTCCCTCACTCTGTTGCCACCCATCTGTTCATCAACTTTTTATTGAGTACCTGCTACATATCAGAAACTGTACACGATCGGGGATGTAAGGATGACCCACCGTGCTGTGGCTCTCGGGACATCCAGAAGTGGGAAGGATGACCCACAGGGAGGTGCAGCCCCGTGAGATGATGCCTTGGGTGTAGGCATTGTGCGCCACCATCCTGGAGAAGGGAGAGCTTACTCTGAGGACGGCAGGGTTGACATTTGGTGGCACTGCTCCAAGGACCCTAAGAGGACAAGATCACTGACATAAAGGCTGTGTGTGCTGGGAAAATGGTGAGTCAGGGACTACTGCCCTAGTCTCTGTGTCATGGGGTGCAGTTTGGGGAGTGGTTGGACGTGAGGCAGGAAAATAGATCAGGTCCAATGTGGGGGCTGTGGGAGAAGCTTGAGTTTCAATCTCTGAACAGTGGGGAGCTATTGAAAATCTTTTATGAAACAGGAGAAGGAAATCATAGATGCATTTCAGAGATCACTGGAAGAAGAAAGGAAGATGGCTTGGAGAGGATGCAGGAAGGTGGTGGAGAGAGCATCCAGAGGCTATTGAGGCTTCGTTCATTCACTCACTCTAATCCTGTTCATGGAAGAAGCCACAGTGCTACAGCGCTCTCAGATGCAGGGAAGCCAGTGTGAATGGCCCTCGCGCCCGGCTGCTACAGCGGGGCGAAAGCTAGAGGAGGTCCAATGCAGGCTCTGGACGTGTCAGGATATCCAGGACCTAAGCTGAGGCTATGTGGCTGAAAAAAAGGGGACAAGTGGCAATATTTCCAAGAAAAAGTCTTATCTCCCCCACATCTCCCCCTCACCCCTGTTCTCTCCGGTCACAGCCCTCACCAGCTTCCCCTGGGAGGTGATCCCCCTGGAGAACCCGGCAGGGAGTGGGAAGAGAAAGGCAAGTCCAGGCTCAGAAAACACCCTGAGCCTAGGCACAGGTGGTGGGAGGGCTCTGAGGTTTCTCCAGGCCTTTGTCCCAGTTGCCGTTTCTGACAACCCAAAAGAAATCAGAGCCTCTTTGGAGCCTGTGGGCGTGGGGTAGAAGCCGACAGCCCATTCCTGTCTGCAGTGGTGTTGAAGAGCGATGGAACAGATCGATCCACGGGTCAAAGAGAGGATGATCAAAGTCAGTGTTTGGTTTGCTTTTTGCTTTATTTCTGAGAAAAGCTCACTTTAATCATATAAAACTGAACAAAGGGATATGAGTGGACTGTGGGTCCCGGGCCCTCCGCCTCAGTTCCAGTTGGTCAGGACTCTTGCACAGCCCCTTGGCTCCAGCCTGACAAAACCCACCCTTGCTGTCTCTCCAGACTTCCTGGGGCCCCGCCTCGTGGGCACAGGCACTACGTCCCAAGACTCTAGCCACCTACACTTGGGATCCTAATTTGCAGTTTTGGTGGTTAAAACAGATTCTAAACCAAAAACAAGTCACATCGTTGCTCAAAAAAAGAAAATGATTTTGTCATTGGTAATATAAAGTCTTACTCTAACAGCAAACTCCTTCCCATCTAGAAGGTTCTCACTGATGGTAGGGGTTGCTCCCACCACCCTCAGTGAGTAGGGGCGTCAGTCCTCTGTATCCGTAGGTTCTGCAGATTGAAACAGCTGCAGGTCAAAACTGCTGGAAAAAAATTTCCAGAAAGTTTCAAAAAGCAAAACTTGAATTTGTCGTGTTCCAGCACCTAGTAACGTAGCAATTTTTATTGTATTAGTGCTAAGTCACTCAGTCCTGTCTGAGTCTGTGCAACCCTTTGGACAATAGCCTGCCAGGCTCCTCTGTCCATGGGATTCTCCAGGCAAGAATCCCCTCCTCCAGGGGATCTTCCCAACCCAGGGATCAAACCCGCGTCTCTTATATCTCCGAGCACTGGCAGGCAGGTTCTTTACCACTAACTCCACCTGGGAAGCCCTTATTGTATTAGGGATTGTACATAGTCTCAAGATTTGAAGTATATGGGAGGATGTGTGCAGGTTATTTGCGGATACTGTGCCATTTTATATAAGGCACTTGAGCACTCTTAGATTTTGGTATCCACAGGACCTCCTGGACCACAGACCCTGGGGGATGATGGTCATGTCTCTCTGCTTACACCAAGTGAGAGGTGACCAATGCTGGAGAGGACAGCTCCTTCCAGCCCACCGCTTCTACAAGCTGTTCTGGAAAGCAGCTCTGTCTATGATGCATACCAGTCAACTGCCTTACCTACCCCTTTGAGCCCCAGTTTGCTCTGGCCTCAGAGCATTATAGGTATTGAGGGCAACATCTACCCAGTAGCCTTCCTCTCAAGATGCGGCTTAGAGACTGGATCTGCCTTTAAGCTTGGGAGTGGCTGGGCGCTTCCCCAGGCAGCTCCCCGCCCACACCCTTGCCTTGTTCCCTGCACCGGAGAACTCCAGCATGACGAGGACACAGAGCCTGGTTTGTGCTGGTGCTCAGAATCATTAAATCCTGAGGTTGGTGTATCTGGAAGCTGTAGAGAAAGGGCAGATGAAGGAATGCTTCCCTGCGTCCCTGCTCTGCCCAGGCACTCACGCCGCCTTGGCCCAGCTACCAGCCTGATCCAGGTTTCCAGCTAACGATGCCCAGCAGGTAAAAAAAAAAATCCGTCCCTGCCTGGGACACCCTGTACCCGCGAGAGCCGTGGAGTTGGTGGCCGAGGCGCGATTATGTCTATATTGTGTTGGTCATGCTGCTGCCCTTCTCGAGGTTCCAGCACTTTCTGCAGTGAGGACTTTTAATGATCTGCATGTCTGAGGCTCCTGGGCAGCGAGGACGGTCTGGGTGCCAAGTGCCCACAACCACCCAGCAACTCAATTAGGAGGCAGAAGTGGCGTCTGTGGGTGAGGTGGGGCGGGGGTCCCTCTTTCTTCCCTTACCCCCCTTCTCTCTCTCCTCACTTCTCCTCCCTGGTCTCCTCCTTCACCTTGTTCCTCCTCTTCAGCCCTGCTCAGAGGAGCTGGGCCAGCTTGGGCCCCACCTTGCCTCTATTCAGGATTCTGAGTGCCCACTGTCTCACTGATACCTTGAGGCTTAAGACCACGCACATCCCTTTGTTTCCTTCCTGGTCTTGGTTTCATGTGAACAGACAGAGGGGGCTCTTGCTCCTGGCCTATGGGGGCTCAGCTCTCCCCAGTCCAAAATGGACTTGGAGCCTTCCTGATGCCACAGATACTGGCTCTGTCCCTCCAGGGTCCCTCCGGCACTGTGCTGGGCACCAGCCCTGAGCATCCTCGGTGGGGACAGGGACCAAGTCACCATCCCCTCCTCCTTCCTCCTCCTCCAGCCCAGCCTGGCTCCCAGCACTGGTGTCGGTGAGGGGAGAGGATTCCAGTCTGGAAGGCTGACAGCTGCTGCCACGCAGTCCATATGCGACGCTTTTCCCCGTTGCTGAATAATTACTTAATGATTTGAGGAGGCGGGGCTGCTCCTTCCCAGCCCGCCAGTCCTGGCCGCGGGCTGCTCTCTGGCAGCCTGGTCAGAACGCCATTCCTCTTTGATGGAGGCTGTCCTGTCCATTCGCATGGTGGTCCTGGGGCCCAAGAAACCGCTGGAGATGCCTGTGCCCCAAACCGGCAGCCTGGGGCACCCTACAAGGCCTGGTTCCCACCTCTCCAAGTGACCTGAAGACTCATTTCCTTTTTCTGGGTCCCAGTCTCCTCATCTGGCAAAGTGAAGGTGTCAGTTGCTCTTTTGTGACCCCATGAACTGTAACCCTGTAACCCACCAGGCTCCTCTGTCCAAGGGATTCCCCAGGCAAGAATAGTGGAGTGGGCTGTCATTTCCTCCTCCAGGGGATCTTCCTGACCCAGGGATCGAACCCAGGTCTCCCTCATTACAGGCAGATTCTTTGCCGGCTAAGCCACCTGGCGAGGGTGAGGGCAATTAGTATGAGCTGAACTGGCAGTGTTCTGACACCCAGGATGTACACCTTTCTCCAAAAGAAACTGAAGCCAGGTAAGAACACACGTGCCGGCTGGAAAACCCAGTATCACCATCCGGGCTCTTGTTCTTTGCCTCAGTTACCTTGAGAACCCCAGGGTTGGAGAGGGGCAGTTGCGGGGGAGTGGGGGGTGGTCCCCTGCCCACCTTCCTGCTTCCTCTTGCTCTCTTGCTTCCATCCCTTTTTCCCCCAGTCTTCCTCTGCTCCCTTCTCAGGCAGTGGAACCGTTCTTCTCCAGGGAGTTCTCATAGTCGAAAGGCTGATCACTTCCTTCCCTCCTGCTTCCTTGTCCAGTAGGTTTTAATGACCTTGGCCATCAAACATAAGAGGCCTATTTGTATATAGAATCTCTCACAGGCTTGCGGGGCCTCATTGCTTCTAAGAGGCCAGTGACACTCACTGGTATGAATCCTGCTAGAGCGAGGAGGAAAATGAAAAAGCAAGCACCCATCAGCACGTTTCCCTTCCAGTGGGTCACATTCCTACAATGTGATCTCTGTGGCATGAGATTCTGAGTCTTGGAGTCTCATAACCTTTCAGTGAAGGAGGTGTTCACAGGGAAAGCGGAGGAGAGGGCAATGGACACATGGAGGCCACTGAGCGCATGTGGCCTCCCCGTGATGGGCCAGGTTAGGCCCCTGGTGTTAAGAAGCAGAGACATCACTTTGCCGACAAAAGGTCCGTATGGTCAAAGCTATGGTTTTTCCAGTAGTTATGTATGGATGTGAGAGTTGAACTATAAAGAAAGCTGAGCACCGAAGAATTCATGCTTTTGAACTGTGGTGCTGGAGAAGATTCTTGAGAGTCCCTTGGACTGCAAGGAGATCCAACCAGTCAATCCTATAGGAAATCAGTCCTGAATATTCATTGGAAGGACTGATGCTGAAGCTGAAGCTCCAGTTCTTTGACCACCTGATGCAAAGAGCCAACTCATTGAAAATGACCCCGATGCTGGGAAAGATTGAAGGCAGGAAGAGAAGGGGATGACAGAGGATGAAACAGTGGGATGGCATCGCCAATTCAATGGACATGAGTTTGAGCAAGCTCTGGCAGATGCTTAAGGACAGGGAGGCCTTGGTGTGCTGCAGTCCATGGGGTTGCAAAGAACTGGACATGACTGAGCGACTAAACTGAGCTGTCTTAGTCTGTTTGGGCTCCTGAAACAAAGTACCATAGGCTGAGTAGCTTATAAATACCTGAGGTTTGTCTCTTGCGATCTGAAGGTGGGGAAGTCTGGTCTCCCTGTTTCACAGATTAGCAGCTCCTTGCTGGAGAGCTCCCAGGCAGCAAGTGGACTTGAAGCCAGGCTCCCGGCTCCCAGCCCACAACTCTCCTCCTCGCTGCGACAGTGCTGTGTGGGGTGGCGATTGTTGCCATCATCTGGGCTGTCAAGATCCAGCTCTTCTGTCACTTGTGGACACGGGGATGCAATCACCAGGAGAGAGAACACTCTGCGCTATGAATTATTTCTTTGTACCTTTGAGCACAACCCCTGGAAATGATTAGCCTCCATGGGAATAGTAGGGGGTAGCCTGTGGCATGTCCACTGGACAATGGGCCAGGTGCCTGGGTGGGAAGCAGAGCAGTGAAAGGAAGTCAGAACTCAAAGAAATTATTAAAGGGACTGTACCACGCACAGGATTCAAATCAGGAGAACACCTGTGAAATTCTTGCATCTGGGTGGCATCTCTCATGAGGAGGAAAGAAGTGAGTATCACAAATATGAATTTGTAAATGGTACTCAGAATCCATTTGTTCTGCCCTGTGTGGTGCTTAGCTGCTCAGTCATGTCTGATTCTTTGCAACCCCATGAACTGTAGCCCGCCAGGTCCTCTGTCCATCGGAATTCTCCAGGCAGGAATACTGGAGAAGGTTGCCATGCCCTCCTCCAGGGGATCTTCCCAACTCAGGGATCAAATCCTCCTGCATCGCAGGAGGATTCTTGACCATCTGAACCACCAGGGAAGCCCAAGAATACTGGAGTGGGTAGACTGTCCCTTCTCCAGGGGATCTTCCCGACCCAGGAATCAAAGCGGGATCTCCTGCATTGCAGGTGGATTGTTCTGCCCAAATATTATTTAAGTAAGTTAAGAATTAGGCACTGGGGCCAGAATGATGCACATGGGCCACTGCCTCTCCAAGCTTCCAATCGAACACTGGAGATAAGGGGTTAAAGCTCAGACTAAAAGGCAGAAAGTAGTATGAGAGGGGAGAACACAGCCTGACAGATAAGCTAGGCTGGAGAGGGAACAAAGCATCAGGGAAGGCTTCCTGGATGAAGGGGCATTTAAGCTTAGACCCAGAGGAGAAGTAAGAATTAGCCAGAGGAAGAGAGGAAACGGCATGCATGGAGGCCCAGAGGCAAGAGAGAAGATGACGTATTCAGTGGATGGCCGGTGAGTAGAATCGAGGAAGCTATGAGGTCAGAGTCTGAGACCGTTAGAAGGGATGCCAGTTTCCAAGGTGATTTAAAGGAGCAAGGCAAATGCTTCTCCTCCAAGGAAGTGGGGAGATGAAAGAAACAAAAGTGAGCCCTCAAATGTGAGAGGGATGGTGGTGGGAACTTCATGGCAGGAGCACCCGTAGGAGATGAGAGAATGCACTCGGGTTGCAACCAAGCCTGGATCAGGAAGTGGGGTCAACCCCATCTAGTGTGTGATCTTGAGCAAGTCAGTTCACTTCTCTCAACCGGAAGGGAGGGGAGGGGACAGGTGCCTGCCCTGCACAAATCACTGGCACCGTGTTTATTCACGTCGAGAATAATTATGCCTTCCCCGCCATGTGCCATGGAGCCTCAAACATTGTTGAACGTGTGTGACGGTGCCCAGCCCATAGTAGGCCCTCAATAAACACCAGCAATCAGACTGTGTGCCTGGGGAACACGATGGGGGCTTGATCCCAGTGGGGGCAGGAGCTCAGAGACAGCCTGCCTGTCCACGCAGCTAGGTTCTGCCCTGAGCACCAGCTGTGGGCCGTCGACAGGGCCTCTCAGAATGCTGATGGAGAAGGGTTCTCGTCTTCCTGGCTCATCAGGAAACAGGGGTGATCACTGGTTATCAGTGTCTGCTGTGGGTGCAAAAAGGGGTTGATAGTAGTACACGTGACCAAGTTGCCATTTCTGATCTAAAGTCAAGATAACTTAATGCTGTATCCGTTAGCTACAAACCAGGGATCTTCCAGCATCCTTGCCATGCACTGACCCTACAGGTAGGGAGTAAGTGGCTCCCGCTTTGGGCCCCAACGTTTGCCAGGAACGATCAGAACTGAACATCAAACTCCTCCAGGGACCACGATGGCTCATGAAATCTGGGCTCAGAGAGAGTAGTCCCAGAATTCAGGAAGGCACAGTGGCCCGTAGGCACCGTGCAGTGGGTGCTAGTGTGAGTGTGGGAGAAATGAAAGAGGCAGGCTCTGCTTTGGAGAGGCTGAGACCCTGGCTGGGATCTCTGCCCTTTAGAACACAGTCCAAACAAAGCAAGCCCCAAAGGGCTCACCTTATTTAGCCACTGAAGTCATAGCTGTCCTGATTTAGATTTTGAAAGAGGCCAACATCTTCTGTGATCCCAGGTTTTCTTCCTTAGGAAAAAAAAAAAATGAGAAGTTTTTCCTTTGCATCGATAAAGGTCAAATGGAGGAGTTGTGTCAAATCAGAAGGATTTCAGTGCTGGCACACACACACAGCCTCACACACTTGTGATCTGAAAATCACACTCGCAGCCTCGAGCCTGGGCAGGTGTAGCTCCTGCCCCCATGCTGTTCCCGTGGTGACCAGCACCCACTCCCCACCACTCGAGGACCCAGACTGCCCGCCCCCAGCTCTGCACCGATGTGGGCTTTGGAGCTCCAATGAGGTCCCTGGAATTTCTCTCCGAGCTATTTCAGTATTGTTGGGAGGCTTGGGAAGCCTTTGTTCTCCCTTACTGGTTATGTAATTTTCAAAAGAAAAGGCAGAGGAAAGACTGAACTGAATGCTTCCAGAGTCTGCTTCTGGGGGAGGCGGTAACCCCAGAATCTGATGTCCCCTCTGCTCCTTTGATCCTTCAGCCCCTCTGGAGCTCTCCTCCCACCCCCCTCAAGGAGATGATGATGAAACAGATTCCCCTCCTGTTTTTTATACTTGGCATCCCCACTGGCATGTTCTGGAGGAAGCTGTAAACGGGGAACCAGCCAGGGCTGGTGGCATCACTGCCTCGCAGGGACGTGAAGGTGTTTGCACATCTCAGGGGAGGATGCTCACTAGGGCCTGGCCTGGGGACCAGTGCCTGTCAGTGGCTCCCCGCTTGGGACATACATGTATTTTAGGCCAGGCAATGCTTTGGGCCTGGGGTTGGTGGCTGAACTGCTGGCTAGTGTGTGAAGGGGTATCCGAAGGCCTTGGCTGGAGAGGTCCTGGGGGTGAGAGAGGTTTGGGGCGTAGGACCTGCAGCCTGAGTCCGCATCATGGGTGTCGACCCTGGGGAGAGCCAGCTGCCCCTGCACGTGGGTTCCCAGAAACAGAAAGTGCTTCCTGGCTCGGACACCTTTCTACCCGTGTACGCTTCCCAGGCTGTTCACCTCCTGGGTCGAGGATGTGGTACTTTAAGAGTCAAAAGACCAGGAAGAGTTGCTCCCCTTGATTCCCGGGCGCTCCACGGCTGCTGCCTGGTGCAAGACGCACAGAGGCTTAGTGCTAAAACCAGAGAGAACCCAGTGGTCACTGCCTCGGGATCAGCAGCTCTTCCTTTGTGAGGCCACGTGGGCTCCTCTTTTCTGAGGTCTGTGTGGCATCCTTGCTTGAGCCCCGCCTTTATCCCTAGCTCACCACCTGTGTGTGTGTGAGTCACTCAGTCGTGTCCGACTCTTTGTGACCCCATGGACTGTGGCTCGCCCTAACCCTAGCCCTAACCAGCTTCCTCTGCCCACTCCTCCCTGGAGAGATTCAAAAAGCTTTCTAATCTGGGCTCGGGGGCAGTTGTCTTTCCATATGGGTTATACTTTGTCATAACCCTAATCTTACTGCAAGCAGGTAGCCATCCCTATGTCAACTGGCATTTATTTCTGGAATCCTTACTGTGTGTCAGACACTGGACTCACCCGTGGGGTTATGTCAGTGAAAAAAGAAAGGTAAGGTTCCCCAGCAACCCTGCCTCCCCAGGGTCCTGTCTGGCTCTGGAATCTGACGAGATCTAAGCCAGCTCTGACCCAGGAAGCCCTGCCCAGTAGACAGTCTCAGGCCAAGTCTGCCCCTTTTCCGGCTTGGCCATGTCAAAAACTGAGGCCTCCAGCTCCCTCCCCTCCGTTGGTCACCTACTGCCTGTAGTAAACACGCCCACATTTCGCGAACTTAAGCAGCACTTGACATTACACGGTTTCTCTGGGTCAGGAATCTGGGCCCAGCTTTTAGCTGGCACCTGTGGTGTAAGGTCTGGGTGAGACTTCAGTGGGGCCGTGGCCTCCGGGGAGGGCTGCAGTCCCCTCAAGCTCACCGGGGGGAAGATCCATCTCCCATCTCACTCGTGTGACGGCTGGCAGGCCTCAGAAGATCCCACTGTAAGATCGCACCTGGGCCCCCGCTCGGGGCCGCCTCACGACGCAGCCTCTGGCTTCACCTGGGCTGGAAGCCACAGTCTTCCTGTATCCTGATCTCAGAAGTAACATCCCGTTACTCCCACCATACTCCATAGAAATGAGTCAGGGGGTGTCCCTGTTGGTCCAGTGGTTAAGACTCCGTGCTTCCACTGCAGGGTGATGCGGGTTCAATCCCTGGTTGGGGAACATTGGGGTTCAATCCCACATGCCTTGTTGTGGCCAAAAAGTATATTTTTTTAAGTGAGCCACTAAGTCCATACGCATTTAGGGGAGGGGATTCCACAGGGCCTGAAGCCGGGAGGTGGGGACCTTCCCCTCCTGCAGGAGGCTTCTCTGACTGACCCACCTGGTCCTAACTCCTACTCCCCTTGTAGAAGCACCAAGTTGGCCCCCGAGTATTTTCGCACTGTTTCTGTAATTGTGATGTGGGCCTGCTCTCCCTGTAGGAATATAAGATCCTTGAGGTCAGGAGCGATATGTTGCACATTTCTTTATTTCCCGCTTAGACCAACCATATACTTTCTATCAGGTATTTCAGGTTAAAAACAAGCCAGTAAAAAATGTCTTAAACAAAAATAGAACTTGACCGTCTCACTTGGCAGGAAAGCTGGAGGCAAGCATTTCCAGTCTTAGTTTAGCTCCTCAGCGATGTCTGCAAGGCCCCATGCTCGTCTGCCAACTCCAGTGTGCTGGCTTTGTGCCCAGCCTTGTCCCCTCATGGTCTCAAGATAGCCACTGTGGCACCAACACCACAACTGCATCCCACAACTGCATCTAAGGACAGGGAGTAAGGAGAGAAAACTTTTTCAATGAAGTCCCTTCAGTGATCTTTCCTATAAGGCTATTCTCCAGAACTAGATCATATGACACCTCTAAACCACCCACTGTCAAATGGGAGTTGAATTAGCACGATTGACTTAGACTTATGGCCCTCGGTGGGGATGGGTGTGGGAGATGTCATCACCCTCTGGGATTTTGGCAGTGAGGCTGTCACAGGAACCAGTGCTGTTGGCACTTAGTGGGGCACAGCTAGGGTTGCTAAATTTTTGGTAATACTGTACCATGTTGTTGCACTAAGTTGCTTCAGTCGTGTCTTTGTGAGCCTGCCAGGCTCCTCTGTCCATGGGATTTCCCAGGCAAGGATACTGGAGTGGGTTGCCATGTGCTTCTCCAAGGGATCTTCCTGGTCCAGGCGTTGAACTCACATCTCTTATGTCTCCTGCATTTGCAGGCAGGTTCTTTACCACTAGACACCACCTGGGAGGCCCCCCGAGCTCCGTGAAACAAATAACTCTACTGTGAAATTGACAATGCTGTCTCTGCTAGAAAGTGCTGCTTTGGACCAGTGGTTCTCTACTGGATGTGATTTTGTGCGTCCTCCACTGGTGATGGTTTTCAATGATTAGAGGTATTTTGGTTGCAACAACTAGGGGGCACTACTGGTATCTAGTGGGTAGAGGCCAGGGATGGGGCTAAATATCCTACAATGCACAGGCCAGGCCTGCAGCCAAGAATGAAAGTGCAAATGTTAGTTGCTCAGTCGTGTCTGACTCTTTGCGACTGTGGTCTGCCAGGCAAGAATACGGGAGTGGGTTGCCATTCCCTTACTCCAGGGGATCTTCCCAGCCCAGGGACTGAACCTGGGTCTCCTGCATTGCAGGCAGATTCTTTACCCTCTGAGCCTTCAGGGAAGCCCCAAGAATGACTTAATCATAATTGTGCTGATGTTGAGAAGCTCTGCTGTAGACCCCCATCCAGCCATGGGTCATCCCTGAGTTGGGCTCAGCCGCTCAGTGGCTGACCCAGACTTGGTCTCTGTTCCTCTGGAGGAAGTGGGAGTGGTTCCTGGGCAGGGGGCCAGTGGCAGCTATGAGACCAGCTGGGAGGATGCTCAGCTCAGCTTCCCTCTAGGATGGCCAGTCTCTGCAGCCAGGGGCTCTGGCATCTGAGGTTTACAGTTAGAGAAGAGGTCAGGTACTGGTTGGAAGGCAGGGTTATGGTTGTTTGAACTTAGCAGAAGTTTTGTTTATTTATTGGTTTGGCTTTGTGTTTGGTTTGGTTTTCTTTCACCCAATCTCATTTTAATGTTTTACTTCTCCATTTTTCTTTTTACCAAGTGGACTGATTACCTGTGATCTCCATATTGGAGCTGAAGACATGCTGAAAAGGGGGCTGCTTTATGCTTTAAGAACCACAAGGTGTGCCTCCCCCAAACTTGTCCTTCACTAATTCTGGGAAGTCACACTGGGTCTAGATAGTTCTTGGTGGGAATCACTTACTTGGACTCAGCTAATATGTTTCAGGGACGAAAAGTGTGGACTTTGGTGGCAGGCAGACTCGTGTTTATGCCCCCAGATTCGCCACTGGCTGCTCGTGTGGCTTTGGGAAAATTATTTCCCTCGGGGGGCTTCGTGGGAGAATGATATCAATCCCAAGGGGCTCTTGTGAGACCCAACCAACTAATGTCAGCCCCTTGGCCCAGCGTGAACCCTCCCTGTGTGTAAGTACCCCGTCTTCTTCATGTTGTCTTCGCCACTTCCCCAGAAAGCCTCTGTGAAAGTGCATGTGGGTTTGGGAGTGAGGCCCATCAACAGCACTGTAGAATCATCAAAGGGTTGGTAGGTAGTTTGTTGGAAAGCTGGGTCCTGAGAGCATGCAACCTATAGATGAGCTGAACTAAGCCTGATGGAGTCCAGAGCCCAGGGAACCTCCTAGGGAGGGCAGGCTTGGAGCCTAGGGCACCTCCGAGGGGCAATGAGGTAGGGTAGGAAGGGCCTGGTTGTGGCATACTTCAGTGCCTCCTTGGGAACAAGCTAGAAGATGTTCCTACATGATCCAGAACAGGGGTCAGCAACTTACCTCCTGGCCAAACCCAGCCCCCCCACCTATTTGTGTAAATAAAGTGTTCCTGAAATGCAGCCATGCCATTCATTTAGGTATTATCTGTGGCTGCTCTTTTGATACAAAGACAGGGTTGAGTAGTTGTACCAGGGACAGTGCTATAAAGCCTAAGATATTTATTCTTGACCTTTTATAGGAAAAAAAATTGTCAGTCTCTGCTAGGGCACTTCATTCACATAGACTATAGCAGTTAGGATCACCAAATTCTGAGTCAGGCAGACTCGACTGTGATATGAATGATAGCACCTGGAATTGTGCAGTGGATAGCCTGTTCAATGGTAAACATCAGCCCCGCTGGGGGAGGCTTTCCTGTAAGATTTTAGATGCTCAGGAGTGGGAAGAACGCAGTGTCTGGGAAATGTCAGCACCTCGCTGGGGGCCATAGTTTCTGCTGAAAGCTGCCAATGTGAGGTTGGGGAGGATCAGAGGAGGTGAGTCTAAATTTAGACTTTCCAAAGCCACTTTGTAAACCAGAGCCCCAGGAGTCCTCGAAAGGGGCAGTTGGCACGCACCAGCTCGTCTCTGGTTTGCCTCTACATGTTAAAAGCTGAATGTATGAGAGGATAATTAATTGGCCTCAAATAAGAGATTGGTGGAAAGTTGGTGAGAAATCAGTGGAGAGGAGAAGCTCCTCTGGACAGAGTCCGGGGGTAGAGATTTCCATTTGTGTGTTTTATTAAAACGTTCCCCATGGAATCATGGGAGCCTTGCTGCCCTTGGAAGAATTACATGCATTCTTCTCCCTGAGTGTCATTTGAGCACAACTGGGCCATGACCTTTCCACCTCTCAAGGTGAATGCCAGCTCCCTAGTTCCAAATCACACCTGTGATTCAGAGCAGCTCTGAGCCACCACCTCCAAATTGGGAACAGCTGTGCTTTGCTCTAGACACTTCATCACATCGAGAGCTGCCATCCACCCTCTGCCCAGGAGGTCACATCCAGGTGTGGGGTCTGGGACTCCCCAGGGCTGATGGGCCCACGCCAGAAAAGAACCACTAATCCGAGACTTCTTAGGTAATCAGTGTTTCATAATAAGCCCACCTGTCGGGAAAGGCAAAGGGTTTATGGTAGAAATTATAGGGGAATGATACGGGAAAACTTAGAAAATAGGAGGTTTGAGAAGGGATGAATCACAGTGAACTCAAATGGGAACAGAAAAATGGTCAGATGAGGGCTGCCTGGTTTGTGTTGAAATGCTAAGAGAGACAGCATCTAAGTTCAGAAATATTGGTTTGTCTGAGCAGCTGAGGCTTGTGTGAAGAGCCCTGTTGCAGTGAACACGTTGCATTGGGGCAGCGACGGAAGGGAGGGGCAGGCAGACTGTCTCGGGAAGTTGGCCGTTGCGGTTTTGTAGATGTAACAAATGGACCGAAGGTAACTCCAATCCACCATTATGTTCTAAGTGTGGCTTTGTGTCCTGGACTTGAAGCTTAAAGTCAAGTTGAGAGATGGACATGTATAAAAAGTTAAATAACAGCCCAGATTAGTATATGGCAAATGTCAAATAAAGTATATACACACGGATGTACAGGAGTTCAGAAAAGATTGGAATGTCAATGAAGAAACTTCAGGGAGGAAGTGAGACTCCATCTGGATTCAGAATGATGGACAGGGTTTCAACAAGTGGGCAGGAAGCAGAACATTTCGGGAACAGGGAAGATGCAAGCAGAGAAGCAAGGCAGGAGTTAAAAGAGTGTGTTTACAGGCCATGAGAACAGGGCAGTAGCTGGAATAGAGCCTTCCCAAGGTGAAGAGGTACCTGCCAATAGTTTGTTGAGCAGACCACTCACACACAACCACACACACACACATGGTAGCCCCTCTGCCTGTGAGAGGAAGACGAAAGAGTTTTAAAAATAAATAAAGTTCCTCTTAATTACCCACAGATTATCTGCACTGCAGCTGATCTGGAACAAATCCCGCCTGCAGCTTGCTGGTGATGTCATCTCCCTGTTTAGGTGCTCATTCCCATCTCTGTTTACCGCCCAGTGGGAGCCGGAAAGGGAAGAAGCCTTCAGCATCTCCCCTCATAAAGCAAAATATACAATTGCCTCTGTTTGCTGTGCCCTTGAGAACCAGGCCAAGTATATGGGTGGAAAGTGAAAGGAGTTCCAGTTTAGTTTCTATTCCCTGACTTGGGCAGCAGGAATTGGAGGAGGGATGGAATGGGGCCCCAGGTGGTTCTTTTGTTCCCCTGAATTAGGTGACCAAGTGGACTTCACTGCATAGGCCACAGACTGACTCAGTGGGTGGTCTCAGCACTGTCTCTAACTGGCTTGGAATCTTCAAAGTGAATGGTATTTATCAATTCCTCAAGTGTTTGTTGCGGAGAAGGCAATGGCAACCCACTCCAGTGTCCTTGCCTGGAGAATCCCAGGGACGGCGAAGCCTGGTGGGCTGCCATCTATGGGGTCACACACAGTCGGACATGACTGAAGTGACTTAGCAGCAGCAGCAGCAGCAGCAAGTGTTTATTGACCCTGTCTGTGCTAGAAGCACTAAGCTGGTGTTCTTTGAGCCCCAGTGCCCTTATCTGCAAAGTGGGAACTTGGACTAGAATTACAGTCTCTCAGTGGAAATGCTGGCATTATTCATTGATGGAGATGCTCGTCAGGATGGTTAGCAAATCCAGCTCTGCCCATTAAAGGCCTGTGGTGACTCCTTGTCAGAGTAGCCAAAGAAGGCAGGACCACCCTCAGTTAAGGACCACTGGACTTGTTTGCTACAATTGCTTCCCAATCTGAAATTCTGATTATTTTGTGGCTGGGCCCAATAAAAACATGTACAGTAGAATTACTGAAGGTTGATGAAACATCAGAATAGCAAGTACATCTTATTCAAGCAAAGGGAATTTTTAAGAGTAGCAACAACAGGTAATACCTGTTGAGCAATTATTATGTTTCAGATTCTTGGCAAATTCCTTTCATTAGAAGTCTTTAGAGAGCATCTGATTGTTTCCCATTTCAGATCACTTGTGTCCTCTAATTTGTCCCCTTAATTTTAGAGCATTGAGTTGACAATTGTCTTGCTCCATTTACCATTTGCAAAGTTCAGATGTGTACGTAGCCCTGTAGGGGACCCTACATATGAAGAGAATGAAGAAGCAGCGCTGGCTAGATTCACTCCTCTGCACAGGATGCAGTATTTGTTCTCTGTATATGCGGACTTAACAAATGTATGAAATCTGTCCCTCCCTAAGAAGCTATAATATTGCCTTTACTTGGGAGGGATTGGGGGCAGGAGGAAAAAGGTACGACAGAGGATGAGATGGCTGGATGGCATCATCGACTCGATGGACATGAGTTTGAGTGAACTCCAGGAGTTGGAGATGGACAGGGAGGCCTGGTGTGCTGCAATTCATAGGGTTGCAAAGAGTCAGACACAACTGAGCGACTGAACTGAACTGAACAGAGATCTGAATTGCTATTTTTGCCATTTCTTTTTTCTCCCCACTGAAGTCCTTTGCCTGTAATTTGAGTCAGGAACCACCAGGGGGCAATCAGGATATGATCTGACTCATTGCTTTCAAGAGCTCAGTTCAGTTCAGTTCAATTCAGTCGCTCAGTCGTGTCCGACTCTTTGCACCCCCATGAATCGCAGCACGCCAGGCCTCCCTGTCCATCACCATCTCCCGGAGTTCACTCAGACTCGCGTCCATCGAGTCCGTGATGCCATCCAGCCATCTCATCCTCGGTCGCCCCCTTCTCCTCCTGCCCCCAATCCCTCCCAGCATCAGAGTCTTTTCCAATGAGCCAACTCTTCACATGAGGTGTCCAAATACTGGAGTTTCAGCTTTAGCATCATTCCTTCCAAAGAAACCACAGCCCAGGGCTGATCTCCTTGCAGTCCAAGGGACTCTCAAGAGTCTCTCCAACACCAGAGTTCAAAAGCATCAATTCTTCGGCACTCAGCCTTCTTCACAGTCCAACTCTCACATCCATACATGACCACAGGAAAAACCATAGCCTTGACTAGACGGACCTTAGTCGGCAAAGTAATGTCTCTGCTTTTGAATATGCTATCTAGGTTGGTCATAACTTTTCTTCCAAGGAGTAAGCGTCTTTTAATTTCATGTCTGCAGTCACCATCTGCAGTGATTTTGGAGCCCCCCAAAATAAAGTCTGACACTGTTTCCACTGTTTCCGCATCTATTTCCCATGAAGTGATGGGACCAGATGCCATGATCTTCATTTTCTGAATGTTGAGCTTTAAGCCAACTTTTTCACTCTCCTCTTTCACTTTCATCAAGAGGCTTTTTAGCTCCTCTTCACTTTCTGCCATAAGGGTGGTGTCATCTGCATATCTGAGGTGACTGATATTTCTCCCTGCAATCTTGATTCCAGCTTGTGTTTCTTCCAACCCAGCGTTTCTCATGATGTACTCTGCATAGAAGTTAAATAAGCAGGGTGACAATATACAGCCTTGACGTACTCCTTTTCCTATTTGGAACCAGTCTGTTGTTCCATGTCCAGTTCTAACTGTTGCTTCCTGACCTGCATACAGATTTCTCAAGAGGCAGGTTAGGTGGTCTGGTATTCCCATCTCTCTCAGAATTTTCCACAGTTTATTGTGATCCACACAGTCAAATGCTTTGGCATAGTCAAGAAAGCAGAAATAGATGTTTTTCTGGAACTCTCTTGCTTTTTCCATGATCCAGTGGATGTTGGCAATTTGATCTCTGGTTCCGCTAGTTCCCCATTATCAAAAGGATACAATTCATCTGCCAATCCCGCTGTTCCTGCTAAGAAGCCTATGTCCTGCTTTGCTGTGCAGAAAGTCCCTTTTCTAGGGTGGCAATAAAATCTCCTTATAGTTTGTGTGTATGCATTCTTGTGCTATTACATGGAAAGCAAGAGATACAAATAATTAAATCGGTGTTTAGCAAATTCTCTCAAAATATTCAAAGACATTTGCAAAAGAAGGAAGAAAAGGGGTCCAAGTAGAAAAACAAATTTATTGGTCCCTTATTTTCCCTCTGCAATGAGTTTCTTTTTACTGTTACCCTTCTCCGCTAGCGCTGCTGCTGTGTGTTTGGAGGGCATAAAGAATGATTTCTGCAAAAGTCAGAGCTGATCACTGCCACCCACAGCTTGTGCATGTTAACCTTCAGGGAGAAGGCATTTACATTAAAGGCACACTAGCTGATGATCTTATCAAATCAATCCATCTTCTCTCTCTTCCAGGGGAGCGTTGCACACAGCAGGCTGGGTGGCTTGGGCAGTGCAAAGCCTGGAATCCCCTGAGCAAGCAATGTTTCAGCTGGCTGGACAGATCAAATAACACTTGGGCTGGTTAACAAAAGGCACCCAAGTGGGAAGGTGTTGGAAGCCGAAGTGTGGAAATTTACCCAACATTGTCTCTTTGACAGGGAAGGAGACTCGGTCTGAAAGATGCTGCATTCCGCCAGCCTCTCTGGGTCCAGCAGAACACAGTCTCCTTCGCGGTGATGTGGATGAGGGGGTGACAGAGGACGCTGCCCGCCTCTGAAGTCTCCGGAGGATCCAGGCCAGGCAGGTGAGACCCAGGTCTGGGACTTCAGGTGCAGCTTGGTGTAGAGCTCATGAAAGGTGCTTGAATTTCTCCAGCTTTCTTCACCAGCATTCAACAGACTGGTTTGGGCTTCAGAATCTGAGAGGAGCTAGTAGAAAGGAAAGCTGGCAGAGGTACAGAGAAGTCCCTACAAGCCTCTCAAATCCACTGTTGGGATCCCTTCATACTGCTTGGGACCTGGAGGGCAGCTCCCAGGCTGCCAGAGGCTGCGATACCACTAGACTTTGGACCATCGAAAGGAAAGGAACATAGCTCAGCGACGGCTCCACATTTAAGCCAGAAGTAACCTCTTATAACAGGATTTAAAGGGGAGAGTTTTTGTATCTTTACTTTGTGGTCCATCAGGAGAGAAAACTTTCCATTCACATAGATAATGGGACTGGATTTTCTTTCCAAGATACTGTATTTGAAAGAATCATGAGCCATTCTAAGCTTCCAGGGAGGCTCAAAGCATATAGGAGTTGGTGGACAGCCTTCCCAGGGCGAGGCTAAGGGGACAGCCTGAGCCTCCAACTTCTGCAGCTCAGCGGGTGTGGACAGATGCCACTCTTGTCTCCAGAGAGCCAGTGACAGTGACATCACCAGGAGAAAAGGCATCCTTCAGCCTTGGGACTTGACAGAATGAGGAGGGCTGGGGAAACCCGGAGCTGGGACTCGGTCTTTCCTGACCGCCCCTCTGTTCCACGGGCAGCGCCTGACCACTGAGCCAACCATGGCCGAGAAGGGCGGCTGCCTCGCCAGTGTCTACGGGTATGACCTGGGCGGGCGCTTTGTTGACTTCCAGCCCCTGGGTTTTGGCGTCAACGGGCTGGTGCTGTCGGCCGTGGACAGCAGGGCCTGCCGGAAGGTGGCGGTGAAGAAGATCACCTTGAGCGATGCCCGCAGCAGGAAGCACGCACTCCGGGAGATCAAGATTATCCAGCGCCTGGACCACGACAACATCGTGAAGGTGTACGAGGTGCTGGGGCCCCAGGGCACCGACCTGCAGGGCGAGCTGTTCAAGTTCAGCGTGGCCTACATCGTCCAGGAGTACATGGAGACCGACCTGGCACGCCTGCTGGAGCAGGGCACGCTGACCGAGGAGCACGCCAAGCTGTTCATGTACCAGCTGCTCCGGGGGCTCAAGTACATCCACTCTGCCAACGTGCTGCACCGAGACCTGAAGCCCGCCAACATCTTCATCAGCACCGAGGACCTCGTGCTCAAGATTGGGGATTTTGGGTTGGCGAGGATCGTTGATCAGCATTATTCACACAAGGTATGTCTGGCTGGAACGGCTGAGAAGGGCAGTCCATGGAATCCTCAAGAACACTCAGTGTTCGAGAGAGTATTCCTAGCTCCAGTGGAATCAGAGGACTGGGCTCAGTATTTAGGGGGAAGCTGGAGGGTGCGAGAAAGAGGGGTGGTCCGGTTCTTAGTCTTGCCTCTGCCACGTGGCCATGACCAATGATTGGTCTACAGGAGGCGGTTGGATTAGATGATCCAGCTCTAAACTCCGTGGCTTTATGATGCTGCAGCTGGGGAGCTCCCCCGGTGGTCTAGCGGTTAGGATTCCGGGCTTTTACTGCCACAGCCTGGGTTCAGTCCCTGGTGGGGGAGCTAGGATCCCATAAGCCGTGTAGCACAGCCAAAAAAAAAAAAAAAAAAAATGAGCTGCTGGTGAATTTGCCTCTAGCACCATATTATCCCCGCCGTCTGCCTAACCTCCTCCCCTCCCTACCCTCTATTCAGGACTCCCCGGGAGGCCTCCCAGGATTTGAGTCTTACTCTCTGGCTCATCTTGCCTCCTCCTTCCATCAAAGTTGCCCCACTCTGCATTCCATTCTCTCTGTCTGTGGACAGAGGCACGAATGGGGAATCTGATAAACTCATTCTTGTCGTACCTTATCCAGCTAAGGGCTCAGCTCTCCCAGGTCCCATGATGCCCTGGGCCTGCAGTGTGATGTTGAAGCCACAGGGTCTGGTTGGTGCTGAAACCCCACATGGTGATCAGCTGCAGAGATCAGAGCAGCCCCGGCCACACTGACACTCGTTTTCGAGGCACTGGGCCCTTCAGGAGCTAGTTCTCTGAAGTTCTGTTCTCCTTACCCCAGTTCCTCTGACTTTAGGGGAGCCTCTAAGCATCTCAGGCAGGCACCCCTCAACAGAGCTGTGGGGTAGCTGTGACTTCTGGCCTCCTGCCAAAACTTGTCAATCATGAATTTTTACTACTGGATTAGCCAAAAAGTTCATCCCGATTTTCCTGTAACATCAGACAGAAACACCCAAATGAACTTTCTGGCCAACCCAAGAGAATAAGTGCATTCCTCAGGAAGTGGGTGCATCAGCCCTGTTACCAGCCACAGGGCTGGGGTGGGCAATGAGTGGGGAGGGCATCTCTGACCTTGAACATGTTCCAGCCTTCTCTCTGAGGCCCCGTTCCTCTGCTCTCCCTTGCCACCCTATCTGCCTCCAGCCAGAAGGTCACAGACACTGAGAAAAGGGGCCAACCTGCCTGGCGCAGCGGCAGTGGGGTGGCATGGGGAGGGGGCTAGCGGGTAGGGCTCCCTGTCCCACCCTCCCTGGCTGGAACCTGGGCTCCAGCTCACATTTCAGACCTCGCATCAGCCCAGCTGGCTCTTGTTGCCTGGTGCCGCCTGAACCATGAGCTTGCCCTCTGTCCCCACTCCTGCAGCCAGACCATCTGTCAAACCTGACAGCCAAGTCTGTAGGAAGGAATGTCCACGGTAAAAAAAAAAAAAAAGAAAAAAATCCCGTGCCCTTCTGTCTTCCTAATTCCCTGTGCTGGTTCTCTTTTTTTCAAAGGAGCAGTGATTCCAAACAATTGAACTGAAAATTTTAACCCAAATCTGCCCTTATTTGGTAAAAGGACCAGAGAATCCGTGACACTGTTATTTCTGGGATGCACAAAACCACCTTCTGAACTGGAATAAACCAGGACGTTTGGAAATAATAAAAGGAGCTTTTCTTCGATGCAAGTGAAGTGCTATATGGGAACGGGTGCAGAACAGCACGTGGTGGGGGCTTTCAGGAAAATGAGGGCGGGGGTTGTTGGCGCAAGCAGTGTCTGTGGCAGTGATTCCGAAGGAGGTGTGAGGAGGTGATGCTGTGATGGAGACGGAGACCCAGGCTCCCTTCTGGGGATGTTGCCTGGGACACAGTCACCCCCGGGAGCCTCTATTTCCCCATCTTTGATAATGGTGATCGTATGTGCCCTGCCTGCCCCCCGGCTCATGGTTATGAATCAAAATGGAACATAAAAGCAAAGCCCCTTAGAAAGTAGTAAGGAAGCCCCCCACCCCGCCCTGTTCAGAGTGCTGGCTGAGTACACGGGGCCCAGGAGCTATGCTGGGGGCCATGGAGGAGCCCCAGGTTCACTGACCACCAACGGTGGCTGTGCGCCTGTCCCTCAGGGGTGGGAAGCCACCGTCTCTCTGGTCGGGACTTTGATTTTCCTGATGCAGAGGAATTCAGATGCTCTGACTTACACTTTCGTGGACTCTCTTCAATAAAATTAACTGTGGGAGGTTTAAAAGAAAAAAAAATCACTGGAGCCAGTGACAGGCCCAGTAGGTGCTTATATCAGCCCTGGGTTTGGCAGGCGTCCCCCACCCCCACCTGCCTCCTCCCTCGTATGCTCTCTGCTTTTAGCTTCCTCCCTACTCTTCCCCAAGTGATGACGAAAGCTTTATATTGGGTGCCTTTATCTGATTGCATTTAAATCAGTTCTCATTTAATTCTCATAATGCCATGAGGCACTTTGGGCAAATGGTCCATTTTAAGATGGAGAGAACTGGCTTTCTCAAGATTACTTGGCTGACTGCAGCAGAAGGGGCACAAGAATTTGGCCTTCTAGCATCTTGATGAATGGTCTTTCCATGCGCCATTTCCTCCATGGAGGCTGTCTGGGTCTTTCCTTCCTTCGAATTCCCCGCCCCCCATAACCTGGATCTTCTAGCACCCACCATTGTCTGCTTTGTGGTATTTCTGCCGCTGTCTTCTGTGTTCTGTTAGGCTAAGAGCTCCGTGGTTCTTGACGGCTGTGTCACGTTCACATTGGTTTCCTCCAGGGAGTCTAATCCTGTACCCGAGATATGGCCCAGCTGATTGTGTGGACTGTCATGAACAAATGGAAGCATTGTCATGGGCCACCACATTGCAGGTGGCAAGCTAGTTGGGGTCACTGATTCCATGTGCTTAGAAGGTTTGACTCTCAGAGAGACAGCATGGCATTCTTCCAGCCAACAGAAGTCAGAAGTATGCACCTGCTCTCCCCGGTGTGTTTGGAGGACAATTGCCTTCACTGGAGCAGCTCTAAACTTGACCCCTCTGAAAGCTTCAAGGATCCTACACTTGCCCCGAAGAAGCTCTTGCGCATCTGGCCTGCAGCCAGTGCCCGGGGTCAGGGACAGGCTTTGTGATCTGATGGCGGGGGAGGGGGCGAGGGGAGGAGCTGGACATGGATGCACCAGCTGGTGCTCCTTGTCCTCGTTGTAACTTTGTCCTGAGTGGACAGCAAGTCTCCTTCCCGTCCACATCCCCCTCGTCTAGCACAGGGCCTGGCCCAGGGTAGGTGTCCGTTGTGTTTGTCTCATGGAGGAAAAGGCCTCCTCTTCTCTAATCAGTATCTGACAGCTTTGGAGCATCAAGTTACAGTCAGCCAACATTATGGGCACATGACCCCCTCCCACACCACCCTAGGGGTCTTTGATTTTGCAAGGCAGAGGGCAACTAGAGGCCCTGGTTGACCTACACTGACCGTAGAATGTGGCAGTGGGTAGCTATGGGGGTATTCTGGCGGCTCTCACTCATCAGGCATGGCATGGGGGACCCCTGGTTTCTCTGTCATTCACCATGTGACTTCAATTCCTGTATTGTGTAGGTCATTCCCAGAATAAGAGATCTGTAAGGAGACCTCCCAATCACCTGGTCCATTTCTTTCATCTCACAAATGGTAATACTGAGGCCTAGGAAAGAGATCTGTTTAAGACCATACAAGGATCGGCTGAGCCTAGAGTACCATGTCCGCTGTTTTTTTCTGAGCTCCTTCTCAACTGTCTGATCTGTCAAATGGGGCCATCATTCCCCTTCTGCTTATTTCATAGGATCCTTGATAGCATCAGTGAAAGCAGGGCTGTCAAAGGCTTTTCTGATGAGCGAAAGGCTAAATCACTAACACAACCACTTGCCCAGTAGATGCCGTGGTAACACCAGGCAGAAACCCGGATGTCAGTTTCCCCTCCACCGACATATGGACCCAGGGACGGGGGGCCTGGCATGCTGCAGTCCACGGGGTGGCAAAGAGTCAGACATGACCGAGCCACTGAATAACCTGACGTGATGGCCGAAGGGCGAGTCAGGAGCCCCCACCTCCTGCGGGCGGCTGCCGGCCTGTGTTCTTGTCATGAACCCTTTCCTGCCCGCCTCCTCGGCAAGCCCGCTAATTAGTTCCTTGTGTGTGTGTCAAGAGGAGGCAGCTGGAAGAGCATGTTTCCCTTTGAATTTATCCTATTAGGGAGTAGATGAGCTCAAAAGAGGGGAAAAAAATGTAGTTTAAGACTTCACTAAGTTCTGTGTAAATTCTGAGAAATGTCAGGAGCCCCCAGGGGAGGGTGCTGAAGGCTGAACAGGGCGTTGACAGCCTGATTAGCTGTGTGAACACGTCCCTCCAGGCAAGGCCCTGGGAGAGGGAACCATCTTTTGTCCTTGCCGGAGGCTGCCAGCGGACCTGCCTTTCCTGGGAGCAGTAAGCAGAGAAAACTGCAAAGGAAAGAAAGCCAGAGTAAGAGGCCCATAGCATATGTCTCAGAGAAGGCAATGGCAACCCACTCTTGCCTGGAAAATCCCATGGACAGAGGAGCCTGGCAGGCTGCAGTCCACTGGGGTTGCTAGGAGTCGGACACAACTGAGCGACTTCACTTTCACTTTTCATTTTCATGCATTGGAGAAGGAAATGGCAACCCACTCCAGTGTTCTTGCCTGGAGAATCCCAGGGACGGGGAAGCCCGGTGGGCTGCCGTCTGTGGGGTCGCACAGAGTCGGACACGACTGAAGCGACTTAGCAGCAGCAGCAGCATATGTCTTGGTGGGTCATTCAAGCAAGTCCAAGGTTTCTGCCAGGCTGGCCTGCCTTTGGGTCCTGACCCCTTTCTGTTGGTTTGGCCAGAAGGTTCTTAAGATCCAGACAGTTCCATAGGATGTTATGGAAAAACCTGGGCTTTCAAAGGCCAACCCAATACTTCAGAACCGTCCGTCTTCTTACCTTACAATTCATGATAGGAATGCTCTCACACTCTGCCTCCATATCTCATGAAGATTTCCTCAGAGATCAACTAGTACCATCGTTCTCAAAGCGTGGCTCTGGACCAGCAGCATCAGCCTTACCTGGGCACTTGTTAGAGATACAGGTTCTCAGTTTCCATCTCAGACCTACTGGATCAGAAACTCAGCGTGGGGGCCCAGCAAGCTGTGATTCAACACGCCTCCAGGTGATTCTCATGTGGGTGAACTTTTAAGCATCACTGATCTGAAGATGTGGAGTAGCTAGGCTGTGAGCAAGCTGCTTTTATCTTGCGAGCGTTCCTTTTAGTTTCTTCTTAAATACTTGCTATTTATTTGGTTACATCGAGTCTCGCTTGGGGCGCGGGACCGTCGTTGCATCATGTGGGGTCTTTTGTTCCGCTTCACCGACTCCACTTGAGGTCTCGAGCTCAGTAGTTGTGATGCGAGAGTTTAGTTGCTCCGAGGCACGTGCAATCTTATTTCCCCAACCAGGGATCGAACCCATGTCCCCTCCGTTGCAAGGTGGATTTTTAACCACTGGACCACCAAGGAAGTCCCCAGAAAGTGGACACTCCTGGTGTATCTGCTGATGCTTGCAGTTGAGGTTCTCAGACTTGAGCTCAATGAAGAAGGCTAAGAACTCCTCCCAGGTAACATAGGTGTGTTTGAAGTAGGTACCTTAACCCAAAGGGGTACTTAATGGTGGTGATATCAGGCACTGTGATCGGGAATTATGAAGATGGTTTTAGGCAGGATGACTTTTAAGGCTTCAGTCACATCACTTGGAAACCACCTGGTCCACCATCCCTTGACCTTGGTGGAAAACTGCACAAACACAGTCTATCAGGAGTGCTGGTTCTGTTTAGGTTTGACTTTAACGAGCGTTAGGTGATACTGGAGCTTCCCAGGTGGCTCAATGGTAAAGAATCTGCCTGCCAAGCAGGAGACATGGGTTTGATCCTTGGGTCAGGAAGATCTCCTAGAGAAGGAAGTGGTATGACACTCCAGTATTCTTTCCCGGGAAATCCCAGGGACAGAGGAGCCTGTCTGGCTACAGTCCATAGGGTCGCAAAGAGTCAGACAGACTTGCAAAAAAAGAAATAAGGAGATACGAGAAATGATTTTAGAAAACATGCTTTTTATCCTGGTGTAAACTACTTCACTAGATGTTATTTAAAGACAAGACATTGCTTTCACAATTCAGTGAGACTGTTTGATTGAGGGCTCAGCAAATTACTGCAGTTTGTTAAGACTTGTGGTTCAAGGTCCCAAAGGAGGCAAAGAGGTACATGATGGAAAATGTATCAGCCAGCTTTCAAAGGCTGTGCACAGAGCTTTGATTAGCTGTGTTTTTGCTGGTGAAATTGTGTTGACCCACCCCACCTCCTCTTCCTCCGGGTCACTCTGCCTGCCTTTGATGGCTTCTTGTCTGTCTAGGCCAAGATAACCCTCCTCTGCCTGCCTAGGCAGACACAGATTCCTTTGAACCTGAACGTAGGAGGAGGAATGTCCATTTCTGTGGCTGAAATAAGAGTCTTTGTCGCTGATCAAGAGACTGTCCATTTGTTGTTCTGTGTGCCTGTATTTTGTATGGCCTCCACCTTGAAGATGCAGATAAGTAGGCGGAGGAAGGGAGGAGGGTCTTGCCTGGCATCCCAGAAAAGGACTGGGGTCCACAGTGCAGGCACTGGGAGGGGCCCTGCCACTCCTGAGGTCCAAGGTTTCATGAGAGAGTGGACTCGTTGAAGGACAACTTGCTGGGGCCCCAGCTAGAAGTTCTTAAGCTGCTAAGAACATTATTCTCAATCAGTGGAGGTGAAAAGATTTATTTAAAAGGCTATGAAATATCTCATTTTAAAATGGAAAACTATGACCTGGGGGATTAGAACAGGTTGTTCTAGAGCCAAGTGTCCCTGAACCCTCAGGCTGACCTGGAAAAGCTCATTTTGGTGGCTTTCAGAGCTTCCCTGGTTCCTACTGCACCCCGCTCCATTCTGTCCCTAGGCCTCCTGGGGTCCTTCTCTACCCACTGCCAGAACGCTACACACAGGGAAGCAACCCCACTTAGCTCCGGTGGTGACATTATAAACCTTTAATAACTGGCATGGCCCAGGCACCAACCAATTTGAAAGGAAGCTGGCAGAGTCCTGGAGGTGCCCTGCTTGCCAGAAGCTGACCCTTCACTGCTTGATCATAGGGACTTCTGGGAGTATCTGGGAATGAGGCCAAGGTGATCACTTCCCAACCAGTCTACGGGTATTTCATTACTGACAGCTGGCCTAACTGTACCAGTGCGTACCTGTCACCCTTTTCTGCCTTTCTCTGAATGTCAAAGTTCGTCCTTCCCATACACCTGTAGGTCCAGTTCTCCACTGGAGGTGAATGGTTGATTAAATAGTGCAGAGATCACCACCTCCCTCCTTCCTGTCAACACCAGCCTACTCACTCACCTGCTCACAATTAGAGCTGCCATCTCCTATGGTGAGCTCCAAAGCTTCAGAAGAATTCAAGAAGCAGGAAGTCAGCCTTCTTGCTAGGAATGCTAGAGAGTGGCTAGTATTTTATGTAGTTCAGGCTTGCTGGGGACAAATTCTTTTATCTAGAAAGTGTCTTTATTTCACTCTCATTTAAAAAGTTTGTTTTCCCAGGACAGAAAGCTCTGAATCTGTTTTTCTCTTTCAGAACTTTAAAATGTCCACGCTTTATTTCCTATCCGTAATGTTTCTCAAGAAAAGGTCTTCATATGGATCATTGCTCCTCCATATGTAATGTCTTTTTCTCTCTTAACTGCTTTCAAGATTCTTTCTTGATCTTTAACTTCCAGAAGCTTGACTGTGGTGTGCCCAGGTATGGGTTTCTTTGTACTTATCCGATTTAGATAATTGATTGAATTTCTCAGATATGTGTCTTTTCCCCCATCATATTTGGGATGTTTTCGGCAATCATTTTTTCCTGTTCCCATTTTCTCTTCTCCTTCCAGGCTCTGATTATATGTATGTTACTCAGCCTGGTGTGTTGCAAAAGTTTGTCCTCCAATCTTTTTCCTCTTTTTCAGAATGGATAATATCTATGTCTCTGTCTTCAACTTCCTTGACCTCTTCTTCTTTAATTTGCTGTTAAGCTCATTGGATGAAGTTTTCATTTTGGATGCTGCACTTTCCTAGAATTTCTATTTGGTTCTTTTTCATAGTTTCCACTTATATACTGAGATTTCTCCATCTTTTCACTCACTGAGATATTTTTCTTTACATTCTTGAACATATAATACCTGCTTTAAAGTCTTTACTAATTTGAACATCTGGGACATCTTGGCATCTGTTTCTGATTGACTTTGTTTTCCTTGAATTTGGGTGACTTTTCCTGCTTCTCCACATTTCTAATAATTTTTGGTTGTTTGTGGGTATTACAGTTGCTACCCTGAAAGGAGCTTGAATTATATTGTCTTCCTTTAATAAGTGTTGAATTTTGTTCTGACGGAGAGTTAATTCACCCGTAGTAAATTACAGGATCCTTGATTCTGTTGAAGCTTGCTTTCATGCTTCGACAGGGCAGGCCTAGAGTGGACCTGACTCCAGAGCGTGATCCTTACTCCTGTGGTATGACCTTGCTGTTGTCTCACTTGAATGTCTGGAATGTGAATAAGGAGTTTCCCCCTCTGGCTGGATTGAAATGCCTACGTGTCCAGGGTTTCTGCAACCTCTGCTATCTGCGTTCTGCTGTAAGTTCCAAAGTAACTACTCTTTGCTGGATCTCACCCTGTGTATGTGCAGACCAGCCTTCCGCCAGAGATCTGGAGGGATCTCCCCCCTCTACAAACTCCTGAGCATGTACCCTATGAAGCTCCTTCCTCTCCAGAATCCTGCCCCAAGGGCTCCAGTGCTTCTGCAGCTGCAGACCCCAGCCTCTAATTCCTCAACTCAGTAGGACAACCGTACTCTGCTTTGTTCCACCTTCCTGTGTGGTGGTTGGAAATCTACTCAGGCAGAGTGCCAGGTGAACACGAAGCTCACCTGATGTGTTTCTTTCCCTTCTCTCAAGGATCCTGTACAGCCTATTTAGTTCAGTTACTCAGTCGTGTCTGGGTCTCTGTGACCTCATGGACTGCCGCATGCCAGGCCTCCCTGTCCATCACTAACTCCTAGAGTTTACTCAAACTCATGTCCATTGAGTAGGTGATGCCATCCAACCATCTCATCCTCTGTCGTCCCCTCTCCTCCTGCCCTCAACCTTTCCCAGCATCAGGGTCTTTTCCAGTGAGTCCATTCTTCCCATCAGATAGTCGAAGTATTGAAGTTTCAGCTTTAGCATCAGTCCTTCCAATGAATATTCAGGACTAATTTCCTTTAGGATGGACTGTTTGGATCTCCTTGCAGTCCAAGGGACTCTTTTGTTGAATCCCTAAAAACTGCTGTGTGTATTTGTTTTGTTTTATACTTGATTTCAGCAGGAGGGCAACTCCAGCACTGGTTGCTCCATCGTGATCAGAAATGGCCAGCCCTGACATTTAATGATGCAAGGCTCTGTGTGGCTGTGAATCTTTTAATGCTGGCGCACAAGCACCTTGGAGGAAGTGTTGATGACTTATGTCTACATCCCTGTAGCATGCTTAATGAATATTATTACATATAATGAAATGGAGAATCTGGGAGATCAGTGTTGAATAACGTGTTCCTCCTTCATTTTGCCTAGGAGATGTGCTGGGAAGAGAAATCCTTCCAGATAGCATCTTCTGTCCCTTCAGTCTTGGTGGGAAGCATCCCAATTGCTCCAGTTCTGACTCCAGCCTCTCTACTTAGGGACTCCAAGGTTATAAATTTCTCAGGAACATGACACACTGTCTTATTCTGTAGGCAGATATGTCTATGTTTATACTGAAGAAGGATTAGAAAATTGGATCAAATCCTTTTTCATTTTCTCCTGAAATGTGGTTTCTTTCTTCATCCTTTACCGTGGTAGTCTATTGAAAAGACAGCAGTATAGAAACAGAAGGCTCAAGGGGAGCATCAGATTGCTATGTTTATCCTTACTTTCATGGGTAGCTTCTCGATCAGTACTACACTTGGAGCTGGGAGAGAACCACCTTTATCTGTAGTAGCTTCATTTGCTGCCACCCAATCGTCTTGTGCTGTATCACTGACTTCTCACCATTGGCTGGAAAATACTTGATGACGGGTCTAGTCCCCCACACTGTTCCTTCTGCTCCCACAAACACACCTAATTATCCCTGCAAACTCCACTCAAAAGCCCCAATTCTGAAAAGCTCTTCAGGGAGTTAATCACACCTTCCTCTGGTTGTCCATAACAGTTAACCCCATGCCATTGTGATTATTTATCTAAAATGTTTATGATGATGCCTCTACCCCAATAGATAGTAGGGCCCTTAGGAAAGGGTATCTCATTCATCAGATGAATACAGTGAGGCACAGACAGTAACTTGTGCCAGGTCCCCCAGCTGGTAAATGGCGGAATTGGGGTTCAAAGTTTCAAAGCCTAATAGAATAACCACCTCTTGGTGCCTTCAGAGGTCATGCTTTATCCACTGACCACACTGCCTTATTGGATACCTAGATGACAGTGTTTCCAGAGGTCACATATTCTGACTGTCCTTTCACTGATTGACCTAAAGTCTTCCAGAACAGATACCTTGTGGAGTCAGTGGAAGCGTGAATCTCTGCTCCATAAATGGCTCCGTTCACGTTGTTGGTATTCTGTTGCTGTTCCGTTGCTCAGTCGTGTCCGACTCTGCGACCGCATGGACTGCAGCATGCCACGCCTCCCTGTCCATCACCATCTCCTGGAGTTGGCTCGAATTCATGTCCATCGAGTCAGTGATGCCATCCAACCATCTCATCCTCTGTTGTCCCCTTCTCCTCCGGCCTTCAGTCTTTCCCAGAATCAGGGTCTTTTCCAGTGAGTCAGCTCTTCACATCAGGTGGCCAAAGTACTGGAGCTTTAGCATCAGTCCTTCCAGTGAATATTCAGGACTGATTTCCTTCAGGACTGGTTGGATCTCCTTGCAGTCCAAGGGACTCTCAAGAGTCTAAAAAGCATCATTTCTTCAGCACTCAGCTTTCTTTATAGTCCAGCTCTCACATCCAACATGACTACTGGAAAAATCATAGTTTTGATTAGACAGAACTTTGTTGGCAAAGTAATGTCTCTGCTTTGTAATATGCTGTCTAGGTTGGTCATAGCTTTTCTTCTAAGGAGCAAGCGTCTTTTAATTTCATGGCTGCAGTCAGCATCTGAAGTTATTTTGGAGCCAAATAATAAAGTCTGTCACTGTTTCAATTGTTTCCCCATTATTTGCCATGAAGTGATGGGACTGGATGCCATGATCTTAGTTTTTTGAATGTCGAGTTTTAAGCCAGCTTCTTTACTCTCCTCTTTCACCTTCACCAAGAGGCTCCTTAGCTCCTCTTCTCTTTCTGCCATTAGAGTGGTGTCATTTGCATATCTGAGGTTATTGATATTTCTCCCAGCAATCTTGATTCCAGCTTGTTCTTCCTCCAGCCTGGCATTTTGCATGATGTACTCTGCATATAAGCTAAATAAACAGGGTGACAATATACAGCCTTGCCGTACTCCTTTCCCAGTTTTGAACCAGTCCATCGTTCCATGTCTGGTTCTAACTGTTGCTTCTTGACCTGCATACAGGTTTCTCAGGAGGCAGGTAAGATGGTCTGGTATCCCCGTCTCTTTAAGAATTGTCCACAGTTTGTTGTGATCCGCACAGTCAAAGGCTTTAGTCAATGAAGCAGAAGTAGTTGTGCTGATATTTTGCAGGGCAGCCATGTTACTCTATCGGCTCATATTGAGGTTATAGCCAACTAACTTCTGTTAAGTTTGGTATTCCCTACTCACGTTCAGGGGTTCCCCAGTGGCTCAGAGTTTAAAGCGTCTGCCTGCAATGCAGGAGACCTGGGTTCGATCCCAGGGTTGGGAAGATCCCCTGGAGAAGGAAATGGCAAACCACTCCAGCATTCTTGCCTGGAGAATCCCATGGACAGAGGAGCCTGGTGGGCTAAAATCCACGGGGTCACAAAGAGTTGGACACGACTGAGCACCTTCACTTTCTTTCACTTTCATTCACATTCATGGGCTTCCCTGGTGGCTTAGAGGGTAAAGCGTCTGCCTGCAATGTGGGAGACCCGGGTTTGATCCCTGGGTGGGGAAGATCCCCTGGAGAAGGAAATGGCAACCCACTCCAATATTCTTGCCTGGAAACTCCCATGGACAGAGGAGCCTGGTGGGCTAAAATCCACGGGGTCACAAAGAGTTGGACACGACTGAGCACCTTCACTTTCTTTCACTTTCATTCACATTCATGGGCTTCCCTGGTGGCTTAGAGGGTAAAGCGTCTGCTTGCAATGTGGGAGACCCGGGTTTGATCCCTGGGTGGGGAAGATCCCCTGGAGAAGGAAATGGCAACCCACTCCAATATTCTTGCCTGGAAACTCCCATGGACAGAGGAGCCTGGTAGGTTACAGTCCATGGGGTCGCAAAGAGTCACAACTAAGCAACATGTTTGTTTGTTTGTTTATTCACATTCATATCATTGATTTTTAGCCCAAGTACAAAACTTTACCCTTCTCCCTAATAAGTCTCATCTTCTTGGCTTTCGGCAAATATTTCAGCCTGACAAGATCTTTCGGCTTTTTGCTCTGTCACATAATCTTATCCCATACAGCTTCATAATTCGAAAGCCAATTTTCTATGACTTCACCCATATCGCTGATTTTAAAATGTGTGAAGAGATTAGGTGAAAGGCTTAGTCTCATGGTCACCAGCTACTTCCTTCCAGGGTGACATGACCCTAAGCCAGAATTCTTTGGGTTTAGCTGTCCAACCAGTTGTGAATTTACATAATTTTTTAGTGGTCTGACCCATGTTTCTTCATTGTCCACAAAGATGTCCTGAGAGTTTGAGTTAAATGCTTTATTGAGATTCAGGGACATTGTCTATAGTATCCTCTCATTCTACCTCAGTACAATTTTAAATTCATCCCCAAGTAAAAAATCCCAATTCAAGCTGCATAACCAACTATGATTCCTAGATACATGGAACTCAGATCTTAGCAAACACTACCTCTTTACTTAAAGAAAACCTGAGACATGAAAATTTAAACGTAACAAATTTATGTTGGAGGTTAAGGCATGGTTAAGTACACTATGTTCATCCACTAAATAGAAAGATATACAACCATTTTCAATGGTAATTTTGAAGCGTTTAGAATAACATAGAAACTGTATATGTAATAAGGATTAGGTTTTAAAAGGAAGATACAGAATTGGATGGATGGTATGATCGTAACAGTTTAAAGCAAAGAGAGAAGAATGATATATAAAAAACAGACGAGAAGTAAAAACTCCAAAATGCTAACCACTGGACTATACATGGCGGTTTTGTGTTTTTTCCCCAGTCATTCCAAAAGTACAGTGTAAACACGCACACTTTTTTTTTCATTTGATTGAACTATTTATTTTTTTAACTTTATACACACACACTTTTAAAAAATACTTTATTTGTGGCTGGGCTGGGTCTTCGTTGCTGCGAGGGCTTTCCTCCAGTTGCAGTGAGCAGGGTGGAGAAGGCAATGGCAACGCACTCCAGTGTTCTTGCTTGGAGAATCCCAGGGACGGGGAGCCTGGTGGGCTGCCGTCTCTGGGGTTGCAGAGTCGGACACGCCTGAAGTGGCTCAGCAGCAGCAGTAAGCAGGGGCTCACTGCAACAGTGATAGCTGCAGCATGAGGGCTTCTCACCGCGGTGGCTTCTCTCGCTGTGGAGCATGGGATCTAGAGCCTGCGGGCCTCTGTAACTGTGGTGCAAGGGCTCAGCAGTGGTGGCTCCCAGGTTCCAGAGCACAGGCTTAGTAGCTCTGCAGCACGTGGGATCTTCCCGGACGAGGGACTGAACCTGTGTCTCCTGCCTTGGCAGACAGATTCTTTACCACCGAGTCACCAGGAAAGCCTGAACATGCATAATTTTGTCCCAGTGATCTCTTTGTTTGCTGGGTGGGAAAATTAAGCTTGCAAAAACATGTTTATTGCAAAAATAGGTAAACTGAGATCACTTGGCCTCTAAGAGAGCCGGGTCAAGCACCGTGGCATCCGGCCCAGGAGGCTGGACGTGCTGACCCTTGGCTGCATTCTGCCTGGAGGTGCCTGTGCTGTCGAGTGTGTAAATCTTACCTCCCCACCCAGGGTGGCAGCTGCGCCTTGGCCACTGGCTCCACGGGAACATGGGGCAGGCTCTTCTAGGTGTGCCATCCCCTGGGAAGCAGGACCTCTCCCCTCAGAGGCAGGGTGGCCAGATGCTAACTGCTGCCATGGAACCCTGAGCAAGTTACTTCAGCTTCCTCACAAGCCTCTGATGGCTGGCTCCATCCTCTCATGATCGATTCTACTTCTCAGGGCCATACGAGAGTCGAGAAGATGATGCGTGTAATGTGTGTGTCAGCTATCTTGGAAGGACTCAGTAAACAGTGGCTTTTTATTTTTTTAACTGTGATTATGAATCACCATTGGAGGGAATTCAGATACCTGAAATTTGACCACTAATGATGCCAAAACTCAGCCTCTGTGCACCAGTGCCGAATCGATTCTCAGAGTTTTAGGTGAAGTAGAAAAGCTTTATTGCTTTGCCAGGCAAATGGCAACATGCAGGCTCACGCTCTCAAATCTGTGTGTCCCAGGCTGGGGGGATTTGGTGAGGAGTTTTATAGCAGTGGTTGGGGTGGGAGGAGGTTGCTAATAAGGATCAGGGTTTGTGTGGGGTCTGGTGGCTCAGATGGTAAATAATCCACCTGCAGTGCAGAAGACCTGGGTTGGGAAGATCCCCTGCAGAAGGGAACGGCCACCCACTCCAGTATTCTTGCCTGGAGAATTCCATGGACAGAAGAGCCTGGCAGGCTACAGTCCATGGGGTCGCAAAGAGTCAGACAGGACTGAGCGACTTTGACTTTCACTGCATTTCTTTAATCTGACCTCAGGTGGTCTCCTGATAAACGTCTCTGGTTCTTGAGGTTATCAAACTGTGACCTTCTTTCTGGAATGAAGAATGCTTCATCAAGTTAACATCTTCCACTTGTTGGAAGTTTCAGTTCTGTAGACAAGTTCAAAGATATCATGTGTGTCCTTTGAGGCAGAACTGGGACCCTGCCCCAAGCCTGCACTAGTGTTTCTTGACTGCAACTCTCTTGTCTCTGCATCCCATCCCTATTAGCAACTCTTTGAACCTGCCCTTTAGAACTCAAAGAAGGCCATGGAGGCTGAAGCCCATTTCCTACCAATAAGAAAAGGGGGACACAGAATGGCTTCCACTGCCAGGAACCCCACAGGGTCCTGTTCAGTTTCACTAACAGTAAAGTTTATTAAGACAGTTGACCATGTTTTATTTTCTCTTCTAAGATACAAATTGAAGGAGTGAAGAAGAGGAAAAGTTCAGAAAGCCTTTGAGTGAACTTGTCAAAATGGATGGATTAGGAAGCAGTGCACTGTGGGAAGTGTATTTAACCCAAAGAGGGATGAGAATAGGGAGCCACCTGCCTTAGTTTTGACACTTTGGCCATTTAGCCAAAGTGATTCTAGTACGGAGGTTATACACTGAGTGATAGTCAAAACACTTAATTGCTAAGATTTGGGACCAACCAATCAAAATAGGTAATGCGGGAGACCCGGGTTCGATCCCTGGGTCGGGAAGATCCCCTGGAGAAGGAAATGGCAATCCACTCCAGTATTCTTGCCTGGAGAATCCCATGGACGGAGAAGCCTAGTAGGTTACAGTCCATGGGGTCGCAAAGAGTCAGACACGACTGAGTGACTTCACCTTACCTAATGACCAATCAGCATGGATCCTGGTTGCTATGAGCACCCAAATCCCTACCTCTGCACACCTCACCCTACAAAGCCTGGAAGGCAGAGCCCTGCCTCCCCAGAGATGCTCCTTTAGATATCTGCCAGCAACTCCACACCTGGGCATGCAGAGCAGTAATCAAGAGCCAAGCCCTGGTCCCAGAACTGCCCTGTGCTCTCACTCCTGCTTCCTTCTCTTGTCCATGACACCATGTTTGCCCTCTGCTCTCCACCACACCTCTGACAGCAGGCATGGGGGAGCTGTTCCTTAGTCTCCCTGCTGGGCCACGCTGGCCCCTCCTGTGTCCCCAGAAGACCTGGACGGCAGGTTTCCAAGGTGTCGGGGCCTCTGGAGTATGGCCATGAAGATTTTATTCTGTGTTGCGCCTGCTACGCAGAACTGCTGCCATCTGCAGAAACCATGAGTTCTCCTGGAGGTGATCTCAGTTAAACAGTTGTGATCTGCAGGACTCATCTTCTTGGAGATCAATATTTCCCATTTTACATCCCTACACTGTTTATTTTGGATTTGGAGTCACAATTCCCTGTGTAAGAGAGTGAGCCCAGAGTGACCGTCCTGGCCTGGCTCCACAGGCCAGCACCCTGGAGGAAGGAGGTTGTCTGTACATTGCGTGATGAAGGCAGAGGAGTCTGAAGCCAGAAAAATAAGCTTGTAAGTCTGGTTGTCTTGACATTTTATATGAGCTCTGCTCTGTGGTCACCAATCTTCAATCCTGAGCCCAACCAATTTGCATATGGTGGGTGGGTCAGATGCTAATGAGAGAGTGAACAGGTGATAGCTACTATAGCTGCTGCTGCAGCTGCTAAGTCGCTTCAGTCATTGTGCGACCCCATAGACGGCAGCCCACCAGGCTCCCCCGTCCCTGGGATTCTCCAGGCAAGAACACTGGAGTGGGTTGCCATTTCCTTCTCCAATGCATGAAAGTGAAAAGTGAAAGGGAAGTCGCTCAGTTGTGTCCAACTCCTAGCGACCCCATGGACTGCAGCCTACCAGGCTCCTCCATCCATGGGATTTTCCAGGCAAGAGTACTGGAGTGGGATGCCATTGCCTTCTCCAGCTACTATAGCTAGGGGACCAATATTGTCATTTCAAACCTGAAAATTTTCCTGCAGTTCGCAATAGTGAACCCTGGAAGTTCTTTACCATCCTTGATAACTCTGGATCCTCCCACCAGAGGATCCTCCCACTTCCTCTGAGGGAGGCACGTCACATTACTTACTGTTCTCACTTGACAGCTGAGGACTAGGGAACCCCAGGGGTTGAGAGGTTCATCTAAGACGCACTGCTAATAAGTAGCAGTGGTGGACCAGACCTGCCTCCAGGGACGAGGAGCAGCTGATGCAACTGGGCTCAGCTTCAGAACTCGAGATCTCCCCTGCTGCCTTCCATGATGAGGGAAGAGTCATAAGACAGGGGGCCCTTGATTCTGCTTTCCCAAGAGGACACAAGGCAAACAGAGCAGTTCTGTGACCTCCGCACCCCACGGTGAGCAGAGAGGGAACCAAGACAGGAACTGACGGTCCCTGTGTCCTCGGCCCGCCCTCCTCTCTGCAGGTCTCTTCCCACCTTCCCACATCCCTCCTGCTGTCCTCCAGCACTCCCACAGGCCCTCTTCTTCCATCTCTCCCCACTGGAAACTTACTGAGGCCCAGGGCCTGCTTCTTGGGAACACAGACTCCCACCAAGGGACCAGAGCTCGCTACCCCAGCATTCAGCCAGTTGGAAAAGTGCTACCAGCTAGGATATCCCTTTTCAGTAGAATACTGGCTTATATTTGCCTTTAAACTCTTTTAAAAACAATTCGGCTGAAATAAACAATTCACCCATTTAAAGTGTACAATCCAATGGCTTTTAGCATATTCAGAGTCATGCATGAAACACCAGAATCAATTTTAAAACATCCTCAAACGTATTCCAAAAAGATCTCACCCACCTTAGTCACCATCCCGCAAAGTCTCCACACCTCCCCACCATCCTTGGCAAGCAAGAAATCTACTTTCTTTATAGATTTGCTTATTCTGGGCATTTCACATAAATAGAATCGTGCAATATGTGATTCTTTGTGACTGACTTCTTTTACTTAGTGTTTTCAAGGTTCATCCACATGGTGGAAGATTTTAGTACTTCTTTTTACTGCTGAATTACCTTCCACCATATATACAACATTTTGCTTATCTATTCCTTAGCTGATGGATATGTCAGCTGTTTCCACTTTGGGGTTTTGGATTAATACTGCTATGAACATTCATGAACAAGTTTTTGTGTTTACAGAGCTTTTCCTTTCTCTTCGATTATATACATAGGAGTTGAATTATTGGGTCATATGGTACCGTTGGAGGAATTACCAGGATGTTTTCCAAAATGGCAGCACTATTTAACATTCTCATCAGCAATGTATGAGGGTTCAGTTTCTCTAAATATTCACACACACTTGAGATTTTGTTTTTATTCTGCCATCCCAGTGGGTGTGAAGTGGCGTGTCTTTGTGGGTTTGATTTCCATTTTCCTGATGTCTGATGATGTTGAGTATCTTTTCATGTGTGTTTTGGCCATTTGTATATTTTCTTTGGGGGACTGTCTGTTCATATCCTCTGCCCATCCATTTAAAATTTTTTTATAGAATTGTACAAGTTCCTTACATATTCTAGATGCAAGTCTCTCATCATATAAGCAGTTTGCAAAAAAAAACTTCTTCCATTCTTTGGGTTATTCTTTTTACTGTCTTGGTGTTACCCTTTGAAGCGCAAAAGTGTTTCTTTTTGATGATATCCAGTTGATGTACTTTTTCTTTTCTTGCTCTTGCTTTTGGTGTCAAAACTAAGAAACCATTGCCTAATCCAAATTCATGAAGATTTAACCCATCATTTCTTAAAAGTTTTATGGTTTTAGTTCTTCCGTTTGGGTCTTTGATGCATTTTGAGTTAACTTTTATATAAGATGTGAGATTTTTGTCATAAGTTTTGAAATCAGGAGTGTGAGTCTGACAACATTGTTCTTTTTCAAGATTGTTTTGTCTGTTTAGGGCATAAAAAGGATACGTTCTATAATAAGGATGAATCTTGAAACTGTTAATGCTAAGTGAAAGCAGTCAGTTACAAAAGGCCACATACTGTATGAATCCATTTATATATGAATCCATTTCATATACATTATATGAAATATACAAAATAAGCAAATTCATAGAGACAGAAAATAAATTTGTGGTGTTAGGGGCTAGAGTTTGGGGAAAAATGGAGTGTGACTTCCAATAAGAATAAGGTTTTATGTTGGGGTGACAAAAACATTCTGGAATTAGGTAGTAATGATGTTTATATAATCTTGCCAATGTACTGAAAACCACTGGATTCTTAAATAGTGAATTTTATGATACATGAATTATATCTCAAAAAATTAAACAGACTATTTGAATATCACTGTATCTATTAAAGAAATTAAATGTGTAGTTAAAAACTACCCCACAAAGAAAACCCCAGGCCCAAATAACTTCATAGGTGAATGTTACCAAATATTTAAGGAAGTAAGTACCAATTCTATAAGCTCTTTCAAACTATTGAAGAGAATGGACTACTTTCCAATTCATTCTAAGCATTACTGTGAAGAAAAACCTGATAAAACCATTAGAGGAAAACAACAGATTAATATCTCCCATTAACACTGATAGAAAATTTCTAAACAAAACTGGCAAATTGAATTTAGCAACATATAAAAAGGAAAATGCACATCAGTCAAGTATGTTTTATCTCAGGAAAGCAAGTTTGGCTTTATATTTGAAAATCAATGTTATAACCATTTTGGAAAATGATATGGCAGTTTCTTTAAAAGTTAAACTTACATCTACCATGATTCAGACATTGCACTTTTATATATTTACCCAAGAGAAATGAAAGCATATGTGCATACAAAGACTTGTGTATAAATTTTTATAGCAGCTTTCTTTTCACAGAGAAAAACTAGAAGCCACCCAGATCCATCAACATCCATGTGAACAAACTGGGTCCTATTCAGCCTTCATAGGGTAACCAGAGGGGGGCTGCACTGCTGAGATCGTAGGATACCTTCTACAAAAGGCCACTTCTCCATGGTCAAGAAAGATCCCACCCTACCATATATATAAAAATAAACAATAAAAAAAACCCAGCAATTTAGGTGAAATTAGGCAGCGGAAGAACATGTTCCAGATTAAGAAATAAGATTTTTTTAAAGCCCAGAAAAATAACCAAGTGAAGTAGAGATACACAATCTACCCAAGGAGGAGTTCAGGGTAAGGATCGTAAAGATGATGAAGGAACTCAAGAGAATTGATGTACAGAGCAAGAAATTAGAAGATTTAAACAAAGAGAAAATATAAAGAACAAACAGAGATGAAGAATATAGTAACTGAAACGAAAAATATACTAGAAAGAATTAGTAGTAAACCAAATGATATAGGAGAATGGATTCGCAAGCTGGAACACAGTAGTGGAAATCACCAAACCTGGACAGAAAACAGAAGAGACATGAGGACAGTGTGAGACAGCTCGGCAACATCATCAAGCACACTAACATTCATGGTACAGGGGTCCCAGAGGGAGGGGAGAGAGGGAGGAGCTGAGAACATGCTTGAAGACATAATAGCTGCAAACCTTCCCTAACCTGGGAAAGAAAACACACAGCCAAGTCCAGAAGAAAAGAGTCCCAAACCGAATTAACGCAAAGAGAAACACAAGACTCACTGTAAATGGCAAAAAATAGAGTATTAAAAGCAACAAGGGAAAAACAACAAATAACATATGAGGGAACTCCCATAAGGCTATCAGCTGACTTTTCAGCAGAAATTCTGTAGGCCAGAAGGGAATGGCATGATATATTTCAGCAAATGAAAGAAAAACCTACAACCAAGAATATTCTACCTGAGTAGAATTCTACCTGAATGAGAGCAAGGTTCTCATTCAGATTTGCTGGAGAGATCAAAAGGAAAAAAAAGAGAGAGGACCCAAATCGATCAAACCAGAAATGTAAAAGGAGAAGTTACAATTGATAGCAACAAAATATAAAAGATTGTAAAAGACTACCACAGACAACTATAGGCCAATAAAATGGACAACCTAGAAGAAAGGAACAAATTCTTAGAAATGTGTAGCTTCCCAACACTGAATCAGAAAGAAAGAGAAACTATGAACAGACCAGTTATCAGTAATGAAATTGAATCAGTGATTTAAAAAAAAAAATGAACTCCCAACAAACGAAAGTCCACAACCAAATGACTACACAGGTGAATTCTACTAAACATTTAGAAGAGTTAACATGGCTTCTTCTCAAACTATCCCCCCCAAAAAAAGCACCAAAGAAGTGCTTCCAAACTCATTCTACAAGGCCTGCATCATTCTGATCAGACATAGATACCACAAAAAAAAATTACAGGCCAATATCATTGATGAACAAAGACGCAAAAATTCTCAACAAAATATTGGCAAACCAAATGCAATTATACATAAAAAGGATCATACGCCATGATCAAGTGGGATTTATCTCAGAGGTGTAAGGATTTTTCAATATCTGCAAAATTAATGTGACATGCCACATTAACAAGTGCATGCATGCTCAGTCATCAGCCGTGTCCAGCTCTTTGCGACCCCACAGACTGTAGCCTGCCAGGCTGCCCTGTCTGTGGGATTCTACAGGCAAGAAAACCGGGTTGTCATTTCCTCCTCCAGGGCATCTTCCCGACCCAAGGATCAAACCCACATCTTCTATGTCTCCTGCATTGGCAGGCAGATCCTTTATCACTGTGCCATCTCGGAGGCCCCATATTAACAAACTGAAGAATAAAAAGCATATGATTACCTAAGTTTAGAAAAAGGTTTTGATAAAATCAATATCCATTTATGATAAAAAAAAAAAAACCTCTCCAGAAAGTGGGTATAGAGGGAACCTACTTGAGAAATCTGTATGCAGGCCAGGAAGCAGCAGTTAGAACTGGACATGGAACAACAGACTTGTTCCAAATAGGAAAAGGAGAACGTCAAGGCTGTATATTGTTACCCTGCTTATTTGACTTATATGCAGAGTACATCATGAGAAGTGCTGGACTGGAAGAAACACAAGCTGGAATCAAGATTGCCAGGAGAAATATCAATCACCTCAGATATGCAGATGACACCACCCTGATGGCAGAAAGTGAAGAGGAACTAAAAAGCCTCTTGATGAAAGTGAAAGTGGAGAGTGAAAAAGTTGGCCTAAAGCTCAACATTCAGAAAACGAAGATCATGGCATCCGGTCCCATCACTTCATGGGAAATAGATGGGGAAACAGTGGAAAGAGAGTCAGACTTTATGTTTTGGGCTCCAAAATCACTGCAGATGGTGACTGCAGCCATGAAATTAAAAGACGCTTACTCCTTGCAAGAAAAGTTATGACCAACCTAGATAGTATATTCAAAAGCAGAGACCTTACTTTGCCGACTAAGGTCCGTCTAGTCAAGGCTATGGTTTTTCCTGTGGTCATGTATGGATGTGAGAGTTGGACTGTGAAGAAGGCTGAGTGCTGAAGAATTGATGCTTTGGAACTGTGGTGTTGGAGAAGACTCTTGAGAGTCCTTTGGACTGCAAGGAGATCCAACCAGTCAATTCTGAAGGAGATCAGCCCTGGGATTTCTTTGGAAGGAATGATGCTAAAGCTGAAACTCCAGTACTTTGGCCACCTCATGCGAAGAGTTGACTCATTGGAAAAGACTCTGATGCTGGGAGGGATTGGGGGCAGGAGGAGAAGGGGACGACAGAGGATGAGATGGCTGGATGGCATCACGGACTCGACGGACGTGAGTCTGAGTGAACTCTGGGAGTTGGTGATGGACAGGGAGGCCTGGCGTGCTGCGATTCATGGGATCGCAGAGTTGGACACGACTGAGCGGCTGAACTGAACTGAACTGAACCTCAACATAACAGAGGCCATATATGGCAAACCTACAGCTAACATCTTACTAAATGGTGAAAAGCCTACAGTCAGAAATAAGAACTGGATGTCCACTGTCACCACTTTTATTCAACATAATACCGGAAGTCGTAGCCCCCAAAATCAAACAATAAATGAATCCAAATTGGAAAGGAAGAAGTAAAGCTGCCTCTGTTTGCAGATGACGTGATAACATACATAGTAAATCCTAAAGTCACCACCAGAAAACTACTGGAGCTCATCAATGAATCTGGTAAAGTTTCAGAATACAGAATTAATATACAGAAATCTGTTGCATTTCTATATACTAACAAGCTATCATAGAAATTAAGCAAACAATCCCATTTACCACTGCATCAAGAACAATAAAATACCTAGGAATATGCCTACCTAAGAAAATAAAAGAGCTGAACTCAGCAAACTCTTAAGACACTGATGAAAGAAACTGAAGATAAGGTAGATGGAAAGATACGCTGTGTTTGAACTAAGAGTCAATATTGTTAAAATGACCATACTTACCCAAAGCAATCTCCAGGTTCAATGTAACCCCTATCAAAATACCAAAGGCATTTTCCACAGAAACAGGACAAATAATTTTTAAATTTATATGGAAACACAAAAGCCCACAAATAGCCAAAACAATCTTGAGAAAAAACATAGCTGAAGGTATCATGCTCCCTGCCTTTAGACTATACTACCAAGCTATAATAATCAAAATATTAATGGTGTTAGCACAAAAACAGACATATAGATCAATGGAACACACTAGAGAACCCAGAAATAGACCCACACCCTTAAGGTCAATGTGTAACAAAAGAGGCAAGAATATACAATAGAGAAGAGACATTCTCTTCATTAAACAGTGCCAGGGAAACTGGACAGCTACATGCAAAAAAATGAAATTAAAGTATTTTCTAACACCATATGCAGAAATAAACTCAAAATTATTAAAAATCTGAATGTTAGACAGGAAACTATAAAACTCCTAGAAGAAAACATGGCCAAACACACCTTGACATAAATGTGGCAATATTTTTTTGAATCTGTTTCCTAAGGCAAAGGAAACAAAGCAAAAATAAACAAATGGGGCCTAATTACTTAAAAGCTATTGCACACCCAAGTAAACCCTTGTGAAAAGACAACCTACTGAATGGGAGAAAATATTTGCAAATGATATGACCAATAAGGGATTAATATCCAAAATATATAAATGGCTCATACAACTCAACATCGGGAAAAAAAATGCAATTTAAAAATGGACCAAAGACTTGAATAGAAAAGTCTTTTCTATTTTTCCAGAGAAGACATATATAGATAGTCAAGAGGCACATGAAAAGATATGCAACATCGTTAATTATCAGAGGAACACCTATCAGAATGTCATCAACAAGACCACAAATAAAAAGTGTTGGCAAAATGTGGAAAAAAGGGAATCCCGTACACTGTTGGTGGGAAAGGAAACTGGTGCAGTCACTGTGGAAAATAGCATGGAAGTTTCTCAACAAATTAAAAACAGAACTACCACCTGACCCAGCAATCCCACTCCTGGCTATATCTCCAGAAAAAATGAAAATACTAATTCGATAAGGTACACGCACCCAAGTGTTCATGGAAGCATTATTTACAATAGCCAAGATATGGAAGCAATCTAAGCATCTATCAACAGATGAATAAAGAAGAATACTATTGGAATACTACTCAGCCATAAAAAGAATGACATTTTGCCATTTGCAACAACATGAACAGACTTGGAGTGTATTATGCTAAGTGAAACAGGTCACAGAAAGACACGTACTATATGACATCACTTACACATGGACTCTAAACCATAAAACTAGTGAACATAACAACAAAAGAAAACAGACTCACAGGTATGGAGAAAAAGCTAGTGGTTGAGTGTGGAGAGGGAAGGAGCAAGGGGCAAGATAGAGGCAGGTGACTAAGAGGTACAAACCACTGCGTATAAAATAAACTACGAGGATGTATTGTACAACAGGGGGAATATAACCAACATTTTATAATAACTACAAATGGAGTATAACCTTTAAAAATTGTGAATCACTGTTACATACCTGTAACTTATGTATCAACTATCAACAAATATTTGAATGCTAACCATGGGCTGGGTGCTAGGGATACAAAACTGAAACACAAGACTGTAGACAAGGGCTCTGCCTTCATGGAGTTTATATTTAAGTGTGAAGCTTAGGTAGACTAGCTATTGCATAATAGTCCCTGAGTTCAGCCACACAATCCTTTCAGCCCCAGGTGGAGTCATCCCCTCCCTCCCAGAAGTGCAGGAGGGCTGGATACAGGGCTGCATGGAGCTGGGCTTTAGCCCCGGAAGAACTATGGTTGGATTTTCTCCCTTCTCTCGGGGGGTTCCCCTTTAGGCCTCTGGGTCACCATACATGCTCCTACCCTGACCAGCAGGAAGGGGGTTAGGTCTGCTGGTCCCTCCTGTCTTTGGGGAACCTTCTCCTCACCCTAACCTCCATCAAACACCCTTGGAGGAGCCTCTCTTTTTGCTTAAACTCCTTTCACTGGCTCTGTCATTGCGACTCAGACAAGCTCTGAGTCCCGTCATTCCTTTGGGTGGCCTCTGTCTTTGGGAGAGCTGGAGACGAGGCGTGGAGGGGGAACAACTCTCTGCCCTCACCAGGTAGGGCTGGATCAGTTCCTTAGAGCAGCTCCATGTCCTCAGAGTGGCCACGCAGGAGAGGAAGGTCTGTCCCGAGGAGGACCCCCCACCCCGGGGGCTCTAGAGACCATCAGCAGAGAGGTCCTGGGAGGAAGCTGAATAGGGTGGAGGCTGTTGCAGGGATCGAGAAGCAGGTTCTGGGCAGGACTGGGGACAACGGGACAGGACCACTGTGAGTGGTAACCCACAGGGGTCGTCACATGTGCAGGCATGGCTCCCTGGAGGTGGTCCCAGCCCACCTGTGCTCACCGGTGGGTCCCCTCCCCATCACACCTTCTGGATTCCTTTGTGGAGGCTCCTTGCTCAGGACGCTCGCGGTGGGCATCCCACAGCCCATCAGGAATGCACAGGACTAAGGAAGTTGCTCACTTGGGAGCAAAACCCTGGCCTGAGATTCAGACAATCTGGTTTCTAGGCTTCCTTTCACTCCCAGCTCACCAAGTGACCAGGAGCAAATAGCACTGGTTTCCCCATCTGGAAACGGGAACAGTGACCACTCTTCGGAGGACACAAAGGCACAATTAGAATTGAAAGCAATGTGGGCTGCTTTCAGGGACCAGAAGAAAGACCAAGGGACAGGCGTCGGGGTCCCCAGTCCCAGCCCAGCCTCCCCACGTTACCAGTGTGACCCTGAGCAAGTTACCCCACCCCACGGGGCTCAGCCTCCTCGCTGTCAAATGACAGAGCGTCCCTGCTTCCCACACACTGCCGTGGGGAAGATTAGAGTTCAAAGAGGAGGACACACTCAGAGACGCGGACATGCCACGTGTGAATGAGGAGGCACAGCGACCACAGAGAGCCAGCGGCGAGACTGATGATCAAGGCAGTCAAGGACTCCCCCACCCTTCCCAGGGCCTTACCCTCAGTCCATCTCAAGACAAAGACCCCAGAATTCTAACCGCGAGACTGTGTGGGATCAAAGCAACCTTCATCCCTGATCATCGGGTCTCTGCCCTGCTCCTCCAGGAAGGTCAGTTGTGTTCACATCACCCCCAGACTGTGTTCGGGAGAAGCAGCTGGGTTTAAAGACTGTCATCATCCTGAGGGGTGCCAGACGATGACCCTCAGCGTGTCCAGCCCCATCGTGGGCTCTGTTGTTACAGTGATGTACTGCTACTGCTTTCACGGCGAGTCCTGCCGCTGGAGCCAGCGTGTCCACGCTTGACGAATTTCCCAACCAGCTCGGGGCAGGCAGCACTCAGCAAAATAGCAATTAACAGGAATGCTCTAGCAACCAGAGTGGCGTGGTTCTCAGGGACACAGACGTGAGGGCCACGTAAGAGCCTAGATTTCAGCTCCTCTTACTGCGCAGGGAGGCCCTCCCACAAGTGTCTTGCCTGAGATGATGGTAAAGTCTAGACTTGACTCTGAAGAGCAGATAACCACAAAACAAATGCAAGTTGCATCACGAGTTCCCTTACCCTTTGGACCATCAACTTCCCATTGGTTCCGAGTCTGAATACTCTGTAGACCAAATGCCATATGTCTTCCACATTTTCTACGCTTCTCTCTGGTGCCTGATGCCATAATGAACGAAAATTCAGAAAGACCCAGAAGCGAAGAATGTCACTGAGTCATCAAAAATGGAATTCTGTTCCCTAGGTGCTAGGCACTGAGGCTGGAAACCGAATGGGGACATTTCAGAGATATTTCCAGACACCGAGGTTGAAACAAAAAGCCTTTTCTGCTTAACTCTCTTTTAGCCAGAACACCAAATCATCTCCACAAAAGCACTGAAACTTCTGCACGATGTTCTTCAACACTCTGCTTCCTTCCTGAACAATGGATTTTCTTCTCAGAAGTGGCTCCTGATTTACGCAAACCAGACCACTCTACTCTGCTGTTGGAGAGCTAATGCAAGGCGTGTTTGTTCATACTCCAAACCCAAAGTCCATTTTGCAAACATGCTTCCCTTTAAGCTTGTACATGGTAAGCAGGTAGAGGCCTTCCTGCAGCCAGCGTGGGCCCAAGTTTTCTGGGACACGTCTGCTCTGTGCAACGAGATTTCCTTGACATCTTTCTCAGTTGTTTGGCGATGTGGGTGCCCACAGCCATCCCAGAAAGGGGTACTGCTTTTGTCAACTCCAGTCTGGTTGACTGGAGGAGAGAGGAGCAGAATCAGGACTGAGGTCACAGATTTTGAGCAGTGAGACCAAGGAAGCCAGACAGGATGATGTGAGATCCCTGGCAAACCCACCTTAGACTCAGGACCCCCTAGCCCCCAGCCTTCTCCACAAAGCCTAGACTGGGAAAGCCCAGAAAGGAGGGATGCAAGGCCTGAGTCAGAGCCCCTGAAGGCTCATTTCTCCCAAGCTAACTCTTCTGCTTCGCCTGCCTTTCTGTTTCAGGTCATTACAGTGACCTATGCAACCGGGCAGCTGTGACCTCGCTTCTCTCCAGGGCCCCTTAATAATAGGCAGTAGAGAAGGAAAGTAATCGCTGAACTCCTGTTTTAAAGTGATACTGTTCAGGTTGGGCTTTCACATTTCCAAGCCTCTCCCACTCCTACTCTTTTAGATCCAGGTGTGAGTTGATATATAAATTATCCTCATTTCCTTCCAGAAAAGCATCTTGCTGCTAACAACGCTTGACACAGTGAGTTAACCTCACTGACATATTACAGAGCACCCAAATGCACAATGAGAACAAGACATTCAGAACAAAAATTTAAAGAGCTCTGAATAGAGATTGTAAATGACAGAAGAATTTGGCACTCACTATGTAACCACTTAAAAAGCTCCTTTTATCCTAAAGAGAAGTCATCTGTAATTGAGGTGAAGAAATCAGGCGAAGGGAAAGTATAATAATTTCATTTCTGAAAAGAAAGTATATATGTGTGTGGATGGAGAGAGGAAAGGAAAAAATGAGAATTATGCTAGCAACCCACTCCAGTACTCTTGCCTGGAAACTCCTATGGATGGAGGAGCCTGGTGGGCTGCAGTCCATGGGGTCATGAAGAGTTGGACATGACTGAGTGACTTCACTTTCCACTTTCATGCATTGGAAAAGGAAATGGCAACGAACTCCAGTGTTCTTGCCTGGAGAATCCCAGGGACAGAGGAGCCTGGTGGGGTCGCATAGAGTCGGACATGACTGAAGTGACTTAGCAGCAGCAGTGGTTCCCTTTAGGGAATGGGGTTGGGGGGTGGTACCTTGAGAATCAAGGAATAACTCACTTTGAAAGATTATTTCTTTAGTGGCTGAGATTTTTAAAGTGAATCTATACCAATTTGTGATTAAAGAATAAAACAAAAATCTGTCTTGCAAGACAGCAAAATGGAAACTCCAGAAATGAATCTGCCAAGAAGGCAAAGCATCTTCAGGAAGGGCAGGGCAACTGAGAGGTAGGAAGGAGCGAGAATTTGACTCTCACTTGTAAAGAGAGGATTCGTGGTCAGTTGAAATTTAACATTTTTTCTGCCTTCTGATGGAGGCCTGTGTTATCGAACTTGACACATCCTGGAGCATATTCTGTGTACGAGCCTCCTCTATGTATGTATGGGGCTTCCTGCCCACCCACACATGGTCATTTAAATGCCCATGTGGCATTCAGTAGAGGCAGTTTTCCGAAACCAATCTTCAGGTCAAAGCATTAAAAAAGATTAAGCCTGGCTAATTTTTTTTTTTTTTCACAATTGGGTTTATCACTCTCAGGATTTACTACTGAAAGTTTTCAAATTGAGGCTCTTGCCCCATGTACCTTTGTGCAGAGAACACCTCTGACGGTCTCAGAGAGTGAGTATGTGGAACCAGGACTAGTTTTAGCCAAAACTGCAGAGCTAGTAGGGTCTGTATCTCTTAGTGTCTTCTCTGCACCCCTTGACTCACATTAGAGCTTCCCTCCCCACTTTGCGATGCCCCATCTCCTTTCCCATCCTTCCTTATACCCACAGGAGCACCGCTGGGTGCTTCTTCCTTCTCTGGAAACCCTCCACGGATCTTAAAGGGGGCTGGTATCAGTCATTGACATTTTAGTATGAATGTTAACATATGGCCAGAGAAGCAGGAGGTCTTTATATCTTAAGTTTTACTCTTGACTGTGAAATGGAAGGTTGAATCCCAGGGAAAGGAATTTCCAGGCAACAGCTAGCAGGTGGAGGCAGTATTTTTCAAGCAACCTTTCTGCTGCTACTGCTGCTGCTAAGTCGCTTCAGTCGTGTCCGACTCTGTGCGACCCCATGGATGGCAGCCCACCAGGCTCCTCTGTCCATGGGATTTTCCAGGCAAGAGTACTGGAGTGGGGTGCCAGTGCCTTCTCCAGAAAGCACACCACCTGACTGCTGCCTCAGTCTTGGGTCTTCCTGCCCAGAGGCTCAGTACAGGGCCTCCCCCAGTCCTCGGGGGCCCCCTCTGCTCTCCAGAGGATACTTTTCATTTTTCTCCACATTGTTCATTTTTCTCTAAATGGTGCATGTCAGGTCTCTGGCTCAGACCACTCACCTTTTGTAGGAAAGAATCTGGACACCTAGGATCCAGCAGGGCCTGGGATTCACTGTTGAGAGCCCAGGAGAGGGAACTCTGAAGAGCACTGTGTGACCTTGGGACTTCCCTGGTGGTGCAGTGGTTAAGAACCCGCCTTGAAATGCAGGGGACGTGGGTTCGATCCCTGGTCGGAGAGCTGAAATCCCACGTGCCACAGAACCACTAAGCCCGCACGCCAGAACTAGAGTCCACGTGCTGCAGCGAAAGACCCTGCATGCCGCAACTAAGACCCAACACAGCCAAATTAATTAATTTAAAAAGTTGTGTGACCCTGAGCAGGCTAGTCATTCTCTCCCAGCTCAGTTTTCTTACCTGGAAGAAGGACATAATGGCTTCTCTTTTCATATGTTGTATTAAGGATGGATTGTGATCAAGAAGGCAAAGTGCTCGGCACGAGGCCTGGCAGGCCAGAAGCCCTCAGGAAATCTGAGTGCTTACTTGGTGGAACAAAGCTAGGCACAGGGGAGGAAAGAAAACCAAAAATCCCACAGGTGGCGAGAACTTGGGTTCTCTGCCCCCAGGGTCAGAGAACTTGGCACAAGGACACCTATTGCTGTCAACTGCTTTGATCCAGGGCCTCCTATGGGTTGTGCAGCGAGAGAGTATGCATGAGGGTTGGCTGGTGGCTCCCAAGCCCAGCACAAGATTGGAAATGATGGCTTGTAAGTAAGGAGAGCTCAGGACGGCAGTCCTTCTGTTATGTAGCCTCTCTCATCTGAGGCACAGGCAAGATAGAAGCTAAAAGGATTGTTAGCTGCTGAGTAGATGGTACATAGCTGGTGCATGACGTCTATCGTACACTTTACCTGAGCCTGTGTGCCTTCCCTTTACACGTGGTTCTCACAAAATTCATTGTCTGGTTGTCAAGGCCACCATGGATGAGAGGCAACAAACTAGGGGTGAGACAGGCACCGGAAGGGCAGAGAGAAGTGACAGCTGGGAGTCTGCCAAGGAAGGAGACAGAAAACTAGAAAGACAGACATTAGAATTAACAAGGAGTCACAGCCATCAGGCTCTGGGAGAGTGTCTGCCTACCTTTGATTTCTGAGTGCTGTGGTGTGTGATGGCTCAGAATTCAGAATTATGATGTCCAATTTCTTGACCCTGCAGAAGGATGTTCAGTTACAGTCAGTACATGTTAAGCAGCCAGCAGTGTGTATAACGTGAAGGACAGTAGAACCTTGGAGGGCGGAGAGGTTCAAGTGTGCGTGGGCTGTCCCCAGATTTCATTATCATTTCATTCCCATGATAATCCTGGGGGAAAGGCAGGACTCATGCTATCATCTCCCATTTGACAGAGGGCAAAACAAAGCCTTAGGGTGGCTGAGAGACGGGCCTCGACGCATGTGACTAGTGTGTACTAGAGCTGGGCTTCCCCCAGGACTTCCGACTTGCAGTTCAGTGCGGTTTCCACCACGTGGATGCTTTCAGACTGTGTTCCTGGGAATCCCAGGGTTCTGCCCAGAGGCAGATGCAGGGGCACTGTGCCCCCTCCCCCGCAGGGCTGTGTCTTCCCACCTTGATGCAATGAGGACTGCTCAGAATTTGTCTGCAGGAGTCTTTAGATGAGGAAAAATTTAAAACGATCCTGCTGCCTGGGGGAGAAAAAGAATGGAAGAAAGAAAAACTGTGAAATGCTGCCAAAAATATTTGGGGAACATTTCTATCCAATTAAAATCAAAAGAAAGTCACAGGGCTGTGTGCACACAGGGGGTACCTGCAGCTCTCCAGAAATCTCAGCCAGCCAGAAGGGCTTCTTCTGGGGATGTCCAGTCCTGCTGGAGGCAGGTTCCCTGAGGGCTGACCCAGGTGGGCTCAGCCGCTGACCTTAGATGGAGAGATCTCAGCCTGCACTCTCCACGCCCCTCCTCCATCCCCTACGCGTGCACACAGGGTCCCCAGGCCACCCAGGGCCATCATGGATCTTTACAGTCCCTCTCATGGGCCACACGAGTTCTTTCTCCCCACCTCAAGGCGACATCTGGCAAATACCTCAATGATACTCAGCTGACCCAGCACCATCACTTCACGTGGTGTCCTCTCTGCCCAACAAAGCCACTCCTAAATTCTTTCACAGGGGCTCATGCCTGTTGTATTTCAACAACTTAGTACTTGTTGAGGAGAAGGCTATGGCACCCCACACCAGTACTCTTGCCTAGCAAATTCCATGGACAGAGGAGCCTGGTAGGCTGCAGTCCATGGGATCGCTAAGAGTCGGACACGACTGAGCAACTTCACTTTCATTTTTCACTTTCACGCATTGGAGAAGGAAATGGCAACCCACTCCAGTGTTCTTGCCTGGAGAATCCCAGGGATGGGGGAGCCTGGTGGCCTGCTATCTATGGGGTCGCATAGAGTTGGACACGACTGAAGCGGCTTAGCAGTAGTACTTGTTGAATGAATGACAGTTATCTTTCTGTGTGTTAACAGTGGCCTCACGTCCCCCAGAGTACCACCGTGTCATGTCATTTATCTGAGGGTAAGACGATTGGGCCCCACGACAGGTCCCTGGGAGCATTATCTGCAGAGAGAGGGCTTCTGTGACACCATACCGGTGGCCACTAAATCACCTGGGAAGAGCTGGCCCAGCTCACTTTGTCACTCTGCACCCACAGCCACCTCACCAAGAGGAGGAATGAGCGTGAGAGACACCCAGATGTTAGTCATTCCGGTGTCACCACCGTGACCACAGGCAGACACTTGCTGAATGCGGACAGTCTGGGCTGGGTGTTTTAAGAGGGAAATTACATGACTCCTCCTGCACCTGGCCGCTCTCAGAAATTGGTCTGAATTGTAAGTGCTTGATATATAGCAGTGTGGACTATGACTAGAGCCGACGATCCAAGGGGAAAAACAACACAGACTAAAATCTTAGCAAAACAGACAAGGTGGCATCTAGCCAGTGTGGAGGAAGTGACACAGATGGCATCCTTTGTCAAAAACTTTCCTTTCCCCGCCTCCCTTTCTGGCCCCATTTCCCCCCCCACCAATTAGAGGTCATTTTGGAGCTGAAGGGCTTCCCTGGTGACTCAACTGGTAAAGAATCCGCTTGCAATGCGGGAGACCTGGGTTCGATCCCTGGGTTCGGAAATGTATCAGAAGAAAATGTATGGATGAAGAGAGTTGGACTATAAAGAAAGCTGCTGCTGCTGCTGCTGCTGCTAAGTCGCTTCAGTCATGTCCAACTCTGTGCGACTCCATAGATGGCAGCCCACCAGGCTCCCCCATCTCTAGGATTCTCCAGGCAAGAACACTGGAGTGGGTTGCCATTTCCTTCTCCAATGCATGAAAGTGAAAAGTGAAAGGGAAGTTGCTCAGTTGTGTCCGACTCTTCACGACCCCATGGACTGCAGCCTACTAGGCTCCTCTGTCCATGGGATTTTCCAGGCAAGAGTACTCGAGTGGGGTGCCATCGCCTTCTCCGATAAAGAAAGCTGAGCATCAAAGAATTGACATTTTTGAACTGTGGTGTTGGAGAAGACTCTTGAGAGTCCCTTGGACAGCAAGGAGATCCAACCAGTCCATTCTAAAGGAAATCAGTCCTGAATATTCATTGGAAGGACTGATGCTGAAACTCCAATACTTTGGCCACCTGATGTGAAGAGCTGACTCATTTGAAAAGACCCTGATGCTGGGAAAGATTGAAGGTGGGAAGAGAAGGGGAGGACAGAGGATGCGATGGTTGGATGGCATCACAAACTCAATGGACATGAGTTTGAGTAAGCTCCAGAAATTATCGATGGACAGGGAGGCCTGGCGTGCTATAGTCCATGGGGTCACAAAGAGTCAGACACGACTGAGCAACTGAACTGAACTTAGAACTGAAGGGGTCAAAGAGGGTGTTTTGAGGTGGGGGTAAGGTGTGAAGTGAGCCCTATGGGTTGTTAGGATGTAAATAGGAAGGGAGGGAGGAGACTTTCCAGGGGTGTAGAGAGACTAGGGGAAGGGCAGGAAGAACCCAAGCACGCTGACAGAGTATGAAGACAACACAAGAGAAAAAGACCCTTTAAAGTCTCTCTCACCACGGAGACTGACAGAGGGAAAGCTGAGGAGCTTCTGCAGTGTTCCTGTTGAGCCCTGACAGCAACCTGGTCAAGTGTGAGCTCTGTCTTGCAGATGAGGAATCTGTAGCTCAGAGAGGTTAAGAAAGTTACTGCGAATCACCAGCAAGTACATCACTGGCCTGAGATTTGAACCCAGGCTCACATTCTCAACACAGATACCCAGCATTGCAGAAATCTTTGTCTGGAGGGGCAGTGCGGGCTGCCCTGGATGAGGAGTCAGGTCCTCCTGCTAAGAAAGCCCAAAGATACTTCAGTGCAAGAGTCAGGGCCCCAGCAGGGCAGAAACACCGAGGAGGATTTGTAAGGAATTTTACTTTTGCTATTAAAAACAACAAGCAAAAAAAAAAAATTGAAGTCATCATTGTGGGAAGAAAATTAGACCCTTGTTGGACAGTGTATTGGGCTTCCTTGGTAGCTCAGATGGTAAAGCGTCTGCCTGCAATGCGGGAGACCTGGGTTCGATCCCCGGGTTGGGAAGATCCCCTGGGGAAGGAAATGGCAACCCAGTCCAGTACTCTTGCCTGGAAAATTCCATGGATGGAGGAGCCTGGTAGGCTACAGTCTGCGGGATCACAGTCAGACATGACTGAGCAACTTCACTAGACACTGTATTAGTTTGCTAGGCCTGCTGCAATGAAGCATCACAAGTTTGAACGACAGAAATCTAATGTCTCACAGTCCTGGAGGCTGGAAGTCCAAGATCAAGGAGCTTTGGTTTGGTTCTCCTAGCGCTGTGAAGGAGAATCTGCCCTCTGCCCCTCCTCTAGTTGCTGGCGATCTCTGGCATTCCTTGGCTTGTGGGAGCATCACCCCGACATCTGCCTTTATCTTCTCCCTGCATGCATGCATGTCCAGATTTCCCCTTTGTAGAAAGACTGGCTGTATTGGATTACTGAAAGTGGTAGTCTCTCAGTCATGTCTGACTCTGTGCAATCCCATAGACTGTAGCCTGCCAGGCTCTGTTCATGGAATTCTCCATGAAAGAATACTGGAGTGGGTTGCCATTACCTTCTCCAGGGGATCTTCCTGATCCAGGGATCAAACCCAGGTCTCCTGCATTGCAGGCACATTCTTGACTGTCTGAACCACCAGGGAAGACCTATATTCCTATATTGGATTAAGACCCCGTAATGATGTCACCTTAACTAGTTAATCCGCAGTGACCTGATTTCCAAATAAGGTCACCTTTGAGGTGCTGGAGGTTGGGACTTCAAGATGCAAATCTTGGAGAAAACAATTCACCCTACAACAGGCTTCCTACATTTATAGTTTCTGTAGATTTTAGTTGAATTACCTACAGGAAAGGAGCACCAGGCTAGATCAGCCCTAAGGGCCTCTATAACTCTCTTCCTGGCCTGGGGGACCCCACGAGCGGAGCAGTGTGGCGAGAACAGACCATGAAGTCCTGGCCTTGCGGTGGGACGAGGCTTGGGTACTTGAGTCAAGAGGATAGCATGAGACAGCGCGCCCTGGCGTTGAACCCCACAGTCCGACCTCAAAGTCTGTGCGGGGCCATTGTGGGCTTCCCTGGGAGAGCAGCAACAGTCATCCTGCAGAAACTGCAGGTCCGAGAGAGCAGCATGTTGGGTTATACTGTGGCTTCCTGCACTCATTGTATGTTGGGCTGTACCATGTGGGCCTGCAGGCCTTGTAGTTGCCCGGTCTCAAGACCAAAGAAGGAGCCCAGAGACAGTGACAGAGACAGAGACCGCGGATCTTACAAGTCAGAGGCAAAGGGTCCCGGAGCAACACAGCACCGTGTGAGGAGCAGGGCATGGTAGCCGTCGTGACTACTCCAGGGAGAAGGAGGCTACCATTTATAGGGGGAAGTGATGTCAGGTGGGCTGGTCAGTTACCGAGGGCGATTATTAAGCCTTATAATTAAGAGGACCAGACGGTCATGCGCATGAAGCAGGGACTGGCCGAGCAGGGCGTGCAAGAGAACAGGCATCTCAAGTGGCCTAGCCGTACACCCTGGGAAAGACTATGAGGTTCCAATCTGTGGTCTCTTCTGGGTCCAGGGACCCTCCTCCCCATTTGGCCGAGGGCCAGAGCAGCCAGCATCAGCTGCCGTGAGCTGTGTGTTGCCCGTAACGCAGCCTAGGAAGTCAGGGGCAGGAACAGCCCCTTTTCCCAGTGTAACTTGTTTACATGGAGTGTAACCGAGAACATGTTTAATTGGGGTGATTATCCACATAGACACAGACAGTGACGGCAGCACTGGCTGGCCGCAATGAGGCTGAGGTCCTGGGAACGTGTAGGCAATCAGCCTGGCGTGGAGCCCTGGCACATGCTTGGAAGAGAGGTGTGGTGAGAAGAAGTGGGGTGTGGAAGAACCAACGAGAAACTCAAGAGTTCTGGTTCTGTATACAGAACAGTGGTTCTCAAAGGCTGGCCCCCAGACCAATAGTGTCAGCATCACCTGGGAACTTTTTAGACAGGCACATCCTCTGGCCCTGCTGCAGACTCACTGACTCTGAAACTCTGAGGGTGGAGCCAGGACTCTGAGTTTAACAAGCCCTCCAGGTGATTCTGATACCTGCTTCAGTTTGAGAATTGCTGATGTAGAGCATCGCGAAGCTGTTCAAAACCAGACAGGGCTCATTCACAGCTTCAGCACTTAACTAGCTGGGTCACCGTGTCTTTATCAAAGCCTTACTTTGTGCATGTTTAGACGCTTTAGTCCTGTCTGACTCTTTGCGACCCTATGGACTGTAGTCCCTGCCAGGCTTCTCTGTCCATGGGATTCCCCAGGCAAGTATACTCGAGTGGATTACCATGCCCTCTTCCAGGGGATCTTCCCGACCCAGGGATCAAACCCAGATCTCCTGTATCTTCTTCATCACAGGTGGATTCTTTACCCCTGAGCCACCAGGGAAGCCCAAGCCATAGTTTACTTATTTATAAAATAGGAATAAAAACACCTCCCCTACGGGCGCAGCAAGTGGACCGCAGAGGTGGGAACTTCTCTGCCTTGTTCGCTGCTCTGCCCCAGGACTCAGAGCTGAAACATAACAGCTCAGTAGATAGTTGCTACGCTGGTGATGCAACATGACTGTGGTGAGGTATTCGTTGAAGTTCCACACGTAAAGTATTGATGCAACGCTTGGCAGGCATCTAGTAAGTGCTTCATGATCGTGCGGGTTATAGGCACAGATGATGGTGATGGTTAGGAGTTCCCCTTCTGCAAAATGAGAGGCTTGGTTGAAATGACCTACATCATCCCTTTTAGAGAGGAGTCAAAGGATCAGGTCCACAGCCTCTGAGGGTTCTAACTGTGCACCAAAATCTCTAAATGCGGAGGAGAAAGGAGGTTGGTAGGCTGCCATTTCATCCACAGAGGGGAACAGAAGGAAACAGGACAACGTTGGTCACCTCTGGGTCTTGGGCCCAGCAAGTACAGAGCATAACTCAGCCATCTAGAGAGTTCTCAAGGGCCCCCGAGTAGCTTGGAGGTTTCCAGATGAGTCTGGGTCCTAACTCCTCGACGGGAGGCCCCCTATTGGCAGACAGCCCACAGGCACAGCGTTCATGGGCCCTGCCCAGTGAGCAGTTTCTCAGAGCTGCTTTGTGGGATGGGCTTGTCCGGGCCAATTAACTTAGTTACAGGAGCTCGTCCATATTCCTCTGTCACCCTGAAAAGTGCTAACCACAGCAAGACCACAACAAAGTGCTAAACCACAGCAAGAGCTCCTTAAAGGACAATAATGCTCTTTCCCTCTGGGAATCAAAATGACAGCTGATCATGGTTTCATTCTCCTGAAGGCAGAAACCTAGTCAGGGCCTAGGTTACATTCCTGGGCCTTGCCCACAGACACCCCTGTGGGTGGCACATCTCAGATCAACAGGAAATAAAATCAAATTGGGCAACAAGTTGGCAAGTTTCAGTGTCAGCCTTCCACAGAGTGGCCAGTGGCCTCCAGGGTCAGACCATCCCAACAGCCCTAAATAGCAAAGAATATAACCACAGATTCTAAATTAAGAGTATACTATGAACCCTATGCCCATAAATGTTCATTTATTAAATACATATACTTATTAAATAGTAATATGAAGTGAATAAGTTCTTAGAAAAATATAATTTCATAAAAATTTGACTCAAAAAGAACACCTCGACAATGCAATAACCATTAAAGAAACTAAATCAGGAGTTAAAAAGCTCACAACAAAAACCTCAGGCCTTATAGTTTACAGGCAAACTTTCAAATAACATAAGTTTTATCAAACTCTTACAGAGAAAGTAAAAAGAGGAAATACCCTGCTACATTTAAACCTTGCTACCAAAGTCAGAAACAAATTAAGAGACTAAAAAAAGATCACGTGATCATTTCTACAGATACGAGAAACATTCTAAAAGATACAGTATCTGTGAATGATAAAAATTCATACTAACTAGGAAGAAAATTATTTCCTTCACTGAAAAATAGTTTCTACCAAAAATCTCAACAATGTTTTATTTAACAATGAAATGTTAAAAAACCTTTTTTAAAAGGTAGGAACATGCTAAGGTTGTCACTTACTTCTCCTCATTGCACTAGTCCTGGCAAGCAAAATAAGGCAAAACTGTTATTATTCACAGATGATTTGACTGTGTAAATAAAGCCTCAATCTACAGCCAAATTAATAGATTTAATAAAAAGACTTTAGTAGTGTTACTGAATATAAAATCAATATATAAAATTCAACTTCATTTCTATACACTGGCTGAAAGCAGAAAGTGAAGTCGCTCAGTCATGTCCGACTCTTTGCAACGCCATGGACTGTAGCCTACCAAATTCCTCCACCCATTGGATTTTCCAGGCAAGAATACTGGAGCAGGTTGCCATTTCCTTCTCCAAGTGACCTTCCCGACCCAGGGATTGAACCCGGGTCTCCTGCATTGTAGGCAGATGGCTTTATCGTCTGAGCCACCAGGGAAGTCAGAAAACATAATCTTAAATAATATACCATTATATTATATATAATTATATATACATATGGTATATATATTATATACAGCAATTATATAATTGCTATATTAATTATAGCATTATATATATAGCAATCAAACCATATGTGGTAACTTGGTGATTCAGTTTGTACCCGGAGTTAGAACAAACCTCACAGGTTAAGGGCATTCCCCCCTCAGAACTACCTACACTTCAACCACAAACTCAAGGTTTCCCAGGCCACTTGCAAAAATAACCAACTAGCTACAAATTTGAGGACTCCCATACCCCCTCGCTTGAACAATTCACAAAACTCGGGAAAGCCCTATACTTAAAATAGGACTTTTTAAAGCTAATCCAATAAACTTCAGATATAGACCACAACCAGCCAAAAGACGAGTACCTTGGGGCAAGGTCTGCTGCTGCCAAGTCGCTTCAGTCGTGTCCGCCTCTGTGCGACTCCATAGACGGCAGCCCACGAGGCTCCCCGTCCCTGGGATTCTCCAGGCAAGTACACTGGAGTGGGTTGCCATTTCCTTCTCCAATGCATGAAAGTGAAAAGTGAAAGTGAAGTCGCTCAGTCGTGTCCGACTCCTAGGGACCCCATGGACTGCAGCCTACCAGGCTCCTCTGTCCATGGAATTTGTCAGGCAAGAGTACTGGAGTGGGGTGCCATTGCCTTCTCTGGGGCAAGGTCTAGGAGGGTCCCAAATGTGAAGCTTCTTGGTCAGCCTCTCGGCCAATTGATGTGTGTCACCAACCAGGGACACTTACTTAACTTTCAGTGTCCAGGGTTTTAACTGTGGATATGTTTACATGGTTTGCAGCTACTTCTACATAGAGTTAAGTGAGTGCCAGCATCTTGGTGCAGGAATAACTTCTAGGAATACCTCTGTGGCTCACCAAATCAACTCATGCACAGCAGGGCCCACCCTATAGCTCATAGTACATGACAACAGTAGGACATCACGGACAGCTGGGTTGACGAGCGTCATGGATTCGAAGAATAGATGTTTAGTCACCATGTAAGAAAACTGGAAATGCCCCCCAAATCTTACAGCTCATAAGCAAAAGAATATCTAAGTAAGGTTTTTCCCAAATTTGACAATAATCTTGAAAATTTATATGACATTGCTGATAACTAATTTTGAAGGTAAAAGAAACTTCTAGACTATCAACCCAACTAAAGAATCGACTGTATTAGAGGAAAGACTGAGTTATCTTTTCAATTATCTTTCAAACACTGAATTAGCTTTAAATTCTGCCTGTAAAAAATATTACAAAACTGTCATAGACAAGATCAGAGATTATGAAATCCATTCACGTGTTTGCTACCTGCAGTTTGCCAAGCAGCTAATTAGTAAAAATGTTATTTTTATGAAAGTTGTGATGTTTGTGCTATTTGCCAGCTTTTCAGAATTGTTAATTTGCTGCACTTTTCTGATTCAAAAATATTCACTTCCATACCCAGTTTTGTGTTCATAATTTCTAAGGACCAACCCCCGAGCATGGATCCACCTGCCCCCTTTCTGCTCCATTCTTCACTCGGTGACTGCCTCCTCCCCTCTCCCTCCCACCCAGCGTTGACTTGTTGCTGGTTTAAATGACTGTCTTTGCGGTTAAGCCAGCAAACTCGCTGTCTAGAATTGGGCTGTAAGCTCCTTGAGGATAGTCCCCTAACTTAGAGCATCACGCCCAGGACCAGCACCACCAGAAACACTGAAGCAATGCTGTCAAAATACCTGTCTGAAATGGGACCGGTGTTCCCTGGCGCAGGTGACCCGGGCAGCCTCTCAGCGTTGTGACACTTCTAAAGAAGGCCCATGCCGGGGACCTGCAGCTTTTGTAGGAAGAGAAGGGTTTCCGCAGAGAGGATGTGGCCCCTGATGGATAACATGAGCCAGCTGGTTGCCTGGTCGGCAAGGAGAGAAGACCCTTCTCGAGGTCAGGGTTGGGCAGGGTTACTGAGCCTGCATTCAGACCCTGCCAGAAGCAACAGCGGAGAAGAGCTGGAGTCTGCGACCTCCCCTCCACCCTGCAGGCTGTGCGTGCCCTGGGCAGTGGGCTGGCTCAGTGCCTGCACTCCCCACACCTCTGCTGGCTTTTGTAACAGGCAGCCCCCTTGCCTTGGCTCAGCAAGTCCAATGGCCCCGGCCCTCAGAGGCTCAGAGATAAGCGGGGGAGGAAGTGCGTTTCCATCCACACACAGCACACTCAGCAGCGGCCACGGCAACCCTAGAAGACAGCAGATGGGCCAGTGTGTTTCCTCTCCCAGGTAAACGCATTAACAAGGACCTTACCTGGGACTTCCCACAGCACATCCTGCGAATGATTGGTCCCTAAGATGCACCTAGAAAAGAGCAGTGGTTACGTGGACAAAGAGAAGTGCCAAAGACTGCATCCTTAGCCCCTGAGACGGTAAAAAAAACTTCCTAGCCGCTGCCAACCTGTCCCAGGGTGTTTGTCCACACGCCTTACCTGCCCCTAGTAGCCTCTCTGGGATGTGGACCCATCTGGGGAAATACTGCCTTTACTACAAGCAGCAACTGTGGGTGAGACTCACCAGGACAGGCAGGCAGTCAAATTCAGCAGTCGTGGGGCATTCCTGGCTCCTTCTGCCAACTTCTACCAGCAGCGACTTCCTTCTGACACACAGGCTTCCTTCCCCTGGTCAGGGGCCTTCCTGCATCAGGAGCCCTGAATGACCACCACCACCTCCTCCCCCCGACTCCTCCCCTTCTCAGGACCCAGGAGAGAAGGATTTCTAACACCTGCAGCCCAAGGCCTGACCCCTCCCACTGTCATCTGTGAAATGAAGCCACCTAGATGCTCTCAAATCTGCCTTCTAAGTTCCACCTGATCCTGGATGGAAACAAGCAAGACCACGAGGGCTCTCTCTTCCTTTTCTTAGCTGGTTGACTCCATCTTTGTTACCTGCAATAAAGGTGGTGGTTTACACCCCAGAGCCTTCAGAGAAGGGGAGTTGCCCAACGAAGTGCCTTTCATTCTTCTGAGTATGCTTTCCCCGCAAGATGAACAAGGGGGAATTTTAACCTTCCATGAGGGGATGAGTGAGCAGAAATGAGGTTTCAGGGGTGAGGCTGGGAGCAGGAGAGGGACTTCGGAGACTGAACTGTCCCCTGGGGGACTTGGTGACCCTGGCCCTGTGTCACCGACCTTCTGCCCCAGCTTCCCACCCCCTCCCATCAGGAACAGTAACAACACCCACCTTGTGAGTATACGTGTGTGCTAAGCTGCTTCGGTCATCTCCGACTCTGTGTGACCCTATGGACAGTAGCCCGCCAGGCTCCTCTGTCCATGGGGATTTTCCAGGCAAGAATACTGGAGTAGGGTGCCATTTCCTCCTCTGGGGGATCTTCCCGGCCCGGGGATGAAACCGCGTCTCTCATGTCTCCTGCGTTGGCAGGCAGGGGCGCCTGTCAACTAACACCACCTGGGAAGCCCCCCCATTATGAAACTGATAATCAAATGAAAGGACGCAGCGCTCAGGTGGGACCTAGGACCTAGGACGTGGTCAGCTCCTGGCAAACATGATTATTGTCTGCATCACTCAGTAGTGCTTTGGGGGGTGAATATTCTCTTTCTTTTTTGAGAGTGAATTAGAAGGGACTGCACTAAAGCCCTGAATCTGACCTCTAGGTTGGCCCCCAAGGGCCCAGCTCCCAGCATCAAGGTCACATCAAACAGAAATCCACAGCCACACCTCCCATCTGAGGGAGCCCCTAGATTTCAGGGGGCTGGACTTGAACGTGGCAGCTACCTTTGTCCAGCAATTCAAACATGGCCCACAAACTTCAAAATAATCTCCCCTTGACTGGTGATCAGTGTCTGAAATTCTACCACAGGCGTATCAATCATTCCTTTGGCTTAGATTTTCAGTCATCGCGTTGAAAGTGAGCATCTACCCTAGAAAAAACAGCCTTCAGGGCCTTCCCTTCCATGGAGTTGTGATCTGGAGATAAAGAGGTCCAGGATCACAAAGGCTTACCAGCTAAGCCAAGCAGAGGGGAGGGACCTGCAAGAATTTCCCCAGAGAAAAAATGAAAAAAGTAAATACCTTCCAGGGTTGTCAGGAGGTCAGCTGAGTTAATACTGCCAAACTCCCTTGTGCCCAACGGGGCCTCAGCAAACATTCGTTCCCTTCTCCTCCTAACCTGTTGTCAGTGGTTTACACCTGGGGTTAACGAGGGCCTGAGAAGAGGGCTTGCTGGGTGGGAGGGTGAAGGTGAGAGTGTTTCTGTTTGGGGACAGGATGGGGAGACAGAAAGGGAGGCCTTGGGGCCACTCCTTGATTCACTCTGATCCCTGTTCACTTGTCCCCTGGTCACAGAGGCCTTCCTAGACCACCCACCCCGTCCCTCACTGTATCTCCTCACTCTGCTTTTTTATTCCTTACACTCCCTCAGCTGTCTTTCCTACCAAATGCATGTCTACAAGGATTTTGTTTTGCTCCCTGCCAGGATAGAATCTCAGCATTGCCAGTTCGGACCTAATTTGGCCTTGGTCAAGCTATTTCCTTCTCTGTGCTGTCTTCATAGGGTCATTTTGATGATTAAATGCACTGATAATAAAGCAGCACTTGGCACAGTGCCGAGCACATGCTAAGTTCTCAATAAATGGCAGATGTAGTTATTATTGGTTATTTTCCAGTAAAATTTTCTTTCCTGTGGGTCAGCTGTCTGGAGAAGACTGCTGTGGCCACTCAGGAATTCATCTCGAGTAGAGCCAGAAATAGAAGCCTGTGCTAATTGGGGAACCGTGAAAATACTGCTTACCTTTCCAAAGCCAATGAGCCAGGGATCCCTAGGATGCTGGTTCTCAAATATGGCTGCACACTGGGGTCACCTGGAGAGTTTTAAAAATGACTGATGCCTGGGTGCTCCGCCAGAGACTCTAATGTCATCAGCATGGTTGGTGGCCTAAGCATCGGGATTTGTCTTAAGTTGCCCAATGCTTCTAATGTGTATCAGGTTTGAGAGCCACTGCTCCAGACTGCTGCCAGATCTCCCCCTTGAAAGTCAGCAAGAGACAAGTGTCTAATTATGGCCTCCTGGTTAATGCATCTTCCTAAAAGGGGCCATTTGCTCACAGTCCAGCCCATTAAAAATTAATCACTTTGGCCCTGCAGGGTCCCCTCACTTAGAGATTGCTAGTGACTGCAGTGCAGATTTCTAGGATTCTAGTGCCCCACAGAGGAAATCCTGGAGGCCAGCAGCACAAGCAAATGGGGAAACTGAGGCTGGAGCAGCTGCACCAAGCCTTCGTCCACCCAGTCCAGCCCTGGTCCTGGCAAGGATGGCAGTATTAGAACTGGCGATCGAAACAAACGAAACATTTTGTCATGTCTTGCACTGTAACAGAACTCAGAGCTGATGATTAGGATCCCAGAGGGATAACATGCAAAGCTTTTATCTGTGACGCGAGCTCTAGTTGAGTGAGAAGACAACCACATTTTGAGAAAGTGGTTTTTAAAAAGAAGCTCAGCTCCATTGCTCCCACCTTCCTGCTGTTTCAAGCAGGGAGAAGTACATTATGCTGAGTGAAAGAAGCCAGTCACAGACAGACAGATACTGTATGATCCCGCTTATATGAATAGTCACATTCAATAGTGCCAGAAAGAGTGCTGGTCAATGGGGGCTTTGGGGGCTGGAGTATGGAGAGCTGTTGTTTAATATGCATGACTTGGTTTTGCACATGGTGGTGATGCTGGGACAACAATATGAATGTACTTAATACTCTGAATTTTGTGCTTAAAAACAGTTAAAACGGTGAATTTTATGTGTATTTTACCACGCAAAAATAAGTCATTTTTTAAAGCAATTCTGATTTTTTGTGTGTGTGTAAAAGGAAGGGACCACATGGGGGCTGCAGGCCTATAGGAACTTAACTGGGCCTTTGGTTATTTCCATGGAAACCGGGGGAGAGATGAATTTCACTGGAGAGGATCCAAAGCAGGGAGTGGGGAGGGGGCAGCCCTGAGAAAGGAGGGCATCAGATCAGCACTTAAGGGGCATCCACTTTAGAGGTTAATGATGGCTTGGACGGTAAAGAATCTGCCCGCAATGCAGGAGACACAGGTTCAATCCCTGGGTTGGAAAGATCCCCTGCAGAAAGTGATGGCTTACCCACTCCAATATTCTTGCCTGAAGAATCCCATGGACAGAGGAGCCTGGCGGGCTACAGTCCATGGGGTCACAAAGAGTCGGACACGACTGAGCGACTAACGCTTTCACTTGAGAAGTTAATGAAAACTCAGGGCAGCTGATTTAACCACACTGTTCACTGTGTGTATTTCAGCTGCATAAACAGAATGTGCATGCATGCTCAGCCGCTCAGTGGTGTCCAGCTGTTTGCAACCCCATGGGCTGTAGCCCACCAGGCTTCTCTGTCCATGGAATTTTCCAGGCAAGAACACTGGAGTGGGCTGCCACTTCCTTCTCCAGGGGATCTTCCAAATCCAGAGGTGGAACCCACGTCTCCTGCATTAGCAGGCAGATTCTCCACCGCTGGACCACCAGGGAAGCTGTAAACAGAACGTACCCAGTGACGTGCCAATGATTGTGTTGTACACTGGGCTTGTAAGACTGTGCGTTCCTTCCCTCAGCTTGAGAGAGTCCCTGCTGCATATCTTAATGGAAATGAGTTTTAACAGAGTGAGTTTGGAGTCAGCAAGAAGAAAGGCGATCCCACTGTGGTGTTCTTTCTGTTTTAAAAGGCCTCTAACATGCCTGATATGGATATTGGCACAAATAAGAATTATACCTTTGGAGGAAGGAGGCTATGGAGAGGGAGGCCGTGTGTTTCTGCTTCAACTGGGCCTCTGAGAAGGTGGTGTTTTCCTAAATGATCTTTTGATGAGTGCTGGTAACACAAAGAATTAACCCCTATTACAGGTCAGTGTGCTGCTCAGTTAGAGAAATCTGCCTGGCCTGTGAGCAAGGCACTAATCCCTTGGGCAGGGCAGGATATTAAAGATCATCCAGGGTTTTGCTGGTCCAAATGCGGTCCTCCAACCTGCAGCATCAGTACCACTTTGTTGGCCTGATGAAATGAAATCTGCACGTTCAGCCCAGGTCCCCAAGAATTCAAATGTGAGCCAGAGTCTGAGGATCTGCGGCCCGCAGGTTGCTGCTGGCTCATCTCCCATGAGCTTGTCCATCCCTGTCTGCCTAGGAGCCCAGCCCCATCCTGGGACAGCCTGGTGGATTCGAGGGCTCTCTTTCTTCGAAAGGCAGTTCAGCCATCTATTGGGATCACAGGGACTACATCGTCCCAAACTGGCGTTGCATCCCAGCTGTGCTGCTTGCAGCCTGGATGACCATGGATAGGTTGCTTACCCTCTCTGTGCCTCCGATTCCTCCCTGTCAAATGACTCTCATAAGAGTCCCTAACTCATGGGGTTGTCACAGGGATTAAAAGAGTTAATCCCTAGGAAGCATGAGAGCAGTTCGACTATCTCAGTAAGCGTGAGCTATTATTATACTGCCTGGATTTTCTGCCTCATGCCATGGCTCCCGTCTGTCCCTAGAGCCTCAGAGAACAAGCTTAACTCCCCATCCGTATGACAGCCCTGTGTATGTCCACAGGCAGCTCTCATGCCCTCTGCAATGTTCCCCAGGCTCTAAGCGCCCCGTCTTTCCCATTCCTTGGGTGACTTGCCTTTGATTTCCACAGCGCATCCGCCAGGAGCTCTTCTGAGAACTTGCGCCTCCACAAAATCACAGCATCTGTGCCACAGCCCTGTTGACCCCCTCAAGCTCAAAAGTTCTTACTTCTCTGTAGCCTGACAACTCTTTCCCTTGACCCAGTTTCTTCTAGACCAGACGGGATCCATGTGTGCATTCCTCCCCTCTTCCAGGGAAGCGTGGTGCCCAGGGGCCTTCCTGAACCTGTTAACCCCCGGCTACGCAGAGAGCACCCGAGCTGCAAGCCTCTCCAGGCTTCCTGCAGCCACTGCCAGGGCTCCACGAACGGCCCTCCCTCTAGTGAGTCTGCAGGAACCCTACCACAGGCACCGGCCTCCCCAGGACCTTCCACAGAAATCCCTGTCCTACCCCCCTTCTCTCCCTCCCCAACCTCACCCCCAGGTCTGCCCTGACCCAGAAGTGCCCGCACCCCTCTGTTCCCATCCCTCCTTCCCCACGGCTCCTTTTGCTCCAGAGCCTGGCAGAAGCCACCAAAAGAAAGTGAGTTAGTCGCTTAGTCATGTCCAGCTCTTTGCCACCCCATGGACGGTAGCCCGCCAGACTCCTCTCTCCACGAGATTTCCTAGGCAGAAATGCTGGAGTGGGTAGCCATTCCCTTCTCCAGGGCATCTTCCTGTCCCAGGAATCAAACCCACATGTCCTGCATTGCAGGCAGATTCTTTACCTCTGTCCCACGGCTCCTAAAACACATCAGGGGCAGCCTTGCCTCTGCAAACATCTTTTACGTTCAGGGCAGGTGCTTCAGAAGGAAGTCCCCCTGCATCCACTTCAGCCCCAGAATCTGTGGATAGACAGGTGTTAATTATAGGGAATTCCATAACAGCCTGCTCACCGACACATCAGAGTAAACGCCCCTCAGTAGCTTCCCCAATGAGCACTCTGCTTTAGCCTTCCTCTGACACTCTTACCTTCTGGCTGGAGAATAACATTGGGCCATTCTTTATTTATAACCCACCCGCCCAGATGTGCACACCTGCAGTTGGGCTTGTCTTTTATTTTGAGACTCAGACTTAAACTCCCCACGAACTACTCTCCATATAACCACAGGGATGAGTCCAGGTGCATTAGGCTAAGCAAAGGAATTTCAACTCAAAAGGCCACACACTGTGACTCCATTTATATGCATTCTGTACAAGGCAAAACTAATGGGATGGAAAAGAGTGCTCTCTAAGGAACTGGGGCTGGGGGGTGACCCGAAACTGGCAGAAAGGAATTGTGTGAGATAATAGAATTGTTAGACATCTTGATTGTGACGGTGGTTACACAATTCTATACTTTGTCAAAACTCATGGAACTATACACTAAAAAGTGAATTTTACTGTTTATAAATTATACATCAATAAACCTGGCTTTTAAAAAAACTACACTTGCCAATCCTTTCTGGAACAAGGCAAAGCGTAAGCCAAAAGCCATCAACTTTTGTAAACTCCTCACCCACTGCTGAAAGTGGGAACTGGATCTGCCTGTAAAATCAGGTCTGTTAAAGAAAGGGATCAGCGGTTCCTCCAGTAGGTGCCCCATTTTGAAAGGGCTCAGACCATGCAAGACTCTGCTTACTCATTCATCCATCCATCCACTCAACAGTGTTCACTGGACATTTCCTAGGAGGCAGACCTGGGACAGAAACGAGCAAGGCAGAAACGGCTGTGAAACAAGATACAGCCTCTGCCCATGAAGGGAGAATCGTCCAGTGGTCCCGGGGGTTGGATGGGTGAGGCAGGTGGGATGGGAACTGCAGAGAAGTAAAGTGCTCAGTTGTGTCCCACTCTTTGCCACCCCAGGGACTGCAGCACCTCCCCCCCCCCAGACTCCCCTGTCCATGGGATTTTCCAGGCAAGAATACTGGAGTGGGTTGCTACTTCCTCCTCCAAGGGATATTCCCTAACCAGAAATCAAACCCACATCCCCTGAATTGCAGGCAGTCTTTTACCACTGAGCCACCAGGGAAGCCCCAGAGGAGTAAAGAAACAGTGACAAAACAGGGATGGTGGAGCTCCTGGGAGGGGGCATTCAACTTCACCCCAGGGAGCTGGGGAGCTTCTGAGAGGAAGCAGGCCTGAGTAAGTTAGCCAGGAAGGACAGCGGGTGTGAAGACACCCATCCCTGGAAGGTACACACGCAAAGGCCCAAAGGACAGAGAAAGCAGGCATGTTTTAAAAATTACGAAGAGCTCATTTGGGAGCCTTGAGGCTGGGGAATGGGGGTGCTCTAGTCTTTTCTTCCTTTCTTCCGCCAGTTTGAGGTCCCGCTCTGAAGAAACATGTGTTACCAAGGAGAGAAAACGGCCATAACGGAGGGCTCTCGGGTTTTAAACACAATAAATCTTTGCTCAACAAGTGAAGAGATTTCAGATTAACTGATTAAAAGCTCCTGGGGACTTGCGCTTCCTAACTTTTCCTCTGTTTTAACCTGGGTCTGTGATACTTTCTACTTCAGCAAAAAAGGAAAACTAGATGCCAAATTGGAAATTACAACAGCAAATAACAAAATGTTCCCTAGACTCCCTGACTGGATACCCCTGGTGCTGTCTGAACTCAACCACCAAATAGGTCTGTTTTTTTCACTTTAGAGAGACTGTTCCAGGTAACGCAAATAGACATTTTGCAGATTTCACTGTTGCACATGCTTTCTGAATTACATAGAGAACAATTTCCACATGGCCTGGCTATATTTCCCTAAAGCACCCATGACGTCATTATTTCCCATAGGAAGGGCTTCCACCCCAGGCCACACACTGAGCAGTGGCTGAAATCAGCTAGAACACCCACCCCACACTCTGTAGAATTCCCAGAACCCTCTGGGCCAACCAAAGCTGTGTCCAGTCTGCCTTTTAGGGCTGCTCCCCAAAGCCCTTCACCCATACCCATGATAAAGCTGGCTTCGTCCATTCCCAGCAGAAGACTGGTGTCTGGCATTGTAGCAGAAATAATTTAATCATCAGCACCAAAGCAACTGGCTTGATTTCAATTTTCCAGCTATTTCTGAGATTCATCCCACTGAATAAATGAAATTCCAGTTTCTCATCATTACTCTGTTGATGGTGATAATGAACTCGAGTACGGCTCCTGTTTATCCATCTTCTTACTAGATGAGGGTAGAGTGTTATGTGTTGTTACATCAAGATGGGCTAGGAAAGCGTTGCTCCTTAAATAGTGGCAACCTGGATCCCATTCGACAGAACAGAACTCCAGGGCCTCATAAGATTCCCCCACCAAACTCTTTGAGCCCCTCAAACCTGCCTGAACCCCTCTAAACAGGTGATCAATAGGAAGGATGGAGAGTGAAAGAGGTCTTTTCTCCCTGAAAAGGGAGAAGAAGAAAGGTATGGGAGGGAGTGATGCTCAGTCATGTCAGACTCTTTGAGATCCCATGGACCAGTCCATGGAATTCTCCAGGCCAGAATACTGGAGTGGGTAGCCTTTCCCTTCTCCAGGCAATCTTCCCAACCCAGGGATCGAACCCAGGTCTCCTGCACTACAGGTGATTCTTTACCAGCTGAGTCACCAGGGAAGCTCTGTGGGAGGGAGGGTGTCCATAAATGACTGATCATTGGAAGCTGGGGTTTTGTCTTCCAGGGTTACCTGTCAGAAGGGCTGGTAACGAAGTGGTACCGCTCACCACGCCTACTCCTCTCCCCTAACAACTACACCAAAGCCATCGACATGTGGGCTGCCGGCTGTATCCTGGCTGAGATGCTCACGGGCAGGATGCTCTTTGCTGGTAAGCTGCTACCTGGGCCACCCTTCTGCCCCTCTGCTGCAGCTCAATAAAAGGGGGGTGGGGAACACGCTAATCACAAAACCTGCTATCCTCCTCCTTGAGGTTGCCTCTGACTTTGACAGCACTACTTGGAGGCACCTAGTTATCAACTATTTCAGGCAAAATTCTGGAGAGGCAAAAAAAAAAGAAAAAAAACTTCTTGAGCACTAAACTTCCAAAAATCAAGAAATCATGTCTCTTCAAACACCTGGAGATTAACCCATGAAAACACCCATCCTACCTTTTCAGCTCCTTTCTCCCCTCTCCCTGCCACTGTGAGAGGTCAATCGGGAGTGCTCATTCAGAGAGGGGACCCCACCAGGCTCCCAGAGCCCCTGAACTGACCCTGCCTGAGTCCACTGCAGGGAGAAGCCAAGTGACTCCTTCAGAGCAGACACTGATGCTTCGGCACTTTCTGGGTCAGCATTCACAGCATTCGCATGAGCTTAGTGCCATACAGGGCATCGTCAGGGGGACACGGGAGAGCCCTGCCCTTGGCCTCCAGCTTCTGGAAGACTGGGACCCCACGGGACTCAGTGATGGCGGGGGTTGCTCTGTGCAGCTGGATGAGTCAGGAAGGAAGACCAGGCTGGGTTGGATTCAACCCAGTAGAGGTGAATGGCAAGGCTACTCATGCAAAAAGGGAAAACAAAAGGAATAGGATGGCCCAGACACCAGAGAGGGCAGCAAAGATTCAGACCTGACCCATCCCAGCAGCATCAAAGCTCTGAAACAGCATCAGCGATGGCCTGGGTGTGGAAGGGGACTTGAGTTTCCGAGAACCAGAAGCCTGAAGCTTCTTATGGGTGAAGATGCTATTCATTCCCAGCATCTAGCATGATCCTTGGCAGGGAGAGGACACTCCATAAATCTTTGTTGAATGAACGAATGAGTGAGTGAATGAGTGCTTGAATGAGCCATTCCGCCCTGTCCCACAGACCTGGCAGCCCTGTCTTCTTCCCTCTGCCTGGAGGATCACCAGTCAGCACACTCATGACATGTCCCAAACTTAATTTGCTATTCCTGATTTTTTTGTTCCCCTCCTAATGGGAACCCAAAAGGTAAGACTCATTTTTAGCCTTAAAATCTCTTCCTCCCCCAGCCTGGTAAAGGAAATGCACAGAGGTGCATAGGAAGGAACGCTTGGAAAGCCTCGGCTCGGGCTGCTCCCATCATTTTAGCACGGGCTGACTCAGGCTGTATGAGGCTGGACCATTCCAGAGGCACAGAATGCTACGAGAATGGATGGGGCCCCAGAGACTACCCCTTCTTTCTGCATTTGACCAAGCCCCAGAGATGGCAAGCAACTTGCCCACAGTCACCCAGCAATTAGCAGCAGAATGAACCGAAGTCCCCGGGCTCCCACTTTCCTAGGCGCTGGCGTTTCCACATCCACCAGCCCGGTGGGTGGCACGCGTAACCATCTGGCATTTGCCTCCCCAGGGGCTCATGAGCTGGAGCAGATGCAGCTCATCCTGGAGACCGTCCCCGTGATCCGGGAGGAGGACAAGGACGAGCTGCTCAAGGTGATGCCTTCCTTCGTCAACAGTACCTGGGAGGTGAAGCGGCCGCTGCGCAAGCTGCTCCCGGAAGTGAACAGTGAAGGTACCGCCACCTGACTGCCCGGCTGGCGTCTGGAGGCTGCGCTCTGCGCCCTGGCTTCACCCTGGGGCCCGGGGGGCAGGCAGTCTTTTCCGAAAGGACCAGAGTCCCTAGACACAGAAACGGGGGACCCCCTGGCAGCGGGTCTTTGCCCTCACTCCTTCCAGACCGAGTTCAGCCGTCAGGCCACCCTCAAGGCAGTCACTGCTGGTCCTCCACACTCAACCCTGATTTTGCTTCCTTTTCCTTCTTTCTCACTTGCCTCCCTCCCTCTCCTCCACCTCCCTTTACTTTTTCCCCTCTGGAAGGCATGGTACGGTTTCATCAGCTTCGAAGTCTGATCCAGGCTCAGCTCCCCGTTCCACCAGTGACTAGCTGTTTGGCGTTGCGCAAGCTTCTTAACTTCTCTGCATCTCAGTTTCCCTAACTGTAAAACGGATATAATAATACATGCCACATAGGGTCATTGTGACGAGTTCATAAAATAGAGTTTGTAAAGTCCGTGACATCGGATAGTTTCTCCATTATCTGAGATGTTAGAATATCACCAGTCTCATACTTGCTAGAGGCTTCCTTGTTGCTCTTCAGTTGCTAAGTTGTGTCTGACTCTTTGCCACCCCCTGGACTGCAGTAACGCCAGGCTCCTCTGTCCTCCACTTTCCCCCAGGGTTTACTCAGATTCATGTCCAGTGAGTCAGTGATGCTATCTAACCATCTCATCCTCTGCTTGAGGAAATTCCTATATCAGACAGGATATAGGTTTGGCCAATTGTAGGAGAAACCCAGATTCTCAACAACTTAAATAACATTTATTTCTTCTTTAAGAAAAAAAAGAGTGTATTTCTCTCATAGAAGAATCTAGAGCGGACAGTCCAGGGCCACTGAGGTAGACCTGGTCTGCAGTCACCCAGGGGTCCAAGCCCCTTCTGTCTTATACCTCTGCCACCTGAGGGTGTTGCCCTCACCCCTTGGAGGAAGGTGGGGGAGGAGGGCAGCCCCTTGCCTTTAATGTCACGAGCCAGGATTTGGGCACCTCACCTCCATTCATGTCCTGTTGGCCAGAGCATAAGCCACCTGGCCCCACCTCACTGCAGTGAGGCTATGAAATGGAAACTTACCCCACTGCCACTGTGTGTCCACGTCCATTACTATGGAAGAAGAGAACAGACATGGGTACCAGCTACTGTCTCTGCCACGCTCCTCCCCATCGAGAAACCAAGAACTTGGACTAACAGTGTCTTTGGCCCTGATCCCCTGTCAATCAATAAAGTGTCTTCGCTTCCTCGTCATCAAGGGAGAGAGGCAATTTGATTCCCCACAAATTAAGTCTCAGCCCGTCCACATTTTCTTTGATTCTCGGGCCTCTGTAGAAATCCTGCCATGTGACAGGAGGTTCAGAATTCTCAGGAATTCTGGATCAGGGATGAGTCATCCATGTCTCTTCCCAAACCACCACACACACAGCAGCCCCTCTGAACACTGTGGGCCTGCCTCAGAGAAACCAGAGACACGATAGGTGGTCTCCCCGGGAAGACGGACACCTGTCAGAGATGAGCAGATGAAGGAACACATCCTAAGGAGTCAGCGAGAGCCACTGGGCACAGAGAGGGACAGAGAGCCGACCCGAAGAGCTGGTGAGGGCTGGGATCAGCAGGATCTGATTGTCTGAAGGGAAGCCGGAGGGGTGAGCGAGGCCAAGAGGCCACAAGGCCCTGAATGCCCAGGCGACGTATGTGGACTGGATCGTGGAGCCAAACAGAGGTTCATGAAAGCCGGGCTGGCTTCACCCTCCCAGTGTGCCGGCTTCAACCACAGTTCTCTCATCCGTCTCTGGGCTTGAAAAGTGACCCCAGTCAGCCTGGCCTCAGGGGAGAGAGGTACGGTTGAAACGAAACTTCAGTAGGGAAAGGGTGTCACACCCGCCTGCCCCGAAGAGCCAGCTGCTGTCCCTCAGCTCACCTGGGGCTGTCCCTCTGAGGGCCTGCAGGCCTGAGAAGAGGCTGTCTCTCTAGCTATCCCCCTCGGAGGCACAAAGGACACAGTCTGGGTGGACTGTGTCCCCCAAGCAGCCACCACTGCACGGCTGCAGGACAGGGGAGCAGGCCCGAGACCTCACCCACAGGGCGTTCAGTCCTGAGCTCCACTGACAAGAAGCAGCTACACTGTGGGGGACAGAGCCGATGAGGAAGCCTCTACCCAAAACAGGGAGAGGAGCGCTCTGGGTGCAGCACGGGTGAGGGGCCCTGTCCCCGCCCCGCCTCTCAATCACCAGAGATACCCCTCCCTGAGAATCCTTCCAGAAACCCTGGGGGTCTGAGAAGCCCAGCTGGGAATCCAGTGGGGCCACATAAAAGTCACATGATTGCACAGAAGCCTCAGTATATCAGAAGCACCAAAAAACCCCACAAAAACATGTGGGAGGTTGAACTTGCAGAAGAAGAAAGAGTTGGGGAGTGAGGGTGGTGGTTATGAGTTAAGGGGAAGCCGGTGCTGTAGCCAATAGACCTAAAAATCTCCATGGCCTACCTGCTAGCGATGTAGGCACCGATCAACTCAAGTCCAGACAGAGGGGGGCTTCTGCCCACGACACGGGCCTTCTGCCATCTTCAATCAGAGCTTCCAAGGCTCCCCCGGGCACCAACTTCCAGCTGAAGCCAGAGGCGGGAAAGAGAGCAGGCACACGTGCAGGAGGTTTTGAAGAAGGTGGCCTTGATCTGCCAAACCTCCAGGGGCAACTTGTGGGAGAAAGAGCTCTGGACCCAGGATCCCCGGGCTGGCAGGCTCTGTCCCCCCGCCCTCCTCCACGGTGACCGCTCTCACTCAGGCTTTCTACTGCTGAGTCCTATAGGAGGAGGGTCCTCCACCAGCTCCCCCCACAGCTGCACTCAACTCACGACACCTGACGGTGGGGGTGGAGATGTCCCCGCTTCCCCTCTCCAGATGGGACCACCTCTGAGACGCGTCCCATGCTGTCTCTTGGAGGACCCAGTGGAATGGAGCCCCAAGTGCCTTCAGCAGGAACTGCTCGCTGGCACGTCCTTGGCTGGCTTCGCCCCCACCCCCCACCAGTGCTTCCTGGGGTCGCTGCCACATAAAGTGCCTCCACCCCATTCCTTGTCTCTGCAGAAATCCAGCCAAAGGCAAAGTTCTAGCCCTGACCTCCAGTAACCAACGGTGACCTTATCTTACAAGTCACTGCAATCCCTCTGTGTGTATTGTATGTATGTGGGCACTCAGTCATGTCCAACTCTTTGCGACCTCATGGACTGTAACCCGCCAGGCTCCTCTTGTCCATGGAATTTTCCAGGCAGGAATATTGGAGTGGGTTGCCATTTCCTGCTCCAGGGGATTTTCCTGACCCAGGGATCGAGCCCACATCTTTTGCATCCCCTGCATGGGCAGGCAGATTCTTTACCACAAGCACCCCCTGGGAAGACCGTAACCCCTCTGAAAGTGAAAGTCTCTCAGTCATGCCCGACCCTCTGCGACCCCATGGACTATACAGCCCATGGAATTCTCCAGATCAGAATACTGGAGTGGGTAGCCTATCCCTTCTCCAGGGGATCTTCCCAACCCAGGGATCAAACCAGGGTCTCCTGCACTACAGGTGGATTCTTTACCAGCTCAGCTACCAGGGTAAGCCCTCGGGACCTCCGTTAATTCTTTTGTGGAGTCAGAAAGCAGCATCTGCTCTGAATTTATCCCTAGACTGTGGTGAGGGTCATGAGAAAGGGAACGGGTAAGAAGCCCTTTCACAAATGGAAAAGTATAGACACTCGGGGGCATCCCCAGGCTGAGGAGTCTCATTCTCACTGTGCCAAGGGCACCAATGACCATCCCATCCTGCTCTGCTCCCCACAGCCATCGACTTTCTGGAGAAGATCCTGACCTTTAACCCCATGGATCGCCTGACCGCCGAGATGGGGCTGCAGCACCCCTACATGAGCCCGTACTCTTGCCCGGAGGACGAGCCCACCTCACAGCACCCCTTCCGCATCGAGGATGAGATTGACGACATCCTGCTGATGGCTGCCAGCCAGAGCCAGCTCTCCAACTGGGACAGGTGCGGCTCCAGGGGCCCCGGCCCTGGAGGTTGGGGCCCACGACCTCATCCTCCCATTTCTACCTGCCTCTGATCCTCCGTGACCTCTCCTTCTGTCTCCCGAGTTCTAAAGTCCATGGGGCGCTTTCCCCAGCTCGGCTTCCCGCCCTTCTCTCCTTGTCCCTAGATGCTCGCTGTAGATGAACAGCTGCGTCCTGCACGTGTGGTCAGGGCCTGCCTTTGTGCCACCCAGCCACCGCCACCCTCTCTCCCCACCCCAGGTGCACCGCACACCCTGGGTTCAACACAGAGTCGGGCAAGCATTTCATGCGTACCCACGGCCGGAGCTCACGTCTTGCAGGCTGGGAATTTGCCCCAGAAAAGCAAAGCACAGCAATGCAAGAAAACAAGGTGCAGTTCACCATCACACACCACCTTCCTGCTCTTCACATCCTTTGCGTCTCCTGCAAAGCCAGTAAAGGAGGCACCATTATCATTAGTGCCCACTGATACACGAGGAAGCCACAGCTCAGAGAGGTTAGAGACTGGTGTCGTGTCACAGGGCTAACACCTGGCCATGAGGGGCAGTCCCCTGTCTCATGTCAGACACCGCTAACACTCGCAGAACTCTTCTCTCCTAAGCTGGGCCGGGCCTCAGAATCCTTCTCAACCCAGTGTGCCCAGAAGTCACTACCAATGAGTCACAGCTGGGGAGGAGATACGTTTTTTTGTTTTTTTGTTTTTTGTTTTACAAACTCCACATAAGCACACAGTGATCTCTCAGGGCCCTTCCCGTTCTGATGTTCTAGATTAGGCAGCTAAACGTTTAGGCATCACCACCTGCTAATTCTGGGAGGGAAGCGATGGTGGCTGCTCCGTTTAGAAACAGAACTCGAGGGCTTAGCAGCTAGGACTCCGAGGGGGCTGAAGTGGGAGCCCTGCTGCTGCGAGAAAGTGACAGCTGGTTACAGAAGTGACAGATGAGCAGTGTCTCCTTTTTGGTCATTTGACAGATGATGGGTTTCAGATTAAGGAGGCTCCAATGGAGGGTCAGGGCCACCTTGCTATTTTAGGACAGGCTGGTTGTTGTCGATGGTTGTTATCAAGTGTTGCCAGCAAACAGAGATTAACGAAGACCCTCTCTGCTGCTCCCATGCTAGGCCTGCCCTTGACTGTGCTCCCTGCAGCCCCACCGCCTCCACTCCACAGGGTCTAGGGCACAGCGCATTGCGTGGCAGGGTTCATCCATGCTCAGCACGGCTATGGCCTGAGGCTGGCGCCAGGAAAACCATAGCAGGGTTTCTTTGACCCCTGCCCATCAACTCTAACCACTTCTAAACCTGGGGCGCCTCTGCTCTGACTTTCCCCATCACACCTGCATGATGAAGGCGGATGACGAAGGCGGTGACAAACCCCTCCCCACAGGCCCTGCTGCTTTGGGCAAGCTGTTGACTTCTGAACGCTCGTGTCCTCACCTATGGAGGAGGTGATAATACTCCACGGGGTTGCTCTGGAGACTGCAGACAACTTATTGGGTTGGCTGAAAAGTTTGTTAGGGCTTTCCATTTCCAAGCCCGAACAAATTTTTTGGCCAACCCAATACACTTGGCCCTTAGCAATGTAGCAGCCAAAAGCGGACGACATCCCATTGGGGTGTTATTAAATGCTATCACAGAGCTTCAGAAGAATGGGATGAATATGAGCTTTTCCTTTTTGAATTATGCCCAGTCCAGCCAGTGTAGAAACTGGCAAGACAGTTCAGAGAGTTACGCAGCTGGAGCACTCACGGTTCACTGAAGCTCTGAATCCTCTGCACACACTCATACTCTGACCAGGGTCCCAGCCTAACCCTTACTAAGATACTGGTCCTGGTTTGAGGGAGTTCTGAAACCTCAAACTAATAGAACTTTCTTTCTAATAGAACTAACAGAGCGTCCAAAAGTGATGCTCTTCACAAGTTCTTCCTCCTGAAATCTCTGCCGTTTCAAGAACCGTCATGGGAGGGGACAGTGTTCACCTCGAGGAGTGACTCCTGCCCTGATGGCATCAACAGGCAGAACTGGTACCTTCCTGTGCTTCACAAACCACAAGGCATGGACCACAGCTGCCTGCCTGCCCGGTTACACAGCCAAACCAGCCTGCCCTTGGTTTTTCCTGTGTGAGAACTCGGCCTCCTTTTCCAAGAGGCTTCCTCTAGGCTCCCTGCCTGCCCGTCCCCTAAATTCCGCATAGAACACCTGACATGGAGAGGGCTCAGCCCAAGCTGATGGCCTGCCCACCTGCCCTTCACTGGGTAGCTGCTCTCCAAGGCCCCAGGACAGTCAACAGAGGGCAGAATTCCAAGGATCCTTGGCCTCTCTTGAGGGTGCCTATAATCTTTTGGTATGCCCCACCTGCTCACATCTGCACAAAGTCCTGCAGAGCCTCCAACCAGAACCACTAGGGCAGGGTTCTTAGCTCTGGTTGGAACTTAGAAACACCGGGAGAGGTCTGACGAACACAAAGCTGCAGGGCCTTTCCCTAGACATACTGAATCATCATTGGAGGTACAGGGCAGGCATGGAACTTTATTTTTAATCCCCCCCCCCCCCGACACACACGCGTGCACACATACACATGCACAGACACACACACACACACAAGTGATTCTAATCTGAGCCCTGCTACTCAAAGTGTGGGCCGTGGACCAGCAGCATCACGTCACCTGGGAGCCTGTTAGACACGCAGATTCTCAGATCCCACCTCATCTACTGGATCAAGATCTGTGTTCTACAAGGTCCCCAGGTGATTTGTGAGAACATCACAGTTTGAGGAGCACTACATGGGTGGATCCACTAGAAAATGCATTCCAAGGTGACAAGGATTTTGTTCCCTGCTGTGTCTGGTAATGCCCAGTACAGCACCTGGCACAGGGGAGGTGCTCAAGAAATATTTATAGGGTATTGAATGAATTGGCTTCCAAAGAGGCCCCAGTGGTAAAGGGCCTGATAATGCAGGTTTGATCCCTGGATCAAGAAGAGCCCCTGGAGGAGGGCATGGCAACCCACTCCAGTCTTCTTGCCTGGAGAATCCCATGGACAGAGGAGCCTGGTGGGCTACAGTCCATAGGGTCACAAGCAGTGGGACACGAATGAAGTGACTCACCACGCACACACAATGAATGAATACATATATTCCATGAAATTCTCCAGGCCAGAATACTGAAATGGGTAGCCTTTCCCTTCTCCAGGGGATCTTCCCAACCCAAGGATCGCACCTAGGTCTCCCACATTGAGGGCAGATTGTTTACCAGCTGAGCTACAAGGGAAGCCCAAGAATACTGGAGTGGGTAGCCTATCTCTTCTCCAGCGGATCTTCCCAACCCAGGAATCGAACTGGGCTCTCCTGCAGGCGGATTCTTTACCAACTGAGCTCTGAGGGAAGCCCCTTGAATACAAGAGGAAACAATCAGTCCCTCCACCTGCGCTCTGGGGGCTCACCATTACTGTTCCTTTGTCCCATGTCCCTGCCACCTTGGAGGTGGGGGACAGCAGGAGCTGCCGGGCCGGGTAGGGGTGGGGAGCTGGGAAGGAATGGAAAGCCTGGCTGCTGGGGGGCAGACAGTGATGAGGAGGTGGCTCCCTCCGCAAAGCCACCCCGGCTGGAGGGGCGGGGAAGAGGGGGGTGTCCAACGGCCATCCCATCTTACCCTGCAGGTACCCCGTGAGCCTGTCGTCGGACCTGGAGTGGCGGCCCGACCGGGGCCAGGACGCGAGCGAGGGGCAGCGCGACCCGCGCGCGGGGTCGGCGCCGCTTGTGGAGGATGTGCAGGTGGACCCCCGCAAGGACTCGCAGAGCAGCTCGGAGCGCTTCCTGGAGCAGTCGCACTCGTCCATGGAGCGCGCCTTCGAGGCCGACTACGGGCGCTCCTGCGACTACAAGGTGGGCTCGCCGTCCTACCTGGACAAGCTGCTGTGGCGCGACAGCAAGCCGCACCACTACTCGGAGCCCAAGCTCATCTTGGACCTGTCGCACTGGAAGCAGGCCGCCGGCGCGCCCCCCGCCGCCGGGGTGGCCGCGGTGACCGCGGACCCCGGGCCGCGCGACGACGAGCCGGCCAGCCTCTTCCTGGAGATCGCGCAGTGGGTCAAGAGCACGCAGGGCGGCCCCGAGCGCGGCGCCAGCCCGCCCCCCGACGGCCCGGAACGCCGCCTGTCCCCACCTGGCCGCCCGGCCCCCATCGACGGGGGCGCCAGCCCGCAGTTCGACCTGGACGTGTTCATCTCCCGCGCCCTGAAGCTCTGCACCAAGCCCGAGGACCTGCCGGACAATAAACTGGGCGACCTCAACGGCGCGTGCATCTCCGAGCACCCCGGCGACCTCGTGCAGACCGAGGCCTTCTCCAAAGAAAGGTGGTGAGGGTGGAGGGTCGCTCCAGGCCGTGCCCCCGGAAACCATCCGGGGAAAGCCAGCCCTGGCCGGAGGGGACCGCCCCCCTGGCACCTCCACCAGCCCTTCCACCCCATCTCTGCTGCCCTGGGGTTAGCGGAACAGGAAGGATCCGAGGAGCGAGAGGAATGTCCATTTCTTAAACTGCCTTAATAACTAGCCTTTAACCTCTGGGAGTGTGTTTGAACAGGAGTCTAGTTTTTTTTTGTTGGGGGGGGCGGGGTTGATCACTTTCCCAGCAAAGAGGAGGCCCTTGTGTTTTTATCAGTGGTGGTGCGCAGGGCAGAAAGGTCTTAGCAGTCAACAGGCCCCACCTGGGTGGCTGTCTGGAGAGGAACCTGGCAGAGAGGGTTGGAACTCTCTAGTCCAAGCAGCCTCAGCTGACAGATGAGAAACACAGTGAAGTCCAGAGAAGCCAAGTGACTTGCTAATAGGATTGGGGCCTAGTCGGTGTCAGGGCAAGCCTTGAATCCCAGTCTCCTGGCCCCCAGGCCAGTGTCTGTCCATCTGTCCACTAAACAATGTCTTCCTCTGCTGGGGTCACTCTGGCCTTTTTCTCAGAAAACTTGGTTCAAGATGTTTCTTCCCTGTCCATTACCAGCTTACCCATTCTGTGTGCTTTTACTCAGAGCCGTGTCCTGTGAATTCTGAAACTGGACATTGAGCCAGCTTCTTTCCCCTTGTCAATAAGCGTATTTTTTTTCCCTGGCTCCTCAAGTACTGAATATTCCCATTTGCCTCACCCCAGTGTGATCTGAACTCTCGGCTTCAGATCAGACCAGTTTGGGATCTGTGGGTAAAATCACCCATCCTCCCAGGCCTGTGCACACACCTTTTCCAGAACTTCCTATGCACTTTCCTGACACACGCACAGACACAGTGACAGCTCTTGTTCCCCAGGGAATGCCGTACACTGGTGAGTTTGAAGACAGCAATTCCAAGAATCCCTGCAGCCTGCCCCGCACCCCTAGTACACACAGCCCCACTCCAAGCCTACCTTGGGAGCTTGTTTTCTCAGCCCAAATTGCCCCTTTGGAGGAAAGCAGTGAAGCACCTGCAATGGAGCTGATGTACTGGGAGAGAAGCTCTCACACAGGACCCATTGACCTTCATTAATTCTGCCCTTGGTTTGATCATCCATTTAGCCCCAGCAAACAGCAGGCCCTGAAGAAATGTACTGGAGAGCGAGGGGCCTTGGGGACAAGGAATCCAGAAAGGCAGGAAGGTCTGAAAAGTGGGGTGCTGACATCAAGGGTCCGCAGGGGTCAGGTACCAGCATGGGGACCCCATGACAAAAGAAAGGACTCGAGACCACCATGTCCTCCCTAGCTTAGGCCAGGATGAACTTGGAGCATACCAAACCAAAGGTGCCGGAGAAGGCGATGGCACCCCACTCCAGTCCTCTTGCTTGGAAAACCCCAAGGACGGAGGAGCCTGGTAGGCTGCAGTCCATGGGGTCGTGAAGAGTCAGACACGACTGAGTGACTTCAATTTCACTTTTCACTTTTCACTTTCATGCATTGGAGAAGGAAATGGCAACCCACTCCAGTGTTCTTGCCTGGAGAATCCCAGGGACGGGGGAGCCTGGTGGATTGCCGTCTATGGGGTCGCACAGAGTCGGACACAACTGAAGTAACTTAGCAAACCAGATGTGCACGCGTTCACAAAGCCTCAGGGGACAGTGTGTAGCATGGCAGGCCCTCTGCAGAGGCATGGAGTCCGGTCCCCGGCAAACGCTCTTCCGTTTCCACCACCAGCGTTCAGCTCCCCCCAGAGATGCCCATAGGAGCCGATCTGTAAACAGAGGATCCCCCAGTGTTGATCGTAGGCTGTGTTCACCCTCACCTCAACAGCACCTTAAGTCTAATCAGCTAACTAGGATCTGTACATTGAAACCTGCAGCGCATTAGAAACTTGTATTTAAAAACAATTAACCGAACTGACCGATTTTTACCTGGGAAATATGTAAATATGAAGTGTTGGGGTTTCTTTTTTTTTTTTAAGAAAAGGAGACGTTCTCCGCTCTCACGTGCCATTTGTCCTCAGAGGGCGGCTTTACTTTTTTGGTAAAGGAACAAGCTGCTGATCTTGACAAGGAGTTCATATATAATTGTTATTACAGAGGAATTGCTATTACTCATGTTTTAAAAATATCTATTAAACATTATTAAACTTGATCAGGATGGGGCAAATAAAGTTTTATTGGAACATAGATTCATTTGTTCGTCTACTTACTCTTATTCATTTGCACGTTATCTGATCCCGTCTTTAACAGCAGCAGTTGAGTCATTGGAACGTGGATGGATTCTCCCTGTACCTGTGAAGGCAAGGTGTTTTGAGGGGTTGCAAGTTGAAGGGGAGGTGAGGAGAGAATCTACAAAGATTGGTAAAAGGGGAAGACATTCCACAATCACCTGGGTCAGGCCCAGTGTCCACCTTGTATGTTTCAAACCATCTCTTGGAGCCAACTCCAAATCTTCTGACCGAGGTTGGTTTGTGGTCCCACAGCTTCCTCCTAGGTGAAGCACTGGCTTAGTTTCCTTCAAAAGCAAACTCAGAGACAAAGAGTCAAGTGCAAGTAATTAAGGGGCGGGAGAAATGACTTCAGGAGACACAGATAGGTGATAGGGAAGTGATGGGGAGAGAAAAGAAGCCAATAAGTGTGCATGCCACCACTGTGGGCAAAGCAGCTCGATCCCGGTGGGGCGCTCGATTAGAGAGGAACATCCACCTCGCCACCCTGTGCACCCTTGGAGGACAACCACATTCTTGGACTGTTACTTCCCAGCACTTCTGGCCTGTCCTGCACTGCAGCAGAACCGGTTCCAGCAGCCAAAGAAAGGCCACAGACACAAGGACACAGGTGCTGGCAGGGGAAAGTTGGGGTGACACGCGCAGAAAGACAAGGACCAAGCAGATCTCGGTAAAGCACCAACACGCGCAGGCGTCAGCAGCCGGATTTAACACTAAGAGGGTTCACAACACCTGTTAGTGTTGGCAATACACTCCGGGTTTCTCAACCCCTCCTATCCCCTCTTGACTGCCTCCAAGAATTAAAACCAGTCACAGGGCAGGAAGCTGCAGGTAAAACTCCAGTACGTCGAGGTGAAAGAAGCTGGAGGTACTAAGGTGACTGCTACCTAAGCTACCCATGGCTTTTCATTTCAATCTCCTAAACACCCCAAGCCCAGCATCTGTGTCCCCGCCACGAGTCCCACTAATCCAACTCTGGGATCAGCAATCCCTGTCACTGTTGAGAAGTTTCAGTGTCAGACCAGTGGGAGTCCTTGTGTCAGACCCTACTGGCAGAGCCTATGGTGTCCGTGCAAGAGTTGTGTGTAGGGCCGCTTTGACCCTTGAGATGTGAATTTTGCTAAGAACTTCACGAAGATCATGAAAAACATTCAAAGTTCAAGTTCCTTAGTTTCCGCTGATGTCTCTTTCTTGCTCTGCACGTTCTTGACTAACAGGTATGTTAACACTCTTTACACGTTGACACCTTTTAGCACCCAGTGGCTAATTCCCGCGGAAATGAAATATGGCAGGGTTCTGAGTACAATCGTGGTCAGGAAACAGAGCCCAGCCCACCAGACACCTGCCGGTGCAGTCTCCTTGGTACAGTGCTTTGGCTGGGCAACTCAGCTATATTCTGGGTCATTCTGTTTCATGAATAGCGATTGGCTTTGTTTCTACTCACAGCATTAGAGTGATTATCAGTCTCAAGGTCCTTACTGTGGGATCAGATTGGCCCTCGGAGCACCTACCCCACCCCAGTCTCTTCCATCAAGCTTAGTTGACAGCCTTGTCGAAAATAGGCTCTGCTGTGGGAGAAAACAAACATGTGAATGAGAAGTTTGTGTCTGAGAGCCAAACCGCATATTCAACTGTTGTTCCATCCTGTCTTCCAGAACTCTGGACCAAAGCAAGACTTAACATCTTCTCCACTTTAATTCATGGGCTCAGTACTAAGATAGAGCTTTAAATGACTGAGAAATTCCTTTGCAGACACAAAGACACCGCGAGCTGTGCAGAGATGTGTAAAAATATGGTTGTGGGGGTCCCAGTGGCCATCAGAGTTTGGTCACTACTGTCCTGGCTTCGTTCTCGGGAATCTTAAGATGGGGATTCCTTAGCAAGTGATTGATGGAGGAGATACCTGAAGATGATGGAGGGTATGGGACACAGAGGAGGGTTGGGGGCGAGTACTCAGCAAGTACACGGTCCAGGCGAGAAACCAGCTTCAGCTTGACCCCACGGAGAGCTCTGCAGTGCAGATTGCACCGTGGAATTGGCCCCACCTTGAAGAGGAGAGGACAGCCTTTTGTGCCTCCATGTCAGCCAGTCTTTGGTTGCAGGCTGTGGGGATGGGTGGTGAAGGGCAGGACCTACTCATCAAGAAGTTCTAGGAGCAGCTGTGAGCCACTCAGCGGTCAAACCCACAGCCATGGGACCGTGGGCAGACTGCCTGCTGAAGGGGGTCTGGGCAGGGTCCCATCTGCATCACAGAGCCCTCCGCTAGGTGCTGGAGAGAATAAGGAGGCAGAAAGGGGCCGGCCCAGCAGATTTTTATGGTTTGAGTGGATAAGTGGGGCAAACATATAAACCCTCTGAGGTGCAAATAAGAGAACTTCCAAGTTCCCCACCTGGTGGGCACACCAAGGCCTAGGTCCAGCCCTTTCATTATTAACTTTCTGCTGTTCACTTGCCTAAACGCTCCCTCTCCACCACCACCTCCTACCATGGAACTCTCAGCCAAGGGACTGTGTTGGGGGTCCCCAAGCCCACGCACCCACACTCCCCCCCAAACACAGATCTTATTGGCCTGTTTCTCTGGAGAGCCCTGACTAGTGAATGCACAGGGCTTGACAGGCACCATCAACTTTAATCCTCACCACAACTGAGGAGGCAGATGTCATCAAACCCATTTTACAAGTGTGGAGACCAAGGGGCAGAGAAGTTAAGTAACTTACCCAAGGTCAGTGTAACAAAGGATTTCAGCCAGGAATAGTTGAGCCAGACGGCCTGGGCTGGAATTCCAGCACTATCACTTACTCACTTTCATCTTTTCATTTTCATCACTTACTCAAGTTCATCTTTCTATGCCTCCATTTCCTAATCTGTAAAATGGGATAATCATAATACCTGTCTCATAGAATCATTGAAAACATTTAAGATGTTAAAATATGTAAAGCACTTAGTGTTTGTACAATACAGCGTTTGACATGTCGAAAGTGTTTTATATGTGTTTGGTGAGTAAATTAAAAGAAACAAGATTATTAAATGGCAGGTCCAAAATTTGCACCTAATAAATGATACTTTCAATTTTCTTTGTTCTCTGGGATTTTTACATTGCTCTACATTAAACAGGTAGAAAATCCACATCTCCATTAAAAACAAAAATCAGCCTCGAAACCCCACCCTTTGAAGTATTTGCTCAGCCCACAACCTCCCTTCTCTGAGAAGTGTACCCCCGCTCCCCCATTCACAGGAGAGGCTGTTCCGTTCAAGTTGGAGCTATGGTGACCTTCCGCCCTCTCCCTTCCCACCCCCGTCCTGGTGACTGGACCAGGGTACACACCCCCAAACCAAACTGGACCAACCGTGTTCTCTCTCCTGGGAATGTAGATTTAAGATACAGAGACATTTTGTCAGAGTGGCTTGAACTGAGAACAAAGCAACCTCAAAACTGTGAGATGACCAAGTTCACCGTGAGTCTTTAATCACAGAAGGAGAGGAACAGAGCAGCAGTAATAGAGGAGGGAGGGAGAGAGAAACTGAACTGCCCTAGTGCTGGTTTCTGCCCGTTTCAGTCGCTCTCGGGGCCCTGACTCCCCTCCGGTCCCTGGTCCCCTTAGGTTACCCCATGACCTGAGAATAACACCCCTTTATGTGCATCTCCCTTGAGTGGACTCTCACAGCTGAGAAGCCTTGACTCAGCTGCCTTCCTGTCCAAGCCCCGTGCTGAACCTCCACACCTGACCTGAATGTGGGGGAGCCTTGTCCCCCCAGTATGCATTCACGTTTTGGCACAGGAAGCTCATTACAGCAGCCTCCTGTGAGCAGTGCTTTGCTCAAAAGGTAGGAAACTCTATAGACTTTCAGGTGAGAGGGAAAGTCATAACAGTTTTTTGTGTGCGTGAATGCATGTTCAGTCGCTTCAGTCACGTCTGACTCTTTGCGACCCTATGGACTGTAGCCCCCCAGTCTCCTCTGTCCATGGGATTCTCCAAGGAAGAATACTGGAGTGAGTGGCCATGCCCTCCTCCTGGGGATCTTCCCAACCCAGGGACCAAGCCCGCATCTTCTGTATCTCCTCCATTGGCAGGTGGATTCTTTACCCACTGAGCCACCTGGGAAGCCCCCGTAACATTTTTGATGTTGTATTAAATAAAATACATTAAAACTAACTTCATCTATCTCCTTTGTTAAAAAAAAGAAAAGAAAAAACTTGACTAGGCTAATACAAAAGTCTTAAACTGCATAAGTGCCCTACATTTTACTTCTGTTGAACAGCATTCTCTGACACTCTCATCGGGAACAAACTTTAAGAGATCAAGGACACTAAGATGTTGTTATAATTAAAGTTCCATCAAAATCTGTGAGCATGAGAGTTTATCCAGCCAACAAATGTCCTCTGATCATAAGAAGGAAAAGAGCCACAGCTGTTTTTCACCAAATGGATCTCATTAAATTAATTACATTAGCACTGAGTAGCCCATTCAAGGCCCTCCAGGAGTTTTAATAAAATCAATAGCGTCAGGGCAGAAAGAGACCATCTATTGAATCTTACTCTAGAGATAAAGTTGTAGGTTGAGAGAGGCCAGCTGACCAGAGGAAGGTCATATAGCAAGATGGTGGCTCCTGGCTCATAATCCATTGCTCTTCCTTCTAGAGCATGGTGCCTTATCTTGGGGCTTGAGGCATTCACTGTTGGCTATCCAACAGTCACTTCCAAAACCCTTTTCTTTTGTCTCTGTCCCTAGAAGCAGAGAACTTTGCTCTTCCAACCTTCCTGGAAGCAATCCATGGCCATTTGACCCAGTGCTGGTCAATGAGATATAAAAGGGTATTTCTTGAGAACCTTCTCAATACATATGAGACAAAAACCTTTTACCTCTGCTTCCTATTTTTTGCTTTTTGGATGCAGTCCTGGAGCTGCCACAGCCATCTTAAGATCATGAGGCAACAAACCCAAGGACAAAAGATCAAACAGACTGTAGAGGTGAAAAAGAGGAATAGAAAGAGCCCAAGTTCATAATGATGTCATTAGGTTACCGAACCAGCCCTAGAACTGCCTGCTTTCAGACTTTTTGTTCAGGAAACAATATCCTTATGATTAAGCCAATTAGTTTTCAGTTACAAGACTTAGAATCCACCCAGTGGACGCTGAACGCATCCCAATGAATAAAGCCTTGTTTGAAGGTCCCTAATTCCTCCACTATCGTATTCTGCTTCATTCCTGTCACTGTTTCAGTCTGGGCTGCTGTAGCTTGACAAACTCTTGGCTGATCCCAGCGGCATATTTCTGTTCAAGGTTATGCCTTTTATTGCAAAGAATCTGACTTTTCCTAGAACATACAAGCAAAAGTTTCAAACCGCAGAGTTTGGGCTTTCTTGTAGATACAGCCATATATTACCCTCACCCACTCCTGCCACCCTGGGAAACCTTCTTGCATTATTTATTGTGTTCTTAACTTGTAGTTTTCTAGTCATCCTGTCCCTCTAACTTATTTCCTGAGATGTTTACTGGACTCGTTAGCTGCTCTCAGAAATACCTGCAGTCCCCTCTTTACTAGACCTCCCCCCCGACCCCCAGGTTTCATATCTGCTCCTATCTCCTTTGCACAATCACCTTTACTCTTCCTGGGAGAAAACAGACTTCGATCCAGAGAAGCGCCCATCTGCAAGCCCTATTCCTGCATGATTTCCAGCCACTATCCAATTCAGTAGACACTGGCCACATGTGGCTACTGAGCCCTTAAAATGTAGCTCATCCTAGCTGCCATGTGCTGTGAGTCAGGGTTCCCCAGCCTCCAGGATCTAATGCTTGATGATCTGAGCTGATGTAATAATAATAGAAATAAATGTAATGTGCTTGAATCATCCCAAAACCATCTCCTCCAGCCATCTGTGGAAAGATTGCCTTCCACAAAACCGGTCCCTGGTCCCAGAAAGGCTGGGGACTCTGCTGTAAGTGTCAAATACACACCAGGTCTCCAAGACTTAGTATCTCCTTCAAAAGAATGTAGACTATCTCATTCATAACTATTTCTATTGATGACATGTTAAAAGTATAACATTTTGAAATCATACTAAATAAAATATATTAAACTAATTTCACCTCTCTTTTTACTTCTTTTAAAGTAGCTGGCTAATGCAAAAGTTTTCAATTAGATACTTCTGTTGGACAGCACAGTTCTAGAATGCTATGAGCTGATTATGGCCTTAATTCTTTTACAATAATATTTCATTTCAGTGAGGTCTTCCTCTTTTCAAACTAAAAAAAGTGACCCTCCTAGCAGAACTCCAAACACCATTCAGTCTGTGTGGGGCAGGTCTCTTTCAAATCAAATCAAATTATAAAAGTGTTGGCCTCTTAAAGATTGTTTGCAAACCCACTTAAACTGCCCTAAACAAACAAACAGACAACAATAGCATTTATCGCCTGGCGTGCTGCGGTTCATGGGGTTGCAGAGTCGGACACAACTTCATGACTGAACAACAGCAAAAACAGGTACAATAGTGTTTCTCAAAATCTGAAGGCCGGAAGCAGAGTTGAGCCTCAGGAAGGACTAGACAGAAGCCCTGAAGCAGCTGAGAATCAAAGCTCTTCTCTCTCCACTTCCCTTTGCAAAAGTGTTATTATCTCATCTCTTGGCCCAACCACTTTCATTTCACTCAAAGTCCTGAATCTGAATGTCTTTCTGCTTCTTCTGAGTTTAGCAAAATCAATCACGGAAGTCACCAGAACAAAGCAGAGGATCAAGATGACCTGCTTACCAGATTACAGGTAATTTATTTTATCTCCAGTGGTGCCAGACACTGCATTTTACATTTGGATCCCGTCACTCTGAGCTGTGATTTATTTATTAGACTTGACAATGAGATGAGTCTGCCTTGTGCATGCAGAGGAAATTTCAGTCTGAATCAGAAAACAGAAGGCACTGTGCCAAGGATAGCTACTTGGCACATCCACGTGCCAAGTAATGGGGGGGGGGGGGGGGCGAACCTCCTTGCCATCAAGGAGCTTGCAAAATTAGGTCAAAAGGGGAGGGAACTCATTAAGATAGCTCTTTATTACGAAGATCTGCATATGTCGAAGACTATAGAAACAAAAAGTCATCCCTTAAAACCCTAATGGGACCTGGTCATACATAAAAGGTGGTCAAGGCTAGACCTCTCACTAGCGTGCCAAATGTTCCCCAAATAGACTGAACAAAGCCCCGCAGTGAAGAACCCCCCTCACTGACCCTGCTACTCCAGCCTGTCCCAGAGCCAACATCTCCCATCTCAGTCCTTGTGTTCTCCCATGCACCACGTTACCTGGGAGGAGAAACACGTTGCACCAGCTAAATTCACCACTAGCTGGTGAAACACATTTGCCAGCTAGATTGAGAGCAAAGCCCAAGAGAAAGGGAGAGAGGTCTGAGCAGTTTGGGTGAGATGAGCAGAAAAGTCTCAGCCTCTGATGGAATGAAGGGTAACAGAATATACCATGCCAAAATAAGCCACATTGGCCTCAAAATTATATTGAACTGAAGGCAATTAAGAAGCAGCAAGTGTAAGAAAGATCTCCCTATCTGTCCTCTTTCTACCTAGAGAGAAGATGTAAATTTTCCCTTTATTGGAGACAGACTCTTAACAGCCCAGAGAAGGCACCAGAGGATTCTACAAACAAACCTCACTCTATTTCCTCCCATTCGTTTACCTTCCTGCCACTTGCCACCCTTGGAAGCCTGAAACTGCTTCCTCTGACTGTTATTTCTCTAAAACGCGTTGTTGTCTGTTGAAGATGCTATATAAATCAGAGATCTGAGCCACCATTTTTTCCAATTGATCTATTTATTTTAATCGGAGGGTGATTGCCGTATTGTGATGATTTTTGCCACACACCAGCATGAATCGGCCACAGGTATACATGTGTTCCTCCCACATCCTGAACCCCCGCCCCTACTCCCTCCCCACCCTATCCCTCTGGGTTGTCCTAGAGCAGCAGTTTTGGGTGCCTGGCTTCATGCATCGAACTTGCGCTGGTCGTCTGTTTCACATATGGTAATGTACATATTTCAATGCTATTCTCTCAAATCATCCCACCCTCACCTTCTCCCGCTGAGTTCAAAAGTCTGTTCTTTGCGTCTCTGTCTCCTTTGCTGCCCTGTATGTAGGATCATCGGTATCATCTAATTTTCATATATATGCGTTAATGTACAATATTTGTCTTTCTCTTTCTGACTTACTTCACTCTGTATAATAGGCTCCAGGTTCATCCACCTCATTAGAACTGACTTGAATGCATTCCTTTTTATAGCTGAGTAATATCCCATTGTGTATATGTACCACAACTTCCTTATCCATTCATCTGCCAATGGGCATCTAGGTTTTGCTTTCATGTCCCAGCTATTGTAAATAGTGCTGCAAAGAACATTAGGGTGCATGTGGCTCTTTCAATTCTGGTTTCCTCGGGGTGTGCGCCAGCAGTGGGATTGCTGGGTCATATGGCAGTTCTAGTCCCAGCTTTTTAAGGAATCTCTGCGTAGTTCTTCACAGTTGAATCATCATTTTGGGTTTCTCTCATGTGATGTGCACTGCATGTTAATTAACAGTTTTTCTCCTGTTAGTCTTTTATTAGAGTCCCAAATGTAAACCTAAGATGCTTAGAGGTGAAGTTTAGCCCCTCCTACAAGACCTCTGTTCAAGGGAAGAAAGATGGAAACCAGAAGGAAGAATGGGCACCTGATGATGAAGGCTGAGCTGGGCTGAGAATGAGGGGGAATTTCCACCAGCAGAGGTAAGAGCCTCTGGGGGAAGTTTTTCTGGACAAAGTCTCCAAAATCTGTCACAGAAGAGGGTGAGCCAGGTCAGACCCGGACAGACTGACAAGATGGGGATTTCGGAGGAGGAGCTCTCAGATCAGAAAGCCCTGGAAACGTGGGGCCCCAGTACTTGGCCTCCTCTCCTTCCACATTGGGAGCCTTCAGCATTTCAAATGCTGCCTTCTGGGCTGGCCTGCTTACTACCCTGAAGCCCTGTAGTGGGTCTCTCCATGGTAGTGAAGCCCAAGCAGACCGTTTCTCCTCTGAGAGATGATAACTGCCATGTTCCCCAGGCCGAGTAGTCAGACAGCTCAGCCGGCCTGTGGCAGCAACAGTGCTGGGGTGGCGCTTCTCGTCTCTTCTCTGGCTGGATCCTGCAGGACTCCCAGCCTTAGCCAGTCTCTTCTGTGCCCTGAAGAAGCCCCCTCAGCTGCCCCGTGAGGGCAACCTACCACGTTGCCCCCTCAGCTCAGGCTCTGAGAGGCCATATTTCCTGGGAGGCCCCTGGGACTCACGTCATTGAGGCAGTAGGTACAGGGAAGCTACGTGAAGCCCTCCTCAGGGTCCCTTTCCACGGAAGCCAGAGCCTCTCATGATTCCATTCTGTCTTTTCCTGCCTCTTCCTGCTGCTTCAGGGCTCCCCTCGCTCGGACAGAGGGAGGGGGAAGCTCAGCCCCCTAAGGTAAACCGACCCCAGCAGGGCCTCCCCACCCGCCTCTGATTGGGCCAGGCCCGTCTGCGCTCTGGGGCTCAGGCCAGTGTCCCTGTCGTGCAGGTGAGAAGTGGGTCACTTCTTTGGCTCTTCTCTTCTAGAAAAAATACCTACTGGCTTCAAAGAGGGAGGGGGACATCCTGCTAGGTTGTGGCATTGGACTTTGTGAAGTCACCATTTAAGTTTAGGACCCCGGGGTTGGATTGTACGTGGGGTGGCCATCATCTCACAGCCTGCCAGCTGTTCCCAGCTGTTCCCACCTTCCTCAGGTTCCCCCCACGCCCCTCTGCCTGGAGAGGCAAGGCAGGAGCCGGGCCTCCAAGCCCAGAGCAGTTTGGAGCAAAGAATCTCACTGTTAACACCTCCAGCCAGGTGCAAGGGAAAACCTCCTAGGAGCTCTGTATAACTTTTGTTTTCCTTTCTCTTGTCACGCCCTCTGTGGAGGCTGCTGGCCCAGATCAATCGCTTCAGAGCCTCCCCATCACTTATTCCCTCACCTGCTGCTGTCCAGCCTGAGAGAGACGTTTCCTTGGCACAAACCAATGGGAGGACAGATTGGTCATCAACATGCATGACCTGGAATCTCAGGAATGGACCCCTCTAGGAGGAGGATTCCTGGGGAGGCCAGGCTGACAGATCAGAATCAAGCTCAGAATTCCCTGCTCTAATCACCAGCTTGATCCTATGGTCTGTCCAACAGGGCTCAGCCCCACCTTCACACCTCCGCTAGTACCCAGATAGGGTGACGTGCCCCAGGGACCAGAGCTTCCACCATCTGACTTAGTGACGGCTTACAAGGAGGGAAAGGACCAAGGACAGATACCATAGGAGTGACTGAGAATCCAGGCACCCTGAAGGGGTTTCCATTCGAGGAAATTTATTTATTAGATAACCAGCCCTGGAGTAACCCCAAGGCAGTTCCACCTCCCTGGCCCCTTCTCAGGACAGCAAATGGTCTTCCTGGAACCAAAGGCGAGAGCGATGGCAAGAGAGGAAGGAGCTGGAAGCCAGCTGTCCCCAGCATCTCCCCTCCCCAAGGACATAATTACTCCTTGGGGCCAGGCCTTGACCTTCCCTGGAAGTGTGATGCTTCGTTGTAACTGTCTGTTTACATGGCTCGAAGCTCTACAAAGTTTTAATGAGAAGCAAGCAATTGATAAGACGGTGACTCGGTGACAAACTCATTTGCTGGAGGTTACGGCAAAGAATCCACCTGCAGTGCTGGATAGATCCTTGGGTTGGGAAGATCCCCTGGAGGAGGGCGTGGCAACCCACTCCGATATTCTTGCCTGGAGATTTCCATGGACAAGAGAAGCCAGGTGGGCTACAGTCCATGGGGTCTCAAAGAGTCAGACATGACTGAGCCACTGACACTTTCCTTTTGATTTTAACAGCTGTACTTCCAGGTCAAGGGTGCTGTGAAAAGTGATGAGTATGGATTGTTGTGTGTAAAGACTGTGAAGCAAAAAGTTGTTTATTATTATGATTATTATATCAGTCCCCCTCTGTAAACCACCTCAGATGAAGGCTTAACATGTTCACTTTGGGGACTGGGGTAATGGGCAGCAGAAAATTGTGCCTTCTAAGTTAAAATTCTCTGCAGTATTCCAGAGAAGCTGAATGGGGTTCCCACGGGAAGATGGGGGGGTGGTCCCTGAAAGGACCCTCACTGCCGACCAAGGATCTCACCCTGGGTCCAGAGTCTAGGCTGCTGGCTGTCACTGTCCACATCATGGGCTGCCACTGTTGGAGAGGAAAGACTTTTCCTCTCTCCTCTTAGGTTCTTGTGCTGGGGTCTGTGAGTTCAACTGACCACAGAGAAAGGTTTATTTGCCTACATGTGGGGGCAAGAAAAGAAGTAACTGTATTTCAGTTCAGTTCAGTCGCTCAGTCGTGTCTGACTCTTTGCGACCCCATGAATCTCAGCACGCCAGGCCTCCCTGTCCATCACCGACTCCCGGAGTTCACTCAGACTCACATCCATTGAGTCAGTGATGCCATCCAGCCATCTCATCCTCTGTCGTCCCCTTCTCCTCCTGCCCCTAATCCCTCCCCGCATCAGAGTCTTTTCCAATGAGTCATCTCTTTGCATGAGGTGGCCAAAGTACTGGAGTTTCAGCCTTAGCATCATTCCTTCCAAAGAAATCCCAGGGTTGATCTCCTTCAGAATGGACTGGTTGGATCTCCTTGCAGTCCCAGGGACTCTCAAGAGTCTTCTCCAACACCACAGTTCAAAAGCATCAAAATACAGTGGACTCTTGAATAGCACAGATCTGAACTGTGAGGGTCCACTTACTCCCAGATATTTTTTCAATAGTGAATACTACAATACCACTCGGCCCAGAGTTGGTTGAATCCACAGATGCAGAGGAACCTCGGGTATGGCGGGGGGGTGGGGGGGGGTGGGGGGGTGGGGGGGTGGGGGGGTGGGGGGGGGCGGGGTCCAACAATAAATTATACATGAATTAACCCCTGAGTTGCTCTAGGGTCAAGTGCAGCTGAAGTCAGAGGATACCTCTAGTAGGGGTAAGGGAGGGGGCGGAAAAGGCTTTCATGGGCTTTGGGGAAAAGGAAGAGAGTTTCTAGGAGAACAGTCCAGAGATCAAGTCTGTGATAGTATTTGTCTATACAAGTGTGAGCCTGGAGGTCCATGGGGTCGCAAAGAGTCGGACACGGCTGAGCACCACCACAGCACAAGTGTGAGTAAACTTTCCATCTCCTCCAAGGCCACAAAGCCCCCCTAGGGGAGGGATTTGGTGTGGATTTTACTCGAGTTCTCCCTTCTGCGGGGTAAATCTGCCCTTTAGAAGGAATTTATAGCAGCCTTATTTCCCAGAATTTTTTGCTTCTAATCAGATGAGGAAAGCAGCCCCAGAGGGTTTCTTTCTCCATCTTTTGATTCTTCATTGCCTTCAGCTCAAAATAATCTTTATGCCGAAGTGGATATTTTTGGAGGGCGGTGCGTTCTGATCGCCTCATGACTGAGAGGGGGCAGTCGTCAGCGACCACCCCAGTATGAAGCCACCGAGCAGAGCTGTCCCTCTGGGCTTGCACCAGGGGCACCTTCTCCCTCCTCCCCAGAGCACCTTCCACCTGCCTGTCATCCCCTCCCTTGCCCGTGGCTCCCAGCTCCCTTCCCCTGGGTGTTGGGGGTGAGTGAGGGAAAAACAAGAAATAATGACCACAGTGAGAGGAACCACAGTTTCTGCCTTTACTGCTGCTGTGTTCCCACGGAGCCTGGGAGGAGTGGGGTAGCTGTCAGCTATGAAGGAATATTAAGCAAATTTAATCAGGGCTTTGAAATGCAAACCTCACACACTGAGCAGAGAGGTTAATAGTTTGAAATAGGGGGAGGAGGTGGATTATTTTTAGATCTCTCAAAAAGCTAAGAACTTGCTGAAAAATACCCACAGAACCAGTGTCAAATGTGAGGGGTGGTGTGGGGGGAGTTAAGGAAAGAGTCCAGTTAAGAGTCAGTGAAAGGTCCAGTTAAGGGTCGGGGCCAGGGGAGGGCCTCCCTGTGCCTAGGCAGATGTGAGGACAGAAGCAGGGGAGCTGGCTGAGTCAGAGCTGTGCTCTGGGCAGCGTGTGTGAAATTGAACGGCCGAGGAAGGGAAGCAGGGCTTGGGCTGTGAGGTTCTGGACTAGGCTACAAAGGTGAGGTGAGGTGAGGTGAAGTGAAGTCGCTCAGTCGTGTCCAACTCTTTGCAACACCATGGACTGTAGCCTACTAGGCTCCTCCATCCATGGGATTCTCCAGGCAAGAATACTGGAGTGGGTTGCCATTTCCTTCTCCAGGGGATCTTCCTGACCCAGGGATCGAACCCAGGTCTCCCGCATTGGAGGCAGACGCTTTAACCTCTGAGCCACCAGGAAGAAAGCCCGGGTTTAAACCTGGTGAGGCCAGTAGACAGAGGGCAGAGAATGGATTCATCTCCCGTGAAGTGGGCTGCAGGGAAGCAGAAATGTCAAGAAGGCTGAGGGCACATGTATGTATGGTAGCGAGAAGACCTTGGGGCCAGGAGAGAGGAGTCCTGGGTTCCTCACCTGCCCAACTTCGGGTGTGAACCCTGTCCTGTGTTCACCGCACATGTGATGAGTCCAGAAGCACATCCTCTTACATAGTCCTGCACACACGCATCGTGGGAAAGATGACTGCTTCATAAGACAGAGCTAAGGTAGACACACACCTGGATGGACGGCTCTAGGGCCACAAGAGGTTTGCTCTGTGCAAATCTCCGTGGCAACAAGAGCCCCAGGCAGGACGGGACAGGGTTAAACACAGCAGATGAAGCACCCCTGTGGTTCTCAGAGCTGAGCTGCAGGATGCACAAAACTCCCAACTGAAGGACCTCCGGGCCAGGCACAGGAAGCTGGAAACTGATGCACCATGGCTGCTCCTAGGCTTTGAGCAGCTCCAGCGGACTCTGGTGCCTTCCATCTGCCACTCCTGGGAGGCTGTGCACCCCAAATTGGATCAAACGCCTGGTGATGGAATTACTAGGAAGGGCAAGGAGGACAGGGGGTGCTGGCGGGGTGGGGGGGAGGGGGAGGGAGAAGCATGGGCAGCAGGCAGGGAGGGGAAAATTGCTGCAAAAAAGCAGCCAGCAGCTGCTGCGAAGGCCTGGAGGAGAGGCAAATGAGATCTGACTGGACCGAGCCAAGGCAAAGGAACAGACAGAACCGGGCTCCTGTCCGGGGTCTGCTGACCACCTGCTCCAGGCGAAAGGGGCGGTGGGCAGCCCCACAGAGAGTTAGCCAGAAGGAAGCGTCCCTTCCTTTCCCACCTCCCCAAATGCTTCTACTCAGCTGAAGCGTGAATTTGCCAGCCTCGTGAGCAGGGTCTATAGGACTATAGCATGGCAAGGACTCCAAAATAAACCCAAACACAGAAAGCAACCCCCATTCCTAGGGTAGGGAAGGAAGTTCCACTGTCAGAGACCCCTTCTCCTCTGGGGAGGAGGCTCCGAGATGTTTGTCATCTGTCAAAAGGCCAATTTAGCACCCTCGGAAGTCGGAAATCAACAGATTTCATACTATCAGTCGCTGGTACCTCCCTGTTACGGAGGAGTTTATCTGAAAGGAAAGGAAATAGTCCACATGGGTCTTGTCAGAAGGGCCCTGAAGAAGGAGATAAGATGCCCCCAAGAGAGGTGAAGAGAGAGCAAGGACGGGAATTTACCCCGAGATTAAAAGAGTGGGAGAAGGAAGGAGGCCACAAGAGGCGACGGAAAGAGACGCAGAGGAGAGGGAGGGCATGGGGCGCCAAGGAGAGATAATGACGTCATGTTTTCCACTTATCTCATCTGGCATCAGCCACCCAGGGGCTTGTTTTCATATGAATGAGAATGTTACTCAGCTTGGTCTTTGTGTATTTCCCCCCAAAAGCTATTTGTTCTGATCGGTATCTCTAACAGCCCTCTTTCCACAAGCCCCCTTGGTTCACAACCAGCCCTCTGGAGGCTGAGAACAGACATCTATCTGGATACATGCGGAACACCTGCACCAAGCAGGGAAACTAGAAGACACGAGAAAGAGGCGGGACGGAGTCTCTGCTGCCCTCGGAAGGTGACCCCGGCAAGAGGCATCCACAGCAATCTCCTCTCACGCCCAGGAGGTGGGTCTCTGCTTTTCTCTGCACGATTTGCCCAGGAATGTCCTCTCTGCCTCCAAAAGCCTGGCTCGCAGACCTGGCATGCATGTGCATGCGGGTTAAGTTGCTCCAGTCATGTCTGACTCTGTGCGACCCCATGGACCATAAACTGCCAGGCTCCTCTGTCCATGGGATTCTCCAGGCAAGAATACTGGAGTGGGTTGCCATGCCCTCCTCCAGAGGATCTTCCCAACCCAGGGATCGAACCCAGGTCTCACGGTTCCTGCACTGACAGGCAGATTCTTTACCACTAGCGCCACCTGGGAAGCCCAGCAGACCTGGCACCTGGAGCCAACATCCATCAGAATCAGGGAAGAAATGAAGTGAGAAGGAACCGGCTGAGTTGAGGAGAAAGAGATGCTGAGTTTAGGAAGCCTCAGTGCTCTTGCAGCTGAGGTTTGAATATGATCATCGAGCCTCATTGTTCCAACCAACCCAGACAATAAACGTGAAAATAAAAGTCGCTCAGTCATTCCGACTCCTTGCGACCCCATGGACTATACAGTCCTTGGAATTCTCCAGGCCAGAATACCTGAGTGGGTAGCCTTTCCCTCCTCCAGGGGATCTTCCCAACCCAGGGAGCGAACCCAGGACTCCCACATTGCAGGCGGGTTCTTTACCAGCTAAGCCACAAGGGAAGCCCAGGAATACTGGAGTGGGTAGCCTGTCCCTTCTGCAGCAGATCTTCCTGACCCAGGAGTCAAACTGGGGTCTCCTGCATTGCACGTGGATGCTTTACCAACTGAGCTAGGAGGGAAGCCAGACAATAAAAGCAGCAGACATCTGGAGGTGGAGATAATAGGTGATAAGCAAGTGTCCATCTGGAGCATCACCTGTCCCTCAGCTCAGGTCAGACCTCTCCTCCTTCAGTGTCTGTTTCCTGGCCTGCAAAACCAGGACAACGTTAAATCATTTCACTTATTCCCTCAATTAATGAGCATAGAGTCAGGATCTACTATATCCCAGAGATTGGGGCCAAGAGCAGGGAAAATGAAATACTACAGCCCCTCAACTAAAAGCACCTATGCCTCCCTATTGAGCCGTCTTAAGCTTGCAGAGGACCTTCACGTCTGACCCCACACAGCCCGGGAGGGAGGAAACCTCCAGATGAAAATTCCAAGGATGGGGGGCTTTAGTGCTCTGTCCACAGCTCCATAACTGCTCATGGCTGGACTGGGCTATGAAATTGGGTCTCCAAGGTTGGAGGCCCACCCAGGTGGCCCAAAGGTTTGAGGGTAGCCTGTAATGGGGGGAGGCCTTGGGGAAGGTGGGTGCTATAGGCTGGAGGTTTGTGCCCCTCCTCAAAATTCATGTTGAAATTTTAACCCCCAAGGTGATGGTATTAGGAGGTGGGGCCTTTGGGAGGTGATACGTTCATGAGAGTGGAGCCATGAGTGGTTTCAGTGTTCCTAGTAGAGGGGTTTAAGAAAGCCCCCTTGCCCCTCCAGCTGTGTAGTTACAGTGACAAGATGGCCATCTGTGAGGAAGTGGGTTCTCACCAGACACCCAACCTGTGGCACCTTGACCTTGGACTTCCATTCTGCTCATTGGAACCTGTGTCCTTGGAGAACTGAGCTTCCATGCGTGAAATCCCACTCTCCTAAGATGATATCCCCGAGAAACCACGTGGCGAGCTCTGGACGGCAGTGCCCACCACGCCCATGCTTCAGAGAGACACCTGGTAGGTGAGCCAAGAAGACTTCTGGCCTCCAGAGCCCAGCCACGGACGTCTCCCCAGGCACCACAGAGCCGAGGAGGGCCTGTCCCCTGTGCCCGTCTGCATCGCCGGCCAGTTTCCGTGACATCACATGGTCATTGCTTTACATCCTACAGTGTCAACAGAGTTGTTCTGCAGCAGTGAATCAATCCTGGCAAAGCCGGGCCTGCACTAAGGACACTGGCCACACTGGTCTGGCCCCAGGTGCTGAGGATGACTCTCCAGGGCAAGGTGGGAGAAAGTGGCTTGAGCACCAGTCATCCCAGCAGCAGGAGAGAGCTGCAGGGAACTTGGGAGGCTCGAGGCTACGGGGGAGAAGGGACAGCTCAGAGGACCCTCCGAGTCCTGGCAGTGGTGAAATTAGCGCTCCCTTGGCAGGCAAGGCTTCTGATGGTGATCTACAGCCCACTCCTCTGGCCTGTCCACGGATCTTGGAAGCACGCTGCCCCCAGCATTAAATCCTTTTTTTTTTTTCTGTAGATGAAAGCCAGAGCAGTGTCTGATACCTGCAACTGAATCTGCCTGGGACAGAGTCCACTCACCCTGCTTAGATTACCAATCAAACCTGATGCTGATCCATTTCAGAGACCACATCCCAGCTTTTTCACTGATTCTCTGCACTCCCCAGAACCCTTCCAGTAAATCCCCTTTGCTTTGCCAAAATTGCTTTCTGTTGCTTGCAACCAGAAAACCCCAACAGAAAACAAAAGCTAAGTTGCAAATTACATGGATATGTTCTATTTGATCCCATGTTTGAAGAACTCACTTTTCAGATGAACAACAGTGTAGAAAAGAATGATGATTTCCATAGGGTGGAAAAATGTAATCATGATTTTTTTTAGTCTTTAGGAGTGGCTCTTTTGTACAGAAAAGAACATTCAGGAGCTACTTCGGTATTTAAAGTTAATACTCGAATCATTCAAAGCCTTGGTTTTCTTTAAGTTTTTAAGTTCAATTTAGAAGTAAGTTATATTTTTAAATCTTTCAAATTTTCACAAATGATTTTAAGGCTTTCATAATTTAATTGAATTCCTTTAAATATTTTTAGCTGTACTGATAAAGCCAGCACACTCAATTTTCTTTTTAAAGTAAGTCAATGGCTGGCAAACTGAACAACTTTTCCAAGTACCTAAGAAATTCTTACAAATCTAATAAAATTTATCAAGATGATGATTAAACTCTTCTACATATTCTATGCTGTTTAAAGACTAAAGCTCTCTTGGACATTTCAGCTTAAAATCTAGATGAATGCACATTCCTCTAATAAGCCGAATTCTCCAGGTCCTTTGCACTAGTCACTGCTGGGGCCCAGCTTTGCACAGACGAGGCCTGACAGCATCTCTACCTGCAGTCCCTTTTCACCCTTGTCTTGCTTCTCAGTTCCAAGGCCAAGGACCCCCTGTGAGCCGCTATTCCTGAACACACGCACAGACCCGGAAACGTAAGGGAGTTGAGGTCATGCAGGAGAATCCAGAAGCATTGGTTTCTTCCTGTGGTCTCCCCTACTGTCCCTTGAGCAGACCATTCTCTGGTGTATTCCACACGGTTCCTCAGAGGTGCTGGAAGGATGGGGCCTCAGTGACCCACTGCAATGACCAACTCAGTTGAGAGCGAGTGAGTGGAAGTCGCTGTCATGTCTGACTCTTTGTGACCCCAAGGACTGCAGCCCATCAGGCACCCCTGTCCCTGGGATTCTCCAGGCAAGAATACTGCAGTGGGTTGCCATGCCCTCCTCCAGGGGATCTGCCCTGACCCAGGGATCGAACCCGAATCTCCTGTGTTGCAGGCAGATTCTTTACCATCTGATGCACCCTGTTCTATTGTGTTACTCCTATTCCCTGGCTTTCCTTATGAAAACAAATTACCTGCCCAAATCCCATCACAGCAGCTCTGCTTCCTGGGGTGAGGTGGTGGGTGGGATGGGGGTGTGCGGGCTAAGACAAATACCGGTACGTACAAATTATTACCAGACTTCACACAATAGTGACACCATGGATTTGGTTTGCCTCATAATCTCTGTTGTCAATTCTAAGTCACTCCCAGGTTAAAGGTTTCACTAACTGGGTGGCTTAAAACCACTGAAATTTATTCTCTCATAGTTCTGGAGGCTGGAAGTCTGAGATTAAGGGGATTTCAGGACTGTCCTCCCTGTGAGCCTCTGGGTAGAATGCGTCCTTACCTGTCCCAGCTTCCAACGGCGGGGCGGGGCAATCCTTAGAGTCCTTCAGCTTACAGCTTCGTCGGTCAGGTCCACTCTGCCTCCATTTTCATATGGCGTTCTCTCCATATTTCTTCACATTGTCTTCCCTCTGTGTGTGTCTGAGTCCAATTTTCCCCTTTCTATAAGGATACCACTCACAGAATTAGGGCCCACCCTAATGACCTTATCTTAACTTGGATAAAGCTGCAAAGACCCTTTTCCCAAATAAGATCACATTCTTTTTTTTTTTTTTTTTTTTTTGACTATGCTGGGTCTTAGTTGCAGCGCTCAGAATCTTTGCTGTGACAATGAGGGCTCTTAGTGGCATTGCGGATCTTTTTCCCCGACAGGGATCGAACCCAGGGCCCCCCTGTATTGAGCTCAAAGTCTTAACCACAGGACCAGCAGGGAAATTCAAGATTACATTCTGAGATACTGGAAATTAGAGCTTCAATTTATCTTTCAATTCAATTTATAACACCCACGGAGGGAACAAGTAAGTAATTCTAATCATCTAGAGGGTTTCCAAGAAAACTTTGAGGTTCCCCTTCAGCTGACCATTTTGCAAACTGACCAGAGATTCTGGCAGGAAGTAAGAACAGAAACTGTAGGTCTCCAGGATGTGAAGAAACTGAGTTATCTTCCATAGTCATTGTGCCAGTGTGAGTCTAAAAGCCCACGCCTTCTGAATGGGATTATGGAAACAGAGATCATAACCTACGTATCCTTTCATTCAGCTTCAGCTAGAAAACGGGAGAGGAAGCAGATCCCCAAGAATCAGCCGTTGTTAAAGAATCCTGAGAAAATGGGAGATTGTTGATACAGGTGCTCTCTAGACATAAGTCCTGGGGTAGCCGTTAAATCTTATTAGGTAGAACAGGAAATAGTAGTGAATATTTACACACCTGTGAACAAATAACATAAGCTTATTCTGTTCACATTCTGTATCTTGTCATCAGAGTTGAAATTCTGTCTAGTTTGTTAGAAAGTGCAAAGATATTTGCTGTCATATTAAAAGTTTTATTCTTGTATTTCCAAGGATTTTGACTTATAATCTTAAGACTAATATGTTTGTTTTTTGTAACTACATTTGAGAGGATGTTTACTGTAGAAAATGGTGTTTGTTCACTTGGAGGTGTAAGCTACACTTGTCAGAGGAGGTTGCTCTTTCCTAACAATCCTGGTGACAAATTAATTCACTATGACAGCACTTGTCTGGCTCAGATGAACTCACCTCATAGGAAAGGCCTGAACTATTTTTCTTATTATTGGACACCTAGCTGAAGGGATATGTCTATGTGTAACGCGCATTTATTAGTAGAGTGATGCTAATGATTGCCTTCACCACAGTCTAACAGGACGATCCTACTGGCTAAGTTGCTTGAATTCATCACACCTTTCCTCATTCTTGAGTTTGAACAATCATGTTCCTAAGTCACTGGCAGCCGCTTGATGGCCTGTGACTATGTACCTTTTTGTTTCATGAATTCTTGCCATAGTCTCCCTACAATCCACAAATCCATTTGAATGCAACAAAATGCCATCTGATTGAATTCTTCAGATCTCTCTGACTTTATCTAGCTTAACAGTCATGACCTCCAAGGTCATACAAGTGACAGGAGGTCAACTTCTCAAAGAACAATCATCCGACGGGCACCCACTTTCCCAGTTGCATAAGGAATTTCCAGATGAAAAGTAAGTAAAAACTGAGAAGTCTGATCCTTACAATGAATAGTTAAAACCCCTTATAGAAAATGAGTGGATCTTTGGCAAACACTGTATTCATTCATTTGTTCAGTTGCTAAGTCCTGTCCTATGCTTTTGTGAACCCATGGACTGTAGCCCACCAGGCTCCTCTGTCCATGGGTTTTCCCAGGCAAGAATACTGGAGTGGCTTGCCATTTTCTTATCCAGGGGATCTTCCTGAGCCAGCGATCAAACCCGTGTCTCCTGCACTGGCAGGTGGATTCTTCATTGCTGAGCCACCAGGGAAGCCTTTAGTGAGTATATGTATACATATATACATACACACACGTATACAATGGACTATTACTCAGCCATAAAAATAATGAAATTCTGACATTTGCAACAACATGCATGGATGTAGAGGATATTATGCTTGGGAGAAAAGCCAGACAGAGAAAGGTAAATACCATATATTATCATTTATATGTAGATTCCGAAAAATGAAACAGATAAGTGAACACCACAAAACAGAAACAGACTCACAGATATTGAGAACAAACTAGTGGCTACCAGTGGGGAAGGGCAAGATAAAGGCAGAGTATTCACAAGTACAAACTACATCTGTAAAATAAATAAGCTCCAAGAACATATTGTACAACACAGGGAATTCAGCCAATGTTTTAGAATGACTTTAAATCTCGTATAATCTCTAAAAACATTGAATCACTATGTTCTACACTTGACACCAATATAATATTGCAAATTAACTACACTTCAATTAAAATAAAATTGAAAACAAGAAGGAATTCAGGAAAGATGACACGCAATAGTAAAACCCTTCCATGGCAAAACAAAACAATAAGTGCTCCACCCACAAAGCATGTGTCCCAAAGGTGGGAGGCATGTGCCCACAAAGCCACATGCCCCAGGTCCTGCCTCTCTATGTCTGTGTCTTGACCTGCCCACGTGGCCCCTTGAGGCATGCCATGCACTTCCACCAGGACCTGTGAGTATGCACGCCTCTATTTCAGTTTCTCGCGTGGTTTGTTGAACTGGGGGATTCACGACCAGCATCCTGAGCTCCACTTGACAACCGTTCATTTCACAGTATCATAACAACACTAAACTGGGATGAACCTTAAAACACTAAACAAAAGAAGACAGATTCAAAAGATCATATATTGTACAACTGCATTTATAAGAAATACCTAGAAAGTAGAGTGCAAGGATTTGGGGTGGGGGCGGGGAGGCGGGGTGAGAAGTAGAAGTGTTTATAGGGTACAGGGTTTTCCTTTGGGGTGATAAGAAAGCTCTGGAACTGTAGAGTGGTGATGAATGTGAGACAGTGAATATACTTCATATTCAATATGCCATTGAATAGTATACTTAAAATTATTTAAATAGTGAGATTTCTATTACAGAAGTATCATCACCAAAAAAATTTAAAAAGTGAAACAAACCAAAAAACATATGGAGAAGGAGCTGGCATGGAGTGAGGGGAATTAGCCAGTCCCAGGAAACAGGGGGAGGTGCTTCTGTCGGGGCAGCCCCCAGCCAAGGCGAGCCGCAGGGCAGGATCATCTCCAAAGCCCAGACGTGCACCTGCAGTCTTCAGGTAACAAGGTAGGCTAATCCTTACGCAGTTGCCAACCAAGCACAAAAGGCTTCAACAAACTCTATCGAAGGGCTGGAAACGAAACTTTCTGCCTTTGTGGTGAAGCATGGTAGGTACCTTCCCCTCCCACCTCCCCCTGCAGCAGCAGAAGAAAAGCCTTTCCAGCCCTGAGAGCTCCCGGTATGCCCTGGAAATCCTGCACCACCCTTTTCCCTGGAGGACTCTGAGCGGAAGAAAGGCAGGGCGTTGGCGCCCTCCTCTGGTCACTGAGCGCCTTTGCTTTTCTCCCTCTGATGAAGGTGAGTCTCACCCGCTGGCTGAAAGGGACCGCAGTTTGCACTCGCTCCATTCCTCGAGGTGTTAGGGAAGCTGAGAAACCAGGGTCGTGAAGGCAGCACGACCTTCATCTATATAATTAAACTTACCATTTAAGCCATTTTACATGAACGCTTCAGTAGTGTGCTGTGCTTAGTCGCTCAGTCGTGTCTGACTCCTTGTGACCACACGAACTGTAGCCCACCAGGCTCCTCTCTCCATGGGATTCTCCCCAGGCAAGAATACTGGAGTGGGTTGCCATGCCCTCCTCCAGGGGATCGTTCCAGCCCAGGAACTGAACCCGGATCTCCTGCATTGTAGGTGTATTCTTAAGTTTATTCACATTGTTGAGAAATATCACCACCATCCATCATCAGGATATTTTCATTTTCCCAAACAGAAACTTCATATGCATTAAACACTAACTCTCCATTTCCCTCTTCCCCAGAGCCTGGCAACCCCTAGGAATGTGACTATTCTAGGTGCCTCAATTTCAAATGAAATGGTTTATTAGGTTTATATCTGGTAATATATATATAATATATAACATGATATATTGGTATAAAAGTAATTGCAGTTTTGCATTGTTGAACACTGCCATTTAATATTGGAATTCATTCTTAAACAAATGTGGTTATGTTACACATCATTTTAATCAGCATTTCTCACTATGTTTTTTTGCTAATGACTTCTTACTGTTTTTTGTATTTATTTTAGACTACAGAAATTATATTGACAAAAAGCAAATTCAAGCTACTTTTTTTATTCCAATTCAAAATGGGTCATACAGCAGCGGGGACAACTCCCAACATCAACAACCTGGCCCAGGAACTGCCAATGAACATACAGCGTAGTAGTGGTTGAACAAGTTTTCAAAGGAGATGAGAGCTTTGAAGACGAGGAACGCAGGCCAGCCATCAGAAGTGGACAACAACCAATTCAGAGCAATCATCGACGCTGACCCTCTTACAACTGCACGAGAAGTTGCCGTAGAACTCAACATCAACCATTCTACGGTCATTCAGCATTTGAAGCAAATTGGAAAGATGAAAATAAGCGGGTGCCTCATGAACTGACTGAAAATCAAAAAGATCATCGTTTTGAAGTGTCATCTTCTCTTATTCTATGCAACAACAATAAACCATTTCTCATTTAGAGTGTGACATGTGACAAAAAGTGGATTTTCTATGACAACTGGTGATGACCAGCTCAGTTGGTGGACCAAGAAGAAGCTCCAAAGCACTTGCCAAAGCCACACTTACACCAAAAAAAAAAAGGTCAGGTCACTGTCTGGTGGTCTGCTGCCCGTCTGATCCACTACAGCTTTCTGAATACTGGCGAAACCACTACATCTGAGAAGTATGCTCAACAAATTGATGAGCTCCACCGAAAACTGCAATGCCTGCAGCCGGCATTAGTCAACAGAGAAGGCCCAATTCTTCTCCATGACAAAGCCCGACAGCATGTCGCACAACCAATACTTCAAAAGTTGAACAAATGGGCCTATGAGGTTTCGCCTCATCCGTCACATTTACGTGACTTCTCACCAACTGACTACCACTTCTTCAAGCATCTATCTAGACAAACTTTTGCAGGGAAGATGCTTCCACAAACAGCAGGAGGCAGAAAATGCTTTCCAAGAGTTCTCAAAGCATGGATTTTTACATTACAGGAATAAACACACTTATTTCTCATTGGCAAAAATGTGTTAATTGTAATGGTTCCTATTTTGATTCATAAAGATGTGTTTGAGTCTAGTTAAAAAATGATTTGAAATTCACGATCTGAAATCACAATTACTTTTGTACCAACCTAATAGAATTTGTCCTTCGGCTTCTTACACTTTGCATAAGGTCTTTATCAATATTTTTTCTTTCTTCGTTTCTTTTCTCCTTCCCTCCTTCCTTTCCTCTTTCTTTCTTTTCTGCCATCAAGCATGTGGGAGTCTTACTTCCCCAACCAGGGACTGAACCTACAACCCCTGCATTGAAAGCGTTGAGTCTTAACTAACCACTGGACCACCAGGGAAGTGCCTTCATCAATATTCTACCTTTGAAAGCAGCAGAGGACTTTTTAAAAAATTACTGATACCTGGGTCATAGCCCTAGAAAGTCTGACGTCATAGGTCTGCGGTACAACTAGGCACCTAGGTTTTTAAGACCCTTCAAGTGATTTCAATGTTCAGCCAGGTGGAGCGCTATTCCCAAACCAGGCTGCACATCAGATTCACCCAAGGTGCTCCCAGCCTCGCATGTCCCACCTCTGACCAACTCGTTCAGAATGTTCAGGAACAGACCATCTTAAGCAACACCCTGAGTGACTGCTCAACACCCAGGAAACCCTTTGACAGAGCCCACCCTGACGGTGACGCTGGGAACCCATCATGCAGACTGCCCCCAGCTGCAGCATTGACCTGCAGAGGGCGCTGTCCCCACCAGTTGCTGGAAACAAGATAGGAAATACTGCTATTAATATTTAAGAAGAGAAAGCTGAGTTTCAGAAAAAAAAAATAGTGATAATGACCATTTCCACACTTAGCTATGATAGTCTAGATTCTAGCATAATCCTACTTAGGGAGGGAGGTTACAGGGCAGACATGCAGTTTCTTGTACTGTCCTTATACAGAATGAGGGGTGAGGCTGTGGGAACCTCTGACAGATTCATGCAGCCCTGACGAGGACCTTAGCCCTGCATGGCCCCAAACAGCCCTGACAGCTAAGAGAGGCACGTGGATTAATGCACAGGAATAGGGCCCTTATGAAATAGAATATGGAATTATTGATTATCAATTGCAGCAGAAAAAAAAAGTCAGGGCCAGGCCAAGAAGGGATGTTCACCTGGGGCTCCTGCCACCTGCATCTGAGCAGAAGTTCCCCCCAGAGAACTTCCCCCCAGAAGTTCTGTGCCTGGACCCGTGGTCTAAGATAGCAGGCTTTGGGGCTGCAAAGGGTATTACACCCAGAGCTGAGGGCCCCTGGTGATGACTTTCAGAAGAGGAGGTGAGAAGGGGTCTCGCGAGGCTACAGAGAGAAATGAGGAGGGCCTCATACCTGCCTCCACTCCATCCAGCTAGGCTGCCTCTGCCTGACATCACTGTTAGCTGTTACCCACTCAGAGCGCCTCTCTTCCCAGGAATGTTCCATGCAGCCAAGACGAAGACCTTAGCTCATTCCAGGCCAGCCACGTGGGCAGAATCCTGCAGGCAGCACTTCCCAATGGGGTCCCAGGGAAAGATCAGCAGTTCTTAATATAGAAGTCTTCTCCAAGAAGTGCCAAGGTCCTGGTTGGTCTCCAAGAGCCCTGAACTCTTAAGAATGTAATGATGGATGGGAGAAGGGATTTACCCTTAGAGCCCAAAAGTTGGCTGTCATATCCTGAGGGCCTCAGGGGGAAAAAAAAAAAAGAAAGAAGAGAAAAATGCAAGCCCGGTTAGATTGGGCTATTTGCTACAGTGGATGGAGGTGGTTTTAAAGCAACTCCACTGAGTTTTCCAGCACTCTTTGAAATACAGGTTCTTCCATAAGTAGTGTATATTTGGGAAAGTTTCTCTCTCTGCAGTTACCCAAACATATATCTTGTACACACACACACACACACACACACAATGCCCTAGTGAGTTCTGGAAGTTATACCATTAAAGGAATAGGCTTAAATTTGGTGAGAAATAGCAGCCTAATGACAGGAGGTGGGTAGACAGCAGTCCTAACGGACCACGCTTGCCTTCCCTGTAGATTCTGTGTGGTTAGTTCAGCTTGTGCTGTTAAATAGTCCTAGAGAGGGCAGGGCAGAGTGGGGTACTTGGAGATCTCCAGGGCAGACTGGGGCACTGGGGTATCTCCAGGCAACCTTCAAACCTGCAGTAACAGTGAATAAACCAGCAGAAGAGTAGGAAGCCCAAACTGAGTATCAAGTGGTCACTCAGGGAGCTGACCCAGAAGTGAAAGGGCTGTGCTCAAAAAAACAAGGAAAAGGGCCTGCTGGGCCCTTGGGGGGTGGCTCTGTTCGCCACAGGGCAGGCAGAGCTGGCGGGTAGGCGGGGGCAGTTTGTCTCTTTTCTTCTTTGTTCGTACAGCAACCTGGATCTCAGTTCTCCAGCCAGGAATCACAGGGATCAAACCCCAACCCCAACCCCAACCCCACCCCACCCCCGTGGCAGGGGAAGTCCCAGTAATTGAGTTTTGAGGCCAGAAATTATTTCCACCCCCTCACCCCACACACCCAGCAGGCAAATCCCAACCCAGCCAGAAACTTCCAGTGAGCCCCTTGTATTTTGTCCAACACATCTTCATGCAAAACATCACGCAGCACAGAAAATGCATTTATTCAGCCCAGGGGAGCCAGGGGAGGGTCAGAGAGAGAAGAAGGGAGGAGCGAGCGGGAAAAAGACAAGGCAGCTGCCAGTTGGGTTTCCATTTGGGGTGGCTGTTTCATGCCCACTCGTGGAGGAAAACTCATTGGTGCCTTCACTTCCTGAGAGATCACCATTCACTGCTCTTACTAAGTGAAAGTGAAAGTGTTAGCTGCCAAGTCGTGTCCAGCTCTTCGCAACCCGACGGACTGCAGCCCTCCAGGCTCGTCTGTCCATGGGATTCTCCAGGCAAGAACACTGGAGTGGGTTACCATTCCCTTCTCCAGGGGATCTTCCCAGCCCAGGGATCAAATGTGAGTCGCCTTCATTGCAGGCAGATTCTTTACCATCTGAGCTACCAGGAAAGCTCTTTCTAAAAAACACTGTAAGTGAAAAAACCCTGAGGTTCAGTCCACTTCCGTGGACTTAGGCCACCTGCCACACCACAGGCTCCAACTCTAGGAATACTTAGAAGCACACAGGGTTAGATCTGGACGCTTCCTTAGAAGAGGTATAAACCCACATTCCCCCTCCATCACCTCCCCATGCTACAGTCTGAGACATGCCTTCCTGGGAGGCAGTTGGGAACAGCTTTGCATCAATACAAGGGAAACCAGAAGTTACAGGCTTTGATCCCTCAGGCAGACTTCATTTATTAACATGTAAGTTTAAATCATATTTAATAAAAAGCCTTGTGACGTCCAAAATGCTAGGCCAGCCATCACTTTTCTTGGGAAAAGTAGCGCAAGGAGGTTCATCCATAGTTAAGTCTAGAAATCAACACAGATCCAAGTAAGCAAATGTTATATTGCAGGTCTAAACCACTGCAATCAAGCAAATACTGTAATAAAGTAAGTCACATGATTTTTTTTTGTTTCCCAGTTCGTATGGAAGTTATGTTTCCATTATACTGTAGTTTATTAAGCGTGCAATAGCACTTGTCAAAAAGCAACGTACAACGTACATCACTTAATTTTAAAATACTTTATTCCTAAAAAATGCTAACCATCATCTGAGCCTTCAGTGGGTCATAATCTTTTTGCTGGTGGAATTCTTGGCTTGATATTGATGACTGCTGACTGATCAAGGTGGTGGTTCCTTGGGGCGGCGACGGCAATTGCTTAAAATAAGACAATAGAGTTTGCCACACTAATTGCCTCTTCCATTCATGAATTATTTCTCTGTAGCATACAATGCTGCTTGAAAGCATTTTACCCACAGTAGAACTTCTTTAAAAGCAGAGTCAATTCTCTCAAACTTTGCCACTGCTGTATCAACTAAGATTAGGGAATAGTCTAAATCCTTGGCTTCCCTGATGCCTCAGTTGGTAAAGAATACGCCTGCAATGAGGAGACCCCTGTTCAATTCCTGGGTCAGGAAGATCCCCTGGAGAAGGGAACGGCTACCCACTCCAGTATTCTAGCCTGGAGAATTCCATGGACTCTATAGTCCATGGGGTCACAAAGAGTTGGACACGACGGAGCGACTTTCCCTTTACTTTTACTAAACTTTTGCTGCCATTGCAGCAGTCTTCACAGTATCTTCACCAGGAGTCGCTTCCATCTCGAGAAACCTCTTTATTTACCCATCTGTAAGACGCCACCTCTCCTCCATTAAAGTTTTATCACGAGGTTGCAGCAATTCAGTCACATCTTCAGGCTCCACTTCTAGTCCTAGCTCTCTTGCTATTTCCACCGCCTCTGCAGTTACTTCCTCCCATTAACTATCTCACCTGGATTTTCTGGATAATTTGCTGTGGCTTCTACGTCAGCACTTGTTGCTTCACCTTGTACTTTGACATAATGGAAATGGCTTCTTTCCTTAAACCTCATTGACCAACCTCTCCTGGCTTCTAGCTTTTCTTCTCTCTCGGCTTTCTCTCCTCTCTCAGACTTCTTAGAACTGAGAGATAAGGGCCTTGCTCTGGATTTGGCCTTGGATTAAAGGAATGCTGGGACTGGTTTGACCTCTCACCCAGACCACTAAAGCTTTCTCTATGTCAGCAGCAGGCTCTTTCACTCTCCTGTGGTTCGCTCGCTCACTGACTGCTTGGCACAAGAGGTCTAGATTTTGGCCTGTCTGCGCTTTTGACATGCGTGCATGTGCGTGCGTGCTAAGTCGCTTCAGTCGTGGCTGACTCTTTGCAATCCATGGACTGTAACTTGCCAGGCTCCTCTGTCCATGGGGATTCTCCAGGCAAGAATACTGGAGTGGGTTGCCAGGCCCTCCTGCAGGGGATCTTCCCAACCCAGGGATCGAAACTTCATCTCTTAAGTCTTCTGCACTGGTGGGCGGGTTCTTTGCCACTAGTGCCATTTGAGATGCCCTGCTTTTGACATGCCTTCCTCATTAAAACAAAAGTTAGAAATGACTAGGCTTAAAATGAGAGATGGGCTTCTCTTCCTTTCACTTGAACACTGAGCAGCCACTGTAGGGTTATTAACTGACCTAATTTCAATGTTGTTGCATCTCAGGGCACAGAGAGGCCCAACTAGAGGGAAAGATGAGGGGACAGCTGGATGATGGAGCGGTCAGAACACACACAACATTTATGGATTAGGTCTGCTTTCTTACATGGGCATGTTTGTGGCCCCCAAAACAATTACAAAAGTAACATCAAAGATCACCAATCACAGATCACCTTAACAAATAGAATCATGCCAAAGTCTGAAATATTGCAAGAATTACCAACGTGTGACACAGGGACAAAACGTGAGCAGACGCTGATGGAAAAACGGCACCCCTAGCGTGCTCGACGCAGGCTTGCCACAGACCTTCGATTTGTAAAACATGCAGTATGTGGGAAAGGCAATACAGTGAAGCTCAATAAACCGAGGACTGACTGTAAACAGACTTACTGTGTATATTCCATTGGCAAGATAATATCCTTTCTTTACTGAGCATTAATAAGAAACAACACTTACAAATAAAACCAGTTAACCATCTAAACAAGTACACTGTGTTTAATACAGGAAATTGGATTTGTTCCCTTAAGTCATAAAATTCTGTTTAGGGAATTGAATTTGTTTGCTATGGTTGTAAAATGAGCTCACTAGTGAATTAATTTAATCCAGCATTCTGCACATGGTGTTGATTTTCCTGCTGGTCAGAAAATCTCCAATTCCTTGGATTGTTCTTCTCAGGCTTACGAGGGTCTAAAAAAATAAACTGCCACTCTAACAGCTCTAAATCCAAACAGATTGCAACTTTTATTTTTCCCTAACAGAGTCATAACTGTTTTGAGTTAAACTTGATCCCAATATTCGAGGGATCTAAAAGAAAAGTGCCATGATTTCTGAACACAGCTCTTCCTATCATAGAGAAAAGGTTTGGGTGTAACTAAATTGTACAAAATAGATCCACGTTAAACTTGTAAACGGAATCCTATTTCACAGAGTAACAGGGGGACGTGTTATCTGGCAAGCATCTTGATGTAAAACCATGTACCATAGCTAATTTTACTGTTTTTAAGATTTTTGTATATTGACTGTTCCTTTTAAATAGAAGCCTGTGTTAATACTGTAGTGCATTCTTTCCATCACTTTCCCTTGGATAAATAGGCTACAATACTGCGTGATATGTAAATAACACCTCATCTTGGAATAACAACTCGCAATTTACAGACTGCTTCATCTGATCATCAGAATATCTTGTGTGGCGAGTTTCTCTCCCACTTCACAGGTGAAGGAACTGAGGCTCCGAGAGGTTATACGACTTGCTGAAGGTAGCCAGCCAGTAGGTGACAGGGTGTGGGTCTTCAGATGCCGAGTCCTGTGTCCTTCCAGCGCACACAATGTCACACTAGGGAGTCAAGCTTCTCCCCTTCTCCAGGGAGGCTGTATCTGCCAACGTAGTCGGTGCGAGTGAGCACGTGGAAAGCTTTAGACTTCTGTCCACATATTTTGCGATGGCAGAGCCCTGTGTCTCTACTAGCAAGGCTTAGCAAACAATTTTAACTCTCTGATCTACACTTCTGAAAAACATTTCTTCTTGAAGGGAGACATTCGGGCCATTTCCTGGTTAACATTTGCAAAGCGCTGCAGGAAACTCATTAGCTTGGAAGGAACATGATCACGGCAGTTGCATTTGGAAACAGAAGGTGAGGCGTTAATTATTAACATGATATCACCCCAAAGATTCACGCAGAATGATTAACGGTGCTGTTGGGAATGTTAGGATGGAATGAACAGAGCCCTTGAAGCCATTCCCGGAGCAAGAAAAGGCCTGGCTCCTGCTCTGAGTGTTCACAGCAAGGACCCAGCGGGAAAGAACAACTTGTTATTCTTATTCAGTTATGATTCTTCCTTATTAAAATGCATTAAGCCATTTCAACGCCTACAAGGTGACAGATTCAGGCTTTGTTGAGGCACCAGCATTTGCAATTCTATAAACTCAGCCATCTTTGTTAGGCCAAGGCTCAGAGTTAGACTTGGGTGCCTGCTGAGGGGCACGGTGCACAGCTGGTCCAGGGATTCCAGTCATTCACTGGGGAGGATCAGGATCAGACTCACATCCCCACGCTGCAGGCCGGAATGGACCTCGCTGAACACCTGGGTGCCTCCAGGAAGAGAAGGAACAATATCTGGAGAGTGGGTTGCTGGTGAGGAGCAAAATTAACTGGTGTTTGCAGGGCACCATCTATGAGCCAAGCACGGGGTGAAGTGCTCCCTGTTGTCTAACTGAATCCTTGTAGAACAGCAACTCTGTGCTATCGTTTCCATTTTAGAGATCTGCACACTGAGGTGTGGTGCACTGACTTACAGGGTCACGCGGGTGAGTGGCTGAGCCAGATTCACATTTGTGGGGCCTAATTCCAGGCCCCATTCTCCCAACTGCTCTGCCCTCCCTCGGAAGAAGGGCAGCTGGAATTGACCCAGAGAATGGTAGGTGGAAGCAAGGACATGCAGGATGAAACATTCAGGAGGTAGGAATTTAAGAAGTGCCAAGGGAAATTAGAGGTTGGTGTCTGTGAAGAATTTTATGTGTCAGGCTTAGAGGTCTGTGCTTAACTTGGTAAATAATAGGAGCCTTGAATACCAAACCATCTCTCCTCAGTAAATTGGGATGTATTGGCTTTATCTAGGACCCAAGTTTTTTCTAAGAATATTTAACACATACATAAATACAGAAAACACTTACTATACTAAGGTCAGACTGGAAGAATGTAAATTCTGTAATATAAATACACCGATAGTCAACCATAAGCAGTTTCACTTATCAACAGGTTATGTCATCCACAAGTTAAAACAAAAATGCCACCAAAGAACAAAGGTAAACACATATTTACTGAGAGTGAACAATGGCCATCCCAGGCTTTTCAAAGCATATCACTTTCTACACTGATAGGCATTTAATTTTTACCTTAAAAGACTATTTTGGTATGTGTTTTATGATTATAAAAGTAATATAGGCTTACTGCAGAAAACTTGGAAAACGCAGAAAAGCACCAATACATGTCTGTCTGGTTTATAGCACTATCTGCTGGCTCTCCTACTGGCTGCCATTTCTTTTAACAAAACACACTCTAGTGTGTGAAGCATTCTCTCAATTACTCCCCAGGATTCGGTTCACACCGATGACCAGTACTGACCACACTTATTAGGTCTTCAACTTCCTTCTGAGTCTTTTTCTCTCCCTTCTCCTCTCCCTTTAAGAAAACCCCGTCTCATGAGTGACCTAAAGCAGGGGCCAAGCTTCATGCCCATCCTCACCCCGACGGCTTAGCCTGGCAGCGCTTGAACTTTCCTTTCGCTCTCATTCATTCAACAGTTCTATGTCTAGGGTTTAAAAGTAAGAAATGTCAAATCATGGCCGTAGGCTGGCATTCCGATTAACAGGCACTGCCTGGGGAAAGAAAAAGTTTAAATACATAAGCATAAAAGTAACCTGTAGATGGGTTATAAGGAGAGAAAGGATCACTTTCATTTGTCAAAACAGGCTCCTCCCAAGGAGTGAGAACTTCAGATGACTTTCAGGCTCTTCCTCCCCACAGCCCACATTCATTTTCTAATCATTTACTGAGCACCTATGAGGTCATACAGGAGATAAAAGGGTTTCCCCGATGGCTCAGTGGTAAACAATCTGCCTGTAATACGGGAGACACAGAAGTTGCAGGTTCAGCCCCTGGGTCAGGGAAGATCCCCTGGAGAAGGGCATGGCATCCCACTCTAGTGTTCTTGCCTGGAGAATCCCATGGGCAGAGGAGCCTGGAGGGCTACAGTCCATGGGGTCTCAAAGAGTCAGGCACGACTGAAGCACCTGAGCACAGTACCGCGCTGGAGACATAGAAATATGCAAGGTAGGGTGTGGCCTTTAGCAGTTTCAGACCTATGGGTTAAAAAAGTTTTCAATGAGGTAAAACATGTTACGTGGCCTAAGGTGGCTGGAATGCCCTGGGCATTCAGAGAGGGGAATTCTCCCCTGAGAGAGGGGATCAGGCATCTGACTCAGGTCCTGGAGTACGGACAAGAGACACACGTGAGACGTGCATGGGTGTGCATGTGAGTGTGCCCGGGTGAGTGGGGGAGGGGATCCGAAGCAGGAAGAACAGACGGGGCAAAGGCAGGGAGCCCTAGAGACCAGGCAGCCTGCAGGGAAGAGAGGAGCCAAACTGAGCAGAAGCAGAGAGAGGAACAGAAGAGGCTGGAAAGGAAGCGCGCAAGCCCCTGGCTGCGAGCCCGGGATGGCAGAGTTTGGACTCCATTCCCACTAGCCTGGAACTACTCCGTCATTCACCAAATGTTTCCTTATCATGATGTGAAGTGAAGTGAAAGTCGCTCATTCGTGTCCGACTCTTTGCGACCCCATGGACTCATCCATGGAATTCTCCAGGCCAGAATACTGGAGTGGGCAGCCTTTCCCTTCTCCAGGGGATCTTCCCAGCCCAGGGATCGAACCCAGGTCTTCTGCATTGCAGGTGGATGGATTCTTTACCAGCTGAACCACAAGGGAAGCCTGTTTCCTTATCATAGACACCATCAGATAGAGACAGAGAAATAACTCATGGGTTCTCGCTCTCACCACGGAATTCCATGATGATTTAACTTTCTAGAAAGATAGTTTAAACTCAAAGACAACTTTTCTAGAGCAGAACAAAACCAGCCAAAATGCAACACTAGTGACAAGAATTTTTCTTTTTTTTGCTGAGTGACAAGCTGTCCCAAAAGTTAGTCACTAAGAACAACACTCACTTGATTGCATACTAAACTGATTCAGTCATATCTGACTCTTCACAACCCCATGGACTGTAGCCTGCCAGGCTCCTCTGCCCATGGGATTCTCCAGGCAAGAAGGCTGGTGTGGGTTGCCATGCCCTCCTCCAGGAGATCTTCCTGACCCAGGGATCAAACTCATCTCACTTACATCTCCTGCCTTGGTAGATGGGTTTTTTTTTACCACTACAACCACCCGGGAAACCCCACTCTCTTGATTTCTTACTCATAATTCTGCAGTTTGGGATGGTCTTGATGGACACAGCTTATCTCTTTTCCATGTGGTGCTAGCTGAGGTAGCTTGATCAACAGGGTCTGGCTAGAACAGCCAACTTGTGTCATACGTCTGGGTCTCAGAACTCACCATGGGCTGGTGTGGCCTGCACCCTGAAAGCCTGTGAGCTTTGCAGTTGCCCAGCTTTGAGGCCAGAGACAGCATAGAAAGACCTGAGAGATGGCAATGGGACATTGACAGTTTCTTAGACTGGGGATCTTACACAAAGGCTCCTGGAGCAACAACTCACCGTGTGCAGCAGAGGGCAGGTGGGACATGCCAGCAGCCCCCTCCTCCACTCCAGGAAGGAGGTGGCTACCATTTATAGGGGGGAATTGGTGTCAGGTGGCCTCATCAGTTACCAGGGAATAATTAAGCCTTATAATTAAGAGGATTGTATAGTCATGTGAGTGAAGCAGGGACTGGCCAAGCAGGACATATCCGAAGAGCAAGAGAACAACCTTCTTGAGAGGGGGAGCCCCATAATAGGGGTCCTCAGTTCTCCTCCACATGGCATCTCCATGTAGTTACCTTGGTCTTCCTTCCAAAACGGAGACTTCAACCATTCTTCTTCCTTCCTGGTAGTCCGGCAGTTGATGCGGCAGCTGGCTCCACCCACACTGCAAACCAGGAAGCTGCTGGGGCTCTTAAAGCATAGCTAGAACCTGCACGTGGCCCTGCCAGCTAGTGGTTACAGCAGGTCCCAAAGCCAGCCCCGATCTGAGGGCAGAGAGTCACCCAAGGACAGGAGGCCCGATTCACTGGAGGACACCAAAGTAACGATATACCACAAATCTTACAGGCATTCCACAGCATCTTCCACAACTTTAATCAACCGAGGGGCCTTAAGTGCACAGATGTTTGTGCTTCCGGGTGGGTGACCTGCCTGCTCCCCTCCACCCCCACCTGTTTGAATGCAGTCATTTCTCACGCACTGATCACTGACTAGAACCGCAGTAGATTCTGAACCAACCTTGCAGCTAAGTTTCGAAGAGGCCACCATCTGAGAAGGAAGAGGGCTCAGCTCAGAATCATCTCACCAGCTCAGTCCCAAGTCTGGAAGACTGCCTAGAGCTCCTGCTGTCAAGTATCCCAGCGTCAAGACAGGAAGAAAGAAAGCCCACTGGTGCCTGGCTCCAGCCGCCCCTTCTGCCCCCTCCCACAGCCTGTCTCTCCCAGGACACATTGCACCCCCTTGACTGTGTTATGTGGTCCTGTCTTTGGAGAGCTAGGACAGAAAACTGAGCCCCTGGTGCTCAGACTGGCATTGCGATCCCTCTGCAGCATCTGTGGCCTTCTGTGTTTTCCCGTTTCAAGGCTGGACATAGTCGGTCCAGGTATGGCCCAAACGCCAAGATCAGCAGTAAATACCAGGATTTCCAGGAGAAGACTGAGAAGTCATTTGGCTGGAGGGAAGGTGGGAGGGACTGTGAGATTTTCCTTCTTATAAGATTTATAAGACTTTTTGCTTTTTATAAGATTTATAGGATTTTTATAAGAGGGACTGTGAAATTAAACTCATTATAAGATTAATGTGACCCCACTTATAACCAGGATTGATCACCAAAAAACTGACATAGTAGCCAAGAGATGATTAATAAAAATGTACACTTAGTACACACCAAACCAAAAGTTAACTGAGTCAAACAGAAGAGCAGCAGTGACGGTTTTTTAAAATTAGTTTTATTTTTTTACATTTCTAACCATCCATCAGTTATTCTATAACAAGGCAGTGTGCTGACTGAACATCGGCTCTCGTAGTCAGGGTTTGAATTCTGCTTCGATTAATTACTGGGTAATCTGGGGCAAGTTAATTTCCCTGTGCCTTAGTTTTCTTGGGCTTCCCTGGTGGCTCAGATGGTAAAAGTCCACCTGCAATGCGGGAGACCTGGGTTGGGTCCCCAGATTGGGAAGATCTCCTAGAGAAGGAAACGGCTACCCACTCCAGTATTCTGGCATGGAAAATTCCATGAACAGAGGAGCCTGGCAGGCTATAGTCCATGGGGTTGCAAAGAGAGTGACTTTCAGTTTAGTTTTCTTACCTATAAAATGAGGGTACTAATAGTATCTTTCTCACAGCTTGTTGTGAATATTAAATAATACTTGCAAAGTGCTTAGTACCCAGTGAACTATAAACATGCGCAATACACATTATTCATTATTAATATTCCACACATTACCATTAGCTCGAGGTTTTTCAACACAGGCTTCATCGATTTTTTTCTCTTTATTAACTCTTGTTTGGAATATCTTGGAGACACTGGCTGTTGACAATGATGAGCAGCTAGACACTGCCCTTCACACTAACTTTTTGGTACCTTGGCCAACTCTAAATAGGTCTCACCAGAAAAAGGTATTAATAGCAAATGGCAAAGGCTCAATAGCAGATTTTTTTAAAAAAACAAAAAACTTCAGGTAATATTCTCCTAAACCTTAAAAATTAAAAAGAAAGGTTAGTGACAGAGATATCCTTAAGAAGAAAAATGCTGAGAAAGAAGCACCGAATCCACATATACTTTAAATGTTTTAAAGAAAGGACGAACCTTATCGTCAAACTTGTGTGGAAGAAAATGAGACATTCGCTATTTAGAATTTACTTTCGATGCAACTATACAATTCCACAGTCTTAAGTTTGCTATCAATTGCTCTCCCAACATCCCATTTTCTATCGCAATCACCAGAGGCAACAGAGCATCCGAAGGGTTAAAAGAGGGGGACTATCAGCCCCCAGCCATGCGCTCACTGGACCCACCTCCCTGCCGCTCTGTGTCTACAGGATTTTATTTGCATAGAAGAACTGCAGGAGCTCAGGATGGTAGTGGCTCTGAAAGAAATTGGCAAAGGGACACATGAGGGAAGGATCCAGTAAACCTCCTCGACTCTAGAACGAGTAGACGTCATCAAAGGCTGAGCTTGAGGATAAACAACTTTCAGGTTCTCAGAGGAGAAGGCATCATCACTGGCATTCACCCAGAGTTCTAAGACAGGTGGTGCCAGTGGTAAAGAACCCGCCTGCCACTGCAGGAGATGCAACGCGGGCTCCATCCCTGGGTCAGGACGGTCCCTGGGAGGCGGGCATGGCAGCCCACTCCAGTGCTCTTGCCTGGAGGATCCCATGGATAGAGGAGCCTGGCAGGCTACAGTCCATAGGGTCACAAGGGGTTGGACACAACTTAAGCGACCTGATAAACACACACACACACAGATCTAAACAGGAACTGCCAATGCATTTTGTGCACAGTCCTCTGGGCGTTTTGCCATTTACATTGCGTTGTGGGTCAATTACAGTTGTCTTATGGGGGCAACTCCCTGGTGTGCCGACCACCTTCCGCCTTAACACCGGCATCGACTGCGCAGGGACTGGAAGAATGTCTCCTGCCCTCGCTCACTCACCAGCTGCCGGCAGAGTTTAGAGTGCCTTTGATCCTCCTCATTCTGGAAGCTGTAGTCCTTGCTTTGTCTCAGATACAGAGAACAGGCTCGAAAAGTTGTTTTGCAGGCCTGAGAGAAATAATATTACTACCTTATGGTCACAAACGTGAGAGAGTTTTATAATCCCAAGCAAGGAAGAGGAATGCACCGATCTGTGATCTGGGGACCACTGAGAGTGTGAACATCACTTCCAGAAAGTTTGAAAATTTGAATCTTAAAGGATTTCTGCTTATGTTTTTTATTTTTTCAAACTTTAAGCTTTTTATTTTGTATTGGGGGGTGACTGATGAACAATGTTGTGATAGTTTCAAATGAACGGAGAAGGGACTCAGCCATGCATATACATGTATGCATTCTCCCCCAGATTCCTCTCATCCAGGATGGCACATAGCTTTGAGAAGATTTATGCTTATGCAATGACCATGTCTATAACTTGGGCCTGCAGGGAAGGGCAAAGCTAGAGTTTACCACAACCCTTCCTGTCTCATCAAAAGTAGTGCTGGGTTGCTATATTTAAATGGGTAACCAACAAGGACCTACTGCAGAGCCCAGGGAACTCTGCTCCATGTTATGCGGCAGCCTGGATGGGAGGGGAGTTTGGAGGAGAAGAAATACACGTATGTGTATGGCTGAGTCCCTTCGCTGTTCACCTGAAACCATCACAACGTTGTTTGTTAATCGGCGATACCCTAACACAAACTAAAAAGTTAAAAAAAAAAACTTTTAAAAAGTCGTGCTAGATTCCTAAATTCAGTCTCAATCTCTCTCTCTCCCTCTCCCTGACTCATGCACCGCCTTAAAGAAGATCAGTGAACCCTTTGCTGGGCTTCCCTGATAGCTCAGTTGGTAAAGAATCCACCCGCAATGCGGGAGACCTGGGCTCGATCCCTGGGTTGGGAAGATCCCCTGGAGAAGGGATAGGCTACCCACTCCAGTATTCTGGTCTGGAGAATTCCGTGGACTGTGTAGTCTATGGGGTCCGACAAAAAGTCAGACACAATTGAGCGACTTTCACTTTCACTTGCTCCTGATGGTTTTGAAACTCTCACTTGCTCTAAATCAGCCCTGAGGTCCAGCCAATCCCATTAGGACACATTTTCTCCAACAATGAAACAAAAGTTTCGTGGCTCAGACAGTAAAGAATCAGCCTGCAATGCAGAAGACTCGGGTTCAATCCCTGGGTTGGGAAGATCCCCTGGAGAAGGGAAAGGCTACCCACTCCAATATTCTTGCCTGGAGAATCTCTTGGACAGAGGAGCCTGGGGTCACAAAGAGTCCCACACAACTGAGCGATTAACACCCTTCTCACTTTTCATAGGAAGCTAAGAAGCCAAATCTGAACCAGGTGGGAAATCTGAACCAGGTGCGGTGACAAAATCTAGCTGGGCATGAACAAATCTCCTCTGAGAAGAGCTGCTGCCCCAGAGAGTCAGCCAGCCCCTCCCTGCCCCCTCTCTATTAACCTGATTGTATCTGGTATTGACAGGGGCCGGAACCAGGCAGGCAGGGCAGGAGCAGGTGGAAAAGAACACTCCTGCTCAGAGAGGAATCAGGTAGCCATCAGAGAGGCACTTTCTCCAGGACTCACACGGATGCTCCTCTGAGCTTCCACGACGGAACTGGCTGCAGCGAAGGGCGTGGCATCCCGACTCAGCAGGGCTGCCTCCCTGCTGCCTTCACAGACAGTACCGCAGTTCCAGGCGGTTGCCCAGAGAGGCTCAAACTTACCTTGGCCACCTGAGGATTCCTGTCCTGTAAGTGGGTCAGGAGGGAGTCCTGAGTCTGCTTCACCTGACGGGTGAAGAATCTCCTCCACTTCCGTCCAGCAAGGGCAGCCAGTTGCCCAAACAAGACAAAGGCCGAGTATCTCAGGCTGTCATTCTCCTGTGGGTCCCCCGTGAACAGAACAACAAACCCCAGTCAGTACCACAAAGAGCTGCATCACAGGACAGCGCGGCCCTGTTCCCTGCACGTTCCAGGTGGGCCCTGACCTCCCATCTCAGCACTCGCTGGCTGGGCTGGGGGATGGAGAGGAGACCCCCTGAGTCTGCACTGAGGCTCTCATCCAGCAGACACGGGCATCATTGTGGCTACTCCCAGCTCCCCAGATTTTTTCTTCATTATTTAATGTTTTGGAGATTGACGATGTTTACAGGGTTCAAAATTCAAAATAACCAAGTATTATGGGCTTCCCTGGTGGCTCAGATGGTAAAGAATCTGCCTGCAATGCAGGAGACCCAGGTTTGATCAATTCAAAATAAACCAAAAGGGTTTATTAAAAAAAAAAAAAAAAGTAAGTCTCCTTCCTACACTTCTCCACCTGCCACCAAAGTTCCCTCTCCACAAAGTCATATATTTTGTATGTAGCCCTTCAGAAAATTAAGAAGGAAAAAATAAAATATATATACTATTATATAGCCCTTTCCCACATTTTTACACAAATGGACATGGACCATTCCACTGTTAGGCACCTTGATTTTTCATCAGTCTCTCTGGGAGCTCTTTCCCATGTCAATCCAAACAGAGGTTTTGGGCGGGGCGGGGGGTGGGGTGATGGTGCTGTGTCATAATTCATTTGACCCACTCCTTGTTACCACTCCCAGCATTTTTGCCAGGCCATCTCTCTCTACTTTGGTCTGAATTCTCCCATATGCAGCAGAAATCATTGGTTCTTTCCTGACATCCTGCCAGCTCTCCAGCTCTGATATGATTGCCTGGTGTGTCCCTGACTGCAGGTCAGCAGCTTCAGGCCTTTCTCTGTCTCCCCAGGGAGCTGTCTAGTCCAAGCATTTCCCTGCCCAGGTTGGGAGACAGCAGGGATTTGCCCAGAATCACAGGATGAGGGAACAGAGAACCAGAGTGGTAACCCAGTCTCCTGACTCATGGTAAAGGAATTTTTATATCAGTGTTTCCTGATCCTCACCAGCTCCAGGTGAACCAGAGGGAACCGGACTGGGACGGGCCTCCTCACCTAGAACTGGGGGGCCGCAGACATTCAGCAAGACTGGACACCACTGATCTCCTGTGAAACAATGTTTAGCATGTGTGACACACACAGAAATTGCCTTAGTGTTGCACTTTCTCCACTGTTCTCCCAGTGTGTGTGTGTTTAATTCAAGTCAGCTAGATCCCAGGGATGGGGAAGCCTGGTGGGCTGCCATCTATGGGGTCGCACTGAGTCAGACACGACTGAAGTGACTTAGCAGTAGCAGCAGCGCTCACTGAGTCCTGACTCTATCTGAAGCACTACCCTAATGCTATGAGACGCACAGAGGTGGGTAAGGGGCTGTCTGTCCCCCCGGGAGTCTGATAGTCATCTGAAGGGGACATAGCACAGGCAGGCAGGGAAGAATGCTCAGACAGAGTTACAAACTGTCAGAAAGAGCTCCGCACAAGTATCCCCAGGTTTCACCTTGACAAGGGCTCTCTGATCAAAAATCACAGTCTACCTGGCTTTAAAAAATGATTGCATGAGGAAATGGGTTACCTCTTTACTCATTAAAGCCAGACCTGGGGCAAGTTCCTTGACCCCTGCAGCCTCGGTCTCCTTAGTCACAATATGGACCTGATAAAAAGAGCTCATAGTCCATTAACCAAGAAACATGGGGCCAGAAACTTCTTGGAATTCCATTTTTCACCTCTCAGATTCGGTGTCCTTAAGCGTTTGTTTTATGTATTACACAACATCCCCACGGAAGGGTCTGCAGCAGTACCCTCGAAGCAAATGCGCTTGGAAAGGGGACTCAGGAGTTTCCCCTGAGGCCCTCGAGGCCCTCGAAGTCCTCGTCCTCCCCGGCTCCTCCTGGTCGAAGTCCTCATCCTCCCGAGCTACTCCCCCTCGAAGTCCTCGTCCTCCCCGGCTACTCCTCCTCGAAATCTACGTCCTTCCCAGCTCCTCCTCCTCCTGCGCCGCCCCCTCCACCAGCCACCCCCGCCCCGCACACACGACCTTAACGCCTAACTGCTCCTCTCTTCTGGAGGAAATCCAGTTTGCTGGAACCGTGGTTGCTGATGTGCACAAAGAATCCTCCCTCTTTCAAGACCCATCTTTGACCACCGTGTACACACACATAGGATTCCATCACCTGCCCACCCTCCACCCGCCCCAGCCAGGAGGATTCACTGTAATGGAGCCGTGAGTATATACACACTGATGACACTGATGCCTACATGTGTTCAATGACGTTCCCAAGACCTGATAAATTAGGATTGATGCCCCAATCCCCGGTCCTATTTAAAAAAATCCCTCCCTTCTTCCCTGAGTCCTTTCAGGGACTCTCATGCCTGGAATTCTAGAACAGAGGTCCCCCTGCCCCCACCCCTCAAGATAGCTTGGCAAACAAGCCCTGGCGATTAAGATGGCACCTCCAGAGAGACGTAGAGACACCTCCCTGGAGATACCTGCATAATACTCCAGGGAGGTGGAGCGGAGACCTTCCTCCCCACCCCAGAGAGCCCTGGTTCACATCGAGCACAGGCCTCTCTGTCTCCCTGAGCAGGAGGGGAGGGAAATGTCCCAGCAGCTACTCATAAGCTTCAAGCTCCATACTTTGCGGGTTTCTCTTCCTCCTGTGGGGTGCAGGCACCCGGCTCCCACGGGTTACTCCTGAGGAATCAGGTGTGCGGATCATGCAAGATGCTCTCTGAGTAAATGCAAGGTCTGCTCCCTGCTCTACAGGTCTTGCAAGTGTGTGTGTGTGTGTGTGTGTGAGTGTGTGTGTGTGTGTGTGTGAGAACTGCTAACTGATCAGCTGTGTGTGTGTGTGAACTATGGTAAACTAACTGATCAGCTGTGTGTGTGTCTGTGTGTGTGTGTGTATGTGTAACTATGGTAAGCTAACTGATCAGCTGTGTGTGTGTGTAACCACAGTAAGCTAACTGATCAGCTGTGTGTGTGAGAGTATGTGTATGTGTGTGTGTAACTATGATAAGCTAACTTATCAGCTGTGTGTGTGTGAACTACAGTAGGCTAACTGATCAGCTGTGTGTGTGTGTGTGTATGTGTAACTACGATAAGCTAACTGATCAGCTCTGTGTGTGTGTGTGTGTGTGTGTAACTACGGTAAGCTAACTGATCAGCTCTGTGTGTGTGTGTGTAACTACGGTAAGCTAACTGATCAGCTCTGTGTGCGTGTGAACTACGGTAAGCTAACTGATCAGCTCTGTGTGTGTGTGTGTGTGTGTGTGTGTGTGTGTGTGTAACTACAGTAAGCTAACTGATCACCTCCTGAGCCCTCACATTCTGTGTCCATGTACTTTTTGTTCAGCCTGCCTTGTCACCCAGCAGTTAAGAGGGCAGGCCCTGATTGTAAAGCAAGTATCTGCCAATTAAAAATCAATTTTAAAAATTAAAATAATAAAATAGATAAGCAACAAGGATATATTGTACCAAGAATTACAACCATTATCTTGTAGCAACTTTTAATGGAGTATGAACTATAAAAATACTGAATCACTATGCTGTGTACCTGAAACTAGTATTGTAAATCAACTATACCTCAATAAAAACAGAATTCAACTAAAAAAAAAATTTTTTTTTAACAGAAAAAAAAAAAGTGCAGGCTCTGGGCAGAGGGCCTAGTTTCATACCCACTGACTCACTCCATGATCCCTGGGCAAGTTACCTAACCTTTCGAGGCCTTGGTTTCCTCCTCTATAAAGTGAAGATAATAGCGCCTGCCTCACCGGGTTATCGTGAAGGTGAGACAATCCATGTAAACTGCCTGGAGACATGCCTGCACACAGTAAGAGCTCACTAAACATGGACTACGCTGATCATCACATTTGTAAGAAACCATTGAACACACGTGGGCATCATCATCGTTAAGTGTGTATATATGCAACGGGTCTATTACGATGAACACTCCTTGAGGGGTGGTGATGGAATCCTGCACATCTTTATATAGCTTCTGTAACCCCCAGCACAGTACCAGTCTCTCAACAAGAAAGTTGAAAGTGAAATGTCTGACTCTTTGCAATCCCACGGACTATACAGTCCATGGAATTCTCCAGGCTGGAATACTGGAGTGAGTAGCCTTTCCCTTCTCCAGGGGATCTTCCCAACCCAGGGGTTGAACCCAGGTCTCCAGCATGGCAGGCAGATTCTTTACCAGCTGAGCCACAATTTCTTAATAACTAGCGAATAACAGCGGCCTTGTTTCCTGAGCAACGCGTCGCCCAGGGCTCACAATTGACTTTAAGAACCTGGAATTTTCCCGCGTCATGTCACTTACGTCATCGAGCAGAGTCCGGGTCTGAAGGGTGATGTCTATGAAGAAGGAGCCCAGGGCTTTCCCCCGCATCTTGTCCAGGATGATGGTCAGGGTTTTCATGCTTTCATGGATGACTTCCGAACTCACCGGGTCATACAGACCGTGCACCAGCAGGTCTAGGATAATCTTCTTATACTTTCTCACCTGTTAGCAAGGTTTGGAAAGCATTAGCAGCACAGCAGTCACTCCGCATGGGTTGGAAAGCAACTCCACTTCTAATCATCCAATAACCTGGGGCTTGGACTAAGAGGTCATGGCTTTCTTCAGCACAAGATGCAATAACTCTCGGCAAAATAACAAACGCTTTCGCTAACCTGACCCAAGAACCCAGCTCGGTCTTGGAAGAATGGAGAGAACAGTCTGCAACCTGGCCTGTGGGTGGGTGAGGCTGGGGAGGACACGTTAAGGAGAGTGGTGGGCTGGGTGACCTAGGGACCTGCGGCCTACTGGGGACTTTGACAGGGGATGAGACGAAATGGTCACTGAAGTGGACAGATGCTGAAGGAAGAAGTGGGGAAAACATCTTTTCCTAAACAAACATAAATTCTTAGAAAAATTAAATTCTTGTACTAAACATAAATTCTTAGAAAAACTAAATTCACCGGAGGGTGATGTCCAGCCGTGTGTTAACCTTGCCTGCGGTTCTGTATCCCAAGGCTGATGATACTGAGCAATGTTGAACCTGAGCTGACCCCGAGCTGACCCCAACAGAGTCACATGAGCCTCTGTAAGTCTCCTGCCCTCGAGGGTGGAAGGAGCCAGTGACTTTGAGAGCTTCTGACCTCTCAAACGTCACGGTGGTGATGGATGTCATTCCCATGGTTCCCTTAGATCCCGTGGCAGACAGGAGCGGGAGACGCTCTCCTGCTGACCGTGAAGAACTAAAGCTGCTGTGCTGTGTGAGGGCGGCCTCCAGGAGCTGGGGATGGCCAGTCGGCAAGGAAAGAGGGACGTTAGTGCTACCACCGGAAAGAACAGAATTCTTCCAACGGCTCCCAAGCTTGGAAGATGACCCTAAGCTTCAGAAAGGAATGCAGTCTGGCCCACACCTTGCTGGCAGCCTTGCGGGCCCCTGGGCAGAGGACCCAGCTGAACTGTACCTGGACTCCTGCCCCAGGGAAACGGCGAGATATGAAGGCCAGGCCATGGAAATCCTTTGCACAGCAGTGGACCCCCAGGCCTGGGGACTCCAGGCCACGAGGGCTGGCCGAGCGCCCCCTGCCCTTCCTACCTTGTCCGGGGTCTCACAGGCCATGGTTCCCAGGCCTCTCATCACCATATGACGCTTTTTAACACTGGGGTCCCGGGCTGTCTCTGCCAAGATGAAAAACACATTCTTCAGAGGTTCCTGCTTCTGGAGCCTCAGATTCCAAGAGACCTAGGTGGTGGGTCAAAAATACATTGATTTGGGAGTGTTCAGTGTGACACCCTACCCATCACCAACCCTAATCCCTTCCTGTAAGAAAAACCTGTTTTGCTGCTCGATTTGACTCCTTCTTTCTCCACCTAAAGACACCTGGCTTTTGCTGGGAATATATTGTTTAATCTACATATTGGGAAAAAGAATGGAGGAAGAGAAAAAGGGGTGGAGAAAAATGATGCAGAGCTTATGCTGAGGTAGGTTTGGGGGGATTACAGAGAGGGGTGCCTGGGCAGCTGTGGCTGTGACAAAACTGAGACAACGGGGCTTTAGGAGCGTTCATGCGATCTGAGAAGCTCAATCTCTTCAACAGGACAGGGGAACCTGTGTTCCCCAAGTCCCAAAGAAGGGTTTCCTTGACCTTCTTCCTTCTATAGCCCTTCCTTGTTTTTCTGCTCCACCTTATAGCTAAACCTTGAAAAACATGTCTATACTCACTTTCTCCAGCTGCTGCGTTCTCTCTTGAACCTTCTCCCATCAGGCTGATGGCACCCATACCCCCTCCCCGACTCTCTGTCCCCAGGATGACTAAATCCCAGGGTCAATTCTCAGTGTTCATTTCACTCAACCTCTCAAGAACCTTTGACACAATTAGCAAAGCACATCGACAAGCATTTCAGGGCACCTGAAAGGTGTCCTACCCCAGAATGTGAGCATCTGAGCAATGAAGATTAGGAAAAGAAATATATAAATAATGCATATTGGGAAGTACTATGTGACTGATGCACAAATGTGGACTTCAAGGTCTAAACTGTAACTGTAGGGCAAGAGACGGGATATTAGAGCTTTGAGCCCTGACACCAAGAAGGGCGTGTTGTCCTGGGCATCACAGAATGTGGCAACATGTTGGAGTCAGAACCAAGACAATGCAAGATTCAGGCAAGATCCAGACAAGATCCAGACAAGATCCTAATTATCCTTAGTAGAGGGTGTGGGATGGGGCTGGAGACGAGACCCACAGCCCTATTTGGTGTTTGTGTGATTACCAAGACTCATCAGTATTTCTGAATATTCACTGCAGTTCATTCTATATTATTATCATTCAGTTCACAGCAAGCTAAATGCTTCCCAACTCATCTTCTTGTTATCCTATAAACATTTCATTCGTGTTAAGAGCTGCCATCAAACTTTTTTTCAGAAGAGGCACCTCAGTAGAAGGAATGGAAGGAACCCACAAGCACACGTATCACAAACTGGCTGCTGAGACAGGCCATTTGCTCATAATAATTTGTCTCAGACCTTGGAAAAGAAAGACATCACTGATGTGCTTTTCTTCTTGGGCTGGGTGGTGGGGCTGGAAGGGGGCTGGCCCAGCATTCTTCTTGGTGTTTGGTCCATGGAACTAAAAAAAGAACAAATCATCATATGAGCACAGACACTCAAAGCCCTGCACCAGGGTAGGGCTATAAAGAAGCAGCATCCTTAAGGTTTGTCCTGGGGAAGCTGTCACCAAGGAGATGGACCAGTCACATCAGAAGATAAAGAGCAACACCGGCATCACAAATCCTCAGGGAAATACAGATCAAAACCACGATGAGATACCACCTCTGGGAGTGCACCCTCAGTCAGAGCCTGCAGTGGGTTAGGGCTTATTCCTTGAAGAACCTGGTGGTAAGCCAAGCTCTTTGTTCTTCTTTGTTTATATACAGCTTGCAATTTTATCACATCTATATATTATTAAAGTATATCGAGTTGGCCAAAAACCCGAACTTTTTGGCCAACCCAATACATTGTAAATAAATACAGCTTGCCAAGTGATTCTGATCTGCAACATGGTTTGAGGCCCACTGGTGTAAACCAGTGCTTCTCAGACGTGAGTTATCAGAGGAACTTGTTATAATGCAGATTCGGACTCAGTGGGTCTGGCATGGGGTTTCCTGCCTTTCTTATAAGCTCCCAGGTAATATCAAGGCTGCCAATCCCGAGTACTGCGCTTTGAGGGCAAGGATGCAAAGTTGGAAGCTACAGGAGATAAGACTGTGCTTTGGAAGTGCTGGTAGAGACGCCCCACTGCACGTGAGAGGGCTTTAAAGGAGAGGCTGAAGCATGCTGCGCACGCCGCGCATGTCGAGACTCCAGTGCGATTCCATGTCCTAAGTTACATGGGAGAGGCGATAATAACAATTAAAACAGGGAAGTGGTAGAAGATATGGCAACAGGAAGTAGTTAAAGGCCAGCCATGAAGGACTGACTAGAGAGTTTAGTTTTAATTGTAATATTAAATTAAATTTGATTAGCTTAATTATGTAATTGAATTTAATTTAGTTTTAATTTGTATATGAGTGAACCATTGATTTTTTTTTAGATGAAATCCATGTAACATACAATTAACTATTTTAATAACATTGTACAACCACCACCTTTATCTGGTCCTAACCCAAAATGCTTTCATCAAAGAAAATCCCATACTCATTGAGAAATTACCATTCTGCCCTCCCTGACCGCCTGGCAGCCATTAATTGGATTACTGACTCTACAAGTTTACCTATTCTGGATATTTAATATAAATGGAATCAAACAATACTGGGGCCTTTTGGGTCCAGCTTCTTTCTCTTGGCATGATATTTTTGAGGTTTCTCCACGTTGTTGCACATACTCGTACTTCATTCCTGTTCATATCTAGGTAATATTTCATGATATGGATAGGCCACATTTGCTTAGCCATTCATCTTTTGATGGACAGTGGGTTGCCTTCACCTTCTGGGTACTTCGAATAGCGCTTCTATGAGCAATGGTGTGCAAGTGTTTGAATGTTTGCTTTCAATTCTTTGGGTATATACCTAGGGGTGGAATTGCTGAGTCATTATGGGCTTCCCTCATAGCTCAATTGATAAAGAATCTACCAGCAATGTGGGAGACCCGGGTTTGACTCCTGGGTCGGGGAGATCCCCCGGAGAAGGAAATGGCAACCTACTCCAGTATTCTTGCCTGGAGAACCCCATGGACAGTAGGGTCTGGCGCACTGGTCTTTCTTTTTGTTTTTCACTTGTAGAGTTCTTCACACATTCTGGATGTGTGTGTGTGTGCTTAGTGGCTCAGTCGTGTCTGACTCTTTGTGACCCCATGAACTGTAACCTGCCAGGCGCCTCTGTCCATGGGGATTCTCCAGGCAAGCATACTGGAGTGGATTGCCATGTCCTCCTCCAGGGGATCTGTGCAACCCAGGGATCGAACCCCGGTCTCCCACATTGCAGGCGGATTCTTTACCATCTGAGCCACCGGCGGGGCGGGGGGCACATACTCTGGATACTAGACCCTTATCAAGGGCTTGGTCATGTATGGATGTGAGAGTTGGACTGTGAAGAAGGCTGAGCGCCGAAGAATTGATGCGTTTGAACTGTGGTGTTGGAGAAGACTCTTGAGAGTCCCTTGGACTGCAAGGAGATCCAACTAGTCCATTCTGAAGGAGATCAACCCTGGGATTTCTTTGGAAGGAATGATGCTAAAGCTGAAGCTCCAGTCCTTTGGACACCTCATGAGAAGAGTTGACTCATTGGAAAAGACTCTGATGCTGGGAGGGATTGAGGGCAGGAGGAGAAGGGGACGACAGAGGATGAGATGGCTGGATGGCATCACGGACTTGATGGACGTGAGTCTGAGTGAACTCTGGGAGTTAGTGATGGACAGGGAGGCCTGGTGTGCTGCGATTCATGGGGTCGCAAAGAGTTGGACACGACTGAGCGACTGAACTGAACTGATCAAGGGCTTTCCAGATGGTGCTAGTGATAAAGAACCTGCCCGCCAAAGTAGGAGACCTAAGAAACGTGGGTTTGATCCCTGGGTTGGGAAGATCCTCTAGTGAAGGGCATGGCAACCCCCTCCAGTATTCTTGCCTGGAGAATCCCATGGACAGAGAAGCCTGGTGGGGCTACAGTCCCTGGGGTCATAGTGTCACACACGACTGAAGCGACTTGGCACAGCACAAACCCTTATTGGACATTTGATTCACAAATACTTTTTCCCACTCAGTACACTTTTTATTTCCTTGACAATGTTTTTTATGCACAGTAGTTTTTAGTTTTAACAAAGTCTATCCATTTTTGTTGTTTTCATTGTTGTTCAGGCTTTCAGTGTTATATCTAAGAATTCACTATCAAATCTAGTCACAAATATTTACCCCTATGTTTTCTAAGATTTTTATGGTTTTAACTCTTAGGCTGTTCATCCATTTTGAGTCAATTTTTGTGTATAGTGTGCAGTAGGGGTTTAGCTTCGCCAAAACCATTAACCTTTGTTTTGGTTTTTTAAAAAATTTTTAGTAGAAGAAATGACAGGTATGTAGCTACAGTGGTTCTCAACCCTACTTATGTTGGAATCACCTAAGGAACTTTGAAACATTTAACTCCCTGTCTACACCCCAGACCAAGTCTACCATCACCTCTGGAGGCGGGCCTGGGAACCAGTATTTTTTTAAAACTCACCAAGTAATTCCAATATGCAGTTACTGAATAGACTAGTAGCCAAACATCTTGTTTTGCCCTGGTGATATTGTGATTAATAAGAAGAAACATATATTTGGTCTTGTCCCCATTCCTGGCACAGAGGTCCTAAAACCCTTGGAATTCCCCAAGTGATTGGAACCATAAAAGCAACTTCTCTTATGCTAATGAGGTGGTCCTAAGTCATCTGAAGGTGGGGCTGGTTGTCAGGGGAAACAATCCAGTGATCAGAGGGCTGGAATTTTCAGTTTCACCTCTTCTTCTCTTGTGAGGAGAGAAGGGCTAGAGATTGAGTTCAGTAACCAAGGGTGAATGATTTGATCAACTGTGTGTAGGTAAAGAGGCCTCCACAAAACCCCCCAAAGGATGGAGAGCTTCCAGATCGGTGACCACAAGGAGCTTTGGGGCGGGTTGTGTACTTGGAGAAGCAGGGAAGCTCCTTGCCCTTTCTCCACGTGTTGCCCTGTGCATCTCTTCCATCTGGCTCTTTCTTAGTTATATCCTTTTATAATAAACCCATTATTTAGGAAGTAAAATGTTCCTCTGAGTTTTATGAGCTGCTCTAGCAAATTAATCGAACCCAAGGAGTGGGCTGTGGGAACCTTCAGTCTACAGCTGGCTGGCCACATGTGCTGGTGACAACCTGGACTTGGGATTGGCCTCTGAAGTATGGGGCCTGAGCCCTTAACCTGCAGGATCTGATGCTGTCTCCACGTAGATAGTGTCTGAGTTGAACTGAACTGAACTAAATGGAAGTGCATTGTGGGGCGCCCAGTCAGTGCCCACCGAGGAGCTGGAGAATAGATTGGTGGTGTGCAAAAATAATCACACTGGGGCTTGGCCCTGATGGGTCTCCTGGGACATGTGACTTTCAGAGCTAAGAGCCGAAAAGTCCTGGGCAAGCCAGGACAAGTTGGCCCTGCTGATTTTGCTGGAGTTTTGAATTTATTTAATGCAGGTGACTGCTAGAACCCAGTCCTGTTAAACAGCCGTGCTTCGGAAAATTTGACTCTATGACCTGGAGGTACACGGGGATTTGGCTTCTTCATCATCTTTGCCCAACCCAAGCCGGTTTCAGAAATGCTCTCTTAGTCAGAAGACACTCAGGAGACCCACGAAAACACCTCTTCACCCTGTAACCCCTGTCTCTGTTGCTTCTTCATCCCTGGACAGCACACCTCCCCTCACCACAACAATGAGGGACCCCCAAACCCCCCAGAACACTGCACTCCCACCAACTAGCAAGATTTTTTTTTTTTTACTACAATGTGGCATGTGGGATCTTAGTTCCCCGACCAGGGATCAAACCCACACCCCTTGCATTGGAAGAGTGGAGTCTTAACCACTGGACCAGCAGGGAAGTCCTCTAGCAAGATGGTTTTTGTTGCTTGAATAAAGGTGTTCCCATACAGTTCGCACTGAGCCAGTGGTTCTCACACCCAAGTGCACATCCGAATCACCTGGAGAATCTGTTAAAACACAGATTCCCAGAGCCCGCCCCCAGGGTTCCGATGCTGTACGCCTGAAACAGGACCCATCAGTCTGCATTTGTAACGAGCTCTCAAGCGATGCTGGAATGTTCCCAGTCCAGGCACCACCACACTTTGAGATCCAGGGCCTTTTAAAAAAAGAAACCACAGTATTACTATGTCATCCCCTTCCAGAATGAAGGGATTTAAAACTTTACACTGAGGCAAAAAAAAAAAAAAAACCCCAAACACGCTTGATTGCTCCTTTCTGGGGAATTTCTGGACACAACCCTTTGTATCAAAGGAACCTGCCACTCCTCAGGCTGAATGCTCTGGATCAGAGCTGACGGGCGCTGAGCCGTGGGTATGCAGAGCTTAGAAGAAGAAAGTTCCCTTGATGGTCACTCCCCAAGGAGGGCACAGGCCTCAGTAATAAACAGCTGGTGTCCCTGATCTGCAGCATAAGAAAATCATGCCTGAAGCTTCTCCCCATCATGCCTGAAGGAAGGAAAGCCAACCCGCTTCCCAGGTCTCCATTCTGGCCTCTCCTGCAGGATTAGCACAGCACAGCCGAGGGCTTTAACCACCCAGGCCGCTTCTCCAGGCCTCAGGAGGGAAAGGCCTCACCTCTTTTTAAAAATTTTATTTTTTATTTATTTCTGGCTACACTGGGTCTTTGTTGTTGCAGGCAGGTTTTCTCCAGTTGCAGCGAGCAGAGCCTACTCTCCAGTTGTGGCTTGAGGGCCCTAGGGTGCATGGGCTTCAGTAGTTTTGATTCCCAGGCTTTAGAGCACAGCGCACAAGCTCAATAGTTGTGGCACACAGGCTTAGTTGCCCCATGGTATGTGGGATTCTCCCGGACCAGGGATCGAACCCATTTCCCCTGCACTGGAAGGCAGACTCGTAGCCACTGGACCACCAGGGAAGTCCCAGCCTTGTCATGTCTTAAGAGTCACATCTAATAGAATTTAAGGCCATGGAAGGCTCTCAAGCAGAGCAAAGTACGTGAGGTTGAGCACCCTGCTTGGAGGATTCAGTTGTGTTTAGAAAAACACAGGGCCCCGCAGTAGCTCACCAATGCCCACCTCCCCAGCACAAGAGAAAAACTGTGATCTCGTTTAGTCTCGAGGTTCAGTTCAGTTCAGTTCAGTCGCTCAGTCGTGTCCGACTCTTTGTGACCTCATGAATCGCAGCACGCCAGGCCTCCCTGTCCATCACCAACTCCCAGAGTTCACTCAGACTCACGTCCATCGAGTCTGTGATGCCATCCAGCCATCTCATCCTCTGTCGTCCCCTTCTCCTCCTGCCCTCAATCCCTCCCAGCATCAGAGTCTTTTCCAATGAGTCAACTCTTCGCATGAGGTGTCCAAAGGACTGGAGCTTCAGCTTTAGCATCATTCCTTCCAAAGAAATCCCGGGGTTGATCTCCTTCAAATGGACTGGTTGGATCTCCTTGCAGTCCAAGGGACTCTCAAGAGTCTTCTCCAACACCACAGTTCAAACGCTTCAATTCTTCAGCGCTCAGCCTTCTTCACAGTCCAACTCTCACATCCATACATGACCACAGGAAAAACCATAGCCTTGACTAGACGGACCTTAGTGGGCAAAGTAATGTCTCTGCTTTTGAATATACTGTCTAGGTTGGTCATAAGTTTTCTTCGAAGGAGTAAGCGTCTTTTAATTTCATGGGTGCAATCACCATCTGTAGTGATTTTGGAGCCCCAAAAAATAAAGTCTGACACTGTTTCCACTGTTTCCCCATCTATTTCCCATGAAGTAATGGGACTGGATGCCATGATTTTCGTTTTCTGAATGTTGAGCTTTAAGCCAACTGTTTCACTCTCCTCTTTCACTTTCATCAAGAGGCTTTTTAGCTCCTCTTCACTTTCTGCCGTAAGGATGGTGTCATCTGCATATCTGAGGTTATTGATATTTCTCCCGGCAATCTTGATTCCAGCTTGTGTTTCTTCCAGTCCAGCGTTTCTCATGATGTACTCTGCATATAAGTTAAATAAACAAGGTGACAATATACAGCCTTGACGTACTCCTTTTCCTATTTGGAACCAGTCTGTTGTTCCATGTCCAGTTCTAACTGTTGCTTCCTGACCTGCATACAGTCTCGAGGTATCAGGGCTCATCTTCATCTTTGGGGCTGGGAAAGCAAAGCATTTCTCACCGTGTTGGCTGGGCCTCCTATGTCGGAATGCCCCAGAGTGCTTGTTAGAAGTGCCAGGCCCGCTCCATAATTACAGGATCCGAGTCCCAGGGAGTGGAGGGCCTGATGGCATTTACAGGATGCCTGGTGACGGGACCACACTGCTGGCATAGAACCTCCAGAATATTCAGGAGGAAATTAACCACCTCCAGAAGTGGCAAACTCCACTCACCTAAGGCTGTACACTGAATTTCTCTTTCAAAATAAAATTAAAATCAGGCCAAGTTGTACAGGCTATGATTTGGGCACACTCTTCGATACTATTCTTAAATTAAAGGTTTGCTTTAAAATATACAACAAATCTAAAAATTACTTTGAGGCTGCTGGGCCCTTCACCTGAGTTTTGTCTCCCAAGCTTGTGGCCTCTCAAAGGCTTGCCTCCACCCACCTGCCTCGCTGCCTGCCTCCCTCCTCCTCCCCGAAAATTAAGTCCTTTCAACCCAAACCAATCAAACAAAAGGATTAACTCCACCTGCTGCAAGACAGGATCTCCAAGAGGAATGTTATAAACAAACTGTGAAGAAACAGTGTATGGATTTGAAGACTTAGGTGTCCATAACCCCACCCATAAGCTCACTGGCCCCCAAACAGCCGTTCTTCGCTATGAGTTGGGCTCTTCTGCTGGGTGACTTGATGCCTGGTCTAGCATGACTGAGTCCGCTCAGCCCGGAGGACACCTGGACGCCTTAAGCCTAAGGCCAGGCTCTGCTTGCAGTTTTGTTCACCCCTGTGCATGTTCTTCAACAAATTCTTCCCTCTCTGGAAAGTCCTTCCCTCTGTGCTGATGACCTGCCCCCGATGGGGACAGTTTCACCATCACAGCGACCCTGAAGCTTGTCTTCATGGCCCTGTTGTGTTCTTACCTGGTTTTCCTGAACAGTCATGGATTTGGGGTGACTTAGATGAATTTTGCCTTTTAGGCTGACTCCCAAATGCCTTTGGAAGTTTAATTCCTTCTGACTGAAAATGTTAGGTTTATAATCAATAATCTTTTAACTCACTAAAACTAAAAGCTATATTATGAAGACCAAAATTCTTATCTGTTAAATGAGGGAAAGAAACTGTTAGGTTTGCAACAATCCTTCCAACAGTGAAGTTATTAATGATAACAATAATATTAGTAGCTACCACTACTGGACACTTATTATGCTAGGCACTATAGTTAGCACTTTGTATACACTGCAGGTGAGGCTGTTTAGTTGACCTCTACTGAACCAGCCTGCCAGGTTAACCACATTCTGCAGGCCCTCTGTGAATGGTACCTACCAGTGCTTGCGGCTCATCGTACTCACTGTTAATTTCTGCTGCGTTAGTCCTCATATGCTTACCAAGAATCAGTTTATAACAGCTGTACTTGTTACTGTAACTGTGAATTTTAACTATGATAGAAACTGATGAAATATGAGAAAGGGAGTTGTTTCTGTGAAAGCAAAAGGGAATATTTTGGGAGGTTTCAACAATGGGGAAGCGGCTAAAAAAAAAAAAAGCTGTCCAATTAAGATTTGTGTGGGTGGACAGAAGTTTGAAAACAGTGTTAATAATCTGGAGTGATTTACTGGAATTGGGATGTTAGTACAGAAAGTGGTTTTACCTGAGTCTTCCCAGATGTCTTCAAGTTCTCACTACATTGAAAGAAACCCAACCTAGACCTCACAGATGCAGTGTTATGCATGTGGCTTATGCAAAAAAGCTCAAAAAACACCCCCTGGAGGATTCTATGTTCAAAGAAAAGGCCATGGCCCCACATTAAAAACTGGGAAATTCTACCTTTTAAGGTAAAATATTTGATGTCATGTTTTATATCAATAATTCACTCCTTCAACCATAAGCTCTCTAAAATCCTTTCCCAATCTCTCAAATAAGAAGCCTTTGTTTTATTTCATTTAACCTTTACAATAATCTTGACAGGTTTACTTACGCCCATTTTAGAGGCGAAACTGAGGTTTAGAGTAATATAAACAACCTATGTCTATGTGTGCAGGCTTAGTCACTTCAGTCATGTCGGACTTTGCAACCCTATGGACTATAGCCCGCCAGGCTCCTCTGTTAATGGGATTCTCCAGGAAAGGGTACTGGAATGGGTTGCTATTTCCTCCTCCAGAGGATCTTCCCCACCCAGGGATCGAACCTGCGTCTCCTGAACCTCCTGCATGGCGGGTGGATTCTTGACCACTAAGCCACCGGGGAAGACCATAAACAATTCAAAGTAAAATAGCTCCTAGCAGAGAGGAGTTTAAGACACCAAAACTACACTTCCCATGACTGTGTTCTAAGCCTGCATCCAGCTCCTAGACGATGTTCTGAGTGCTGGTCAGGTAAGGACACACCACAGGGACACTTGAGTTTGAAGCATCAGTATCTTTTCAGCCCCACCCCCATCTAAAGCTCTTAATACAATGATCTTAATATAATCATCTATAATCTATTGGTTATAGATAGATTGGCATAGTTGGTGAAAAGAAAAGAAAAAAGTCTTCATCAAATCGCCTACTACCGTTTTGGGGAGTATCAACTCTCTGATACGGTGACCCAAGTGACATTTCAGAAAGGTCTGGGGATGCAAGCACACGGTGGCCTCTTCCAGCCGCCGCCCAGGTGGTCCCAGCCCGCAGCCGGCCCTTACCTGCGGTCACGTGGCGATGCGGCAGGTGCGGCCGGAGCCCGGGTCACCGCGCAGAGCTGCCGTTCCCGGGGTAGCCGCCAGATGGGATGACTCGGCTCAATTTTCCCAGCCCTGAATTCCTAACATAGAAGAAAGGAAACGAGAAGCAGGGTCTGTTCAGGATAACGGGTCAGCGCAGAGTGCTGGAAAGTGAGACTCGTACGAGGAAAACCAAAACAAATCAAAGTTTAGATGGGATTGAAGTGGGGGAGGGGACCGACCTCTGTGGACACAAGCCCCCTTGTACCCTTTCCTTCCCCAGACTGGGATGAGGTGTTTTCCCACCTCTCTGTGCTGTGTTCGCCCCTTATTCGCTTCTCACTCCGAGTCCCACCCCCAGTTTCTAAAGAGAGGACTGCAATTCTGAGGCTCCTTCGCCTGCGCGGAGAGGGCCCTGCCCAGCCGCGATCCCGAGGGCGGTCACTAGATGGCGGCATCACTCAGTGGACCGGTTCCAGGGAGCCCCCGCTCACGGCCGCCGCTGCGGCGCTTCCCTCCCTAACCCAGTTGGAGCAGTTTTCAATCTCAGGACGGGACACTGTGTTCCCGGCCAAGCGGCTTCATTGTGACTGATTGCTGCACCACCAGCCGGAGCGTTGACCGTTGATGCCCCTTCCTGCCCAGCAAACAGGTCCTGAAAGGACTGATTTGAACTTTCAATAATGTAAATGATTTATTGGGAAAACCAAGCCAAACAAAAAAGCCTGTGTATAAAAAGTACTCGAGCAATTAAAGAGCCTCCCTTTCATCATTCTTTCTTCCCTGGACTCTCCACCCAAGTGCATAAATCTGTTTGTTGATAGTTATTGACTGTCTGGGTGTGTGTTGGGTAACTTGGGCAATGTGTGAGAAAAAGGAAAGAGTTCTATTTTTTTTTTAAGGTCTAGGAGCTTATGGTTATGCTAATAGGTAATATTTATTGAATATTTCTGAGTGCCAAACATTGGGGTAGATGGTGCGTAGGCTATCTTGTTTGATTCTTAGGTTAGTACTCTTAGTTATGATCCTCATTTTCATAATGGGGAAATTGAGGCACAGAGATGACCTTGCTCAAGGTCACATGGTTAATTAGTGGCAGAGTTATAATTCAACCACAGGTGGGCTCATGTCAGAACTTCGACGGTTAGCCACGATAACTGGGCAGTGGGCAAGTTTGGGAGATCTAACTGGGAGACAGGTGGACAAATGTAAACTGAAGTATATCAGAGTGGAAGTTTGGAAGACAAAGCAGAGGGAGAGAAAACGGATGCCTTGAGAAAATAAGAATGAGGCTAAAATAAAACCCTCTTTGGGCATACACGGGCACCCAGGTGACCTCTGAAAATGCAATTTCAACAGGGGAAAGAAGCTAGACTACAGAGCTGGGGAACTATGTGGAGAGAGAGAATGCAGGCATCTTACTGCAAAAGGAAGGCAATAAAGAGACGAGAGGAGACAGCAAGGTCAAGAAAGGCACTCCGGTGTTGCTGTGTGATTTTAAAATAGAATACAGCTTGGAAGTGTTTCAAAACAGTTGCAAAGGAGACTTAAGAGGTAGGTGGTGCAAGCAGTGAATAGTAAGATAGGAGCTGCTGAAGGAAGGGATCAAGGGGACAGGCAAGAGAGTTAGCTTGGGGGGGGTGGAGAGCGGACCCCTCTGATCCCCACTCCTCATTTTTTTATCTGAAACTGGGAGACAACCGCAGAGATGGAGATACATCAACGTGAAAATGAGAAGAATGAGCAAGTTAAATTCATCCAAGTCAGCCTCTCTCTTCTCAGGAAGACCAGAGTTGGATTATCTGCCAAGAGTGGGAATAAGATTGGGGAGGTCATATCCTTGCACTTAACTAATCTATGCAGTGCTTAGGATGACCAAAAAGCAGATAAAATTAAACCCGGCCACAGAAGCAGCTGAAGAAATAAAATCTATGCAGCAAGTGTCAGGATTCTCTGCCAAGTCTCATGGGTGACTCAGGACTGAAATATACCTGCCCCCCCCAACCCCCATGGACAGAAATACAACAGATAGACTATTAATAACCCCTCAGGTCTAAAGTTTCTTTGTATTCAGGTGTTGAGACATTTGGCAGAGAACTAATGTGTTCCTCATTTGCCAAACGGGAAAACAAAAGGGCAGACAAGTTTCCCTGTTTGGCTTCAATCAAGTCACAGAGAAAATCTGGGCACAACCAGAATTGGTACTCAGGAGCCTTGCTGATCCAAATTCTGCTCCATTCAATACTTCCCGCAAAGAGCATGGACACAGCTAATGACCCCAGAGAGTCCCGGACACAGCTAATGACCCCAGAAAGTGCCAGACACAGCACAAAGCTAGGAAGCATCCAGACCGGGACATAAGGCCCAAGGAACAAAGGTTCACCTAACATGGCCTGGGGACACAGCGCAGCTCTTCTGGGAATGAGAAGCCTCTTTGATAATTCGATTGCAACAGAGTTAATGTACTTATGACACAGCATCCTTCACATACTGTAATTATTTCATTTTATTGTTTAACAACTCTATGTTCACTCTCTCAATTAATATTTCCTTATTGTAGGAAGTTCAGGGGCTGATGCCTCTGGAAAAATCAAAGAGGGTAATTACTGAGTCTGCTGTTAACTGATGAAAACAACAGGCAGAACTAAATTGGTCAGCAATTCACTGCCGACTTAGACTTGGCACATGAGGACAAATGCCTGGCAGCGATCAACACGGTTTCCTCTTTAGGGTCAGGATGTTCAGAAGACCCTCCTTCTGTACTTGTGTGTGGTCTCAGCAGGAAACTTGCCTAAAAGGGATGGCGAGTTTTGAGTTTCTTCCCTCTCATCTTACAAGAAATACCTCCAGGTGAGGCCAAACTCTCCCTTGATTTTCACTTCTAAAAAGAAATCTAATCAGCTGCCTGCTCAGCCACAAATTAGGAATGCCAGTTCCTCGTTCATTTTTTCCTTGCTCTTCAGTTGCTTATGGAGCTCCTAGTTTCAACAAGGCAGAGTGCTCCCAGGTGGCACTGTGCCCTCTGGAGACCGTAAAGGGCAGAGGGAAGACAGGGTCTTCTGTGTCTGTAGATGTCGTTGAGGGCCCAGGAGAGGAGGTGACAAAGAGCAGTTCCCTCAGGCTAGCCTTCGTAAAGGAATGCACCTCAGCACCTGGGCTTACAGGAAGCAGTTTAGCAGGGAAAGGCACAGAAGAAAGGCTAAGGTGCTCCAGGGTGCGGGGTCCCAGCTGGAGGACGCTGGATGAGTCAGGGAACCTTGTGCTCCCCAGACTCTTCCACAAGACCCCCCCACCCCCACCCCGCACCCGTGGAAGCCCAGAGCTGCCACCACAAGCAGTAATCCCTTGGGAAACTCTTCTCAACCATCACCCTCCACCATGTGCCTCCCAGTGGCTTCCCTTGTGGCTCAGCTGGTAAAGAATCTGCCCACAATGTGGGCGACCTGGGTTTGATCCCTGGGTTGGGAAGATCCCCTGGAGAAGGGAAAGGCTACCCACTCTAGTATACTGGCCTAGAGAATTCCACGGACAGTGGAGTCCATGAGGTCACAAAGTGTTGGACACAAGTGAGCGATTTTCACTTTTCACTTTCTCCTACATATCTGGTTTATTTTAATATAAAAGCAACAGTCTTTTCATTTCAAATCTTTGAATACAATAGACAGCACAAGGAGAAGCACAGGGTATATCCCTCTTCAAATACCCTCAGGCATAGGGAGGCAGGAGCCTACCTGCAAAGTCTCTCCAGTTCTACCAACTATGAGCAAGAAGCTGCTCTCAGCTGTTTCCTTGTGCAGCCCGCCATCTGGCTGCCCTGCGGTCTGTTTTCCTGACTATATCACTTGACAGTCATTGTCAATACTGAAAGCAAGAATATGTTCCAACTTTTCTGTTAAGTAGCCTGAGATGATCTCAGGAAACAGTTTGCTACCCAACCCAGAAAAGCCACAAAGTCATGCAAATCGAGAGGTTCAAATCTTCATGTTCACTGCCCGGACCATTGAAGTGTGTGTATCTGAAAAGCTGGCAAGTCTCTGAAAGATGTCACTTTGCAGAAGCAATGTGTGCCCCTCCGTTGTCCCAGTGGCTGAACGCCCAGGCCGAGAGGGCTGGCACAGGGTTGGTGGACCCTAAAGAGTGCTGCGTGTTTGCCGCAAACGCTTTAACATGCAGAGAGCGATCCTGAACTAATCTGATGTCACTTCTCACTGGGCATTGAGCTCATCCAGGTGAGCAAAGCCCCAGAGTATGCCTCTGGGTTTACAGAACTCATGGTTGGATTAACCCCCACGAACTGCTACCACTGTTCAGTGAGCCTTACTGAAAAAGGGCAGATGGCTGCACAGAGGAAAACGATGCCCCAGAAGAAACTGAAGAAGCAAAACCTTATGGCGCAGGAATAAATTCAGCATAAAGTAAGTGCAAATAAAAGTAAAAAAAGAAGTTCAAGTTTTTGTTTGTTTGTTTATGACCCCATGGACAGACTCCTGTGTCTATGCATGGGATTTCCCAGGCAAGAATACTGGAGCGGGTTGCCATTTCCTTCTTTAGGGGATCTTCCAGACCCAGCGATTGAACCTGAGTCTTCTGCATTAGCAGGCTGATTCTTCTTTTTTCTTTTTTAAGAAGTTCAAGTTTAAACATCTTTCCTATGTGAGACATTAATTACCTACACCATCACCAGTACCCCCACAGCATCACCAAAACCCCTACTACTTGCAAAAATAACCATAAAAATATGTTAACATTTCCCAGCCCAAATGGTTCAATCTATAGCAACCAGTGAACTGTGTTGTAGCAACAGTGTTGAATAGAATCGGTTGAATCCAGAAAATATTCCGTGCTGTCTTACCTGAGCTGGGTGATGAGGCCTCCTCCTCGGAACTCATCTGGTGAAAGACGAAGTGATTACTCCCAGGAACATCGCAGTCTTTTAAACAAGCTCGGGCTGGCCGTCAGTTGCATTTTTGTCCTTGAAGATGAAACATAGGGCAGATTGGCATTTTATCACGGGTGGGAAATGCATAATAAGGCCTTTTTAGGCTATCTGTCCCTGATAGTTGCTAGAGATTCATTACAGGCCATGCTATTTTGCAAACTTTGAAAATTTTTGTGTTTGTTTCCTGTTTCTGCAAGGGCCTCGGGAGAGAGCCCCAGGAGCCTCACTGTGGCAGAGAATTGAAACAATAGATAGCGCGAGAGTCAGATCAAGCCCACCAGCAGGACCACAGGTCACACTCTCCCCGCTCTTTGCATCCTCAGGCGTTCTCATGCTCTTTGCCGTGTAGTCTCCCGCAGTCCTAGGAAGGGGATCATTCTCAGGCCTCTTCGACAGCAGGGAGGCTGAGGGGCTGGCAAGACCCCAAGTTGGTTGGTGGGACTGGGCTACCTCTCCTGCTTTGAGCAGGCACAGCTGTTGGAGGGTTCGGCCACTCACCTCTACAGGCCGTTCCCACTCTCTGAGGTCTTCCCTCCTCTCACCCTTGACCTTCCCCACCTCGGTCTCTCCTCCCCTCCCCACCTCTCTTGTCCTTGTCTTCAGTTTGCTGTGGGCATTGCTTCACAGGCTCCTTCCTCCTCAATGACTTGGTTTTCGGATTGTGTTTACTTTCCCTTCAATGTTGCATTTACAGTAGAATCTGGTAGAATTCCCAACTGACAAGTGTGTAGGCATTTGATGACAAAGAGAGAGACCTCAGTCACAGTTTGACCATCAGAACAATACATCCACATTCAGAAAGAAAGTGAAGTCGCTCAGTCATGTCCGACTCTTTGCGACCCCATGGCCTGTAGCCTACCAGGCTCCTCTGTCCGTGGGATTTTCCAGGCAATAGGCCTGGAGTGGATTGCCGCTCCCTTCTCCAGGGCATCTTCCCAACCCAGGGCTCGAACCCAGGTCTCCCACATTGTAGACAGACACTTTACCGTCTGAGCCATCAGGGAAGAAGTGCTCTATAAGGTGGGCTGGATTAGAAAACCTAGGCTGCGGGACTTTCCCGGCAGCCCAGGGGTTAAGACTCTGCCTGCCACTGCAAGTTCAATACTGGTGATACTGGTCAGGGGAATGAAGAGCCCGCGTGTCATGGGATGGGGTCAAAAATTTAAAAAAAAAAAAAAAAAAAGGCAGAAAGAAAGAGATGCAGGCTATGACCGGGATGGTTGACCCTTCCTTGAGAGACTGGAGAAAATGACAGCAGTAGAGCGCTGTTTGTAATAGGCCGCAACAGATGCATTTCAACAACTCCATCTTTGATCCCACAACACCGACCTCCCACCATAGCTCCATCACAGTATTCCTGCACCTTTCCTGATATTGTTCATTTAATCCCTCCAGAAAAGAACAAAAGAAGTCAATCTGATCAACACACATCTGTTTAGGAATCAAGTCTGTAGGCTTTAGGTTCTAGAGCGGCTGCTTCTCTTTCCTGCTGGTCTCTGCTCCTTTGAGAAACGATACATTAGATGGTCCTCTGGAAGGAAGGGAAAAGGAGGTAACGAGCAAATCACCCAGTTTCACCCCTTAGGATTTTTTTTTTTTTTGGTAGCTCTTAAGTTTGGGAGGGAAAGTTGACAATATCGACTAAAAGTCCATGTGCCCTGCTTTTTTTTTGGCTGTGCTGGGTCTTCACTGCTGCACTCGGGCCTTCTCTAGTTGTGGGGAGCAGGGGCTACTCCCTAGTTAGCGGTCCATGGGCTTCTCATTGCTGTGGCTTCTCTTGTTGCGGAGCACGGGCCCTAGGGCACGCAGGCTTCAGTAGTTGCAGCTCACGGCCTCTAGAGTGCAGGCTCAGCTGTTATGGCCCACAGTCTTAGTTGCTCCGAGGCATGGGAGATTCTTCCCAGACCAGGGATCAAACCCCTGTTTCCTGTACTGGCAGGCAGATTCTTTCCCACTGAGCCACCAGGGAAGCCCCCATGTGCCCTTTGATTTAGCAATTCTGTTGATCGTTGTTCACCCAGGGAAGAGATGATTTTTTGTAAATTAGAAAAAAAGAATTTCTTCCTCAAGTCGTTTTATGTTTATCTGCCAGAAAATTATAATAATAAGTATTTACAGTTGTGACATCCACCTGAAACTAACACAACATTGTAAATCAACTATATGCCAATAAAAAAATTTTAAATAAAATGAAAAATTAAAAAACTAAAGTTATGATGTCTACAAAGTGATTGGTGACCATACAAAGGAATCACTTTGTGTAGAGTACAAGCTATACAGCTGTATACGTTACCCTTGCCTGAATGCATGCTCAGTGGCTTCAGTCGTGTCCAACTCTTTGTGATTGCATGGACTGTAGCCTGTCAGGTTCCTCTGTCCATGGGGATTCTCCAGGCAAGAATACTGAAGTGGGTTGCTATGCCCTCCTCCAGGGGATCTTCCTGATCCTTGGATCCTTACCACTAGTGCCACCTGGGAAGCTCACATTAACCCTGCTTATCTTATAAATACATGCGAAGGACAACATCAGGATGTATGTTAAAAAGTGTTGATAGAAATTGTTTTTGTAATAACAAAAGGACTGTTGCGATGTCCATCAGTAGGGAACAGTTTAAATAAAAATTTGGGGCACGTTCATATAATGGAATTCTAGGAAACCTTACGGGGAAAAAAAGAGATTTATCAGTTCAGTTCAGTCGATCAGTTGTGTCTGAGCCTTTGCAACCCCATGGACTGCAGCATACCAGGCCTCCCTGTCTATCACCAACTCTTGGAGTTTACTCAAACTCATGTGCATTGAGTCGGCGATGCCATCCAACCATCTCATCCTCTGTCGTCCCCTTCTCCTCCCACCTTCAATCTTTCCCAGCATCAAGGTCTTTTCCAATGAGTCAGTTCTATGTGTGAGGTGGCCAAAGTATTGGAGTTTCAGCTTCAGTACCAGTCCTTCCAATGAATATTCAGGACTGATTTCCTTTAGGATGGACTGATTGTATCTCCTTGCAGTCCAAGGGACTCTCAAGACTCTTCTCCAGCACCACAGTTCAAAAGAATCAATTCTTCGGTGATCAGCTTTTGATATAGTCCAACTTTCACATCCATATGTGACTACTGGAAAAACCATAGCCTTGACTAGCCAGACCTTTGTTGGCAAAGTAATGTCTCTGCTTTTTAATATGCTGTCTAAGTTGATCATAACTTTTCTTACAAGGAGTAAGCGTCTTTTAATTTCATGGCTGCAATCACCATCTGCAGTGATTCTGGAGCCCCCCCAAATAAAGTCTGTCATTGTTTCCATTGTTTCCCCATCTATTTGCCATGAAGTGATGAGACTGGATGCCATGATCTTCATTTTCTGAATGTTGAGCTTTAAGTCAACTTTTTCACTCTCCTCTTTCACCTTCATCAAGAGGCTCTTTAGTTCTTCTTCACTTTCTGCCATAAGGGTGGTGTCATCTGCATATCTAAGGTGATTGATACCTCTCCCAGCAATCTTGATTCCAGCTTGTGCTTCATTCAACCCAGTGTTACTCATGATGTACTCTACATATAAGTTAAATAAGCAGAGTGATAATATACAGCCTTGACATACTCCTTTTCCTATTTGGAACCAATCTGTTGTTCCATGTCCACTTCTAACTGTTGCTTCCTGACCTGCATACAGATTTCTCAAGAAGCAGGTCAGGTGGCCCAGTATTCTCATCTCTTTAAGAATTTTCCACAGTTTGTGGTGATCCACACAGTCAAAGGCTTTGGCACAGTCAATAAAGCAGATATAGATGTTTTTCTGGAACTCTCACTTTTTCCATGATCCAGCGGATGTTGGCAATTTGATCTCTGGTTCCTCTGCCTTTACTAAAACCATCTTGAACATCTGGAAGTTCACGGTTCACGTAGTGTTGAAGTCTGGCTTGGAGAATTTTGAGCATTACTTTGCTAGCGTGTGAGATGAGCAATTGTGCAGTAGTTTGAGCATTCTTTGGCATTGCCTTTCTTTGGAATTGGAATGAAAACTGACCTTTTCAAGTCCTGGCCACTGTAGATCTAAATGTGCTGATATAAAGAAATGTTCAGGATATCAGTTCAGTTCAGTTCAGTCACTCAGTCATGTCTGACCCTTTGTGACCCCATGAATCGCAGCACGCCAGGCCTCCCTGTCCATCACCAACTCCCAGAGTTCACTCAGACTCACGTCCATCGAGTCCGTGATGCCATCCAGCCATCTCATCCTCTGTCGTCCCCTTCTCCTCCTGCCCTCAATCCCTCCCAGCATCACAGTCTTTTCCAATGAGTCAACTCTTCTCATGAGGTGGCCAAAGTACTGGAGTTTCAGCTTCAGCATTATTCCTTCCAAAGAAATCCCATGGCTGATCTCCTTCAGAATGGACTGGTTGGATCTCCTTGCAGTCCAAGGGACTCTCAAGAGTCTTCTCCAACACCACAGTTCAAAAGCATCAATTCTTTGGCGCTCAGCTTTCTTCACAGTCCAACTCTCACATCCATACATGACCAGTGGAAAAGACATAGCCTTGACTAGACGGACCTTTGTTGGCAAAGTAATGCCTCTGCTTTTCAATGTCTCTGCTCTTCAAGATATATTACTAAGTAAAAAAAAGCAAGGTTCAGAGGAGAATATATTATAACTCAATGTTATAAAATTTTTAAAAGAAATCTGATATAGCCCTTTTTTTCTTCCAAGACACTCAAGAAATCATTAATCAGAGTCTCTTTGGATGAGAGTAACTGGGGGAAGAAGGAAGCTTTTAGTTCAAATGTATACCTTTATGTGTAGTTTGAATTTTTCTTACCAAATGTATTTATTGCTTTCAATTTAAAAAAAATCAACAGGGGTAATCAGAACAGAAAGTTATAGGTCCTTTAAATTTTTTATTTATTTTTTTAAAAAGTTTGTTTATTTATTTGGCTACACTGGGTCTTAGTTGCATACATGGGATCCTCAGCTGCAGCCCGTGAGTCCTCACTCCCTGACCAGGGATGCGACCGGAGCCCCCAGCACTGGGCGCTGGAGTCTTCATCACTGGACCACCAGGGAAGTCCTTACAGATCTTTTTTAATTCTTGCGCTTTTGAGCATAAAAATATCTAAGAAACTTTTTTTAATTGCTGTGCACATCCTCCCATAGAATACATGTAAAAAATAAACTACGGGTTTTTTTAGTTTGTAAATATTGTTGTTAGATTTTTTTTAGTAAAAGAAGTTCAATTTATAAATATTTAAGGTCACTTGAGAAATACATAGTAAAAAAGAGAACAAAGCCCAGCACGAAGATTTAGCTAGTATGCAAACTCCATCTAAATTTGGCATATTCAATCTACTTAACGGATTTGCTTCACGTGGTAAATGTTTTTTGATAAAATTCAGCATTCCACCCCGGTTATCTTTGTCAAGGGCATAGATGTACCCCTCCGCCTCCAGTGATTTGCGTTGTCTCTTGTAGCAGCGGGGCTGAGGAGTGGGCGTGGGTAGGAAGCTGGCGGAGGAAAGGGAAGACAGAACCCTCTGCACCTCTTAGGGCATTTTCACCTCTCACTTCATGCCTCTGAAAACAGAGACTAAACTCATGTATCTGTTAGACCACAAAGACCTTTAATCATAGAACAAGAGCATCATTAATCTCGCTTTATTAATTCAGTTCTTGTTGGGTGTAACTTCAGTGCTTCCTGAGTTGCCTGTCATTTAAAACCGAGGGACCTGGTAGAAAGCCGATAACTGTATGTCATTTCACTTTATAGTACAAAGTAGGCGTAGAAGAATCAGATGAGCTGTCTTTCTCCCTTTGATCTCTGGAAAAAAGAGAATCCTAATTGTTCCTCTCTATTTGTTCCTGAATTTAAAACTTTGCTAGAAGGAAAAAAAAAACAAACTGAATTCATTATTACAAATTTTGTGCTGAGTTCACTCTTCCCAAATGAATATTTATTTAGGCTTCGGATACATAATTCCAAAAAGAAAAAGAGAAGGAAAAGAATGATTGTTCTTGGGTGAGCAGAAGTGACATTGAATATCATTAAGTAACATAGCAACCTCAACTCTAACAATGAAGTGACATTTCTTTTTCTTTTTTTAAGAAAGAACTATTTGTATTTCTTTTAAAAGTCTCTCCGGGATGTAGGAGAAGAGCACACTGAATGCAATAATTTTTACAGAACATTTTTCTACTTTGGAGTTTTGTATCGTGAATCACGCATTTGTTCCGGGGTTAAGGGTATCAGACCTCAATTTTGATTACAAGTTACACACATTCTACACATTGGAAAGTAAGTTTTGAATACTGAACTCCAGGGCAAGGCCTTCCCTCAACCCATTAATGTAACAAATACTCTTTCTACTTTGCTGAATTTCTGTTTGGAGACATTATTTAGAGCCCACTATTTATTTGCTGACCACGTTTGCCCTGTGTGTCCCCCGACTGTGTCATTAAACAAATATTTGTTCATTCAATAAACATTTATTGAGAGTCTCCTCCGTGCCAGACTGTCTGCTTAACACGAGGGTATAGGGAAGATGAAGATAAATATATAAATAAACAGACATGATCCCCACCCGCTAAGAGGTCACAGGCTGGCAGGCTACAGGCTCTTTCATCCAACGCCCGTGTGGATGTTTTTTCCTGTGCATTTCGGGCCAGGACTGAAGTAAGGCCAACATACACAGTAGGACAAAATTCTAGGAGCCGCTCACTCCCAGGGGTGAGCGAAGGCAGAGGGCATCCCCTGGCTGCCTGAGCTCCCTACGTGGCCTTTTCCTCCTGTCTGCTGCCCTTCTCTCTGTTCACTGACACACTCATGCTTATCTCAGTCACTCCCCCCAAGCATCTACACTCGGTGTCTGTTTGTCACGCCCAGGTTACCCTCCCAGTAACCATCCTTTGTTTAACCACTTCTTCCAGGCCTTGTTCAAACCCCACCTTGAACGTCCTTCCCAGGCCTAAGAGCCTGGTCAGTTTCTCCCCACTCATTTGCATTCCTGCAATGGCCTTTATCACCAGCCAACTTTTAAAAAAATAATTTTAATTGTTTTGGAGACACTGCCTTGGGAGAGACCCCTGGTCTTCTCCTTACTTGTTGTTGTTCAGTCACTCAGTCGTGTCTGACTCTCTGTGCCCCCGTGGACTGCAGCACGCCACGCTTGCCTGTCCTTGACCATCTCCTGGAGTTTGTTCACATTCATGTCCATTGGGTCGATGATGCTATCTAACCATCTCATGTTCTGCCACCCCCTTCTCTTTTTGCCTTCAATCTTTCCCAGCTTCAGCCTTGTTGTAAGTAATAAGTCTTTCATTTTCCCTGAAAAAAAAATTATTTTTAATTGAAGTATAGGGTTTTGTTTGTTTGGGGTTCTTTTTTATTTTGGCCATGCCGCAGCTTGCGAGATCTGAGTTCTGCACTGTATATATGGGCTTTCCAGGGGGTGCTAGTGGTAAAGAATCCAAACTGCCAATGCAGGAGACAGAAGACGGGAGACAGGTTCAGTCCCTGGGTTGGGAAGATCCCCTGGAGGAGGGCATGGCAACCCACTCCAGTATTCTCGCCTGGAGAATCCCATGGATGGAGAAGCCTGGTGGGCTACAGTCCACAGGGTCGCAGAGAGTTGGACACGACGATATATATAGTGTATGTATAGTAAATATATCGAGAGAGAATCTGAGAAAGAATATTCTTTTTCAGATTTTTTTTCATTATAGGTTATTACAAGACTAACAGCAGCCCATTTGTATCCAAATTATCACCTAGGAAACTCTCTCCGCAACCTGGGGTCAGGTGCTCATGGAAAGCAAGGCTTGTGTTCCAGTCTCTGCAGACCTCACTGCAGACCTTCGGGACCCAGCGCACTGCTTTCCACAGGTGTGTGTCTTAGTCCACTCAGGCTGCTATAACAGATGCCACTGACCAGGTGGCTTAACGACAGACACCTGTACTTCTCACAGTTCTCACAGTTCACAGGAGGCAGTGAAGCCCAAGGTGCCAGCAGCAGCAGCGGCTGGTGAGGGCTGGCCTCCTGGTTGGCAGATGGCTGGCTGTCTTCTTTTTGTGTTTTCACACAGAAGCAAGTTCTCTCTGAGCTCTCCTTCATAAGCGCACCAACCCCTTTCCTGAGGGCTCTGCTCTCTTAACCCAGTCACCTCGCAAAGGCCACACCTCCAAATACCATCACACTGGGAACTAAGTTTCAACATAAGGATTTAGCTGCTGCTAAGTCACTTCAGTCGGATCTGACTCTGTGCAACCCCATAGATGGCAGCCCACCAGGCTCCCCCGTCCCTGGGATTCTCCAGGCAAGAACACTGGAGTAGGTTGCCATTTGCTTCTCCAATGCATGAAAGTGAAAAGTGAAAGTGAAGTCGCTCAGTCATGCCAGACCCTCAGCGACCCCATGGACTGCAGCCTTCCAGGCTCCTCTATCCATGGGATTTTCCAGGCAAGAGTACTGGAGTGGGGTACCATTGCCTTCTCCTAAGGATTTAGGGAGAAACCCAAACAGTCAGTCCTGTAAACCAGAGTTTTAGCAAATGACTCCTTTATTTATCTGATTCTTTACAATCTTCAGCACATTTTTAGGGTTTCTTTTTGCTTTAACGAAAGCAAACATTGATCTAAGGCATTCCCAGCACTTGAATTTAATTCTACAGAAGCAATAAAGCAATTGTAAGAAGTTAGCTTGCTAGAAAAGAAAAAAATGTTTTTTTTTCTAGCAGCTAAATAAATGCAACAACAGATTAAGTAAATGAACATTTTGTTCAGCACTAATTTCCTCTGTGTGGCAGGGAGGGAGTAAATTGGTTAGGACAAAATAGGCTTTCTATTTATGGTGTAAGAGATGGCTACTGGGTGAAGGTCTAGGGGCTACTACTGAATGGCTTCTAATAAAGAATCACCCTGGTGACCCTCTTCAAATTGGGCAACAATTGCAAGATCTTCTCTTTCCTGGTGATGATATAATGTGTTGTGGAATAGAATTGGATGCAGCCAATTTTACAAGCAGCGTTTTCTATGTATTGCTAAGGCACACCACTCCCTCATTGTAGGAAACACCACACACACGCACAGATGGTCATCTAAGCACACGAGCTACAGTGCTTCTCAAGATGGTGCCCTTCATGTGCTATGTTTAAAGTGGATAGCAAACGTAGACCTACTGTATAGCAGAGGGAACTCTGCTGAATGTTATACGGCAGCCTGAATGGGAGGGGAGTTTGGGGAATAACGGATACATGCATATGTACGGCTGAGTCCCTTTGCTGTCCACCTGAAACTGTCACATTATTAATCAGCTGTACTCCAATATAAAATAAAAAGTTTAAAAAAAGAGACGATGTCCTGGAGGAGTTAGTGGGCTGTCACCCTTGGCATAGTTTTTACTAATGGCATTCGCTCTATCCAGTGGCATTTGATCTATCACAATTATTTCGGTACTGATCCCACCTGAGCTTTTGTGAAATCCATCCTGAATGTGCCCAATCACTGGCCTCAAGAGTAGTCCTTCCCTCTTCTTGCTGTTGCCGTACACCAAGGGCCTGCCGGAGGAGACGTTTGTCTTCATGCGGTGACTATATAGTGCAGTTTAATTTTGCTAATATAGTTCAGGCCAGCAAATTCAGAATACTGAATGGGAATGCCTGTCTTTCTTGGAAGATCTCAGCTAATGCTCTCTGTAATCTGTGTTTCCTCCTTCCTCCCTCCACATCCAGGCTTCAATCCTCTTCCATCTTAAAGACGCAAAACTCAAAAGCAGCACCACTTGCTGAATGTAGAACAGAGCAGGGTGTCTCTAATCCACGACGACTTTACAACTGCCATCAATATAGGTTTTGTCAACCAGGAGTGGTTCCAAATGTGGAAGCCCCAGGGCACATTCAGGAGACGTGCTCTGAAACGTGGGAACTTTGTAGCCAGAGGGTAAATAGAGGGAGACTCACACTCCTCCGTATATGTGTTTCTGAAATCAAGGAGATTTTTAAATTAGTTAATTGGAAATTTTAAAGGAAATAGGAATGAAGAATTGTCGATTTTTATCTACTTGAAAATTAACTTTAGGGCTTCCAAAAAGTATGGAAAAAATTAAAACTATAACTACCAAATATATCTGTGAAATGGAAGCAGACTCACAGATAGAGAGAACAGATTTGTGATTGCCAAGGGGGACGTGGGATGGGAAGGGAAGGATTGTGAGTTTGGGATTAGTAGATGCAAACTATTATATACAGAATGGATAAACAACGAGGTCCTACTATAGAGCACAGGGAACTATATTCAATACCGTGTGATAAACCATAATGGAAAAGAATAGAAAAAGGAGATCTATATATATAAATAATTGAACCATTTTGCTCTATAGCAAAAATTAACACAACATTGGAAATCAGCTATACTTGATAAGTTGTTTTAAATAAATAAAATCATTTTCATAAAGTTTACTTTTTCTTTTTTGTGGCTTTTATTTTTCCTGGATAAGTTAACTGTCTGTACTTTTCCTATTAATACCGTTCAAACCAGTTTGAACCAGTATCATTTAATCTTTCTAGAAACATATTGACAAAGCTCTTATTTTGTGTCTCATTCTGGTTATATAAAAATGGAGAAGAAACCATGTTTTTGGTCTACAAGCAGTTTATAATATAGAAGAGACAGATTTATAAGCCAATAACATATAAGAAATTGGGTGTCATACGTCTACCCGAGAATTATAAGGGTAGAGGACAGAAAGGCCAGAGTCATCAGTTCCTGATGAAATAGAGTCAGAATTTAAAAATCTGAGTCATTAACCTCAGAGACCTTTTCCAGAACTAGCATTTTCTGAATGGATTGTATCTTCAAGGACTCCTCAGATGTGCCTTCCCTTAATTAACAATGGCATATGTCAAAAGTCCTTTTTTGTGTTTTGGTTGTATCGTGTCTTAGTTGAAGCACGCAGGATTTTTTAGCTGAAGCATGAGAGATCTTGTTCCCTAACCAGGGATCAAACCTGGGCCCCCTGTACTGATCCAGCCCTGTTAGCCACAGGATCATCAGGGAAGTCCCTGTCATAAGCTCTTTAATAAAGTCCTATTAGTTGGGGAAACTCTTTGTGTTTTCAGTGATGACAGATTCATTTTTCATTGCCTATCTTGACGATCTCTGGTTTATAGAAAGATAGCCAAAGGGAAAATTTGAATTCCCAGTTTCCTTCAAGGTCAATGGGAAATCACTCACTTTTTTCCCTCCAGTCACTTGGCTCTGCTGACGTACAGCAGTACACAGCACTAGCAAGTGAGCCGGCACCTACTTGTGATCTCCAGCTTCTGAATTCATTCCCTCAACTTTTAGCTAAATATGGATGAAATTTAAAATTCACTGACTTCTTATATCAACCAGTGTTTTTAACCTGCAGATTGTGACTCATTAACAGGTCATGAAATCAGTTCAGTGGGTCTTAATCAGCTTTTATAGAAAGAAGTAGGATAGAAGAAAGCAAAATAGAAAACAGCAGGATGCATTTCATCATCAAGTAAGATAAAAATTGGTGAAACTTTTTATTCCCACTTGTGTGTGTGTGTGGCCACAACATAAAATGTATTTCTTACTGTGTCACAGGGAGAAAATTAAGCCACTAGACTCTAATCGAGACTCTAATCCTCATAAAGCCACTTACAACCAACTAGCAAATATCTGTTGAATCGACCTGATTTGTACGTGTGTTTGTGGATTTACTCAACAAACACTAAGTCTGTATGTGTATACGACATTGACCATTGCAACCCCTCATTTAAATTTTGTGAAAATGAAGGATGAGAGCAGGCTTTCAAAGATTAATCAGCTTCAGTAAAAGCTCTTTTTTTAAGAATAAATCATTCTGTTTACCAGGACTACTTGATAACCTTTAATCTGGCTGGTATAAAATAGACCCTAAGGTCTCTAAACCATATATCCAGAACAGATCCTACAAAGCAGGAACCCCTGAGAAAGAAAGAAAATAAAGTCGCTCAGTTGTGTCCAACTCTTTGTGACCCCAAGGACTGTAGCCTATCAGGTTCCTCCATCCATGGAACTTTCCAGGCAAGAGTACTAGAGTGGGTTGCCATTTCCTTCTCCAGGGGATATTCCTGACCCTGGGATCGAACCTGGGTCTCCCTCGTTGCAGGCAGACACTTTACCATCTGAGCCACCAGGGAAGCCCCTGGGTCATAAGCAAACAGAGCTTTCAGATCCTAATCTGTCCTGTGCCGGGCCAAACTGCTGCCTAACAGCCAATCCGAGCTGCTCAGCACACGTTCCTGGCCCCCCAGCATAGATGCTGTCTCAGGTACCTGTCCCTGGTGTTCTCTTTCGCACCGTGATGCTGAGCACTGATTTTTTCTGGCTATGATGACCACCCACCCCCACCGGCACTGCCACCATAGGCATCGCTCTTCCCGGGAGCCACAACCTCCCTGTCCCTCGGTGGGCGGAGCCACCACTATCCAGAACTCCCAGTGCTCACGACTGTCACAGGCTGTACCCAGCTTGCAGATCTGGGCCAAGCCTGCAGGGGCCTGCACCATCCCATCTGCCCTTTTGTGCTTCCATCTCCCTGCTGTGTGGGCCAGATCATCCTACAAATTCTTCAGTTCTCTGCCTGCTGGTCCAGGGGAGTGGGGTAGGGTGCTGGGAGGAGACTGGGGGGAGGGGACTTGTGGCAGGGGTATCTGGTGATGAATGCAGTCAGTAAGACTCAGCCTCTGACCTGCTTGCAGCCCAGTGGAGGGCATCGGACTGTGATGGTCCACAGATGATCTGAGCAACTTGGGGAGGTGGCGGGGGAGGATCGCAGAGGCCCCCTTGCCATCTCTACAGCAAAACAGAGTGCCCTTCAGCAGGACCTGTGCCCTTCAGCAAGACCAGAGCTCTGAGGTTTCACAGCTGCTGCCACAGCCCATGTTCCAGCGCTTCCTGGAGCAGTGGCTTATCACGTCCCCTGTTCCCACCCCTGAAGGTCAGGCATGTTTCTCCCATCTAAGCGCCAAAGTTTCTTTTGTGGGGAGCATAGACGTGGCTCCACTGAGATAGAACACCAGAGCCTACTACCCAAACAGAATCTGCAAAAGGGTCCATTTTTGTGCCCTCTGTTTTCCCTGGTGGCTCGGTGGTAAAGAATCTGCCTGCAATGCAGGAGACTCGGGTTCGATCCCTAGGTAGGGAAGATCTCCCGGAGAAGAGGATGGCTACCTACTCCAGTATTCGTGCCAGGAGAATTCCATGCACAGAGGAGCCTGGCAGGCTACCGCCTACGGGTCACAAAGAGTTGGACACAGCTGAGCAATTAACAGTTTCACTTTTCCCAAATTCAAACATCACAGCAGCCTTGTCTGTGCCTTAGAGCAACGCAGAGTCCCAGCTTTCCAACGTAGACAGCTAATGAATGGAGCAACATAAAAATGAATGCTGAAACTCCCTTAAGGGGCTCCTCCTCACAAACTGAAGAGAAATTCTTGATCATGCCTGTGTGATCTGGAAGATCAATTGCATTCCAGAATCTTCTAGTTTAAAAAAGCAAGCCACCAGCAAGGAGTTTTTAATCTGCCATTTGTCTGGGTTTTGGCACTGCAGCAAAATGGCTAAATCTAGATCTGAGGTCAAATCCCAGCTTTGCCATTTAACATCACTTAACCCTCTAAGCCTCAGTTTCTCTCTCTATAAGATAGGGATAATTCCACAACCTACCATATTAGGTTGTTTTGAGGATAGATTAAAAGAACCTATCTTAAGTACCAAGTATAGTATCTGGCACAAAGATAAACAGAGCAGGACCCCATGGTCCTTGGCCCCCATGTCCTCTGCCTGCCCTTCACAGTCTGTGAAAAACTTTAGCCAGTAAATAAGTTTAATCAAGGAAGTGAGAACATGCAGAAACAAAGGAAAAGAGTCAAAGAAGACCAAATAATAATAGTTTAGTCATTAAGCATAGTCAAGGACCTTGAGTTCCTTCTCAAGGGCTATAGATAATATCCTGAGCCATATCCTGTGAGCTGTCTCCTACTGAAACCAGCACCGGGAGAAGTGAGCTATGCGACGGCCGATTGCAGATGACATAAGCTACCAGTTCTGAGAACTGGCCTCGAGAAATGGAAGCAAACCGACCCTGAACTGAAGATTAACTGTATGTAAAACAATCGAGATGACGCTGGTCAGACAGCTGATGACCAATTTCAAGATGACTGTCAGAGCTGACTGAGCTATTTCTGCTTGTAGACCTCTCCGTCTGTCTACAAACACTCTAGCCCACTGATCGTCAGTTGTGGGGAGTCAGCCTTTGGACAGGATGGCCTTCCCTGTTTGCCAGCATCCAAAATAAAGCAAACTTTCCTTTCCACTAAACTTGTCCCACTATTGGCTTTTGAACAGCTGCACAGCCAGACCACACTTTCAATTACAATAGGAAACAGTAAATGTTCACTGTTGTTGTTACAGTTATTAGCAATTATGAGAACTGGTGAAAGAGTAGGATAAGGTATTTCAGACTAAGACAGATGATAGAGAGTTTATAGACATGTGTCCTTATTTCAAAGCAGAAATTAAATTTACTGTATTTCAGTGTATCCTCCTTGTTTGCTTGTACACATGCCAAAACCAAAGAGACACAGCACATCATACAGTGGAAAGAACATGGACTGCAGAGTCAGACTGTGCTCACATCCCTGTCTTTTACTTCCTGAGACATTTGGGCAAATTATCTAACCTCTCTGAGCCTCAGTGTGCATGTGTGCATAGTCGCTCAGGCACGTCCAACTCTTCGCAACGCCATGGACGATATAGCCTTCCAGGCTCCTCTTTCCATCAGATTTTTTCAGGCAAGAACACTGGAGCAGGTTGTCATTTCCTCCTCCAGGGAACTTCCTGACCCAGGGATTGAACCCACGTCTCCTGCCTCTCCTGCATTGCAGGCGGATTGTTTTGCTGCTGAGTCTTCAGGGAAGCCCCGAGTGTCACTGCATTCATCTACAAAATGGAGTCCTAATGAACTTGTAGGATTGTACTGAGGATTTTAAAAAAACCCTTTCTTCTCCGTCTCTCGCAGGCTGACACTCTCTCCCATGCGCACAAACAATTCTTACCCTACAGGAGTCCTTATCACGTTATACCATATTATCTCCCCCACCATAGTGTAAACATCTTGATTGGAGTGAGCCTGTTTTGTTTGCCTTTAATCTCTGGTATTTAGTGAGGTTCTTGGACATAGCTGGTGCCCAGCAAAAGTTTGCTAGCTGATTGAATGAATCACTGAAAATGGCAGAAAAATACAGTTGATAGGAAAATGAAATTTGTTTACTCCCCATATTCTGGAACAAGCTTAGTAGCTCTTTCATAAGTGAATTGTGTTGTATGCTGAGATTTTCTCACTGTAGTAGATGTAATCTGATTTGTGCTTCATCTAAATCTTCACGGCATCCTACTATATTCCCATGTCCTCTGGGTTCTGTGTTATCTGACCTTGCTTCTAAACTTTCTGCTGAATGGAAATCTTTTCTTAAATTATCATTATACAAATAACACACAGTCACAAAAAATCATAAGTCTGGAAAAGTTAAACTAAAAATAAAACTGAAACACTCTAAATTCTACCAACAAATTATTATTAATATTTTAGGTATAAGCTTCTAAGATTTTTTTACACAACCTTATTGAACTACAACTCATTGCATTCTTGTATTAGCATTAGTTTGTATTACTAGTTGCATTATTGTATTAGTTTGCTAGGACAAGATATCAGTTAGGGTTCTCCAGTGAAACAGCAAAGGGTGTGTGTGCGTGCATGTGTGTGAGAGAGAGAGACAGAAAGAGAGAGATTTGTTGATTAATTTTAAGGAATTGTCTCACACGATTGTGGAGGTGCAAGTCCAAAACTAACAAGGCAGGCCAGCAGGCTGGAGACCTGGGGAAGCACTCCAGCCCAAACGCAGCCTTCTGGCAGAACTCCTTGCTCAGGAAGGTCAGTGTTTTGTTCTATTAATGCTTTGATTGACTGGATGAGACTCACCCATATTAGGGAGGGTAAACAGCTTTACTCAAAGTCCACCATTCAAATATTCATCTCATTCAAAAACACTTTGACAGAAAAGTCCAAATAATGTTTGACCAAATATATGGGTACTGGCCGTCCTGCCAAGCTGACACTTAAAAGTAACCTCTGCAGGAAGCCATGACAAAATATCACAACCTGGGTGGCTTAAAGAATAGGAATTACTTTCTCACAAATCTGGAGGGTATAAGTCTAAGATTAAGGTGTTAGCAGGGTTTTTTTCTGAGGCCACTCTCCTTGGCTTGCAGATGACCGTCTTCTCCCTGGATCTCCATATGGTCTTTCCTCTGTGTGTCTGTGTCTTACTTTCCTCTTCTTAAATAGACACCAGTCATATTGGACTAGGCTTCATCCTAGTGACCTCTTTTTAAATGAGCTGCTTCTTTAAAGACCCTCTCTCCAAATATAGTCACATTATGAAGGGCTGAGGGTTAAGATCTCAACAAATGGATTTTGAGGGGGACATAATTCAGCCTGTAATGGTACCATTTTGAAACTGAGCAGGACCCTGTGGGGCCCTCCTGGTACAAAAAGACTTTCTGGGTCCCCTGTTTCTCGTTGGCAAAGAAAAGGCTTCAGCCTCCTAGACCTTCCCTGAGTACCAAAAGGCAGATTCAAACAGTTGTTAAGCAGGGAACTGAGGGGACACGGAAACCAAGGAAGAGTAGTCAAGAAACAATAGTGGAGGAATAAAGCAGAGTCCTTCTGAACTGTGATTGGAGAAGACTCTTGAGAGTCCCCTGGACTGTAAGGAGATCCAGCCAGTCCATCCTAAGGGAAATCAACCCTGAATATTCACTGGAAGGACTGATGATGAAGTTGAAGCTCCAATACTTTGGCCACCTGATGCGAACAGCCGAGTCATTGGAAAAGACCCTGCTGCTGGGAAAGATTGCAGGCAGGAGGAGAAGGGGATGACAGAGGGTGAGATGGTTGGATGGCATCACTGACTCAGTGGACATGAGTTTGAGCAAGCTCCATGAGATGGTGAAGGACAGGGAAGCCTGGCGTGCCGCAGTCCATGGGGTTAAAAGAGTCAGACATGAAGAGGGAGGTGGGAGGGGGTTCGGGATTGGGAGCACGTGTGTACCCGGGGCGGATTCGTGTTGGTGTATGGCAAAGCCAGTACGGTGTTGTGGAGTAATTAGCCTCCAAATGAAATAGATAAATTTGAATTTTTAAAAAATGAAAGAAAGAAAAAAAAAAGAAAAGAAGAGTCAGACACGACTGAGCAACTGAACAACAGCAAAGCAGAGTCCTAGTTCCTCCTCAAGCAACATACAATACATCTCCAAGTTCTTCCACAGGAACTGAGGCCCCACCCTTAGTTGGTGGAGGATGGTAACCACATGCTGAGACCTCAGACGGATGGGAACAGAGGGCTGATGGTTGAGATTCCTAAAATCCCACTCTGTTACTTCAGGACCAACCAATCAGAAAAATTCATATGCCCTGCAGCCCTCCCTTAATATTTCACCTATAAAACTCTTCCTGGAAAACCATCAGGGTGTTTGAACTTTTTGAGCATGAGCTACCCCTTCTCCATGCTTAGCCCTGTGATAAACATTTCTCTTCTCCAGACTCCAACAGTTTTGGTTTGCCTGGCCTCACGGTGCATCTGACACATGAATCTGCATTCAGCAACAATTCAGTTCACTCACTGAAACTGTATAATTCAATGTTGTTGTTTTGTTTTAACATATTCACAGAGTTGTACAACTGAACTCTGGTCCACTCACTTGCTGCACAGCAAAGTCAATGAGCTGATACTGGATTGTAGTGAAGGAGAGTACAGCATTTATTTGTAGGGCACCAAAAAGCCCAGACACCCTGAGATAAATTTCAGGGAGGGTTTTTTTTTAAATTAATTAATTTATTTATTTGGCTGCACCAGGTCTTAGTTGCAACTTGTGGAATCTAGTTCCCTGACGAGGGATTGAACCTAGGCCCCTGCACTGGGAGCTCAGAGTCTTAATCACTGGACTGCCAGGGAGAAGGTGATGACAAAGGGTGAGATGGTTGGGGGTTTTTAAAGGCAGCGTTTGGAGTGAAGGTTGCAGCTCATGGACTTCCTTCTGATGGGTTGGTAGTGAGGTAATGGGGTGATATTTGGGGAATGATAACCATCATCCCCCATTCTTCAAGAAAAAGAAGATAACCTTTTTCTTCTAGTTGGTCTGGGGTCTACATGCTTCTGGTCAGTAAATAGTCACCATCCTCCACCTGGGTGGGGGTGGGGGTCTTAGTTTCTGCAGAACAGCTCAAGGATATGTATCATATTGTTATGTATACCCCTCAAGGTGGGACTAGGACTCTATTTCATTGCCGAATGATTGTCATTTCTTTTTTTTTGTTCAACTGCTTTTCTTTGGTTCTGTGTTCCTTCACTTTCCTAATTAGTAACAGACGTGCCTGCTCTTTGGAACTCAGGGAAGTACTGGGAAACTAAAACCTCTTTCCTACAAACGAGAAACAGAGGGACTTTTCTATCTGGGAAGGCTCCACAGGGTCCTGTTTGGTTTCACAACCATCACCGTAATCAAATATAGAACAGTTTTATCACCCCTGAAATAATTCCCATACCCATTAATAATTACTCCCCATTCACCACCCCCAGTAGAGGAAGGATCTAAAGCTCTATTCATAGTTAAGGAAATGGAGGCCTGGAGATTAGTCCAGGGCTAGAGTCTAGCTGAGAAAAACCACAGGGCTTCCTCCCAGGGAGGAATTTGAGATACTGATAGACAGCCACCTGTTCCATAATACTCATTTTTCTAAGTGCCAATATTCCCAAGAATATTAGTTCCTAAACTAATATTCCCAAGAATTTTTCCATCTGTCAGTAAATCCCACAGCTATCCCAGCTGTATGATTGTGGAGCTAGATATCTGCTTCTTGTACTCATGTTCATCAGGGTGTTACAGTCTTTTCCTTAAGCATCTGGTTTATCCCCTCTTAGAAGCAGGTACAAAGTGCCCTTCTCAGAGAGTAAAGAGCCATCCAAGTCTGAAGCACAAGCTACCCACATACCTAGGGTTTAGTTCATAACATGGATGTTAGCAAAAAAAAAAAAAAAAAAAAACCCCACTATATTAATTGTTCAGAAGGGTTGCCACAATATCCCCACTTGGAAAAGGCAGCCAATTAGTTCTCTTTACATTCTTTAGAAAGGAAAATGGGAAATGCCACAATAAATTATGTCATGGGTTACACAGTTTTTTGGTTGAAAAACAAAATACAAGGAAGGGGAATTTCCCCTATAATTATGTGCATCCCTAAAATGCTAGTTTCTTTAGACTTTTTGTCAGTTTTCCTTACTAAAGTGACTTCAAGCACTGCACTTAGCAGCCCCCTCAAACTTCTAGCCCCATAGGCTTCAACCATTATCTTCAAAGACTTGCAGTCTAAAGTTTCCCACCTAGTACACTACTGTTTTATAAAACAAATAAAAACAAATAAGTAAAATTATTCTGGGGTGATGGGGTCTCTATAAAAGAAAGCATGGTAGGAGACAAGTTTATATACTCTGTCCACAGTACTCTGTCCACAGTGGGGTGGGGTAGGTACTAGATTGCAAAATAACATAATAAACCCAGAATCAGCTCTGGTTTGATGGCCAAACTAGGCTAGGGCCAGATTCCTATCAGTGAGCTAGGCTTATAGACACTTGCTTGGACTTTGCTTTGCAGTGTAAAGATATTTCAGTCCTAAAATCTGATCTCTGGCCCAATAACACTTTTTTTTTATGACCATGTGGCAAGCAAGACTTTAGTTCCCCTACCAGGGATTGAACCCCTCCACATTGGAAGCTTGGGGTCCCAACCACTGGACTACCAGGGAAGTCCCATCAATTTTGAATCAAAAGTCAGAGCATGGTCAAAGTTGCAGATATACTCCTGTTTCCATTCAGGCCCCTTCTAGCATGACAAGCCAGTCCACACCCAAATCTCCAGCTCTTCAGGTCCAAGAATAGAACTGGAAACGTGCACCACCCTTGATGTAGAAAAAGACCGGGATTCTACAAAGGTATACAAACTCTGCCCAGTCAAACTCTGCCCTCTCTCTCAGCCAAAACAAAGACAGAGCTTGTCAATTTTTGAGATGTAATCAAAAAGGATAATCCAGAATTTACATGCAGATTACGTGTTTGCTTCTCTATAATGTAATTATCTAATAGTAATAAAACAAGCTACCATTAGCAGCATTAATTGACTTTCATATGAACTCATTGAAATATAGGACCCTGAATGTACAGACAGATCCAAGTCAACAAGGAGAAGTACTAGGTCCCAGAGTTTCTTCCCCTCAACTTAGGGAAAAGGTTTCTTTCCCAACACCCCTAGCTTTGTTGTAATTCCATTACCCATTTCTTAGTCACTTAAAATTCCAAAAGAAGTACCTTTGACCCGCTTTTCCTTCTTTTGTGGTACAAATCCCTTTAGTCATCAATTTCCAAGCATTATTTCCTTGAAAAGTCTGACATCCTCCCTTTTTCGGTCCTCAGCCAGGGCAGGTCCTCAGTAACTACATGCTGCTCCTGTCTTGCCCTAAGCTCCTCTCCATCTCATCTGCTTGATACATCCATACCAGAACCCCTGTAATGCCATCTTCATTGAGTCATTCCTCAGCACAAACACATACAGTGGTGGCCCCCTGGCACCTCCAACTTCAGCCTGTAATCCCCTACCAGGTTTTTGAAGTCCTTCACAAACAAGATTCCTCCGCCAGACTTGCTACTCCTGGATGGCAAGGCTGGTCTTAATGATCCCCCATTGTAACACAGAGTAGGCAGGGAGTAAATTCCAGCCAAATGAACCACCAACAGACCTTGAGTAGGTCATATCACCCATTTGACTATAATTACTGGGACAGAGAGTTAATGAGTAGTGTGGATGTTTTGCGTTTATACAGGTGAGAAAGCACAGAAAGGGCATTTTGACAGGTCAGTACTTTGCCTGGTCTTGTAAGTGCTTGCAATCCTTCTCTTGAGTGCAGAACAATAACACACAATTATTTCATGAGTACTTTTAAATGGTAGTATAGGCTTAGAAGAATTGATGTCAAATATTTCTTAAAGTTGACTGCAATGTGGTGATTTATAGGAATAATATATGTTTGGTCTTCATCCACAGCTCCCCAAACCCTTGGAATTTCCTGAGCAATAAGAGCAATGGGATATTTGGTCTCTTGTCTTCTGCTTCTGAAAATATTTCAGGGAAGTTGACATTTAGGGACTGGTTAGCATGGGACTGGTTGCCAGGAAAACGGACCATGAGTTTAGAGGGTTGGAACTTTCAGTACCACCCCCATCTCCACTCCACGTTTCTCATTTCTGCGGAACATGGAGGGGTCAGAGGTTGAATCAGTTGCCTTTAGTCAATGATTTAGTCAATCATGATAATGTAATGAAGTCTCCATAAAACCCCAAAAAGGACAGCTTCTTGATTGCTTTTGGGGGAGCTTTCATGTTGGGGAACCAGAAAACTTCTGTGTCCCCTGAGCCAGACCCTAAACACATCTATCACAGAAGCTCCTTTGTTCAGGACTTCTCCTTAGGTATTTCTTCATCTGGCTGTTGATTCATGCCCTTTAATATCCTTTTATAATAAACTGGCACTCTAGCAAGTGAAATGTTTCTCTGAGTTTTGTGAACCATTCTGGCAAATTAATGGAACCCCAGGAGGGGGTTCCAGGAAACCCTGATGTATGGCCAATCGGTTAGAAGCGCAGGTAACAACCTGGATTTGCTCCTGCCCCTGAAGCAGGGGGCAAGCTTGTGGGAATGAGCCCTTAACCTGGTTGAATCTTATTCTATCTCCAGGTAAGACAGTGTCAGAACTGAGTTGAATTGCAGGACACCCCGCTGCCATCCACGACTTGCTTGTTGGTGTGGGGAAGCCTCCAAGGACTCTGCGTGGAACTGGGTCCAGAAACCCTCTTCATTTACTGTACAGAACTTGAGGCTGTGGTGAAAACCCTGTCTGACCACAGAACATTGTTTTATTTGATCACGTACCCTTTCACACAAATCAGATATACTGTAAATAGCATCACTTGAAAATATAAAAATAAAAGAACACATCACTGGGGAGGTCACTTAACATTTCTAGGTGTCAGATTCCTTATCTGTAAAATGAGTCTGTACAAACCAGATGAACTCTGTGTTCCCTTCAATTTTGATGTTATTTTATTTCATATGCTAGACAACCATCTTCTGCTCCATAAATTAGTAAGTTAATTAGTTTGAGCATTTAGTTTTAAGAGCACACAGGCCAGTAAACTCCTGTATCTCCACTGTATTTCTATGGAATATTCAGAGGGTTGGAAACTTTATTTTGATAAGGAAGGAGGTTTTTTTTTTTTATTTTGAGCACCACCATGCTGCCAATCATTACCATCATATCATTTTAAGAAGACATTTTAAAGCCAAAAATTTAGTCTCTGGATAAAAGATAAACTTTATGTTTAAAACATTTACATTATTTTTAAAAACTCATTGCAACCTCTTTATTTGCTCATTTCACCACAGACTAAGGAAAACTTAGTCACAGATGGATATCTGTTATCATCCTGACATCATTTCTTTTCCTCTGTGTGACCTAGCATGTATTAAATCCAGCTTCCCCATCTGCACATAAGGGTACAAATAAATCCACCATTTCATCATCCATAAATATAAAATACAAAATTTTGGCATTGGAAGATGTATTAAATAGAAGAACCAAAAGACATTTTCCACCCCAATGTTTATAGCTGCGCTATTTACAATAGCCAAGGTATGAAAGCAACCCAAACGCCTATCAACAGATGAATGGATAAAGATGTGGTATTACGCTGGTGTAAAGGTAATTATGGTTTTGAACCTGAATTTAAAATCATTATAACTGGGCTCAAACACACTTTATTAATCAAAATAGGAACCATTACAATCAACACATTTTTGCCAACAAGAAAGTTTGTTTATTCCTGTAGCAAAAAATCCATGCTTCAGGATTCAATGAACTCTTGGAAAGTATTTTCTGTGTGGAAAATGTGGAAGCATTTTCCCGGAAAAAAGTTGTCGAGATGCTTGAAGAAGTGGTGGTCAGTTGGCAAGAGGTAAACATGGCAGATGAGGCAAGCCTTGTAGCCCAATTTGTTCAATTTTTGAAACACTGATTTGCGACGTGCAGTTGAGAATTGTCATGGAGAAGAATTGGGTCCTTTCTGTTGACCAATGCTGGCTGCAGACCTGCAGTTTTTGGTGAAGCTCATCCATTTGCTGAGTATACTTCTCAGATGTAATGGTCTCGCTGGGATTCAGAAAGCTGTAGTGGATCAGGCCAACAGCAGACCATCAAACAGTGCCCATGACGGTTTTTGGCATAAGCTTGGCTTTGGGAAGTGCTTTGGTGCTTCTTCTTGGTCCAACCACTGAGCTGGTGGCCACCAGTTGTCATATAAAATCTGCTTTTTGTTGCATGTAACAATCCAGTCCAGAAATGGTCTGTTGCTATTGCATAGAATAAGAGAGGATAAGACCTCAAAACGACAATTTTTTTGATCTGTGGCCAGCTCATGCAGCACCTACTTATGGAGCTTTTTCACCTTTCCAATTTGCTTCTAATGCTAAATGACCTTAGGACGGTCGATGTTGACTTCTTCAGCAACTTCTCGTGTAGTTGTGAGAGGACCACCTTCACTGTTTCCAGTTGATCATTGTCAACTTCCAATGGCTGGCCACCGCACTCCTCATCTTCAAGGCTTTCATCTCCTTTGCCAAACTTCTTGAACCACCACTGCACTGTATATTTCTTAGCAGTTCCTGGGTCAAATGCATAGTTGATGTTGTGATTTGTCTCCCCTGCTTTATGACCCATTTTGAACTTGAATTAAAAAATTGCTCGAATTTTCTTTTTGTCTAACATCATTTCCATAGTCTAATATATATATATAAAAGAAATAGCAAGTAATAATTCATTAGCAAAAAAAATTAAGCAAAAACTGTGCATTAAAATCATGTATAACATAACCACATTTATTTAAGAATGTATTCCAATATCAAATGGCAAATTTCAACAATGCAAAACTGAAATTATTTTTGCACCAACTTAACATGTATACAATGGAATATCACTCAGCCATAAAAAGTGAAACAACGCCTTTGCAGCAACATGGATAAATCTGAGACTATTAAGCTTAGTGAAATAAAATACTGCATGATATCACTTACATGTGGAATCTAAAAAAATAATACAAACAATTATATATGCAAAATAGGCTCACAGATGTAGGAAAAAATTAGTGGTTACCAAAGGGAAGAGAGGGACAGGCAAATTAGGAGTATGGGATTAAGTGATATAAACTACTGTATATAAATAGATAAGCAACAAGAATACAGAACAAAGAATTACAGCCACTATCTTGTGATACACTTTTTTTTTTTTTTAGCTATGATGAGTAGATTACTGCCTCACAGTAATGGAAAAACCATAGCTTTGATTAGACAGACCTTTGTTGGCAAAATAATGTCTCTGCTTTTTAATATGCTGTCTAGGTTGGTCACAGCTTTTCTTCCAAGGAGCAAATGTCCTGTTACAGTAGCCTCTGGAAACTCATTTCTTTCTAACCTGCAGCTGATATAGAGAAAAAGGAGGATGTATTCTGTCCATCAGCATAATCGGAGACAGTGGAGACCATGTTCCAGCCGCAGTGGCTGCTGGCAGACTGGACACCTTCATGTGATGAAGGGATGGGGTTCCAGGGGGAGCTGAGAGGTGCATTACGTGTTCAGACTTGAAAGGCATCAAACCACCCCTCCAGCTATAAAAGCACCTTTGAAAAACATGACATTATCTTTTAGAGTAAAAAATAAATTATTCAGTCACTCAGTCATGTCCGTCTCTTCATGACCCCATGGACTGTAGACGGCCAGGCTCCTCTGTCCATGGGATTTCCCAGGCAAGAAAACCGGGGTGGGTTGCCATTTCCTTCTCCATTGTGATAGGTTTAAAGAGAGTAAACCTTTTTTACAGAGTTAACTCTAAAAATACTGAATCACTGTGCTCACACCTAAAACAAATATGATGTTATAAGTCAACAATGTTTTAATTAAAAAAAAAAAAAAAGAAGTAAGGTTAATTGGGCCCACCCACCCATCAGAGGCTGTTCGCATTCTTTCTGGTGCACCACCAACAGTTATCTAAACAGACAGTTGGCAACTGGGCTGTTCTTGGATTCCCAAAGTGAGAATGGAACCATAACTACAGACAACACTGAAAAACGCTCATTTACCATCAGCTTCCCTTTTACAAATCCCACATCTGCTTTCCGCACTCTGAAAAGAGGCTGAGAAACATAAACACAGTTAAGCGTATGCATTCGGTATAACACAGATAAAAGGCCCCATCTGTACATGTTTCAGTTCAGTTCAGCCCAGTCACCTAGTCGTGTCTAGCTCTTTGCGACCCCATGAACTGCAGCATGCCAGGCCTCCCTGTCCATCACCAACTCCTGGAGCTTGCTCAAACTCATGTCCTTCAAGTCGGTGATGCCTTCCAGCCATCTCATCCTCTGTCGTCCCCTTCTCCTCCTGCCCTCAATCTTCCCCAGCATCAGGGTCTTTTCAAATGAGTCAGCTCTTCGCATCAGGTGGCCAAAGTATTGGCGTTCCAGCTTCAGCATCAGTCCTTCCAATGAATATTCAGGACTGATTTCCTTTAGGATGGACCGGTTGGATCTCCTTGCAGTCCAAGGGACTCAAGAGTCTTCTCCAACACCACAGTTCAAATGCATCAATTCTTCAGCGCTCAGCTTTCTTTATAGTGCACCTCTCACAACCATACATGACTATTGGAAAAACCATAGCTTTGATTAGACAGACCTTTGTCGGCGAAATAATGTCTCTGCTTTTTAATATGCTGTCTAGGTTGGTCACAGCTTTTCTTCCAAGGAGCAAATGTCTTTTAATTTCATGGCTGCAGTCATCATCTGCAGTGATTTTGGAGCCCCAAAAATAAAGTCTCTCACTGTTTGCATTGTTTGCCCATCTATTTGCCGTGAAGTGACGGGACCGGATGCCATGATCTTCTTTTTTTGAATATTGAGTTTTAAGCCAGCTTTTTCACTCTCCTCTTTCACTTTCATCAAGAGGCTCTTTAGTTCCTCTTCACTTTCTGCCATAAGGATGGTGTCATCTGTGTATCTGAGGTGATTGATATTTCTCCCAGCAATCTTGATTCCAGCTTGCGCTTCATCCCGCCTGGCATTTTGCATGATGTACTCTGCATATACGTTAAATAAGCAGGGTGACAATATACAGCCTTGACCTACTCCTTTCTCGATTTGGAACCAGTCTGTTGTTCCATGACCAGTTCTAACTGTTGCTTTTTGACTGGCACACAGAATTCTCAGGAGGCAGGTAAGTGGTCTGGGAACCCATCTCCTGAAGAATTTTCCACAGTTTGTTGTGATCCACACAGTCCATGTTTCACTTGTCTCTAATTTTCAAGGCTTGATTCAAATGTCCTCCCCCTCCAGGAAGTCTTCCCCACCCCTTCCAGCCAGAAGCAATCTGCCCTTTTTTGAACTTCCTCAGTCTAATCTCATACTATTTTATCTCACTTCTCAGTTTCCTCCAACTTTGTATTTAGTATTATAGTGCTGTGCTATGCAAGGTGCTCAGTTGTGTCCGATTCTGTGCGACCCCATGGACTGTAGCCCACCAGGCTCCTCTGTCCATGGGATTTCCCAGGCAAGAGTACTGGAGCGGGTTGCCATGCCCTCCTCCAGGGGACCTTCCCCATCCAGGGATCGAAACTCCATCTCTTAAGTCTCCTGCATTAGCAGGCAGGTTCTTTACCACTAGCGCTACCTGAATATTATAATAAAAGATGTAGAAAAAATATTACTTGCTCTAGTCAGTTGTAAAGTCCTTGGTGTTGAGAATAAAGTCTTTGGACTTCCTGTGTGCTGCTGCTGCTGCTAAGTCGCTTCAGCCGTGTCCGACTCTGCGTGACCGCATAGATGGCAGCCCACCAGGCTCCCCCATCCCTGGGATTTTCCAGGCAAGAACACTGGAGTGGGTTGCCATTTCCTTCTCCAATGCAGGAAAGTGAAGTCGCTCGGTCGTGTCCGACTCTTAGTAGTTAGGCACAGTTAGCAGAAGATCCTACAGGATGGATTCTCAGTAAACTCAGGGAAGAATGAAGCAAGGGAAGAAGAAGGAAAAAACAAAAACAACGAACAAACAAACCTTTAAGTCTTTAAGTTAAAGGCGAGGACTTTCTACCTGGAGAAGTCCTCTAAGGGAGTATTCAAGAGAAAGTGAAGAAGCAGAAAAGGAAAGAGAGCTGGGTTTTTAAGCCAACAGATAAGTGAAAGGGATTATGTCTAAACAAACAAGGGGCAGAGAAAGTGGGGGAGAGGGATGCAGCTGGGAACATTTTCTTTATGGAAGATACTTTGTTTCATGACCTTCTCTTCTCTCTCCTCCTGCCTTTGGAGTCCACTTGCTCAATGTGTTGACCTGCTACCAGAAAGAAGTTAGAGTTAGGCATGTATATGGGATAACTGCAGACAGGCTTGGCACTCTGAGAAGCCAAGTTAATTCCTTCCCTAGAATGTAAGGATTACTCCTCTGAGAGCAATCAACTGACTGACTCAGGAATTTTTCTCCACTGCCTATGAGCAGATTCGTTCCTACAAGGAAATCACTGGAACATCTTGTTCAGCCAAATCATTTCTTCTTCAACAAAGTCCAAGCCAGTTCTCACAATGCCAGGCTGTCCCTTGCTCACCCGGGACATTGTCTGGATAAATCATCTTAGTCTGAGTCAGCGGGGGGTGGGGCAGAACCTTCTGTCTTAGATAGAGGCTAATCACCCACATACCTCTGTGTGATCATCCTTGCCAACTCAGACCTATATTCATTTGACACTAGCTTCGTTTCAACCATTGAGCCCATCAGTTCAGGTTTGGTCTTAGAGCCAGCACCTCAGACTCAAATGTCCAGAACAGAACACTGCCTTTTCACACATCCTTTGCTTTTCTTCCTGATTCCTCAAGCCTTGAGTTGACATCACTCTCCTAGGTCAGGAAGCCTTCAAATCTATCTACTAACCAGCCCTAAAGGCTCTTTCTCTCTTGGGCCTTATCAGATGCCAGGATCTCCACCCATCTCTGCGGTTAACTCCAGGGATGAAGCCAGAGTTCCCCTCCTTATGCAAAAGTTGCCACTGAAGCCAAAATTAAGTTTAAAAAAAAAAGAAAATGAAAAAAAAATCACACCTACCATATAGCACTGGGAGCTATACTCAGTATCATATAATCTACAGTGGAAAAGAATCTGAGAAGGAGTATATATATATCTACATATTTACCTGTCTATATATCTGAATCACTTCACTGTATACCTGAAACTAACACATTATAAATCAACTCTGTTCAGTCGTTCAGTCATGTCCAACTCTTGGCAGACCCATGAACTGCAGCACGCCAGGCTTCCCTGTCCATCACTAACTCCCCGAGCTTGCTCAGACTCATGTCCATTGAGTCAGTGATGTCATCCAACTGTCTCATCCTCTGTCGTCCCCTTCTCCTCCCGCCTTCAATCTTTCCCAGCATCAGGGTCTTTTCTAAGGAGTCAGTTCTTCATATCAAGTGGCCAAAGTATTGGAGCTTCAGCTTCAGCATCAATTCTACCTCAATAAAAAAAAAAAAAAAAAAGATAATGACTATTTACACCATACAAAACAAAACAAAGCTTAATCAGTTTTCCTAGGAAGAGTTTTATAGCCACTCCCTGCACAGGAACACTAGCTATCTATAAATAAACTGCATAGTTTACAGCATTCAAAAGTCACAGCCTTAGGGAGCTCCCAGGCTCTGTTTCTAGAGGCAAAGCTCACCACCCAGCCCCTTCCTCTGGCTGGATCCTCACCCCAGGAGTGGACAGGACTCACAGAATAGTTGAGCTGTCCTCTATCAAGAAGTGGTTTGCATTTCTAAGACTCTCCTGTTCCATGTCTCTGATCAAAGAGTGATCACTTTCCATTTTCTTGGGTCTATTTTCTTAGCTAACTAGTTTTAAAATTTAGAATAATTCCTCCATCTCCCACAAAACTGCAAGCTCTATCCTGTATCCCTTCCTTTCCATTCCATCCCCATTGTCCTGGTTTAGGTTCTCTTAACATTAATAGGTTCACTAGTCTAGCTCATCCCTCTGCCCTCCTAACTGATCACTTGATCTCTGATATCATCCCAGCCTGATATTTCTGAAGCACATTTTCATTACGTGACTACTTTCACTCCATCCAGGTATGACCTCTCCTAAAATTTTCAGCAACTCCATTGCTTGCAGAACAAGGACAAGATTACTGAGCAAGGCTTCCACATTTGAGCCCCAATCTGGAGAAGGCAATGGCGACCCACTCCAGTACTCTTGCCTGGAAAATCCCATGGACAGAGGAGCCTGGTGGGCTGCAGTCCATGGGGTCTCGAAGAGTCGGACACGACTGAGCGACTTCACTTTCACTTTTCACTTTTCACTTTCATGCATTGGAGAAGGAAATGGCAACCCACTCCAGTGTTCTTGCCTGGAGAATCCCAGGGACGGGGGAGCCTGGTGGGCTGCCGTCTATGGGGTCGCTCAGAGTCAGATACGACTGAAGCGACTTAGCAGCAGAGCTGCCACTCCTACAGTCTCATAGTCTACATTCTGGCTATTGGAACAAGATCTAAGATTTCAAATCTATCTCTCTGTATGGAATACATTTTTACTTATCAAAGTCCTAGCAATCATTTACACAAAACCCTGCACACGGGTGTTCTATAGAAACTTTATTCATAACCAGGGAATCTCGGTTTGGGCTCTGACTAGGGGGTCCTTTCTCTCCTACCAGTGGAGTCGTGAAATATTACTGGCTTTTAATCTGTTTTCCAGATATAAGGAAACCTCTTCCTTCAAACTCATTATGACTCACAGCAACTTGGTAAATTGTAACTTTGTAGGTAAAATCGTGAGATCATTGAAATTTCACAAGATAGTCCTGTAAACATAGATTTCCATGTTAAAGAAGAGGAAAGCAACGTTTTACAGTCTACAGTAGAAAGCCTGACAGCAGAGAGAGAGGAAATGAGATCACCAGAGCTGTCTTCAGTAGACATGGGTTTTAAAGACAATGAAATTCGTATCCTCCATGTGGAATCTATCAGTACTGGGGCTGTAGAAAATGGAAAGTTTTCACAGCCTTGTACCTCTTCAAAAGCAAGCATGTATGTCCCAGAAACACAGCGTTCACTGATCAATTCTACAGTTGAGAGCAGAGTGGCAGAAGTTCCTGGCAATCAAGATCAAGGCTTATTTTGTGAGAACACTGAAGGAAGTCATGCTCCAGTGAATGAGATTCAGGATCTAGAGGACGCTTTTTCCCAGAGGCACCAGTGCCCCCGGTGCCCTCGAGGGTTTCTTCATGTTGAGAACTATCTGTGCCACCTTAAGATGCATAAACTGTTCTTGTGCTTACATTGTGGGAAAACATTCACACAAAAGAAAAGTCTCAACAGGCACATTCGAGGGCACACGGGCATACGGCCCTTTCAGTGTTCTGTGTGCCTGAAGACATTTACTGCGAAAAGCACACTTCAGGACCACTTGAATATACACAGTGGGGATCGGCCATACAACTGCCACTGTTGTGACATGGATTTCAAGCACAAATCTGCCCTCAAAAAGCATTTAACCTCTCTCCATGGCAGAAGCAGTGGTGAAAAACTAGCCAGGCATGATCTGGAAAGGCAAAACCTACTGTAACTAGAACCACACCTTGTTATGTAAGCTGTATATCATTCTGTTGGGCAAGTCTTTCTATGGAAATGCAGCATTTGTAATATTGCATTTCCATCCCCATCTTTAGATCTTATGTTTGGTCTACCTACATGTGGTATGATTTCACTTTCACTTTTCACTTTCATGCACTGGAGAAGGAAATGGCAACCCACTCCAGTGTTCTTGCCTGGAGAATCCCAGGGACAGAGGAGCCTGGTGGGCTGCCGTCTATGGGGTCACACAGAGTTGGACACGACTGAAGCAACACAGCAGCAGCAGCAGGTAAAATTGAGACATTTATCTTTTCTGTGTACTGGATCCCTCCAGAAATTGGAAATTTAGGTTCCCAGTAGCTTTAAGGTGAATAAGAAAGATCACCACCTGACAGCTGCAGGAATCTCAAGAGATTTGGGGGAACCCGAAAAGAGATGAAGTCACCCAAATCTATAGAACCTGGAGGCAAAGCCCTGGGCATGGCTTTTGAGAGGCCTTTTAAAAGCTCAGTCTGAGCAAACAAATTAATCTTAATTTGGCTATATTTGGCAAAAAATGAAGGTAATTTTAGAGAGAAAAAGATTATGTTTCAAAGGATATTAAATTCTAGTTTTCTTAGTTGGGGTCCGTATCTAAGACTCACCTCCCAGCTAATTCTTTGTTATGTTACACAATTGTAAAGTTTAATTGAATTATTAAAAGATACTTTGTTTCTAAATTTGTTTCTGAAGCTTATCACAATGATCTATCTTTGGATAAAAATCAGATGCCCCACAACCTGCAACCAGGAGATTACGCATACTGGAAAAGGGCATAATTTGAAGAAATGTCTCCATCCTAGCTAAAAGGACCCTTACTGGGAGAAGGAAATGGCAACCACTCCACTGTTTTTGCCTGGAGAAACCTGTGGACAGAGAAGCCTGGCAGGCTATGGTCTATGGTGTTGCAAAAGAGTCGGTCACGACTTAGCTACTCAACAACAACTGGGTACTCTTCACTAGCTTATTATGAATTCCCAGTTAGAAAGGGCCACTGCCCTGGACTGGTCTATAGAAAGGACTACTGACCTGAAATGACACCCATATCAGTGGAAGAAGATAGCAGCGGTAGGGAGTTGAGCCCAAAACACGTACCAGGCCTGTAAGACCCATCCTCCCAACTCAATTGAACTGTTTCTCAAATGTTTGTCTCCCTGTAACATTAAGTGGTATTGCTGCTAAGTCACTTCAATCGTGCCCAACCCTCAGCGACCCCATGGACTGCAGCCTTCCAGGCTCCACCATCCATGGGAGTTTCCAGGCAGGAGTGCTGGAGTGGGGTGCCATTGCCTTCTCCGTGCCTGGCGTACTTTCCTTCACCATAGCGTGGTGTCAGTCAGTTGGCTTTGCTGCACCATGGGGGCAAGTGGATGCAAGTTCAATTCAGCAACAAAACTAACTCTGCATAACATCATAATCCTGGATATATGTTATCCATTTGCACAAACCCAGAGAATGTACAACCACCAAGAGTGAACCTAATGTGAACTATGGACTTTAAGTGATAATGATGTACTGACTTTGGTTCATCAGCTGCAACAAATGGACCACTCGGGGGTGGGGGAGATGTTGATCTTGAGTGTGCTGTGCAATGTATGGGGTCAGAGCATATGGAAACATTGTACCCTCCTCTCTGCTTTGCTGTGAACTTGAAACTACTCTAAAATAAACAAAGTCTATTGAAAAAACAAACCTGAGCAATCCTTCAAGGCTCAGAAACAATGACGCTACTTCCCAAGCCTTCCTTGACATTCACTACCTGAAAAGCTTCCTCCCTGCTCTGTGCTCACAGCACTTGCACACACCTTCTCCAGAGCACTCACCTGTTATTTGTGTTACAGTAACATGTTTGTTAATGGAGGTCTGTATCTAGTAAGACTCATCTCTTAGATAGTTCTTTGCTGTTATGTGATATTAATGTAAAATTTAATTGAATTCTTAAAGAACACCCTAAGTTTGTTTCTGAAGCTCATCTCAGTAATCTATCTTTAGATGAAGATCAGGTGCCTCATGACCTTCAACCAGGACTAGAAAAAGACATAATTTAAGGGACTGTCTCCAACCTGGATGGAAGGACTTTTTTATCAGGAGAAACTACACTACACCAGGATGAGAAGACGGCAACATCAGAGGTAGACAGCTTCCCCAAGATGCTGGACCTGATTCGTATGATCATTTATGTTTTCTTGACTTCTTAGACCTTTGCATATAAATCAAATGCTTTTCTATCATAGGCCTGATTCTATGCTAGTTTTAGAAATCAATTCAATTTCTAAATTTTGTGGTTTGTGGCCAATTACCTGTGTCTAGTTCTGGGTTACCTAGGTAAATTTCTCTACTACAAGACTCTTACTGGTTGGCCCTGAGAAAATTTACTTTTAAAAAAATTATAGTCATATTACTAAATGGGATCCGCACACTGGGCCAATTAATAATGCCTGCTCTGACTCTGGCCATAAATTTGAGCTTTTTTTCTATTACTCAAGCTCAATCAGAGCAACGGGAAAAGTTTCAGCAAAGGAGGAAAAAATCTCCCACAATTATGGGATGGATTTATGTAGATAACACCAGGTTATGGTAATTTAGGTTTAAAGTCTCCTCTGTGTTGGAAACAATTAAATCATACTAAGGGTAATCAGTCTAGTAACACTAGAAAACTGGGCTATGTGCCTCATAGATGGTGGTGCCAATATATAATTTCCCTGGAAGATAAAGATTCTACAGAGTAAGAATGACTAAGTCAGATGACCTGAGATATACTGGGCTACATCCACATCTACATCTAATGGGCTTCCCTGGTGGCTCAGGGGTTAAAGTGTCTGCCTGGAACGCGGGAGACCCGGGTTTGATCCCTGGGTCGGGAAGATCCCCTGGAGAAGGAAATGGCAGCCCACTCCAGTACTCTTGCCTGGAGAATCTCATGGAGGGAGGAGCCTGGTAGGCTACAGTCCATGGGGTCGCAAAGAGTCAGACATGACTTCACTTTCACTTTCAACATGTTCTCCAAGCCAGGCTTTAGCAATATGTGAATGATGAACTTCCAGATGTTCAAGCTGGTTTTAGAAAAGGCAGAGGAACCAGAGATCAAGTTGCCAACATCTGCTGGATCCTGGAAAAAGCAAGAGAGTTCCAGAAAAACATCTATTTCTGCTTTATTGACTATGCCAAAGCCTTTGACTGTGTGGATCACAATAAACTGTAGAAAATTCTGAAAGAGATGGGAATACCAGACCACCTGACCTGACTCTTGAGAAACCTATATGCAGGTCAGGAAGCAACAGTTAGAACTGGACATGGAACAACAGACTGGTTCCAAATAGGAAAAGGAGTACGTCAAGGCTGTGTATTGTCACCCTGCTTATTTAACTTATATGCAGAGTACATCATGAGAAACACTGGACTGGAAGAAGCACAAGCTGGAATCAAGATTGCTGGGAGAAATATCAATAACCTCAGATATGCAGATGACACCACTCTTATGGCAGAAAGTGAAGAGGAGCTAAAAAGCCTCTTGATGAAAGTGAAAGAGGAGAGTGAAAAATTGGCTTAAAGCTCAACATTCAGAAAATGAAGATCATGGCATCTGGTCCCATCACTTCATGGGAAATAGATGAGGAAACAGTGGAAACAGTGTCAGAGTTTATTTTGGGGGGCTCCAAAATCACTGCAGATGGTGACTGCAGCCATGAAATTAAAAGATGCTTGCTCCTTGGAAGGAAAGTTATGACCAACCCAGACAGGATATTAAAAAGCAGAGACATTACTTTGCCAACAAAGGTCCATCTAGTCAAGGCTATGGTTTTTCCTGTGGTCATGTATGGATGTGAGAGTTGGACTGTGAAGAAGGCTGAGTGCTGAAGAACTGAATGTTTTGAGCTGTGGTGCTGGAGAAGACTCTTGAGAGTCCCTTGGACTGCTAGGAGATCCAACCAGTCCATTCTAAAGGAGATCAGCCCTAGGTGTTCTTTGGAAGGAATGATGCTAAAGCTGAAACTCCAGTACTTTGGCCACCTCATGCAAAGAGTTGACTCATTGGAAAAGACTTTAATGCTGGGAGGGATTGGGGGCAGGAGGAGAAGGGGACGACAGAAGATGAGATGGCTGGATGGCATCACCAACTAGATGGATATAAGTTTGAGTGAACTCCGGGAGTTGGTGAGGGACAGGGAGGCCTGGTGTGCTTTGATTCATGTGGTCGCAAAGAGTCGGACACGACTGAGAGACTGAACTGAACTGAACATGTTCACATCCTATTTCCTCTTCCAAACCACAAACTCCAAAGGCCCAAGAAAGTACTATTGATTTTTCAAACATTTATTTGACTGCTCCAGGTCCCAGTTTCAGCAGGTGGGATCCTCGTTGCCTTATGCACGATCCTTAGTTGAGGATCAGGATCCAGGTTCCAGACCAGGGATCTAGCTGGGACCCCTGCATTGGGAGCACCAAGTCCCAGCTACTGGGCCACCAGGGAAGGCCCTGATTTTTATGTCTTTCAATATCTAACACATTTCCTTACATAAATTTCCTTAAACACTATTTGTTAAGTCCTTTAATACACCAATGTTGAGTTTCATCAACAACTTTGTGTGTCAATAAATAGCTCTCAGTTCAACCTACAAACACTGGGACTTTTGCCAGGAATTATGTTAATCATTTCTCATATAACTGTACTCTCAGTCCAAAGGTTAATCTATACAAAGATAAACTTAAATAATAATAAATCCAAGTACATTCCTGATAATGGTATGCTTATCTGGCATTTTACATAAGAACTGGTTCTTTTGTATTCCCCGAGTCAGAGGAGGAAAGGAAACCAGACAGATGAGGAACAAATTCAAGGTCCCAGCAAATGAGGGATGAGATTAGATTTAGAATTTTGCAAGGTTGAAGGAAAGGTTCTTGCTGAGCTCCCTGGTGTGCCAGCTGATGAAGGTGCTAATTGATAAACAAGGTGATTTGACCAGCATCTTGCACATAACACTAAAGAAAGGTATCTAGCAGGCAGACGACTGTCCCAGCAGTGCTGGACGTACTGGGTGAGTTCTGGCCGAGTTCTGGCCCGGCATTCAGAGGAGCTGGGTGTTAGCTGGTCCTCACCCACTGAAAGGGCTTCAGGGGACACATTTACTCACCTGTCTGAGTCTCACTGCATCTCCAGAGAATGATGATAGCAGACTGAACATCAGATCGCTCTACTGCTGCGATCTGGAGCAATCCCTTCGCTTGATTAGATATTCTGAGTGACTTTGTTGCATCTGTGAGAAGTATGAAGGGAGACTAAAACTAACACAGTTGAAAAAAATTAACAAAGTGGGGAACAGAATAGGGAAGAAACAAAATGATCTCCACTCTTGGAGAGTCTGGAGAGCTGGGCTATAAAATCTGACCTTGATACAGGAAAGGGAAGAGGGCAGAAAATACTGGATTTCAGACTTTTATAAAACCTCCCTTATCTCATCTGATCTTCATAATAAGTACCCTAAGAGTTGTGTGAGATAAAGGGACAATGAGCAGGTTCATCTACAGGTGAATAAAATATTTCAGGACCGCACCCCAACAATAAAGTCCTTGAACAAATCTTGACAAGCCCCCTTCTGCACCTTTAGGCTCCTTTAATTTGTACTGGCTTGTTGCTGGTGCCGGCTTTACTCTGTGACTGCCTGGATTCCAGAAAGATGAAGAATCTAAAAATAACAAATAAAATATTTGTTAGACTTATGACTTGAAGTTGATTGCTTCTTCCCGCTACCCTGACATGGGGACATAATGTGACAAAAGTGTTATTTTTGAAACATAAATTAGACAACCATTAGTGAGATGGAAGAGCTCTGGAAGAGAAGGGAGACAGAACTGTGACCAGGTAGGAGTTGTGGCAATTCCTGAAGGCTAGAGAAGGCAGTATAAAGAGAAGGAATTGGGTCTTGGTGATAACTGGATTATAGGAGATGAAGGAAAAATATTCAGATTCCACTGTTATCTATTGAGCATTGATTATATTTCTTATTTTACAGTTGGGTAGGTACTTTCACATGCCCATTTAATTTGCTCTTCAGAATGACCCAGCAGAAATAAGTTTTATAAGAGATATAAGAGGAAATCACCATGGTCCATGGCTAGGAAATGATAGAATTTGAATCTAGATGTCTTAACTCCAAGTTCCATGTTCTTTTCAACACATTACGGATCTATGGGACTTCCCTGGTGGTCCAGTGGTCAGGCATCTGCCTGCCAGTGCAGAGGACATGGGTTCTATCCCTGATCCCAGAAGATCCCACATGCCTCATGGCAACTAGGTCCATGTGCCACAACTACTGAGCAATCTGGAGGCCACATGCCACAACTGCTGAGCCTGTGTGCTGTGACCACTGAAACCCACGCAGCCTAGAGCCCATTCTCAGTAACATAAGAAGTCCATGCATTGCAACAAGAGAAAGCCCTCACATGCACAGAAGCAAAGACCTAGTGCAGCCAAAAATAAAAAACAAAACAAATAAATTTTTATAAAAAGACCTTATGGATCTAGAGAAGCAGGATTTACAGAAATGGCATAGCTGGAGGAACAGCTCACAAAAGGGACGCATGCTGGGTTTGATTCTGGATCCATGAATGTGAGCCCTGGTGTGACATCCTGGAGATGTTCCGTGCTGACCTGGCTCACAGTCTTGCTTTCCATCCCCACTCACTTAGATGCAGCCCCTCCCCAGAGCCCAGGCCCCCACTGCACCTCTTCGCCAGGTCACCCTGGATTCAGCCATTTCAAACAACTGCTCCAACCAGTTCCCATGACTGCTGAGCCTCCCAGGTTTGCAGTTTTCTCATTCCCATTCACTTCAGTTCAGTTGCTCAGTCGTGTCCAACTCTGAAACCCCATGGACTGCAGCATGCCAGGCTTCCCTGTCCATCACCAAAACTGAGAGCTTGCTCAAACTCATGTCCATTGATTTGGCGATGCCATCCAACCATCTCATCCCCTGTCATCCCCTTCTCTTCCTGCCCTCAGTCTTTCCCAGCATTAGGATCTTTTTCCAAAGAGCCAGTTCTTTGCATCAGGTGGCCAAAGTATTGGAGTTTCAGCTTCAGCATCAGTCCTTCCAATGAATATCCAGGACTGATCTCCTTTAGGATGGACTGGTTGGATCTCCTTGCAGTCCAAGGGACTCTCAAGAGTCTTCTCCAACACCACAGTTCAAAAGCATCAATTCTTTGGTGCTCAGCTTTCTTTATAGTCCAACTCTCACATCCATACATGACCACTGGAAAAACCATAGCTTTGACTAGATGGACCTTTGTCAGCAAAGTAATGTCCTGTTACATATGCTTTGACTTTCTGGAAATGTTGGTCCCTTGATCTTTCTAACTTATTTTTCCTTTACTTTTTCTTGGTGCTTCCATCTCTTCAAATGGCCCCAGACTCCTTGGCTGATCATTTAGATCCTGCTCTTACCAGCACCTTTTATTCCCTTGCACCCTCTTCCTCTGTAGCATCTCAAACAACACTTCAAGCCTGGCTCAGTGTTACAATCTGCTTTCCTGCTTTCTTAATTACTAGAGAAAAATGTCTCAATCTTGCAGAGAACATTACAAATCCTCCAGCTTCAGCTGGACCCTCAGCAACTACCTCAATCCTTTCCCTGCCTGGTTTCCCTGTCAACTGTTGTTGTTATTTAGTCACTAAGTTGTTTCAAACTCTTTTGTGACCCGTTGGACTGCAGCCCGCCAGGCTCCTCTGTCCATGGGATTTCCCAGGCAAGAATAACTGGAGTGGGTTGTGATTTCCTTCTCCAGGGGATCTTCCTGGCCCAGAGATCAAACCCAAGTCTCCTGCATTGGCAGGTGGATTTTTCACTGCTGAGTCACCGAGGAAGCCCCTCCTTCTCTCTTGCCCCCTGTGTTACAGAGAAAACCTTAAGAGCGCCGTGCACGCTCTCCCTGTCACCCTCCCACCTAGAAATGTATCAACACCCACTCCCTTCCTTACTGTGCTTCCTCCCATGACAGAGAATGGACTGTCCCTTCTGTCCAAGGCCAGGCCCCAGCCTCCTCTGCTCCCTCACAAGCTACACACCATCTCTCTTCCCCTGCCGGCTCCTTTCTTTCAGCTTCTAAACATGCTCCAGCGTCTCCTCCTAGACCTCCCCTGCCCCCACCGCCCCCTTAGCTGTTGCCCAACTTCTCCGCTGCTCACCCAGACTGCTCGAGAGTCAGTCTCCACCGCCTCACCTCACACTTGCCCCTCAACCTGCTACAGCCTGACTTTCACCTCCAACCAGCTTATAAAACAACGTTCTGAATTGAGAGAGTTTTTATCTTCCTGGACCTCTCTGCTCTATTCTGTGTGTGTGTGTGTGGCCAAACACTCGTAAAATGTACTGTCTTACCATCTTTACATGTGTAGTTCAGTAGTGTTAAGTATATGCACAGTATTGTGCAAGTATTGTGCAACCATCTTGTAAAACTGAAACTCTGTAACCGTGAAACAACTCCCCATTCTCCGCAGCCTCTGGCAACCACTATTCCATTTCATTTCTTTAAGTCTGACAACTCTGGAGAATGTATATAAGTGTCTGTGTGTGTGTGACTTATTTCACTTAGCATAATGTTCTCAGAGTTCATCCATGCTATAGGATCTGTCAGAATTTCCTTTCTATTTAAGGCTGAATACCATTTCATTGTGGGTTTCCCTGGTAGCTCAGATGGTAAAGAATCTGCCTGCAATCACAGGAGACCTGGGTTAAATCCCAGGGTTGGGAAGATCCCCTGGAGGAGGGCATGGCAACCCACTCCAGCATTCTTGCCTGGAGGACCCCATGGACAGAGGCGCCTGGTGGGCTACAGTCCATGGGGTCGCAAAGACTTGGACATGACTGAGCAACTAAGCACAGCACAGGACACGATTTCATTGTATGGAGAGACCACGTTTTCTTGATCCATTCATCTGTTGATGGACATTTCGGTTGCTTCCACCCTAGACTACTGTTTGCTGCAAATACAGGTATAAAAATCTCTCTCTGAGACTCTGCTCCATTCTTTCCATGCCCAGAGAAGCAGGGTTGCTAGATCAGATCATCTGCTCCATGTTTAAAGCCTGTCCTTTCCTCCTTCCTGAAGCTCTCTGCTACTCTCTTTCTGTGAGACATCGTCCTTGTTCTCACATCCAGTTCTTTGAACTCTTCTTTCTCCGTTTCCTTTCTGGCTCTCCCTCTGCCTGCCCTCGGGGTCTGCACCCATGGGGTCCATTCAGAAAAACAGAAACTGCCTTTCAAAGAGAGGGTCTTTGATGCAGAAAGTCGGTTATAGAGTCAATGGAAAGTTGAGAGGATGTGAAGGGGGATGTCAAGATAGCCCAGCTCAAAAGCCACAGGAAGCCTCTCCCAATTCCAGCACTGGGGAACAAAGGAGATGAGGTGAACCCTCCTCATTGTTGGGGCTCAGGGTGGGCCTCCCCAGAATTTGCCACAGTGGCATATTATTTTGAATTAAAATTACTTAAGAAACAGGCTATGGGGACGACCCTGGCGCTCCAGTGGTTGAGATCCATGCTTCCACCACTTGCGAGTTCTATCCCTGTTCGGGGGTACTATAATCCTGCCTGCTCCAAGGTGAGGCCAAAACAAGAAAGGAACAACCTATAAGAAAAAGACACCCAGGCGCTCCTCCCTAAAAGCAGGAAATGAATCTCCCCTGTGAAAGGTGCCCTCCTTGCACCTGGGAGAAGGAGACCCTCATGGCCAGAGCTGGGAATTCAGGCAGACAGGTCTGTATACACAAACCCTGTTCCTTCTTTAATGTACTACCCCGAGCCCAAACTCTGTTTAGGTTCTTCACTAATTACATACCCAAAGTCTAGGTTTCTTTGTCCTGTCAATTCTTCACAAATTTATCATTTATCTAAAAAGTATAAAAGTGCTTTGACCATGTCTATAAGACCTCCATGTATAAATTGTACCTGTTTTTTTTCCCCTCTCCTGTTAAACTGTGTTATATCCATTCTAATCACTGGGCCAGCCAAAAGTGCATAAGAAGGGTAAGGGGGAAATGTCCCCTCCCCCACATCCCCAAGGGGCGACTAGAAGTTCTCAGAAGGCCCCTTCCATGCAATGCAGCTGGTAGCTGGACCCTCACCCGGGGTGCTCAGTGCTGAGACTTGAGTGATAATGGTAACAATTAGAAGCAGGAAGAAACTCCATTCTGCCCGCTTCATGCCTCCCTGTCTCCTTTTAGTGGTCTCACTGGCAGAAGCCAGCAGGAATACCAGCTGGTCAGGGAGGTGGGGGCGGGGGGCGGGAACCGGAAGTCCCAGCTGCAGCCTCAGCGAGCAGAGTCTAGGCGGATGTGGAGCTGGAGACATTGCGCAAACGCTGAGCCTGGGCTTCTAGCCTGGGCCCACCGTTCTCACTGAACACGCTTGAGGGGAGGCTTTTCAGTTTTCTAGGAGTCAACTCTTACGTGCTGCCATGCCAAGCTAAGTTGCTTCAGTCGTATCTGACTCTTTGCAACCCTATGAACCTGTAGCCTGCCAGGCTCCTCTGTCCATGGGATTCTCCAGGCAAGAATACTGGAGTAGGTTGCCATGCCCTCCTCCAGGGGCTCTTCCTGACCCAGGGATCGAACACCCATGTCTTAAGTCTCCTGCATTGACAGGGGGGTTCTTTAGCACTAGTGCCACCTGGGAAGCCACAGTAAACTCTTATGGTGACACCCAAACTTGTATCTTTCTACTGAACTTCAGACATCTTTTTTTCTTCTGTTGCCTGCCAGGAATCTCCAGTGCGGTGGCTCACAAATTGAACAGGCTACAAATTGGACTCGTCATCTTTCCCCCTCAGCCTGCTTCTAACCCAGTGTTCTTTGTCTCTACCAGGCCCTACCTGAGCCCCTTAGCTCATCCAGAAGCCTGCAGGCTCCTCCTCTCAACAGCTTCTTTGCCTCTCAGATATCTCTTCAGATCCTCCCTCCCTTCTGCTCCGTCTCTGCTCCGTGGTCCCAGTTTAGGCGCCCATTCGGTTCCCCCGGAGGATTCCATAACCTCCTCAATGTTCTGTTTCTTCTTGCCCCACATAAACTCACACAGCTGCCTGAGTGGTCCATTCAAAACCCATGTCTCTCCCTTCCTTTAATAAACTCTTCAGTGGCTCCCACTGTCCTTCTCTCCTCTGGCTCTGCCTCCTCCCCAGCATCATCTCTTGTCCCCCACCCCCGCTCCATCCTGTCCCCTGCTCCGGCAATTCTGAATTGCCCCAGCTATGCTGTTTCTTGGGCTTCCCAGGTGGTGCTAGTGGTAAAGAACTGCATGCATCCCATTTCTCATCTTTCGTTTCCTCTGCCTGGAAAACCTTTCCTCCTCCACGGCCCCTTGGAGCTAATGCTGCTGCTGCTGCTGCTGCTAAGTCGCTTCACTTATGTCCAACTCTGTGTAACTCCATAGACGGCAGCCCACCAGGCTCCTCTGTCCCTGGGATTCTCCAGGCAAGTATACTGGAGTGGGTTGCCATTTCCTTCTCCAATGCATGCATGCATGCTAAGTTGCTTCAGTCATGTACAACTCTGTGCAACCCCATGGACAGCAGCCCACCAGGCTCCCCCATCCACAGGACTCTCCAGGCAAGAATACTGGAGTGGGTTGCCCTTTCCTTCTCCAGGAGCTAATGCTACTCATTTAAAACTCAGGGCAAACAAACAAACTCAGGGCAGATGCCTCCCCCCGAAACCTTTCCCCAGCACTCAGAAGATGCTCAAGTTGTGAGGCATGACAAGTGGCGAGGCAGGTGGAGAGGTATCTCCACCCTCCAGTCACTGGTCCCCAGGCTGCTCCACCCCCACTGTCAGAGCCAGAGCCACCGCTGGACTCCCTGGGGGCCCAGTCCTGCTGAGGCAGGAGACGGACAGGCCTGAGGCTGAGTAGCTGCTGATGCTTCAAGATGGGACACCAGCAGGAGCCCTGGTCCTGATTGGGTGCATTCTTGTGGATTTCCCCACCTGACACATGTGCAGAGAAGCCCTCATTCTAGGGGAAGTTCCTAAAGGCTGGGGAAGATGCCAACTGGAAGCCATCTTGGCTGACAGAGGCATGCTCACACCAGGGCCAAACCTGGAGATGACTGGCTAGAAAAAAACCAGAAAACTGCCCTTTTATAAGCGACCTAAGCCACCCTTATTGCGGGTAACTCACTCCAGGCTCACTTCTGTGCTCTTCCACATGTAGTTTGGTTATTTTCCACATGTACTTCGCTTCTTCCACACATACTTTGCTTCTAATAAATGCTTTTATCATTTTCATAATTTTAGTCTCTTTGCTGAATTCTTTCTTCAAAGAGGACAAGAGCTTGGGCTCCTGTCCACATCCCACTCTGCCTGCCCCCTAGCATCCCAGCTCTTCCAGGTCTTGTTCCTCTACCTTCTTGTCAAAGCAGATTCTCCCGTGAGATTTTCTATGTACACTGCTCCCTTACCAACAACATTCAACCTCCAGACTCTAGAGTTTCTCCCTCCGACACATGTCTCAAATCTGAACCTTTCTCTAAGAACAATCTAGAAGACTGTTAATAGCCTCTCTCCTCACTGGTTCCTGCCTCCCTCAATCTCTTACTGTCTCTGTAGTCAAAACGACCTTTTCGGAGTGGAAATCTGATCTTGTCAACCCGCTGTGTAAAAACGGTTGGTTGGTGGATCTTTGTTTTTAAATAGCAATTTGTCTTTAAAATTTTAAAGGCTAAATTATTGAACTTCAAAGTCCTGCAAATCATCTTGGGCTTGTCCTTCTCATCTCATCATCTTGGTATCAACCAAACAGTCCTCCTTCAAAGTCTTCTTCTGCTGGGTCATCAGACACCCTGAATACTCTTTCTTCACTTTGCCCATTTTCTACTCCACTTCAGGCCTCAGCATAAATGTTTATTTCCCCAGGAAAGCCTTCACTGATTCTCTTTCATTTTGCAGGGCAGGGGGCGGAGGGGGGAAAACACTGTGTGGCATGAGGGAGCTTAGTTTCCCAACCAGGGCCAGAACCTGTGCCCCCTGCATTGGGAGCATGGAGTTAACCACTGGACCATCAGGGAAGTCCCTTCATGGATTTCTAAGCCAGTTTATCTCCCCATCTTAAACTCTCTCTGGGACTTTGTGCTTCTCTCTTTGGAGAAAATGTCTCAATTATAAAATTGTCTGACTTGTTTAATGTCTGTTTCTCCCACTTAGTAGCTGGCAAGCTCCGCAGAGGCAAGGACTAGGCTTGTCTTGCAGTCTTCGTGCTTGACTTGATAACCAGCACATAGTAGGTCCTTGCTATGGTTTGTTTCTTGCTAGGGTTTGTTGAATGAATGTCAGTTAATGTTTGAATTAAAATTAGTGTTTTCCTTTAATTTAATCTCTATATGAGAGGAAGGATGCTCTTTAAACTTATTGTGCTAATCATTTCATGATGTATGTAAGTCCAGTCCTTAGGCTGAACACCTTGAACTTATGCTATGCTGTGTGTCAACTATATCTCAGTAACACTGGAATAAAAAATAATATGACACAATTAGATGAAATTAAGTTTTCCTCATGCTCATCTCAAATGGGTTAGGTGTGTCCTCTCTGTGTCCCCATTATACATGGTTCTTGTTCAGTTGCTCAGTCATCTCCAACTCTTTGTGACCTCATGGACTGCAGCACACCAGGCTTCCTTGTCCTTCCCTGTCTCCCTTAGCTTGCTCAAACTCATGTCCATTGAATCGGTGATGCCATCCAACCATCTCATCCTCTGTTGTCCCCTTTTCCTCCTGCCCTCAATCTTTCCCAGCATCAAGACTTTTTCTAGTCTGTGGGATCACAGAGAATCAGATGTGACTTAGTGACTGAGCACGCACGCAGGCACTCAAGAAAAATGTTTACTGAATGAATGGAGCCTCTTGAGGGGAAAAGAACAGGTTCAAAAGTGGGAATTCATTGTAGGACCCAGATTTGTGCATCATCTCAATGGGTTACATTTAAGATTGAACTTTGGGGGTCAACCTTCAGAGGGGCAGGAGGGAGAGGAGATAGCAAACGCAAGGCCAAAGATCCAGAGGATTACTGTGCCAGGGACGTTAAAAAAAAAAAAAAAGAGTTTCAAGAAGGAAGGACAAGTCCACTGAGTCATATTCTGTTGAAAGAATGAGGAAGTTGAGAACTAAAAAAAAAGGGGGGGTTGAATTCCTCTAAAAAGAGGAAGTTCTGCACAGTTTTTAAAAACATTGTGGAAATGGAAGCCAGATTTATGAAAAAGAAGAAGGGAATGGTTTCCCAGGAGAGAGCAGAGACGTGGGCTGTTTCTTGAAAGGGCTTGGCATCGTGGAGGCGAGTCCAGCTCCCCTATTTGGATAAAGTAGAAGGAGTTCCAGAATACTCCTTCTCACATTTTCTCCTCACTTCTCCTTTCTGTCTTTAGAAATACAGAATGGGTTGAATTCATGACAGAGAGTTCAAGTTCCCATTTCTCGCTGTTAGCATATTGTTTATTGAATGCTATTTTCCCTGCTGGCATAAAATAACGTTCTCTTCCTTCCCCAAACTTGCATAAGGACTCTGGTGACTTTTCATGTCTATTCAGAAATTGTGAATGAAATCTAAAAACATAAAGTCTTTTTTTTTTCCACAAAAGGTGCTAACATACATTTTTCTACCAAGAAAAAAAAATTGAAAATGCTTTAAAAAAATATCTTCATGGACTCTCTAAAAAAATGTATTCTAGAGCAATTTTACTCCAAGAGTAAGAATGTGGAGAATAAATTACCTTTTTAACATGTCTAACAGTATGTGCCTCTGGCAACAGGGAGAGACGTGAACAAATGCCTCTTAAGAAGGATCAGAAGATGACTAACAGGAGTTTTCTAAATTACACACCTAGGAGGCTGGGAAATCTAGCCAGGTTTCAACCTGAAAGCAACCTCTGCAACGCTAGCCAGGTAAATCTGCCTTTGAGTCATCAGGCTGAATCACCAGAGTGAGGGAAATCCCAGGCAACACTGTTCCAAGCAACGCTCAGCAGGTGAAAATGGAAGGAAATTTACTGAAAGTCACGAAAGACCTTTTGACAGAGAATGTCTCAACATAACTGTGAAATTGGAGCTCTGTGAAAGAAATTGCTACAGGAGACTGTTTTCCAGTAATAAGAGTTGAACTCATAAATTGCCAACAGGTGGAACAAGGTTCTTAGCTGAACTCAGACAAAAACAGCCTTACTGGGAGTATGTGAACTCGGACTGAGAAAAGTTTATTCATTTTCAGTAAACTCTACCTGGAATTTAGCATTCTCTTCAATTATGGATGTAGGTAACAAACTACTAGGATTATAGAAACCATGAATTTTTGTACCACCTTCCAGCTATTGCAGTTACTATGTAACATGATTTACACTCATCATTACTAGTTATTCAGCCTATCACTAGATTTTTATTCAATGCATTATAAAGTAGCATATGTATCATTATGCCAGAAATTTGAGGTTTAAAAATATTTTGTAGTTTTATTTTATTGTAATTAGACCTTCAGTGACTCCATTTCATTTTATGCATTAAAAAAAAAAAAATTCAGAGGAGTCTGTAAACTTCACCAGACTCTCAGTGCTGACCATTACACACAAAGATTAAGTACCCTGGCCTAGTACTTTATGAATAAAGCTTATGGTTCATCATTTCTAGTTTCAGGCACAAAGATATGAACAAGAACCATTTGGTGCCTTAATAAGTTAGAATCCAGATATAATTTTTGCAAGTTTGTGTTGTTGAGGACTAATCATTTACTCCATGTTGTTCTGCGCAACTTAATTTTGGTTCAAGTGTAATAAAGGAAAGATGTTCTACCTCCCTTTGGATGCCTGCTAAAGTAGAATGCTCCCAATTAATTGCTGGAGCTGGTGTAGACCCTGATGTGAACCATCAGAATGGAATCAAATCTCCAGAGAGGTCCCGGGGTCCCCCAGACATTCCTAAGGCAATGAATGGCTATGGAAAGAACACCTAGACTTCCCAGGCCAGGAGTGCAGCTTGGTGCTGGTTGTGATTCATTCTGGGAAGCATTTCAGAATGCCAGTAAGTCTAAGGTCAAAGAGCACTGGAGGAGAGGCAACTAGGTTTTCTTTGTGGTTAGACCACATCTTGTTGATGTAAAATAAAAGGGGAATATCCAGCTTAACAGTGTCAGAGCTGTTTTAGGTTTCTGATATTCCATGTACCAAGCACCCCATTTATTGCTCAGTAGGAAAACATATTGGATAATCAAACTCTCTTTACGAATTCAGGTTCTGTAGTTACCCTCTTGGCCAGAGAAATCTTCAACACTTTAGAGAAATATGTCCCTGTACTGCCCCCAAGAGAGAGAACCGCAGAGCTAGCTTTGCATCCCATGTAGTCAGAGAAACACGAAGCCTGCCTGGTCTATTAAGGACCTGTATACAGAATTATACTCAAGATACCAGGAACACTATTTGGATAATCAAGGCAAACATTCCTAAGATTTTGTTCCTAGACATCACTCAGAGACTTTGCATGTGTTCTATTCCATGCAAACATTTCAGCTGGTGCCTAGCTCATAATTACACATCTGGAGAATTAACAAAAAAATTGCACTGCTCATGATTTAAGCATTACAAATCCTCACTATGAGACTAATTGTGTTTTCCCTGGCTCAGGAAATATTTGAAGGTATACAAAGTAACACTGGCTTATTATTCTATACTTAGAAATAATAAAAAAAAAGCTATGATAAACCTGGGCTTCCCAGGTGGCACTAGAGTAAAGAACTCACCTGCCAATGAAGATGTAAGAGTTGCCCATTTGATCTCAGGTGGGGTAGATCCCCTGGAAGAGGGCATGCCAACCCACTCCAGTATACTTTGCCTGGAGAATTTTATGTTCAGAGGAGCCTGGCAGGCTACAGTCTATATGGTGGCAAAGAGTTGACGTGTCTGAAGCAACTTAGCTCACATACATTCATGACAAGCCTAGACTGTGTATTGAGAAGCAGAGACGTCTCTTTGCCAACAAAGATCCATATAGTCAAAGATATGGTTTTTCCAGCAGTCCTGTATGGATGTGAGAGGTGGACCGTAAAGAAAACTGAGCACCAAAGAATTGATTCTTTTTGAATTGTGGTACTGGAGAAGAATCTTGAGAGTCCCTTGTATTGCAAGGAGATCAGATCAGTCAATCCTAAACGAAATCAATCCTGAATATTCATTTGGAAGGTCTGATGCTGGAGCTGAAGCTCCAATGCTTTGGTCACCTGATGCCAAGAGCCAACTCATCGGAAAAGACCCTGATGATGGGAAAGATTGAAAGCAAAAGAAGAACGGGCTGGCAGAGGATGAGATGGTTAGATAGCATCACTGACTCAATGCACGTGAATTTGAGCAAACTCCAGGGGATAGTGAAGGGCAGAGGAGCCTAGCAAGCTACAGTCCATGAGATTACTAAGACCCCCCCATTCACAGCAACATGAGTTCACAGAATCTAGGACTTCAGGAGTCTTCTGTGCTTCTCAAATGCCAATGTGTGTGGAGCCACCCGAACCTGTTCTAACAAGCTCCCAGGTGATACCAAAGTTGCTATTCCTGGAGTCCTCCCTTAAGGGTATATAGACAATGATGGTGCCAGAATGAGGATTTAGAAAAAGTAACACCAAGCAGCCAGTTTAGGAAGATCTTAGGGGCAGCCTTAGCAAGACCAAATCACTTTGGATCACTCAGAGGGTATTTTCACAATGACAATGACAGTAGTAAATTTTTGCCTTACTCTTTCCAGGTTTCTTGAAAGTCCTAGAGAAAAATCAATTGTGATGCAATATCATCCATAAGCATCAAAATGCTACTTTTCCTTGGGGGTAAAGGTTCTTCTGTTATTAATAAGCCTATGATATTAACCTCTCTGTTCTTCACAAAGATTTCCAGAACTTTCCTTAAAATATTTTGGTAATGAAGACACTGCTTATTATGGTATTAGTTGACTCTTTCAGACAGTCTGCAAAGCTAGATTTATTTTAATTATATAAGGAGTTGTTAGCACTTTTTTGGAGGTAATTATCATCATTAGCATGGCATTGTATTTTGGGAATAACAAAAACATTATTGTTTCTAAATGATAGTATTTACCTTCACCAAATGTTTTCATGTCTCACTCCCAGACTAGGCTAACAGGTTTGTTGCTACAGTGTCTAACACAAATATCTCTTGTGTTATACTGTTTACTTTCTCTTGTATTTTTAAACAGTTTGCATTTTTAATAACCCTGATTTATTGAAGGATAACTCGCAGTGCCACAGTCAGTATTCATTATTAATACTTCCTAGTCTAAGGCAGATAGAGTTGTGTAAATCTAAATATAGTGATTGGGACAGTCTGTTTTTGCTATAGATAATGTGCCAACCTAAAACCAATGATGCTGCTCACATATATTCTCATTACAAAGAGACTGACCTTCCATAATTCTCTGGAACCTCAATAATATGGATTTCCCTTATGGAAGCATGGGCTGCCCTGGTGGCTCAGACAGTAAAAAATCTGCCTGCAATGAGGGTGACCCAAGCTTGATCCCTGGGTTGGGAAGGTCCTCTGGAGAAGGAAATGGCAACCCACTCCAGTATTCTTGCCTGGAGAATTCCATGGACAGAGGAGCCTGATGGGCTACAGTCCATGGGGTCGCAAAGAGTCAGACACGACTGAGCGACTAACACTAACGCTGTGGAAACACACTGTGGTGCTGGGATGCAATCAAGCTGCTCCAGAGAATGCCCTGGCAGTCCAGGGTTAGGACTCGGTGCTGTCGGTGAGGGGCCTGGGTTCATCCCTCCCTGGTTGGGGAATAAGCCGCTTGGCGTGGCCTAAAAATAAGTAAGTAAATCAAGCTGCTCTATTTCCATGGCATGTTTTTCCAAGCATTTTTCATGGATTTGGAGAAAGTGGGCAAATGTGTATTCATCTCAAGATAACTGGCTACACAACTCCTTAAACTCTGCCTAAGGAACAGTTTTACAGGAAAGTCATGTAGCTAGGTGTGCACCAGCAGCCTGCCCCTTTATAGCTCCTCCCGCTTCACAGATGAACCAGCCAAACCAAAGGCAAACCCAGAGATCCCAGCCTCTGTTCCCAACAGTGCAGGACTCACACAAACCAATCCCCACCCACGTCCTTCTCTATTTGTTCAGTGACCGTAGCCCAATAACCTATTTCCTCCTCCTTGTTTGCTGTTGATTTGCGCCTTGGCACCATGTTTTACCTGATCATCTGCTTTGTAATTTATCCTTCCATGAAAAGCTTGTGCCTTCTTTTCAGGCTCAGCATCTCTTCTGTTTTCTGCATGACTACTTTTTTTTGGCTGCTCTGCAGATCTTGTGAGATCTCATTTCCCCTACCAGGGACTGAACCCAGGCCAAGGAAGTAAAAGCATGGAATCTTAACTGCTAGGCCCCCAGGGAACTTCCCCTCATGGCTATTTTGACAACCCTACAAGGCCTGGTGAGCCACATTCTGGGCACCCAAGAATGGTCCCTTCCTTTTTCTTAGCCCGTCCAGTGGAGGACAAGGAAGAAGCCTAGAAGAAAGGTATTAGATCCACAATAGTTTCCACAGGGGATGTCTGCTCCAAAAGAAACAGTGATGCATAATGCAAATAGTTTATTTTATGATCCCCTGGAGAAGGGAATGGCTACCCACTCCAGTATTCTTGCCTGGAAAATTCCACGGACAGATGGATACAGTCTATAGGGTCACAAAGAGTCAGACAGAACTGATCGACTAACACTTTCACTTTCATTTTTTTCGAACATGTATTGTTGGAGTGGATATAAAATTTGTGCAGTAAGGTGTATAAGTTATGTCATTCAAATCTGACAAATGTTTATACATGTATACACTTGTGTAGCTCCTGTCCAGACTGTGATAAAGAATGTTCCCTTGTGTCTCTTTTCAGCCAACACCCCCTTAAACCTGTTTTACTGACTTCTATCACCAAAAATTTCTCCTTAAGGAATTCCCTGGAAGTCCAGTGGTTAGAACTCCACACTGTTCCCGCTGTAGGCCCATGTCTGATCACCAGTTGGGGAACTAAGATCCCATAAGCTGCATGGTGTGGCCAAAAAGATTTAAAAAAAAATTCTCCTTAAAAGCTAATTTCTTATAACTCCTTCACTCAGTCATTTCTGTGCTCATTGCACAAAGTAAAGTGTCATGATTACGATTGTCTCTCACCCACATTAAGTCTAGCTTTTTAAGTATCATAATAAGCAGTATTAAAGTAAAAAAATTATTTGCTTAACCCCAGCAAAATCAAAATTAAGAACTACACACAGCCTTTCCCTAACTTCTTGTTCCATAAGGACTGCACTTTGGGATGATACGAATGATACACAGCTTGGAGTCAGCTGTGTTTCGGAATCTAGAAATCTTGGGATTTGGGAAAACATTCCAAGGAGCATACACTGTATGTTTTATAATGTCCTCAGTGGGAGCTGAGGTAGTGCCATAAAAATATTCATATTACTGAAGAGAAATATATGAATACTTACAAGACGTTGGGAAAACAAAGACTATAGACAGATGTGACAATTTATTTGTCACCAAATAAATTCTGACACCACCAAAGTGACAGAATCCCCCCAGATGGGAAAAAACATTTTGGGTTCTACAATTATGGATAAGAGTTAGTGAACTTGTATGTAATATATTAAAAAAACTTCTCTGCTTAAATCAAGATTCGCTCATGTTGCATCCTCCACCAAGCCTTCTAGATAACATATGTTGAAGAAATAATTACTTCTGGGAGTATCGCTCTGTTTGCCAGATGAAATGCTACTGGATTCATGAATAAAGCCGATTAGATCTTCTAATTTACTCAGTTAAATTTTGTGTGTTTTTTTTTTTTTTTTAGCAGATTGGAGACAGTGATGGGCTCCAAAGTGAATTTCCAAAGACCTTTGGAGACAAGCAAGGAGAAACATATGAACGGCACCCAAGAACTCCGAGTTCACTGTCGTTTTCACCGTGCATGAGAGTTGTTGAATGAAAACGTGTTTCCTAGTATAGAGGAAGCCGGTCAGTAGTAGGGGGCAAGAGGCTTTGTGCAGGGCGCAATGGTTACCCTCAGAAGCTTCTCACACTAGCAGCCTATCTCTCCCATCAAACTAAGTCAGCCCTGCACACATGACCTCTGCCTGATGACATGGACACATGCAGGAGATCTCATGCTTGAAGAAGCCTGCTCCAGAGCTATATTGGGCTTCCCTAGTAGCTCAGACAGTAGAGCATCTGCCTGCAATGCAGGAGACCCAGGTTCAATCCTTGGTTCGGGAAGATCCCCTGGAGAAGGAAATGGCAACCCATTCCCGTCTTCTTGCCTGGAGAATTCCATGAACAGAGGAGCCTGGCAGGCTACAGTCCATGGGGTCGCAAAGAGTTGGACACAACTAAGCGACTAACACACACGCACGCATGGGTGCGTGCACACACACAGCTATATTACACAATTCCATCTAATCTGATTTAGGTGATACAATGGTAATGTTGATGAAAATAATCAATAAACAATCTATGAGAAGAACAAAAAAGAACTTCATCTGAGCCAAACTGAAGACTATAGCCCAGAGACAGATTTGAGAGGCACTTGAGTTGTGTTCTGCCAGACTACAAAATGGGGGAGGCTTATAAAAGGCAAAGCCCACAAAACTGATAAGTTGTTTGTCAACAATTAGGATTGGAGCTGGCAAAAATTTAGTTTGCTTATTCAGCGAGGATTGGTTGGGGTTCAAAATGGTGACATAGTTATGGGGGAGGCGTTGAGACCATAAAGTTGCAGCTGCTAGCAGCCATTGTTTTGAGAAAGGCTGGTGGTGTCCTTGAGTCTGATTACAGTTCTGAAAACTCAGGTTCTCAGTAACGCAGGAACGTGTCTGCAACCACATCCACAATGGCCATCAGACTTTGTTTTGAATGCCTGAACCACATTTTGAGTTTTCAAATGCATTGTTTTCTTTCATGGTTATAGCATATGCGCAATGCATGTTTAATAGGCCACAAAATAGGCTGTTCTAGGTAGCGTAAGGTTTAAATTAAACCAAGTTTAAGACAAAATGACTTTCTCATACCTCATTGTGAACATTTCTTCCATCAGTAACAAAAAGGAAATATTTTTTAGAAGCTTTTCATTGTGTTTAGATCGATGTGGAAGCACGTCTGTTTAAATTTATTATAAAAGTCTTCAGAAAGGGAGTCAAATTATAATTGCCATTGCAGAAACAAAGACTGCTGGGATTTTATATTTTGGAAAACCTAGAGAAGCAGGAAAAGAATTTTAAAATGTTCATTTTGAGTTAACATCTCAACATTTCAATTTATGAGGTCATAAATGCAATTAATGAAACGAAAGAAGTAATCATTTCTTTGGAACTACTACAATGCTTTGAGCTCATTCTTTACATATTGCCTTTAAATTATTTTATAAGGAAATGTTCAATTATACACAAAAGTAGAGGATATAGTATAATAAGCCCCCTTAAAGACAGGACTCAGTCTTAATAAATGGTGACATTTTGCTAACCTTGTTTCAACTATCACCATTTTTCTCCCTGGAACAATGTAAAGGAAATTCATGACATCATGATTATGTCATTTCATCCGTAAATACATACCTAACAACCAACTTCTCTTTGAATTCACCCATGTGAAAAAATGCTTTATCTCCATATTGTAAGGTAGACTCCTTGAAGACAAGCAGTGTATCTTTTCCATTCCTGTTTCCCGATTAGCTCATCTCAGAAGAAACTTTTTAAATTTAATTAATTAATTATTTTTTGGCTGCACCGGGTCTTCGGTGCTGCTCTCAGGCCTTCTCTAGTGGCAGCGAGCAGGGCCTACTCTCTAGGGGCAGTGTGCAGGCTTCTCACTGCGGAGGGTTCTCTCGTGACAGAGCACATCCTCTAGAGCCTGCAGGCTTCAGTAGCTGTGAGGCGCAGGTCTAGTTGCCTTGAGGCATGTGGGATCTTCCTGGACCAGGGGTCGAACACATGTCCCCTGAACTGGCAGGTGGATTCCCAACCACTGGACCAACAAGGAAGTCCTCACCAGAAACCTTGATATACACACAAAATCAACTACCCTCTGAGGATTGCCATGAACACATGGCCTCAGACAGTGGTTCTTAAACTTGAGTATGTATTCAAATCAACAGAAGGACCTGGCAAAACACAGATTGCTGGTCTCCAACGGAAACTCCACGGAGTTTCAGCTTCAGCTTGGGTCTAGGGTGGGGCTTGACTATCTGCATGTCTAACAAGTTCCCAGGTGATGATATGACCATCCAGAACCACGCTTTGAGAACTCTTTCATTAGAACAAAGAAGACGTCAATAGTCTAAACCTGCCCACTAATTATTCAAACATTAATCATATGTGAGGACTTAGAAGGAATACAGGGAGAAATGATTTTTATAAACCCCCACTTTCATGAAGCTTATATTGGATGAGAAGTACTTTAAAAAGAAATACTTCCACAAGAACTATTAAGAAACACAGTAGCTGAAGTCTCACATCAGAAGATTCTTATGTAATTGGTATAGTGACAGCAATGCATTTTTTGTTTTTAAGCTCGAAGGTAATTCCAATGTGCATTTACATACTATTACACCAGGGCTCGGACTTCCCCGGTGACTCAGCGGTTAAAAAAAAAACCCACCTGCAACGCAGGAGATGCAGGTTTGATCCCTGGTCAGGAAGATCCCCAGGAGGAGGGCATGGCAACCCAGTATTCTTGCCTGAAGAATCCCATGGACAGAGGATCCTGGCGAGCTATGATCCACAGGGTCACAAAGAATCAGACACGATTGAAGAGACTGAACATGCATGCATGCACACACGCACACCAGGACTCACTGAAGAGATTAGAGTTTGAGTTATGAAACAGATTTTAATAGTTTAAATGGGGAGAGCATTCCTATTTTCCAGGCTGGGGGTGGGGGTGCCATTAGTTCCAGATGCTCTTTCTGGTCTTTCCAAGACAGTGAACTGCACATAAAAATACTCAAAAGTATTCAGAGTGTACACAGCATAATTTGTTTTTCTCTTCCACTTATTAGCGGTACCCTTGGGCAAGTCAACCTGTAACTCCTTTTGCAAAATGGGGATAATGATTATACCTACGTCGTAGTGTTCAGACAATTAAGTCATTTTAATATATATACAGGGAGACTCAGAGCCACGCTTAGCAGATAATAAGTGTTCAGTGAATAATTACTTATTGGGCATCATCTATATGACTGGCAGAGAGCCTGAGTGAGAATGCTTCCCTTGCATCTGTATTCCTTTAACTTTGCAAAGCCCTTGCTTATTTTTCATCACATTTCCTCCTTTCAAGGGCCTTTGATACAGGAAGGGGGAGTTTAATTTGGTCCGCCTGACAGGAGAAAGATGTTGAGTGATTTTTCAAGAGTGTGATAGATAGAATCGTGTATTCAAACCTCCCAAAGAGTACCCTTTCTTTTGCTATAAATAAGCAAACAAAAACAAAAACAAAAAAAATTGAACTGAGGAATTTGTTCAGCTCCTTTTTGCAGATATACCTTCCTGTAGACACATACATGTTCACAGGGATCTCGACCATCTTCCATCATTCTCAGATGATCTATAAATGGGATGTCTAATCTATTGATAACCTATATTCTACTTGGAGTTGTATTTCTCATTCAGCTGTATTTCCAGTCAAGGACTGTCAGCTCCTAACTCCATTTTCTGAAGAGAATTCTACATTTCAGAGAGGTCCTTTCATTCTCTCAAGGAAATTCAGAAAGTGGAAAACGTAAAACAAGTTTGAGTAAGAAAGTCCTCTTCTGCAACACACCCATGCATACAGAAAGTTGATATAGCAACTTTCATGTCACAGGTACTTGGAGATAGGTTACATAATGAAAGCATAGGAATAAGACAGATGTAATCGGAAAACATGAGTAATCGTAAAATCTAAAACCTTCCAAACTTTCTCTGATGGTTTCTGTCAGCAAGGACCACCCCCAAAGACACAACCCCTGTAATACAATGGTTGTTATTCTGTAATACATTGTTATTCTGTAATACACTGTAATACAGTGGTTGTTATTCTGCAACCGGTGGGGAATTTTCTGTATAATTGCAAACAAACATATGGAAACTCATTCCAACACTTTAAACACAACAATCCTCTTAAGCTTTGAAAAACACTGTGCTCTTTTGAATTTACCTTTTTAGCCTCTATCCAACATTCTTGCTTGAACTGAGCTATTTCATCTGTAAGTGATGCTATTTTGATACAGTAATAGTTAAAGTGAGACACTAAAATGTCTCAGCTCAAAGTTAAAAGGCTAATTGCAATCACATACCACATCCCTGTCTCCAGAAATAATTTAAGCATACAAACAAATTTCAAGTATAGAATTATTTTTGAGTGAATTTAAAGGGCCAGTATCTAATACAGTAGGTTAGTGGCACACAAAATCAAAGCAGTAATATTGTCATTATTAATACAGTAATAAAAATTTAATATTAATACAATAGTAAGTATTAATACAGTAGTAAAATAGCAACTTTAGATCTGGCATCCTTAATTTGACCTAATGGGAATTATGAGCTATCCTAAAGAAACAAGTATAAAATTAAAATAATATGACAAGATTTCTGTGCATTTTAACAGTAACTGTTAGATGTCATTGTTAGTCCAAACAACAGAAAACCTTATTTGAGGTGATTTATTCAAGCAGAGGTTTATTTCACAGAATAAGAAATATGGAATAAGAATCAAGGTGGAAAGTGGCTCAGTAATACTACTGGGGATCCAGGTGCTTTGATCCTGCCAATATACTTAGAGGCCTTCATCTTCTTGCTTTTCATCCAATGGGCGAATAATGGGTGCCAGGACTTCAAACATTTCTGGTAAGAAGTGGGATGTGAAACAAAAGGTATATGCCAATTGCGTCTTTCTTAAAAGGCCTTTCCTTCTTTTAAAAAAGCCTTTTCCAAAGTTCCATCTAACAGCTTCCATATATGTGGAAGACTCCAACAGGATCCTCTTAGACCAGCACTGTCCAACTGAAATATAGCATAAGCCACAAACTAGAGTTGTACATGCAATTTTAAATTGTATGATAGCCATGTTAAACAAGTGAAAAGAAAGAGATGAAATTAATTTAAATAATATATTTTACTTAACCCCAAATATCCAAAATATTATTTTGACATGTGATCAATATTTTTAAAATTGAGATACTTCATTTTTTTGCACTGTTCTGAAACTCAGTGTGTATCTTAATTTAGAGTTGCCATATTTCAAATGCTCAATAGTCATAAGGCCTGTAAGTACTGTACTGGGAGGAAGCCTCAAACCATTCCCCAGAGTGACTAAGGAGAAGTGAATTGGGATGGACCAGCAAAACAGCACTGTCTGCATCTTTGACATTAACAGATATTTCATTTACTAAGGAATGAGCTGATCTCAATTTAACCAAAAGAAATCCCATCCATGATAAGCTCTCTGTAACCCTTCAAGTTGGGATGATTCTACTGTAGGACGGACTGTCTTTCAAAGACAAAATAATTTTACCTCTACTAATGAAGCATTTATAATGACACATAATTTTTACATTTTCTGTTTTCAGCTTGAAGCATCTTGACAGTTTCTGGCAAGCAGGGTTATCTGAGGTCATGCTTATTTTTTAAATACTTCTATTTATTTATTTTTGGCTGTGCTGGGTCTTCCTTGCTGTGTGCAGGCTTTCTCTATTGCAGAGCGGGAGCTACTCTGTTGCAGGGCACAGGCTTCTCATTGTGGTAGCTCCTCTTGAGGAACACAGGTCCTAAGCACTGGGGCTTTAGTAATTGCAGCAGGCAGGCTGAGTAGTTGTGGTTCGCAGGCTCTAGGGAACAGACTCAGTAGCTGGGGCACACGGGCTTAGTTGCTCCAAGACATGTGAAATCTCCCCAGAGCAGGGACAGAACCCGTGTCCCCTGCACCGGCAGGTGGGTTCTTACCCACTGCACCAGCCAGGGAAGTCCCATGTTTTTTCTAGTCTCTCTTTTCCAGCGGTGGTTACTATAGCAGCCATAGTTATCATTTATCCTCTAACTACTAGGAAATGGCAACCCACTCCAATATTCTTGTCTGAAGAATCCCATGGACAGACAAGCCTGGCGGGCTACAGTCCAGGGGGTTGCAAAGAGTCAGACATGACTTAGCCACTAAGCACACACTGTTTCCCCAACATGCCCCACCCTTGGATGCTCAGATAGGCACGGCTGGTCCAAATTTTACAGAATTGTCAGAGTTTAGGAGGCGAGAATCCACTTTTCTCTACTTCTGCTCAATCTTCTCTATTCTACATTACCATCACTTCATGTTCTCATTCCATCTGCCTTGCCTCTTCTTCACCCTTTACATCTTTAAAATTTTTATTACTACACTTTAAAAGCACGCAAACTCCATTACAGTAAAGCTTTTTCGGTGGCCACATTTTCTGAAATAAGGATGAAGAACTATCCTCCAATATCACAACCATGGGTGAATTATACATATGTTAAGGTAGGGTCGGCCTGTTTTCACCATGTCCATTTAGGGTGCCAGTGCTTTCTTCTGAGAGAGAATATTCGAATATCTGCTTATGGGGCTGGTGATGACAGTAATTTCCCTGCGGGTCAAAAGTTGTGTCAGCCCATGGTTGATTCATGTGAATGTATGGCAAAACCCACTGCAATATTGTAAAGTGATTAGCCTCTAATTACAATAAATTAATTAATTAAAAAAAAGTTGTGTCAGTAACCATGGAGAGCAGCAAAGAATTTGGCGGAAGAGCAACTCGAAGGCAGACAAAAATTGGTCAAAAACATAAAGTTGTTCCTCAAGAGCAGAGGCTTCACATTTCCCAGGGCCGCTTTCTTCCGCGTCTCCATTCTCCTGGCTGGCATCCTGCCCTTCGAGTCTCTGCGCTCCTCTCCCTGCCTCCACAGGCAGTCCAGGAGCGGCCCACACGCCCAGCCTTCGTCGCTTCCCGCGTTCGGGTCCTGGTACCCGCCGACAGGTCCCACCCCACCCCATCCCCGGCCTCGCCCGCGCCTGCGCAGAGCCTCTTCTCGCGCGAAGGCGCGGCCATCTCCCCGGACCTACCCCAGCGCCCGTCGCCGGGATGGGAGGTCTGCGGTTAGCCAGCCCCAGCTCTTTCCGTGGGGCGGCAGCTGTCCTCTGCGTGTCCGGACTCCTCCCACCCTGCACGCCTGCGGGCTCACTCCTGGCGATCGGGCCCATAAGGGCACCCGCCAGGCCCCCAAACAGTCACCTCAGGCTACTGAGCTGAACTGCACCGGGCAGAGGAAGGTCCTTGGAGGCTGGGACGCGGGCGAGCCGGCGGCGAAGCCCCGCCCCTTAGGGCTGGCTTCCTGCCTCCGCATTGGCCCGCGCGCCCGTCAGTCTCACCCCCTTCAAGGGGCCGCGGCAGCGGTTCTCCCCGGTCAGTCTTCTCGCTGCGCGGGTGTGCTGGCTGCCTCGGCTCGAGTCCAGCAGAGCCGGCTGGTCGGAGCCTGAGCTGGCGCCGGCTCCCTCCGGGAAGCCTCGGGAAGGGGAGGGCCGCACTCGGCCCGAGCTGAGCATCGTCTGGGTGGCCTGCGGGGCCGCGGCCTCTCCGCCGGCAGCACCACCTGTCGCGGGGCGAGAAGCGGGGTAAGGGTTTCGCGCGGCCGCGGGCCCCCGGGGCCGGGAGTTCCGGGATGCGAGCGGGCGCCGGCCTCCTCACCCCGGCGGGCGGAGCCGCGCGTTCGGCCCGCGAGGACCCGCTGGGCGGATGGGAGGGCGGGGTGAAGGGAAAGGAGCTCGCCGAGCCCGGGCTGAGAGCTCGGGGAGCGGCGACACCCTCTCTGACCATGGACACCTCTTCCCTTGCGCACGGTTTAGGAACGCGACTTAACCGAGCGAGATTCGCTGGTCCAGGGCGCCCCCCTTCCCCCGGAGAAAGGCCCGGTGGCCTCCGTAGCGCGAGCATCTTTTCTACCTTTTATTCCTGCTCCCCTCAAAGACCGATTTTGTGGCTCTGTATCCCTTTGTCGAATAGTTCTCATTTTCTGCAGGGATGGATTAATGGCAGGAGTTAGACGCTGTGTGTGTGTGTGTTTGGATCGTTTCCTCGCTTTAAAGGAAGTTTGTCGCAGGCTAGAAAGTTCCGAGATTGGAGCGATTCTGGCCATGTGAAATGACATCTGTGGACTAGCATTGGCAGGTGTTTCTTTGGCGCAGGTGGTATTCCATTTTTGCTTGTGTGATGTTACACAGTGAGGTCCTGGATTTGACTTTCTTGGTTCCGAAGATAATTCTAGAAAATTTCCTTTGCCGTTTGGTGAGAAGAAGCTTAATCCAAACAACGAATCTCGACTGAAGTGCTTCCTTACAGAACACGTTCTCTCATATCTGTTTATCTTCTTAATGTTTATGGCAATCACTTCAAAACAGTTGATAGCACTGTAATTTTAGTGTTGCAATCGATAACAATGGAAGCACGTATTAATGTGGCACCCCACTCCAGTACTCTTGCCTGGAAAATCCTATGGACGGAGGAGCCTGGTGGGCTGCGGTCCATGGGGTAGCTAAGAGTCGGACACTACTGAGCGGCTTCACTTTCACTTTTCACTTTCATGCACTGGAGAAGCAAATGGCAACCCACTCCAGTGTTCTTGCCTGGAGAATCCCAGGGACGGGGGAGCCTGGTGGGCTGCCGTCTGTGGTGTGGCACAGAGTCGGACACGCCTGAAGCGACTTAGCAGCAGCAGCAGCAGCAGCAGAGACCGGAGCGCTGTTTCCTGCAAGAATTACCTCAAAATAATGCCCTCAGGTGGTTATTCTTTATTATCTCCGGTTTAGAAAGGAAGGGAAGCTGGTAGCTCAATGGTAAAGAAGCTACCTGGCGATGCAGAACCGCAGGAGACACAGGTGCCATCTCTGGGTCCAGAAGATTCCCTGGAGGAGGAAATGGTAACCCACGCCAGTATTCCTTCTTGGAGAATCCCATGGACAGAGGAGCCTGGTGGACTCTTGTCCATGGGGTCACAAAGAGTCTGACGAGACTGAACATGAATGCATTACAAAGGAAGATTAGGAAGGTTAAGTAACTTGCCCAAGATCCCAGGTTTTAAGTGGCAAAGCCTGGATTCAAACTCAGGCAGTCTAACTTAATATCTTCAGCCTCCTCTTAACCTTGTATGCTCCTTAAACATTGTTCATGTTGTAAAGCTAATTGCAGTATTGTGCTCCTAAGTTTTGATCTTTAGTTGCCAAGCTTTCTGGATATTAAAGAAGAAACAGTTGTTTCCTTGCCCCTCCCCATATACACACACACTGTAGTAGTTACACAAATGCTAGGTAAATATATATTGTGTAACTACTATAACAGTTAAGTTACATATTATATTACATGGTTTGCAGAAATAAAGGGAAAAAAGTTTAGCAATTTTCTTCTAGTAGTGGACCTTTAAATAGTCAACTTTGAGCACTGCTTTGTAACCTATATCTGATTCTTTTATGGTAGCAATAAAGACTTGAAAGTTAAGCATAGAGGGAAGAAATGCTGATATATCTTTACCATATGTTAGAGAAAATGTTGGGCTATGCTTTTGTAGAAGTTTTGCATTTTCTTGAGAATTAAAACTTCTTCCTCAATGATAGTGGTTTAGTTGATAAGTCGTGTTTGACTCTTGCAACCCTATGGATTGTAGCCTGCCAGGCTCCTTGGTCCTTGGGATTTCCCAAGCAAGAATACTGGAGTGGGTTGCTGTTTCCTTCTCCAGGACATCTTCCCAACCCAGGGATTAAACACGGGTCTCCTACATTGCGGGTGTATTCTCTACCACCTGAGCCACCAAGGAAGCCCAATAGTTATTCTTGTTCAATGCTGCTGCTGCTACTGCTAAGTCTCTTCAGTCATGTCTGACTCTGTGCGACCCCATGGACTGAAGCCTACCAGGCTCCTCCGCCCATGGGATTTTCCAGGCAAGAGTACTGGAGTGGGTTGCCATTGCCTTATCCGATTCTTGCTCAATAGTTACTCCTAAAAAAAAATTGCTTACAGGTTTCACTCTTATAAGGTGTTTATGTATAATGTTTTTGTCTTTCAATATATTTGTTATGAAAACACTTTAAAATTCATAAAGGAAATACCCATTTACCACTTGAGAATATCTTTTGTAAATTAACTCTTACTATGAAGCTGTTTGTGCATAAATTTTATTTAATTTCATATAAAAAAGTAAGCTATTTTAAACTGCATTACATTTTATATTAAACTAAAATTATAATCTGTCTTGGTGAATTTCAGGCCAACTCAACAACCATATTTTAAAACATTGCTGTTGCTAAGTCACTTCAGTCATGTCCAACTCTTTGTGACCCCATAGACGGCAGCCCACCAGGCTCCCCCGTCCCTGGGATTCTCCAGTCAGGAACACTGGAGGGGTTGCCATGTCCTTCTCTAATGCATGAAAGTGAAAAGTGAAAGGGAAGTCGCTCAGCCGTGTCTGACTCTTAGTGACCCCACGAACCGCAGCCTACCAGGCTCCTCCATTCATGGGATTTTCCAGGCAAGAGTACTAGAGTGGGGTGCCATCACCTTCTCCAATTTTAAAACATAAATAACACTAAAATGTGTAGTTGTTTGCTAAGGATCAATATTGGAGAAAATTCACACTAAATATCAAAGTTACTCCACATTTGATTTAATGAAATGGTAATCATTGTATTAAAAGCTATTTGAAAGTAACCATTTTAATTATTATACCTGCCTATGACACCTGCCCTGATTAATATATACAAATTTTTCAAGTTCTGAAGAATATATTGATTAGGTAGATATTGTTTAGGATAACATTTGATATTTGCCTGGATCTGTATGCCATCCAAATTCTCATTCTTGACCTAATGATTTCATTTGAAATAATTGAAATAAATGTTAGCCATGATTATCCTCATAGCCTCATGTTTTTAAAGTTATATAGGGGTTCTTTTTTTAGACAAATTTTTATTGAAATATCGTTAATATATAAACTTCATAGCCTCTTAAAATGGATTTCACTTTGGAAGATGATTCAGAAACAGCCTTTTAGAAGGCACCTTCTGACTTCCTTAGTTTATTACTACTAATAACAATAATACTTAAATAACAGAGAGCACTTAGAGGGCATTGTGATAAGCATCTTACATGGATTATGTAATTTTAATCTTAAAATGGCCCTACTTAATAGGTCCTGTTGTTTATCATCCCTATTTGACTGATGAGATAACTGCTACTCAAGATTGAGACTTAACTGTGATCTAGTCAGGATCATGGAGCTAGTAGTGTCTCAGGGGCAAAGCTAGAATTTAAGTACCGTGGTTTGATCGTAGAGCTTACTTTCGACCACTCTGCCAGATTGCCTGGATGTGAATCTTGTTGAATGAACCAAGTGAAGTAGTCAAGCTCTTTGTGATGATGATAAAGCTCTAAGGGGTTGATGCTACCGCTGCCGTTTAGTCGCTTAGTCGTAGCTGACTCTCTTCGACACCACGGACTGTAGCCTGCCAGGCTCCTCTGTCCATGGAATTCTCCAGGCAAGAATACTGGAATGGGTTGCCATTCCCTTCTCCAGGGGATCTTCCTGACCCAGGGATCGAACTTGGGTCTCCTGCACTGCAGTCAGATTCTTTACAGTCTGAGCCACCTGGGAAGCCTTGAGGACTTGATGCTATATTTAAATATCATGGTAACTGCACACAGCTGCTTAATAGGTTCCCTTCCCTTCCCTATTTTGTTGATGAGAAAAGTGAGACCTTCAAGTTAGAGATTCCCAGACTTTTGGACTTCATCAGCAAGTTAAAAAAAAAAAAGTAGTGTGTGTGTTGGTGGGCAATTGGGATCAGATGTAAGATCCCCAACTTTTAATTCCGTCGATGTTATGAACCTTTTTTAGAACTACTACAATCTACCATCCCCATCCTTTAAAAAAAAGTTTTTGTTTTTTTTTTAACCACCAAAAAGGGAGGAAGATAATTACAACGTGAAAACAGACAATAAATTTAGTGTCATGAAAAACTATATTGTCCTGCTTTTTTTCATTTGGTCATAGGTCAGTGAAAAATGTGTTCCAGACTGATGCCAATTCAGAGACCATTTGAGAATGCTTGGGTGACACAGTGATTCCAGATTGGTAATTAGCTGAGTCCAGATTCAGACTGACTGCTGAGCTTATGCTCACTGCACCTGGTCCTGAGGAGGAGAGAGGGTATGCTCAATTGTGTCCACCTCTTTGCAACCGCATGGGCTGTACCCACCCAGGCTCCTCTGTCCATGAAATTTTCCCGGTAAGAATACTGGAGCAGGTTGCCATTTCCTACTTAAGGGGATCTTCCTGACCCGGGGTCTCCAGCCTTGTCAAGTGAATTCTTGACCACTGCACCATGACTTCTCTCTGACTGAGGTCTCCATTTCATTGAACTTCCGCTTTCTACCCCGAGCTCGGGAGCTGGGGAGAGGAATCTTCAGCAGTCAGTGACCTAGCAGTTTCAGTCCCAGTTGGGTTTAGAAATACCACCAGAGTGTGAACTCACTGCCGACCCCCAACCCCCTGCAAGGCAAGGTGAATGACACACCAGAGGAAGAAACCACAGGCATACCTCAACATCCAGGAAACTCTCGAGTAGTAAGCAGCTTGATTTTTCATATTTATTCAAAATGGGAAGCCCCACCTTCTTTTGTTTCCTGTTTTTGCTTAACTCATTTTTACAGTTCTTTCACCTTATCTTATAATATGAGGAGTTCCCCTTTTTATCTTGTTGCCTCCAGCTGGTATTAAGCCTACTGTCTGTCTCTCTGTCTCCTTAGTCCTTGGTTCTATTTTTGGCAGAAATGGGATTTTCTCCTTAAATTGTTTTTTGATTTATGCCTACTTGTTTTAAAGACATTATTAAAGTTACTTTTAGTTTTTGTTTTACTCTCTGTCACTTAGTAATAAAGTAATAATTTGAGTGCTATGACACCACTCTATAAGTCTTTAATACTTTTCTGCATCTGTTCTCTCGTTTGATCATTACAGTTATCTATGAGGTAGATTTGACAGGTAGTCTTTGTTTTACAGAATAAATTCAGTATTTGATGGAAGCAAATTTATAGTCAGGAACTGAAGATAGAAGACTTTATGTTGGAATGTTGATCTCCAGTCCTGAAGGGAAACTGTTGTTTCTTCCTGCTCGCAGGCACAGCTCTTTTGGCCACCAAGTGTGTTTTTCCCCACACCCAGTTCTCCCCTTCTAGGCAGACACTGCCTGGGTGTGCTTCAGCTGTTCTCCCCTTCCAGGCGGACATTGCCTGGGTTTGCTTCAGCTGAATTCTGACACTCTCTACCTGGAGATAGCTTCCAAGCCCACAAGTTAAGGACTCACTTCAGAAAGATTGCCCTCACTTCAGATGCCAATCAAAAGTCCCAGGTTTTGACCCATACTTCTGACCAACTGGCTATAGATCAGAGCTTCCCACACCTCCCTCCTCGGGTTAGATAGTCTACTCTCCTGGCTCACAGAACTCAGAGAGACACTTATTTGCAATTACTGGTGTATTATAAAGGGATACATCACAGGAACAGATGGATGGAAAAGATACATAGGTCTGGGGATTGCGGCTGGATTCAGGAGGGCATGGTGCTACTTTGTCCTCTGGGCTTGTCAACCCCCGACACCTAGATGTGTTCACCAACCTGAATGCTCATCACCTATCCTTGTTCAAAAGTCTTTATGGATCTTCATCTCTATTGGTCCCACCCCTTTTCCCTAGGGACCTGGAGTGGTACTGCAAAGTTTCCACTCTATTAATTACTTGATCTTTCTGGTGATCAGCTCTGTTCTGAGGTTATGCAGTGGGCTCATCCTAAGTGAGTTCAGTAGCATAAAGTCATGTATGGTGAAAAGGGTCTCCCTATGAATAGCAAAAGATACTTCTGTCACTCAAAATTTCAGTGGCCTTTAGGAGCTCTGTGCCAAGAACGGGACCAAGACCAAATATATTTTATTATACTTGTGGTATGACAAAATGTTCCTTTTTTTTTCACATAGTCTTTGAGTTTAAATTAAAAAGTTTTTCAAACTCTATTTTAGATTTGCCTACATCATCACTAGACTACAATACTAATACAGTCTTTTGGTACCAAAGTTTTAATTGTGATAAATAATGCTTTCTCTCCTGGAAGACCCATTGAAACATGAACAGCACTACAGTTTCAATTTCTGTCTTTTCAAAGTTTATTTTGAAATAATTTGAAAGACTTGGTTGTATACATTATATTTCATTATACTTCATTAATTCTTCACTGTGTATTTTTAGAACAGGAATACCTCTAAATATGGTTATCGAACTCAGAAAGTTTTAAATTATACAATACTTATAAAGTTATAGTAGATATTCCAGTTATGCCAGTTATCCCCAGTCATGTCTTTGATAGCATTTTTTGGGATCAGATTTTGCATTTAGGTGTCTTGTCTTTTTAGTCCTCTTTGAATTGCAGTTGTTACTTAGTGTTTTTCATGACATGAACATTTTTGAAGAAAACTCGTCAGTTATTTTATGGTATGTCTCTCGTGAGTTTTTAAATTACCGTTATTGAAATATGTTTGACATAAAACACTGTGAAAGTTTAAGAGGTACAACATATTAATCTGATACATTTATATATTGTAATTATTGCCATTGTACTGATAATTAGCACCTCTGCATGTTACATAATTATAATTTATTTTCAGTGATTGGAATAATTAAGCTCTAGTCTCTTTGCAAGTTTGATTGTAATACAGTATTGTTGCCTGTGTTCACCAGGCATTAGATCTCTAGGACTTCTCTCTTACGACTCTTGTTGGAAGAGTCCGACGTCTGTACCTTTAAATAACATCTGTCCTGTCCCTTACCCTCATTCCCATCTCTCATGATTCTTGATCATTTAGATTGCTTGTTTCTGCACCCATATTTAGGTACCACATTTATATAAAATATCCAGAATAGGCAAACTCAATACAGAAGGCAGATTGGTGGTTGCAGGCACTGGGCTAGTGGGGAACACCGCTTAATGGGTGTGGTGTTTCCTTCTGGGATGATAAAAATGTTTAGGAACTAAATAGAGGTGGTTGTGCAACTTCTAAATCCCTCTGAATTGTTCATTTTATGTGATGTGAATTTCTGCTCCATAAAAATCAACTTAAAATCCTAATGTAGATGATTTTGCTGCACCCCCATATACAGCCTGGATTTCTCCACAAGTAGAAATTCCATTAAAAGCTGTTGCATGGAGGTTTCCCTGGTGGCTCAGTGAAAAAGAATCTGCCTGCCAATACAAGAGACACAGGTTTGATCCCTAGTCTGGGAAGATCCCACACGCCGCAGGGCAGCTCAGCCCATATGCCATAACTATCGAGCCTGTGCTCTAGAGCCCAGGAGCCGAAAGTGCTGAAGCCCGAACCCTCTAGAGCCTGTGCTTTGCAATAGGAGAAACCGCCGCAGAGAGAAAGAAGCCCATGCACTGCACCTGGAGGGTAGCCCCTGCCCACCGTAACCAGAGAGAAGCCTGTGCAGCAGTGAAGACCAGCACAGTGAAAGAAATAAAATCATGTTAAAAAGCTGCTGTATGATCATTACGATGGTTTGTGATGATTAAAGACATGAGCATTGTAAATTGGTTTTTAGTGGAAGAATTGATACACAGAAGAATCTATTATATATTCTCATCAGTAAATATTTAAGATTTAATGTCTTATGTAGTTTTCCATTTTGAAAAATTCCCATAATGTTTGTGATGAATGTGAAAGGACAAAAACATGTTTTCTAGTCAATTTGCATCATTTTAAAATACTAATAGGTTTTCTAAAAACAAAAAACATTTTAGTACATTGATTGTAAATATTGACTTTATTAGTACCTTAAAATTTGAAGTCTAGATTAAGAATTGGATAGTTTCTCTTCTTCTGAATGTATATATTCCAGGCTTTTTTCTATTATTTACTTTTCTACTTTCAACCTAAACTCTCCCACACCTGTTTACATTGAACTTCAGTTCAGTTCAGTCGCTCAGTCGTGTCCGACTCTTTGCGACGCCATGAATTGCAGCACGCCAGGCCTCCCTGTCCATCACCAACTCCCCGACTTCACCCAAACTCAAGTCCGTCGAGTCGGTGATGCCATTCAGCCATCTCATCCTCCGTCATCCCCTTCTCCTCCTGCCCTCAGTCTTTCTTAGCATCAGGGTTTTTTCCAATGAGTCAACTCTTTGCATGAGGTGGCCAAAGTATTGGAGTTACAGCTTCAACATCAGTCCTTCCAATGAACACCCAGCACTGATCTCATTTAGAATGGACTGGTTGGATCTCCTGCAGTCCAAGGGACTCTCAAGAGTCCTCTCCAACACCACAGGTCAAAAGCATCAATTCTTCAGTGCTCAGCTTTCTTCATAGTCCAACTCTCACATCCATACATGACCACAGGAAAAACCATAGCCTTGACTAGACGGACCTTAGTCGGCAAAGTAATGTCTCTGCTTTTGAATATGTGTCTAGGTTGGTCATAACTTTCCTTCCAAGGAGTAAGTGTCTTTTAATTTCATGGCTGCAGTCACCATCTGCAGTGATTTTGGAGCCCCCCAAAATAAAGTCTGACACTGTTTCCACTGTTTTCCCATCTATTTCCCATGAAGTGATGGGACCAGATGCCATGATCTTAATTTTCTGAATGTTGACCTTTAAGCCAACTTTTTCACTCTCCTCTTTCACTTTCATCAAGAGACTTTTTAGTTCCTCTTCACTTTCTGCCATAAGGGTGGTATCATCTACATATCTGTGGTTATTTCTTCCACCAGTCTTGATTCCAGCTTGTGCTTCTTCCAGCCCAGTGTTTCTTATGATGTACTCTGCATAGAAGTTAAAGAAGCAGGGTGACAATATACAGTCTTGATGTACTCCTTTCCCTATTTGGAATGTCTCTTGTTCCATGTCCAGTTCTAACTGTTGCTTCCTGACCTCCATATAGGTTTATCAGGAAGCAGGTCAGGTGGTCTGGTATTCCCATCTCTCTCAGAATTTGCCACAGTTTATTGTGATCCACACAGTCAAAGGCTTTGGCATAGTCAATAAAGCAGAAATAGATGTTTTTCTGGAACTCTCTTGCTTTTTCGATGATCCAGTGGATGTTGGCAATTTGATCTCTGGTTCCTCTGCCTTTTCTAAAACCAGCTTGAACATCTGGAAGTTCACGGTTCACGTATTGCTGAAGCCTGGCTTGGAGAATTTTGAGCATTACTTCACTAGCATGTGAGATGAGTGCAGTTGTGTGGGAGTTTGAGCATTCTTTGGCATTGCCTTTCTTTGGAATTGGAATGAAAACTGACCTTTTCCAGTCCTGTGGCCACTGCTGAGTTTTCCAAATTTGCTGGCATATTGAGTGCAGCACTTTCACAGCATCATCTTTCAGGATTTGAAATAGCTCAACTGGAATTCCATCACCTCCACTAGCTTTGTTTGAAGTGATGCTTTCTAAGGCGCACTTGACTTCACATTCCAGGATGTCTGGCTCTAGGTGAGTGATCACACTATCGTGATTATCTGGGTCGTGAAGATCTTTTTTGTACAGTTCTGTGTATTCTTGCCACCTCTTCTTAATATCTTCTGCTTCTGTTAGGTCCATACCATTTCTGTCCTTTATCGAGCCCATCTTTGCATGAAATTTTCCCTTGGTATCTCTAATTTTCTTGAAGAGATCTCTAGTCTTTCCCATTCTGTAGTTTTCTTCTATTTCTTTGCATTGATCGCTGAGGAAGGCTTTCTTATCTCTTCTTGCTATTCTTTGGAACTCTGCATTCAGATGCTTGTGTCTTTCCTTTTCTCCTTTGCTTTTCGCTTCTCTTCTTTTCACAGCTATTTGTAAGGCCTCCTCAGACAGCCATTTTGCTTTTTTGCATTTCTTTTCTGTGGGGATGGTCTTGATCCCTGAACTTACTTCCATGTAAACATTTGCTGTTTAGATGTTTCATACCCTGCCACACTTGTGTGAATTACAGAAAGGGTAAATATTTGGCTCACTGCAGTAGGTAATGTGTAGACAGTAGCAATGATTATTGTCATCGAAGGACTTCAACTCTTGTCAGAAAAAATAAATCTTTGCCTTCACACTGTTGCTTACTCTTTTATAATCCCTTCTATCTATAGAAACATAAACGTATTTTGAAAAACTTTTTCATTTGTGGAAAGTGAAGCTTTGTAAATCTGCTTTTGAAAACTTGTCCCTGATATACCTACAGTTCTATAATAGGTTTCTCATTATCTTTATTTGTTCTGTTTTTCCCAGGTGAGAAGAAAGATGCTGTCCAGGTTTAAAATAGTCGCCACTCCTTGTACTCTGGCATGCCGCCATTTGCACACAAAAGAGAAAGGCAAGCCACTTATGCTGAACCCAAGAACCAACAAGGTTAGTAACATTAACACTATTATACGTTTTCTGTCTTCCTGGTAAAGGTTTGATACATTTTAGACAGATATAGTATGAAAGATTTGTATTGTGTGGCTTTATATTGAAACTATTCGGAAGTGGGTGGGTTTTTTTTTTTTTTTTTTTCCTGCGTGAACTTTTCTCTTTTCAGGGTTGCTTTATACCTTCCAAATTTCACCCTCTCAATTTCTACCACCCAGAAAGAGTTGACTTTATTTCCTAGTTCTAGCTTAAAAAAAAAAAAATCCTAGAATAACAGGTTGGTCAAGACTTTTGGCCAGATGTAGTATATTTAGATTGACTTCATTTAGTCATTTTATTACTTTTATAAATAAATGAATAAATGTTCTATAATTTCCTAACCCCGATGGATCATTCATTCTCACTGCACTTGGAGGGCAAGAAATAGAAGAGGCCTTTTCTTTTCCTCCTGCTGTGCTTACCTGCATGATGAAGAGTCTAGTTAAGGGATTTTTATCAATATTGGGTCTGAAGGAAGATAACTCAGGATCAGCTGAAGGGGGTGTAACACAGGAGGGCATTGTGTCCACGAGCAGAAGACAGGTTTGGTAAAACAAGTGGCAATGGAAGACAGAAAAGAGTAGAAGGGCAGCTGAGAGGAAGGTGGTTTCTGCATTCAGGGCATCCGTTTTAGACTATGTCACGTTCACTTACTAACACCAGGCCAGCAAATTTAAGAATTTTATCAACGTTTATCATAAATGCTCAATACGTAAAATTATTTCTTTAATAATCATTTTGATTTCTCCTGCGCATTATAAATAAAATGGTTCTGAGTGTCCCTTAAATCTAGGGACAGATTTAAGGTAGGAGATAGGCAGTAAAACCTTGTATGGCCAACTCATTTATCTTTAGCAATAGGATAAGCATTTTAAAATGAACTACACAGTTCATTTGGAGAAGGAAATGGCAACCCACTCCAGTGTTCTTGCCTGGAGAATCCCAGGGACGGGGGAGCCTCATGGGCTGCTGTCTGTGGGGTCGCACAGTCGGATACAACTGAAGCGACTTAGCAGCACACAGTTCATTTAAACCCCTTTACATTTCCCAGTCTTAGATAAAATCTTATAAGGAGGAACATGACACACAAAGAATTTAGTGATTTGACTTTTTTTTTTTTCATTCTAAAGGTTCAACAATTTTATAAGGTCTTTTTCAAAGAACCAACTTTTGGTTTAATTTTTAATTTTTTAGTTACTTTTTCTGTTTTCTATTTATTTTCACTCTAATGTTTATTATCTCCTTCCTTTTTGCTTCAGGTATAGTTTGTTCTCCTCCCCGCCACCCAGTTTCTTAAAGTGAAAGATTAAATAATTGATTTGAGATCATTCTGCTTCTTTCCGCTACATCTACAGCTACAAATTTCCCTCTTAAAATTATTTTCACTGTATCTTATAAGGTTTGGTGTGTGTGTTTTAATTCATCTGGCGTTTCAGCCTTAGCATCATTCCTTCCAAAGAAATCCCAGGGCTGATCTCCTTCAGGATAGATTGGTTGGATCTCCTTCCAGGTATATTCTAATTTGCGTGTGCTTTCTTCTCTGCCCAGTTGGTTTTTTTAGGAGTGTGTTAAGATTCCCCAAATATCCGTTTATTTTTAATTTCTAATCTTGTTACATTGTGGTTGGAGATCATTCTTTGGAAGACTTAAAACCTTTTAAATTTATTGAGACTTGTTGTATGGCCTGACAAAGGGTCTGTCCTGGAGAATATTCCTTGTACAGATGAAAAGAATGTGTATTCTGCTTCTGATGATGGAGCATCTGCTGTGTCTAGTTGGTTTATGGTGCTCTTCAAGTCTTCCTTTTCCTTGTTTTTCTGTCTAGTTGTCTTCTCCGTTATTGAAACTGAGATATTGACATTTTCAGCTTGTTGGATTATCTTTCTCCCTAATTCTGTCAGTTTTGCGTCATGTATTTCGGCCCTCTTTTGTTGTCTAACAAAGTATGTTTATATACTTAATAGAGTGTATCTTCTTAACTGGAGTGACCCTTTCAGCAAAAGGTCCTCCTCTAGAAATGTTTGTTTCAAAGTCTATCTTCTCTGTTACCAACATACGTCTTCCAGCTCTGCTTTGGTTACTGTTGGCATCCTGAATCTTTTTCCATTCTTTTACTTTACACCTATTTGTATCTTTGAATCAACATGTGTCTCTTGTAGTCAGCATGTAATTGGATCATGTTATTTTATCAGTTCTGCCAGCCCTGTTAATTTTAGAGTTTCATCCATCTACATTAATATAATGTCTAGTAGGGTATGATTTATGTCTGCTATTTTGCTATTTGTTTTAAAAGTCTTATGTGGTTTCTGTTCCTCTTTGTCTTCCATTGTTCCCTTCACTTGTGTTAAATATTTTCCATTATACTATTTAAATTCCCTTGTCTTTTACTGCCTATTTCTGAGTTATTTTCTCAGTGGTTTGCCCTGGGGACTACAGTTACCATCTTTATCACAGTCTAGTTCAGTTTGATACTAGTTTAATTAAATAGTTTACCAGAATTTTGCTCCTGTAGAGGTCTGTCTCCTTTTGTGCTGCTTTTTCATACAAAATATATTTTATACATTGCATGACTGTCAACACAGATTTGTAGTTATTATCTTATGTAATTTTTTAAATTGAGTAAGAGGAAGAAACCTACAAAAAATATATTTATACTGTTTTTTATATTATGTAGTCATCTTATCCATGTTCTTTATTTCTTTGCATGGATTTGAGTTACTATCTAGTGTCTTCCATTTAGACCTGAAGGATTCCCTTCAGTATTTCTTGTGAGACAGGTCTGTTAACAATGGATTCTCTGTTTTTATTTATCTGGGAATGTCTTAATTTCTTCATTTTTGAAAGATAGTTTTGTAGAATTGGGAAGTTCTTGGTTGTCAGTTGATTTTTCCTTCAGCACTGCCTATGGCTTCCATGGTTTCTGTTACTCTTTGTGAGAATCCCCTGTATGTGATGAGTCACTTCTCTTCTCTTTCAGATTTCTCCTTTTGTCTTTGGCTTTTGACAGTTTGAATAGGATGTGTCTGGGGTAGAGCTCTTTGTGTTTTTCTTGGTTAAAGCTATTGGGCTTCTTGATTGTATGGATTAATGCTTCTCATAAAATTTGGGAAGTTTTTGGCCATTATTTTTTCAAGTATTCTTTATCCTTTTCTCTCCTCACCTTTGGTACTCCTGTTATGTATATGTTGGCACTCTTGATGGTGTCTTTCAGGTCTGTTCATATTTATTCCTTATTTTTCCTTTCTCAGACTGGATTATCTCAGTTGAGCCATGTTTAATGATTTTTTTTTTCTTCCGCCACTCAAATCTGCTTGTTGAACCTCTTTAATGAAATTTTTATTTCAGTTGTATATCAATTCGAGAATTTGTTTGGTTCCTTTTTATAGCTTCTCTGCTCACAATATTCTCTGGTTAGTGGGATGTTATTCTCATACTTCCCATAGTTTGTGAGACAATGGTGTTTTTTAGTTTTTTTAATATGTTTAGAGTAACTAACTTTTTTCTTTTTTTATTAGTTGAAGTATAATTGATTTACAGTATTTCAGGCGTATAGCAAAGTAATTCATGTTATGCATACATACTTTTTCAAACTTTTTCCTTATATTTCCTTGTGCTATACAGTATGTCCTTGTTGTTTATCAACTTTATATGTAGTAGTGTGTTAATGCCAACTTATCCCTCCCCTAGAACAACTAATTAAAAATCTTAGTCTAGTAAGTACAGTATTTGGATTTCCTTGGGGGCAATTTCAATTAACTGCCCCTTTTTCTTATATATGAGTCAGACTTCGTGTGTTTTTTGTTTGTTTGCCTTTATGATTTTTTGTTGAAATAGTCATTCCTCCCAGGGTTTGTAGTGTTGCTGTTGTCTATTTAGTATCATTTCTGAATTCTTTCTTCTTGTTATATTTGCCTACTGAAATCTCTGCTTTGTTAACTTAGTAATCAGCGAATGATTAATCCGAAACTTAAATACCTGGAACCATTCTTTGCCAAGGAGCTCTGTGTATCTGTGGGGGTGTGCCTTTAATTTTCTTTCTTGCATTCTCAGTTGTGTCTGACCCTCTGCAACCACATGGACTGTAGCCTTCCAGGCTTCTCTGTCTGTGGGACTTTATTAAGGCAAGGAGAGGGTACCCCAAGGAGACTCCTCTGGGGATTTTCCCAACCCAGGGATGAAACCAGTGTCTCTTGAATCTCCTGCATTGGCAGACAGATTCTTTACCACTTGAGCAACCTGGGAAGCCTGGGGCGTGCCTTTAGTACTCAGCTAAGCAGTTTACAGGGCTTCCCAGGTGGCGCTGGTGGTGAAGAACTCACCTGCCAATGCAGGAGACAAGCAGGTTCGATCCCTGGATTGGGAGGATCCCCTGGAGAAGGGCATGGCAACGCACTCCAATATTCTTGCCTGGAGAATCCCATGGACAGAGGAGCCTGGCGGGCTACAGTCCGTGGGGGTCACAAAGAATTGGATACCATTGAAGTGACTTAGTACAGCGCAGAAGCAGTTTACCACTATGTGTCAGCCTTCACGTCCTGTTTACACAGAGCCTCAAGGCTAGCCAGAGGTCTCCCAAGTCTTTCCTGGACATGCTTACAGCTACGCATATTACCTTCTAAGTTCTTAAGAATATGTCTCAGCTTTGCAAAGTTCCCCCTGAACTTTTCAGTTTTCCTTTTCAGTTTTTTGGTTAACCTGCTGTTTGCCCCAGATGTCATCTACTGCCTTGCGGAGATGCTGTGTTAAATAATTACCTGATTGTTTACAACAAACTTCTGGGGGCCGGGGGAGAAGGCTGTTCCCATTGCCTGAGCAAGTCAGGTCAAATAGAGACAGCCTTGCAGATAGGGTCTTCAGGTCAAACGACAGTTACCTGGATACTGGGCTTTAGAAGAATCTCCAACCCTTCCTGCCCTTCTCTAGTGACAGCCAAGCTCTAATTTTCAAAGTGACTGCTTCACGGTGTTTGCTTTTTCAAGGTTACTGTGGAGCTGGGGAAGGGAGAATAGGAAGAAGGAAAGTTAAAATGCCATGAAGCTTTCTGTTCTTACTGAAATACGGCAGTTTTTCTTGAATAAATGCTCTCCGATTGCTGAAACCTTTGGTTAATTTCCAGACTTCTGAACTTTTGGCCAGGGTTCTTGTTGCTTTTACGGAGGAAAAGAGATGTCTCTTTTGATAACAAAAAATTTAACCCATAGCTAAATACCAGAAATTGAAAAAGAGTTTATTACATAGGTTAATTTTTCTTAAGTATCATTTCTTCTTCCCTCCTCCCTCTGTGCAACCTCATTCCTGTCTAGTCATGGTAGCCTCTTAGTTTGGTCTGTATTCCTTCAAGCTGCCTGTTGCTTTCATTTTTAATGTGTGCATGCATCTGTATATAACATGTAGTTTATGGGGATTTTCTAAACATAATAATAGGGAGTTTGTTTTGATTTTCAAGTTAACTTTTTTTTCCTAACTGTGTATCTGGCATGTTTTTCCACTATACACTTAAAGGTATATGTTTAGCTGTCATAGGTTCATAATTCTTCCATAATTGATGGCCTTTTAGTTTGTAATAGATAAGATAACTAGAAACAGTGCTACAACTAATCTCTTTGTATGTACCTCTTTGTTTATGAATATTTCTCTAAAATAACTAGGTAGAAGTAGAATTGCTATATGTGCATTCAAGATAGGGAAGCAATCTAAGTGTACATCAACAGATGAATGGATAAATAAGATACACACACACACACACACGCACACACACAAACAATGGAATAGCACACAGCCATAAGAAAAGAATGAAATTCTGCCATTTGCAACAGTATGGATTGACCTAGAGTATTATGCTTAGTGAAGTAAGTCAGGCAAAGACAAATACTGTATGATATCACTTATGTGTGGAATCTAAAAAATAAAACAGGTAAATAGGTATAACAAAACAGAAGCAGACTCACACTGAGGACGAATTAGTGGCTACCAGTAAGGAGAAGAAGGGAGAGGCATAAGGTAGGGATGGAGAATTAAGAGATACAACTACTTTGTATGAAATAAATAAGCTACAAGGATATATTGTACAACACAGGGAAATATAGTCATTGTTTTATAATAATTTTAAATGGAGTTTAAAGAAATTGAATCACTATGTTGTATACCAGACACTAACATATTGTAAGTCAATTATACTTCAGTTAAAAAAATTAAATATGTGCATTAAAAAAAATCTAAGAATACTTTAAAATTGGCTTTCAAAAAGCCTAGAGCAATTTATGTTGCCAGCAGTGGTATGAGAGTAATTCTTTTACTATATTCTCAGCAGTACTAGATATGATCAATCTTACAAATTTTTGAAAGTCGGGGCCAAAATGTAATCTGGCTGATCTTTTTATGTTTAAATTACATTTGGTAGGTTACATTACATTTGCTACCCCTGTAATTAATCATTTTTAATTCTTTTATTTTTTCCTTTTTAGGGGATGGCGTTCACATTGCAAGAAAGACAAATGCTTGGTCTTCAAGGACTTCTACCTCCCAAAATAGAGACACAAGATATTCAAGCCTTACGGTTCCATAGAAACGTGAAAAAGTTGAATGGCCCTTTGGAAAAGTGAGAATTGATTAGACGTTTAGTTTTTTTTTAATTGATGTTTTGATCCAAAAAATTGAGAGTACTATTATGATGGCATGAGAAATAAGTCTCATAATGAAACTTATATTTTAGTTGATTCATTTTATAATGATTATATTTCCTTCACTTCAGTGAATAATTCCCTTATTTTCGCTGTAGTAAAACTCAGCAGGAATCAGTTTTTTATAGTTAAAATCACAGAGCTTTAAGGTTTGAATTGAATGGTAGAAGCGGAGACACCCATTCTGTTCAGCTTTTATCGATCACCTGCTTTTTGTGCTGTTGCTAGCCACTGAGGATATAAAGGGAGTAATAGATAGGGTGGCCATATAATAGATCATCCAGTCCAGGACACTTTGGGGAGTGAAAAAGAGGTAAATGAGGCTGTCCCAGGCAAGCTGGGATGTATGGCCACCCTGGTAACTCACGGCCTGCCCTCTAGGAGCTCATCCGTGGAGAGTTACACTGTGACTGCCATTGTAGCTATGCTGCAGTGTGCAGGACGGCGAGGAAGAGGGGCCTGCAGAGTCCATCCTGAAAGCATGAGGAGGGGTGCCTTCTGCAGCCTGGGAAAGCGCTTCCTGGAGGAAGTGATGCTTTTGTTGAATTTGAAACGGTGTGTTACAGGGATCAGGCAAAATGAGAAAGGGCAGGGTATTTGGGGTAAAAGGATCAGTCTGACTACAGGACTAAAATATTCATTTGGTTTGTAAAGTATAGGGGATTATTGGATATTGGTGACAAGTGAGACTGGTTTCTTTGACATTATGGGGCATAATGTCAAATGAGTGAGTGAGTGAGAGTGATGAGTGAGAGACTACACACATATACATACATACACATGTGTGTGCTGTGCTCAGTCACTCAGTCGTGTCCAATTCTTTGTGTGACCCCATGGACTGTAGCCCACCAGGCTCCTCTGTTCATAGGATTATCTAGGCAAGAATCCTGGGTAGCCATTCCTTCTCCAGAGGAATCTTCCCAACCCCAGTCTCCTACATTGCTGGAGTCTTTACCGTCCAAGCCACTGGGAAAGCGCATATATGTACGTACGTACATATGTACATGTGTGTGTATAGTCTCTCACTCTTCACAGAAGGGAAAGAAAGTCAGAAAGTTGCGTGAGGGTCACAGAGGGAGTAGGGTGTTACGGGACCTGAAAATCGGAAAATCTAAAATGTATATATGTGTGGTGGGGGATGGGAATGACCGAAAAGACCGCAGAGAGTGCGCCACCTCAGCTGCATTTGGAGAGCATGAGTAAAGAGGACTCTGCCTGGGTAGAGGGTGTTCCAGGCAGCAGGTGCTACTTAACTGTTTTAAGAGCTTAAGGCTAATAAACTGGTGTTTGAAAGCCATTCAAGGAGAAGAGAACTGATCAGAGGTATGTTTTTAAGAGAATAGATTGGAGCAGGGGAACAAAGTTGTGTGTATAGAGACTTGTTAGAAAGGGACGAAACAACTCTGTGAAAGGTATTTAGCAGATAGTCTTTGTAGGGCCTGTGGATTTATTAGGCTGGGGTGGGGGAGGGTGGGAGAGGAAGAATTCAGGAATGGACTCCAGATGGATTCCCGTTTGACCAGATGGTAGCAGGAGGAGGAACAAAGGAGGGGAAAAAACGAGTCTATTTTATATTTAATTCAAGGTGATAACTGATTTTTCAGCCCAACATCTCCCTGTTTTCTAAACTTTATTCTTTAAAAGCTGTTATTTATAGGTTTATATGACTTAACCATTGCCTCCTTCATGCTACTTCTGTGCACTGTAATAAAGTTAAAATGCTTCTAAGTTTCCTGGATTATAAACTCCATGAGAACAGGGGCACTTCTTACATCTCTGGAGTTTACAATCGTGCCTGGCACATATTTAGTATTTAGTAAATATTTGAATGAATGCCACTTTATTTTGTTTTCTTGTTTACATGTCAATCATCTTGAAGATTAGCTCCTTAAGGGTGAGGTGGTGGTTTAGTTGCTCAGTCATGGCTGACTCTGCGGTCCCTTAGACTGTAGCCCACCAGGCTCCTCTGTCCCTGGGATTCTCCAGGCAGGAATACTGGAGTGGGTTGCCATATCCTTCTCAAGGGGAATCTTCCCAACCCAGGGATTGAACCCAGGTCTCCTGCATTGCAGGCAAATTCTTTACCGGCTGAATTATAAGGGAAGCCCCTAAGGGTGGGGGCCTCATGGTAATTTTTACATTTCCAGTGCCTGGTTCAGAGCCTGACTCATAGTAAGGGCTCAATAAATGTTAGCTGTTGCTTCTGATTCTTTTCATCATCATCATCTACCATTTAAGTGCATTTTTATTTTTTAGTCCTGGGTATTACATAAGGATATATAGGGTTTTGTTTTCCAGGGGGAGGGGATCCTCAATTGTACATGTTTAGATTTCATTTCAAAGGCTAAAATGTTTAATGCTGGCTGATGTAGACATTATTTACTGTGCTCAATTTCAGATACATCTATATAATGGGAATACAAGAAAGAAATGAGAAATTGTTTTACAGAATACTGCAAGATGATATTGAAACTCTAATGCCGATTGTATATACACCAACAGTTGGTCTTGCCTGCTCCCAGTATGGACACATCTTTAGAAGACCTAAGTAAGGCTTATTTTAAAAATGTTTTTGCAAATTACTATTATATCGGAAAAAAATCACAGCACCGATTACATTTCTATTTTTTGTGTTGTAGTCTTATCCAAACACAGTTCCCTTCCTCACAAAAACTTAATTTGGACAGAAAGGGATTCATAAAAATCTAATGTGTCATATTCTTTATTTTGTGGAAATAGCATCATTCATTCCTAACCTTCTTTAAGTTTTGATTGTTAGAGGAATTGTGTATTTTTGAACCGAAAAAAAAGTATTCTCCATTTTGGTAACATATTCTGCAGAATAATCATAAAACTTTTTGACAGTCTGGCTGACTAAAAGAGTAAATCTCATTTTTTATCAGCTTTATTTCTATTGCTTGTTCATTTTTATGATCTTACACAAATTTTAATTTCACATAGTTCAAGCACCTCCAAATATTTTAAGTGGAAAGGATGCTGGGGTGAGCGTTGGCTCAAGCCTTTGAGTAAGTAAGTTACTTTATCCCTCTGAATCCATTTATCATAAAATAGGGATTCCAGTACCTTTCAAAGAGCTACTGAGAAGGTCAGATGAGGAAACTGATGTGATGTTCTTTATAAACTTATAAGTGTTGTGTAAGTGCTATTTTTACTTAATTTGAGTTTTCTTGTCTTGTTCCTCTAACCTGTAGTCGTTTCCCATCATCCTTATTATCTTTCCAATGTCCTGCTTACATACTGATACAAATGTAGAAATCCAGACGCCGCGTGACAGCATTTGTCCTCAGTCCCTTCTCATCTAGTCTAGTGGCTCTCAAACTTTAACGTGCATATGGGAACATCTGTGGGACCTACTTAAAGTGTTGATCCTTGCCAACTTTTCCTCTCCTTCCTATTCCTAAGATTCTGATGAAACAGAGAAAGGTCTGGAGGTCCGGATTGTAATGAACACTGTCGGTGATGGTGTTGCAGGTATTCCCCGGAAGACACTTTTGAGAACACTGTCTGTTCTGTGCTATCAGTTAATGTGTCTAAACATTTCTGTGATATGGCCCAGCTGTTCAGCTCTTTTATAGTTTCATTTTCACTTAGAGAAGTAGTATTTCTCAGTTCAGACTAAAAGATAAAGGGAAAACAAAAGGATCCTGATGCCCTGCTCCCCTCCACCATACACACAGAGGTTCTGATTCCTTTAGTGTAGAGTTGGGCCCAGGTACTGCTGTTTCACTAAAGCTCCTTTGTTGTGCACCAGAATTAAGAACTCACGTGAAATATAAAGAGCTTTTGGATGAGGGCAGATACTGTGTATCATTTATGTAGTGACAGTGGGTTTTTCTTTTTTTTTTTTTCACATGGGAGATGGTTGGTAAGTCTTGGTTGGTTAACTCCAGGCCAGTTAAGTCAGAATCTTTGGGGTAGAACCCTGGCATTTTTAAAAAGCTCATCAGATGATTCTACTGTACTAGGCAGCTATGGTTGAGAAACTGTTTAAACTGCTTGGAGCTAGGTTAGTAATGCCAGAGTTAAGATGTCAATGAGAAGAATGGATAAACAAGGTCCTACAAGATCACCAAGGGAACTATATTTAGTGTTTTGTGATAAGCCATAATGGAAAAGAATATCAAAAAGAATGTGTGTGTGTGTGTATATATATATATATATATATATATATATACCTGAATCACTGATGTACGGCAGAAATTAACACAACATTGTGAATCAGCTATACTTCAATAAAACAAAATTTTTTTTAAAAGATATCAATGAGAAAGTTAAATATAAGAACTTATTGGCCCTCATCTCTACTTGCCCTCTTGCCCAGAACCTATGTTTCTTTCTCTCTCTTCTTTCCCTTTTCTCTTCCTTTTTTGAAACCTGGATTAATTATCTCAATTGGATAACAATATACTGTATTTAGAATAACTTTTTCCTTTTTCTTAATGCTTCAAGGATGTATGTTTTTAATTTGAAATTACTGTAGTTTTCTTCTCTCCCTTCCTGCTTCTTCAGATTTCAAACTTCCAGTGACTTTTAACAGTAGTTTACTTAGTGGTTTCATGTTCTGTTGCACTGATGGGATGTCTTTATATTGATTTTTGGAGGTATTTTATGGAGGTATATTGAGTTTATTTGAGCAGGAGATATGGATACATTTCTTCTTGGGTAAAATGATTGCATCATTTAATAAGGATCTTCATTGCAGCTACTGTGTGAGCAATGCAATTACAGCTTCAAGTAGCTGAAAATATTTGAAAATAAACCAGTGTCACTTAGCTAAATCTGCTTGGAAACTACACTGTGTCTTGTTGTTTTTATTAAAATATCTAAATATTCCAATTATGAACAAAAACTTAGGAAAAAAAAAAAAAACTGTCGTGAAATGCAAAGGTGTTTTTGTTCTGTTGCAGGGGATTATTTATTTCAATCTCAGACAGAGGTCATGTTAGATCAATTGTGGATAACTGGCCAGAAAATCATGTTAAGGTACTAATAGCACAACCTTCCTTTCACAATGTTTTTTCTTTCTATGTAAGTTACCTCTCAATTTCCAAGAACAGTTTTTTTCATTGTTGCTCTGTTTTACTTTATACTTACATACATGCAGATTTAGTGCTCTGAGAAAATCATGATGGTCTTTACAAAAGGGGTATAGAGTTTGCCGTGGGAAAGCAATTGGAGTGAGTAAGGTGAGCCTGCTCACTTCAGTACCACTGGTACCTCCTGCCTTCAATTAATATTGTTCTAGGTAAAGAAAATACATTAAAATGCCCTAAAAACTTCTATTCTGGTGGGTGATGAGGAGGATTCATTATGTCTTCTTGTAAATCCAAGGTAGATTTAGATCCTTAATCAATCTGGCTGTCTTTCACAAAACAAAAACTAAGGACTTATTTAAGATCTTTTGGTAGGCTTTCGTGTTTATTATAGGCAGTAATCTTGCTTGCCTTTGTTGCGTGTCTTCCTCACCAAAATAATCTTTGAATTATCATTTGTTCAAAGAGCCTAGAAAAATTCGGTCAGATCATTAAGTTCATAGTATCATCTTAAAACTTTGTAGGTATATTTTTTATTTTAGATTTTTTTTCACCATTGCTGAGGTTTTTCTTGTTGGCTTCAGTTGTTGTTTGGAGTAGCATGTGATTTCTAAACTCCAAATGGCAACCCACTCCAGTATTCTTGCCTGGAGAATCCCATGGACAGAGAAGCCTGGTGGGCTACAGCCCATAGGGTCGCAAAGAGTCGGACACGACTGAGCGACTTCACTTATTTATTTTTCTCTTAGGATTAATCCTTATCAGAAGTTTGTTCCTCCCTCCCCTGTTAAGTCATTGTGAACATATTAAGTTGATCCTCTAGTCAGGGGGCTTCCCTGGTGACTCAGACAATAAAGAATCTGCCTGCAATGCAGGAGGTCCAGGTTCTTTCCCTGGAGAAGGACATGGCAAACCACTCCAGATTCTTGCCTGGAGAATTCCAAGGACAGAGGAGCCTGGTGGGCTATAGTCCATGGGGTTGCAAAGAGTCGGACACGACTGAGCATCTAACACTTAACACTTTCTAGTCAGAAGCATTCTACTCCTAAACCAAAGACAGGGAAATCAAATCTAGTTAATTCTCCTTTTTACATCTAGAAATCCTAGAATTTTAAGTATTCTTGGGTGGTTTATTTTGAAAGTTAGTTAAACAATTTTATTTTTTAAAGTGAGAGTGAAAATATGTGAAGAAAATATTTTTTTTTATTTCTTTTTTATCTTAGTAGCTTTTCTGAGATATGATGCACAGACAGTGCAATTCACCAGCTTAAAATGTAAATTCAGTAATTTGTAGTATATTTGGAGTTGTGCAGCCATCGTAACTTAGAAGACTTTCATCACAGCTCCCTCATCCCCACCCGCCAGAAAAGCCCTGTACCCATTAGTGGTCATTCCCTTCCCCCAGCCCTAGACAACCACTAATGTACTTTCTTTCTCTGTAGATTTACGTATTCATGTGAATGGAATAATAGAATACGTGCTATTTTGTGATGAAGAGAGTCTTTTTTAAAAATGCTTTTGTTTAGTGCTTCATTTTGGACAACTTTTAATTGGTATTTTTTTTGTGATTAAGGCTGTCGTGGTGACTGATGGAGAGAGAATTCTAGGTCTTGGAGATCTGGGTGTCTACGGAATGGGAATTCCAGTAGGAAAACTTTGTTTGTATACAGCTTGTGCGGGAATACGGCCTGATAGATGTCTGCCTGTGTGTATTGACGTAGGAACTGATAATCCAGTGAGTAAAATTACTTTCCCTCTCTGATCCTTGTCCCACAGCTTTATTGCATCCCTCTTTTAAAGAAGAGAAAATTCTGTGATGAGATGTTAGCCTTTGTCTTAAACTTCTTTTAATATCTATATGAATAACAATAGATTAATACTATTAAAAGTTTTTTTGAAGAAGAGCAATATAGTTTTTATAATTTTTTTATACTTTACAGTTTCTGTTTTACGAATATGTTTCAATTGGTTATGTAAAAAAAACTTTCACATTTATGTTTGTTCTGTTTTATAGGCCCTCTTAAAGGATCCATTTTATATGGGTTTATATCAGAAAAGAGATCGATCACAGCGTTATGATGACCTGATTGATGAGTTTATGAAGGCCATTACTGACAGGTATTTTTTCTAAAGTTTGAGTATATGAAAGCATCTTAAAAAAAAAAAAGAACCACTGTTTTGTTTTCCTTTATTTCTTGCGAAGATAGAGAAGATTAAACGTTTGAGAACTTTGGTTCTTTCCTGCCCGGTGCTGATACGCAGTAATGCTCTCTGCTTTGCTTTCCTCAGTTATCTGGCATCCTGAGCACACTGAAATCTTGAAGTCTGCGCTCACTGCTCCTAAGTAATACCTTCACTGTGCAGTTCTTTCAACCCTCAGCATCCAGGCTCACTTCACCATTCCAGTGAAATTCTTGTGCAGCTTTCATATTTTAAATTTTGGTCTTCTCTCTCCTCCTGTCTGCAGCATCTGACCAGGTTTTCCACCGCTACATCCTTGACATTCTCTCTTCTCTTGAACTAAGACTCTCCTGACTTAGTCTTTCTCCAGCCGTATTTGTTTCCTTTGTCATCTCCACTGATTTTTGTCTTGTTCTCTTCTGTTAAATGTGGGTGAGTATATAGTTCTTTTCTCTTTTGAGTCATGTAGCCTGTGACTTTTATGCTTGTGACTCTCAGCCCATGAAAACCTATCTCTGTAGTCCCACGTTCCTCTGAGGCTTGCATTTCCAATAGCTGGAATCTTCCCTCTGGAGGTTTTGTTGCTATCTCCTTCCCTTTCTAAATTGCCTGAAAGTGAAAGTGAAGTTGCTCAGTCATGTCCACTCTTTGCAACCCCATGGACTGTAGCCTACCAGGCTCCTCTGTCCATGGGCTTTTCCAGGCAAGAGTACCGGAGTGGATTCCTGTTTCCTTCTCCAGGGGATCTTCCCTACTCAGGGATCGAACCTGGACTCCCGCACTGCAGATAGACGCTTTACCTGTTGCCTATCTTCAATAAATCTAGCCTCTATTAATGGTAGTAGCATGTACCCTCCTCACCAAACCTTTGATCTTGGTCTAATCTTTGACTCTTTCTTCTCTTCTGTCAACCCCATATAGTGTCATTCAGTCCTCACATCCAGTTGGTACTACCCCGTACAAGCCTCAGAAATACATCTTTTCTTTTCCATTGTCACAGCCTCTTTGCAGGTCCTCATGTCTCTTTTGGACTCTTCAGAATCTTCCTCCAGCTTCTCTCCTCTCTGTTTCCCCTCCACCTTACCACCAGATTAGTCTTTTAAAAACATACTGTTTGTTATGTTATTCTTTTGCTTAATTTCCTATTGCTCAAGGGTAAAGTCCAAACTTTTTATCATCTAGTCCTGTGCCACCTTTTTTTTTTTTCCTGGCTGAGATGGTGATGAACAGGGAGGCCTGGCATGCTGCGATTCATGGGGTCGCAAAGAGTCAGACACGACTGAGCGACTGAACTGAACTGAACTGAACAAGGGTAAAGTCCAAACTTTTTATCATCTAGCCCTGTGCCACCTTTTTTTTTTCCTGCCTGCCCCTGGTGGCATACAGGATCTTAGTTCTCCAGCCAGGGCTCAGACCTGTGCCGCTTGCAGTGGAAGCATGAAATCTTAAACACTAGACTGCCTGGGAAGCTTCCCTGCCCTACCTTTTAGATTATGATCTAAAATTAATGATCCATGGATGATCGTAAAAATTAACTCCTTTTCAGAGTCAAAGTTGTTGCCATATCTAAAACTAAACTTTTTACCATCCCAGACATTGCCACCTCTTCCCCTTCCCCTTTTTAGTCATCCAGGCTGCCTTGGCATTTCAACAGCTTTTCCCTCTTCCCAGGTGTGGTCCTCATCAAGTTCTGCTTGTTCATTCTGATGTCTCATAATTATCCCTTTCGCTTCCTGTGACTTCTGCTTCACCTCTTCTTGTCTTCATGCCTCAGTACCTTCCTGATTATTTTCCCTTCTTTCTCATCTCTCTGTGCATTTGATATGTGCTATGCCTCACTGGCAGCTTTATCCTTCCTCCAGGGAGTCTTAGATGAATTTTTCGCTTCTCAAGCCTTCAGTGATTCTACATCAGACACAGAAAAAAGTCCCCTTCCCCAGTTTTTCTTTCAGAATTCTCCCTTATCTGGCTCCAACCTCTCTTAACCAACTTCTCCCTTATACTTTCATATAAACCCTGAAATATATAGCCAGATTTGAAAATTCAGGGACAGCCAAATAGACCTTGTATTTCTTCCTACCACTTTACTTTCTGTTGTTCTTTTGGGACCCAAATAAAGTTCCACCTCCTTTCATGCCTCCCCATACTTCATCTCACCAAGATGACTAGATAGCTTTTTTTGAAAGCCAGTGAACTCATACAGCAGTTTTTTAAAAACTGCTTATTTAATATATATTTTACTGTATTGCTGTTTAACTGTGAATGTAATGAAAATTCACATATCAAATACATACTTTTTGAAACTCAGAGAAAGAAATCTCTTCCTTTTTAGGAAGTTATTTGTGCATATATGTGCTGGGCACCCTCCTGAAAGTGAAAAGTGAAAGTAACCCAGTCGTGTCCAACTCTTTGCAACTGCATGGACTACGCAGTCTTTCTTTGGCACTTGGGAATAGTTTGTACAGATTAGTATCCCTTTGGTCCATCATGGTGCTACATTTGTTTTAACCATCCCATAAATTTTTCTGAATGAATAATAGATTTTTCTATATGTTGAGTCTAGTCTTTCAGACACTCTAAAAATTGTTAGTGTGGCCTTAAGTGAACTAACTTAGTATATTATTTTTAAAATGTTTAAGAGTGGTATTTCATCACAACCATAACGGGCTTTGCTGCTTTTTAGATATGGACAGAACACACTTATTCAGTTTGAAGACTTTGGAAATCATAATGCATTCAGGTTCTTGAGAAAATACCGAGAAAAATACTGTACCTTCAATGATGATATTCAAGGTAAAGCAAAAAACAAGCACTTAGGTTTTTTATTCCTCCTTAAAACCTTTTTTGTAGTGTGCCGTTTCTCACTGCACCATGCTTTACTTTTCTCGCAGGGACGGCTGCGGTTGCTCTGGCCGGTCTGCTTGCAGCACAGAGAGTCATTGGGAAGCCGGTCTCAGATCACAGAATCTTATTTCTTGGAGCAGGAGAGGTAAGTTTCTGTGAGCTTTTAAGATTGAAAACCAGCACTGTGCTTTAGACTGGAAAATGGGGCATAATGAACTTCTAATTTTGTTGAGATAGAGGGCATAAATTCAAGATCTCTGTTGTGAAATAGATAATTTAAAATCATTGGAAAGAATATCACAAAGAATCAAGTTTTGTGTGCTTCATAAGGGAAGAATAAACCCAGTATTTCTCATACCATAAAATTCTCATATATAAAGTAACTTATAATATCGCATCACACTCTAATCTTTGTTTTTGAAATTTCTGTTTTGTTGGACAGGCTGCTCTTGGAATTGCAAATCTGATAGTTATGGCTATGGTTGAAAATGGCCTCTCAGAAGAAGAGGCACGGAAGAAAATTTGGATGGTTGACAAGTTTGGTTTATTATTTAAGGTAAGGTATTCTCAAACTTGGAGAAGCAAAAGTATGTTGTTATAGTGATATTTTTAGAGTTCTCTTTTCATATTCAAATCATAATGTCTATGTTGGCACCAGAGTTATTCTTTCTTGCTTTGTTTTCTGACTCCTGACTCTTCTAAACCTATTGGCTTTTAATGGGGTCAGAAGTTCCTAATTAAATTGCTAGCAGGACATCTGATAATTTGAACAGAAATCCTTTAACTCTTTGGAGATCACAATCTCTTGTAGCAATCTGATAGAAATCTATGGACCTTTTCCCTAGAAAAGGCATGTATTCCTAAGGTGAAATGGTGGATGATAGGTTTATCCCAGGTCAGCTTGGTATCCTTTGTTCCTGCCCACCTTCCTGTCATTGATTGCCATTTCTAGTAGCTTAAGAAATGCCTTGTATCTTATACTGTGTAACACATCAAAGAATAGGTAAACTGTTTCATAGTTGAGCTTATGCAGTATTCAATGCTGTTATATTTTTGTGGTGTTTATTGATATATATAAACTACTTGTCATTTACATCTTTGGAGCAAGCTTGTATCGTTTACTTTGCTCTAGTTCCTGAAATCTTTTCTTAGTTAGTATCAGTATTCTGTTAGTACAAAAAATGAAATAAAAAATATGAATGAAAAATCTTGAATGTTTAAATTTTAAGTAATTTCTAAGTATTTTAAAAATGTACCACACATTGTGATTAACTTATTAAACCTTTTTTTTTTCAATCTCATTTGATCTTACCAAAAATATTTTCAAATTTTACAAATGAGGGAAGAGGTTTAAAAAGGTCAGGTCATTTTTCCAAGCTTGTAAGTCATGGAGGTGGGATTCCACCCAAGTAGCCTGACTGTGAATCCTATGCTGTTAGTCATTCAACGGTGCCTCCTCCCAGAGCTATAACTGCCATATTTACTTGTATGACAGATACAAGGATTATTGAGACCTTGTACCTGGAAGACCATTGGAGAGTGTATATATTTTTGCTAGTACACGTGAGTCTGGTGGTTCTGTTTGTGATGTTTGTTTTCATAAATGTTTTGATTCTTTACCGTGTTTGCAGTAATCAAGTCTAGGGTGAATGTATGTGCGTCTGCGAGGTCAGGGTATGTTTTTCCTTTAGCATGAGTTTTAGGCTTTGTATCTCTTGTTGTGACCCAAAGCACTGCCCTCTTTTTTGAGACTTTGAGAGTTTCTGACTGAAGCCCTCATGGAAGAGATGTGGTCTTCTTGGGAGCAAGCATGTGAAGCCACTGTCCTGAGAACCTGGATCTACTGAGGCTGTATTTCAGTCGTTTAGTTAATTCCCCAGCCAAGTGATGATGGAGTTTTGCTTTTCTGGGCCCCTGCTGGTCCTCACTTGGGGCTTGTCTGGAACTCTGATGTTAAAAATCACCTTTGCTGGGGAGGTCTTCTCTTTTGCCGAAATAAGGATATGGATTTGCCATCCTGGTTGGTTTTTGCATTCAACATGTTTTTGTTTGCTTTAAACGATTGAGAAATTCATCACTGTTCTAACGTGTCAGTGGTACGTCTCCCACACTTGTGACACTACTAAGGAGTTTATTTTTAATGGGTTTTGACCTGGGATTTGGTGAGGAAAGCATACTACTTCATTCAGCTATCTTAAATCAGAATTCCCTTTCCTCTTGTTTCTGAACTCTTGGTAGCATAAGTCTATAATATCTATCTGAAATTCTGAAATCCCTGAGTTTTTCCTGAAATTCCTTTGGTAATAAATCTGACAGACCTGAAACTATGTACTAACTTTAGTAGCAAGACCAAAGATGATATTTCTAATTTTCACCTTTTGTACTTGATGTGACTATTCATAACTTCTGTTCAGTTGTGGAGTGCCCACTGAGAGGGTGTTTGTGATAAATTACACACTCTAGTATTCTTGCCTGGAGAATCCATGGACAGCGGAGGTTGGTGGGCTATAGTTTATGGGATTGCAGAGTCAGACACGACTGAGCAGCTAGCACTTGTAATATATTATCATAAGACATTTCTGAAATATGAAATTCTAAGCTCTAAAATGCACCTAGCCCACATAAGGAATTGTATGCCTTTGTGCCCTGTTGGATTTAGGAAGACTTCACAGAGTAAATGAGTTTTTGAAAGGGATTAGAAATTTTTGGTAATAATGGAATTTGATGCATGTTTTATTTTTGGGTTTTGGGGCAATATGAAGAAAGAATTGGAAGATAATGAGTTGAAGAGAAATGTAAATGAAAATGAAACATTATTCCTGTAGTAACAATATGTGACTTATAATGATGTCTTTCCAAATAATCCTCAATAAACATTTACTAAAGAATGTATTTTATTTAAAAATTCAGGGGCGGAAAGCTAAAGTGGAAAATCATCAGGAACCATTTGCTCACTCAGCTCCAGAGAGCCTACCTGACACTTTTGAAGAGGCAGTAAATATACTTAAGCCTTCAACTATAATTGGTGAGTAAAGTTGTTGCTAAGTCATTCTGTTACTTACCTGTATAATGCCAGGCCTAACTTGCATGCAGGATTATTCAAAGTGAAATGACATATTTTACTTAGCTTTCAGCATATATGTTTCTATGATAGCTTTGTTTTTTAAATTGATCTTCATTGGAGTATAGTCGCTTTACAATGTTGCATTGGCTTCTGCTGTACAGCAAAGTGAATCAGCTATATGTATGCCTATATTCCCCCTCTTTTTGGATTTCCTTCCCATTTAGGTCACTATAGATGTGATAGCTTTTTTTTTTAACTGAAGTATACTTGATGTGCAATATCATATAAGTGACAGCTGTACAGTGTAGTGATTCACAAATTTTAAAGGTTTACTCCATTCATAGTTATTAAAAATGTTAGATGTGTTCCCTGTGTTATATGTGATAGCTTTTAGGTACAGTGTATACAGTTCTGTTAACAGATGTTGCTTGTACTTTTAACTTCTAGAAGCTGTGTGATTGCTCATGCTTTGCTTTTAGAGTTGGTATGACTGGTGGGCTCAAAACCTGAAAAAGACCAAGGTTATTTGACAGACTGTACCAAGAAAATCCTATGCAGAGTCAAAGATTTTCATTGACAACAAAGCTGAAAGCTTTTGGTATGTTTTAAGAGTCAGGCATTTAATAGCTGTCATCAGACTGTAACATGGCATTAACAGAAAATGTAGAGTCTTTAAAAGAGGGACTATTTTATTTTCTAAACAGCTATAAGATTAGAATGTATCATTTTTCTTGTATTTTACCAATTTCATGGAGGAGCCCTATGGAATTTTAAATAGGAAACTGTTTTAAGTCACGAACAGTCTTTATGGTTAGGAAAAGGTATCTGTATTAGGTTCTTTACTGATTGAAACTCACAATTTTTTTAGAATGGGAAGTAATCTTTCAGATTGTGAGTGCATTTCTCTCAGAACTCAATTTTTTGCTGTTGTTTAGTCTCTAAGTCATGTCCGATTCTTTTGTGACCCCCGTAAGTCTATAGCTCGCCAGGCTTCTCTGTCTATAGGATTTCCCAGGCAAGAATACTGGGGTGAGTTGACTCAATATAGAAACCTAAGAATCTGTCCATTGACTCCGGCCCTGGAGGATGAAGGAAATAAGAAAATAATGTTTCATTCTCTTAGAACTCATGGATTCCTAAAAATATGTCCACATACCTCATGTGACCACATGGGAAAACACCGAGTATACATTCCTTTTTTACGTGAGAAAAACAAGCACAGAGTTGTTAAACAACTTGCTCAAGATTTTGTGAGTATTTCATATAGCCAGGAGTGACAGAGGGAGTACTAAAATTCTGGTCTCCAGTATTTCTTTTTATTACATGTCAGTTTATAAAACGGAATTTAAAATTTCTTTAACTGTTGAATGTAAGTCTTTTCATTGGATGAACTCCGTAAGCGTTCAGCTGAGGCATTCCTTGTCTCCCCCAGTTCCCACTCTGGGCTGAGTCTTCTTTCAGTGCCTCTGTTCGCTGCGCACTGAGCGCCTGGGACCGGTTTTCTGGTTTTCTGTTTACTCTGTTGTGTTCTCTCTCAACTTGTAAGCTGCCTGCATTATACTCACCTTTATATCCCAGTGACCTACATACAGTGTCTGAGACATTGTTGGAGCTTACTAAAAGTTCATTAAACTGATCTCTATCAAGAAAGTGGATGACTATAGTCAAGAAGATCTTTTTTTCCCTTCTACACTCCTATTATTTTGTAATGAGTACCACAGAGTTTAACAAGTTAACATTTAGACATTCAAGTTTTTCATTTAAAAAAGAATTTTAATTGTGGTCAAACATATATAACTTAAAATTTGTCATCATACCCATTTAAAAGTATACAGTTAGGTAGTGTTAAATGCATTCACATTGTACAGCCAGTTTGTGGAACTCTTCCCCTTTTAAAACTGAAGCTCTGTGCTTATTAGACAACAATTACGTGATGGAGGTAGTCTTTTTTTTTTTTTTTTCCCCTGTTGCACCATGTAACATGCAGAATCTTCGTTCCCTGACCAGGGATCAAACCTGTGCCCCCTGCATTGGGAGCACAGAATCCTAATCACTGGACTGTCAGGGAATTCCCTGGAGATTGTCTTATATTCTTTTTTTTTTTTTTTGCTCTCAATTTACTATGTCTGGGATAGATAATAAATATTTCAGTGGAAATTTTAGTGTATTTTTATTGTTTCTCTTTTCAGATGTAAGATTGGAATTATCTTAGCAATGCAAAATCTTATCTTTGTAATGGGAGTTTACCTGTGCTTTTTTTATGTTAAAGCTATTGTAGAAATGCTGTTGATGGGAATGCTATTTTTTACTTGTAATGAAGTTGTTTCCCCCCTCCCCCTTTATTTATGATAGGAGTTGCAGGAGCTGGCCGACTTTTCACTCCTGGTGTAATCAAAGCAATGGCTGAAATTAATGAAAGGCCTATAATATTTGCATTAAGTAATCCTACGGCACAGGCTGAGTGCACAGCTGAAGAAGCATACACACTTACAGAGGTATTAATATGAAATGGTTATGTCTATGATTTTCCCTCTATTAAGGAGAGTTTAAATTTTAGTTCTTTCGAATTCTTTGTCACTGCCACTGGTTTATATTCCGTTACAAGTATCAACTTATATACCATTGGAACAGTTGGATTTTTCCCTTCCTGTTCCATAGGGATATAGTTGTAATCACAATGTAATCCCTTTCTGTATTGTTCTTGCAAGTGACCTTTAAGAGTCTCTAGGAAGTGGGTTTTTTTCTTTTTAATTTGGTTACAATATTGTGTTAGTTTCAAGTATGCAGCAAAGTGATTTGGGTTTGTTTGTTTCAGTTTCTTGTATTCTTTTCCATTATAGGTTTTTACAAGATATCAAATGTAGTTCCCTTTGCTATACAGTAAATCCTTACTGTTCAGGAAGTGATTTTTAAAACCTTGCTTAACAGTGATATATAGCAGTAATTATTGAGTCATGCCCTTAAGAATAATTCATATGTCTTAATTTTTAGTGTTCTGTCTCTATTAAAAGTTGTTTCATTATGGAAAATTTGAAGTATATACAAAAGTAGAAAGAATGATATAATTTAACTCCCATGTACCAATGTTTTTGTTATTTAGTTGCTAAGTCATATCTAAATCCTTTGTGACCCCATGGACTGTAGACAGCCAGGCTCCTCTGTCCATGGGATTTTCCAGGCAAGAATACTGGAGTGGGTTCCCTTCTCCAGGGGATCTTCCCGACCTAGGGATTGAACCCAGGTCTCCTGCATTGTAGGTGGATTCTTTAGCGGTGAACCACTGGGGAATCCCATCGTGTATGAATATTCTGCTTCAGAAGTGGTCACCTTATTGCCAGTCTTGTTTCTCTGACATCCTACTTACCTTAGATTAGGAAGCCAGCCTCAGGTGTATCATTTCATTATTAATATTACAGTATATCTCTCAAAAGTTAAGAATTCTTAAAAAAAATAATCACAGTATCATTATCATACCTAAAATTTATTTCTTTTTAATTTCAATTATTTCTTAATTTTTGGTTGTGTTGGGTCTTCATTGCAGCTCATGGGCTTTCTCTGGTTGCGGCAGATGGGGGCTACTTGTGGTGTGCGGGCTTCTCATTGCTGTGGCCTCATGTGGAGCGCAGGCTCTAGATGCATAGACTATCACACTTCACAGTTTTAACAATTTTTTAATGTTTATTTGATGCTTTTGTATAGCTTTTGGTTCTCTACTAAAATTTTGTCTTGTCATTTATTTGATGTTTTTGTATAGCTCTTGGTTCTCTACTAAAATTTTGTCTGTCATTTAATTTCTTGAATATATGAATTATAATTAAAGTAAGTATCTGATAGTAACAAATATCTCACTCTCTATCAATCCATTTCTATTATGTGTTTTGTTTTCTTCTTGGTTATCCAGTTCTTGTCTTCGTAAGCCGACTTTAGCTTTTCACTTCCTTGTTGAGTGCTAGGTAGTGCAAATAAAGAACTGTAGCAATAATTTGAGGCTCGAGATGAAGTTAGCTTCCTCCACAGGAACTTTACCTATCCTTCTGGAGACTGTTTGTCTGGGGTGGTGGTGGTTGGTGGTTTAGTCACTAAGTCATGTCTGGTTCTTTGTGACCCCCTGGGCTGTTGCCTACCAGGCTCCTCGGTCATGGGATTCTCCAGGCAAGAGTACTGGAGTGTAGCCATTTCTTTCTCCAGGAGACCTTCCCAACCCAGGGACTGAACATGTCTCCTATGTCTCCTGCTTGGCAGGCAGATTCTTTACCACCAAGTCACCTGGGAAGCCCTCTTTTCTGGGGTAACTCCCCATAGTTCATCAGGATGTAGTCCATGAGAGGCCTCATCTATTTTCACAGTTAACCTTTTCTCTGGAGTATAAGTCAAAAACCCTGGAGTATTTATTGGTACACCACCCGCACCCCTAGTGGTCTCTAAACTTTACTTTTTTTTTATCATCATGGGACTCGTGACACTTTTGCTGTTCAGGCTCTCAGCCACAGATTTTCCTTTTGAAATCACTCCCCTGAAGGAGGAGAGCTTCCAATGCTGAGTTTGAATGTCTTGTTCTCCTCTTTTTTTGAATCTTGACCATCTCTACCTCCAAGCCCTCCCTATCTGGGTAGCACTCCTACTTCCTTGAAACATCTGTTTAATATATTTTATAGAGTTTTTCTCAGTGTTACCAAAGGGAGAATTGGTGTGAAGCAACCTAGAAGACTATTCCCAAAGTAGAACTCTGTCTCAGAACTTTCTGAACTTCATATTCATGCTCTTGATATATTTAGCATTATTTTTCTCATTGTTATAAATTTTATTTTGACACATATATTCTTTCAAAATTCCTTCTGAGTCTGTATTGCCATTTTGGTTCAGTTCATTTGCTCAGTTGTGTCTGACTCTTTGCGACCCCATGGACTGCAGTGTGCCAGGCTTTCCTGTCCATCACCAACTCCCGGAGTTTACCCAAACTCATGTCCATCAAGTTGGTGATGCCATCCAACCATCTTATCCTCTATCGTCTCCTTCTCCTCCTGCCTTCAATCTTTCCCAGTATCAGGGTCTTTTCCAATGAGTCAGCTCTTCGCATCAGGTAGCCAAAGTATTGGAGTTTCAGCTTTAGCATCAGTCTTTCCAATGAATATTCAGGACTGATTTCCTTTAGGATGGACTGGTTTGATCTCCTTGCAATCCAAGGGACTCTCAAGAGTCTTCTCCAACACCATAATTCAAAAGCATCAATTCTTTGGCTCTCAGCTTTCTTTATAGTCCAACTCTCACATCCATACATGACCACTGGAAAAACCATAGCTTTGACTAGATGGACCTTTGTTGGCAAAGTAATGTCTCTGCTTTTTCTAGATTGGTCATAACTTTTCTTCCAAGGAGCAAGCGTCTTTTAATTTCATGGCTGCAGTCACCATCTGCAGTGATTTTGGAGCCCCCAAAAATGAAGCCTGTCACTCTTTCCATTGTTCCCCCATCTATTTGCCATGAAGTGATGGGACCAGATGCCATGATCTTCGTTTTTTGAATGTTGAGTTTTAAGCCAGCTTTTTACTCTCCTGTTTCACTTTAATCAAAACTAAAGGTTATCCCCCAAATTATCAATTAGTCTTATACAATGCGTATTTGATATGTATACTACATGTATTATGGGCCTTGGCATTTCCAAAATATAAAAAACTTATAATGTTTTGGGCGATAGTAGTATATCAGTAGAAGACTGTTCAAACATTTAAGAATTTTATTTTTTAAGATGTACACTGAATGAGTTACAACTCCCCAAGGAGACTGGTTTGATATAGTCTATTCTGTTAGTTCTCAGTTGCAAATTTTTACATAATTTTTTCCTTAGTGTTACATAAAATAATGATATAAATATATTTATTTGTAGTTACTGTTTAAATGTTTAGTGTCCTTTTGTTTTTGGTGGAGGGATGTTTTGGTGTTACTCTAACTCCCTCTGCTGCTGAGTGAGAAAAATTCTTAAAAAAATGTTTTTCATATTTTATTGGTCAGTTGCTCCTAGAACAAAGAACTTCTACTGAACATGGACTTCAGAATGAGAATTCTGTTAATAAGTTCTTGCCACTGTAAGTTGATTATGAAAGAAGAATTTTAAAAAGATGGCCTGGAGAAGATGAACTGCAGTTGAATCTTGCCATTCTAGAGAAGATGCCCAAGATCTTTCTAAATCTCCAAATTTACTGATGCCATGAGGACATAACATTTTTCCCATGAAGAGCTATATTGTACAGCCCACTTTATAAATCTGTTAAAATTAATGGTGGCACAAAGATAACCTATATTATACACATTATGGTAACACACATGGCATTAGCCATGAACTAACCCTTAATCTGGCTTCCCTGTGGCTCAGCTGGTAAAGGATCCACCTGCAATGTGGGAGACCTGGGTTCGATCACTGGGTTAAGAAGATGAACTGAAGAAGGGAAAAGCTACCCACTCCAGTATTCTGGCCTGGAGAATTCCATAGACTGTATAGTCCATGGGGTCACAAAGAGTTGGACACGACTGAGCGACTTTCACTTTCACGACCTAAATCTTCAAAGAAAAAGTGTTTTGTCACAAATAAAGCTATGCTTAGAACAGGTAGAGAATGGGAATAGCTATAGCTTTCTGGATTTGTAGGTCCAAGACAGTCACCTGGGCCCACCACTGGCACAGTTGGCTTGTTTCTGTACCTAAACCTGAGATCATTTTGAAGCTGCAAGTATGTCTTGTAAAAGTAATCATTACTATACATAGTAGATTTTCACATTGTCCAAAGGGTCAAATTCTTGAATACTAAATCCACTAGGGTCTACCGTCTTTGAGAGGACACTCACTCTGGGTATAAGACACATGCTTGCGTGTGCTCGTGCTCAGTCATGTCTGACTCTTTGCAGCCCCATGGACTGTAGCCCACTAGGCCCCTCTGTCCATGGAATTTCCCAGGCAAGAATATTGGAATGGGATGCCATTCCCTCCTCCAGGGAAATCGTCCCAACCCAGGGATTCAACCTATGTCTCTTGCACCTCTTGCATCGGCAGGTGGCTTCTTTACCACTGCGCCGCCTGGGAAGCCCAATACACATCTTTTGATGTAGGGAGAAGCAGACAAAGCGTTATCTAAACACTTAGTGTATTATGGACTTCCCTGGTGGCTCAGTCGGTAAAGCATCTGCCTACAATGCAGGAGACCAGCTTCGATCCCTAAATTGGGAAGATTCCTTGGAGAGGAAAATGGCAACCTACTCCAGTGTTCTTGCCTGGAAAATCCCATGGACGGAGGAGCCTGGTAGGCTATAGTCCGTGGGGTCACAAAGAGTCAGACATGACTGAGTGGCTTCACTTTCACTTTTAATGTATTACATGACATTCCAGAGCACAGTACTAAAATCGATGGATACAACAATTTTGGAGACTTCCTTTTCTTTAGAAGACAACACGCCATATTTTTTTGGAGTGACTGGTTATACCATATGCCTTTTTTATAAACTGGGGGGCACTGTAGCATAATAGAAAAACCATGTGTTTTAGAGTTATGAAAATCTGGGTTCAAGTTTAATGGCTACAGTTGTGGTGCATTACTTTTTACAAAGTATTTGGAAATATTTAAGCCTTAGCTTTCTGAGATTTTTTTAAAAAATATGTATTAGTGAAATGAGATGATGGTAATCTTATAAGCCTTTGTGTGGGTTAAATTAACTGAGTTAACACATATAAAGCACCTGGTACAGAGCCAAAAACGCAGATGTACAGTAAATGGTAGTGATATAATTTTTGATGTTTCCCTCTCACTCACAGATGTTTATAGTAGTCTTTATTTATTATTAGGGATGATATTTTCTTGCCATCTACATTTTTAAAGTTTTAAAGGAAAGAGGACTGTCAGGTTTTAAATTTATTAATGGACATTTTTCAACTTTATTTGAATGTATGCTGTGCATAAAACAAACCTCATTCTAATAAGAATTTTAATAAAAGGATTGTGTTCTAAAGTAAATTGTGCCTTTTGCAGGTAATATGTTGGTCTGCTACAGAGTTTAATTTTGTTTGCATTCACCTCAATTTTCTAGTCTACATAAAGTGACAAAATTGAGGTTATTTCATTTCTCAACAGGGAAGGTGTTTGTTTGCCAGTGGCAGTCCGTTTGAGCCAGTGAAACTCAGTGATGGGCAAGTCTTTACACCAGGCCAAGGAAACAATGTATATATTTTTCCAGGTAAGTGCCATCATTGTGTTAGAGTAATCATTTGTTACAGTAAAATTCTTCTTGAAATTCTTTAGAAATTAATATTTGAAAACCAACAGCATTTATGGGATTTTGCTATAACTGTACAGGAGAAGTCAAGGAATTCAGCAAATCCGTTGTGCTCTATTTCCCCTGAAAATTTATTTAATCATACTGTTCATTAAATTTGTTTTTATTGTAGAAATAAAATAGTACATGGTTCATAAAAGTGCAAAAGGAACAGAATGTTAAAAAATTAATTAACCCTCTTTACTGATACCCCTTATCATACTTGATACCTCCTTATCATACTTGCATATTTATCATGACTGGCACATGTGTCTCCCCTTATCTTGATTCTTCCAACTCTAGACTGATACATGTGAACTTCCAACTATGACATCTAAGTTACAGTCCACACATACCTCCTATTACCTTCCTTTCTCTCTCAATTTCTGTTACTACTTTTAGTTTTCCTAGTCGTCAGCTTTATCTCCACATAATGAACTTAAAAGAGCTTTTTAAGATAGCTTTGTAAGCAATTTAAGATAGTTTTTATTAGCTTGCCACAGTGAAAAATGAAAAAAAAAATCTGGTATTTAGCTTCCTTATCTCTCTCTCTCTCTCTTTTTTTTTTTATATAACAGTTGATGTCCTAGTAGCCTCTTTTATTTATTTATTTATTTATTTATTTATTCTTGGAGAAAACTTCATTTTTCTTTCTTTCTTTTTTTTTTAATTTTACTTTACAGTACTGTGTTGGTTTTGCCATACATTGACATGAATCCACCACGGGTGTACATGAGTTCCCAATCCTGAACCCCCCTCCCACCTCCCTCCCCATATCATCTCTCTGGGTCATCCCCGTGCACCAGCCCCAAGCATCCTGTATCCTGTATCGAACCTAGACTGGTGATTCGTTTCTTACATGATAGTATACACGTTTCAATGTCATTCTCCCAAGTCATCCCACCCTCTCCCTCTCCCACAGAGTCCAAAAGTCTGTTCTATACATCTGTGTCTCTTTTACTGTCTTGCATACAAGGTTATCATTACCATCTTTCTAAATTCCATATATATGTGTTAGTATACTGTGTTGGTGTTTTTCTTTCTGGCTTACTTCACTCTGTATAATCGGCTCCAGTTTCATCCACCTCATTAGAACGGATTCAAATATATTCTTTCTGATGGTTGAGTAATACTCCATTGTGTATATGTACCACAGCTTTCTTATCCATTCGTCCGCTGATGGACATCTTTTATCTCTTATTTCATCTCTCAGCTATCATTGGTTAATATTTCTGTTGTAGAGAAATTCTTGAAATTTACACTGTATTTTGTTGTTTTCCATGTTTTGTCTTTGGATTGATTCTGAAATTAACTTATTATATGTTATTCATGTCTAAACAAGAGTGTGGTTTGATAAATACAGTAGAACATGCAATTCTATATCACAAAATTTTTGACATTCAAAGTCTTTTAAGTGTCAGGTGTAATGAATCCTCCTTTAATTTCTTGCTTGCTTTCTTCATTTCATCTAATCCTACCCCACAGTAAATCATTTCCGTGGTGGTTCTCTTGCCCATGTACACTGTTCCTTTCTATTCCTTTGCTGATGTTAGCCTGAGCTATTTAAATTCCACTTGGTTTTCTTTTAAATTCCTTTGTTGTTGTTGTTCCGTTGCTAAGTTGTGTCCTACTCTTTTGTGATCCCATGGACTGTAGCCTACCAGGCTCCTCTGTCCATGGAATTTCCCAGACGGGAATACTGGAGTCGATTGCCATTTCCTTCCCTATGGAATACATCTTTGAATAAGTTTTTGTTTTTAATAAAGCATGAATGAAAACTGAGTTTTTATGTATATGAAATGTCTTTATTTTTTTCTCTCGGTTGGTTGGGTAAAGATTTGCAGATTCAAAGTCTTCTTTTTAGTTGTGCCATGTGGCTAGCTGGGTCTTAGTTTACTTCCCCAACCAGGGATCGAACCCAGGGCCCCAGCAGTGAGAGCACTGACTACTAACCACTGGACTGCCAGGAAATTCCCTCAAAGTCATTTTGTCAGACCTTTGGAAACATTTCTCCATTCACTTTTAGTAGCCAGTGTTGCTGACAGAAAACCTGGTGTTGATGAGATTCTCATTCTGTTATACATACTGGTTTTGTGTCCCTGAAAATGTTTCAGTGTTGTCTTTATCTTTAGGATTTCTGAAAGATTAGTAAAATGCATTCAGGTTTGGGCTTTATTTCCATTTATCATGCATGTCTGCAAGTGGGCCAATTCACTATATCTTCTTTTCCAAAGGATTTTTTTTTCCTGTTTTTATTTTCCCCCATTAATTTCCTTCCATTATTTGTTTTTTCCTTATGGAACTTGGGTTAGATAACCATGGTCAGATCTCTCTGTTGTCCTTGACTTGTAAATTTTATTCATATTTTAGCCTCTTGTCTTTTTTGTTCTGTAATATGGGGGATTTCTCTGGTGTTGATTCATTCATCTGTATCTATTTCGTTTTTTAACACTTGTAGTATATGTTTTGTTTCAACAGTCTTCTTTCTTTTTATTATGGAAAATTTCAAGCATATACAAAAATAGAGGGAAGAATGAAGTCCCATGTTACCTTCTCCCACCTTTTGGCAGTTATCAACTGGTAGCTGATATATTTAATCTATATTCCCACCCATTCCACCTTCACTGGGTTATTTTAAAGCAAATCAGAGACATCATATAATTTCATTAATAAGAACTTCCGTATGTGTCACTAAAAAAGTGAAAACATTTTTTTACTTAAACATAACCATAGTACTGGTCACATCAAAGAAAATAAATGATAATTGCTTAATAGCATATCAACTCAATAGGGTCAAATATTTTTTTTATTCCCAGTAACCTTTTATTCACAGAATAACTCTTTAATGGCCACTTTTCTTTTTAAAGCTAGCAATGTCCTTTCAGATCTCTTCCTAGAGTTAGTAAGATTCTTTTAAATATTTCTTCTTTTGTCTTGTTTTATTTTCCAGCAGTTTCTGGTGATCCTTCATTTGTTTGTTTTAATGAAAGAATCACACAGAGTAAAACAGTGGCTTGGCATGAATTTCCTTTGTACTTGTGTCTTTCTCCTTGTGGGCCTCTCCTTGAGGAACTGCAGCTAGCTGTAAGATTTTATGACAGGTAGAGCTATAGCATGTAAAGGCTGGCATCAAGGCAGCATGTTATTATAACTCTTGTTAAAATAAAGATTTGGAACCTATGAATATCCTGGTGCTCTTTCCTCCTTTTCACCCACGTAGTTGTGGTTGTCTTAGAGTTCCACTCTGCTTGTCTCTTGAGAGATGGCATCTGTAACAGAAATTCTCCCATCGTTGACTATCTCTTTCTAGAACTTGATAATGTTCAAAATCAGTCTGTCCCATCCAACATTGTTTCTCTAGCATAAAGCCTTAAAAACATAAATACTTTTCTGTTGACTTACCAAAGCCATTTTTAATATTGCATTTGACCAATAGAGCACTTGACAGTTGATTACTATAACAGTTCCCTGTCCTAACTTAACAATAACAGTTATTAGGACTGTAAATATAGACCTAAAAATGACTTGGTAGCAGAGGTTAAAATGGATTTAAAAACAAGATTGGCCAAAAGAATGTTCATGAAGCAAGTAAAAACTTAAGGCTCTGTTAGAGTTGTGTGCTCTAGTAGTTATAATTGGATGAACAACAGAAATAAAACCTGAAAAGGGACTGAGGTTTCCTAATGAGGAAAAAGTGGCCGAGAAGTAAAGGTGTCCTTCTCAGCGAGCGAGGACAAGAGTTGGAGTCTGGCGCCTGTGGAGGGTGGGCTGCTAGTGAACCATCTCCTTCTCTGGGCTGAAACCCTGAAGGACTGTACTTTGGAGTGTGGGGATAGTTTACCTTTGAAGTTACCTGTAAAACCTCAAGCGTTTGTCTTGGCCTGCCAGTGCGCAGAAGTGCTCAGCAGAAACAGACAAAAATCTTCTCTGGTACAAGACAACAGTATCCTGCTCCTCAAGTTACTCTTACAAATAAATCTTCAAATTGAATCCCAGTTAAGAAATAAAAAAGAAATGAGGCACATGAAGAGACAAGACAAACATAAGCCAAAAGAAAACAACAAATAACCCTCTGGAACTCGACATATCAGACAAGTGCTCTGAAACAAATAACTTACTATGTTTGAGATAAAAGCATTCAGCCAAGTAACACTAAATTCTAGAATTGAAAAATACAATAAGGTAACTCAGTTAATGAGGCTAATAGAGATTAGACCAAAGAAAATTAATAAACTGGAAGAGAGACCAGAAGAAACAATCAAGAGACAAAAAATATATATATTAATATATTAATTATATTAATCAACATATTAATTGAGGTACATTTAATTGAGGTCCAGAGGGAGCTGAGAGTAAGAATGAGGAAGAGGCAATATTTACAGGCTTCATGGCTGAGAATTTCTTAGACCTGACAAAGGACGTCAGTACACAATGTTCAGGAAGCTTGGTGAAACCCGCATCTAGGGACATCATCATGAGGCTTCAGAAAATGACGACAGAGAGAAGACCACGCATGCAGCCGGAACAAAAAGGTCTCCTTCAGAGGGGCAACTGCTAGACCAGCAGCTGACTCCTCAGCAGCAGCCAGATGCCGGAAGGCAGTGCAGCAATCTGTGTGAGTGGCTTTACAAAATGCTTGTTAAGCTCAACTCGTTACACAGTGTGAAGATCTTTCAAGAGTGAAAACGATGAAGACTTTTTAGAAGGAAAAAAAAAAAAAGGTTTCACCATCTGTCTGCAGACATGTAAAAATGTAGAATAAATTCTAAAGAGTATTCCTTAGACAAAGGAAATGTAATTCCAGCTAGAAGTGCAGAGATTTAGGAAAGAATGAAGAGTAAAAAAGCTGTGATTATTTCAGTTAAACAAAAGGAATGTCGTATATATAGGGGAAAGCAATCATGATATATGGGATTTTGAAAAATATGTAGACAAAATACACAATAACAAGAGCTTGTTGGTTACGTAGAGTTAAACTGTTAAGGAGATACTTCCATTGCCTGGCAGGAGGGTAAATTAAAAATTAGCATGAAACTTTTAATCAGGATGTATGTTACAAATTTGAGGATAACCACTAGAAAGCTAGGAGAAACCTCCAAGCTATGATAAGAGAATATGAGGGGAGAAAGTGAAATAATTTTTTTTTCTAATTCCAAAGGCAAGAAAGAAGAAAGGGAACATGAAACAGACAAAACAATATAAGAAGACAATAGATCCTGCCCCAAGAAATTTCAAGGAGAGAAAAGAAAAAAGGAGGGAAAGAAATTATCAAAGACTTGTTAACATTTCCCCAGATCCAGATTTCCAGATGGGGAGGGCCCACCTACCACGTGCCAGATATGGTGGGTGAGAGTAACATACCTCAAGGCACATCACTGTGAAATTACAGAACATTAGATACAAAAGAAAAAAAAAAAGATCCTACGTAATTCCAGAGATGCAAAAAAAAAGAAAAAAGATAATCACAGGAAAAGGATCTGGAATCACATTGTCACCAGACTTGTCAACAACAATGCTGGAAGCTGGAAAGTATTGAAATAACGTGTCACAATTCTGAAGGAAAATTACTTCCAAACTAGCATTCTAAACCCAGACAAAGTATCAAATAAGTGGAAGGTAGTAAAAGTGTGTGTGTGCATGTGTGTTGAGGGACCAGTGGGGGCTCTTCAAAAATGCAAGATTTAAAAAAATTTATCTCGCATGTACTGTTCTTTAGAAAACACTGGAGAGTATAGCCTACAAAAAAAAAAGAAAAGAAGAACAAAAATACTAGGAAGAAGTGAGATGTAGGAAATGGACTCAACTTAGAAGCAAAGGGAATCTGTATGAAGATGAAGAGTTTCCAGGAATAGCACCGTATCTAGGATGGAGAGCAACAAGGCCAGATTGGAGCTTCAGCAGATTTTTTCTGGGGATGAAACGAGAGAAATGTGAGGTTGTTGAAACTGCTAGGTGATTGAGACAACTAAATGAATGAGTGTCTCAGCATGAAATAATTTTAAGTACTCAAAAATCAAAGGAAAAGCAAAAAGACAGTAACTTCAGGGGAAATAAAGTTATGTAGAAGAGGAAAAGTTAAGATACAGTGTTAATACATGGCCTGACTGTTAATAGCACTTATGAAGAAAGTCATAATAATATAAACACTGAATATTGATTCAACCAAAATTATGTTCTAACTCTATTGGGAAGAAGGCTGGAAATGTGCCAGAAAGCTAAATATTTCTTTGCCACAGGAACGAGTCCGTGATCTCCAAAACTAAAAGTCAATCAGAAGAAATAGAGGCAAGCTGTGTGAGAGAGAAATGTTATTAGGTTAGTGAGAAAGCAATTGTGGTTTTGGACCATGGATTTTAAGTCATTGTAACTAGGTTCATCGTGACTTCCCTGATGGCTCAGCAGTAAATTATCCTCCTGCAATTCAGCAGACACAGGTTCAAGCCCTGGGTCAGGAAGATACCCTGGAGAAGGAAATGGCAACCCACTCCAGTGTTCTCGCCAAGAGAATCCCATGGACAAAGGAGCCTGGCGGGTCACAAAGAGCCGGACACGACTGAGCACACATGTACATAACTAGACTCAAATACATATTTATTAATCAAAATAGAAACCACTACAGTGAACACATTTTTGCCAATGAGAAGTTTGTTTATTCTTGTAGCATAAGAATCTGCTTTCAGATTTGACGAACTCTCAGAAAGCATTTTCTGCATCCTGCTGATTATGGAAGCTGGTTTTCTCTGCAAAAAGTTGTTGAGATGCTTGAAGAAGTGGTAATCAGTTGAGAAGAGGTCAAGAGAATATGGTGGATGAGGCAAAACTTTATAGCCCAATTCATTCAATTTTCGAAGCATTGTCTGTATGACGTGCAATTGGGCATTGTGAGAAAAATTGGGCCCTTTCTGTTGACCAAGACTGGTTGCAGACATTGCAGTTTTTGGTGCATCTCATTCATTTGCTGAGCATACTTTTCAGATGTAATGGTTTCACCAGGATTTAGAATCCTATAGTAGCAGCAGCAGCAGCAGTGGATCATAGGGGCAGCAGACCACCAAACACTGACCATAACCTTTTTTTGGTGCAAGTTTGGCTTTGGAAAATGCTTTGGAGCTTCTTCTCTATCCAAGCACGGAACTGGTTATCGCCTGTTGTATCAGTTCAGTTCAGTCGCTCAGTTGTGTCCAACTCTTTGCAATCCCATGAATTGCAGCACACCAGGCCTCCCTGTCCATCACCAACTCCCGGAGTTCACTCAAACTCACGTCCATTGAGTAGGTGAGGCCATCCAACCATCTCATCTCTGTCGTCCCCTTCTCCTCCTGCCCTCAATCTTTCCCAACAGCAGGGTCTTTTCCAATGAGTCAGCTCTTCACATCAGGTGGCCAGAATATTGGAGTTTTTCAGCTTCAACATCAGTCTTTCCAATGAACACCCAGGACTGATCTCCTTTAGGATGGACTGGTTGGATTTTCTTGCAGTCCAAGGGACTCTCAAGAGTCTTCTCCAACACCACAGTTCAAAAGCATCAATTCTTCAGTGCTCAGCTTTCTTTACAGTCCAACTCTCACATCCATACGTGACTACTGGAAAAACCATAGCCTTGACTAGATGGACCTTTGTTGGCAAAGTAATGTCTCTGCTTTTTAATATGCTATCTAGGTTGGTCATAACTTTTCTTCCAAGGAGTAAGCGTCTTTTAATTTCATAGCTATAGTCACCATCTACAGTGACTTTGGAGCCCCCAAAAATAAAGTCAGCCACTGTTTCCACCATCTATTTGCCATGAAGTGATGGGACCAGATGCCATGATCTTCGTTTTTTGAATGTTGAGCTTTAAGCCAACTTTTTCACTCTCTTCTTTCACTTTCATCAAGAGGCTCTTTAGTTCTTCACTTTCTGCCATAAAATCCACTTTTTGTGACACGTCACAATCCAATCAAGAAATGTTTTGATAATGAGTGATGTTGAGCATCTTTTCATGTGTTTGTTAGCCATCCGTATGTCTTCTTTGGAGAAATGTCTATTTAGTTCTTTGGCCCATTTTTTGATTGGGTCGTTTATTTTTCTGGAATTGAGCTGCATAAGTTGCTTGTATATTTTTGAGATTAGTTGTTTGTCAGTTGCTTCATTTGCTATTATTTTCTCCCATTCAGAAGGCTGTCTTTTCACCTTGCTTATATTATCAGAGAAATGCAAATCAAAACCACAATGAGGTACCACTTCACACCAGTCAGAATGGCTGCGATCCAAAAATCTGCAAGCAATAAATGCTGGAGAGGGTGTGGAGAAAAGGGAACTCTCCTACACTGTTGGTGGGAATGCAAACTAGTACAGCCACTATGGAGAACAGTGTGGAGATTCCTTAAAAAATTGCAAATAGAACTACCTTATGACCCAGCAATCCCACTGCTGGGCATACACACCGAGGAAACCAGAATTGAAAGAGACACATGTACCCCAATGTTCATCGCAGCACTGTTTATAATAGCCAGGACATGGAAACAACCTAGATGTCCATCAGCAGATGAATGGATAAGAAAGCTGTGGTACATATACACAATGGAGTATTACTCTGCCGTTAAAAAGAATTCATTTGAATCAGTTCTGATGAGATGGATGAAACTGGAGCCGATTATACAGAGTGAAGTAAGCCAGAAAGAAAAACACCAATACAGTATACTAACACATATATATGGAATTTAGAAAGATGGCAATGACGACCCTGTATGCAAGACAGGAAAAAAGACACAGCTGTGTATAACGGACTTTTGGACTCAGAGGGAGAGGGAGGGGGTGGGATGATTTGGGAGAATGGCATTCTAACACGTATACTATCATGTAAGAATTGAATCGCCAGTCTATGTCTGACGCAGGATACAGCATGCTTGGGGCTGGTGCATGGGGATGACCCATAGAGATGTTATGGGGAGGGAGGTGGGAGGGGGGTTCATGTTTGGGAACACATGTAAGAATTAAAGATTTTAAAATTAAAAAAAGAAAAATGTTTTGTTGTTGTTGCGTAGAATAAGAGAAAGTGACACTTCCAAATGACTGGGTTTTTTTTCATTTTTAGTCAGCTCAGGAGGAACCCACTTACTGAGCTTTTGCATCTTTCCAATTTGCTTCAAATGCTCAACGACCGTAGAATGGTCGATGTTGAGTTCTTCAGCAACTTCTTGTGTAGTTGTGAGAGGATCACCTTCAACGATTGCTCTCAGTTGGTTGTTGTCAACTTCTAGTGGCTGGCCACTATGCTTCTCATTTTCAAGGCTCTTGTCTCTGTTGCAAAATTTCTTGAACTGCCACTGAACTGTACATTCGTTAGCAGTTCCTGGGCCAAATGTATTGTTGATGTTGTGAGTTGTCTCCACTGCTTTACATTCCATTTTGAACTCAAATAAAAAAATCACTTGAATTTGCTTTTTGTATAACATCATTTCTGTAGTTTGAAATAAATATAAAATAAACAGCATGTAATAAGTCATTAGCAAAAAAAAGCAAAAAATGTACATTAAAATGATATATATAACATGACCACATTTATTTAAGAATGTATTCCAATATCAAATGGCAAAATTCAACAATGCAAAACTGCAGTTACTTTTGCACCAAACTAATTAAAATAATCAGCTAAGAGAATTAAAAATAGTCACCTCTGTAGAGCAAGAAATAGAGGATTAGAGATGGACTGGGAATTAATGTTTTTGTAACAACTGTTGATGACTTATATACATTTGTGAATTTGATAAATGTGAAAACTAAATTGCAAAAAGCCACTTGATATTTCTAAGATTATTTTTTCTAGTAAATGAGAATTGTAATAGTCAGAGATCATTTGATTTTAGTGCTCAGATTTCTGTTTTCTCTTGGCTGCTTTGTTTTTCCAGAGAGGTTGTTTTGGGGGAGGGATGCCTTACCATTAATTTGGTTTAAATCTAGGAATTTATTTCACTCCTTTCATAATTTGAAGTGACCTTACTAAAAAAACTATTTTAAATGTACTCCAGGTGTGGCTTTAGCTGTTATTCTCTGTAACACCCGGCATATTAGTGATCATGTGTTCCTGGAAGCTGCAAAGGTAAGTGTTTTAAATATTGTTTGGTTATTTTATAAAGAATGAATTATAAAAATGAATGGATCTTAAAAACAGAGAATGAGTTAAATTTGCCTTATGAATGAAAAGGAAATGACTCATCCGTTGTTTTTTTGATATACCTTCTTCTACATAAAATTAGTTTACCATGATTTTTCCAGTGTTTAATTGCAAGCTGTGAATCCTTTCATATATACTTTATCTGTATTATACATATCTGAAGGTTACATAATTGTGACAGCACAGATAAAATGTCTTTAAATATGATTAAAAGTCTTTAAATAAATCTAAATATTTACTGTTTAGTGGAAAGCAGTTTTAATTTCTGCAGTGGATTAAGCGTATTCCTGCTAGAATCGAGACTACCAGAGAATTATTCTTTGTTCCCCCAACCCTTTTCCCATTTCATTAGTCCTTATTACTCTCTTATTTAAGCAAACCAAAATGAAATTCTTTTCTCTCTCTTCAGGCTCTGACAAGTCAGTTAACAGATAAAGAGCTGGCTCAGGGGAGACTTTACCCACCACTTTCTAATATTCAGGAAGTTTCTATTAACATTGCTATTAAAGTAAGTAATAATTTATACCCCTTCACAGAAATTTTAGTGGTGTTTTTACAGAACTAACACAGGTTCGAGAAAACTTGGGAACATTTAGAGAGTGCAAACAAGAAATTTTATGTTGCTCATATTCTTACTACCAGAATGTAACTCTCCTTTGATGCCTTCTAGTCTTTTTTTTTCTTCCCACAAACATATAAAATGCACATATGTGTAGTCACCTGTACCTGTTTTTAAAACTGATTCCTCACTGCATTTTTTCCACTTAATATATTCTAAGTATAGTATGTAAATCAATAATAATTCTTAGGAACACTAATATTTGTGGAATTCTCTTTGTTGTAAGATCATAATTTGTTTAACCATTTATCGGTTTGGGGGGGACATTTAAGCATCTTCTGTTTCATTAGAAATAATGTTATAGTGAATATCCTTAGATAATATTTTAGTGAACATCCTCAGATAATATTACAGTGAACATCCTCAGATAATATTATAGTGAACATCCTTAGATAATATTACAATGAACATCCTTAAATAAGTCTTTATATGCATTTGTGATCATTTTTTCTTTAGGTAAATTTCTTATCATAAGAACAAAAGGATTGACATGTTAAGGCTTCTGATAAACATTGCCAAATGATTTTTCAGAAAAAAAGTATTGATTTATACTGCCCTGTTAGGTAGGAATGTATTCTGCCAATACTGAGAATTATTTTTTTAATTGCACATGTTATTTTCATTTAAAGCATTCACTTTATTAAATTGAAGAATATTTTTGTTTTTATTGAACAATAGTATTCTTTCTGTATTTGTCTTCTACTTCCTAACAGTAGGCTCTTTAAACAGTAAGGGTAATGATCCTTTTGTTTTCTGTGCTGTAGGTATTTTCCCCTTTGTCATTTATTTTAACTTAGTGCCATTTTTCACATTTTCTTTAATGGAATGATCTGTTTATTTTATGGATTGTTTTCTTACCTCCTGTGGATGTTGATGCTTTCTTCCTCTCCAAAGTCATAAATGTCTACCTGTATTTTCTAATAACATAAAACTTTTTAATCCCTCTGAGATTTTAGTGTATGATATGAGACAGAGAAACATTCTTTCCTGAAAAGTTAACCAGTTGTCTCAGCACCGACTGGGAATGCTACTCTTGTTAACATAGAAACAAACATTGGTTCCTTTACTAGGAGTCTGTTGTGACCATATTTGCCTATTATTAGGCACTGTTTTCGTTTAATAATGTTTGCTATTTGATACTACACATTATACATATGAAACCATCATTACAGGATTTTCTTTCTATTCTGGCCTTTTTATTCTTTTGGATGAATTTTTGAATTCAAAACCCTTCAAACTGAGACTATGTCATATTTATAAATTGGTGAAATTGAGTCTGTCTGTATTGACTCTTCCCTACTCGATATCTCTCTCTCCATTTACGAAGGTTTTAGTCTAAGTTTTTCAATATAATTTTGTTGTTTTCTTCATTGAAATGTGGCATGTTTCCTATTACTTATTTTCATAGATATTCAAAATTTTCGTTATCCTTTAAAATAACATTTTCCCTTTCCATATATATTTCCTCGTTGGTCATTTCTAATATACAGGGAAGGTATTTATTTGATAACAGGGTTCTTTGTTGAACTAAGTTAATTCTTTTGGAATTGTTGAGTTGTGAATTATCTGAAAATGACTGTTTTTTAATTTATATAACTCACTTTTTCCCTATTTTACTAAGTTACTTGCTATGTAAGAGCAGTTTTAAACAATTGAGTTGATAAGGGCACACATCCTTGTATTTTAATAAGGATTGATATAAGTACTTTTAAAATCTTTTTGAAGAAGTAGGCTTATGTTCCTACTATTTACTAAGATTTTCTTTTTTATTTTTGGCTGCTCTGCATGGCTTGTGGGATCTCAGCACCCCAACCAGGGAGTGAACCCAGGCCTCAGTTCCACTAGGCCACTGGGAAACTCCCAAGATTTTCATAAATATCAGGATTAGATATAGAATTTATCAACTGCACTTTCAACTTAAATGCTGATGATCATAAAATTTTACCCCTCTGAGTATTAATGTTATTATTGTATTATATTAATACTTATAAAATAAGCAAAGATTGGAAATTGATAAAGAATGATATGCCTAGGAAATAATCAATTCAGTTGACCTGGAGTCTAGAATATAGTTAGGAAAAAGGCATTAGTAAGATTTGAAATTAAGACTGGCTGTACAGATACACAAATGCCAGATTTAGGACTCTGAATACTATTGTAAAACAACTGAAGAACTTAGAGCCCAGCATTTAGATGAGTAGAGTTCAACTTTAGAATGTTATAGGTGGGACAGATTTTGGAAGATACCAGTCAATTAGATTACTAGCATGTCCACATGAAAGGTAATATATAAGGAAAAAGAAGATCTGTGCTTGGGGGTGGTATGGGAGCAGAACCCCCAGGGTTGTGTCTCTTCCCCCTCTTCCTTCTTCTGTGTCCTAAAGTTTTCCTTTTTAGGAGCCAAGGGATCAGGAGAGTAGACAGTGCTTTTTGTCTGTCCCCCAACACTACCCAGAGCCACCAGGCAGCTCCACATAGCCACTGGTCACCTGCTGGGTATCTGTGCAACCAAGGAGGGCTTGATCTCAGGCCCTGCCCCCAGTCTTTCCTGTGGACACAGACGTGTTTCCTACAATAGACTAGACAATACAGGTGACCCTTGAACAATGCGAAAGTTAGCTGCTGACTCTGCGCAGCTGAAAATCTACATATTACCTTACTGTTGGTCCTCAGGGTCTGAGGTTCTGCATCCACAAATTCAACCAACTGGGAATCATGTGGTATATATTTAGTAAACGAAATTCACATATAAGTGGACCTGTGCAGTGCAAACCCTTGTTGTTTGAGGTCAACTGAATGTGACACATTTTCCATCACAAAATATCATGAGAGTGAGCTCCTAAGACCAAGGATTACCTTTAATAACCATCATTTTTCCTTAAATATTCCTTTTAGAAAACTGAAAGAACTAATAGTAATCATCATTTAGAATGAAAATTAGAGGAGGAGACATAATTGTTTGAAGAAAATTTTTTTTCTATCATTTATCACTACATTTTTTAAAATTAGACCATAACTTGAGAACTTAACTATATGATAGACACTGCTACCCTGTGAGGAAGCTTTTTCATTCTGCCTCATTTTACAACATAACCAAGACTCAGAGGGTTTATCTTCACCACCAGTCATGGTGTGTGGCTTGCTACAAAGATCAGAAATTCATTCAAGCCAATGTAGGTGGGAAGTACCTAACCTAACTTTTTAGGGTGGTCTGTGGTCTAGTCTCAGAATGCTCTGCGCTTGAAACATATTTCTCACTTTTAAATACCCTGGGCAAGTTACTTAAACTCCTCAGACTTTGTTGTTCTCATGTATAAAATAAAAATAATAATAATAGTACTTATAGGATTCTTGTGAGGGTTAAATGAGATACCCATGTAAAGCACATAAAAACATGCCTGACACTCAGTGATGGTGGTGCTGAGTTATTACCGTGTATAGGTTCCAGCCCTTACTTTACTTGACCTTACAGTTCTAGTGTCCAACACTGGTTTGTAATAATTTCTGTGTCCTTTTATCGAAATTATAGAGCAAAAACACCTGGCTCACTTGGGTTAGAGTTTCACCGTAGCCCCGTCAGCTGTGACCAGGAAATAGAATCTCCTACACACGTCTCAGCAGGGCTGTGGGAAAGGACACAGGCAGGGCAGGCTGCCCAAGCAGGTCTGCTGGACCCATACACGGTAAAGCAGAAAGTTACTTCAGTGTCAAGGAACTGTTGATATTTCAGGGCAAGGGGAACTTTAAAGTCACTTTAAAACATATCAAACTTATGGTGAGAGTGCAGGTATTTTTAATCTTCTAATAGTTTCTGAATGTTTTAAAGTGAGTCTAAGCAATGTTATTTTTTCTTTTGAAAAAAACACCATCCTTCCAAATTCATTACCTTGTGTTTTAATAATACCTTTTCTTTTAAATAGGTTAATACTGAGAGCCATGCAGTAATCTTATTATTTTTCAGGTTACAGAATACCTGTACGCTAATAAAATGGCTTTCCGATACCCAGAACCTGAGGACAAGGCCAAATACATTAGAGAAAGAATATGGCGGAGCGAGTACGATTCCCTGCTGCCCGATGTGTATGAGTGGCCAGAGGCTGCGGCGCACCCTCCCCCGATAACAGAATAGAAGCACACCACAGACACTTTCCATGCGTCAGGGAGCTCCTTTTTTCAGACAGAAACAGATAGTGTTCTTAACTTCATGCTTTTTTCTGTTATTTTTGCCCATGAACCTACGCTTCTGCGCCAGGGCGGATGAGTTGCCTGCTCTGTTAACGCCCACCTGCACCCTGCAATCAAATGACCATAATAATTTTATTCTCATTTGTAGCTCATGTCATATCAGCAATATTAAAAATGTTCTTATGAATGTCTTCACTTGCGCTCTTGTTCACTCTTAGCAAAAGATTTGCTAGTTACTACTACAGCTAAAAATCTCTCCTCCAGTTCTTGTAGGGCTACTAAAATAGAAATTTACTTCTGTGGATATGAGTACAGAATTTTGAGAAGAAGCAAAATTTAACCAAATTCTAAGGACAAGTTGTCAGTATCTAAAAATATCCTTTTATATCTGCTTTATTTGACCTTCATCCTCTGAAATGCTTTTCCAGTAGACAGATACAGAAAAATCTACCCTACTATTTATTTTCTGGGACTAAACTGAAGCTTAATTATAAAGTGAAACAGGAACTATTGCTGCCTTTAGACAAATTAGTCATTGTTTTCAACAGTGTGTGAAAGTCACAGTATAATATTGTAAAATAAAGGTAATATCTTAAATTTAATTGCTTTAATTATGCTATTTTTATTGCATAACTAGAAATTTAGGTTAGCTTATTATGAAAAACACATTTTCATTTTCTCCTGGATGATTCTAAAGAACAAGGTATAGGTAGACCTCATAAATTATGGTTTTTGACATGTGATTTTTAACAAATTGACCATGTGTTTCCCATCCAAATGAGTCACATTTAGACTCATCTACGTGAATCTATACCCTTATTCCAGTAGTGATGGTCTTTATTGAGATAATTTTGGAATGTTCCTATTATACATTCCTTTAAATATCATTAGTACTAATAACTAACTCCTTCTCCATTGAAGATGGATTTAATTTTTTGAAATCACCAAAATTAATTTAGAGCTAAGTGGGAGTGAATAGGTGTTTAGACCAGTAAATGTCATTTTTAGTCCCAGTAACATGGGTAATTAACAACCTAGTGAAAAATTGATTTTCTTATGTGGCTTACACATTGGAGAGTTCTAAAAGAAAATCCCAAACATTTTGAGAAGTAGTCTTGCTATATATAACCCTAACATAGTTGCTTTGGGGCAACGAACAAAACTTTAAAATGCACATTCTACAAGATAAACTATAAAAAATTATTCATAGCTGCATATCAATGTGCACATTATTTGAAGTTTCCCTCCACAGTCCTTGATACGTTAGATGTGATATTCTGGAGCGTGGTAAAAGGGCTTCATTTTTATGTTCCTGTTTCCTTTTACAAAACTAATAGGTAAAGGCTAATTGATTCATAGTAATTTTGAATATAATTCAATGTTTTAAGAATGCTCAAAATGGCATTGCCATTTGGAGTATGGAAAAATGCAGTTGGTTAAGTATACTTAACAGATGAGTAAAATCAGAGGTATGCTTTATCTGTTTGGTAAAATAAACAATCAGATCACTGTTTGTTTTCCTCAATTAAAGATGAAAGGCTTATGGTTTTCATGTTACCTTTGTCAAAATCATCCACAAAAACACTCTGTGAATTCTTGATTTTAGTTTAACATTACAAGTAAAATAATTACAAACCTGTTTTTTCACTCAATTCTTCTTGAAGATAGGAAAATGCAAAGTTAAAGTAATTTTACTCAGATGTTTGCTTATTCAAATGTGTCTAATACAGTATACATGGAAATATTTTAAGGAAAAAACAATGCTAAATGGCATATAGCCTGCGTATTTAAATAAGACAGAATAAAAGCTGCCTACTCTCATTATGTGTTATTTACCAACCAGAATTTCAACATGTAACAATTTTTGTATGTAAATTAAAATGTTTTATTATTTAAGCTAAGAATACAGGCAGGAACTGTCATAATGGTGGTAGGGGCAGGGGTGGCATCATGGCAACAAATTGGAAAAGAAACAACATTTGAACCTAATAGCAATGGACAGTTATTTTCGTTCTTTTGAAGAAATTCTGTAGATCAGGCTATCAAATTATTTAGTAGGGAAAAGTGAGAATGCATGTTTTTCTAATCTGGAATGACCTGTACTGTGAAACAAATTGGATAGCCAGTGAGGGTAAAGGTTTATTGACTATAATGGGAAAAGTGTCAAAGATTTTAGTTAAAAAGATTTTTAAGGGATGGATTCTTAACCAGGAGTGGCCACCAAATTACTGTGAAGTTTCAGAATGCAGATGCCTCTGGCCCCTCCCCTAAGGGCCGTACACCACCAGCACCAGGAGCTGGGTGGTCGTGGAGAGCTAACCAACCCTCCTGCTGACGCAGCGGGCCTGAGATGGAGCCTGAGATTCTGCACTTCGGATAATCTCCCAGGGGTGCCCATGCTGCTGTGGAGGACGTGTGTGTGTGACACTGCTCCGGAGGCCTGAGTGTAGTGTGTGTTCAAGTGCTCAGACAGTATAGGCTCCCTCTGGAAAAGAAAACTGAAATTCTGTTCTTAGACCAAATTTATTTCATCTGCTTTTGTTATGTATGACCTATATAGGATGTTCATAAGAACAAAAATAAAAAACTTTTAAACAGCTTTTTCTGAAAATACGTAATTAGAACATTGTTCAGTTCTTAAGTAGATTAATATACTTTGTTAAGTAAAACCTAGCAACTAGTTTTTCACTTACAAAAGATTATCAAGTCAATATTTGTTCTCATTATTATTTGTCTTATGATATAACTTACCCTATCTCTTGTCTTTTCTTTCTCTAAATTATCAGCCTCTGGAAAAATAAGATTCCACATTTTCCTTTGCAAAGGAGTTGCGAATGAATTAAGACCAAAGCATAATAGTTATTGAGGGGCATGGAGCATTATTTACTCTCAGGTTACTGAGAAAGCCCAAGGGGGCTGGCAGGGTAGTGGGAAAACTCTTGCCTTAGGAAAAACACTTCCTCTAGATGCTGCTGTTTCCCAAGTCCATTCAGTATCCCTCAGAAATAACCTCTTCAAGCCCGCAGCAGCTCCAGGGTTCCGTTAAATTCACCGAATCAGAATCAGCTCTGCCGAGCATACAGAATACTGGAGAACATTAATATAAAGCTCAAAGCTCTACTGGGGTTCCACTTAAAGGGACCGTCCTAATGAAGTAGCACCAATACCATATTTCCAGCCAGGATAGGTACACGTGTATTGCTGACTTTATAGAAAATGGCAGAGATACTCCTTGTCTACTTCGGCTCTCAACCGATGTATGACTGGCATTTCGATGTTCATCCAGATTTTAAAAAGCAGTCCTCCACAGACAAGCTAAATAACACATAATATTTAAAATGATCAAAACAGTTTTACTACAGAAACCTTACCCCTCATCTGAAATCAAGATGTTTTAATAGAAGTGGAGAAAAAGCTCAGTGCTTTGTTCCGAATTTTATAAATTCAACTGGGCCTAATTAGGACAGGATTCTTATTGCATAATTCCCTTAATCCTTGCCAGGAGTTACTCAGATAAACCAGTGATTAGATTTTAAAACAATCATTGTTTTCCTTACATGGATACGGAAGACAGTGCCTCTCAAGGAGAAAAAGGTCTGGAAGTGTGTGCATAGTTCAGTGACATAAAATACACAAATTTAAGTCACGTGACTTGGATGCTTTGCATCTTTCTGTAACAGCTTTTTGCCAGTAAACTGACTCTTTGATGTGGCTATTTAATCAACCCTGTTTTTCCCAAATAAAGATGTATTTGCTACTTTGCTTTATGGGAAATTACCCCTACAATCAACACACTTTTAAAAGTTTTAAGACAAAGGGGAAATTAATAGGTATTTATTCCCCCCAGTTTTCAGTATGTCCTTTTATGTTCTGGGAAAACTGTTCTCCTTGACTTTCCTAATTTTAAGTGTCGTTCTAGCAAATCATTGATTCCTACATAGTCACTGAATTATCACCAACACATCAGGTATGTTCAGTTAGCAAATGATGATAAACTAAATTTTATGGATAGCACCTAGTCTGCTGGGCATTGTTCTAAGCGTCTTACATGAGGCAGCATACTTAATCCTCATGACCACCTTCTGTCACTAGCCTCTTTCTCAGAGAAGGACACAGATGCACAGAGAGGTTAAAAGATTTGTCCAAGGTCTCTGCTGGTAAGAGGCAGAGGGAGCTGTGCCTCACCTTAGCCCTTAGTGGGGAAGAGGGGCCTCTGTGACAGGTGATTTTACCTGGATCTTAAATACCTTACTTTTAAGAATCTTATTTCAAGTGAAAAATTTTCACCTATTCTCGTAAGATTAGTCTTAGGTCCTTTTTAATGTGTTTTACTGGTTCATGTGATTTTTTTTTTTTTACTTTGTTCCCATTTATAATTCAAATACAGTATAAACCTATTTAATCCATTAGTCTTAAGCATTTTAAGTACTGAATGTAAACAATAGATTTGGTTTTGAATTTGATAAATTACACCAAAACTTCCAGCTCACTAACATCTTTTGATTTGGTAATCTTCAAAAATTACCACAAGAGGGCTTCCTTGTGGCTCAGCTGTTAAAGAATCTGCCCTCTATGCGGGAGACCTGGGTTTGATCCCTGGGTTGGGAAGATCCCCTGGAGAAGGGAATAGCTACCCACTCCCAGTATTCTGGCCTGGAGAATTCCATGGACTGTATAGCTCATGGGGTTGCAAAGAGTCGGACACGACTGAGTGACTCATTTTCACTCACATTTTCAGCTGCCAATCTTCAAAAAACCACCAACTGCTATCACTGTTTCAGTAGCACTTAAACACTTTGTATCTTGTTTTAACTTTCTTTTTAAAATTATAGTTGCTTAACAATGCTGTGTTGGTTTCTGCTGTACTATACTTTGTATCTTGACATCAGCCAATGTCAACATGAATTGGGAATTGTAAGATGTATTTTTAATGATATCTATTATATGCATGTCTATACCTTCTTCCATTAAAATGTCATAATGGAAAATATTGGTAGTAGCATCAAATGTATGCGGAATAAAGAATTTAGGAATTTCTGAAGCCTACATATTTACATATTTGACACAATAACATTTCTGCCTAATGTTTTATTAAGCTTTGCCTAATCACCTTTAAAATTAACTGAAATTAAAACTGTTTTTGCAATTGATATTGTATTTCCTTTGGTAACATGTGAAACATTCATTATTGACTTGAAGGGAGTTGCACGTAGCAAAAGTCATTGCTTACCCTTTCTCACCTTTGTATTTGGAATAAGCAGTGTTGTAATAGCCTATGGAAATACCAGTTTAAGGGGAAAGCCTTGTGTAGAGTGTATTATACCAGAGACATATTCCAGATGCTTCCAAGAGTCAGTCTAAAAACTTCCTAATGGTATGGACTATTTTTTCTCATTTGTGATATATAAGTTCTACTGAGATGTGTGTATTTTCTTTTTTTAATGGAAGTATATAGTTCATTACAATGTTGTGTTAGCTTCAGGTATACAGCACAATGATTCAGTTACATATATATATATATATATTCTTTTTCAGATTCTTTTCCCTTAGAGGTTATGACAAGATATTGAATATAGTTCCCTGTGCTATACAGTAGGTCCTTGTTGGTTATCTATTTTACATATAGTAATGTGTATATGTTAATCTAAAACTCTGAGATGTGTGTATTTTCTTAATAAAATTTTGCTATGTATCAAAAATGTGTTGTGATCTTGTTTTTAAAGGCAGCTGTAAGGTATTATCTTAAAACACGCGCACTTGGTATTAAACCTTAAACGCACTCCAAAATACTTGCTCCCCTGAGACTATGCTGTTAGACCTAGTGATTCTGCTCATCTTTTCATTTCCTTCTGTTTGTTTCCTTACCGTCTTTCTCTCCTTATTTTGTTTAATCAGAGGAGTGAAGGAATGATTTCTCACCTCTTGCCCCACCACATACACCTTCCCACACCTTAGTGTTAGAATACTAAAGCAGAAAGACTTGATTCGGTGATTAAGGGAGAAGATGGCATTAGAGCTCATACTTACTGAGTGCTTCTTCAAGCCAGGCGCTGTCCTAAGTACCTGATACTTTTTTACTCATTCACAACAACCTTCTGAAGTGTTGATATTTCCCCCATTTTACAGATGTAGGATCTGAGGGGGTCACATAGCTACTAAAATGCAAAGCCACGATTCAGAGCTCTTGTGACATGTTTGTGACAGAAACTCCAATCCCGTTTAGACTCGCCTCCTCCTCTTAAACACAGCCCGCCCTACGCAGCAGGGCAGCAGAACATCATAGTCCTGCTGTCTCACTGAGTCAGAATCACTAACTTCAAGACAGCCTCAATGCTCCTGGCATATCCCGGTCCCGTAACTCCGGTACCTTGCCTGTTGTCAGATCCCTGATGTTCTCCTGCATCCTAGCTCTCAAGACAGCCTTGCTTCAGTCTCACAGAGAAATGGGACGATCAGAAGAAGGTGTCCCCACGCTCCCTTTCCCCTCATCTCTCCAGGAACTTTGAGAAAGTGAAAAGCAGCAGCTCCCGACTTCCAGGAGCTGACCTGATACTAGGAACTCACGGCTGAGCTCTCCTGAGCTCTCTGTTGAATGGGATACACACACTGATACCCAGAGTTCCCCCCGTGACTGTCCTCGCGGCAGTGAGTGATGGATATCTCCCAGGACATTGACAAGGCGACTCTGACCACATTGGATTAAGACAAAAACAAGGTCACTCCAATATCACGTCTTGTTCAGTCACTCAGTTGTGTACAACTCTTTGTGACCCCATGAACTGCAGCATGTCAAGCCTCCCTGTCCATCACTAACTCCCAGAGTTACCCAAACTCATGTCCATAGGGTCGGCGATGCCATCCAACCATCTCATTCTCTGTTGTCCCCTTCTCCTTTTGCCCTCAGTCTCTCCCAGCATCAGGGTCTTCTCCAATGAGACGGTTCTTCGCATCAGGTGGCCAGAGTATTGGAGGTTCACCTTCAGCACCAGTCCTTCCAATGAATATTCAGGGTTGATTTCCTTTAGGATGGACTGATTTAATGTCCTTGTAGTCCAAGGGACTGTCAAGAGTCTTCTCCAACACAGTTCAAGAGCATCAATTCTTTGGTGCTCAGCCTTCCTTATGGTCCAACTCTCACAACCATACATGACTATTGGGAAAATCATAGCATTGACAATATGGACTTTTGTTGGCAAAATGATGTCTCTGCTGTTTAATACACTGTCTAGGTTTGTCATAGCTTGTCTTCCAAGGAGCAAGCGTCTTTTACCTTTGTGGCTGCAGTCACCATCTGCATTGATTTTGGAGCCCAAGAAAATGAAATCTGACACCATGTAGACCATCACGTCTACACATGGGCAAAACCTGAGTATCATCCAAACCACAGAAATGACCTTCCTCTGCACCCAGAGTGATCCTGTGGTTATAAACTAATAAACAGGGGTTTCTCTGGTGGTCCAGTGGTTAAGACGTCAAGCTCCCAATCCAGGAGGCCCAGGTCTGAGCCCTGGTCTAGGAATTCGACCCCGCATGCCACAACTAAGACCTGGAACAGCTAAATAAATAAGAAAGAAAAAATATATATATATTTGAAAACACATTGATCACATTTTAGAATTTATTGTTCAGTCATATCCAACTCTTTGTGACTCCATGGACTGCAGCATGCCAGGCTCCTGTGTCCTCTACTATCTTTGCTCAAATTCAAGTCCATTGAGTTGGTGATACTATCTAACCATCTCATCCTTTCTCACCCTCTTCTCCTTTTGTCGTCAATCTTTCCCAGCATCAGGGTCTTTTCCAATGAGTCAGCTCTTCGCATCAGGTGGCTGAAGTATTGGAGCTTTCAGCTTCAGTATCAGTCCTCCCATGAATATTCAGGGTTGATTTCCTTTAGGATGGACTGGTTTGATGTCCTTGCAGTCCAAGGGGACTCTCAAGAGTCTTCTCCAGCACCACGATTTGAAAGCATCAATTCTTCAGCGCTCAGCCTTCTCTAGGGTCCAACACTTTCTCAACAACCGTTTTTCACCTTCCAGAACAGCTGTCATCAAATAAATCTCAAACAACAAATGTTAGCAACAGTGTAGAGAAAAACGAACCCTCCTACACTGTTGGTGGGAATGTAAATTAGCGCAGCCACTGTGGAAAACACTTAAGAAATGTTGTGAGAAAACAGAGGTTTCTCAAAAAAACTAAAGAATCACACTCCTGGTATTGATCCAAAGTAAAGTTAAAATGTTAATTAAAAAGATACATGTGTTCCTTCAATTAAAAAATTAAAAAAAAAGACACATGTACTTGTGTTCACAGTAGTATTGAGAAATCTCCATATTGCTTTCCACAGTGGCTGGATCAATTTACAGTTGCCAAGATATGTAAGCAACCTACATGTCCATCAACAGATGAACATACAGAGAAGATGCGGTATATACATGGTGGAATATTTGTTGTCATTTAGTGTCTGACTCTTGTGACCCCATGGACTGCAGCCTGCCAGGCTCTTATGTCCATAGGATTTCCCAGGTAAGTATACTGGAATGGGTTGTGATTTCCTTCTTCAAGAGATCTTCCTGACCCCAGGTTCGAACATGGATCTGCTGTATCGGCCAGCGGTTTCTTTACCACTGAGCTACCAGGGAAGTGCCACTGAACCATAAAAAGAGATGAAATTTTGTGTTTGCAACATGGATAGACTTGGAGGGCATCATGGTAAGTGAAAATATCAGAAAAGACAAGTAATGTATGATATCACACGTTGAATGTAAAAACATAAACTAGTGAATATGACAAAGAAGAAACAGAACTCACATATATAGAAAACTATTAGTTACCATTAGAGAGAGGGGATGGAGAAGGAGTGAGATAGGGATAACAGATTAAGATAACTATGTATAAAATAAATAAGTTACAAGGATATATTGTATAACACAGGGAACAAAGCCAGTATTTTATAATAACTAAATGGTTAATTAAGGGCTAGGTTACATTTGGAGGGGCAGGGTTCTAGGTGAAAAAAACTGGACATAATAACTATTGAAGATGAATGATGATTCTATATAGAAGTTCATTAAACATTTTCTCAATTTTTGTGTATGTTAAAAATTTCCCATAAGGTTTTTAAAAGGAACATAAAGCACTGTCTATAATTCTCTAAAGCTATAATAACCTCTGAGAAAAGGGGTTGTAAGAAATCTTGATTGGGGTGGGCATAGGGGATGGTAGGTTTAAGCCAGGAACCTCTAGAATGGGCAGATCTATTGGGGGTACCACTACAGGGAACCCCTAGCTGAGTTGTGGTCAAAACCTAGTTGTAGAATATGTCTTCCTGAGCACTTCTCAGCCAGGCAAGTGTCAGAATAAATAACGTTCAAGGTCTGGTTTTTAAAATTTTGCTAAACCAGTCCCCGCTTGAACAAATCCACCTTATTTCCTTATTTTTTCATTTCCAGGAGATTAATCCAAGTCTCAACCTTCCCACAAGACCCAGCTCAAGTCTAACCACCCCCTGCTTTTTTTTTTTTTTTTTACAAGGCAGTGGGGTCTTAGTTCCCTGACCAGGGATTGAACCCACCCCTGGCACTGAAAATGCAGAGTCTTAATCACTGGACTGCCAGGGAATTCCCTAACCCTTCCTTAATTTAATGATCTCCCTATTTTTGTCACTCTCTTTGGTTTCTCCTTTGCCCTCTCATTTTGTTAGTGACTTTCTGCTACTTCTTTTCCCAACCTTGGTGTATGCTCCTAAAACCAGGAACCATGACATATATTCAAAATTCATTATCATAGTCGGATTCTCCCTTCACAAAGGCGGAGCTTAAGTAATATTTGCATAAATAAAAGCTTTGCTGCTAAGTCGCTTCAGTCATGTCTGACTCTGTGCGACCCAATGGACGGCAGCCCACCAGACTCCCCCGTCCCTGGGATTCTCCGGGCAAGAACACTGGAGTGGGCTGCCATTTCCTTCTCCAATGCATTAAAGTGAAAAGTGAAAGTGCAGTCGCTCAGTCTTGTCAGACCCTCAGTGATCCCATGGACTGCAGCCTACCAGGCTCCTCTGTCCATGGGATTTTCCAGGCAAGAGTACTGGAGTGGGGTGCCATTGCCTTCTCTGAAATAAAAGCTTTGAAGAGGCCCAAAAGTAAATGATCCCACTCTCCGGTAGTGTTAAAAACCCTCCATCCACAGCACTTCTAACCCTGTTATGAGACTGTTGGATACTTTGACCACCTCCAGCATGTAAGCAAAAATCAGTACATCTGACACTACGCAAGAGTGTGAAGCTTTGAAAGCTGGAGTTCGACCTGAATCAGTTTTTCCACCTGGGCCACGTGCAGTTTCAGCCGGGGCTCCTCACCCCACGTGTCCAGGAGGCAATGCTGTGGCTGTGCGCTCCTCTCAGCAAGTGAAAAACACCCGCGACCCTGCTGTGGGTACAGCACCCGCAGCTGCGGATTTTTCAGGAGACATTCCGCGGTATCCCTGGAAGTGCAAAGTGGAATTGAAAGAAGACTTGGGATCTAGAGTTAAGTTCTACTATGCACTCTGATTCCAAGGCACCGCACGCTTCAGTTTTTAGTGCTTCAGATAGATTCATCCCCATAAAATCACAGACTTTACGCAGATAAGCCAAAGCAAAGCATCTGGGAGAACACTCTTGTTTGAAAACGTTCAGTTCAGTTCAGTCGCTCGGTCGTGTCCGACTGAGCACGCCATGGACTGCAGCACGCCAGGCCTCCCTGTCCATCACCGACTCCCGGGGTTTACCCCAACTCATGTCCATTGAGTCAGTGATGCCATCCAGCCATCTCATCCTCTGTCGTCACCTTCTCCTCCCACCTTAAGACTGTCCCAGCATCAGGGTCTTTTTAAATGAGTCAGCTCTTCGTATCAGGTGGCCAAAGTATTGGAGTTTCAGCTTCAACATCAGTCCTTCCAATGAACACTCAGGACTGATCTCCTTTAGGATGAACTGGTTGGATCTCCTTGCTATCCAAGGGACTTCCAAAAGTCTTCTCCAACACCACATTTCAAAAACATCAACGTTACACGGCAAAAAAGAAAAAAAAAAAAAGGCCATACAGTAGGGACTTCTCTGGCGGTCCAAGTAGTTAAGACCTTGGGCTTCAAGGGCAGGGGGTGAGGGTCTGATCGCTGGTTGCAGAACTAAGATCCCACATGCCCCCAAGCAGTGGGCAAAAAATAAAAAAGCAACCCACACAGCGGGCATTTTTCACTTCAGGCGCTCTGGTCCTCCCGGGATACCGCAGCCGTCTTAGGGGCCTTCCCACTCGCCGCGGGACAGAGCTTCGGACCCGCAGCCCAGCCTCACGCCGGGGTCGCGCTCCGCGGAGAACCACCGAGCGCGGACCTCCGGCGCCTCCTAGAGCGGTGGGTCGCGGGCTCGGCCGGCGGCGCACTTCCGCCCGCGCGCGTCGCCGCCCCGCGGACGGCCGGGCCTCGCCGCGGGCCTCGGGGAGTGGGTGAGTGGGGCAGGGCGCGCCCGAGGTGGGGGACGGGCCGGGGTCTGCGCCACCGAGGCCTCCCCCGCGCCCGCCAAACCGGTCGAGCGCTCGGCGACCCGCGGAGTCGCGGGCTGGGCCGGAAGCCAAGGACCCGAGCCGGGGAGCTGGGACGCGCCTTGTCCACCCACCGCCCCTCATCGCGCCTGCTTACCCCGACCTGCGGGCCGAGGACACCCTGCCCCGCGCCTCTGCCGCCTCCCACCCTCCTTTTGCTCGATAGGCGTGGAGGAGCTGCTGGGGCCGGCCGACTGTCGGAGACCCGGCCTCTGGCCACGGCTGGCTAGGCCTTGGCCTCGCAAAGGCCACTCTCTGTGCAGAGGGCCTCGGCCCTTTCATCTCTGAAATGGAGGATGACAGGACCTGCCCTGCCTGCACCGCTTGGGTGGATTGCAGGCTTGGCACCGCCTCTGCCTGAAAACTCCTTCGGAGCCCGACAGTCTTTAAAATCTTCCGGGGAGCTTCCCCAGTGCTGAGAACCCCAGAACCGCCGGGCGATTGTAGTCTGCAGCCAGGACTGAGAACCACGAACCCAGTGTCAAGTGGGCTACTGAGCTCGATCGTGTGTTGTGTTCTCGCTAGGAATGTGTACTATGAGAAAGCAAACGGCTTTGTTTTGTTTTGTTGTCCAAGAAGACAAGACCCAAAACTTGGTTTGCTTACTTATTTCCTAGTGGTGCATAACGCGCACCAGTGATTAAATTTCTGGTTACTTCCCGACCTAGTGGAAGAGTTGGTTGTTTGGCTTGCTTTTAAGCTTTTTATTATGGAAACTTTCAAATCTATACAAAAACAGAATCGTGTACAGAATGTACCAACTCATGTACTAATCGCTAATCGATCTAGTTTCATCTGGCACCCTCACCCCCACTGGATTATTTTAAAGCAAATCAAAATGTACCATTTCATCCATTAAATACTGGCTTATGTTTATACAACACAGTAACTCCTTGACCCTAACACCATTATCAGTCTCATAAGAATCTCCTGTTACTATCTGGTGAAGTTTGCATTTCCCCTATTCTCTCATTTTTTCCCCCCTCCCATCATCTGATTGGCCAAATCAGGATTCAAACAAGTTAGACATGTTACATTTGTTTGATGGCTCATATCTCTTTGTCTCCTCTCTCTTGATTATTATTTTTCCTAGTATTTAGGTTGTTGAAAAAGTCAAGTCATTTGTCCTGTAATGTTTCTTACATACTGAATTTTGCTTTTTCCTTCCCTGTGGTGTGCTCGAATAAACTGGTGTTTAGAAGACAGCCTTTTCCAGATACAGGTTATGTTTTTTGGCAAGAAAACCTCCTCGGTTACTGTGTGCTTCATATTGCGTCACAGCAGGAGTTGGATTAGGTCTTGTCTCTGTGGTGTTAAGATTGATCACTGGCTCTTTTCCATACAAATTGTATTGCAGGGTGACTGATCAGGGAGTTACAGAAGGATACTGATAACTACAGAAGGAATGAGAGAATATCACCTTTTGACAACCCCTAATGAAATAATGGTTCCTGGAAAGGATCATTAATGGCTGCTAACATCAGATAAAGAGAGACAGCTAGACAGCCTGTGCTCCCTGGTAGAACTTACCAATACCACTTATTACATATACTTAGATGATGGATGGGGGATAAAGAGGAAACAGGATTGACCTTGAGTTGATAATTGTTGAAGCTCAGTGTGACAGTACATTATACTAATCTCTCTCCTTTTGTGTGTTTTTGAAATTTTGCATAACAAAAGTTTTTGGTTTGTTTTTTTTTTTTTAATTGTTGACTAGTGAGTTCAGGTCAGCCTGATCCATCCATTATAGTTCTCCACTAGCCTTTCACTAACTGGTTCTCAAAACTGACTGCATGTTAAGATCACAGGGGAAGAATTTTTCTTATTCAGTTCTAAAACACATGTCTTGTGGAATTTCCTGTTGATAGTTCTGGGATGGAGCCCAATGATTGATATGTTTTAAAAGATCTCCACCCCACAACCCACACAGCAGGTGGATGGTACATCTCTCCACCCCGCACATGAGTCTTTAGGTTATTGCTAGTGACCTTTCTATGCCTTACTCCACATTTTCACTTCCAAGATCAAGACTTCCTCTGATAACTCTATAGTTTAATTTGCAAAGGTTTCTGATTGGACTGCAGTTTGCAAGAGCCAGAAGAGTAAAGAGTATACAGAAAGTCTGTATACTGGGTGATTAGTACTCCAGGATTCTGTACCACTGGCTTAGATCTACTATCAGTTACACATGCAAAGTGTTTATATTCTATTATACCTTCTGCATTTATTACCTTAAATTTTTGACTTTCTGTATTCTCTTTACTCTTCTGGCTCTTGCAAACTGCAGTCCAATCAGAAAGCCTTTGCAAATTAACCTATAGAGTTATCAGAGGAAGCCTTGATCTTGGAAGTGAAAATGTGGAGTAAGGCATAGAAAGGTCACTAGCAACAACCTAAAGACTCATGTGTGGTGTGGAGAGATGTACCACCCACCTGCTATGTGGGTTGTGGGGCGGGGGCAGGGAGTTGACTGTACTCCCAGTGGACAGGGAGGTGAGGGGACACATAGTCAGAAAAGCATGTTTAGCTTTATGACACATTTTTTTTAAAGTCATGAAGTAAATTAAATGCAAAATAAAGTCAAATAGGTAAATAAAATGCTGCTTATTGCAACCAAAAACAATTCAAGGATTTTTTTAAAAAGTTAATCTCCACCACCATCATTTTAATCACCCCCAGGATAACCACTGTAGCAGTACGGTGTGTATCTTTCCTCACCAGACTATCTCTGTCTTGCAAAACATAGATGTTTGGGCATTGTTATAAACATGAGATTATACCATAGCCATCTGTAACTTTTCTCATTGTCATCCCTTCAGTGCAGGAGCCACAGACCTGGCTGGACTGTAGAACAGATAGTTCATGGTATGAATGTACAATGAAATACTCAGTTGTTTCCATATTGATATTTATCTATCTATATATTCAGATGGTTTCCAAATTTTACCCACTTTAAAAGTTTCACAGTAAATATCACTGTACATAGATCCTTTATTTCTGTAAGGTAGATTCCCAATAATGGGATTGCTGGATTAAAGTACATTGCTCGGTTTTGTTGGTAATATGTGTTGCCAGGTTACCCTCCCAAAACATAATAGCAGTTCATGCTTCTACCACTAGTAAAATGTAGGTACCCATTTTTCCTTGTCTGGGTTACCACTGGGTAGCATTAATATTTGCCAGCCGATGTGTGGCAAATGATGGCTCTTTTTTCTTTAATTTGCATTTCCTCTCACTATTGGAGGACTGAGAGTTTTCATGCTTATTGGCCCTTTGGATTTCTTTTGTGAATTTCCTGTGTATATTCATTGTTTTTGTTTTCTATTCTGTACTTTTCTTTTTTAATGCATTTGCTTGAACCATTTCTTAGGGGCATTAACCCATTATCAAACAGTACAGTTTTTTCCGAATTTTTTTTTTTCTGGCGGGGGGAGGTCCTTTGACATTAAGAGTCTTTTGATATATGAAAATTTTTATGTAGCAAAAATGTCTTTTTAAAAGCTTTGTGTTTCATGTCATGCCAGTAAGGGATTTTCATCCCCAAATTTGTATACATATTCTCCTGATTTTTTTGAACACTTTTTTTGGACCTGAAAGGTCCAAATTTAAATGTGAAACATTTAAATTTCTAAATCATGTGGAATGTATTTTTATATATGATGCAAGATAAGAATCTTGCTTGACTTTTTCTGAGAAAATAACCAGTTATGTCAGTGTCATTCATTTTAAAAAGCCACCCTTTTTACATTTCTGTTATATATTGATTTCTGTGTGTATGTGGGTTTATTTCCAGACTATCCCTTCTCTTACTTACAACTTTATGTTTGTGGCCAATAATATATCTTTCCATTGTGCGTGATTAGTGTCATGTTGCTACCTAGAAAAGTAAATCACTACTCACTGCTTTGTGTACTTTTCTTGCCCATTCTCAGACGTACTTTTTTTCTTTCATGTGATCTTTGGGTTATGTTTGTTCCAAGATGAATCGTACTGGAAATCTGATGGAATTTGTGTTAAATATACATGCATTAATTATGGAAAGATAGGCATTTCTGTGATAGTAAATCTCCTATCAGAGAAGCTAATGGGTTTCTCTCTTTGAGTCTTTTAGGGCCTGTTCCTTTCTTGTTAACTTTATTTCTAGCTATAATACTTTTTTTTTTCTCTTGTGACTGAGGGTTTTTTTTTCATTTTTGCAAAGACTGAGAAAAGTTTTTGATAGGTTTCTTTCCCCCTGTAGATAAACATTTATCCAGCTCTCTGTCAAGTTTTCCTGTTTTAGTAATTTTTCTTAAACTTACATGTTTGTTTCCTTCCTTGCCATCCATGTGGATGATCTGTAATTGGTTATATATAACTTTGGCAAATAGATGGGGAGACAGTGGAAGCTGACTTTATTTTTTGGGGGCTCCCAAATCACTGCAGATGGTGACTGCAGCCATGAAATTAAAAGAGGCTTACTCCTTGGAAGGAAAGTTATGACCAACCTAAACAGCATATTAAAAAGCAGAGACATTACTTTGCCAACAAAGGTCCATCTAGTCAAGGCTATCATTTTTTCAGTTGTCATGTATGGATGTGAGAGTTGTAGTCTAAAGAAAGCTGAGCACTGAAGAATTGATGCTTTTGAACTGTAGTGTTGGAGAAGACTCTTGAGAGTCCCTTGGACAGCAAGGAGATCAAACCAGTCCATCCTAAAGGAGATCAGTCCTGAGTGTTCATTGGAAGGGCTGATGTTGAAGCTGAAACTCCAATAGTTTGGCCACCTGATGTGAAGAACTGACTCATTTGAAAATACCCTGATGCTGGGAAAGATTGAAGGCAGGAGGAGAAGGTGACGACAGAGGATGAGATGGTTGGATGGTATCACCAACTCAATGGACATGAGTTTGAGCAAGCTCTGGGAGTTGGTGATGGACAGGGAAGCCTGGCGTGCTGCAATCCATGGGGTCGTGAAGAGTCGGACACAACTGAGCGACTGAACCGAACTGAACTGAAGTTTGAGTTTATTTTACTTGGTGCATATCTCCTGTCACAGAACTGTATCAGAGGGGTTTCCCTGGTGGCCCAGTAGTTAGGAATCTGCCTTGCAGTGCCTGGGGCACCGCAGTGAGAAGCCTACACACCAAATGAGGAGGGGCCCCCACTTGCTACAGATAGAGAAAGCCTGAGTGCAGCAGTGAAGACCTACTGCAGCCAAAAAATAAATCAATAAATAAATTTTTAATAAAAGGAACTGTATCAGAGATAGATATGCCCAAAAATAGTGAAAGGAAAAAGAGAGATCAGGAGTTGGCAGAAATCTACACACTCAACAGGTTGTTGCTGATCACTTGTGAGAGCAGAAGCCTGAGCGCTAACCCCTCACGGAGCCACTTGTCAGGGGAGTGAGACCTTCCCTCAGCGCTACTGTGTGTTACTCGCATTACTGTCGAGCGTTGTAGCGCTTTGTTGTGGTTTCTGATGGTTCAGAGAAAGGGCTGCTCACCAGAGAGAGATCGCTTGGTGAGCATAATTAAGTTCCCTCTCTTGCCCAGAACCTCGCTAGAGTTGTTTATTGTTTATTAGAAGGATTTTCAAAAAAATTAATCAGCAGGAAGTACAGAGTCCTCATATACCCACTCCCCATCAACCCCCCCCATCAGTTTCCCCTAATGTTGACATCTTACATTAGTGTGGTACAACAGTGATGAGCCAATATGATACACAGTTTACATTAGGGCTCATTCACATTTTGTGTTGTATATACTACTATGGGTTTTGACCAATGTATGATGACATGTGTGTGTCTTTACTGTATCATACAGAATAGTTTTACTGCCCTAAAACCCCATCCCTCCCTCCCTTCCCCCGCAAACCACTGTCTTTTTACTGTCCCCATAGTTTTGCCTTTTCCAGAATGTCGTGTGGTTGGAATTCAACTACAGTTTGGTTTTATATATACACACATATATATAATTTTCTGTTTGTTTTTGGTTGCGCTGGGTCTTCGTTGCTGCACAGGCTTTTCTCTAGTTAAAGCGAGCAGGTTGCAGTTGCTGTGCACAAGCTTCTCATTCTGATGGCTTCTCTTTTTTCCGTTCCCGGGCTCTAAAACACAGGCTCAATAGTTGTGGTGCACAAGCTTAGTTGCTCCACAGCACGTGGGATCTTCCCAGACCAGGGACTGAACCTGTGTCTCCTGCATTGGCAAGTGGATTCTTTACTACCGAGCCACCAGGGAGGGCTTCCCAGGTGGCTCAGACGGTAAAGAATCCACCTCAGTGCAGGAGACCTGGGTTCTATCCCTGGGTCAGGAAGATCCCCTGGAGAAGGGCATAGCAACCCACTCCAGTATTCTTGCCTGGAGAATTCCATGGACAGAGGAGTCTAGCGGGCTACAGTCTATGGGGTCGCAAAGAGTTGGACACAGCTGAGTGACTAACACTTTCAGTTTCACCAGGGAAGCCCTCAACTGTAGTTTTTAATTAACTGAGTTTGGCTTTTTTTTTTTTAATTCATTTTTATTTGCGTGAGCAGTCATACAAGGTTTGGTAATTTGTAGCTTTAACTGATTAAGAGTTACTAAAATCTTTCTTTAGATTTCTGTGGAAAACTATGAGAGAACAGGAATCCACACTGTTCTCAATATATAGAAGTTAGATAACCGTGAAACTCACAAGAACCTGTTTTCGGCGATTTTGAGCAGTGGTGTGTGATCATCCCTAAGTGATCTTCTCGTTGCAGGGTGGAAGATGTCTATGGATGTGACATTTCTGGGGACAGGTGCAGCATACCCATCCCCGACCCGGGGTGCCTCCGCGCTGGTCCTGCGGTGTGAAGGCGAGTGCTGGCTCTTTGACTGTGGGGAGGGAACCCAGACACAGCTTATGAAGAGCCAACTTAAAGCAGGTGAGTGTGCGTTCTGGTTTCTGATTAGGGCTGCGTCTTGCTCGTCCTCATTTTCTTGGCTCTCCTTGGGCCTTCTAATCAGAAGCAACCCCATCAGCCCTGGCAAGACTTGGAAGGCATTCAGGCATCTGGCCACACCCAGATGCCTAGATGAACTAGCTGAATGACTGCCCAGCTTACTTCCTCCTTCTCCTTCCCTCCCTTCAGTCCTTCACTTTTCATTCTTCCTGTAAATTGAAGAGCAAGGATCTACATAGGCTTAGGGCATGGAGGATGGAGTGGGGTACATCGGACACATTAAAAAGACACTGCTCAAGCACGGGAACGCACTTACTTCCCCCAGGAGATGGGTGTAAGTATCATGAGAGGGCAGTAGGTGTTCTGAGGAGTGAGCTGTTCTTTTCCGCTTGGGGTCATCAGAGAAGACATCTGAGAGGGGGTGATCTGTGAGCTGTTGAAGGAGGCGGCAGGGCTCCCTGGGCTGGGGAGAAGAAGGGCATTCTGGCCAGAGGGAACAGAGCGAGCCTTGCCCCAGGCCCACCGAAGGATCCAGTGTTCACAGAACCTTGGCCCAGAGTCAAGTAGACCAGGATTCCAGTCCCAGCTGTGTCTCTGCTTATCACGTTAGAAGATCAGCAAGCTTAAGCTTTTCTTTTCTCATCTTTAAAATGGGGTTGAAACCCCCCTATCAGGGCTTTTCGGATGGCTCAGCTGGTAAAGAATCTGCCTGCAATGCAGGAGACCCCGGTTCAATTCCTGGGTTGGGAAGATCCACTGGACAAGAGATAGGCTACCCACTCCAGTATTCTTGGGCTTCCCTTCTGGCTCAGCTGGTAAAGAATCTGCTTGCAATGCAGGAGACCTGAGTTCGATCCCTGGGTTGGGAAGATCCCCTGGAGAAGGGAAAGGCTGCCTACTCCAGTATTCTGGCCTGGAGAATTCCATGGACTGTATAGTCCATGGGGTCGCAAAGAGTCAGCACGACTGAGTGACTCACTTCTCTTAAAACCTCCACTTAAAAGGGGTGATGTAAGAATTGTATATAATAATCCCGTCTCTGTGTGGTTGTCTCCTTCTCATCAGTTAAATCTCAACCCAAATGTTGTCTCCTCAAAGGCTTTCCCTAAACCTCTTGGGTTAAGTAATTTCTCCCTTATCCCAGGCATTCTCCTGTTTTGTGCTGTTTCTGCTGACCCTTTAGCATCATCAGTGTCTAAATTATGTCATTTAGGTAGTTGTTTCTGTGTTCCCCGTGTGTCTCCCTGTACGACTGGGCTCAGTGAGCATGTGCACACCTGGCAGATGCCTAGTAATAGCTATTAATGCCTGAGTAAGATGTTCAGCACTTAGTACAGGGCCTCTCACTTGTTAGATCTTGATAAATGGCAGTTATTGAAATTACTCCTACGGCTCATCACAGTACCTGGCATTTAATGACTAAAAGAAAGATAGCTGTAGCATCCAAGGATCCCTTGGTCTAGTGGTGGAAACTGACTGCAGACAGTCATGGTGTGATGTGATAAGTAGGATTAAAGAGGTGTTTTCTAGCTACTTTTGAAGCACAAAGGAGGAGGACACTAACTGTATCTGTGTGTTCAGAGAAAGCGACTCAGAGACAGTAACAGTTGAGAGAGGATATAAGAGATGAATAGAAGTTTCTCTGGGAGGAGAAGCAGGGATGGATATTCAGGGAACAGATGACAGAGTGAGCAGGAAGTAAGGGAGTTTCCAGAGACATGACATGTTTGGGGAATCCTAAGCCATCCAGCACTCTGAGTACTTGACTGCAGAGATGAGAGACAGGAATGCTTAAAGTGAGGGCCGGCTGTGAAGACTTCTGTGGTATTCTAAGGTATCTGGACGTTATTATTTCAGTCTGTTGTCAACAAGGAATCATTAAATACCTTTTAAACCAAGAAATGACATGGTCTGATTTGTGTTTTAGGACAGTTTTCCAATAGCAAATGTATTGGGGGAGAGAGTATCGGGAGAGTGGCATCAGGCCCAAGACAGTTGCATTCACCTGGTGAGAGAGAGAAGATGAAGATGCTGGAGCAGAAAGCAGGAATAAGGATGAATTAGAGAGACTCAAAGAGATCTGTGTAGAGCCAGCAGGAGATGTGACTGAGTGAATGTCTTAGGATGTGAAGAAGTACAGAATCACTCCAAGTTATAGGTGGTGATGTCCCAGACCTAGACAGGGTTAGACAGAGTTAGGAAGAGAACTGTTGGAGGAAGGAACCAGGCGTGCCACTTGGGACAGGTGTACACAGTTCAGCCCTAATTACATACTGTCTTATGTTGAAACCCTGTGGTCAGAGCAGTGCTATGCTTTACTTCCCTGGGATCACACAAGGGTTCCTTTCTCAAGACCTGGCAGAGTAGGCACACCCCAGAGTGGTGGCTGAAATATTTAGAGAGTAGGGGTTGAGGTGGCAGGGTGATTAAAATAGAAACAAGTGGCTGTTGTATTAAGAGGTTTGGGTGTAGGGATAAGTCTCCAGTTTTTACTCAGTACCTGTGTCAGTTACCTAATGCGTGACAGATTAAAAATTTGGTGGGTTACTTGCATTTATTATCTCATCGTTTCTGTGGGTCAGGGACTTCAGGCCAGGCTTAGCTGGATTCTCTCTTTCAGGGTCTCTGTAGGCCGCAGCCCAGGTAGAGGAAGAATCGATTTCAGAGCTCACTCAGGTTGTTGGCAGAATCCTTCCAGGTGTTGAATGAAGGCTGCCGCGGCAACTCGAGGCCTGCTGTAGGTCCTGGTCATGGGGGTTTCTGCTGCAGGCTAGCTTGCTTCCTTTTACTGCCTGGAAGGGAGAAACAGACTGAAGAGCAAGTCTGCCAGCAAGATGGACTCTTAGAACATAATCGCATTGCATCCTTGTGCCGTGTTTCACTGGTTAGAAGCAAGTGCCCAGTCCCACCCACACTCAAGAGAAGGAATTATAGAGGGATGTGGGCAGCTGGAGGCAAGGGCCATGGGTTCTTCCCTAACTCTATTTGCCTTAATACCTTTCTCTCATGTTTTATATTTTACAATTATTTTTCAACAGATCACAAAGCTCAAGCTTTTTAAAATAAAAGTTTAGCCAAGAAATAATAATACTAAAATAAAATCTAAAGGGAACCTTTACCTTACTAAATTTTTATTGATTTAAAAAAAAGAATTCCTGGCCTCAGGGGGGAGATGATATGGTAATCCCTGAACATCAGCTAAGACACTCTAGCACTTCTAAAGCCCCAATCTCAACCTGGAATCCTCAATACATCTTGGTTTCTCTCAGTAACCAAATATGGACCCATCACTGTTGGAGTCTTTGAAACCCTTTTAGCTTATACTACCTCCTGGGTAATAATATTTTCTGGGTTTCATAAGGAAGTACTTTCTGTCTGTCTAAATATACTTCTTTCAACTTTCCATGGTCCTGATATCCAAGCATCTGATTAAAAAGTGTGGGTTTGTCATATCTTTTTTTTTTTTCATAATTTTAAAGGTGAGCTTAAGCTTTTTTCCCCCCTCAAAAATAATTACAAAAAAGTATTATACAAGTATAATTTTAAAATGATTATAAGTATACATGCTCATTGTAAAAGTTTAAACAAAGCAGGAAAATATAAATAAGGAAATCCCAAATCTCCCTCTCTGGTCAGTGAATTTCCTGTATATATAGTATGGTAATGGTGCAGGTATATTTGTGTGTGTGTTTGTATATAATTTTGCATAAATGCTATCAAACTATATTTGATACGGCTTTTTTTTTTCCAACTGAATAGTATGTGTCAATAATGTGTTGTAGACGTTTTCCTACAGCAGTAAATATCGGTGCATCCTTCCTTTGGGCGTAGAGGATGCTTAGTCTTCTACTCCTCTGTGGATGGCATTTTCCCTGGTAATTTTCGTGTTCTTAAGTGAAAGGGAACTCATGCATTTTTCTTTTTTCATTTGATAGCTTCCTCTTACCTTTGATAATTGTGGTTGCCATTCCTTCTCCCACTGAAATCAAGTTTCTTAAAAAATGAAATGTTTGTCTTCCATGAAACTGTGATAACTGTGGAAAGTTACTTTCTCTTACCTAACATGTCTCACTTGCTTTGAGTTCACTGATCCTTTGGTATTCAGCTTTGGCTGTGCTTTGCAGTAAATAGAGAGAGGCCCGGAAAGTCTGACTTGGCAGTTTTGAGGTCAGTGTGAGACCAGGACTCAACAACTGATGTAGTTCTTTTGTCTGCTGATTCTTTAGGTCCCACTTGGGAGGGTGGGGGGCTGTTGGCAGCCCAGATAGCAGAAAGGGGGAAATGAAAGGGTTCCAGAAGTCCAAAAACAGCAAAAACAAAGACTACACCAAGACAACAGAAAGGAGTATGTTGGGGAAACTTCTAGCGTGCCTCTTGGGGATTCCCAAGGTTCAAGATCAGCCCCTACCTGGTCTATTGCTCTCTGCTACAGTACCTGGCTTGATGTAGTAACACTGAGAAGACTCGCTTGGAGCACACTGTTACCTGGATGTCACAGGACAGATCCCATCACAATAAACTGTTCCTGTTCTTTTATGGTATCAAGTGTTTGAAGTAGGTGGGCCATGAGCTTGGACTGGAAGCAGTTGTTATATTAAAAATATGTTAATTGTGATTGTTACTTTCAAAGGGCTTTGTGGTGCATCTCTGAAAACGCTGATGTGGCATCCTGCCACGCACCAGGAGTAAATTCAGTTTGTTGTTCAGTCGCTCAGTCATGTCTGACTGTTTTGAGACCCCGTGGACTGTAAGCCCAGCGGGTGTTTCAGTCCATGGGATTCTCCAGGCAAGAATACCAGAGTGGGTTGCCATGCCCTCCCCCAGGGGATAGTCCCGACCTAGGAATTGAACCTGCATCTCCTATTGTGGCAGGCAGATTTTTTACCACTGAGCCACCAGGAAAACCCATACAGTTTACCATTGGCTAAATCAAGTTACAGCCTACATCAATATGCACTGGAAGAGCTGCTGTATTAGTTCAGACCGAAAGGAAGGGATGGACCCACGTGCCTTTATGTCACACCATGGGGGGTTTACCCTTGCACTCCAGCATCTGTTGCCTGCCTCCTTCTCCTTGGTCCTTCAACTCACTCCCTTTCTCCCTCCCTCCTCCCTCCTCCCTGTCCTCTCCTCCCTCATCCCCCTTGCTTTTTCCTCCTTCTCCTTCTGTCTCATCCAGGCAAGCAGGCTCTGGCTTGGTTAGTTAGTCTTTGGCCAGTGTGGAGTCCTTAAAAGGCAATTTTGGTTTCAGGCACTGATCCAGTCCGTTGGAGCCAAAGGAACGTTTGTTAGCATGCTTGAAGTACATACTTGCTGTTCTCAGAGGGAGCAGCAGGGGGCGGTGTAACTGCCAGATACTTTCACATGAGGCCTAGCTGATAAACTTAGTTCAGTTCAGTTCAGTCGCTCAGTCGTGTCTGACTCTTTGGGACCCCATGAATTGCAGCACGCCAGGCCTCCCTGTCCATCACCACCTCCCGGAGTTTACCCAAACTCATGTCCATCGAGTCAATGATGCCATCCAGCCATCTCATCCTCTGTCGTCCCCTTCTCCTCCTGCTCCCAATCCCTCCCAGCATCAGAGTCTTTTGCAATGAGTCAACTCTTCTCATGAGGTGGCCAAAGTACTGGAGTTTTAGCTTTAGCATCAGTCCTTCCAAAGAACACCCAGGGCTGATCTTCTTCAGAATGGACTGGTTGGATCTCCTTGCAGTCCAAGGGACTCTCAAGAGTCTTCTCCAACACCACAGTTCAAAAGCATCAATTCTTCGGCGCTCAGCTTTTTTCACAGTCCAACTCCCACATCCATACATGACCACAGGAAAAACCATGGCCTTGACTAGATGGACCTTCGTCGGCAAAGTAATGTCTCTGCTTTTGAACATGCTGCCTAGGTTGGTCATAACTTTTCTCCCAAGAAGTAAGCGTCTTTTAATTTCATGGCTGCAGCCACCATCTGCAGTGATTTTGGAGCCCCAAAAAATAAAGTCTGACACTGTTTCTACTGTTTCCCCATCTATTTCCCATGGAGTGATGGGACCGGATGCCATGATCTTCATTTTCTGAATGTTGAGCTTTAAGTCAACTTTTTGACTCTCCACTTTCACTTTCATCAAGAGGCTTTTTAGTTCCTCTTCACTTTCTGCCACAAGGGTGGTATCATCTGCATATCTGAGGTTATTGATATTTCTCCCAGCAGTCTTGATTCCAGCTTGTGTTTCTTCCAGTGAATCATTTTGGTACACGTTTTCCTTTTCTTTTTTCCAGTAAGAGGACGTATAGGAAAATATTCTTAAAACTGTAACACTGTATAATTTGAAGATTTTTATGGGCTTCCCTGGTGGCTCAGAGGTTAAAGAGTCTGCCTGCAATGCAGGAGACCTGGGTTCGATCCCTGGGTCAGGAAGATCCCCTGGAGAAGGAAATGGCAACCCACTCCAGTATTCTTGCCTGGAGACTCCCATGGACCGAGGAGCCTGGTAGGCTACAGTCTACAGGGTTGCAAAGAGTCAGACACGACTAAGCGATTTCACTTTCACTTTATGAAAAAAGTTATATCTTATTAAAACCTTCCAGTGAAATAATACTTGTCTTTCTTGCTTCTGGAATCATGTAGAAAAATACATGCATGTTTCAAGTAGCTTTGTGTGGGTTTTATTTCTGAAAAATTCAAAAATTTGTTTCTCTGCTTCAATCAAAAGGGAGAATTACCAAGATCTTCATCACGCATCTTCATGGAGACCATTTCTTTGGCCTTCCTGGCCTCCTCTGCACAATCAGCCTGCAGAGTGGGTCCATGGTCACCAAACAGCCCATCGAAATCTATGGCCCTGCGGGGCTTCGGGACTTTATCTGCCGAACCATGGACCTCTCTCACACGGAGCTGGTCTTCCCTTTCGTGGTCCATGAGCTGGTGCCTACAGCAGATCAGTGTCCTACGGAAGAACTGAAAGAATCTGTGCAGGTGAATAAAACAGACAGCCCTCCCCAAGAGGGAGAAGGACGAACCATCATGTTAGACTCAGAAGAAAGCTCGTACCTCCTGGTTGATGACGAACAGTTTGTTGTGAAAGCGTTTCGCCTCTTTCATCGAATACCCTCCTTTGGATTTTCCGTCGTGGAGAAGAAACGCCCAGGTAAACTCAACGCACAGAAACTGAAGGACCTGGGTGAGTGAGTGTTTGTTTTCTCCTTTCTCCTCAGTTGAGTTGTCGTGAGCTGAAGCAGGTAGAAGTGTCATAGAAGCCTTCCTTTCTTGCTTCCCAGGCCTAATGCTTACATTTTCTCCACGTACTTCCTTTTCCTGAAGTTTGTTTATTAAGGGAAATCTTTAGGGCCAGAAGACGCTATTCAGAGCAAAAAGGAAGTATGTATTTGAAGTCTCTCTTCAGCTCTTTAGAGGCACATTCTTGATCTGTCTTGTCTTCAGGTTTTACTATCTTGGTTGGTGGGGTGATGGTGGATGTCTCAGGTCTAGGCTTTTATTTTCTCACATCATCTTTTTGAAGTACATTTGAATGGCATCTTTGGTCAGATACTTTTCACCGTAGTTCTTAACCATGCAACTGCAACCAGCTGCTTTCTGAGTTTTCCTTCTTTATTGACTTGGCCTAGGCAGTCAACTTTGATTAAGTTATTAATAATTTGGTGTTTGGAACACTGCCTCAAACAGTTTTATTTATTTTTTTATTTTTTTGACTGTGCTGGGTCTTCGTTGTAGCACATGGGGTCTAGTTTCCTGGGGAATGAACCCAGGCCTCCCGCATTGGGAGCATGGAGTCTTAGCCACTGAACCACTAGGGAAGCCCCTCAACCAGCCTTATATACCTGGGTTCATCACACTTGGAAGCAAGCATTCAAAGCTTGGCTTGGGGCCCATCTAAGGCCTCGTACCTTGTCCATGCTAGGCCGTCACATGCCCAGGGCCTTCAGCACATCTCCCAAAGCAGCGCCAGGCACATCATCCCTCTAGTGTCTCCACCTTCCTTGCCATGCCGACCACAGAACCTGTGAAAAGCATGGCAGTGGTTTTCCATGTGTTCTTTTTCTTTATTTGCACAATCTCTTCTTTCTTCCCCAGCTAAAACAAAGCACTAAGTAACAAGGAAAACTGCCTTAGACCAAAGATTTTTTTAATATCTACAAACCTGTGAAAATAGCAGTGTGTTGTGAAACTGTAAACATGATCCATGTTGGAATTAGTGAATACACTCTGTTTGTACGTATTGCCCAGAGTGATCATCAGGTGTTAGTCTCGATTAATATGAGATTTAAGCCCAGTTTGGTAAGCATGGAACTGCGTCTGTTTAAAACGAAGATTGATTATGCATAACTACCTGAAATTCTCCTTGATGTTGTGATTCAAACAATCCCCTCTAACAATTTTTTTTATTACGTTAATCAGTTTGTTGGTAACTTGTCATTTAAATGGGCTCTTTAATTTTACCTGAAGATGAGCTTATTAAATACAGCACTCAAAAACTGTTATTCCCATGCACAGCAGAGGATCACAGCTGTTACCTTGACTATAATAAGGTTTTAAGGGGACTTAAGAGCTTAAACTTATCTGAAACGTGTGCTTTGAAATGTTTTAAGTACTTGGACATTGCTAATATCAATAGCCAACAATGAACTTTTAAAAAATGTATAAATATCCCAGTTTCCCACAAGTAATAAAATATTTATAACTATTATGAAAAGAATTGGATGCCTTTTCCATTTGCTATTTGCAGTGCTGTTGAAACAGACGCTCTTTAACAAGTCATAAATTCCATTCCCATGATGTGATGGTATCTGCCTCCATCTTTTAGGTGTTCCACCAGGTCCTGCCTATGGGAAGCTGAAAAACGGAATTTCTGTTGTTCTGGAAAATGGAGTTACAATTTCTCCCCAAGATGTCTTAAAGAAGCCTATTGTTGGAAGAAAAATCTGTATTTTGGGTGACTGTTCTGGGGTTGTGGATGACGGAGGAGTAAAGCTGTGCTTTGAAGCAGACCTGTTGATCCACGAAGCGACCCTGGATGACACCCAGATGGACAAAGCGAAGGAGCACGGCCACAGCACGCCACGGATGGCGGCGACGTTTGCAAAGCTGTGCCGAGCAAAGAGGCTGGTTCTGACTCACTTCAGTCAGAGGTATAAACCAGTTGCCTTGGCCAGAGAAGGAGAAGCAGATGGGATTGTAGAACTTAAAAAGCAAGCTGAATCAGTGTTAGACCTCCAAGAAGTGACTCTCGCAGAAGATTTCATGGTGATCAGCATTCCGATCAAGAAGTGAAGCCAGTATTCCTGAATGCATTCTGATGTGTCTGTAAATATGTTATTGAACCAACAGTCACATTTGGTTTCTTTTTGTTGTGGTGGTGGTGGTGGTCATCGTCGTTTTGGTCTAAAATTATTTGAGTCCTCATAATCCTGGAAAGGATGGAGTTGCATTGCTGAACTAACTCAGCATTGAGAGGGAGCAAGCTTTTTTATAATAAATCACTTTAAAAAGAATGAAACCAGCATCCTTCTTAAAGTCCAGATTTGACAAAATGATAGGCTATTCAGGTATACATGCTTTGTGCTTGCTGCCTCAGAGATTAGCCAATGCACCATGCAGTCCTGGGCTGAGCTTCTGTCTAGCTTTATTGCTGTTGTTGGCAAAGTGTGCAGGACTTGGCCCTCCTGGCTAACAATGGTATTTTGGCAGTTTGTGTTGAATCTGTTCATGTTATTAACAAAAGAGAAATGTAATGAGATATTGGATATGCAGAATTGAAGCTGGCATGTTAAATCTTGAATTCTTTGCTAGAAGACTGAAGGCAGGGTCAGGGTAGGTGTTTGGCCTTCAATTAATATTTTATTAAACTTTCCAGTTTGCTCTAAACCCAGGGTTCTCGGAGGTGATACTGCTCCCTTAGATGGAATTTTGAAGTTGTGGGATGTTTCTTGTCAAAACTAGGAGGGGTTACTACCAGCAGTTAGTCAGTACAGGGCAGGATGCTAGATTGTAGAGAATTTTGGTCAGTCCTAAACAATGGAGAATTATCTCATCCCACAATGCATATTGCAGGTCTGTTGAAACACACATCAAATTAAAACTTAGACTCCTGCTGTGAACATACTTTATAAAAATTCAGTGACATAGGGGGCATGAACCACTGGTCTCCTTGCATGGCCCTACAATAAACCTTTCTCTGCTCAAAAAGAAAAAAAAGAAATAGTGATGTAATGAGCTGAACTACGAGGTAAGTCAAATTCTGCAACAAATCCTAAAAAGCTAGCTAAGTGAATATATTGGAATGTCACATCAAACATTATTTGTCAGAAATGAGCTATGGGCTGGAGCTTGTGAATCTGGAGGTTAAAAAATGACTATATGTCCAACTTGGGTTTAATTTACGTGTTCTGATAAATAATTATTTGAGCACCATTTTAGTAAAATGTTCTTTCTAGAATAGCTTTTCCTGCTGAGTTGCCTTCCACCTCCCTTCTGTCTGTCATGGGGTATCTCTGACTCATTTGCCCACAGTATTTCTCAAAATGTATTACATGGAAAGGTAGTCTCAAGTACTGATTCAGTCAAAACAGTTCCCTAATCAAACTGGTTTGGGGAACCCTGTATACTGTGGGTCCCTCTGGCAGAGCTGTAATGCCCACCAATGTATTAAAATAGCATTGCTTCAGTGATCACCAGCCCAGCTGTGATGCCAGAAAGACCTGATTTCAGAGTCCCATTCCCTCTGTGCTCTGAAGCACGGTCCTTAAATCTGCTGATCTTTAGCTTGCTCATCTCTAAAAGTGAGAAAAATAATAGTAAGACCTACCTCTAGGAGTGCTGTAAAGATTAAATAATGACAGTATAAAAGGAGCATAGCACATTGCTTCAAGGCACGAAGTCCTAAAGTACAGAGGCTTGTCAACTGAACCCCTTTCTAAAGTCATATTTCACCGTATACTATCTGTTAACATCTTAAGAGCCTAGAGAGTTTTATAGTATACTTATTCAGAAATACTGTCATGGTGTATAGTATACTACTGGATTCCTCTGATCCTGGGGCTTTTCTAGTAAAAATTGACTACCGGAGGGGTCTGGAACCCCTGAAGTAGTGATGGTCTAGTTACTCAAGAGCTCAGTCATTCTGAAGCAGCCTCCAGAATGGGCTGATTCAGCCCTACTTTAGGCTCCTGGCCTGCCAGAGTACCAAAGTGGACCAGAACTAACGCATGTCTTGATTTCTGACCTCAAGTCAAACCAGCATTTATTAAGCTACTGTGTGCCGAATGGGCTTCCCTGGTTGCTCAGCAGTTAAGAATCCGCCACAGGAGATACGAATTCAATCCCTGGGGTTGGGAAGATCCCCTGGAGGAGGGCATGGCAACCCATTCCAGTATTCTTGCTTGAAGAATCCCATGGACAGAGGAGCCTGGCAGGTTACAGTCCACAGGGCCGCAAAGATTTGGGCACGACTGAAGTGATTTAGCACATGTGCATTCAACGTGTGCCCAAACCTGTACAACAGGGAATGACTAGTACTAGTACCTCTAATGCTTGGAGCTCTGGTGTGTAAAGATTGTAGTTTGGTCACCTCTACATTCTTGGAAATACCCACCCATACTATGCCCTCAGAAATGTATATTGAATGAAACGAGATCACAAAATTTAAGACCTAAAGTTTAGAGCCTGTGACTAGTCCATTTTACTGCTGGGTTTGTCCAAAACTGTAACTGCCTGATTGGTGGTATTCCATTTACTGTGTTGGGAGTAAATGAATACAAGACAAAATTTTAAGCTCGCTGTCTCAGTGGTAGAGATTAACAGGAAAACGCAAAGTGAATATGCAGTTCTTTCAGATCTTTCTGATCTTACAGCCTATCACTCAGTTTTGCTGTTTCTGAGCGTTACTAGACAGCTGACTTGAGCTGTGCCATTAGAATCAGGCTCTATTAATACGTGTGGGCTAAGCCCTCAGAGAACACAGGAAGGTGGAACAAATTGATGTGTTGGATTAAGTGTGGGGTATCAGTTCATGGCGAGAATTCTTTCTTGGACCCTCTTCTGGCCTAGAATTTGTTCTTAATAGTAGGACACATTCTAAGAATTTGTGGAGCTAGAATTGAGTGAATTTTTTTTTTTTTTCCTGTTAGGCCGGGCCATGCAGCTTGAGGGATCTTAGTTCCCCACTCAGGGATTGAGCCAGAGCCATGGCAGTGAAAATGCCCAGTCCTAACCCCTGGCCTGCCAGGGAGTTCCCAAGAGTGAACCTTAAGTTGGACTTCCCAGAGCCTATAATTTGTTCATGGTTATATGACTCTCGAGGGGATTAGAATATGTGTTGTGCCCCAAACTTATTTGATCACTGAATCCTCTTTTGCCAAGGAGCATCTTATAACACGGAGAGATGGTGTTCCTTAATACTACTGAAAATATTAATAGTCACCGACTATGTCCATCACTGACTCGATGGACATGAGTTTGAGCAGGCTCTGGGAGTTGGTGATGGACAGGGAAGCCTAGCGTGCTGCAGTCCATGGGGTCGCAAAGAGTTGGACACGACTGAGCAACTGAACTGAATACGTTGAAAAGCATTTTATTTATATTTTTTACCTGCAACTTTATTGAGGTAGTAAGTTCCATGTCTACACCAAATATAGTATTTTTTTTGTCTTAAGCCAACTTTCCAATTGTCAGAAATTCATACTCCTGCTTATTTAGATTAAAAAATAGGCACTTTTCTTTTTCTCAAAAGGTATTTAGACTTGCCCAAATAGACCCCAGATCATCTCTGTTTTCAAATACTCATGCTTCATTAGTATACTTTTAATAAACTTTTAAACATGAAAGCAGCATATGTTCAGTGATTTTTTTTTTTAAGATTCAAGAAAATAAGATGACTACTCATAATTCTGCTGGGGGCGTCCCAGGTGGTACAGTTGGCAGGAGATGCAAGAGATGTGGGTTCGATCCCTGGATCAGGAAGATCCCCTGGAGAAGGAAATGGCAACACATTCCAGTATTCTTGCCTGGAGAATCCCATGGACAGAGGAGCCTGGTGGGCTACAGTCCATGGGGTCGCAAAGAGTCAGACACAACTGAGCGACTGAGCATGTTCACACTCATAGTTCCAGCAATCCAGAGAGCTACTGCTTTGGTCCAGTGAGTGATCGTGAAACTGAAATGTGAGCATCACTCAAGGTGGCACACAGGCGGACAAGTGTGCATAGGTAGACACAGATCCGTGGGTTCTAATTCCAAAGACTTAATTCAGTATGTCTGGGGTAGAACCCAAGAATCTGCATTTTTAATAAACCTCCCTAGGTGATTCTGAAGTATGTGAGTGGTAGGCCACACGCAGAGAAAAAGCTGTATTTAGGCACTTAGCAAATCTGAGGTGTACATAAATATATTTTATGTATTTAAACATGCTTATAGATGTATGTATATTACACACACATATTTTTACGTGTAGGTTGACCTCAACTGTTTTTCTCATTTAACAAGAGCATTTTCTCACAGCATTAACTGTTCTTTGAGAGCATGAATTTAATGATTTTAGATTGTCCCATTCTATAGATGTAATATATGTTTTCATACTTTTGAGGCATTTGAGGTTGTTTTCCATTGTTATAAATAATACTGTCATGAATATTCTGAGGCATAAATCTTTGTTTCTCTGAGTATTTCCTTAGCATTGATTTCTCTGGAGGTCAAAACATCTAACCTATTTTTCTGGACTCTGGTCAAGAATCTCTTACTTGTTTTCTAGCTCACACTGCGCAGCTGCAGGAGAGAGGCCTCTTTTGCTGCTCCATTGATAGATGATATTGAATATCTTAGATTAATAACCTTTCTAACACTTCTCTTCCCAGACATTTGTCTTATAAAGATTATTTTTGCCTGCTAGTGAAAACAATTTTATTATGTCTTGCAACTAGCACATATAATTCAACTGTAATTTCCTTGAATATTCTTATGTTACCTTAAGAATGCAATTCTTACTTAAAAGGTAAAAATCCTTACTGCTTCAAATATGCTCAAGATAGATGTACAGTGAAGGTGATTTTGTCTTCACAAAGTTATATATTATGGTGGAATATATTGATCCTGTCTTCACTGATTGATGGATTTTTTAGGTACTGAATGAGTCAGAATATTGGTGTTTTGTTTTGTTTTTTTTCACATGGGAAAAATAAAAAGGAAATGCTGGTGATGCTCACTCTTTGGCAGGACAAGGATAGAATTTGAGGGGGCTGCGGTGGGATGTGAGGTAAGATTGAGGAATTCTTTTAAACAGTGTTTAAAAACTAAAAAATAAATAGTACATTAACCACACTACGTTTTTAAAGGGGGTGGGGTGCGGGATGATAGTGAATACCAGATGAATGGTTAAGAGTGGAAGAAGGGATCCTCAGCAAGGGGTATGGGAGGAACAGTGACGAGGACTGTCTTATACAAGCCTAATGGCACTTGTGGCTTCCGTGGTGGCTCAGACGGTAAAGAAACCGCCTGCAATGCTGGAGACTGGGTTCAGTCCCTGAGTCCTCAAGATCCCCTGGAGAAGGGAATGGCTGCCCACTCCAGTATTCTTGCCTAGGAAATCCCATGGACAGAGGAGCTTGGCGGGCTACAGTCCATGAGACTGCAAAGAATCGGACACGACTGAGCAACTAACATATGCGGTATTTTGAACTATTTGTGTTTTGTGTGTGTTGTACATGTTCATTTAGTTAAAAAATTACATTAAAATACCTACACAACAATGAAGTCCTGCTCCAAATAAGTATGTCAGCTGGGGTTTCCTTGTGGGTGCTCCAGGCAGTTAACAGTTCATTTCAAGACTTTTTAACATTCCAATCCATTCCCCATACTGCAAGAGGTTTCTTCAAAACGCAAACTTGAACCTAGTACCCAGATCTGAATGACCTTGCCCTGCCCCCCTTTCCAAGCTAATCTTATTCCGCTTATTTTTGCAGCCGCAGCCATGTGGGCCTTTTAGTCCTTTGTCAGAGGTTTCTGTTGTTGCCCAGTCTTGGCACAGACTGCTCCTTGGGCCTGGACCCTGCTCCCTGGGCCTGGACCTTGCTCCCTGGGCCTGGAATGCTGTCTCCTCTCCCCAGGTTAACCCTTCCTGAGCCTTCTGCTCACAGCTCTGCAGCGATATTCTCCTGGAAGCCTTCCCAGACTTCCCCACTAGGTAGCATGTGACTGCACCCCACATTCCTGTTGCTTGTCACTTTGTATTCTCATTTTGTTCCTGTGAATATCCAATTGATGTTTCTCTTTCCCTCCAGCACTGTAAGCTTCACAAGAGCAAAGCTGTGTCTGCCTGTGCTTCCCTTTGGGCCCCAGCTGCTAGGTCAGTGCCTGGAATATATTAGGCACTCAATAAACAGTGGTGATTGGTTCCATTTTCCTTGCCTTCCTGTTATTCTATAAGATGCAATACCGTATTCTCCTAGGGATTTTTCCTCATTAATATTAAAAACAAAAAAGCAAAAATCCTCACCCTTCATCTCTATGATGAAGGGTGCCTATAACCTTCATGATGGTTGTTTAGTCGCTAAGTGAAGTGAAGTCGCTCAGTTGTGCCCGACTCTTTGCGACCCCATGGATAGTAGCCTGCACCAAGCTCCTTCGTCCATGGGATTTTCAAGGCAAGAAGTACTGGAGTGGGTTGCCATTTCCTTCTCCAGGGAATCTTCCCACCCCAGGGATCGAACCCGGGTCTCTCACATTGTAGACAGACACTTTACCGTCTGAGCCACCAGACACTTTACTATCTGAGCCACCAGGGAAGTCCTAAGTCATATCCAGTTCTTGCAACCCCATGGACTGTAGCCCATCAGGCCCTTCTGTCCATGGGATTCTCTAGGCAAGAATCCTGGAGTGGGTTGCCATTTCCTTCTCCAGGGGATCCTCCCAACTCTGGGACAGAGCCTGTCTCCAAGTGAGACAAATTTTTATAAATACTAATTTTAAAGGTTTAGCTTGGTGTCCTAAGGAATGCAGGCAGATACCTAGAATCGGAAAGGGCTGGAAAAAGGAGTTTCTCTGTCTAAGAAAGTGGGATGTTGGCTTTCACTATGCATAAGTGTTAAAGCCACATGTTCCGGGAAACAGACTCACTCAGAAGGACAATGCAGATAGTGGAGTGCAGTTTATTACACCAGCGGGCCCAAGGCAGAGTCTCCTCTTAGCCAAGGACCTGGACCAGTTTTTGTGAAAACTTTATACCTAAGTGTACGTGCCCAAACCCACCTTTCCAAATTCCCTGAAACTAGTCTGAACAAAGGAAAAGAAAGATACAATCAAAGCTAAGCCGTGATTCAGATGCCTTAAGCCTAGGTAGTTAACAGTGGACAATTAGCAATAGGCCTGTGGTCATACCCCAATAAGCATGATTCTATTCGGTTACACAGATAATTAGGGTTTTCTTTTAGGGGATGGGAGAGTCTAGGTATGAGCCCTGGGGCTCTTCCTTCCAGGGTCCTGCCTTTCCAGTTGGTGTGTCGTTTCCATAGATACTGGGCATAGAGCTCAAAGTCCACAGTCCAGCCCTAGATGGAGTCCTGCTTTCAAGATGGAGCCTGTTCTGTCTGTTTCCTCCTTTGTAAGAAAGTCAGGAAATAAAGAATGAGAGGAGAAGGCCAAACAAGCCCGTGCAGGAGTCTGGAGCCCCGTGCAGGGTAGGGAAACGGTGGTGTCTGATGTTCAATCTTACAGTGGCTGTGTGGATTGAAAGTAAGTCCCTCTATTTCCCTCAAATTTTCTTTGAAGTCTGCTGGACACAGAGGATTTCGGGATCTCTCCTCAACCCTGACACCACCAAACAAGAAGAGGTTCTGAACTCCATCACTGGGTTGACCTGGGCGGAAAATGGACAGCAGGAGTGAAAGAATGAGACAGCCCCAAACTGATACGGTTCAGAGCTGTGGAGTCAGGTGGCCACAAGGACCTGTCTCCCAGGAAGTTTCAGGAGTCCGTAAGGAGGGCACTGACCCTATGTCATCTACCAAATGGGGAGCTAATAAGGACAGAGTAACTCTAGGTGATGTCTGGACACAGATATTTATGTGCCCTTGACATATTTTTAAGGATTAAAAAGCTGTCATTCAGGATAAGGAAGTTGAAGGGGGTGCCTAAGTTTATCCAAAGTAACAAATATTTCCACTCCAAAATAAAGCTAGCTGAGAATCACTGTCTCTCTGATGTCAGCATGCTAATTATACTCAGCAGACATGGCAGGTACAAAGATTAAATTCGCTCATGAAAAAGTAAAAGGGGAAAGGTGAAGGATCAAGTTTCCCTGCTATATAAATCCCCCTGTAACTGACAAACTTGTGCAGGCAGACTCAGGTGGAGCGAAGGCACACTGAGCTCAGTGTCACGGAATGAAACCACGGCTGTTTTGTCTAGCTCATTGTTGTGGCTGCCGATAGGCCTGTCTGAATGACGCCGTATCTCCATCTCAAACATCCTGGACTGGAGCTGACCTTGTAGACGTACCCATGTCTGGGGCAGCAACCCAAATGCTGTTCCTGACTGGCTTACAAAGGGGCTTGTAGGGAACACATCATCATACAGCGAGTAGACACTGGAGCGTGACTGATTCCGTCCCTCACGTGTCTACACTGAGAGGCAGTATAGCCTACTGCGCTAATCTTCAAACAAGCCCTATCTGTGTCCCTGAATAGCTGCAAAGACTTTTCTAAGGATATACAGGCATGCATTCATATGAAATGTTTCCTAAAATCAATCTCCCTGAGAACTAGCATAGGCAAAGTGTCTTATTGGTTCCATCATACCATGCTCCAGGATACCAAAGAAGGGGATAATTGAAATACTGGTATTGGGGTGAAAACATGGATGATTAGGTAATAAATTCTTTTGAAGTTGGATAGTTTCCAATACGTTACTTTGACAAAATTGAAGGAGGATCTAACCAAGTTCAGATCAAAGAGTACTCTGTCCAATAATAGATTTTAATTGCTTTCTTGAGATATAATTCACATACCATAAAATTCAATGGATTTTCACATATTCATGGAGTCAGGCAACTATCACCACTATCAATTTTAGAACACTTACTTTATCCCCAAAAGAAACTATAGTGACTTCCCTGGTGGTCCAGTGGTTAAGACTCTGAGCTCCGAATGCAGGGGGTACAGGTTCCATCCCTGGTTGGAGAACTAAGATCCTGAATGCCATGTGTGCTGTGCCAGCCAAAAAAGGGGAAAAGAAACTCTGTACCCTTTGGCAGTCACTCTCACCTTCATCCCAAACCCCAGGGTCTTAAGCTGCTTTCTACCTACTAATGTACTTTCTGTCTCTATGAAAGAAAGAGAAAGTGCAATTGTTAGTTGCTCAGTCGTGTCTGAATCTTTGTGATCCCATGGATGATAGCCCGCCAGGCTCCTCTGCCCATGGAGTTCTCCAGGCAAGAATACTGGAGTGGGTAGTCATCCCCTTCTCCAGGGAATCTTCCTGACCCAGGGACTGAACCGGGGTCTCCCACATTGCAGGTAGATTCTTTACTTTCTGAGCCACCAGGGAATTTGTCTATTCTGTACTTTTCATACAAATTGGATCATATAGTATGTGGTCCTTTGTGACTGGCTTTTTCCACTTAATGTTCTCAAGATGTTTCCATGTTGTAACTTAGATCACTAGTTCGTCCTTTTTATGGCCAAATAATATGTTATTGTGTGGACATACCAAATTTTATTCATCCATCAGTCAATCCAATAATAGATTATAAAAGTATTTGTTTACAATATGCCTATAAAAGAATGCAAAAGGAGACATTGCTACAGATCTTTTAATAAGTCAAAAGAAGATAATATAAATAACTTTAATTTTAAATAAAATTACTAAAACAATTTCCTTAAAAACACAACTTTCTATGACTGATTGACAAGAAAAAAGTATAGGACTATTCATGTTTTCTATTTATTAAGGAAATTGAATTTGTAAGTAAACCCTCCTTACAAAAACAACAAACAAAACTCCAGGCCCAGATGGTTTCACTAGTGAATCAGTCTAAACAATTAAAGAGGAAATATACCTTTCTTCCACAGACACTTCCAGAAAATAGAAACAGAGGGAACACTTCCCAGCTCATTTTATAGGATCAGCATAACCTTGATGCCAAAACTTAAGGACAGGAAAATCACAGGCTAATTTCTCTCACAAAAACCCCAAAGAAAATAGCTAATTGAATCCAGTGACATAGAAAAAGAATAAAACATTTTGATAAAGGGAATTTTGTTTAACACTTGAAAATCAATGTTATTCACTATGTTAACAAAATAAATGGGGGAAAGTGGTAAAATAATCTACATAGGTGCAAATTTTTCTTTGATAAAATTGATTACTCATGTGTTAATATAATAAGGACACTTAGTATATTAAGAACAGGAGGGGACTTCTCTGGTGGTCCAGAGCTTAAAAATCTACATGCCAATGCAAGTTTGATTCCTCCTCTGGGAAGATTCCATCTGCCTCAGGGCAACTAAGCCAGTGTGCTGTACTTACTGAGCCCACGAGCTGCAGCTCCTGAGCCTGCAAGCCTCGGGCCTATGCTCTGCAATGAGAGGGGCCACCAGAATGAGACACCCGGGCCCTGCACCTGGAGAGTAGCCCCCTCTCCCTGCAACCAGAGAAAGGCTGAGTGCAGCAGCGAGGACCCCGTGCAACCAAAAATAAACACAGACTTTAAAAAAAAGAAAATCAACTTTATTTCTATGTTTCAGCAATAAACAGATTGAAAATTTTTAACGTAACACCATTTGCAGGAACATTGAAACCATCAAAAAGCTAGGAATAAATCTAATGAGAGGTGTGTGAAACTCCTCCTTTGAAAACTACAAAACATTGGTATTTATTAAAGAAGACTCAAATACACAGAATGGCATACCATCTTAATGAATTTGGAAGATTCAGTATTGGAAAGATGTCATTTATTCCTAAATTTAACTGTAATAATTCTAGTCAAAAGCTCCACAGCATTTTATGTGGATATATATATATGATGGAATTGATAAGTTATTTCTGAAGTCTATATGGACAGGCAGAGGACCAAAAATAGCGAGAAAAATCTTGAAAGAAGAAAGAAAATTTAAGACTTAACACTAGCAGATATCAAGATTTATTGTAAAATTGCAGTCATTAAGACAATGCGATATTGCTTTACGGAGGACAAATCAACCAAAGGAGTATTAATAGTATAAAGCCCAGCAAAAAAAAAACCTCCTCACATATACAGTCATTTTACTCATGACAAATATGTAATTCCTATGCAATGGGGAGAGGATTGTCTTCTCAATAAATGGAGAGTCAATCAGATATCCGTAATGAAAAATAGTTATTTTGATGCTTACCTTAAACCACTCTACACAAAAATCAATTACAGATGGATTTTATATATAAATGTGAAGATAGCATAGAATAGCTCCTTGACCTGGGAAAAACAAAGATTTCTTAAACAGAATACAAGTACTAAGAATAAAGGAAAAGATTGTTAAACTGGACCTTGAAATTAGGAACTTCTAATTATAAACAATACTATCAAAAAAGTGAAAAGGCAAGCCACGGAGTGATAGAATATATTTACTGATACCTGTAGCTGATAAGGACTTCCTTGGTGGCTCAGATGGTAAAGCGTCTGTCTACAATGCGGGAGACCTGGGTTCCATCCCTGGGTCGGGAAGATTCCCTGGAGGAGGAAATGGCAACCTACTCCAGAACTCTTGCCTAGAAAATCCCATGGACGGAGGAGCCTGGAGCTACTGTCCATGGGGTCACAAAGAGTCGGACACGACTGAGCAATTTCACTTTCACATTCATAGCTGATAAAGGATTTGGATCTAGGATTTAATAGAGGTTATATATTGCTACATAACAAATTACCCCCAAGCATTGTTATTTAGTATCTCACAGTTGGGTAGGTCAGGAATCTGACCGCAGCTCAGCTACGTGCTCCTGATTCTAGATCTCTCATGGGGTTGTAATCAAGCTGCCAGTTAGAGTTGCGGGTTCATCTAAAGACAGCTGACGGGGTCCATAGTTCCTACACAAGGAAGCTTGTCAGCAGACCTTTGTCCCCTGCCTCGTGGGCCTCCCCACGGGCTGCCTCATGACAGAGCAGCTGGTTCCCTACAGGGCAAGCAACCTAAGAGAAAGTAAGCACTCAACACAGAAGCAAGGTCTTTTTTACAATTCAGCCTTGAAGATGATATCCTATTACTTCTTCCATATTCTATTCAGTAGAAGCAAATCAGTTACGTCCACACTCAAGCAAAAGGCATTACACAGGGCAAAAATAACAGGAGGCAGGGGTCACTGTGGGGGGCCATCTTAGAGGCTGCCTATCACAACAATACATTATGAAACTCTTTAAAGTCTTGTCTTAGACGGAGGTTATATGGATATGTTTCTGGTGTGAAAATAATCGAGCTATTCAGTTATGACTTGGGCATTTTTCTGTATGTAGGTTATACATTAATGAAAATTTGACCTAAGAACATTTTTGAATTATATGTCAACTATCTCCAATAAAGGTGGTAAAAAAAAAAAGAGAACATTTTTGTTGAAAAACTCAGGCAGAATTCTAAAGACTCTTATTCTCTGGCTATGCAGTCTAGCTCCGAACTTAGGCTAAAATGGATTTTGCAGATAGAATTAAAGTCCCAAGTCAGTGGATTGTAAAGTACATATAAAAACTTTTTGTTATAGAAAAATATGATAGTGTGATCAGTAAAAGTATGAAAAAAGGAAAGAATACTATCAATAAAGGGAAGTAGAATGGAAAACAAGTGAGGGAGAAAAGGAAGAATGAAATATTTCTACTGGTGTAGAAGATTGGAATACACACTCTGAAATCAGACTGTAGTGTGGGCTTGGATAAATTATTTCATCTCTCTTTGGTCCTAGTTTCTTCATCTGCGAATCTGAAATAGTAATAGGATTGCCATGAATAAACTGTTATTAAGATGAAATGATTTAACATAGATAAACAATTAGAACTCAAAGGGTTACATATAAGTTATCATAGTGAAACCTCCAATCTGAGCCCGGGGTGTTCCCTTATCATTCACTTCAGTCTTAATTCCCAAAGAGTTTGGAAATTGCCCTCCGAGTGCTTCACCAGCCCAGAGGGTGGTGAGGAAGTGCTGACAACCCCCTAGTTTGGGAAGGTTGGGGCCAGGGCACGTTGCTTTGGACCTGTTTAGGCCACGAGCCGTATGTGCTAGTGAGTACCTGAAATGTGACTAGTCCAAAATGACTAGTCCATTTTGTCTGAAAAAATTCCCTGGATTTCAGACAAAATGAATGTAAAATATTTCAATCATTTTGATTATGTGTTGAAATGATATTTTGTACGTATTAGGTTAAAATACATTATTAAAGTTAATTTCACTTGTCTCTTTCCACTGTTTTGTATGTGTAGGGGCTTCCCTCGTAGCTCAATCAGTAAAGACTCTGCCTGCGAAGCAGGAGACCACCTGCAGCACAGGAGATTTGGGTCGGGAAGTTCCCCTGGAGAAGGAAATGGCAACCCACTCCAGTATTCTTGCCTGGGAAATCCCATAGACAGAGGAGCCTGGCGGGCCAAAGTCCATGGGGTTGCAAAGAGTCGGACACGACTTAGCAACTAAGCCACAGCCACAATAAGCAATTTCAAATGACACGTGGTGCTCATTGCATCTCAACTGGAAAGTGCTTCTTCACACAGTCTGCCTGAAGGTCAGCAGTCAGAGTGATCCTTTAGAAAGATAGTTCAGGTCACATCACTACTCTGCTTAACAATTCCCAGTAATACTGCATCTCACTTAAGAGTAAATGTCAAAATCTCAGCCAAGGTCGACTAGGTCCTTAGTGACCAGCTTTACCCATTGCCACCTCCAATCCCTCTGGTCTCGGGTGGGACCCAGGTTTTGCTGAACCTGAAGCTTCCACCATAGGTGAACAGGAGGGAAGGTCAAGAGGGACTTGGGTCTCTAATAAGGAAAAGAATACAAACTGCAAATATAAAACTAAGCACAGAATTGTGAGCTAATTTATAGTGAGAGAATAAATCTCATCAGTAAGCCCCTCTCCTTTGATATTCCTTTAGACAATTTATCAGACACATGTACACAGAAATGCTTCCAGATTGCAGCCTGGCTCACCACCCCACCTAAAACTCCGCACAACTCCAAAATCCCCCACAGGAGCAAAGGTCCAGGCAAGTGTTATTGGCCTCACGGTAAAGGCCACTCTGCTCCAATCTCATCTCCTCATATCGGCCACTCTCTCAGCCTCCTTGTTGTTCCTCACACCAAGCGTGTGTCCACCTTAGGGCTCCTCCACTTGCTGTTTCCTGAGCCTGAAACATTCCATCACCAACTGCCCTCGGAGCTTGCCGTCTCACATGCGTCCGGTCTCTGCTCAGACGTCATCTCATCCAAGCAGCCTGGCCCCACGCTGCTCTCCTCACTTCCTCTTCTTGTCACCCTGCTTTGTCTCCAATATCACCAACTGCCATAGCATGTGTTTGTGTGTTTATTTGTTATCAGTCTCTCTCCTTTAGAAAGGAAAATCCAAGAGAACAGAAACTGTTTCTGATAGGTATACCGAGCACCAAGAAGAGAGCCTGGTCCTTGATAGACACTCAAACAATTTTGTGGAATGAATGAACATATATAAATTGAATGACAGGGAAGCCCTATCATTTTTCAATATGAAATAATTTCTTCAAGGCAATAATTGACTCCACACTCCCAACCCATATCCTCAATCATCACTGATGGTGGCGGTGGTTTAGTCACTAAGTCATGTCTGCCTCTTGTGAACACATGGATTGTACCCTGCCAAGCTCCTCTGTCCATGGGATTTCCCAAGCAAGAATACTGGAGTGGGTTGCCATTTCCTTCTCCAGCGGATCTTCCCGACCCAGGAATGGAACCCAGGTCTCCTGCATTGCAGGCAGATTCTTTATCGTCTGAGCCTCCAGGAAAGCCCCTCAATCATCATTACTTAGGACCTACTAGGTACATGGCAGCTTTTGTTTTTTTGTCTACCTGGCATGCTTCCTACTCACATCATCCTACTCCAAGTACTACATTCAGCGTCTACTTGGCAGCCTACTCCCCAGCATCCAAGGATAAGCACACACCCTAGGTCTGGCCAATGGGAGTGCTCCAGAATGATTGGTCAAGGGTGAGTTCGTGACCTGAGCTCAGCCAATCGGAGTCTTCCTCAAGATTGCGGTTACTGCAGCTGAGGGAGAGGAAGTAAAGAAGCCCCGACTGTTGTGCCTCTTAGTTCTGCTAGAAGGCTGTGAAGTCAGGGCCCTGGACGCTATATTCTCTCCCCAAGCAGAGAAGAGATGAGTTGAAAGGCCGTGAGCTCCGGCAGCCTGAAGTCCTGGGTGATCCTCTGCTTCCTGCAGCTCTCACTTTCCTCTGTCTTCAGCCCACAAGCTCCCCCAGCATCCTTCCAACACATTTCTTTCCGCTTTAACAAATGCCAGTTGGGCTCTGTCACTCTCAATTAAACCTCCTCAATAACACAGTGCATCAGGCACTGGGCTGCTGGCTGAGGATGCAACCACGATTTGGACACTATACGTGTCCTCAAGAGGCTTACAGCCTCCAGAGAGAGACAAGGAGGAAAACAACTTGCAAAGAAGTACAAACATCGTGGGATTGGAACTCACCAGAATTCAAGGCTTGGACACATCTTTCATGACCTTGGTCAGATCCTTAAGTTCTTATGATGATTTTATGCTCAAAGCAATCTAGGTATCTAAGATAATAAAGCCCATGATCAAATCAATAAATACCACCCGAGCTCCTACTATATGCAAGCTCAGCGTTTAGTGCTGCAATACAGGCTTAGAAAGCACTCTAAGAGGGTTAGGAAGGAGCACTTGCGAAAACAATCAAGCATGTAGAGTAGAGGAGGTTCAGGAAGAAGGGGATATACGTATACCTATGGCTGGTTCGTGGTGATGTATGGCAGAAACCAGCACAATATTGGAAAGTAATTATCCTTCAGTTAAAAATAAATTAGTTAAAAAAATATATAGTAAATATGAAGTGAAGTCATAGGATGTTTTATTCCTTCCTATCTGTGTGTTTGCAAAAGACCAGTTTAGCATGGTGGCTAAGAGTATAATCTTTAGAATCTTCGCTCTATCTCTAGCATGCAACCCTGGGCAAAGACACTTTGTTTCTCTGAGATTTCAGTGTCCTCCTCTGTAAACTGGATAATATAACAGTATCTATCTCATAGGTTGTTAGGAAGATTAAATGGTTTAACGTGAGTAAAACACTAAGAATACTACCTGGCATATACTAAGTCCTCAAAAAATGCTAGCAAACAATAATATATGTAAACAATATAGATTATAAACTCCTGAAAAGCAGAAGCCCTGGCATTCTTTGTGCTCAACTAACATGTAGAGCCCACTCAAGATTCTTCCACCGCTTTGGCTCAGCGATATTAATTTATTAGCAGATGCAGGCATTGTCTTGCTTATTGGTTTCTCCATCTGCTCAAAATTTATTACTAAATAAAAACAGTTGTGGGGTGGAGGAGATTTTAGACATCTCTGGTCCAAATCCATTGGGCTTTTGTTTTGTTCAAAAGCTGTAATCTAGAGAGAATTTAGAAGCATCTGCTGAAGACTGTTTTTAGGCATATTTTGCAGAAATTTGTAGCATCTACTTATATTGTTATGTGCAACCATACTTGGAATCTTCAACCATTTACATATGGTAATATCCTAACTGATGTTCTAAATGTGATGGTACTCTACGTACAAGCCTGCATATAGTTCCTAACTCTTTATAAGCTATGGGTGTTAAGTTGATTTATGAGAAGCTATATGTTTTTTCACTCTTAGAATAGTTACAATTCTACAATCCCAGGTTTGAATATAGATGTCCAGGAGTAGGGTCCCGAGATTAAACTTTACATTTGTTTGGTGCATAACAATATCTTATGTCCGTATTATACCTTGTTTAATGGTTACAGTCACTCAGTGAGGTAGGCAATAGGGGAGTATCATTTTATAGATGAAGAAATTCGAACCAAGAGGTGTTAACTGCCTAAGTTTGTTACTTAGCAATTCACTTTTCCACTTTAAGAAGTAGAATAGTCACAATTCTGCAATCCCAGGTTTACCAAGCGGTAACAAGTGGCAGAGCCAAGACTGTGTTGTTTTCTAACCACCAGCCAGTGCCCTTTTCTACTCTGCTGGCAGAGGGAAAAGTTAGGAATTCTTCCACCAAGTTTTACAGCCAACTGTACAAAGGACCTGGCAGTACTTGCTGAGAGTGGTCTGTGTGTGAGCCTTTAGTAAATCCTGGGCTTCCTCTGGTTAGCCCCAATAGGTCCCAGCCCCTTGACAACAAGGATTTATCCCAGGCAAATGTTGCAGATAACTGTTTTTGTTGGTTTGTTTGTTTTGTTTTGAAAGATTATTTTTTAATGTGGACCATTTTTAAAGTCTTTACTGAATTTGTTACAATAATGCTTCTATTACATGGTTTGGTTTTTTTAGCCATGAAGCACATGGGATCCTAGCTCCCTGAAAGTGAAAGTGAAAGTCTCTCATTGTGTCTGACTCTCTGCTACCGAATGGACTATACAGTCCGTGGAATTCTCCAGATCAGAACACTGGAGAGGGTAGCTATTCCCTTCTTCAGGGGATCTTCCCAACCCAGGGATCGAATCCAGGTCTCCCACATTGCAGGTGGATTGTTTACCAGCTGAGCCATCAGGGAAGCCCCCTAGCTCCCTGACCAGGGATCAAACCTATACCTCCTGCATTGAAAGCAAAGTCTTAACCATTGGACCACCAGGGAGGTCCCAACAGTATTTAACTGCATCTGCTATAACTGATGGAGAAGGAAATGGCAACCCACTCCAGTATTCTTGCCTAGAGAATCCCAGGGATGGGGGAGCCTGGTGGGCTGCCGTTTATGGGGTCGCACAGAGTCGGACACGACTGAAGTGACTTAGCAGCAGCAGCAGCAGCAGCAGCTATAACTGAGGAACTCTGGAATTGAAAGATCAAAAACAATCATCAAAGAAATAACTTGAATCATGGTGGAGAATCTTCTAGTCAAGTACTCAACCTCTCTGCTCCTCACTTTAAGCTAAAGCAGCCCATAAACCCCCACATAATGCAGCAGCAGAAGATATTTTTGGAAACAGAACTTTTGAACAAAAGCAGTCATAGTTTTGCAGAGTCTGTTTTCATTAAAAGAGAGAGCCACCACAGTAGAATTTTTTGTCACCAAATAGATGGGAGGCAGCAGGGTTAGAAGGAGAAAGAGGGACTTCCCTGGTGGTCCAGCGGTTAAGAATCTGCCTTGCAATGCAGTGGATGGGATTCGGGTTTTATCCCTGGTTGGGGAACTAAGATTCCACATGCACAGAGTCGGGCACGACTGAAGCGGCTTAGCAGCAGCAGGAGTACTAATAAGCCCAGGAGTCACAACCAGAGAGTCTGTGCACTGCAACGAAGGGTCTCATGACGCAATGAAGATCCTGCATGCTGCAACTAACACTCGATGCCGCTAAACAAGTTAATTAATTAATTTAAAAAAAAAGAAATAGAAAAAGAAGTAGCCTGAACCTACAGTTGATGGGGTCTGACCCTATGTGGTTTATGATGTAAAGGGGTTAGCAAGAGTGGTAGAGACAGAATGACTGAAGTCTCCATGCAATTACCATGTGAATTCTGACCAGATGAGTGTAAACTGGCGTAGACCAGTGCAGAGCATTTGATGTGAGATGTGGAAATGGGTGAAGAGAAAGCCAGACAACGTAGAGGACCTATTACATACAATAACCCCCTTTTTAGAGAAAATGTTCCTACTCCCAAATTTCCAATAATATTCTTCCACATTTCCTTCTACTGGTGTTATAATATTGCTTTTCAAAGTTAGGACTTTAATCTCCTTAAGGTTTTTTTTAATACCTATGTTGTGAGATGGAAGTTGATTTTTCTCCTTAAAGTGAGGCAACTCTCCCAACTGTGCACTGAATAATTCACTGATTTCCCGCTGAGGAGTGATGTCTCAGCCCCCTTTGTTATCAAGGTTTCGCTTCTGACCTCCTTTGGTTCACTGCGATACTTGCTGTTCTTGCGTCAGCACTGTCCTGATGATTCTAGCTTTTCAGTATATCCCGTTTTTTTGGAAGGGCACATACCCCTTCTGCCATTCTTTTGAGAAGTGTCCTAACAATTGACAGATGTGCTTTTCCCACATATAGTTTAGAATCAGACTCTCTTCAACGAGGATTTTGATGCAATTACACTTAATTTATAGATTAATTATTGTGAGAATTACTATTTTTACTATGTTAAGCCCTTCTACCAATGAACATAAAATACGCTCTCGATTATTCAGGTTTTCTTTTGTGCATTTTAATAGGCTTTTACATTTTTAATCCAGATATAGTCATCCTTCAGTATTCACAGAGACTGATTTTAGAAGCCCCTCAGATAGCAGAACTGCAGCTGTTCAAGGTTCTTATATCAAATGATGTAGTATTTGCATACAACCTATGTGCATCCTCCTGTATACTTTTAATTCTTTCTAAATTACTTATAATACCTAATACCATGTCAAAGTTATATAAATAGTTGCCAGCATGTGGCAAATTCAAGTTTTGTATTTTGGATCTTTCTGAACTTTTTTTCCCAAGTATTTTTGATCCAGAGTTGGTTGAATCAGAGGATGTGGAACCCATATTTCATGTGCATTCAACATTTTTTTTTTTTTTTTTTTAGTTCCACTAGTTTATCGCTACCAACCCATCTCCCTCCACCCTCTTGCATGCATGCTCAGTTGTGTAACCCCATGGACTGCAGCCCGCCAGGCTCCTCTGTCCATGGACTTTTTCAGGCAAGGATATTGCCTGAAATATTCCTTCTCCAAGTCAACGTATGTTTAATTTCAACATACGCTATAGTTTCATGGCTATTAAATGTAATATCTTATTTACTGGGTTTTGAAGGTGTATGGGAATACTATTGATTTTTTTATATTACCTTGCTATCTAGCAACCTTCCTGAACTTTGGTGGTGGTTTAGTTACTAAGTTGTGTCCAACTCTTGCGACCCCATGGACTGTAGCCGACCAGGTTCCACTGTGCATAGGATTTTCCAGGCAAGAATACTGGAGTAAGTTCCCATATCCTTCTCCAGGGGATCTTCCTGACCCAGAGATCGAACCAGGGTCTCCTGCACTTCATTTGAGCTATGAGTGAAAGTAAACTTTATTTAGATCTAATAATTTGTTAATTCTCTTGGGTTTTCCAGATAAATGCAAATGACATTTAAATGACAAAAACAACTTCTCCCTTTTCATCCAGTTCTTAGTCTCTCTCTTTTGCACGGCAATATATTGGTAGTCCTCTATTATAAACCAGAGAAGGCAATGGCACCCCACTCCAGTACTCTTGCCTGGAAAATCCCATGGACGGAGGAGTCTGGTGGGCTGCAGTCCATGGGGTTGCTAGGAGTTGGACATGACTGAGTCACTTTCACTTTTCACTTTCATGCATTGGAGAAGGAAATGGCAACCCACTTCAATATTCTTGCCTGGAGAATCCCAGGGACGGGGGAGCCTGGTGCGTTGCTGTATATGGGATCGTACCGAGTCGGACACGACTGAGGCAGCTTAGCAGCAGCAGCTATGATAAACGGCAGTGGTGGTAGCGGATTTCTCTGTTTTCTTTCTGAATTAAAAGAGATCAGTCTAAGGGCTCACTGTGTATAGTCTCTGACTTCCAGATCCTCTTTTAAAGAGCTGCTTGATTAGGTCAGACTCACATAGGATAATCGCTCTTGATTTATTTAAAGTCAACTGATTAGGAACTATAATTATATCCACCAAATCCTTTCCTATCCTTTCCTATCCTATCCCTTAGCTATAATAAAACCTAATCACAAGAATTGCATCTTGTCAAAGTCACAGGTCCTGCCCATGCTTAAGAGAAAGCAATTATACAAAGGCTTGTCCCAGTGGGAATCATCTTAGAATTCTGCCTACCACATACTTTCAGTTCAAATTCAGGACTACCTAACTTCTTCCATCTTCCACCGTTACCTCTTTTCTGAATATCAAAATCTCAGTTCTCAGTAACACCAATACACTTATTTCCTTTATCTTGCAATACACACTAACAGTCTCAGAATGATAATATAACCAAAACTCCACCACCAATGTGATTCCAAAAAAAATTTTAAGGACTTACTTGGTGGTCCAATGGTTAAAGCTGTGCTTCCAATGAAGGGGGAGTGTGTTCCATCCCTGGTTGGGGAACTAAGATCCCACATGCTCTGTGGTATGGCCAATGAGTTAATAAGATAAATAAGTAAAATTACTTAGAAATGTTTAAGACTTTATATGTGTGTATGTGTGTGCGCTTACGTGTTACCATTCTTTCATCCTTTGCGTATATCCCACCAGGCATGTAGAGTCCAATTATTTGTTTTAAAGTCACTTGGAATAGCAGCTCCCTGTGAGTAATCAACTTGATGCACAGTTAGGTTTTGTTTCAATTTGTTTTCACTTTTTAGGGATTGCCTTTTAATATAAATTGAATTTTATTATGTTAAATGTTTACATAGTTCTACAATAAAATCTGCAGAACAGATATATTTAGAGAATTCTAGCTTCTCTTTTATTGGCTCTTCCTCATAGGCAGCTTTTAAGTATTTTTTTTTTATGATTTAGTCTATTATTTTTTAATATAAGCAAATATGTATATATGTTTGTATCTGATGGAGGGAATCACATTATGATTTCACAATTTTTAATGGTTATTTTTCTATTCAGACTTGTTTCTCCTTGTGTCATTAAGTTTTTTATGTTTTTCCAGCTTTGAATTCCTTTCATTTAGATTTTCCAATTTATTAGCATGCAGTAGTTCATAATCTTTCTAAAACTATTTTGACTGTAAATTATTTCCTCATTATTTTTTACATTGTTTACTTGTATATCATTCTACTTTTTCTTGGTCTTACTACAGAATCATCTAGTCTTTTCAACAAATTGTTTTTTATTGTTATTCATATTTATTGCTTTTCTTCCCTCTCACCCACACCATCAGCAAATATCACTGATTTTTTTCTCTTATCTTTTGCACTGAACACTTAGCTCTTCGGTTTCAATATATCTTGTTTGTCAAATAAATGTGTGTGGTGCTATAAATCCCTTTTAAGTACTATCTTACACACACTTTGACACTTGGTGTTTTCATTGTATTTTGCAGTTTCCTTTATTACAATTTCTCTATTCTAGTATGTAATAGTATTTTTTACATTTTCAGATTTTTAGGAATTTTAAGCTATCCTTTTGTTATTGATTTCTAAATTTATTGCATTATGATCAGAGAGCATGGCCTACATGATGTTAATTCTCTGGAATTTATTGAAGGGCATGACCAGTACATGACATCTTTGTGACTATTCCTTATATTCCTTGGAAAGAATATGTATCCTTTATTCGTTGAGTATAAAGCTCTCTATTAGAGTGAACTGACTAATTGAGTTATTAAAATATATTTTAATCTTCAATTTTTAAATATAAACTATTCAGTCTATCAGCTTCTAAGTTCATACACACAGTTCCCGACTTATGATGGTTCAACTTGAGACTATTCAGCTATGTGGTGATGGGAAAGCGATACACTTTCAGTAGAAACTGTCCTTTGAATTTTGATCTTTGATCTTTTCCTGGGCTATCAGTATTCAGTACAGTATTCTCTCCTGACGCTGGGCTGTGGCAGTGAGTCACAGTTCCTAGTCAGTCACAAGGTCACCAGGGTGCACAACTGAGGTGTGGACAACCATGCTGTACCCAAACAGCTGCTTTGCTTTTCACTTTCAGTACAGTATTCAGTGGGTTTCCAAGGTGGCGCTAGTGGTAAAGAACCCGTCTGCCAATGCAGGAGACATAAGAGACGTGGGTTCAGTCCTTGGGTTGGGAAGATCCCCTGGAGGAGGGCACGGCAACCCACTCCAGCACTCTTGCCTGGAGAACCCCATGGACAGAGGAGCCTGGTGGGCTATGGTCCATGGGGTCACACAGAGTTGGACACAACTGAAGCAACTTAGCATACAGCACATAGTATTTAATAAATTACGTGAAACTGTCAACACTTTGTTATAAAACAGGCTTTCTGTTAGATAATCTTACCCAACTGTTGGCTAATGTAAGTATTCTGAGCATGTTTAAGGTAGGCTAGGCTAAGCCATGGTTAGTAGATCAAGTGTATTAAGTGTTTTCAGTGTTTTAATGTTTCAATGTTTTCAAGTGTTTTCAAGATAAAACTCCTTCGTAAGTCAAAGTACATCTCTATATTAAGTGTCCAATTATGCTTGTTGATTCTTCTATCAGTTGTTGCTTTATATTTTTTGAGGTGATATTGTTGGGTGCATACAGTTTGTAATCTTTATAGCGTCTCAGTGTTGTACTGCATATGTCCTCTTTGTCCCTTGTGAAGGTTTCGACTTTAATGCCTATTTTGAGTGATATTAAATGGTTTCTTTTGATTCATATTTATCCTGTATCTCTTTTTCCATCTCTTAATATTCGAATAATGATTCACTGGGCACTCTCTTTGGCAGTGTCATACAACAGCATGACAAACATCAGGATGCCCCCAAGTCCAAGCTCAGCGCCTCAAGTTGCAACAAGTAGCCTCAGCTGTCTCTGATCCTGCCCTGTACCCTGCTCATTTTCTCATCATTTTTCTCCCCCTCAATGGTCTTGTTCATTATTATATTCCTATGTTGTAGCACTGTACCTGACATTTAGCAGGCACTCAGTAAATATTTGTTCAGTATGAATGCCCTCAAAGAACATACAGCCTTGTTAGGGAAACAAGATCCCTTTAAGAATAATTCATGGAGCACTTACTATCTGTGAAATCTTTCCCACACGTATCACCTCTCTGATCTCATCTCCAACCTTTCCCCTCCCTCTGACTCTGTTCCATCCACACTGATCCTACTGTTGTTGCGTTTACCAAGCTTATCTCTGCTTCAGGATCTTTATACCTGCTCTCCCTCGACTTTTCACAGCTCACTCCTTTGCACTTCAGGTCTGCTTGGATGGCACATCCTCAGACAACCTTCCCTAATCGTCCTGTTTAAAATACTCTCCCAATCTAGTCATTCTCTGTGGTCGTTTTTTTCTTTTTAAGTAACAGTTATCACTGTATAATATTACATTATTTGTTTGGCTACATGCTTACTGTCTCTAGAATGTAAGCTCTTTAAAGACATCTAGAGCAGTGCCTGGCAAAGAGTAGACACATTAAATTTTTGTTGAGAGAATTTTCAGTTAATTCTCAAGGAAAAAGCTTTAAAGAAATGCGAGGGTACCTATTTTTATGGTTGAAGTAAATAAAGCTGCTGTTGCTGCTAAGTCGCTTCAGTCATGTCCGACTCTGTGCGACCCCATGGACTGCAGCCCACCAGGCTCCTCCATCCATGGGATTTTCCAGGCAAGAGTACTGGAGTGGGGTGCCATTGCCTTCTCCAAAAATAAAGCTGAGAAGTTTCAGTAACTTGCCTAGGAACACAGTGATGGAGCAGGATGTGAACGTAGGTCCCTTTGACCCCACAGCCCATCCATAATCCCCACCACCGTGGTCAGTTCAGTTTTCAGTTCAGTCGCTCAGTTGTGTCCGACTCTTTGTGACCCCATGAATTGCAGCACACCAGGCCTCCCTGTCCATTACCAATTCCCGGAGTGCACTCAGACTCATGTCCATTGAGTCCGTGATGCCATCCAGCCATCTCATCCTCGGTCATCCCCTTCTCCTCCTGCCCCCAATCCCTCCCAGCATCAGAGTCTTTTCCAGTAAGTCAACTCTTCGCATGAGGTGGCCAAAGTACTGGAGTTTCAGCTTTAGCATCATTCCTTCCAAAGAACACCCAGGGCTGATCTCCTTCAGAATGTACTGGTTGGATCTCCTTGCAGTCCAAGGGACTCTCAAGAGTCTTCTCCTACACCACAGTTCAAAAGCATCAATTCTTTGGTGCTCAGCCTTCTTCACAGTCCAACTCTCACATCCATACATGACCATTGGAAAAACCATAGCCTTGACTAGACAGACCTTTGATGGCAAAGTAATGTCTCTGCTTTTCAACATGCTATCTAGGTTGGACAAAACTTTCCTTCCAAGGAGTAAGCGTCTTTTAATTTCATGGCTGCAATCACCATCTGCAGTGATTTTGGAGCCCCCCAAAATAAAGTCTGACACTGTTTCCACTATTTCCCCATCTATTTCCCATGAAGTGATGGGACCAGATGCCATGATCTTCGTTTTCTCAATGTTGAGCTTTAAGCCAACTTTTTCACTCTCCTCTTTCACTTTTATCAAGAGGCTTTTTAGCTCCTCTTCACTTTCTGTCATAAGGGTGGTGTCATCTGCATATCTGAGGTGACTGATATTTCTCCCGGCAATCTTGATTCCAGCTTGTGCTTCTTCCAGCCCAGCGTTTCTCATGATGTACTCTGCATGTAAGTTAAATAAGCAGGGTGACAATAGACAGCCTTGATGTACTCCTCTTCCTATTTGGAACCAGTCTGTTGTTCCATGTCCAGTTCTAACTGTTGCTTCCTGACCTGCATACAGGTTTCTCAAGAGTCAGGTCAGGTGGTCTGGTATTCCCATCTCTTTCAGAATTTTCCACAGTTTATTGTGATCCACACAGTCAAAGGCTTTGGCATAGTCAATAAAGCAGAAATAGATGTTTTTCTGGAACTCTCTTGCTTTTTCCATGATCCAGTGGATGTTGGCAATTTGGTCTCTGGTTCCTCTGCCTTTTCTAAAACCAGCTTGAACATCTGGAAGTTCACGGTTCACGTGTTGCTGAAGCCTGGCTTGGAGAATACTGTCTCCTAATGAAGGAGATGGAAACTCACAAAACCGAAGGGAATCAAGTGCGAGCTGGGGGCTTGTGGTTTTTCCGATGAGATCAGCTGGGATGAAGTCACTGCTCGGCAGAGGGTTGGGCGCTTTGGATGACTGAGAGTTGGAAAGGTAGGGACAGGAGTGAGGGCAAATCCTTGGCTCAGTCCATGATTGCCCACCGTAGCCTTTTCCTTGGCTGAAGAATCGGTTCTGATTTGCTCCCTGGGGAAGCAGGGAGGGTAGAGGGTAGGCTGTAGGGGAGAAGGGCATGAGCCTGCCTTCCCGGGCCTTTGGGTCAAACAGTTCAACAAAGAACCCTCAGCAAGGAGCCTTGTGGACTGCAGTACAGATACAAATTCTAAGGAGTGCAGCCTCGGGTTAAGTTCAGACCAGGTCTAAACTCCCCTTAGAAGCGGATTATCTGTGTTGGGGAGAGCGGTTGCGGGGGAGGCATCCAGGCTGTAGGGGCTTCTGAGCCAGAGCTTGTGTTTGTTCATTTATTATTTTTGGCTGCACTGGGTCCTTGTTGCTCCATGCGCGCTTTTTCTAGTGGCGGCGAGCGGGGCTACTCTCTGGTTGCGAGGCATGGACTTCTCATTGCAGCAGCTTCTCTTGTGGAGCACGGGCTCCAGCTGTAAGGGCTTCAGCAGCTCTGGTGCACCAGCTCAGTAGCTGTGGCCCACGGGCTTAGCCATCCTGCAGCATATGGAATATTTCCAGCTCAGGGATCCAACCTGTGTCCCCTGCGTTGGCATGCAGATTCTTAACCATGGGGCCACCAGCGAAGTCCCAGGGTGTCTTATTTAGAGAGGATAGGGGTTACTGTTGAACCAGGTAGGAGCTGACCTGATAATCAGCCTCCCCCAGAAAGGATGAGGGCGAGGAAACAGCTTCAACCACGAGTGGTGTCCATGGCCTTCTCATTTCCAGTGATAGAGGAGGCTCGCTTGGCCTGGGAGGGGGCTGTGGCCCCCGGACGTCTTAGGAGTAGACTGTGGCTCCTGCTGCACTTCCTCACTGGGGTCACCTTGCAGGCCAGGCTCCAGCCAGTTCTGGGTAACCAAGGCAAGGAGAGAGCAGAGGGCAGGAAGCGTGTAGGGACAGTTCAAAGGCAGCAGCTGGGGGCAGTTCCTGCGAAGTGAAAGTCAGCCAGGCAAAGGAAAAGGGAAGAAGCAAAAGCAGAGAGGCATCAGCTACCATCAGGCAAAAGGGAAAGAAAACTCTCAGCGGGCTCGAAGTGTTCTGGGAGCCTCAGCGAGTGAGGGTCCTCAGGCCACTTGTCTCTTTAAATTTTAATTATCTATTGGCTACCCTGGGTCTCCGTTGCTGGGTGCAGGTTTTTCTCTAGTTGCAGAGGGCATGAGCCACACTTCAGCTGCAGCCCGCAGGCTCCTCACTGCGGTGGCTGCTCTTGCTGCAGAGCACAGGTTCTAGGGTGCAGCGGGCTCTAGAGCAGTTGTGTGCCTGGGCTCAGGTGCCCCACAGCAAGCAGAATCCTCCTGGACCAGGGATCAAACCTGTGTCCCTTGCATTGCCAGGCGGATTCCCAAACACTGGACCGCCAGGGAGGTCCCTGGCCAAAGGTTTTCTTGGAAGAATGGGACTGAAAGGCTGAGTCTTGGAACCAGGTATCCTTATCCTTTTCAGGGCTCCTTCCTGAGAGGTAGATGTGAGGTATATGTTGCTCAAATGCTCATAGCATCCTTTTTCTTCAAATTGTTGTTTAGTCGCTAAGTTGAATCCGACACTTTGCGACCCCATGGACTGTAGCCCGCCAGACTCCTCTGTCCATGGGATTTCCCAGGCAAGAATACTGGAGTGGGTTGCCATTTCCTCCTCCAGAGGATCTTTCCAACCCAGGGATCGAACCTGCATTATGGCTCCTAAATTGGCAGGCGGATTCTTTACCACTAGGGAAGATCCTGCTTCAAATGCCTCTTCCCTAAAAGGTGGCACTTGATTATCCTCAAACCTCTAAAAAGGTAGTAACTGTAATTTTGGTCCTCAGTTCAGTTCAGTTCAGTCGCTCAGTCGTGTCCAACTCTTTGCGACCCCATAAATCGCAGCATGCCAGGCCTCCCTGTCCATCACCAACTCCCAGAGTTCACTCAGAGTTGTGTCCATCGAGTCAGTGATGCCATCCAGCCATCTCATCCTCGGTCGTTCCCTTCTCCTCCTGCCTCCAATCCCTCTCAGCATCAGAGTCTTTTCCAGTAAGTCAACTCTTCGCATGAGGTAGCCAAAGTACTGGAGTTTCAGCTTTGGCATCATTCCTTCCAAAGAAATCCCCGGGTTGATCTCCTTTAGAATGGACTGGTTGGATCTCCTTGCAGTCCAAGGGACTCTCAAGAGTCTTCTCCAACACCACAGTTCAAAAGCATCAATTCTTCGGCGCTCAGCTTTCTTCACAGTCCAACTCTCACATCCATACGTGACTACTGGAAAAACCATAGCCTTGACTAGACGGACCTTAGTCAGGGTCAATTGTTTCCCTCAAGGTTGTCTCCCAAGAAAAATGCTTTAAAATAATAAAAGATGTTGGCGATGTTAAGGTAAGATACCTTCCCCCTCAGGGCTGAAAGCTGAAAGTCCTTTGTACAAACACTCATTATAAAATTCTTACGTCACTAAAATGATGCCACAGCACAAATGAGTTTTTTAAATGTTTTGTTTTTGCTTTTGGTGAAATCATCATTTACAGGGCTCCCTGCCTGCAAAGTTCTCTCTTGTGCCTGTGATGCTAAGTGAGACTGTTGGATGACAAGTTCACTTGTTGGGCTAAAAACTGTCTAGATTTAAGGCTGATTTGGAGTTTCCTAGGACAAGGAAAGACTGGATAAATTGTAACTCTTTCAGTTAATGTTAATCACCATTCAGTTATTTACTCTAAAGTATGGTGCCCTAGTAGGCTCACTCTGTGTCTTTACTGAATGACAGAATGCTTGAAAAATGAAAGCTTTTGGTTGAAAAGCATTTAAAGTACATAGAATCACAACTGTGGACCGTCTCCTAAATGTTCCTTTCTATTCCTCCCCTTCCCCATAAATTTTGCATTTTAGGCCCTAGAGTTCTGGGTCCTAGAGTCTAGGGCCTCGCCTTTGGAACTCTGATCCAGGGACCAGCAGTATCTGCCTCATCTGGAAACTTGTTAGAAACATAGACACTCCATCTCCACCTTGGATCCACTGAAGAAGATTCTGCATTGTAACAAGACCTCCGAGTGATTTGTGCGTGTGTTCAAAGTTGGAGAAACACTGCTGTAAGGCACCTGGGCCCCCTCCTTCCTGAGGCATCAGGTTAGGAGGCCCTGCTGGGGCCTGGCTTCAGCAAACAGCTATTAGGGTCACTGGGCAGCTCCACAAAGCACAGTGTGTGGAGGGCTGGAGGCTACAGAGGGTTCAAATCCCCGTGGTACTCCTGAAGGAACTTTATCACGTGGGCAAGTGGCTTAAAAAATTTTAATCTCACAGAAAACTTGCAAGAATAGTACAAAGAACTTCCATAGAGCCTTTATCCCTATTCACCGATTATTAACATTTTGAAGAATCCGCCTGCCAATTCAGGAGATGTGAGCTCAATCCCTGAGTTGGGAAGATCCCCTGGAGAAGGCAATCCACTCCAGTATTCTTGCCTGGAGAATCCCATGGACAAAGGAGCCTGGCAAGCTATAGTCCATGGGGTTACAAAAGAGTAGGACACAACTTAGCAACTAAACAACGGCAGCACAATACAATACTACTCAACAATAAAAAGGAACTAGGTACTGATACATAGGATAATATTTTGGATCTCAAAAACAACATGCTGAGTGAAAGAACCCAGTTACCAAAAAACACATACTATAAGATTTTATTTATGTGAAATTCTAGAAAAACCAAAACCTTAGCAACAGGAGCCATGTCAGGGGTTGCCTGCGGTCTGGAGTACGGAGGTGAGGACTGCAGAGGGGCAGAAGGGAACATTCTGGAGTGATGGGAGTGTTCTAAAACTGGGTCATCGCGGTAATCGCACGATGTATACATTTACCTAAACTCACTCTCTACTTAAAAAAGGTTAATGTAGACTATAGTCTAATGCAGATTATACCTCAAAAAAACTGTAAACAAAACCCAAACATATCCGTCTTCCGCTGGAGTTCAACTCATTCATGAGCGTGTCTTCCTTCACAGCCTGGCTCCAAACCTATCTTCCCAGTCTTCGCTCCCACCTCTCCCCTCCGCACATTCACTCAACAAACATTCGAACATTCCATGAATGGCCCCGCATTAGACATTCTGCAGAGGGCCAGAAAAGAGAACCTCTGTCCTCAGGGAACTCACAGTCCAGTCTAGGAGCAGAAAGAAAGGGTGCCCAACATGGGCAAACATCAGGGATCCTAGAGGGTCACTGAGTCTTAAAGGAGACAAAGAAGAAGATACATTCTAGTCACTCTGAATTTCAAGTTTCAATTTAATCTTTTGAACAGAGACTATGGATTCACACTCCATTCACATTCTCCTCCCCACCCCATCCCCATGCTCCACTCTGGGATTCTGATAGCTTCTGTTCACAGCTGCTCTTGTGGCCCTTGATAAATCTGGCTCTTACAGCCATTTACTAAGGAAAGAAAAAAGAGAGAGGGAGGGACGAAGGAAGGAAGGGAATGGAGCCTTGGCCCCATCCATCTACTCTCTTCCTCATCGAGCCTGGCTTTGGCCACCTAGAAAGCTAAAAGAGGGCTTCCCTGGTGGCTCAGTGAAAAGAGTTTGCCTGCAATGCAGGAGACACAGGTTCGATCCCTGGGCTGGGAAGAGACCCCAAAGAAGGAAATGGCAACCCGCTCCAATATTCTTACCTGGAAAATCCCCAAGGACAGAGGAGCCTGGTGGGCTGCAGCCCAGGGGTCATGAAAGAGTCAGACTTGACTTAGTGACTAAACAAAACAAAGCTAAAAGAACAAATCACTTGAAAAGTCAAATGCACATCAGTCATACTTTAAGTCAAAGGAGATGACAGGGTTTACTATAGTGCTTTTAGGAATGTGAGAATCACTTATAGTATTCAGGTTAATCAATGTCAAGTGATTTTGCAAAAGCAACTTGGATAACTGTAAAAATAAAACAAAATGCTGGGTTAACTCTAAAATCTCTATGTACTAACTCTTGCCTGGAGCTGTGAGCTGTTAATTGCTAGGCCATTTCCAGAGGAATACTGTATTATCCTATTCCCTCCTAGGTGGGCAGTGCAAGAGGTGAGAGCTCTGTCTCCACTTCTGGGATGAAAAGGTTAAAGCTCTGGATTCCCTTTACCCTGTCGTTGTTCAGATGTTAAGTTGTGTCTGACTCTTTGGTACCCCGTGGACTGCAGTAGGCCAGGGTTCCCTGTCCTTCACCATCTCCCAGAGTTTGCTCAAACTCCTGTCCATTGATTCAGTGATGCCAACCAACCATCTTGTCCTCTGTCGCCCCCTTCTCCTCCTGCCTTCAATCTTTCCCACCATCAGGGTCTTTGGGGAAGTTCCATTTCACAGGAGGTGGAGCCATCAAAAATGACAAAAGAGGAAGAAAGCTTTCAAGCCTTTGCTTGCCCAGGACAGGATGGATCTGGGAAATGAGACATGTCATTCAGGGAGGTTTCAGGAAAGTTGGCAGGTTAGCTCCTCTGGGGCTGTGGTCTTCAAAATTTCTTACTTATCTCCTAAAAGAAATTTGACAAATTATGTTTCTTCTTGTATTTTTAAAGGTCATATGTAAAATGTTTCATCCTAAGTTTAAATAATTTCTGGCATATTATAGGTGAAAGTGAAAGTGAAAGTGAAGTGGCTCAGTCGTGTCTGACTCTGAGACCCCATGGACTCTACCCTACCAGGCTCCCCTGTCCATGGGATTTTCCAGGCAATAGTACTGGAGTGGATTGCCATTTCCTTCTCCATATTATAGGTATTGCTGTTTAAAAATAGGATTGTTACATCATTCTTTAAATGTATCCAAGGGAATCTAAATACCATGATGCAACTAGCGTCCATTTAAAAAAACACGAACAAGCAATTCTTTAAGAGAAATTTAACACAATTCTTTTTCTCCTTAACTTGTATTTCTATTCCACTTGCCCCTGAACGTTTTAATGTGATATTTTAGGTTGCAAAGTCTTTTATTGATCAGCCTATTGTATTTCCTTATAAAAAATTGAAAAAAGCTCTGAGTCCCTAAGTTTAAAACGTTTATCTTGATCGTATTACCAATACAATTTTGTTATTTTTGGTTCAATTTTGAATATCTAATTTATCTAAATTACATATCATGAATTTAGATCAACTGTTAAAATCACAGCAGAAAGGAACCCAACTTTGTAAAGCAATTATCTTCCAATTAAAAAAAAATACTGTTAAAGTGTAAAATATTTTTGCTGGAATAAAATAGGGTTCAGAGTCAACTCTATTTCTAGTTTACACTTGTAAGGGTAGAAGCATGAAACATTTTGTTCATTCATTCAACAAATTTTTATTGAGCGCCTCCTACATGGCAATAGGAACTCTAGGCACTTGGGATAAACTAGTAGACACTGCAGACAAATCTCAGCTCTTGTGGAGCCTATATTCTAGGGGAAATGACAGACAATAAGCAGTACATGTAACACGTAAGGAGACAGTGCAGTCTGTTAGAAGATAAGAGCTATGGGAAGACAGAGCAGGGAAGGGGAGCCTGGGGTTTAGAGTGAGGGCTCAGGATAGGCTGTGATTTTAAAAAGGTCAGGGTGGGCCTCAGGGAGAAGGTGGTATTTGACTAAAGTAGGTGAGGGAGTTAGCAGTGCAGATATCTGGGGAAGTGGGTGGCAAGAAGGGGAACAGTTAATGCAAAGGTCCTACCCTGAGAGCTCGGCTGGTGTCTTCTGAGGTCAGGTAGGAGGTCCATAAGGCCACAGCAGAGTCATCCAGGAGAGGAGGAACAGAAGATGAGATCAGAGAGGTAAGGATCAGAAGTGTGGCAGTGCTGCAGAGCTCATAGGACCCTGTAGACTATTTTACGGATATAGACTTTTAGGCTGAATGAAATGAGGAGCCACAGAAGGGATTTAAGCAGACGTATATTTTAGGAGGATCACTCTGGCTGTTATGCTGAGAATAGACTCTAAGGGGCAAGCATGAAAGCAGGGAGAGCTTTGAGAAGACTAACTCTAGCATTAGGTGATGGTGGAACGGACCAGGGGCCAGTGGAGGTGGTAAGGGACACTTTGGCTCTGGACTAGACATGGGATGGATAAGAAAGAGGGAAGCCCAGCATGACTCCAGGGCTTTTGGTCTGAGCAACTTCAAGGATGGACGTGTCATCAACAGAGATAGGGAAGTGGCTGGGCTGAAGAGATCTGAGGGAGAAGACGTGTAGCAGGCTGCTGGTATCATCATCTGGAGTTCAGATGAGGAGTTGGAGATAAAGGGATAAATTTGGGAGTTGTCATCCTATATGATGATATCATATATCTTACAGGGTACTGCAAGTCAGGAGACCTGATTAGATCACCAGTGAAATGTGAGTAGATAAAGAAAACAGAAGAAATCCAAGGAATGGGCCCTGGGCCATTACGAGGTCTGGGAGAAGAGACAGAATCAACAAAAAAGAGAGAAGTCAGGGAATGAAGGATCTGATGAAGTGAAGAGGAGGAAAAGCAAGAGGGGGCAGTTTGGTTTTTTTTTTTAAAGAGTGAATCAAGTGGTTAGCTGTGTCAGCTGTTACAGACAGGTCAATTTAAGATGATAATTGAGAATAGGTCATTGGACTTAGGCAATGTGAAGTTCACTGTTGACCTCAATAAGAACAGTTTGGATAAAGTGATAAGGATAAAAGCATGAATGGAGGGAGTTTAAGAGAGTGTGGGAGACCCTCTCGGCTCAAGACATAAAATACACACATATGTAATCTCATGTGTGTTGATCTGATTCTATTACATATGTGTACAGTTGTAACATACACATTATATTTGGCATGCTTTTGATTTTTATATTAATTGTACTATATGGTATATGTTCTGTTGCCCTAGAGTAGGAGAAGAACAAGCGACAGCACAGGAAACTCTTAGGAGTTTTGTTGTATAGGAAGCAGAAAAATGGGAAGGTTATTGCTAGTGGAAGTGAATCAAATAGAAGATTTTATAGGACTGGAGAAATAAGAGCTGTTTATAAGCTTATGGGAATCAGCCAGTAGAGACGGAAACACTGATAAAAGAGGAGGGGGGACAACTGGTGGAGTCATGGTAATAATCTTGATTAAACAAGACAATATTGAGGTCTCCTGCCTTTAGACAGGGGACTAGCTTTAGTTCAGAGCATGGAAAATTCACCTATGTAATGGAAGGGAGGGTGGAGAAGAGGTTACAGAGGCTACCATGTGGTTTATGGGTAGATGAGATAGCGAGATTCTATGGAAGTTTTTGTCTCATGGGTTCTACATTCTCAGTGGAATAGGAAGCAAGGTCGTGAATCAGTGAGGATGGGAGAGAAGAGGGTACAGGTTGGAGGACAGAGGAGGTCTGACATCTAGAAGAACGGAGGAGGGAAGGAGGATTCCTGGGCAGCAAGCACCAAGGGCCCACGTGCAGTTCATGGTGATGAAATCAAAGTGAAGCCAGTTAGTGACTGTGTTCTTCTTCAGTCACACTCAGATGCACAGGGCCGACATGAAACAGATGGAAAGCGGGCTTGAATCAGGGCTATGGTTTTGCCCAGTAAGCACGATGAGGCGGGAGGAGGGGAGAGGGTTGAGTGCGTGTGCAAGAGAGTGACTGTGGGATGACTGGCCAGGAATTTAAGTTGGGTAAGGATGGGACTGGCTCAACTGGTAAAGAATCTGCCTGCAATGCGGGAGACCTGGGTTCGATCTCTGGGTTGGGAAGACCCCCTGGAGAAGGGAACGGCTACCCACTCCACTATTCTGGCCTGGAGAATTTCATGGACTGTATAGTCCATGGGGTCACAAAGAGTTGGTCATGACTGAGCGATTCACTTTTAAGGCTGGGAGAGAGTGGTAAGTGGGTTGCAGAACTGTTGGAGTTAGAGTACTACAGGGAAATATGGAAACAGGAGGCAGTGTTCAGAGTGAGGTGTTTGAAATTGTGATGATGAAGAAAGTTGCCAAGTTTGACGAGGCTCCCATGATTATGCCAAGGGAATGAGAGGCGCAGTGAGGGTAGGATAGATCCTCGGAGGAGAGGTCAAGGAACTGAGAGGTTAGGGAAGGCGGATGATCATCGGAGTATACATGCTATAGGATAACTGCCGGATATTAGGACTGAAATGGTGTTGGAGGGCCTGATGACAGCAAATGATGAGAAAATGAGGGGGAATGTGAGCAAGGATGAGGGACACTGGATGACAAGATTTAAAGCTGCAGGTGAATCAGGAGGAGAGAGGATGGGCTAGAAACACTGCACAGGTGCAAGCTGGACACTCACCTCACCTCCAAGCCCAGTCTAGGCGGCTCCCGGTTGAAAAAACAGGACCTACTACTCAGAGGGGAAGGGGAAACAGTGCCCCAGGGAAGTCAGGTTTCCCTTAAACCAGGACCTGAAAGGAATTCGAAGAAATTCTGGGGAGGTTGAGCTTATAGGAACCGTCCCTTGCATGAGTAAACAGAGACTCTAATGTGGCCCCGCAGGATCTGGCCTCCAGGAATACATGCCCCGTGTGGTCTCTTTCCCTTGGATGGGGGTGGGACTGATTTGCTTCCAATAGAGTACGGCAAAGGTGACAAGATGCATGTGTATAGATAACTACTAGAGATAGGAATGGAAGAAGTTAAGATTTAGCAATGTTACTCAATTCTCTAAGTTTTTCCAAGTATACTGCCCAAGAATCACATGGTGATCTGTTATCAAGACACGTAAAGTTTCCTTCAATTTTGTTGATAGCAAAGAACTGGAAGCCACCTGACTTGTACAACTTATAACCCACTTGTTCTGAGTCACTTTTCAGCAGGACACCAATTTCTGAACGTTCCTCTGAATTGTCCTAGAGGTTTTTTACATCTTGCATCTATGCGTCTGAGTAATGGGTGAGTTTTTACTTGGGTTTATATGGTGGGAGTTGAACAGTTTTGAAAGGGGATGCTGTGTCTGCAGGTGCTTTCTTAAGCTGAGCAATTAAAAAAAAAAAAAAAACAACTCTGGTCGCATGCAGGATCTTAGCTCCCTCACCAGGAATTGAACCTGTGTCCTAGAGGCTTAACCACTGGATGGCCAGGGAAGTCCCAAGCTGAGCAGTTTTAGATCATAGAACACATGCTGGTGAGGCATCTGGAAATGGACACCTTAAAGCTGGTCTTGGAAAATCTTCATAAAGCCCAGGGAACACCAGTTTGCACATGACAGTTTTAGAGGCTGTTGGGCAGAAAAGGAAAGAACACAGGATGGGGTTAGGACCCAGGGAGTAAAACCTAGTTGGGGGAGAAGACAGATTCTGAGCGACAAGACTTAAGAAGTGACTTTAGAACCTTCCCATAGTAATCTTGGTGGGACCCCCAACAGAAATATTTCCTGGTTGGTGAGAAAAAAAATATGTATATAGTATGTGTTTTCTGAAACTTTAAAAACATTGAGGAAATGCATTCATCTTGTAAATTTTTCAAATAACACAAAGTGAAAGAAAGTGAAAGTGAAGTCGCTCAGTCGTGTCTGACTCTTTGTGACCCCATGGACTGTAGCCCACCAAGCTCCTCCGTCCCAAGAATAGTGAAGTAGGTTACCATTGCCTTTTCCAGGGGATCTTCCCGACCCAGGGATCGAACCCAGGTCTCCCGCATTGCGGGCAGATGCTTTAACATCTGAGCCACAGGGAAGCCCAAATGACACAAATATAAGGTCAAAAGTGGAGTTTGCACCTTTCCTTTACCCAGCAGGTAACCTACTTAACAGGTGTGCTGTAGGACCCCGAAAGTCCCTTCCAACTCCGAGGTTCCGCCTAAACCTCTTCCAACAGGAACCATTCAGGAACTACAATACCTGTTCAGGCTCTCAAATCTGTGGTTCCATAGCTGTCCTGCTCAACCTAAGAAGGCATCTCGTGAGCTTAAACACCTCTGGATCCAGGGACCCAGGAATGGCGGAGAGGGAAGGTACGGTCACCCCAGTTTCTTTCCCAAATAACCCGCTACGGCTACGTTCTCCCCAAAGCAAGCTGTTAAAAAGTCTCTTTTTTTTTTTTTTGCGGCCACGCAGGTCCTCAAAAAACAAAAACAACAACAACAACAAAAAAAGAGGCCCGCCTGATCGTTGTTTATAAACTTACTAGACACCCACTAACACGCCGAGCTCTCTGGCGCTGTTTGGGTACTTTGTGGCAAAGGGACGCCCACGGAGCAGCCGCTCCCCGGATCTTTGGGGGCAGCGCACTCCGCCCGGGCCCGGGACCAGGCCGGGATTCGGAGCTCCCCGCCGCCGGCGCTGGCCCGCGGGCGCCTGCGCAGAGCGACCCTCCCGTCCCTCCGGCGGGGGCAGCGAGAGAAAGGAAAGCAGCGCGGGGAGGGGGGCAGGGTGGGGAGAAGAGGGCCAAACCCTGAAATTACCCGGATGTGGTCTCCGCGCGCGCATGCTCAGTGTCCTCCCGACAAGTTGGCAGCAACAACACGGCCCTGGTCGTCGTCGCCGCCGCCGCCGCTGCGGTAACGGAGCGGCTCGAGTGGCGGAGCCGGCGTTCGCAGCCGCCCGCTGTCCGCCGGAGGCCCCCTTCCCGCCCTCTCCTCGGCTCCGCGGCCGCCCAAGGGGGCAGGAGCGGGTGAGGGGAGCCGGGCGCCCCGCGAGAGGGGCAACCCCCCTGCCCCGGCCCTGCCGCGGGGCGGCCCGGGAGCTCGGAGGCGGCCCGGCCCGCGCGGGCAGCGGCGCGGCCCCGAGGAGCGGGCGGCCTGGCCCGGACGCCTCGGGGCGGGGGGCGAGGAGCGCGCCGACGCCCGCCGGGCGGAGGGACGAGCCGCGGCGGGAGAGCGGAAGCCCCTCGCCGTCGCCCGGGCCCAGGTAACGCGCCATGTCCCCCTCCCCTTCTCCCGTGCCCGGCCCGCGCGCCCCCGCCCGCGGCTTCCCCGCCCCGGGGCGGGCTCCGGGCGGCGGCGGGGAGCGCGCGCGGGAAGCCGGCGGGCCCGGCCCGGAGAACCGGCGCGGCCGCCTGACGGGCCGGGCCGGGCCGCGGCGCCTCGCGTCTCTCGGGCTCCGGAGTCGGTCCTGCGGCCCCGGGCTGCCCGCGGGGTCCGCGGCGGAACCGAGTGGAGCCCGCGCTGGGCGTGCTGCCGCGGCCGTCGCCACTCTTTGTTGTTCTGAGGTAGCTCCCCCGTCCCTCACGGCGGAGCGTGTCGGCCCCGGCGGGAGCGGGCTGCCTTCGGTCTGAATGAAAGTTGTGAATGGTCTCTCTTCATTTCTTTTCTCGAGCAGTTTTTTTTTTTTCCTCTTTGTCCCTTATTTTCTCTTCCTGGTTGTGTCACTCCAGTTCGTGTTTCTGGCTTTGGTTTGTTGACTTTACTTTTTTGAGTACCGTGGGTGACGGCGGTGTGCAGGAAACATCATTAACACCTAACTGACCAGGCCGCCTCCAGCCCCCCGCCCCGCACTCGTAATGAAAAATAAGAGTCAACTTATTTTATTGCTCCGACTGCAAGTACTGAGCGTGAAATCGGTGTCGGCTGTGCAGGGCGGTGGCTCCATCTCAAGCCCCAAACTGCTCTTGTAATTTCTCAAGCTGAATTTGAGATTTTCGAAGAAGTGGGTGTGTTTCGTTAACTTGAAAGATTTTTTTTTGGGGGGGGGAGTGCAATATAGAGAGGTTAAAAAAAAAACTCTACTGAAAATTAATGATTATTAATATTTCCCCCTTGAAAACCGTAGTAAAATTTTTGAAAATAAGTATATTTGCCTGTTTCCAAATAGTTTATTTTGAATTTAGTTTCTTGATGCCTTTAGTTTTGGGGCTGTAGTTTAAGGTGAAACTGCTAGTTTATTTAGAAATTGTAAATATAATGGGGAGTCATTTAAATTAGTCTGAATTGACTTTCTAAAAGCACATTGTCTTCGCTGATTTTAACAACCTTTGACTTTTGCAAGACTTAGCATCCTTTCAGTCTCAGGGTGTTTAAAAAGTAGGTTCAGTACTTTTTCTGGCAGTAACTATTTAGTCCTAATAGAAAATACAGAAATAAATACGTTTACGAACTTTACTAGGTTTAGTCCATTGCATTTCAGTAAATTTTTATTGCCGTTTTCATACGTTGTCTTTGCTATGTTGTACTTAGACCAAATTTATTTCAGCTTGGGGAGTGCTAGTGTGCAGCTTTTCTTTTTCTGCCAAAGGATTTATTTTCTCTTTTGGAAGGTTCAGATATGAGTAGTATTTGACATTTCAAGTTGTAAATGATTGATATCATTACCATCTTAAAGTATGATTTTTTAAATTAATGTTTCTTCCTTAATGTTACGATTTTACTTTCTTAAATGGGTTTGTTACAGTACAAATATAATACAGGTAGGCCAGGAGTTTAAAATTTGAAGTCTGTTTAGGTCTAAGGGTGGTGATGAATTATGTAGGTTTAAGTTGTTGGAGTTAAAACTAAAACTCTTTCTAGAGAAAATTGATACAAGATTTTTTGAGTCTGTTAATAGAAGTGGCTTTTTCTTTGCTTTCCAGGTTTTGGGGGGAACTTGCTTTAAAGAGGTATTGCATCTTAATTTTTTAATTAAGTGCCTATGTAGAAACTTCTTTGTTTAGTTAAGTTCCTCAGTTGTATATCTTAAGCTTAGAAAAAACTGCAAGTCGGTTTCAGATTTAATGAAAACCTGTGCTGAGAAAGTCACTGTGAAGTTTTTTGAAATAAGTTTTATATGCATCATTGACTGTTTTCGATGGCTTTGCTGTTCGAAGCAATTCTGCTTATACTGGGAAGCAGCAAGTCTTATAAAAACTGTGCTTCACTTTCTTAAGCTACATTTTAGTTGAACTGTTTCACCATTTGTGTGTGAATTTATTTTTCTGCATTCCCCTTCGGATCCTCCCCTCCACCCCGGACCCCCGCCCAAGTGTTGAACTAATTTATGCTGTCCAGTCACACTCCAGCTCTCTGGCTTGGAAGTCTTTTTTTTTTTTTTTCCTGATTGAGCTGGTGTTATAGTAACATCATTAGACACTATTCTAATTGAGCTGTGAATTGCTGAAGCCTCTACTAGGGCAATTAACCCTATAGGATCTGCCTCATTATATGTAAAATGCATATTTAGTCTCATCTAAAATTTTGTCCATTTTGGTGAGAACATACATTTTTCTTATGTGTAAACTTAGTTCTATTGTGTCCCCCTCTAGCTTATGCTTCTTTTTTTTTTTTTCCCAGTTTTTTTCATTCAGTGAACATGTTAGTCATTTCAGTGCTCTTTGTACATGTTTGGATTTCCTTTATTTTTGTACCCTACAAGATTATGTAGTTAGGCAGAAATTTTTGTTTTGTTTTAGTGATGATTAAAAGTGACTATTATGTGTAAAACTAATCTGATGGAAATGGTTTCAATTGATTTCATAGTTTTCTACACCAAAATTAAAGGAGTTAGATAAACCTAACCCAGAATTTAATACCATTTTGTTAAATTATTAAATTTTGAATTTTTTGCTCCACAGTTGATGAAGATTTAATTATTTTAAAAAGAGAAATTTAAAAAAATCAAAAAAGAGAAATTCAAGCGGTTGACAAATATGTCTGGATATTATTCATTTGAGCAACTTTCAGTACTGTTAGCATAGATAATATGCCAAAACATATGCTTAGTAATGAGTCATATTTAGAATTTTTGGATTTTTTTCCCCCTCATCCTAAAATGTGTAATTTTGGTGATAGGAAATGTGGCTAAATTCCAGCTTCTCAGGAACAAAGTATTTTAGGTTGTGTCACCTTGACACTATTACGTGGTGTACTTGGCATCCAGGAAAATTTGTTTTAACCATGAGAGTGGATAAAAACTAGGGTAGCACTTACCTATGTAGAACTGAGATGGTAGATCATTAGAATCTTGTAACTTAAGTTTTGATTATTTACTACTGCAAATTATGTAGGTCAGATAGCTACTACATACTGTAGAGTCTGTTTTTACATCTTAATTTAAAAGTGATAATTCTAAATACCTTTAAATTTAAAGTCTATACTTCATTATTTACATTTTAAATGAGAATTGTTTGCATTTTGGAAAACTTGTTACTGTGTGGGGGTCATCTTTTTGTTGTTGTTGTTGTTGTTTTTTACTCTCAAGGTTTAAGGCAGTGATTCTCAACCTTGGTTGTGTTTTGAAATCTCTTGGGGAGTTGCGCAAAATACTGATGGCTGGATCGCACTTCCAGAAATTGTGACTCAGTTGGCTTGGGGTGCAGCCAGATCAGAGTTCCAAAATGGTTGAGCTATAGGGTCCTCTGACTTCTTTTTTGAATTTTTTAACTGTTTCACTGTGTCACCTTTATATTCTTTAATACAGTGATATACACAATCACATGGTTCCTTGAAGGTATTGCCATATTTCTTTCGCTTCCAAGTCTGTCCCTCTGTCTCCTGTTTGAACCTTTCTTCATTTCACAGTTCATTTGAGTTGTCTGGTATCAAGTTTTAGGAAGCTGTATTTCCCCTGCTGAGAAGTTGGTTTATCATTTCTATCCTAAATAGGAAGTTGATATTTTAACATATTCTAAAATGCTTACTTGGGCTCCTTTTAAAGACTAATGACTTGGGTTAGGTGCTGAACTTTGCATCTAAACTCCCAGTGGGAATTTGGTCTTCATAGGGGGTTGATCTGTTTGGAAACCATCGCATTTTGTTGGCAACAATTAACTGGTCACTTCATTGGTTCCTGAGAATCGAGTTGCATTGAGTTAGATTTTACTGTCAGAGGTTAACTTACACACTATGAGACGTTTGTTCAACAAGCCCAACTTGTTCTTCTTTTAAAAATGAATTATTTAGTTTTGGCTGCGCTGGGTCTTTGTTGCAGGGCCCAGGCCTTCTCTGGTTGCAGTGCAAGGGCTTCTCGTGGCCGGGGCTCCTCTTGTGGCTGAGCTCAGGCTCTAGGCGTGGGCTTCGGTAGCAGTGGTGCCCATGTGGGATCTTCCTGCATCATGGGTCAAACCAGTGTTCCCTGCATTGCAAGGTGGATTCTTACTTAACCACTGGGCCATCAGGGAAGCCCCATTAGCAGTTCTTTAGAGATCATCCAGGAGAGCATGGTCAGTTTTCCATTTACATTACCTGAAGTAGTTCACAAGTGCTGGTTTACCAGTAGTTGCATCTGGACAAGCTATTTAAAAAAATAAAACAGAATATTCTTTGTCCCCTCTGTACGTCCCATCCCCCAAACACACCGATTCAGGATGAGAATGGAGTGGAGGAGGCATGGGAATCTGTACTGTTTAAAAAAATAATAATAAAAAGAACCTCTTGATTTTAAAGCATTTGGATATGTTAGTATGCTTATCTTTATTGCTTCATTTGTTTTGATGCAGTATAAGCTTTATTTTGCAGTCCTTGATGCACTGGAGTAATTTACTTAAAATTCGTCAAACCCCAATCTGTGTGTTTAGAATGCAAATCTTCTTAAAAAAAAAAAAAAAGGACTTTTAAAGGATGTTTTAAAAGGATGTTTAAAAAAAAAAAGGACTTCTACTGAATATTTGTCTTTGGTATGAGTAAGGTATAATATTTTTTAATCTTAATGTAGATGAATGTGTGTAATTCAGATCTTTTACATTTTTCAAAATGTATTTCTGAATGTAAGACTGGGTTAAGGTTATTTATCTGTGGTTTTCACTAGTGAATTCTGGAGCATTTGATATCAGTAGGTGGCCAGTCATTGTAATAATTGAATCATCTGCTGAGAGGACAACTGAAAGTAGTGCTTAATGTGATGAGATACAGAGGAATTACTGTTTAAAGTAACACTCCGTGCATCTGTGTCATACAGGTCTACCAAAACTAGTTGAAGGGAGAATTTTATGTGTACAGATGTTGAAATCAAGCAGCTGGCTAATAATAAAAACGGCACAATTTCTATGTAATTAGTCTTTTTAATAGTTTCATATATCTGTGACATTGCAGTTTGTTCCACTGTCTTTCTGGTAATTTGTAAAGTGAAGCATGTAGACTGGTACAGACTACATCAGTGCTTTGTGAAATTGATAGCACCTCAGACTCTTGGTGCTTTTAAAGTTAGGGCTCCACTCAGTATAGATTTAGTGGGGCTGGTGTGACCTGCGGGGGAATTCTGGTATAGCCCCTCTTTGAAAGAATAAGCTTGATGACTTGATAGTCTTCAATTATGAGGTTTTATGAAATGTATTTTTCAGTTTCCAGTTATTAAAATCCACCCTACTTTACAGTCTTTTAAAACAGTGTTTTCCAAAGTGTGATTGACAGACTCCTGGGGATCCCCATGTCCCTTCTAGGGGTTCATGAAGCCAGAATCATTCTTATAATAAAACAGACATTATGGGCACTGTTGCTGTGTTGGCATTTGCACTGAGGATGAGGAAGCAGTGGTGGGTAAACTGCTGGCACCTTAGTTTGAATCAAGGCAGTGGTACCAAACACATGTTAAGCATTTGAAAAAAAATGTGAATTTCACTGAAAAATTTCCTTGGTAAAGCAGTAAAATGTTTTAATCTTTAAAATCTCTACCCTGGAGTGCATGTCTTTTTAGTATGATTAAATAAATGTGTGGAGACTTCCCTGGTGGTCCAGTGGTTAAAAATTTGCCTTGAAGTGCAGGGGACATGGGTTCGATTCCCTGGACAGGAAACTAAGATCCAGCGTGCTGCGTGCTGTGCACAGAGCAAGTAAAACCCTCCTGCTGTGGCTGCTGAGCCCATGCGCCACGAGTCTGTTCACCTGCATGCCGCAACTAAGACCCAACACAGCCAAATAAGTGTTAAATAAGCTAATAAATAAATTGGGCTTCCCTGGTGGGTCAGTGATAAAGAATCCGCCTTCCAATGCAGGAGACCATAGAGTTCGATCCCTGGGTGGGAAAGATCCCCAGGAGAAGGAAATGGCAACCCACTCCAGTATTCTTACTGGAGAAATCCCACGGACACAGGAGCCTGGTGGGGCTACAGTCCATGGGGTCGCAAACAGTCAGACATAACTTAGCCACTAAATACCAACTATAAATAAATAAATATTTTAAAAATTGAGGTGTGCATAAAGTTTTTCTGCACATCTATGTACAAAGTTCATCTCTAGGAAAACCACTTGCCGCGTTTTAAATGGAACACCACTTTTATTTTTACTTAAAAGAATAATAAACTGTCATTACTTAGACTTGGATATTTGGCAGGCGTTTTCCTTGAAAGTGAGTGAAATGAACCTGCCATTCAAGGATAATAACTGGTTGCTACCAGTGATAAGAATCTAGTCTTTCAAGTGAAAATTAGATTTCTGGAAAACGTGTACCTGTCACCGTGGGCTTGCCAGCGTCCCCGTACTTAAAGATTTTTCTGATGGTGGTGATATTTAGGAATGTGATTTTAGAAAAATACATTCTATAAGAAATGTGTCAACCCTGGGAAGGTCTGTATAACTCATTGAACCAGTGTTTTTCTAGATGACCAATGCATGATGTTACAAATCATGTGTGCATAGGAGAGCCAATCAAAGTGTAATATGGACCAGTGGATTTTTGTGTAACAGAGCCAAGAAGTTCCATTGATAACAGTTTCAGATTCCACATTGCAACTAACTTTTAGGAATTGCCATTTGTTGCATTTTGCGTTGAATAAAAGATGAACAGCCATCATTATCTAAAAGGGCTATTAAAATATTCCTGTCTTTTCCAATTACTTATCTGTGTGAGGTGTTTTTTCTTCATAAACATTAAACATCACAGTGGATTGAATGCAGTAGCACTTATGAGAATCCAGCTGTCTTCTCTTAAGCTAGACATTAAAGAAATTTGCAAAAACAAAAATGATGTCATTCTGAATATTGACTTTTTTGTTTTAGAAAATACTTTTCATAAAATTTATATTAATATGTAATGGGTTTATTAAGTTAATTGGATAGAGTAAACATTTTTAATTTGTGATATGGTAAATATTAATAGATATAACTCACGTAAACAAAGGTTGTTTGGAATTCTCAATAATTAAGTATATAAGTAAGTGGACTGGAGACCAGTGTGGCAACTGCTATTTTAAAGTAACTCGTTATCTGTGTTACTGACAAAATTATTGTTTATTATTGTTGATATATGTGGTTTGTATTATATTACTCTTATCTCTGAGAATGTTATTAACTCAGCTTTAAAGAAAATTGAAGCATAGAGTTGATTTACAATATCGTGTTAGTTTCAAGTGTACAACGCAGTGATTCAGATACATATATGTTTTTTCAGGTCTTTTTCCCTTATAAATTATCATAAAATATTGAGTATAGTTTTCTGTGCTATACAGTAGGTCCTCAATTAAGTCAGTTTTTGTTCACTTAATTTGGGAAATACGTTGCAGTCAAGTGAAAAGGGAATTCATTGATTTGGTCTGGAATCAGAGCTGGGCTCAGAGTGCTGGATCTGGAGTCACAAGGAGCCAGCATCACGAGGATTCTGTCTTCTGGCTGTGCTTCCCTTTTTGTTAGTCTAAGTCTCAGGCAGGGTCCCAGGTGGTGCTAGTGGTAAGGAGTCCACCAGCCAGTGCAGGAGACATAAGAAACGTGGGTTTGATCCCTGGATTGAGAAGATCCCCTGGAGTAGGAAATGGAAACCCGCTCCAGTATTCTTGCCTGGAGAATCCCAAGGACAGAGGAGCCTGGTGGGTTACATTCTGTGTGGTTTCAAAGATTCAGACATGACTGCAGTGACGTAGCAGGCAGGCGGGCTCCAGACTGACTACTCCCAGTTTCAAGTTCAGGTCCAGCAAAGAAAGGCCTTTTTTTCTTTTTTCTGTCTGTGGTTCCAACACAAGTCCTAGGGCTGTCGTTAGCCTGACTTGGGTCCTCTCCCATTTTTGAAACAGCTGATATGCCATGGAGATGACTCTGGTTAGGCAGAAGTGGCATTATCCCACCTGCCCAGGTAGATTCTCCTTGGGAAATCAGAGTACTGTTAGAGAAGGGAAAATACATGCTGGCAGACAAAAAACATGTCAACTAGAGGAGTTTGTTGATTCTTCTTTTAGCGACCTTTAATATATTCAGTCAGAAAAATTAATTTTACAATAAGATTATTTATTAAATTATTTAGAAAATCGGTACACCAGTATGACATTTAAATCTAAGCCCAGAGAGTGAACAGCAAACATTTTAAAATTTGTCCCTTGTAGTTCATCTTAAAAGTTATCACAAAAAATGTTCTTTTTGTTTCTTTGTATTATTCTTATCTTAAATCTTTATAATTGAAAAATGTTAGTCACTCAGTTGTGTCCAACTCTTTGTGACCCACGGACTGTAGCCTGCCAGGTTCCTCTGTCCATGGGATTTTTCCAGGCAAGAATACTGGAATGGGTTCCCATGCCCTTTTCCAGGGGATCTTCCCAATGCAAGGATTGAACCTGGGTCTCCTGCATTGCAGGCAGATTCTTTACCTTCTGAGCCAGTTAGTACTGTGCATATAATTCCTTGTACTCTTGGAGGTTTTCCTCCTGCTGCCCTCATTTTGATGAGGCTCAGTCTAGGCTGTAACTTGTGCTTCAGGTAGCTTGTGTCTTCAGGTAATTGAATTAAGCTTGCCCCACCCCTGGTGCATGCCTGCTTAGAATTCTTTCTAATGATACTTCACCAGGCTAGGCTGTTTTTTTTTTTTTTCCCTTGTTAAACTTAAGCAGTTTCTCAAATATTCCCATACTTGATCCTTGACTAAGATATGTATAACTTCTGGAAAATATGCCTCTGTGTTTGTTTTACAAATGTAATCATCCAAAAGTAAACAGACATCTGAGAAATTTAAAAATGGCAGCATTCATTAATTACAGTTCATGAATCTCCATGAGAGCCTCTCCAGGCAGCACTCAGCCTGTTCAATTTTACTGAGTATTTTAATTATTGTGGCTTTATACTTCATGGAGTTGCTTTTAGGTCTATGGTCAACTTCAGGTGGCACCTTATGTTTAACAGCAAGGCTAGGGACAAAACACAAAATAGGTGGGTGTAAGAACAGACCTCTCCCATTTGCTGACTTCCTGCTTCCCATTAATTACCCCATTGCAGTGGGATTGTTGTTCTGTTACCGTCACTTTATCTAGTATCTCTGTGTTAGAGACTGTCACGTAGGCTTAACATCTTTAATGGGGTGTTAATACAGCATATTTAAAGCTGATTTTGTTACTTAACCACTTTTAAATCTTTTATTCTTTCTTCATCTTTCAGTAAACCTATCTAGGAAATGGGCCATCTTTTGACTGTTTCTTCTTTTCACTCCTTGTATGTAGTTGACTAAAAAAATTCTCTGCCTAAAAGTGTCCTGCCTAGAAGTGTCCTGTTCTGCCTAGAAGTTTCCTTCTGGTTTCCATTGCCCATGCCTCTAGTCTGGGCACACTCATCACTGTCTCCTAACTGGTGTTCTTTTCCTCTTTGCAGAGCTCTCTTCTTGCTGTCACAAGGTTTTCTTTCTAATGCAGATCCAGTGCTGTTTCTCCTCCCCCTACGCTTCTACCATAAACCTGCTCAAGGGGAAACATCTACACTCCTGTCCCTCTGCTTTTTCCTATGATTTTCCTTCAGCCTGGGAAATTCTTATTCACATGTGGTAGTACTATTCCGTCAATATTCTCATGGCTCTTCTGGTGCCTGGTAATATTGTACTTCTCTCTATCTCCCTCCCCAACCTTGAAATTAGCCTTGGTCCTGGGCTTGTCAGCTTCGGCACTATTGACATTTTGGGCTTGGTAAATTTCTGATATGGGGCACTGTACTGTGCATTGCACGATGTTTAGCAGTAGCCCCGGTCTTGACCCAGTAGATACCCAGTAGTATTCTGCCTTCCACCACCGCCACTGCCCCACCTCCCCCATTCCAGTTGTAGCAATCAAAAATGTCTCTAGACATTTCCAAATGTTCCTGGAAGGACAGAGTTGCTCTGGTTGAGAAGCACTGGCATGGCCATATGACTGGCTATCAAGTGTGAGCAGAAGTGATAGTCAGCCTTTAAAAGCCAGAGTATGAGTTATCCTGTCTTTCCTCCTGCTTTTTTAACTTACATGAAGAGTACATCATGAGAAACGCTGGGCTGGATGAAGTGCAAGCTGGAATCAAGATTGCTAGGAGAAATATCAATAACCTCAGGTATGCAGGTGACACCACCCTTATGGCAGAAAGTGAAGAAGAACTAAAGAACCTCTTGATAAAAGTGAAAGAGGTGAGTGAAAAAGTTGGCTTAAAGCTCAACATTCAGAAAACTAAGATTATGGTATCTGGTTCCATCATTTCATGGAAAATAGATGGGGAAACAGTGACTTTATGTTTTGGGGCTCCAAAAATCACTGCAGATGGTGACTGCAGCCTTGAAATTAAAAGATGCTTACTCCTTGGAAGAAAAGTTATAAACAACCTAGACAACATATTAAAAAGCAGAGACATTACTTTGCCAACAAAGGTCCATTTAGTCAAGGCTATGGTTTTTCCAGTAGTCATGTATAGATGTGAGAGTTGGACTATAAAGAAAGCTGAGCGCTGAAGAATTGATGCTTTTGAACTGTGGTGTTGAAGACTCTTGAGAGTCCCTTGGACTGCAAGGAGATCCAACCAGTCCATCCTAAAGGAAATCAGCCCTGAATATTCATTGGAAGGACTGATGCTGAAGCTGAAACTCCAATACTCTGGGCACCTGATGTGAAGAACCGACTCACTGGAAAAGACCCTGATGCTGGGAAAGATTGGAGGCGGGAGGAAAGGGGGACGACAGAGAATGAGATGGTTGGATGGCATCACCGACTCAATGGACATGAGTTTGGGTGAACTCCGGGAGTTGATGATGGACAGGGAGGCCTGGCATGCTGCAGTCCATGGGGTCGCAAAGAGTTAGACATGACTGAGCGACTGAACTGAACTGAGCTGACCTTTCCCCCTGTCATTTAAGAGCATATGTAGAAATGGAGCTTTCTTAGCCTAATCCGTGAGAGATGACAAGGAGCAGTGATGAACATTGCTATTCTGGACATATATTTGTGATTGACATTTAGTTTATGCAGAAAACAAAGCTTTGTTTTAAGCTGCTGATTTGAGGAAGTTGGTTGTCAGTGTGACATATACTGGTCTTGCCTGACTGATACATCATGCTAAGACTTAGCTAACTTGTGGATTTTCCATGCTTTCCTATTTCCAGATCACTTTAATTTCTACCTCTTTTAGGCATCTGTTACTTAGTATAATGATATGTTTGGATTCTCTGTCAGTCGTTCTCAGTGGAGTAAATAACTGAAACTCCCAACACTTCGGCCACCTGATGCAAAAACCTGACTCATTTTAAAAGACCCTGATGTTGAGAAAGATTGAGGGCAGGAGAAGGGGGTGACAGAAGATGACATGGTTGAATGGACATGAATTTGAGCAAACTCCAGGAGATGATGAAGGACAGGGAAGCCTGGCGTGCTGCCGTCCTTGGGGTCACAAAGAGTTGGACATGACTAAAGGACTGAACAACAGCAGCTGTTCTTTAAGAGATGTTGTGGAAGTTAGTGGGAGGAACTTTGGTGCATGGGGAATGAGCCTGACATCCTGCATGGGGGAGACTGTGAAGAATCTTTTGCTTTCCACAGTGCTTTCAAATGCCCGGAATATTCATGTAGAAGGAAAACAGTTAGTCTAGACCTTAGCTCCATCTAAATATATATATTCAGTTTTGGGGAATTAAGTTTCTTTGTTTGTTTTTGTTTACTGTTTATTGGAGTATAGTTGATTTACAGTGTCATGTTTCTGCTATAGAGCAAAGTGAATCAGTTATACATATATACACTCTCTTTTAGATTCTTTTCCCATATAGATCATTACAAAGTATTGAATAGAGTTCCCTGTGCTGAACAGTAAGTACTTATTATATATTTTATATAAAATAGTGTATACATGTCAGTCCTGTTAATTCAGTTTCTTAACTGAAGTTGTTTGGAACTTTATCAGCAGTTAACATTTTGGAAAATCCATGTCACCGACTACAATGCCATTGTGTCAGAACAACACACCTGTCTTGGAAGGTCTAAATTCATAGCTGTCATATTTAGGGTGATGTACCATATGTGTCCTAGCATCTAACCTCTTGATTATACTTTCTAATTTTGTTGATATGCTTGAGCATTTTTATTGAAATACATACTGCATTATATATTAATCTTTTCCCCCGTTTAGATTAGGGCATTGTTTATTTTAAAAATTGTAAGTAGGTTAGAACTTTGTTTCAGGATAGCTAATGAGGTGATATAAATTGTTACAGAAATGGGATGTTCTCAGTAGAGCACCGTTTTCTGACTACCTGTTACTTGTTTTTGTATCTCTAAGTGCTTTGTTCAGAGGGGATACAGTGTTTGTTGAATTGGCCAATTTATGGTCCCCAGGTTGCTTTGACGTATACACTGTTGCATTTGATTACCATAGCCAGTCTGTAAATTTGTCAAGGCAGATACTGTTTCCATTTTATAGACTAGAGAATTGAGAGAGATGTTAGTTTATAGTCCTGCTACTAGAACTTTGATTAAAATCTATGCATTTGTTTATGCCACTTAAATGCTGTTGTCTACTGTTGTTGAGGTCCTTTAATGGACCGGAACCTGTGGAAAGTGAACTCAGAGGGCCTCTGCGCTCCAAAGAAATAGCCTGAGAGAGAGAGAAAGAGAAAGAAAGACACGAGGACCAGAGCTCTGATGGAGCAAAGGTGTTTTAATCAACATAGTGTGGGCATATATACTGTCTTACAAGGTAGTTATTCTCAGCAAAGATAAAGATTAAAATTCCAGACTTACAAAACATAGGTGATCCATATTAAAGAGAGAGAGAGTTGTAAACAGTCACTTTTACCATATGGTTCACAGAGGAAAGAGGGTACTTATCACCATATAGAAACACTAATGAAGGAAATGCCTGGATCCTCAGTCCTGGGAGAGGCTTGCCTCTCCTCTTAATTCCTGAGTATTCAGGAATTTATAAGGAACAGAGAATTCCTGACAGATCCAAAACAGCATACAGGAAGCCTCCTGTTAAATGCTTCCTGACATACTGTCATTCCATATCACTCTTTAAAAGATTGTAATCTAGAACTGTTTAATTTAGGAGAACACCTGTATGGCCCTGCTGGTATTGTTTTTTTATACTAGGAGCTTTTACATTATGTTTCAGACACTTGTGGTCATAGGAATATTTCTACTAGTTTTCAGAGAAATGTGCAATTAAAATGTTTTCTGAGGTCTTGTTAGGGCCAAAAATAGCTTACATTTTAGAGGTGGTTACATCTGATAGTGAGATTGTGATGAAGTAGTTACACTCAGGTGCTTTGTTGTTGTTGTTCAGTGTATCTGACGCTGCTGCCCCATTGACTGGGTCACGCTAGGTTGATCACTTCTGTGTTGTTCACTATATCCCTGAATTTGCTCAAATTCATGCCCACTGAGTCAGTGATGCCATTCAACCATCTCATCCTCTGTTCCCTTCTCCTCCTGCCCTCAATCTTCCCAGCATCAGGGTCTTTCCCAGTGAGTCTGCTCTTCGCAACAGGTGGCCAGATTGTTAGTGCTTCAGCTTTAGCATCTGTCCTTCCAGTCACTATTCAGGGTTGATTTCCTTTAGGGCTCACTGGTGTGATCTCCTTGCAGTCCAAGGGACTCCCAAGTGTTTTCTCCAGCACCATAGTTCGAAACGCCAGTTCTAGGCACTCAGCCTTCTTTATGGTCTAGCTCTCTCATCTGTACATGACTGCTGGAGAAACCATGGCTTTGACTGTGCAGACCTTTCTTGGTAAAGTGATGTCTCTGCTTTTTAATCTGCTCTCTAGGTTTATCATAGCTTCCCCCTGCCCCGCCCCCCCGCCCAAGAAACAAGCATCTTTTAATTTCATGGCTGCAGTCACTGTCCACAGTGATTTTGGAGCCTGAGAAAATAAAATCTGTCACTGTTTCCACTTTCCCCCATTTATTTGCTATGAAGTGATGGGACCAGATGCTATGATCTTAGTTTTGAGTGTTGAATTTTAAGCCAGCTTTTTACTCCTCTTTCACTCTCATCAAGGGACTCTTTAGTTCCCCTTCCCTTCTTACCATTAGAGTGGTATCATCTGCATATCTGAAGTTATTGATATTTCTCCCGCCAGTCTTGATTCCAGCTTGTGCTTCATCCAGCCTGGCATTTTACATGATGTACTCTGCATATAAGTTAAATAAGCAGGGTGACATTGTATAGCCTTGATGTACTCCTTTCCCAATTTTGAACTGGTCTGTTGTTCCATGTCCAGTTCTTATTGTTGCTTCTTGAACTCCATTCAGGTTTCTCTGGAGACAGGTAAAGTGGTGTGTTATTCTCACCTCTTTAAGAATTTTTCTACAGTTTGTTGTGATCCACACAGTCAAAGACTTGAGCATAGTCAGTAAAGCAGTAGCAGATGTTTCTCTGGGATTCCCTTGTTCCTTCTGTGATCTGACAGATGTTAGCAATTTGATCTCTGGTTCCTCTGTGTTTTATAAATCTAGCTTGTGCATCTGTAAGTTCTTGGTTCATGAGCTGCTGAAGCCTAGCTTAAAGGATTTGGAGCATTACCTTCATAGCATGTGAAATGAGTGCAATTGTATGATAGTTAGAATGTTCTTTAGGATTGAAACGAACACGGACCTTTTCCAGTCCTGTGGCCAAGGCTGAGTTTTCCAAATTTGCTGACATGTTGAGTACAGCATTTTAGCAGCAGCATCTTTTAGGATTTGAAATAGCTCAGCTGCAATTTCATCACCTGCACTAGCTTTATTTGTAGTAATGCTTCCTAGGGCCCGCTTGACTTCACACTCCAGAATGTTTGACTCTAGGTGATTGACCACACCATCGTGGTTATCTGGGTCATTAAGATCATTTTTATATAGTTTTTCTGTGTATTCTTGCTACCTCTTCTTAATCTCTTCTGCTTCTGTTAGGTCTTTGCTGTTTCTGTCCTTTATTGTGCCCATCTTTGCGTGAAATGTTCCCTTGGTATCTCCAATTTTCTTGAGATCTCTTGTCTTTCTCATTCTGTTGTTTCCCTCTATTTCTTTGCATTGTTCACTTAAGACTTTCTGATCTTTCCTTGCTATTCTCTGAAACTCTGCAATCAGTTGGGTATATCTTTCTCTTTGTCCTCTACCTTTCACCTCTCTTCTTTTCTCAACTATTTGTAAAGCCTTGTCAGACAACCACTTTGCCTTCTTTCATTTCTTTTTCTTTGGGGTGGTTTTGGTCACCGCCTCCTGTTACAGTGTTACAAACCTCCACCCATAGTTTTTTAGGCACTCTGTCTACGGGATCTAATCCCTTGAATCTCTTGGTCAACCTCCACTGTAATCATCAGGGATTTGATTTAGATCATACCTGAATGGCCTAGTGGTTTTCTCCACTTTCTTCTGTTTAAGTCTGAATTTTGCAATAAGGAGCTCATGATCTGAGCCATAGTCAGCTCTAGGTCTTGTTTTTTTCTTACTGTGTAGAGCTTCTCCATCTTTGGCTGAAAAGAATATAATCAGTCTGATTTCAATATTGACCATCTGGTGATGTCCATGTGTAGAGTTTTCTCTTGTGTTGTTGGAAGAGTGTGTTTGCTATGACCAGTGTGTTCTCTTGGCAAAGCTCTGTTATCCTTTGCCCTGCTTCACTCTGTACTCCAAGGCCAAACTTGCCTGTTACTCCAGGTGTCTCTTGACTTCCTACTTTTGCATTCCAGTGATGAAATGGACAAGTGTTTTTTGGTGTTGGTTGTCGAATGTCTTGTAGGTCTTCATAGAACCTTTCGCCTTCAGATTCTTTGGCATAAGTGATGGAGGCATAGACTTGGATTATTGTGATGTTGAATGGTTTGCCTTGGAAATGAATTGAGATCATTCTGTTGTTTTTGAGATCTCACACAAGTACTGCATTTTGGACTCTTGTTGACTGTGAGGGCTATTCCATTTCTTCTAAGGGATTCTTGCCCACAGTAGTAAATATGATGGTCATCTGAATTTAATTCATCCTTAATTACATTATAAGCTGGAACAAGTCTTTTGGATCTAATGTCAGAATGAATTCAGTGACATAAGTGTTTGCATTCTTCCAAATTTGTTGCAAGGTAATGATACTGAATAAAAAAACTATAGTCAACTTGTAAGCATTTGCCTACTATATGAAAGGAACAGGGCATTGTACTAGGAATTTCTAAAATGAGAAGGTGCTGCCGTTTTCTAAACTTTGGCAACAGGGTGTGAAGCAAATACATAATCAAAAAACTACACTATAATGTGTTGAGTTGTAATTGGGGTGTGGTTTTGAGAGTGGTGTCAAGTAATATAATAGGCACACAGTAAACATCCCAGGGAAGTAGTTCTTCAGGATTGTGGTGAGAGGAGACAGTGTGTTAGGGGAAGCTCTTGGAGGCATTGAGACATTTACACTGCACTTTGAAAGGTGGCTAGGAATTTACCGAGTAGATAAAGTGGGACTGGATATGAGACTGTTAGGCAAAAGAAATAGCCTGGACATGAATCTTAAAACACAGGCAGAACTGCATTCGTTTAATAAGAAGAAGCACTTATATGTCCTATGGGCATATAATGATTAGTAAGACAAGTATTACTCCCTGTCCCTGAGAGCTTTCAGTCTAGAAATTAAAATTGTTATGCAGTTGGCTTTCTGAGTTTTCAAACTGATGATTCTCTTGGGACAGATTGGAGTGGAAGGTGTGTTTGGTTTGGCATTCATAGTAGTTTCTCTTTCTCATTCCTTCCTCCCCTTCCCTGCCAGTAAGTTGCCAGTACTTATTTTTGACATAAAAATGGGCTTTGAAAATGTGGCAACTCAAATGCTACTTCTGCTGGGAGTATCGGCTGCTCACTTTAGATGGACGTGCACGGGCTTGCCTTAGTACTTTTCTTTACACCTGCCACATTTTATTTATTTATATAATTTGCCCGACTCCTGTATGCCTTTGTGTTGTGAGTCCTGGATGGGTGGTTTACTGCTGTTCCTGCCCTACTAAATTTTCCTGGACAAATTTTAATAAGAAAAAATGCAGAAAAATGCATAATGTGTTGTAGGAAAATCTCTTTAAAACAATTAAATATTTTGGTATTCGGAAAGTTCTCCTTTTCACTCAGCATTACGTGCTAGACACCTTTATATAGATTTTTCCACTTTGAGCTCTGTATATGCTCCTTTTAATCCAGGTTCGGAGAGAGAGAGTTTAAGTAACTTAATTTGTCCCACTATTTAGTGTGAGACTTGGGATTCTAATCCATATTTCTTAACTTCAGAACCCACCGGGCAGGTAATCTCTGGTAATCTGAAAAGTACACCTTCAGCATGTATTTATTGAATGTGGGCAAGTGGCTCAGTATTCAAAGATACACGAAAAATGTGTTTCTGTCTGCCTGGGACAGGTGTTTATATAAAATAGATACCAATAGAAGGGAGCACGTGTTAAATATCAAGTAATATAAATTTAAAGGAAGCCCAGAACTACATCAGTGTCTGATAGAATAGGAATTGGTAGAAATGACCAGGGTAAAGAATCATGTAACTTTATGAGAGAATGTAGGGGAGGTCAGAGACAGGTAGGTCAGAGATGATTTACCAGGCTTTCCAGAGCTGGGTAATTGAGTGGTGTTCAAGCTGTACCTGGAGAAGGAAATGGCAGCCCACTCCCGTATTCTTGCCTGGACAATTGCATGGACAGAGGAACCTGGCAGGCTATACAGTCCAGGGGATCACAGAGTCGGCCACAACTGAGCACATCACGCTGTGCAAGTAAAGGTTGTCAGAAGAGGAATCGATTTTGGCAGACTGATGAGTTAGTTTTATTAATTTGGTAGTGGAGAATGAGTTTTAAGAATTCAAGTAAACAGCCAAAGAAAGTAAAAGTAAAACAAGCATGGGACACAGCAACGTCAGCAAATGCGTGATGGCCTCTGCTCCTGCTTCATCACCTTTGTTCTTAGGCTGATGGCCTTTTCTTAGTTCACATGAGATTTTGAGGTTAGATAAGTTAATTTGTGTTATAGATGTTGAATGGATTTTTAATGAATATTTCCTATATTTTAATTTCTTTTGAAAGGAATTTACCTTGTTGCCTTTATGGGTAAAATCTTCTGAGGAATTCAGTGGTGTCTCTTTTTTAATAATAACTTTATTGATGTGTTAATTCACATACTATAAAAGTCTCTCTGTTAAGGTGTATGATTTGATGGTTTTCCCTATAGTGACAGAGTTATGCAGCCATCACAAGTATCAATTTTAGAACATTTTCATTACCCCTGAAGGACTGGTGGCTCAGTGGTAAAGAATCTGCCTGCATTGTAGGAGACACCAGAGATGTGGGTTCGATCCCTGGGCTGGAAAGATCTCCTGGAGAAGGACATGGTTACTCACTCCAGTATTCTTGCTGGAGAATTCCATGGACAGAGGAGCCTGGCACTTTATATAGTTCATGGAGTTGAAAAGAGACAGGGCTTAGTAACTGATGCAAAGGAAACGCCATACCTATTAGCAATCATTCCTCACCCTCCCCCACCTAAACCTTTGGCAACCACTAATCCACTTTTTTTTTTTTTTTTGGTGCTTTGCCTGTTCTGGATGTTTCATATAAACGGGGCTATATAGCAAGTGGCCTTCCGTGACTTTCACTTAGCTTGTTTTCCAGGTTCATCCATGTTGCAGCATGTACCAGTACTTCATTCTTATTTATGACTAGATAATATTACGTTGTATATATTGATACATTCATCAGTTGATGGGAATTTGAGTTGTTTTGGCTATTAGGAATGATACTGCTGTGAACATTTATGTACATATTTTTGTGTGGGCATAGGTTTTTGGTAATTTTGGATGGAATTGCTGAGGGTATGATCGCTGGATTATATGGTAACTTTGTGTTTAACATTTTGAGGAATTGTCAGAGTCCTTTTCCAAGGTGGCTGTACCATTTTGCAATCCCACGTGCAGTGTATGAGGGTTCCATTTTCTCACGAATGCTTTTTGTCTGTTCTTTAGATTTATCCACCTGGTGAATGTTAAGTGGTATCTTTTTGTAGTTTTGATTTGCAGTTCAGTAATGATTAATGATTTTGAGTATCTTTCATGTCCTTATTGGCCATTCTTCTTTGGCGAAATGAGTATTAGAATCCTTTGCCCATTTAAAAATTATTCATCTTTTTATTGTTGTCGGTGATCTCTTATAACAAAGATGGCTATTGCTGATGGATAAACAGCATTTGGTGCCAGGTGATGGCGAATTTTTCATGTGTATTAGTGGTTGACTTTTAGCTTTAGTTACTTGTTAATCAAGAATATTTTAAAGTGCTGCTCTTCAGAAGTAATCCATTTTAAAGGTTCTGTTAAGATTTTACTTTAGGGTGACTAGTACAGTCAACAAGACTTGATTGAACATGCCTCTATAATAATAAGGTCTAACTTTAATATTTTGGGAATGTCAAAAACGGCAACATTTTAATTAAATCATTTAAAACTCTAAGCACCACATTTAATTATGTGCATCGAGTCTTTGACTTAACTGAAGCAATTCCATCTTTTCCAAGGTAATTGAATCTGCTTTATGAAATGTGTTCTGATATCTGTCTCTCTCTCTGTTTTTTTTAGATTATCCTGAATACTACATGTCTAAAAGTTTTTCTTGCAACGTTAACTGTTGTTTTTCGCTGCTTCCAAAAGATCAAAATTGCTCCGGAAATTGGAGACGTATTTGATTTAAAAGAAATAACTTTAACAAATGGACAATATGTCTATTACGAATACACCAACAAGTAATGATGCCTGTCTGAGCATTGTACATAGTTTGATGTGCCATAGACAAGGTGGAGAGAGTGAAACATTTGCCAAAAGAGCAATTGAAAGTTTGGTTAAAAAGCTGAAGGAGAAAAAAGATGAATTGGATTCTTTAATAACAGCTATAACTACAAATGGAGCTCACCCTAGCAAGTGTGTTACCATACAGAGAACATTGGACGGAAGGCTTCAGGTTAGTCTTGTTCCAGGGTTTCTTCTGTACTTTGTAATGGCAGGTTTTTACAAATCCTTGTTTCCTCTTAAGTTACTATGGAAATTTCATGCTTGCTCCATCTCTTTAGATACTGTAGTACATCCTATAGTACAGATATTATCAATACAGGATCCTGTACTGATACACTATATGGAAATAAATGGAAGGATGTATCTTCTTTCAATAGAGGTATAGCTTAAAAGTTTTTAAAAATGTTTTGACTAAAAAAAAATGTTCAGTATAGAAAATTTGGAAAATAAAAATCAGAAGAAAACCTACATCTTTAGCCCTTTGGTATTCATCCTTGTAGCCTTTTTTTCTTTTTTGGTATTATATGTACAACTCAGCTTGCTTTCTTTCCTTTTTTTTTTATAATTTAGAAATTTGGTATTGTATGTCTGGTACTTTTATGTGAAAAACAATCCAGAAGAATTCAACAATATTTCTAAAACTTACGGAGTTAACTTAAATTTACAAGTCTTTACCTTTTGTTTTCAGGGATCAAATTTTTCATGTAGAATTACATAATCTCATGTGTTTGATATTTTTAAAGAAACATATAGAAAACATAATGTTAGGTTTAAAATTTTTTATTTCTAGATTTTAGGTATTGTTTCTTCATTAAACGCATACTTTTTTTGTGTATTTTTAAAACCTGAGCCTAAGCCTTGAAATCATACTTAAGTTTACTACTTTGTGACCTTGTCCAATTAAGTTATTTTGAGCTTTAGTTTTCTTGTTTAAGAAATAGGAATTTTAATACTGACTTTGTAGGATTGCAAGGATTAAATGAGAATGTATCAAGTGCCTTGTATAATGTGTGATGCATAATTGATGCTCATTAAATGGTTATTTACTTTTCTTAGGTGGCTGGTCGGAAGGGATTTCCTCATGTGATCTATGCCCGTCTCTGGAGGTGGCCTGACCTTCACAAAAATGAACTAAAACATGTTAAATACTGTCAGTATGCATTTGACTTAAAATGTGATAGTGTCTGTGTGAATCCATATCACTATGAACGAGTTGTATCACCTGGAATTGGTAAGTAGACTTTACTTTTATGCTTAGAAGCATAAAGGGAAAAGATATCAATAGTGTTTTAATTTTTCTAAGTTAAATTGTAAATTTGGAGATAGCCCAGGATTTCAACTAATTTTAAAAATCAGACATTTTTAATGAAATATGTGTATTTAAATTTGAATTCTGAGAAAGCTTATATTTTGACTACTAAAACTAAGTGTACATACTTGGTATTTTTCCTGTGTAGAACACTGTTATTGAAAAATAAGATGGAAAGCACTTTTGCATTGTTAGATAGCATTTATACTACTATTCTTGAATTGAAATGGTTCATGGAAATTTTGAATCTCTGGCTTAAATTTATATTCTGTAATTTTAAATATGGTGGGAATTATTTTCATTATAATGATTAATATTTTATTTTTTTTCCCCTTTAAAAATTTAAGATCTCTCAGGATTAACACTGCAGAGTAATGGTAGGTAATCCCTTTCTTTTAACTTTCTCTCTTTTATCCCATGCCCTTTATTTTTTATTGACTTAGAACTAGTCTGTATGGGTGGGTGCTGGTAACATTTACAAGAAAAGTACTTACTGCTTTGAAAATGTACATTTTGCAGGGGTGGGGGGCATGCATCAGCATTTAAAACTGGATTTAGTAGGTTATTGACTTTGAATTTGAACTGCTATTTATGATTGCAAGTAGAATAAAAAATGTGATGGGGAACATAAAACATACACAGAAAGAGTAACTTTTGAATTGGTAAAAACTGGCTATTTTAGAAGTAAATCTCACAGAACCAGTTTCAGTAGTTATAAATAACCTGTTTGATAATTTAGAATCATGTGTAACATAGTTTAAAAACACCCAAATTCTCAATTTTCTTTATTTCAGCCGAACTTATTTTTATGATTGATAATTTTGTGAATGACTTAAAACTGTATACTATATTAATTTTTTTTCAGTCTCGTTATATTTTGAGTAAATAAAACAAGGCTACTTTAAAGTATATGGTAATCACAGATGTTCTAGGCCTATTTTTAAAGGGGGAAAGTTTTGAGATAGGAAAATGAAACAAACAGGAGTGTGTTTTTTATTTTTCATGTAGTATTTGAGAACAGAGATCTGTTAAAACTTTAGCTCTGTTTCTTGGAACATGTTAGTTAATGAGCTAAAATTTCTATAAGAACTAGTTACTTTGAACAGAAACTGATAAAAAGCCACTGTCACCTTGGAAGGCTTCCCTGATGGCTCAGATGGTAAAGAATCTGCCTGGAATGTGAGACCTGGGTTTGAACCCTGGGTCAGGAAGATCCTCTGGAGGAGGAAATGGCAAACCACTCCAGTGTTCTTGTCTGGAAAATGCCATGGACAGAGGAGCCTTTTGGGCTACAGTCTGGGGTCGCAAATAGTCAGACACCACTGAGCAACTAAACCAGTACTATCACCTTAGAAAGGTGTGCCGTTGTTCTGAAGGGGAATTAGTGGTTCAGCAGCACTTTTGCTACAGAATCCTAGAAATGTGTCAGAAGTATCATCTGACCTTGAAATTTGGGAAGAGCATGAAAGGCTACTTGTTTTTATTCTCCACTTCTCTTCCAGGTCAATAATAATAAAGGAAGACTAGTGTCTTTTGGTATTTGTTGAGGGTTAGTTGGTTTCTGAGAACAGTGGGTTAATAATGGAAGCTGTTGTGGTCTGAAAGGGTAGCTTTAAGATTAATTGGGTAAAGCCCAGCTTATTCATCACCCAGACATTGATATCATGTCACCTCTTTTTGAAAGTAAACACCCTTTTGATATTCACTATTCTCCATCTGCATTTTTGGAGAATGAAAGCTTTTAACTCAGTGGGTGTTAGTGGTGATAACTGTATTAGAATCCCCCTAGGGAGCGGTTGTGATGCGATCTAATTCTGAAGACTCATTACACTGCTTCCTGTCCTAAACTATTGCTGTTATGAGTGCTTGTCATTGATGGACTTGTGTGGGTTGATAGCCCCTTTTCAGTTGCTCTAGCCCTGTATTCAGCCTTATGGATCCCCCTAGTGGTGGCTGTTTATAAAAAAAAAGGCTGGCCTCAGTGGCTTCTTTCCTGAGAAAACGACAGGTGTTTCTCACAAGGTCCTTTCAGATTTGGACAAAGTATATAAGGCCAGGTAGCTAAAAGTTAAGCAAATGGGATAATTCCTTCACTTTTGAGTTGGGATCTTGGTGGTAATTATTTCCAGCCTGTCTCATCTCTTTTATGAAACTTTCCATGACCACATCCACTTGTGTATTGATTTTAACAAATATTTAATGAGCATGTATTGCCTGGTACTGTGTTAGGTTCCAGGGACGATAGAATAAATAAGGTATGGTTTTTTTCCACTCGAGGAAGCGCATACTCTAAGGGAGGAAAGAAAAGGTAAATAAGACAGTGGCAGTACCATCAGACAGGCTGTGCCCTGCTTGCTAGTAGTGTTAAAGAGCAGAGACCTAGGACGAGCTCAGTGTCTTCAGCTCTTCTGTCCACTGTGAGTTCTCTACTCATAGAGCATTTTACAATTTATATATGTGTATGACTGCTCTAAAAATATGGTTAAATCATCATAGCTAACACTTGCTAGGTACTTATTCTGTGTCAAAATGATCTACAAATATTGTGTCATCATTTTCATAATACTCCTACATGGTAGGTGGCATTATCCACATTTTATCAGATACAAAGAAACTGGTTCCTGGAGAGGTCAGGGGACTTGCCCAAGATTAAGGCAGCTGGAAGGGGCTCACTATTTAAACGTTTAAATACCTAAGTATCATAAAAGACTGTAAGCCCTGCTAAGGCAGTAAGCTTTCTTTTGTTTATTGATGTATCCCAAGTATTAGAACAGTATCTGGAACATAGGTGCTCAATAAATATTTTTTTCAATGAATTAATTTGTTGACTGCTAGTCCATAAAGAGAAATACTTAGTAGTTTGATGTCTGTTTCCTGGACTTTAAAAATATATACTATATGTTTTTTTAATTTTATTTTTTTGAATAGGCAATACATGGTCCATAAAATCAAAATACTATAAAAAGGTATACAGTGAAAAGAAGTGCTCCCACCCCTGTCCCCATTCCCCCCTACCTCAGGTAATCACTTTTATTAGTTTCTGGTGTTTCCTTCCAGGGTTTCTTTGCGCAAAAATACATGTATTATTTCCCTCCTTTCATACACAAACAGCATATTGTGCGCTGTTCTGGACCTTGCTTTTTCCCTTAGAGTATATGATTGTTTGAAATGTGAGTATGATTATAGTGTACAGCAGTGTTTTTTAACCAACTTTTTTGCTCTTGGAAAAAATGTATTACAGACATCTCTCCTTGTTGATACCCAGTTTTACCTAAGAAACTTGTTTTAAATTACTTGATTAAAGAGACACGTAGACTGGTAGAAGTCCTGAACTTACACTTGGGAAGGTTTAGTCAATGTGTTAGGCAAGAAAAAGTTATGAGATAACTTTTTAAAAGCAGAGTTCAATTATTTTACAGATCTTTTTTTTTTTGGCTGCGCTGTGTGGCTTGCAGGCTCTTAGTTCCTCAACCAGGAATTGAACCTGGGCTATGGCAGTGAGAGCACCTAGTCCCAACCAGTGGACCATCAGGGAATTCCCGTAATTCAAGTGTTATGTTCACGTGTTATGATTACACAGTGAGCCAAAATGTCAGTTGGAAAGCAGAAGCAATGAATATCAAGTTAACCAGCTGTATCTTCAAATTAGTAACTTTCTCCTTAGGTACTAGCAATACCAATATCTTGATGAAAAGATTCCAATCACTGTAAACAACAAAAGCCCTAAAGTTTCCAAAAATTAGAGATATTAGAATCTTATGGAGAAAACTATAGGATTTGTTGACAAGTGTAATTTTAAAAAAATTGAATAAATACAGTCATAGCCACATGGGTTTTCCTTTGCATTTTTATAATTTGGCCAACATTAGTGATGAATGGTTAGAGCCACTCTTTTTTTTTTCTTAAACTGACATACAATGATATGTTAAGCTCCTTTTGGTTGTCTTTTTGTTTCCATATAATTTTCTAAAGAGAAACCCTTTGGAGTGGAATTTATGGGTCTTAAAAATATCAATGTCTTCATTATGATACATGACAAAGTCCTTTTAAGAGATTATATGTCGACATCTGAACAATAGATTATTCTTACCTCTTTGAAATGTTCTAATTTAATAAAAATAGCCATGTAATGAATTAATATTTATGTGTAATAGATTTTTTCAAAGACTGACATAGAGAAAGATAAGGAGCATTACATGCTGATTCTTAATGGAAAAGAGAATGGCTTTTTGTGGACTGTTGACTGCTCTAAGAACAGAACCTAGTGTTGAGAGTTCAGTAGATAGTAAAATTCTAGGGTAGTGTTAGTTCAGGTGCAGTAAAGGATTGCTTGCTAAAGATAAAAAGCAAACCCCAAAACTGTTACCTAAAAGGAAGTGGGACCATTCTGGGCAGGGCCACTGATACTGTAAACTCGATTTCAATTTTCTTTTTTTCCTCACAGTGAAGCCGACTAACTATTCCTGGTTTGTTCAAGAAAAAGTTGTTGTATCAAGTAGGGTCAGTTTACAGGGTTACATTAAGGTGTAACCATGCAGGAGAAAGATGTTGTTTATTGAGTTTTTTCACACTACATATTTATCAAGCATCATTATTTGGATTGGGTTTCTAGAAGGAAATTTCAGTTTGACTTACCATTTGAGATTTTTCTGCTCATTCTAATTTTTTAGGGGACATTTAGTATGCTTCACTTTCAAAGAATACATTACTTAATAATGCTGGATCCTGGCATTAGATAGCTGTAAGATCCCACTCATATTTTTACACTGTGAAATTGGCAAAAAGAGGAAAAAACTTAGTCGATCTCCAATTTGGTCTTCTTAGTGAGGTAAACACTTTCTCTAGCCACTTGATTTTTGCCTATGTTATATATTTAAGGTGATTATTACCTTTAGATTATTAATTGGGAAGCTCAGAAATACCTTTTCAGCCGGAGGTGGTTGTAATTTAGTCGCCTTCAGATTTCAAGGAGTTAATCAGATTGATCTGATGCCACTATCTCTAAATAAATAGCTTTCGCTGATAAAGTAGAATGCTTTTAAAGTAGTATGAGAAAATTCTGAGTTACACTCTAGTTGACTTTAGGTGTTCTTATGTTACTTACAAGATTTTTTTTTCCTGGGAATAAAAGCTTATAAGATTTTAAAATGTGTTTGTTTTTCTGTGTAGCTCCACCAAGTATGTTGGTGAAGGATGAATATGTTCATGACTTTGAGGGACAGCCATCATTATCCACTGAAGGGCATTCAATTCAAACCATCCAGCATCCACCAAGTAATCGTGCATCGACGGAGACATACAGCACCCCAGCTCTCTTAGCTCCATCTGAGTCTAATGCTACCAGTACCACCAATTTTCCCAACATTCCTGTGGCTTCCACAAGTGAGTTGTAGAGTCAGATATAGTCAGCAAGATGAATTTTCCTAACAATTGAATATTTATAGGTAGTCACTTGGAGGGGACGTCTGAGTAAGTGAATATTAAAAGTACTGTGGTTATCTTTCATGGGTTAACAAGCATCAGATAGGTTTTTGAGTTGTCCTGGAAAAAAAAAATATTTGTAATTTTAAAAAGTTTAGATGTATCTTAATGTAACAGAACATAAACCGTCTTATGTTGATGTATAGTCCCTTGGAATTTAAGTAATGCTTTAAATTAGTGGTCTAATTTGTACTTTATTACATGCAGAAGAAGTCTTTGCTCTTTCACATAAATTTTAGAGAAATGTTTAAGTAGAGAACAAATAGTTTTGAACCAAGGTATTTATAGAAATCTGTATTAATGGAATTGCAAACTTTCCTCTAATCAGTGTTTTTATTTTGCTTTATCTGGCAGATTACTTTATAATCGTCATCTCAGTCTCCAGTTGTACAAGCTTATTAGAAAAAAGGACCTTGACAAATTTATTTGTAACATATGACCCTCAAGATAGATGTTAAGTGTTCTAGTCAGTTTTGAAATAAGACTAAATTATATGTATCTTTTTTTTTTCCCTAACAAGAAGTGTATTTTAAAAAGATTCTTGGGATCGTATGTACACCCGTGGTGGATTCATGTCAATGTATGGCAAAATCAATACAGTATTGTAAAGTAAAATAAAGTAAAAATAAAAATAAAAAAAAAGAAAAGAAAAGATTCTTTCTAGTTTAGAGGTACTGCCTTCTCTGCTGTGTCATGGAAGCAGAGGGCTGTTAGGTTCAGCTTTTCTTGGGGCCTGGTCAAGGCAATAATGACCTTATGTTGGACAGTGGAGTGGCCTTTTTTTTTTTTTTTTAAAAAAGAGGGTATAGTTGCTTTACGGTGCTGTGTCAGTTCCTGCTGTATAGCAGAGTGAGTCAGCCACACGTATGTCTGTCTTTTTTCTTGGATTTGCTTCCCATTGAAGTCACCATAGAGCACCGAGTAGAGGTCCCTGTGCTGCACAGTAGGTTCTCACTAGTTAGCAGCTTTATGCATTGCAGTACATGTATGTCAGTCCCGGTCTCCCAATGCGTCCCCACCCTGCATCGTTCCTTTTTTATTTTTAATTAATCACAGAACAGGGTCTTGGCACTTGTATTACTGTGTTACTTGTACGTCGGTGCTAAGGAGATTGTATCTCAGCCCACAACAGCAGTAAATTATTGATGCATCTGGACTGATACTTTGTATATTGATATCAAAGGAAGCATATTCTATTTATTTTAATATCAGATCAAGTTCAACATAGAAATTTGATCTTTGGAACAAATGGAGGATTTATTTCTACAGTTGAATTTCACATAAAGTACACCAAATTTCCCCTGCTTTATTTTACCTTTTCAAATAATATCCTTTGTATTTCCTACACAAGATGACAGTCTTCATACAGACAGCATATTCCAAATAGGTTGGACCATATAGGTTAAACACATACTTTAGAGCCTGAACCTTTAATCACTTGGTGCTTCTGTTATCTCTGTATTAACCAGTTTGGGAATATAGTTGATAAACGAGTGGGTAGGGAAGGAAAATAAAAGAAGGTACATTATAGCCACTTGAGCATAGATTAATGCCACTTACCTCTATTGATACTGTCTGAGGATTGAATTGGCATGCCTTTGTTGATGATTGCTCATGCAACTTCATTTTAACCATTAATGTTCCTGGGACCAAGTCCTAGTCAAGATCAGAAAAAGTGGTATGAATGAAATATGGGTAATTTTGTCTTGGTGTTTTTTGGATGTATTTTCACAATGAGTAGTAATTAACTGTAAGTTTTAGAATTTGTTGCAGAATGTTTCCTTAGATCTTAAAAGATATATTGATAAAATTAGAAAAAGGAAATGACTAAAATAGAGGAATTAAAAGACTTCATGAGTTGTTTAATTTCATTTTATGTTCTTGGTATTGTGTAATGAAAGTATTCAGTATAGAGAACTGTAGTGGGTGTTATGTTCAGTTGGAACCTGAATATCTACAGGGATTCTTTCTAAATTAAAATGGTTCAAATTCTCCTGCATAGTGACAATTTTTGTAAGATAGCTAAGAGTATATAACATGTACCGTTGTTAAAAACAAGAGCAAATATGCAATTAACCTTCAAAGATAACCTGTAAAAATTTGAGGGGGATGAGTAAGAAGGGAGGTTGCTGAAAATATCATCTTTAAAAATAAATAGTTTAGGGATTATTGAAATAGTCTCTTTAGCTTTTAATTATATAATCTTAGCCTTACAGAAATCTGATTTGTAGCAGGAAGAAAAGTTTGCTTTTTTCTTGATACTTTGAGCTGTTCGTGGCATATTTGGGCAATGGTGTCATTTACTCCCTTCTATCTGATTATACTCCTATATGGATGAGAAAAGATTAAGGTAATGCCAGTAACAATAATTATGGAATTTTAGTGCTTTCCAAGTGAGATGCACAGTTGACTTAATACTTGCTTAAAAAAATTTAGCCTTTTTCACACAAAAGATACAGCCTTAAAAATGTAAGCAATTTCATAGAATGGTTTTAAATAGAATAGTTCTCCTGTTTTATTACATACAGAGAGGGCAACTAATTTCTTGTAAATCCAGGAATATGATAGTGTTCTTAGAGGCAATTCTTGATATTTAAAAGTACATGAGAAAATATCACAATAGACTGATTTTTTTTTTTTTTTTTGGTTTGTTTTATTTATTAAAACTCGCAGATGCTGCGTTAACCGGACAGTGGAGCTTACCTTTTTTCCTCTTAACTTTCTCACCTTACCATTACATTCCATTTAAAATACTTGTCTGCTCTGCTTTTTTATTGAACTTTAGCATTCTGCTATTGCTAGTACCATTGCTGATAATAATGAGCTTTCCAATTTTCAACACTTCCTTGAGCCTGGACTTTTGGAATCCTAACAGAAAGATGCAAAAGCTAGATGGAGTGGCTGTGGGTGAGCTAATGTACTTCTGAAGAAGTTATTAAAATAGGCTAGACCTGTACTGGGGTTTTGCTGGCATTTGGAGAATATTTATGAAGAATGGGCCACTAAAATTAGCTAGATATTAGAATAATTTTGAACTTCTTCAAGTTAAGGTTTGCCTTTATAGATGACTGCAGGGTTTTTTATTTGATAGGCCATGGGTGACTTCACTCTTTGCTCATCTTTATAGTTGTGACTTTCAGGTATAAAATCCTTCATTTACTGTATAAAGCCATAGGATTGCATCTACAAATGTACCATATTAATGTCTTCTTGTTCCTCTAGGTCAGCCCGCCAGTATACTGGCAGGCAGCCATAGTGAAGGATTGTTGCAGATAGCTTCAGGGCCTCAGCCAGGACAGCAGCAGAATGGATTTACTGGTCAGCCAGCTACTTATCATCATAGTATGTACATGCTTTTTAAAATCTTTTAAGTAGTTGAGAAAAAATAGGCAGACTTTATAAAAGCAAATTAATCCATATGGGCCTTAATTTTTAGACAGCACTACCACCTGGACTGGAAGTAGGACTGCACCATACACACCTAATTTGCCTCACCACCAAAACGGCCATCTTCAGCACCACCCGCCTATGCCGCCCCATCCCGGACATTACTGTAAGCTCTTGTTTTTGTTGTAAGGGCCTTTTCTTTTTTGAAGTTTGTTTTCTTTCTGTTTTTTAAAAAAATGTTTTTACATCTTTTGTTCATCTTACAGTTTAGTTTCATTACATGATTAGTGCTTTTTAGTTTTTCATAGTTATGTTATCATACCTTTGTTTTCGAGGATTGATATTTACAAAACACTTTTATTTCTTCCTTGCCGATGTTTCATTAACACCACATTGATTGCCATTCATTTGTTTGTTTTGTATATGTTCTTAGATCTCATGTGTATCTGTATATCCATCCTAAGTGGACTGAAACTCCTTGAGAGTCACGATCTCAAGGTTTCTCTCACTGTAGAGTTCAGCATACCGTAGACATACAGATGTTGAATCTGTCATTATTCTGTGCAGGCTTGATGGGGTACCCTACTGATAACCAGCCGTAGCTTGTAGTTTCAGGCAGAATAGGAACATTGTTCATTTGGCTTAATAAAATCAAGAGTATAAATCTTTCATATATATTAAACCCTTTTCCTCCATTATAAGAGTAGTAGTACCAAAGGAAACTTGGAAAATAACACAGAGGAGTGAATAAGAAAATAAAAATTATCCAGAATTCTACTACCCAGAGATATCTACTCCTAATATTTTGTCACATTTTTCTTTCCAGTCATATAATTGGTATATGTGTTAATTTGGGGGGAGGAGGATATCAGACTGTGAATATGTTATTGTACTTTGCTTTTTTATAGTTATGTTACTATGTTTCCTTGCCTTATGAGAGTGTAACTTTTACTGGCTGCCTGGCAGCATAGTCGTTAAGGGTGCTGAGTGTGGATGCTTAACTACCTGTGTGACCATTGGCTAGTTATTTAACCTCCCTAAGCCTTAAGGGAATTAATAGTAGTGTATGTCTCAAGGGACGCTGTAAGAAGTAAATGTATTAATTCATGTGATTCGTTTAACACAATGTCGTAACACATAATGATCTCTCAGTTATTGCCAGTTTGTAAATATTCTTAATTTAATAAATCATAAACACTTATTTTAAAATGGATCTAACAGTTTGGATTATAATTATATCTTACAGTATGAAATATACTGTATTACATGTTACATGTTACATGAATAATTTACTTAATTTGCATTGAAGTTTGCATATATTTAAGCTATTTGTATGTATAGTTATTATAAATTAATAGTTGGCATATGGTATTAAAATGTTGGCTATTATGTCTATAAAAGCAATTCAAGAAAAAAGTGATTCAAGAGTATTTGCATACTACAATTTTAAAATAAACCAAGTTTTTAAGTTCTTAGACATTGTATAAACTTGATCTAAACAATTCCTAAGGTATAATAGTTATATTTAAAGGTTTATTAAAATTTTTGGCACTGGAAAACTTTTAATAAATAAAAATGGGATTTTTTTTTTTTTTTACTGTCTTTTCTTTAGGGCCACCAGTTCACAATGAGCTTGCATTCCAGCCTCCTATTTCTAATCATCCTGGTAAGTGTATTTCAAAATGAATTGCCTACAGTTAGTTTTTCTTTATGACAATGAGACATATGTGCACACAGATTTTAATATAACTGCAGAATAACTTTTCAAATAAGTACAATTTCGTTATGGCATTAGTTAATTAACAGTTTATGAATAATGGATATAATCACACATAAACTGTCCGTGTTTGATTTTTTTAAACTGTCTGAAAGAAATGACAAGATTCGTGTTTTTGGCTAAAATATAAAGTACCAAAATTCTGGTTTTAAGACAGACATTTGATACATAAATGTGCAGTGGAAGAAACCAAGTTTCAAAATAGAACAGCTGTAACACTGTAGCTTAAAAAGCCAGGGAGAATCTTAAGTAGATGAGGAACAGAAAAATAATTCACTGTATCTGTCTTAGGTAGGTTCAGGAATCTCTGGTTAACTGGAATTTAGAAACTATTTGCATTAAATTATGTTCAAAATAGTAGATTAAATAGCTCAATAGATTTCAACTTTGAACATAATAAAACAAAGTTTGGAAATAAAATATGAAGGCTTCTTAACAGAAACATAGGATTTTGATTTGTTTTTCTTCCTCCGTCCTATTGTATCTGTTTTTCTTTGCTTAGAAAGATGCAGATACATAATTTCAATTCATCACCTTAGTTTTTCCCCAGTTAGAAAAGTTTTGTTTAATTATGAAGAATTTCAACATATACAAAATACCAGTATAGAAAATTCTCATTCCTCAGTTTTAGCTGTTATTAACTTCTGGCCAGTCTTGTTTCTTTCATACTCTCACCTACTTTTCATACCCTTACCTGTTATTAGGGTAGAAATCCTATATAATCATTTGATACATAAATATTTCCATATTTATTTTCAGTGAAGATTTAAAAAAATATTATAGTGACCGTAAGATCAAATTAAAGGGTAACTCATAGTTCCTCAAATAGATCTACATTATTTTCTTAAATAGTGCTCAGTTATCTATTTTTTTGTTGGTTCTGACTTCTAGCTGTTAAAGCATTAAGGGTAGGCTCTTTATTCTTTAATTAGTCTCATATTTCAGTTTAGGAGATTTAAAGAATTTCTATGTCAAAAGGCCAAGTTGCTTTAGTGATCACATCAGAGTATGAGAACCATTTGTAGCTCACCAGTAGTAGATGTGATACTTTCATTAACTTTTACTGATTTTAGAGGCAAATGTTTGTTTTGATAAGGAGAAAAACATTGCTGCCGGGACAGAAGTATTTCTTAAACATGTATTTAACTAGTTGAGCAAACTCCAGGAGATGGTGGAGGACAGGGGAGCTTGGCGTGCTATAGTCCATGGGGTCACGAACAGTCAGACACGACTTGGTGACTGAACAACAGCAATGATTTAGTAGTTACATATATACATTTTTAACCATATATATTTACTGAATTATCCTTTTTAGTGGATTTCCGATCTTATTTGCACATTTTTGTGATTTTAAATGTTTGTTTTGTGAGTCAAGGGGTCTTGCCTTTCTATAAACATTTATAATTAAGAAATGTAATAAACAGAGAAGTACGTAAAACCAGTATAGATATAGTCTAATGAATAATGTGGAAGCCAGCACCTGTGTAACCAGCACCCAGACTGAAAATTAAAACATTGCAGCACTACCAGAAATCTCCCTACCCTACCCGTTGCCTCAGTCAAAGGCTTTTTCTCCCCTCCTTTGGAGGTAACTGTTGTCTTGCTTTTTATGGATTTGTATTTCATTTATGATGAATGCATCCCTAGACAATCCAGTTTAGTAGTTTGGTTTTACCGCTTTTTGAAATTACATAAATGGAATCATTGTATCAGAATCTTACTTTGTGTTAATAAATATATTGTGAGAAGCCAGGAAAATATAGAGGCTTAAGAATGAGAATTTTGCTGGTTTCAGGCAGCATCACTGAGAATCAGGCGTGGCCCCGGCAGCTTGGAGGGTCTCTGTTGTTCCTAGGGCTTGGTGATAGGCAGTCTAGGGAGGAAGGGTAATGAGGTCTCTGAACAGAACCAGCCTTGGAGGAGTGATGTGGGGCCGGGAACGGTGGCATGGAGGTAGTTATTTGGGTTCAATTTTGGATTCATCAGTTGCTTTGGGTTCTTGATGGATTTCCTTCATTTTTCTCATTGTAGAGCTGATGTTGAGACTTAACATCTGCTGGTGATTAGGGAATAGCATTCATTAGTTACTAGGATACACATCTGTAGTACCCTGCACTGGCATTAAAGCTTCTGTTTTATGAGTAGAATGGGAAATGACCAATTAGTATTGGTCTTTACCTTGGTGTAAAGGGTTTCAAACAGGACATCTGCTTGGTGAGTTACGTGCTTTGACTTTGATGGCTAAGTTGAAGAATATTTTTGGAAAAAGCTGATCTTTCATTTCTAATTTCTTTTGACTTATGCTCTTTTCCTTTTCTATGAAACTGAGATAATACTCATTAAATATTGATTGCAGATTAAAGTGAAGAGTTTTCCTCAGTGTCTTGAGGTGGTTTTGGTCATTGATACATGGATACAGAATTCACAGTTCAGATTCAGGTTGTATTCTAGTACTCTGGAACTACCGTTTGAGAGAGTGATTTTATGTGTTCATAAAAGATTCTCACAGGACATCTCATTCAGATCTAAACAACAAAAAGTAAAATTCATAATGAGCCACTTAGGTTCTTTAACCAAATGATTAACTTTCTCTTGAATAACTTTTGTTTAAGAAATTAAAGATAATGCCTTGGAGGCTTATAATTTCTATTATAATTGAACAACATTTTTTTGATAAAGCGGTGCTTTGTAATACATTTCCCCATTACAAAAAAATACTTAGCTGAGTCTTTAATATAGTGTTAAAGAAATTCATGTTGTTAAGTCAGTCTTTCCAAACCTTTCCCCTGGTCAGTGATGAGCAGCCCATAGACTTCATGAGACCAGTTCAACCTCACTAATTTAAGGAACAAGAAACTAAAAATAGCTACGTCAGCATACACTAACAGTCTCTCTCCCTTTCAGGTGAGTTGGGACATTAAGAATGCTCTCTTGGAGCTGAGTAAATTCTGTCTTGCTATTGCTGTTAGCTTTGAGAGGCTGCAGGCTCGTCACCTGTATGGCATTTGGTTCTTGGAGCAAAAGAGCACAGAGAGATCTAGAAAGGCTTAATGCGTGTTTCCTATTACCTTCTCCTGTTTTAAAAATAAGAATGTTCCCTCTGGTTGTATAGTAGGTTTAGAGTGGACCAGAAGATGTTTTCCTGTGGTAGTTTATACCCCCACACCGCCAGATTCTCTGGATTGCCTTTTAGGTTGCCTCTAGCACCCTCCCTCCTCACAGGTAACCCCTTTCCTCTTGCTTTCCTGGGCCTTAATAATCCTGTTAATTAGATGGTTGTTTTTATCCTTGGTCTGTGGTACAACTGATGTCAGTTTCATTTGATCCTCACAACTGCCAAAATGAAGCTTTATTGTATGGTGTCATTGTCGTATTGAGCTCAGTTGCTTCAGTTTTGTCCATCTTTTTGCGACCCCGTGGACCATAGCCCACCAGGCTCCTGGGATTCTACAGGCAAGAATACTGGAGTGGGTTGCCATGCCCTTCTCCAGGGGATCTTCCCAACCTAGGGATCAAACCCACGTCTCCTGCATTGGCAGGAAGGTTCTTTACCGCTGAGCCACTGGGAAATGTATGGTGTGAAATATTAAGCAAACAAAAATCCCTTTGGTGACTTGGAAATAATAAAGTAAGGTTTAAGTGTAGTTGCAGATGTTGTAATTTATGATGATGAAAGTATATTTTTCTTATTTAAACATGAAGAAAATACAACTCTCTTTTTCCCCCTCAGCTGGCTCTCATGGGAAAAATACTGCTTGCTATGGCACTTTACTTGAAATAGTGTATAGTGTTCTTTAGTATGAACTAGGAAATGCGTGTTCTTGGATCTCATTTTTTTAAGTATCATTGAAAACATTCATGACTTCAGGATATTACTTGTAACAAAATTTACTCTTCGAGCTGATTATTTAAAGATCTTTTTTAAGTGCTGTTACCGTTTTTTGCTGGCAAAACATTGGGTAATTTTTATGTTGTCTTAGACTACCTCTTTCGGAGAAGACAATGGCACCCCACTCCAGTACTGTTGCCTGGAAAATCCCATGGACAGAGGAGCCTGGTAGGCTGCAGTCCACGGGGTCGCTGAGGGTCAGACATGACTGAGCGACTTCACTTTGACTTTTCACTGTCATGCATTGGAAAAGGAAATGGCAACCCACTCCAGTGTTCTTGCCTGGAGAATCCCAGGGACGGGGGAGCCTGGTGGGCTGCCGTCTATGGGGTCGCACAGAGTCAGACATGACTGAAGCGACTTAGCAGCAGCAGCAGCAGCAGACTACCTCTTTAGTTTTAGCTTCAACCAGTGTATCTACCTGTTAATGTTTGATGAAGCTTCTTTGTCTATAGCATAATATAATGCCTTTAATAAATAGTTTTACTTATAAAGTAAATATTTACTATATAAATATTTATAAAGTTTCACTTTATAAATATTTCAAAACTAGCTTTTTAAGATAACACTTTAATATATTGCTAGTTTTCCTGTTGTTATAATAAAGACTGTTTGAAGGAGTGCTTGTGACTAGTCGGCTCTTCTGTTTGGCAGAACATTTGCATTACTCAGATCTTGAATCACCCAGTTTTCATGTGGTCTTTTTTATTAATACTTGATTGGGTAGTACTTTATTCCTTGACAGCATTTTGAAAAGCAGTTAGATACTTATAGACTTGATAAGAACTTTGTTTTTAATACATTTTAAGCATTTATCACATTTCATTTTAAGATCTTTTGGTAGGTTTAAAAATGCTTTTGTTTTTTTGTCATTCTGAGTATCTTTTCATATTGAAAGTTTTATTGCTTCATATTCTAGTTCAGCCAAAGTTCATAAATGGCACAGTAATATGCAGGTAAATAATTGGTTTATCATAGAAAACTTTAATCCTCTCGTTAGTGGCACCGGTCTTTTCCTGCCTTGTGTCAAGACTCCTATCTACTCTCTAGACTTTTGCATTTGCTTTCATCTTGAGATTTACATTTGCAGTCTCCGCATAGATACATGGTCTTTCAGGTCTGACTTCTTCAGGTAGGGTGTACCCCTAATGTCTAGTTTGAAGGACCTGCCCACTCTTCTGTCCCATACCCTTTTTAATTTTCTTCATAGTGTTTGTCATTACCTGAGTTAGCTTGCTAATTTATTCACTTATTTGTCTGCTGCACCTCCATGAAAATAGGACAGTAGCTACCAGTAGCTGCCTTGTTCACTGCTGTGTATGTAGTACCTACAGCAATTCCCATGTACCCCATAAATACTTGTTATTTCAAAAAGGAAAATCAAATAATTTCCATGTATGTGGGCTCTATGTAATAATTGTATTCTAACAAAAATTAGAAATAGTTGGTTAGCTATATTTACATACCAAACCAGATAGTGGCTTTCTTTCCCCCCAGTCATTTAAAATTATTTAAAATCACTTATTGTTGTTAAATGAATACACCACACACATTCTCAAAGGTAAAATTGTAGTAGTTACGAATGGACTTCACCAAAAATACAGATGGAACAAATGGCCTTTCATCCCAGAGACAGTTGAAAATTCCTGCCCTCAGAAGCTATGTAGTTGGAGTGTAATTAACTTTGACTCTCTAGCCTTGAATGTCTAACTTGGTTATGTCCTTTCTCTCATTTGCTGCTGCTGCTGCTAAGTCGCTTCAGTCGTGTCTGACTCTGTGCGACCCCATAGATGGCAGCCCACCAGGCTCCCCCATCCCTGGGATTCTCTAGGCAAGAATACTGGAGTGGGTTGCCATTTCCTTCTCCAATGCATGAAAGTGAAAAGTCAAAGTGAAGTCGCTCAGTCGTGTCCAACTCTTCGCGACCCCGTGGACTGCAGCCTACCAGGCTCCTCCGTCCATGGGATTTTCCAGGCAAGAGTACTGGAGTGGGGTGCCATTGGATCTATAAACATATACCATAGATTGATTTACTGAAGAACACTTCTCTGAAATATGTATTAGAATCTGTGTGTTGTTTGTTTTTTTTTTTTTAAAGTTCAGACTACATAGAAAATATTATGTGGAGTCAGATGAAACATCATGGTAAAGATTTTATGATTCTAATTGTTTCCATTCTTTAAATTCCCTGTTGATTGGGTACTTTGAAGTAAGAACACAATTCTGGATTTTAAAAATGGTATTTTTTTGAACTTTAAGAATGCTGGGTAATAAGCTGAAAAATAGAAGACCTGCCGTGCTTACTTTGTAATGCATTGTCAGTTCTTCTGGATGCTCTCCCCTTTCCCTTAGCCTTTAAGAAAAGCTTGGTCGTATGGAGTGAAAGTGAGAGCCTTGTACCTTTCTCACACGAGTGACTGTCTTCTCCCATTTGTCTCCTGTAGCTCCTGAGTATTGGTGTTCCATTGCTTACTTTGAGATGGATGTTCAAGTAGGAGAGACATTTAAGGTTCCTTCAAGCTGTCCTATTGTTACTGTCGACGGATATGTAGACCCTTCTGGAGGAGATCGCTTTTGCTTGGGTCAACTCTCCAATGTCCACAGGACAGAAGCCATTGAGAGAGCAAGGTATTGCAGTATAGTTAGTTCATTTTAAAAACTGAACTTCTATTTGAAGCTATATTTTTCAGTGTAGGTTATGTTTTTGAATATAAAGGAATAAAGATGATCTTAAACATTTAGAACTTGTAAGCATTTCATTTTAAGTGTAGATGTTTGTTATTTGATAAAATGCAGTCTCTTTTTAAAAGTTCATGAGGTTTCTATGTTTTGAATAGTAACTGGACCCTATGGAACCCAGTTTGAAAACTAGTTTTTGTTTCCTCTGATTGTATAGTATTTCTACAAATTTACCGAAAGGAAATAACATAAAATAAAGACATGTTTCTGCAAGTGTTATTTATAATGAAAGACTGATAAAAAAGGAAAAATGCTTAAGTAAATTTTAATAACCTTTGTTTTTATACAGTCATTAAAATATAAAAAGTTTATATAATCAAATGTAAATACTTATGAAATATTACAGGAAAACTTACACAATTTTACGTATTGTGTGATGTCAACTCTTTAAGGAAATATGTTTGTGTATAAACAGACAATCTTGACTCTATCACTATTGGTGTGCCTTTGGCAAATTATATACTCTCCAAGCCAGTCTGTCTAGTAGAATTTTCTGTGATGAAGGAAGTGGTTTACCTGTGTTGTCCAGTGTAGTAACTACTGGCCACACATAGCTATTGAGCATTTAAAATTTGGTTCATATGATTAACTGAATTGTAAAATTAATTTTAATTGAATGTGAAGGTTAAATGAGAATTTATATTAAATATTTCTTACACATAATAAGCATTATGTGAATGCTCATCATTATTACATGTGACTAGGATACTAAAAAAAAGAAACAGAAAAATGTTAACAGTGGCTATCTATCTTTTGGCTGTGGTTTATAACCAAAATACAATGTCCTTTATTTTAAAATTTTCAGTATTGGGTGTGCTGTATAGTCTGAACTAAAATTTATTTTTAAATACCTATCACTTTTTCTTCCGAAGGTTGCACATAGGCAAAGGTGTGCAGTTGGAATGTAAAGGTGAAGGTGATGTTTGGGTCAGGTGCCTTAGTGACCACGCAGTCTTTGTACAGAGCTACTACTTAGACAGAGAAGCTGGGCGTGCACCTGGAGATGCTGTTCATAAGATCTACCCAAGTGCATATATAAAGGTTAGTTGTAATTTTACCCAAACATTTTAGATATGGAAAGCTCTATTTGTTATTTAAGGAATTGAGATGGATGTGGGAGAAATGTAAAAATGTCTTATGTATTAAAGAAATTATGTTTGTATTAGCAAATTCGTTAAATGTTTTAGAGAAATACACAAGTTCTTGGAAATACTGAGTGAAACCTCCAAATTTGTGTTCCTTTGATGTTTAAAATATGTAAAAATCAGCCTCTGAAAGTTTGTCTTAGCCAATCTTCAGGATTTTATGGAAGAAAATTCTAAAAGTAGAAGCTTTTTGACTTAACTGAGAAATGAAAAATTCTTCAAAACTATGTTTTATAAAGGTTATTTTGTTCTTTGAATGAGTTTTATTTGCTATATCATTTTGCAAATTAAACCTGAGGTATTTTTCATTAATCCATGTTCAACCCATTTCAGTTTTAATTTATAACATACACTGTTTTTGAAAGAGAAAGATAGTTGTAATTAGATAGCCTGAATATATTTCTTTAAAGAAAACAAAAACATTTACTTTTCTTTTCAATAAAGAAAACTTTCTGCATTTATTTGACTGTGCTGGGTCTTTGTTGCTGCACGCTGCTTTCTCTCATTGTGGGGAGCGGGGCTGCTCTCCAGGTGCAGTGTGCAGGCTTCTCATCGTGGCGGCTTCTCTCGTTGCGGGGCGCAGGCCCTGACCGGGCGGGCCTCAGTTGTTAGAGCACACAGGCTCAGTAGGTCCGGCTCCCGGGCTCTGAGCACAGATTCAGTAGCTGTGGCACACAGGCTTTGTTGTCCCATGGCATGTGGGATCTTCCTGGACCAGGGATCCAACCAGTGTTCCCAGCATTACATGGTGGATTCTTAACCCCTGGACCACTAGGGAAGTCCTATATTTCTAACTTAGATTTTCCACGTTTTTTTAAAGTCCTAAGTGTCTTTAAGGTTAGTTAAAAAGCAGTTGTAAGTTAGTGGATTTAACTCTCATTACTTAGTTCTTAGGAAATTGCTTAGCACACAAATAGAATTATCTTTATTCGCATTTTCTAATTTTTCCTCAAGGAATTTTAGTTATTTGTGCTTCGTTATTATTTTTGAGTGGTGCTGGATTTCCCCGTATACTTTATAATCTGTTTAGTATTTGTTGGCAAGTTTGTCTCAAGAGGTTTTGTTTTTTCCTCCTTGTCATTGTTTCTCCCTGTAGGGCAGTTCTGCCTTAGTCTGGCACGCACTGAGATACACATCTCAGAACCAATTCTTATATTTACAAGGTAGAAGAATTTTGTTCCTTGAGAAAATTGAGTTAAAATCCCCAGGTATGCTCAGGGCCTAAATCCTGTTGCATAGATTTCTCTGATGTTTACCTGTGCCCTGGACAAGAATTTTGTTCCTAGATGCATTTCTGAATTAACTGTCAGACTGTTTTACTAGCACTTGATTCGTGGTCAGGTAACCAGTGCAGCCCTCTTAGAGCCTGCCTATTTTCTCTTTCCATGTCACTTCCTGTCCTGTACACCTTCTGTTTGGTGCTGGTATCTTAAGTACCTTCTGTCTTTAGACCCTGCTGTCCACTGGGGATTATGTTTATCCATAATCAGTTAATGGATCCACGGGTTGTTGCTATACTTTTTTTTGGCTAATATTATGAATGATGCAGCTGTGAATATTCATGTACAAGTTTTTAGGTAGATGTATGTTTCTATCTTCCTGAATGTATACCTAGGGGTGGAATTCCTGAATCAAAAGATAACTCCTATGTCTGTCTACTTGAGGGACTGCCAGACTCATTTTGTAAATGACGGTGCCCTTTTACCTTTCCACCAGCAATGTACATGGAGGGCTGCAGTTTCTCTATATATTCATCAACGCTTGTTATTATCTGTCTTTTTTATTTTAGCCGTCCTATTGGATGCAAAGTGGTATCTACCTCATTGTGGTTTTGATTTGCATTTCCCAAGCTGCTAATAACATTTGCACTTCTTTTTTGACCATTTGTGTATCTTCTTTGGAGAAGGTCTGTTCCCATCTTTTCCCATTTTTTAATTGGGTTTTTTAGTCTTTTTATTATTGTTGTGAGAGTTCTTTGCATATTCTGGGTATCAGTCCTGTATCAGATACTTGATTTGCAGATATTTTTTTCCATTCTTTGTCTCGTCTTTCACTCTTTTCGTAATGATTTGCAGCACAAAAGTTTTAAATTTTCTTGTAGTCTATTCTTCGGTTGCTTGTGTTTTTTGTGACATGTCTAAGAAACTGTTGTCTCATCCAAGGTTATGAAGGTTTACACCTGTGTTTGCTTCTGAGCATTTTATAGTTTTAGGTCTTGCATTGGGGTCTGTGATCCATTCTGAGTGCATTTTTGTGTGTGCCACTCTTGTTTTTCGTCATGAGAACCAGTTGTTTGAGTGACCATTTATTTAAAAGACTGTTTTTTTTTTTCCCCTTACTGAATTATCTTGACACTCTTGTTGAAAATTCAGTTGACCTTAAATGGTAAAGATTTATTTCTGGGTCATCAGTTTATTTCATTGATCTATATATCTGTCCTTGGGACAGCACTACCCTGTCTTGATTGCTGTAGCTTTTGTAGGGAGTTTTGAAATTGGCGAGTGAGTGTTAGCCCTCCAGCTTTGTTATTTTTCAGGATTCTTTTGGCTATTGCCAGCCCCTTGGATTTCCATGTGAATTTTATGATTGGTTTGGAAGATACTTATTTTTAATAGTTGTTTTTAGCCTTTTAATGTGTTTTGTACCTTTGTGTCCATCTTGACTAGAAGTCGCTAGATTATTTGTGCAATTAGAAGTCGATGGACAGAGGGCCACAGTGTTGAATATATACTTTGTGCCAGACAGTAATGATGAACTTATCAGATATGAGGTAGTATTTAAAACATTTAGGCTTTAAAAATGTAGTATCTTGTATAATGTAATTTCTAGGATTGTCAAATAATGTAATATCTCTATTCTGGTACAAATGGTGCTTGAAAAGTTCTCCTAATATAAGACTTGTCATCACTTGATAAACCAGTATATTGTGGATAGATTTTAATAGAAAACTCAGACTTTTGCCTTGAACAATAAATAAATTATCCTCTGGTACATTTTCTTGGAGTAAAAGAAATCCCAATTTTGTTTCATTAACTAAGATTTTAAAATAATTATTTTTAATTTACTGTTTATTAAGTATATTATTCTTTAGAAGAGTCTTATTAGCCAGAAGGAGATTCAAGTATATCCTAAATCTGGCCATTGGCATTTTCTTCACTTACTAATTTAGGGGGCACCAGTCACCTAAAGGATCTGTATTTTCGTATTTTAGATTGTCATGTTGACTTTTATTAGAGGTGATGTTACTGGGGTGAGTGCATATATATGAACCCGTGGAAAGAGTGCCTTTACATGGGGGAATCCAGCCCAGGCCCAATCACACACATATACATAAACATATTTTTTCTCTTTTCAGTTAAAATGAGGAAAACATAGGTTTGGAGAGCCGTTCTTTCATTTTATAAATGTAAGAAGCTAGGACTAAATTGCATTTGTTTTTTTCTTCTATGATACTGATTTTTTTTCCCTACTTCTCTCATGACATAGCAGTCACCTTACATTTATGAAAATTTGATGTAATGAAATGGCATTTTACAAGCTTTAAATGGAGCAGATGTTTGAATTCTTTTTAAGTGTCATTGCTCTTTTGCTTTGAAAAGTAAGATCTGTTCTGTTTGTGTTGCTTAAACACTGGACACTCAGGTTAAGAGCTTTATCGAGATACAGAGATAATTCATATACCATAGAATTCTCCCATTAGAAGTGTACAGTACAGTGATTTTTAGTATATTCACAGAGCTACAACCTTCACCACAGTCAGTTTTAGAACATTTTCATTTCCCTAGAAAGAAATCTTGCACCCCTTATGCGCTACCTCCCAACCTCCTGTACCCTCCAGCCCTAGCCAGCTACTAATCTACTTTTTCTCTCTATAGATTTGCCTACTCAGAACAGTTTTTGTAAATGGAATCATCCAGTTTGGTCTTCTGGGACTTCTTTCACTAAGTGTAATGTTTTCAAGCTTCATTCATGTAACATATATCTGTACTTCATTCTTTTTAGGGCTGAATAACATTCCAAACATTGCATTTTGTTTATTCGTTCATCAGTTGATGGACATCTGAGTTTTAGCTGTATTATGAATAATACCACTGTGAACATTCATGTACAGATTTTTGTGTGAATGTATATCTTCATTCCTCTTACAAATACCAAGGAGTGGAATTTCTGGATCATAAAGTAACTATGTGTAACTTTTTAAGAGACTACCAAACTGTTTTCCAAAGTGGCTGTACCATTTGATATTTCCAGCAGCAGTGTATGAAATTTCTGATTTCTTTACAGTTTCATGAATACTCATTATTATCTGTCTTTTCCTTGTTAGCCTTCCTAAGGGCATGTGATGTGGTATCTCATGTATGGTGGGTTTTGATTTGCATTCTCTGACGCTGAGTCAGGTTTGTTGTTGCACACATATGTAAGGGACAGGGGTCAGGCAGTGCTTCTAAATCACAACTGGACTAGGTTGAAGGTTATTATGATCCACTTAAATTTATTCCCAGTCACTAGATATCATGACTCTTACATCCCCAGGTCAGATAACTTAGCAGGTCTTTAGTGCAATCTTCTGTTCAGATGCCCAGTATACCATCAACACAGTGACCTGTTTCTCTTCTTGGATTACCGTTTCTTGGTGTTGATATAAGCAGTATAGTATAATTGAGCCTTTTGAAAAAAGAATGCCAAAATTTGACTCCTGGTTGAAAGAGAATATCCTGAAGGTGTTGACAGTGATCTTTATAAGACACTTTTGTTAAGTAATGGGTTTGTAATAAACTTAGATGAGAGTAAGGAAATATGTTTAAACAGATGAAATCGGAGGTAAATTGTTGATTAACCAGGGGTGGAGATCGGGAGTATCGTTTGGATCTGAGCCAAAAAGAATATTTAAAACCTTTGGTTACTTTGACTTGTCTTTATCAATAGCTCAGATTCTGAAAGGAAGACGTTTCCTTTTCAGTGAAAGCCTTAATTTTATCATCCAGTATAACAGATGAAACCTGTTATGGTATAGACAGTGCACAGTGAGGAGGCACCCCGGGTTTCAGTTTAGCAGTGTAGTGAACAGTTACGTCTTTTGGTGTGAGTGCTGTTAATTACAGAAATAACCCATGTGGAAAGGAGATTTGCTGAGGTGCTTAATGAATCATGTTTACTACATCTGTAGATAAGAGTCAGTGTTTTAAAGTTTCGTCTTTGTGGTTACCTGTGATATGTGCACCTGGTGTTAGCGTAGATCTAAAGACTGTCGTAATTATGATTGTTTGTAACATATTGTAAAGAACCCGTGTCTGAAGATCTCTTGGTTAATTTTTAATTACTCTTGGTGGAGGTGGGGGTATGTTGAGAACGTGTTTGAACCCAGGAAATTATAAGTAAGTTGTATTCCCTCCTCCCAGGGAGGGAATATATAAGATTATATATGGGCCATACTGGGTTAATGATGGTTAAAAAAATTTTTTTTCAGTGGTTGTACTTAACCTAAATGTAAAATGTAAAACTCCTAGAGGATAATATAGGAGAAAATGTACATGACCTGGGGTATGGCGATGACTTTTTAGACATAACATTAAAGGCAGAATCCATGAAAGAAACAGTTGATAGACTAGACTTCATTAAGATTTAAACTGTTTGCTCCATGAAAAATGGTGTCAAGAGAATGAGAAGATTAGCCACAGACTGGGAGAATATATTTGCAAAAGACACATCTGATAAAGGACGGTTATCAAAAATATAGAAAATACTCAGCAGTAAGAAAACAAACAACCTAATTAAAAAAGGGGCAAAAGACCCAAATCATTGCTTCAGGAAAGAGGATATAATGATAGCAAGTAAGCATATGAATAGATGTTCAGTTTCATATGCCATTAAGGAATTGTGAATTAAAACAGCACTGGGACACCACTGCATGCTTGAAGAATGGCCAAAGTCCAGAAAACTGACCCCACCAGCTAATTGACATTCTGAAAGAGGTAAAACAGTGAAGACAGTGAGAAGATGAGTTGTTTCCAGGCATAGAGAGGAGGGAAAAAATGGATGGATAGGCAGTGCTCAGAGCACTTTTAGGGGTGTGTGTGTGTGTGTGTGTGTGTGTGTGTGTGTGTGTGTGTGTGTGCACTTTGCAACCCCATGGACTCTAGCCCACCAGGTTCATGTGTGTGTGTGCGCGCGCGTGTGCGCGCGTGTGTGCGTGTACTTTGCAACCCCATGGACTCTAGCCCACCAGGTTCATGTGTGTGTGTGTGCGCGCGCGTGTGTGCGTGTGTGTGTGTGTACTTTGCAACCCCATGGACTCTAGCCCACCAGGTTCATCTGTCCATGGAATTCTCCAGGCAGGAATACTGGAGTGGGTTGCCATTCTCTTCACCGAGGGATCTTCCTGACCCAAGGTTCATACCTGAGTCTCCTGCATTGCAAGCAGCTTCTTTACCATCTGAGCCACCTGGGAAGCCCACATATCACTATACATTTGTCTAAACCCGTAGAATCATAAAACCAAGAGTGAGACCTAATGTAAACTGTGACTTTTGGTGATAATGTTGTGTCACTGTAGGCTCATTGGTAACAGTCGTGCCTCTGTGGTGTGGGATGTGGCAGTGGGAGAGGGTGTTACCTGCAGAGAAATAGAGAAAACCTAAAATTGCTCTAAAAGATAAAGTTTGTCAATTTCCTTCTTTTTAAAAAAAGTCATTGTGGAGCTAATTGGCTTTTCAGATATTTGCATCCCTATTTTGTGTGCTGTGCTGGGTAAGGCATTCTAAGAGGTTAGAGCACAGTGGAAAAGTTCAGACTCTAATGGACTCTTGAAAAAACAGCGGTTTTTGTTCTGGGTATTGTGGGATTTCTGATTTCCAGACCTTTGCCATGCTTCCTGTCCCTTTTAGGACTAGTAGCTTGGTTAGGTAATAAATACATCCATATTTGACAAACTTCGATCCAGAGACTGAGAGAGTCTAAGTTTTGTCCATCGTTGATGCTGGAAGATAGGCACTGAGTAGAAAAATAAGTAAGTAGGGATTTGGTTTGCTGTTTGGAGAGGATTCTTTTGTTTATTATTGTTGTATGCTCTTATGGTTCATGTAAAGACTGTGACTAAAGACAAACGGAATTTTTTCAGGAATCTGAAAATTACTGGCTTGGGTTTCAAACCTGTGCTTTATCTGATAAAGTTCTGTGTTACACATTCTTCGATTGCTTTTATTGTCAAAGATAATTATGCTCACTCATATTTGGGTTTTGTGCATGTTTGGATTGTTTTAAATTGTACTTTACTTTTGTTGAAGGAATATAGTCACATGGTTCAGAAATTAAAATGCTGTTTAAAATGTGCGTTGAGCAGTCTTGCTTCTACACTGTCCTTGTCTTCCTTTCCTACAACTAACTTCTCAAGGTGACCACTCTACTTGTGTCGCCTTCCAGTGCTTTAAAAAAACGCCAGCCCTTGGTATGGCTGGTAAAAAGCATTGAAATTACTTATAAGCTTCTTAACTCTTCTTGCAAGGTTGGTGGCTACCTGGGAGACCAAAAACAAAATAAAAAATAATAAATAACATTTACTGAGAGCTTACAATATACTATGCCAAGTTTACAATAATATGAAAAAGCATTGCATACTTAGCATTCCCATTTTATAGATAAGAAAGTTGAGGCTTAAGAAAGGTTAAGAAATTTAACCCATGTAAGTAGCAGATATCAATGATAGGATTCAGAGCTAAGCAATTTTTAAAAAATCATGAGCATTTTTAAAATTAATGAGAAACTAGTTAATGGAGTCCCATATATCCATCACTGAGATTCAGTAATTGTTAAGATTTTACATCTACATGATCAATTCTTACTCTTTTGTTTCTAAAGTATTTAAACAAGACCTAAATATCCTGTTAGATTGCTTCTGTGCATCTCTGAGATATGCCCTTGTTTTGTTACATAGTGACAATGCCTTTTATTCATTCCTCCAAATAGTTAGAATGATAAAGAAAAGAAGCTGACCATATGACCTAGGCTGTCAATTCAACCTACAGAAGACTCTTCATTTAGTTATGAAAGGGTGGGATGATTTCTTAACTTCGTTTTACATAGCGGTGTGGTTTTTCACAAAGGCAGGAATGGCTGACCCACACTGAACTCAGATAAAGGGTACAGAGGACTGTGGCAACCAGAACTGTCCAAATAGTGAGCTTTATTCAAGCCGGCTTTTCTAAGAACTTACCATCTACATAAAAAAATAAACAATTCTTTAATGCTGAGAGCTAAATCAAGCTGTGAGTTTTAAATAGGTTGTGCATTGGTTTTTGATATATGGACTGTTTCTGCTGGGCGCATGGCGTGAAACTTACACTTAGTGTTTGTTTCAAGGTCTTTGATCTGCGTCAGTGTCACCGCCAGATGCAGCAGCAGGCAGCCACGGCACAAGCTGCAGCGGCTGCCCAGGCGGCGGCCGTGGCGGGAAACATCCCGGGCCCAGGGTCAGTAGGTGGAATAGCCCCAGCCATCAGTAAGTATGCTTTTGACTTTTTTTGTCTTTCAAGTGTAGTAGTTGGTGCTTTATCTTGATTGACTCAGTTAATTAGTTAATTTAACCAGTAATAGAAAGTGAAGTTCTTTTTACTGGGATAATAACGTTTGTTGAATTTGTACAAAAATAAAAAATAAAAAAACCTGTTCGTCTGTAATAGTTGCCCTTCGTTTACAGCCCTGTATTCATTCTTTTTGTATCAAAAAAGGGACTGTGGGATGAAGACGACAGGGGGTTGTTATTGTTATATTGATCAGTCTCGCCTATTTTTGTTGATGCTTTTAATTCTTGCCTCACCAGCCAGGGTGGGTTGTAATCACCGATGTGCTTTGCTTTATTCTAGAAGGAAAGCATATTTCAGTTTCAGAATTAGGCGTCTCTCCAAGTTTTTTTTCTAAAGTGTACTAAGCATGGAGAGAAAACCAAGTGACAGTGGCGTTTGGATAACTTGTAGACTTTTTTTTAATTTTAGGGTAAAATTGAACTGTGTGCCAGGTTTCACACTGATGGGGAATTTTTTACTGCAGAGTTAAACTCCTGACTATAGACTTTTATGATGGAAACACGTGGCACCCATCTTCCACGTCTGAAGGCATAACTAGTGATTCATTCAACCCCTGTTCTTAACCTCTTCAGTGTGGTAAGCAAATCACACTGGCTAAGAAAACTGCAGTGGCCCTGCAGGTTTCTCTACAGTACATGCAAATTCCTCCCAGTAGTTTCATTGTAATATTCATGAATGCAGATTGACTATATGACTGTATGTTCTGACTGGAGAATTAGATGCAGAGTCTCCGTTGTGATTTATGCTCAGGAGTTTACAATTTCGAGGTAGATAAGGCATACTCATTTATAGAATTTGATTTTTTTTTTTTTAAATTTGGGCATCTAAACCATTAATTTGCTAGTTTTGATGTTACACATATGCTTTTACTGAAGAATCCAGAGCTGTTAATAAATTTTTCCTTTTCATCTACTGCCCCCGGCCCCCCCAATTGAGTAATTACATACTGTCTCTGTTACATTGTGAAACTGAGAGACAGACATCATCTAGCTCATCCAAGAAGTCTTAGTGGAACCAGGACTATATTCTGTCTCATTGTTAGTCATGTTTTACCCTGAACTAGACAGTTTAGACAGTAAAGTTCTTAGAACCAACGTGTAGACATGCACTGCCTCTTAAAAACAAGTTATTTCTTATCCCTTCACCTCCACTTCTAAAGAGAAAAAACAGATGGGGTGTTGGTGGATTGTGGTAATTTATAGTTAATGGTAGCTAGAAGACCCATGTGGAATATACATTGTCTTAACCAAAAGTTTTCAGTCCCTGTTGACAAAGTATAGATCTGTACTTACTTTTTGGCACTTTGGCAGAGAAGTCTTGTGTTGGGGAGAATGCAGTAAAGAAAGCTGGTCACCTTGTTAATGTAAGATTTAGGGGGGATGGGAAGGGGTCAGCCTATCCCGCTGACGTCTTCCAAATCTTTTCTGTTAGGTTTGTCAGCTGCTGCCGGAATCGGTGTGGATGACCTCCGTCGTTTATGCATACTCAGGATGAGTTTTGTGAAAGGCTGGGGACCTGATTACCCAAGACAGAGCATCAAGGAAACACCTTGTTGGATTGAGATTCACTTACACCGGGCCCTCCAGCTCCTCGATGAAGTCCTTCACACCATGCCTATTGCCGACCCACAGCCTTTAGACTGAGGTCTTTTAACTTAACGTTGGGGCCCTTACCATTATCAGGATGGTGGACTATAAGATGCAATCCTGTTTATAACCTGAAGATATATTTCACTTTTGTTCTGCTTTATCTTTTCATAAAGGGTTGGAAAATGTGTTTGCTGCCTTGCTCCTAGCAGACAGAAACTGGATTAAAACAATTTTCTTTTTCCTACTTAGAACTTTTCAGGCATGGCTCAGAGCTTGAAGATTGGGACAAATACATTCTTATTAAATCTTCACCAGTTATGTTTGAAGGAATCATTCCAATGCTGGAAAATTTAGCCCTTTGAAATGTTTTAGAGCCTTTTATATGCAGAACATCTATATGTGTGTTATTCTACAGAATAAATTTAATATTGCTGATTTTAAAGGCAGAGAAGTTCTCAAAGTTAATTCACCTATGTTACCTTGTGTGTGAGTTGTTACTGTTGAACATACTTTACTCCGAAATATTGTGCCATGTGGGTGAGTTAATTTTACCAAGAGCAACTTTACTCTGTGTTTAAAAAAGATAGTAGTGTATTATAACCTTTTATCCAAAATATTTTTTTTCAAGTTAAACTAGTGAAAATGATTTTAACTCAGATTGTCTTGCGACTCAATTTTTCTTTTGCCAAGGCAAAACACTAATCTGTGTATATTGAGAATTCCTTAAAATTACCAGACAAAGGAGTATCATTTAAAATTACATTTGTTATTTTTGTTGGATAACTATTTATCAATAAACATACTTTTGCCCTGTTAAACAGTAGACATATTCTGTATTTCTAGGCACAGGGTTGGTTACTAAGGAGCCTAGAAGAGGAATTTCTTTCCTTCCTTAACATAGGGAAAGATTTTATATTTTTTAAAACACTAAAAGCAGTGTCACTCCATCTAATATCTTACCATTCTGCACAAGTGGCAATGCTAAGCTAAATAATGAGTATTTTGGAAACTGCTAAATTCTGTGTTAAGTACTGTGCAGAATAATAGAAACATTACCATTCATTGATAGGTAGTTTGGATATTTTTGTACTTGATTTGATGTGTGATTTTTTTTTTTTTTCATATACTGTTTAAATCATGTATGTTATGACAGTGTTTAAAATTCAGTTTTTGTATCTTGGGGCAAGACTGCAAACTTTTTTATACCTTTTGGTTATTCTAAGCCCTTTGCCATCAATGATCATATCAATTTGGCAGTGACTTTGTATAGAAAGTTTAAGTAGAAAAGTTGCAAATGTATTGACTGTACCACAGACACAATATGTATGCTTTTTACTTAGCTAGTAGCATAAATAAAACTGAATCTCAACATGCAAAGTTGAATTCTAGGTTTGATTTTTAACTTTTTTTTTCTTTTCCACTTTTGAGTCCAACCTTAGTGGTGAGACACCTTCTAGTAAATGACAGGCAACAGCTAGTACTATTGGGCAGCTTTGGTTTTCTCCTCCCACTCTACTAGGACTCCCCATGGACATTACGTATCAAGTGTAGGGTTGGTTATTTTTTTCACTTTTATTTTACTGTAGCAAAGCTAGGCCTGATTGTAAGATAAATAGGTTGTCTACAGGATAAATAGTGTGAAATAAAATCAAAGATTATCTTTCAGGTGTTTTTGCTTTTTTCATGGAGGGCCTTTCTTAGTGTAATAAGATTATTTCAGGTGTGTTACAAGTTTGAGACATGAGAAATACTTACGCATGATAGTCATCCTTATGTCAGCTTAAAGCAACAAGTCTTCTACTTCCTTGCTTAGGTCTTCTTAATAAGACCATCCTAGAAACCACTGAGTTTGCTTATTTCTGTGATTTAAACATATCTTGATCCAAGCTACACGTCTTTTGTTTTTTAAAATAACATTTCTACCAACTCATTTATACTCTTGAGTTCTTATGAACACTTCTGTTAAAGACCTAGTTCTAACCTGTAAAAATGTGGTGATTTTACACTTTATTGGCAGATTTTCTAAAAAGGTATCTTCATTCTCTAGAATTTTTGACTTTAGGTCTGTTTCACTGTGAATGAAGAGTAGGAGCGAGTGGAGAGAGTTTTAGAGTAACAGACTTTAAAAACTGAGTTTATTTGATTAGAACTATAAGCATGCTATGATATAATACATTGCCTCCTTTTCTACTTTAAAGAAAGTGTGCGTGTTTAATCATCTGGGGGAAGTATTGTGGAAAATATTTGCTGAGTAGTCTGTCTTTGAGGCCAGGCCACCCACCTTGGTTGCTTTTTGCAAAGAGCCATAAAAATCCTACAAGTACATAGAAGTACTTCTAGTTATTAATTGCTTTATATTTGTGCCTAGGTCCAGTCACATGCTTTTAAGAAAACATTTAGTATATTATAATCAGTTATTTCTGAGGGTCTTAGTTGTTGAACAGTATTTACATTTCTTAGAGGTAGTCATCTTTGATGAGTAAGACTAAAAGAACCACTAGGTTTAAGATTTTATGGCTGTTTTAAGAGTAGAATAGTTTCCACATTTCTTGGAATCTGATTGTTATGAGGATAGGGTTCTGGGTGGGTTTTCTCTAGCTAGTTCATATCTCAAAAATGCTCAGAATGTTGAATTTCGGTGAGAACTGAGTGAGAGTTGAACCCAGTATGTACCTTTATAATCCAGTATGAAGTCCCTTCCACTTTTGTCTAGTGCCTTTCAGTGCATTATCAAAGGGAAATCCTTAAATCCAAAATGGTGTTGTTGCCTTTATTTTCCAGGGGGTAGGTTCTTTTGTGGGATATAGTCGTATCTCATTTTTTATAGTATACTACCCCTGTTATACAAAGATAATGATAGTAAATCACTGCCATATAACCTTGTTTTTCTAGAATCATGGTTCATTTGTATTGACCTAACCACTAAATAGGTTGCCTATCCCATTCCTCTTGTAAACATTGTAGGTTTACAGTATAGGTGACCTGGCTTAAGGAGAACCATACTCAGAATATCCAGATAAACTGAACACGTATTGTGTTGCATTTCAAAGTCAAAAATCCGCTTTCATGAGGAAGGGTGTAGTGTAAAGAAGGGGTATTTGTGATAGAACATTTGACAGCAGAATAAAATGTCCTGTCTTCCAGATGATAAATATCTTTATTTTAAAAGCTTAATTGCAGTTGTCTTCTTGACCATGCCCACCTAACGAAGGGAAATTTTGCATTTTTCCCGTGCTGCTCCTTAAGTATCTGTGGAGGTTAAAGAATGTATGGTGAAGTATTTCTATTCTTGATTTGGGGTTAACTAGTTAATAGTTACTAGCGATTATACAAAATCCGATTAGTTTTGAACCTTTTTGAGAGCCTTTTGGAAGGAACAGTGTTATTCTGAGTAAGGCAGAATCCTTTTTGTTGATGTTTCTAAAGGTTGTTCGCACCATCACTGAGTCATTTTACTGGCATTGTATTTAATGACAGCAGATTGGGAAAATGGAGTGTTTAAGTTACCGGGGTAAATGAGTATATGAAAGTAATTACCTGTAAAGTCAGTTAACAACTCCTGTGGATTGGGCTTGGCTAAGACTTGCAGATGGAAGAAATGCCTTTTTTCCTTCCTAAAGGCAGGACCCTTCTTGTTGCAGATAGCTATCTGTAAAATAATTGCCTAAACCCTCCTTTGCAAGATGATAGAAAATGGGATATGAGAACCTTGTGTGCAACCTTTCCATTTTTTTCCTCGGACAACCAGATAATTTCTTTTCTCCTAAGATATGTTAGGAAGGACATAAAAAAGCTAGTGACCTTATTCACAGCATCCTCAGCCCGGCCTCGTCCCTAAGCACTTGCCCCAGTGTTGCTGGAGCGTGGATCTTACTCTTCTGCTATCACCACAGAATGGAAATGTTTGCATAATCCAAATTTACCTTATTTAAGCAGTAAAACTTTTTCTGCTGTGCTCATTTTCTGGGGTGGAGTTATTTTGATACGTGTATCAGAGAACGTATTGGATACAGTGTTTCTCTTGTGCTTCCTGGCTTGTAGACTTGAGGGGCTGCTCAGAGGTATGGAACAGTTTTACCTTCACTAAATGGTCACAGGCTGCTGTGGCTTGGAATGTTTGGTTTTGTTATACACAGACCCCCTCCCACCCAGTTAATGACAGCAACCACTTCCTGTGTGTTGTCAGTATACCTCCCCTTTCTTCCTTCTCCCCTTTCTGATTGATTTTCCTGACTGCTCAGGCAAGAAAACCGGATAACCATACTTACTAGAACTTTCTTTAAAACACGGGCAAACTGGAACAGGACCCACGAAACTTTCCTGTAAAGTATTGAAAAGGACTTTGGGGCTTTGGCATTTGATATCAGTTTGACTACTGAGTGTGCTTCCTGATCCTTGCTGAGTTTCAGGTAGTTGAGAATAGAGAGAAGTGAATCATATTCATATTTTTTTCCCCCCTTGAAAGGTTTTGTTGCTTCCACTTGAGAGCTGCTCAAAACAAAAACTGGGGTTACAAGTGTTGGTTGGTTACAAAATGAGTATCAATAGTCAAAGGCAGCATCATTGCCTAGAGGACACCAGCAAAAAAAAGAAAAAAAAAAACAGCAAAAAATGAAAGCTTGGAAAATGAGAGGGTTATTTTTGTTTTGTTTTGGTGTCCCTTTTTGAGTCCTATCTTCTGGCCTTCCTCCTTGCAGATATTTTTGACCTTTAGGTGCCTTTATAAGAATTGAGGGTCTGATAACCTGCCCCAAGGAGTAGCTAAGGTGATTGCTGATGTTTTCAGGGATTTTAACATCAGCCTTGAATGAGTGAATGAATCTTTTTTCTTCCCCTTTCATCATTTTTTTTTTTTTTAATGTAGGAAGAACTAAGGAGAAAACTGGTAAAGACAATCATTTCTCTCTACTGATGTGGATAATTTTCAGTTTATCTCAGATGCTTTCTCAAATAGGTCTCAGAACCAGTGTTCTTGCTCAGCCTGAAACTGGTGGCTCTGGGCTGGGGCCAGAAGCTGCACCCTCTAGTTTGCGCTCTGCCACTGAAACTTGATGTACATGACCTTGGGCAAGTCATTTCCCTTCTTTGGGCCTCAGTTGCCTCATCTGTAAAATGAGGGAGTTGGACTAGATGAGTTCTTCCAGCTCTGAAGTTTAAGTGACCTTGCCTACCTTGCAGCAGTTTGGGAGTTCTTCCTTACTTTGGTCTGCTGTTTGAGGGGGCTTTTTACTTATTTCCATGTTATTCAAATGAGACTAGGCTTGATATTTTATTACTGTTCTGTGGACAAGAAGTTACATAATATGTCCTTAAGACTTAAATTTAACCAAAGGCCTAGTACCACCTTGGGGGCTGCAATAAATACTTTAAAAAAAAAAAGAGGGAGAAAAGCCTTCATTTTATTTTCCCATCATCTGTTTTCATGGTATATTAAGGCTTCTTTTGAGTCATGATATTTTTACCTTTTGGGTATGTGTGTGACACCATCATCTTAGGTGCTGTGTGCTGGTAAAATTTTTTAAAACTAAAATGAGTGGAAAACTTACTGTAAATGCCTAGTGATATTAGAGGTCATTGCTTTGGGTTTTTGGTTTCTTAACTCCTCTCAAAATAGGGAAATTCCCTTGAACTGTGTCAATTAAAATGGTTTATATGACTCAAGAAAACAATACCAGTGGATGATTATTCACTTTATTTTTGGCTCTTGTTAGGTCCATTTTGATCAGAAAACTTGGCTGGAGCATTCCTTTCAGAGTTCTCTTCCAGCCCATCCTTGGATTAGTATAATTAATGGACTTGGCTTTTTCAAGGATCAAGCCTTCTTTGGGGGTGGGTCAAGGGTA